>NC_092628.1:84520313-85864686 GCF_039555335.1 Amphiura filiformis | reverse complement strand
AAAGGGGAATCCCTAAAATGTCTCATAAAATAGATTTTAATTGTACACAGAGATAAATCATCAAATTAGATTACTCAGGGCACATCACAACATTAAGAAAACATAATGATGGTTTATACTATTAACAATTAAACATGTACCATCAGCTTGAAACCCACGCAGGTCACTCCGGCCTAGTTCTCAAGCCATACATGTGTGTTAGGTGGGTTATTCTATTTAAAAGAATCCTAAATACATGAAGTTTGATCGAAAACTAGGAGTTGCATAAGAATAGAATGGTATATACTTTTACGAGTCGTAAATGACTCACGCTGTTTGATTGAGTTTACATCCGGACGATTATTTTAAAGGACAACTTGCCTTTCTAGTATTGTTAGAATCAAACACTTTTGCTAATTAGTGTAATTAATTAAAGTCATCAGTAGAAGTTGCCATGTTTCGATACTTGGGCTGTAGTGACGTCACATTGCACACATTGGGCGGGCGCTTAAGTCGTGTGATAAGCGATATTGGCAACACAGAAATCAGAGCAAAACGGAACAAGAAAATCATGACTGTTTCAAAATACGCTGGCGAAGTTACGTCTGAGACCATAATGGTCTCAGGTTACGTAATAAATCGGATTAACTACCATAGCAATAGGTGAAAACAATAATATTTTGAACATATTGCGCCGCACGGGAACCAGCTCCTTTTGTTATAAGTCACACATGTGTGAAGTGGATAACCTCCATAGGAAAAACTAGCATTGCCCACTTAAATTTCGAGGATCCAGAGGATACATGCCTGAGAAAATATGTAATAATTAAAGAAATGGAGTTCAGACAAACTGGCATTATAAATAAAGGAGAGAATAAAAATCAGAACCGTTCGGATTCGAACCACTGACGATTACATGTCGTTCATAGGTCTGTCACACTACGACGGACTGGATCAACGTACATCACCGAATACAAACATATTTTATTCGGTGGAAAAATCACCAGTCCGGCAGAAGATTCGGTGGGATTTTGGGTCCGATTCCCGTTCGTCTCTCTATGCGTTGTGGCCGCTAATAATCCTGCAGGCGTCTTATATCCGATCGTTCAACGTCCGACAAATGACCGGATTTGGGGTCCGATTCCCGTTCGTTTCTCTATGCGTTGTGGCCGCTAATAATCCTGCAGGCGTCTTATATTCGATCGTTCAACGTCCGACAAATGACCGGATTTGGGGTCAACGTCCTACAAATGTCCGGATTTGGGGTCCGATTCCCGTTCGTCTCTCTATGCATTGTGGCCGCTAATAATCCTGCAGGCGTTTTATATTCAATCGTTCAACGTTCGACAAATGACCGGCGAATCCGTGGCATGTGGCACCAACAGGGACGTCCACCCTATCAGAAAAGTGGGGGAGGAGGGGTGTTTGAGAGGGTTTTTGACCCCTTAGAGGCAGTGACGTAGCAAGCACTTTTTCAGAGGGTGAACAAAGTGGGGAAAGACAACTTTTAAGGGGAAAACTTTGACGAAAATGGTCAAATATTGGCTAATAAGTACAAAAGGGCTACAAATCTGATATATCAGGGCAACCAGCGTCCGGGGGCAATAGACGTGAGAAACCTTTGGACAATGAAGGCCCAATTGAAGCCATTTGTCATTTTTGGATCAATTTTAGCACTATTATTGGGTACTATTTTAGTTTGAAACAGCCGCAAATTGGTGAAACGAAAGCCTAATTGAAGCCATTGAAAAGTTTTCACCATTATGATTATTGTATAATATAAACAATTATTTTAAAAATAACACGTGGATGTCCATAGCAGAAGCAAAAAGGAAGACTTGTCCATTTTTCAAAATGAAGGTGCAATTGAAACCATTTGCATGGGCACTGTAGGGCCTATTTACATTATTAGGCCTAGGCCTATTGTGTAGAAATTTAGTTTTAAAATGGAAAATTTGGAAAATTGTTTTTGGTGCATCATTTTTACACTATTATTGCCTTAAACAAAAAACAAAGAAGGCCCGAACTGAATTTGCAAAATTTAAAATGTTACACTGATCCACTGACATCACTTAGATAAGACTTCAGACTCGTAATTTCAGGTAATACATGCATGGATTGATATGTTAAAGTCAGTTATAGACCTAAGTCCGTCTTAATACTGATTTTTGTGACAAAATGTCACGGGCCCTACATATCGACGGGCCGGCAGTATTTTTTCACAGGCTTTTGGACTAAGGAACCACATTTAAGCACTGCCTATAATAATCACAGGCCTATACTTAGGCTTACTACTATCCTGGGCCTACTCAATAACGTACAATTTAACCTTTTCCATGTTTTCTCTTCTTTTTTTCTTTCTTGTCAATCACTAAAACTGGTAGGAATTTGATATTGCGTCCTCTACCCTTCAGAAAGTGCCCTCCTCAATACTACTTACATGCATGGTCCTACTAAATTACGTGCAATTTAACTTTTTCTCTTCTCTTCTCTCTTCAATTTTTCTCACTTTCTTTTCTTTTTTCTCTCCTTTCCCCCTTTTTTCTTCTTGTCAGTCACTAAAGTACTGGGGCAATATGATACTGCGTCACACACCCTTCAGAAAGTCCCCCCCCCCCCCATGATCGATGCACATGTTCGCCATAGGCCTACATCCGGCACAAGCGCCTGCGAAACCTTGCAAACACCTGCGGTATATAAACGAAAGAATAACGAACAAACCCAGGGTATTATACAGAACAGTACGAACACACATCGGACAACTTCCGAACATGTGTATTCGGCACACTCCGTTTCAAGTTTTGTGCATGCACAAAACTTGAAACGTATTGTCGACGGACTAAACAAACATCACCTAACACGAAACGCATTTGGCGGATAATAGCAGGACATATGAAGAACATAAAACGAACACTAACGGATTTGCTAAAATACCATCCGTTTTTATACGGAAGACCGATCCGGTGTAGTGTGACACTAACACGGTCTGGGTCAACGTACATCACCGAATGCAAAAATATGCTATCCGGTGGTGAAGGCCTCACAGGAACGTATTTGCAACGAACACGGGCCGAGTGCAACGAACAAAGAACAAACATGAACGAAAGGAGAACGAACAAACTCCGGCAATATGCAGCACCATACGAACACACATCGGATAAATACCGAACATGTGTATTCGGTACACTCCGTTTCAAGTTTTGTGCATGCACAAAACTTGCCGACGGACTTAACGAACATCACCTAACACGAAACGCATTTGGCGGATGATAGCAGGACATAAAAAGAACATAAAACGATCATTGACGAACAACAACGGATTTACTAAAATACCATCCGTTTCTTGTACGGAAGACCTATTCGGTGTAGTGTGACAGAAGCATCAGCTCACCATCACACGCCAAAAACAACTCATGGCGGATCTGCTGGCGAATTGAACATGTGATGATTTTATTCTCTCGTAAATGTCTCACGGCCAATGTAAATTAATTATAATTAGAGAGGGCGGCCTATCTGATGTGTCCTAGCAGGACATCAGTCAATATGAGACATAATGAGCTCCATTTCTTCGGCTTAAAATTGATAGAAACCCTTCCTGACCGTTATTACTAATATTGTTTTATTATAATTTGTGAAAGAATAAAAAGTTTATAATTATTTTACAGAAATCGTAGCTAGTTAAGCATGACTCTAAATTATGATAGTGCCAGTTCTGCATGTTTAAAATAGTCTGATATCATGGATATGGTAAATTAGGCCCATATACATGTAATTCCTGCAACATATCAATAAAAGACAACGAAAGCATGCAGCATTTTATATATTTTTTACTATTTTTATTTTTTTAAATTATTTTTTTGTCCACTTATTTAACTATTCAGATGATGTACATTACACCTTATATTTAAATTAATTAATGTAAAACACATTTCATTGGAAGTAAAAAGGTATACAAATATGTACCCATCTTTCTTTTCAATTGATAAACTGATCTATAGTGTAAAATTGAAAGTCATGAGCCCGGGGGCATGAGCTTCTGTCTGCTTCTACCATTTAGAGGTCTTATATAACACGCACATCCCATTTCCGAGGACCTCTGATCCTATAGAGAATGTGTTGTCATGACAAGATCGTGCAAGTCAAAAGTCAGCTATGACCACGGTTTTTGACTTTGACATAGAATTTGCATTTCGAAGACATTGTGTCTAGGTCCTCGGTGTGTCGTCCCGGTGTGTCGCTGTGCTGTTCAGTTGGAATCCTCGGAAGTAATTCTACGGTATACTCATTACACACCCACCCCCACCCCCAATACACGCCCACCACATGATATATACGCCCCTTGCATTGCTCATATTTCCTAGGACCTGAGAAATTACATTTTAGGAAGTCAAAAGCCCGGGTCAAAAGGTCCTGTTTTTCGGTGTGTTGTCACACCAAATGCCTACCGGTAATTGAAGGTATACCTTGATCAAGGGTGTAGTAGTTTATAGGACCTCGTATACGATTTGGAGGACATTTTAAGGTCCAGTGTAAACTGTTGTCATCCGCAAGTCCTCGGACGTTAAGTAATAGAGAGCCTGCGATTTCCAAACGTAGGTATTATAATACGCCCATGCATGTATTCGAAATTACTCTCATGTGACGGGATTTACACGGACGTATGATACGTACGTTTGGAAATCGCAAGCTCTCTATAATGCATACGCGTATAGGCACCCCACACGCACCGCTTTAACACCATCTCAAACTGATAAATTGTTTCGATCTGATTCCTGAAATAGCAGACAAAGTGCTTCAAAATATATATTTTCTATAAATAACTTATAAATATCATATAGGCTAAGCTAAGACTAAGAGACTTAAATTATTATTTAAACTTAAGATTTATACAAATCGTTTATAACTTATATAACGCTCCTCTTCTATTCATTCTCACTATTTCTTAGACATCATTTTGGCGAATTCTGTAAAAAAAAGTATAAAATGAATTAAACGTAGTAAGTGACTTTTTCATTTTAAGCCGTTTATCATGTTATCTACACCTGGAATTTGAAACAATTTGAAATGCATTTTACTGGATCAAAATAATATACATGTAATTTAACTTTCAATACGAAATTGTAATTTGGATTATAGTGTCCCTTCGTCTCTGTAAATGTTGAAAACTCAAACTCGTACTTAAACACTACCTAAAACCGAAACGGCCACAGGATTGCGCGCTGTTTTGAATGCTTGTATGGAACGAGGAGATTAACATTTAAAACTTGTACTGTATATACCTGCAAAATTAACTCTGCCATCTCCGTCAGTATCAGCTACCTTGATCATTTCATCTACCTCCTCATTGCTGCAGTTTTGTCCCATTTGTTTCATCACTTGCTTCAGCTCTTTGGCACTGATGGAATGAACAGAACGTTGATATTTGTAATCAAAGGGCTACACGGAGATGGGTCTTGAAATAAAACCCGTTTTTCTTTTTTTCTATTTCCAAAAGCTTAAAACAATCAACTCCAATACTCACCTGTCAATACATTCGCACGCAACCCCACACTTGCCAGCAAATACCAAACGCAACAAACAAACAAAACCCTGATTACCTAACAAGCAACATCCCCTACCTGATATATCCATTACCATCTTTGTCGAATGCCTTGAACGCTTCTTTCAAATTGTCTTCAGTGTTTTTACATCCCATCATGACCACGAATTCATCGAACTCAATTGTACCACTGCCTGCAAATCAATGGATGATTTTGTGAGTTAGGATCAAGTAGGTTATGATAATAAACATGGACAGGTAATACAGTGCGTAACGCATTATGTTTGATCCAGATTTCAGATTTAGGTTGAAACACTCACAGAAAATTGCATCACAATCGATATTTCTGAGGGAAAGAGAAGCACTTTTTATTATCGTTATGGATTATCATAGACCCTGTTCAATTCGGACATCATGCAGTTATTGTTGCCTACATGTATGCACACAACACAGGGGCACTCACAATAGGCAATTGACCCCTACTGGTAGCGCTGTGTTGTAGAATAGGAGATGAACTAGTTAGCGTCATATATCAAAAGTATAAAAGCTATGATTTTAGTACTTGCTCTAGTGTTTCAATTACTTATTCTTTTCAAAATATCTGAATTTTCAACCCGGTACAAGCTTTAATAACGGGGGACCATTCATTTGTTTGAGAAAGAAATCCTACCATCTATCCAAACTCCCGTGTTATTCCAATGCGCATTTTGTTTCACCAGGCCGCCCTGGCTTGGTCGCATTTGGAAGATGGGTGTCACGAAACCGTAATAGGTACAAATTTAGTACTTTTTGTCAATCAAGTATGGTTTATTATCTACATGTCAATCTTTAAATCATTAGCATAGTCCATAAAATAACATGGGACCGTCTTGATGATTAAATGACAGCAAACCAGTGACAAATACCCCAAAACTCGGTCAGTGGAGCTCCGCCCGTACATGTCAATAGCGTCATTATCGATTGTATTAGTCGACCGTAGCGGACAATTCGATCGCTCATTGGATTAATATTATCACGTGGTAATAAATTTGCATTGGACAATCGATTACTATAATGGTTTAGTACTGCATATCTTGGTTTATTCTTCACTAAGCGGGTTTATGGCTGGAAAGGTCACGGTGAATTTGCCGTGGACATAACTGCACTATGACATTTTTGTCATATTCTATTTCAGAGAGGTTGTCAAATTAGAGCGAGCGAGATATGATGGGACCAACGGACTCTTGAAGAAATAGCAGTGAAGTTCAACGAATTATAGGAAGGATGCATGGAATTACGCCACGATTCAAGTGTATGTATCCCTGTATTGTTCATAAATCCACTCTCTAGAAGATATGCTATATTCACGTGTGATAATACTCGTGTACAAAAATACATTTGATGATCTCCAGCAAGCAAGCAAGAAAGAAGGAAGTGAGGGTGGGACGAGGAAGAGGGAGGAGGTAGGAGGTAAGTATGGTAAGAGGGAGGAGGGAAAGAGATGGCGAGAGAAAGGATGAGTGAGAGGCTAGGGGAGGAAGAGGGAAAGATAAATAAGGAGCAGGAATACTTCAGAAAAGGGGAGACAGAGGGAGGGTGAGAAAGAGGGAGGGAGAGAGAGAGAGAGAGAGGGGGGAGGGAGAGAGAGAGCGAGAAAAAAGGTTAGAGAAAGGAAGATAAATAAATAAATAGATAAATAAATAAATAAATAAATAACTAAATAAATAAATAAATAAATAAATAAATAAATAAATAAATAAATAAATAAATAAATAAATAAATAAATAAATAAATAAATAAATAAATAAATTGACAAATATAGAAACACGCATTAAGGTTAGCAACTATTTTAAAATGTTGCGATTTGGTAGTTCACAAGAACTTGCGAATGGTAGTGAGCTTTGGCAAAAAATGCATTGATCATTTCATAGCGAGTGTATAGAAGAAAATTTCAAATATCAAACATATACCTTTGTAGGTCCTGTGGTTCTTGATTTATGATCTAAGGAGGGCTGAAACAACAACACTTTTGTAAAACGTACACCGTACATAACTCGTTAACAAGAAATCAAGCAAGTTTTCAAAGTATATGATTTGTAGAATGAACTTTTGCAAAACATCAAAGTGTTATTTTTCAATGATATATATTGATTTAGATAATGAAAATCGTTTTTGTTTTGGCTGCTTCGACACCAACAATACCTCTACGTCTACCCTAAAATTGCGGCGTAATTGTACAAAACAAACAACTAAGCAAAAATACATCTCACCGTCTTTATCTACTTCTGCAATCATGTCTTTCAAAATTTTCTCATCAGCAGGCTGACCCAGTTGCTTCATTACCGCTCCTAACTCACCAGTCGTAATCTTACCATTGCCATCTTTGTCAAACATGTCAAATGACTCTTTCAATTCTGTCAAAATAAATGATCCACATTATAATTAGCTCGAATCAATCTGGGTTATTAGAGATGTTGCAATTTTCCATACGATTTGCCCTTTGGCAGTCGTTCTTTCGCACGTCCACCCCCACGTACGCGTACATAGCCTACTACATGATGAGGCTGTACATCTCAATTCATGAGACTGCGCAACATTCGTCACATAAGGGCGACTGTCCAATTTTAAATGTCCCATTATGACCTTCGACCCCTCGTGGGAAAAATGAAACCAATTTTGTCACTTGAAGTGTACATGGTGTAAGGATGTCAATAAAACATTGGTTCCACTATAGATATAGCAATAAAACACCAAGCCTACCTTTTATTTGCTCTGGTGTAAGTTTGCTCCCAGCCTAGAAAAATAAAATAGAATTATAAATTTTTTATAAATATAATATATCTAAGGCCGGGATCTAATGTTATACGGTTAAGTTACATTTGTTAAACCACATTGTTAAAAACAATAAAGGGAAGTTTAAAGATCTAAACCAATCATAGTGCAGTTATACTGCACAGCAAACATGATTCGACCTTTGCAGTACTTAAACCTGGTTAACTGGAAATTATACAGCAAAATCAATCGATAAAGTCTAGCCCAGCCCGCGCCCATCCTCCACATTGAATGGTGGACTGCACTTGTGCCCAAATATGGCACTTGTCAATCAATAAACACCCACTTGAAATCCCCTGGCTCGCTCCACTGACCAAAGTTATGGACAGATATGAGAGTTGGTTTTGCTGTTATTTGTCACTTACATATCAGGGAGGTATGAACATTTGCAGATGCCCCACCTATACTCAGTTTTTAGCATACATGTAATATATACATTATTCTTGATTGACAGCAACTACAAAAAATATCCGTCAAGTGGTTTAGCTTTAATGCCCTTCGGAAGAGAGCGGTCCACACGTGAGTAAGTCACTAAAAGTTGCATTCGATTTACACAGGGAATTTTGCAGGCCATGCGTGCCCTGCCTTACTAAACATGCTAAAACACCAAAGTGCGAATATTTCCAAACATCTAAATTAGCAAAAAATTTAGGACATGTTACAAAACTATATTTTGTAGAATTTCAGGGAGTACAAACAATATTAGCCGGTTATTTTTCATACAGTGACGTTAAATAGGCAATGCCCTATACCTACAATATACACTGTTTGTAGATGTCACACGTCAGTGGTGAGAGGACTGTGTATTGTGTATAGGAAAATGAACAGTAACTGCAGTATGTGCTAATTTTAAAAGTACATACAGGGTGAGTCAAAAAGTGCCAGGGTGCGAAAAATTCATCTTTATTTTAGAAACAGGTTAAACTTTTTAGGTTTTGAAACGTTATATAAATAAAATATCCATTAGTAACCTTGTGTGAAAAAATGAAGTTAGTAGCATTTACCGTTCTGTTTTTATGACACATTTTATAGCGATACCCACATTTAATGTTTGTCCACGAGACCACTGCCATTTTCTTAACCATTGGCCCTGGTATAATTGTTTAAGTAGAAGAAACATTGTTTGTCATGTTTATTGTTATTTTTTTTACCTCTTCTTTAAAAATGTTCATTCTCTATAAAAGAAACATACAAATTTGTGGGCGGGTTTTTCAAATGTCGTAAGGAGATGCATGCAAATTAAAGTGGAGTGAATTATTACAAAATATCCAGTTAGTTGGACATACTGGGAATAGAAAAATTGGAGTCGGAGTCGGGGAAGGTAAGAAGGACTTAAGTAATGTTAGAAAGTTTGTTTGAACTGAAAACGGAATTGAAAGAACCTTGATTTAAGTAAAAATTAGTTTCAGATTTGGTGTCTTTATTGCGCATTGTGTGTTCTCATTCAAAATATATTGTGCCTCGTAGACAAAAAGTTAAAAGTCTAGCTCATAAAATTTTATTGAGTGTAGCATTTATCTACATTTTGAACAGTGGGAAAGTTCAACTTGGTTGTCACGTAAATATCGATTCTTTGACATATTGCACTTTTGACGATCAATGCAAACACTGCCATCGGAGGTCCCTGGTTCAACCATCTCTATTTCCACCTCCTGATTGCTCATACTTCCATCACGTCTTTACTTAAGGGCTGGGGTATGAACGTTTGGACAGTATTTATTGTGGGACATTAGAGCACATCAGACATATCGAATTGCATTTTGAATACGAAGAATGTCCTTCTGATATCAAATAATTTTGATTTTTTGAAATTCGCAATGTAATACACATTTTATGGCAAATCATTAAAATTGATATTTAACAGTACTCGAAGTAAACTTTATAAATCTGATGATTTATACTTAAAGTGTATGTAGGTGAGATGAAAAGCCGACCATCAATTGAAACATTTGACATTTCGTATTGAAGATATGGATTTTTTAAAAAAAACAAAAACAAAAAAATTAGGTCTTTTGGGGAAAAATCCATATCTTCAATATGAAAGGTCAAAATTTTCAATTGATCGTCGGCTTTTCCTCCCAGCTACATACACTTTAAGAATATATCATTAGATTTATATAATTTACTTCGAGGAATGTGAAAATATCAAATTTTAATAATTTGTCATAAAATTTGTATTATATCGTGAATTTCGAACAATTATTTGATATCAGAAAGACATTCCTCGTATTCAGAATGCAATTCGATATGTCTGATGTGCTCTCATGTCCCACAAAAAATACTGTCGAAAAACGCTCATTCCAGATCCCTTCACCCATGAAGACAAATCACTACTAGTAGATACACGTACCAAGCAAAGGGGAATTTAGTTGTTATTTACTTTTCAAAAAACACAACAAATCAATTTACATCAACCCAATTTACACATTTTCGCACGTTCGTGTGTATTTGACCTTTATTGTGAGAGCATGTTGGTGTCATGATTAGAAATTTGGCCCTGCCCTGGAAAATTCCCCAAAGTGCACAATCTGGTATGCCCACGCAGAATTTAGGAAGCTTAGGAGTACTATGAGCAATTGAGCATTGTATGCAGGCTATTGCCTTATAATCCTGGTAGACGTCTAGACCGGGGGAGGGGTCTCCCAGATTAAAGGTATACGGGAATGTGCCACGGCCGTTGTGGGGTACCTTTTCAGCGATTGTGGTATCGATGAGCTAGTTGAAATTAATGCGCCTAATTGGACGCATTTGGGCAAAAGTGCACATATAAAAATAGCCTTGGTCGAAGGCTTGGGGATTAAAGTCACACAAATCACATGATATAGGCCTATCCATTGCTATAGGCATACTTAGCATCCTCTCCAGTCTAACATCAATCGCACGCGCACTCACTGCACATTGATCACATCTACATCATGTACTTAGGGGCTGAGCAATAATTATGAGCCCCCGGGGGTAAAATTTCCCAACGGTCCGCCAAAAATCACTTCCCCCACTCTCGGCCTGCCAAAAATCGCTTGCCCCCCTCTCGGCCCACCAAAACATCTTTGCCCCCACCCTTTACACATGCCAAAAAATCAAGAAGGTTGGTCGTATGCAAAATGTGGGATATGCATTCGAAGTAGAATTTATTTCTGTGCAGTATGACACCTCATTTGTTGCAATGGTCCCAATTTGCAAACCTTAATACTGCATAGATATATGTTGCGAGCGCAGCGAGCAGGAAAATTTGCATATTAAAGCGTTCCTGTACTGTTTTCCTAAGCATTTTAGAGCGTTTTATTTAAAAGGCGCCAAATGAATGTGTGCCAAAATCGCTTGCCCCCCCTCTCGGCTGGCCAAAAACTGCTTGCCCCCTTTCGGCTCGCCAAAAATGTCTTGTCCTTTCGTGCCCCATAAGTTCTTATAACGATAGGTCGTACGCACAAACATTACATTTCTGGGATCTGTGGGACCAGACGCATAATTTAACATGTTTGAAAGTGTCATTGGAATAAAATTAATTTTTGCCCCCAGCACGATTGTATGGGGTGATTTGGGGGTCTTTTTGAGTGTCGCGTTCTCAAAATATTGCTTGGCAGAAAACAGATTCGAGGTCAGCATACCCAAATTAACAAAAATAAACAGGTTGCCAAATTTTAACGCAACTTGCCGCTAGGAACGTGATTTGTGCAAAATAGAACCAGTCTAATACTTCAGAATCAACAGTGTTCGTGGGCTAGCGCTAAAAATCATAGCTACGCCCATTTAATACGATTTTGACACAAGATAAAGCTCTGTACTTACCATTTTAATTTCAGATTCGATGCCTTAAAACTATCAAAAGCGCACTAGAGACGTGGAGAGTAGGTCTTCGATGAATGAAACTATTTATAAACTCAACTTGTTGCTATCTCTTGCCTTTTATCGTTCCAATATCTGTGATCGTAACCGAATTCACCCAGATTTGGAATGTGTAGGATGTTTGCATTGATTATTTAAGCTTATTTATGCAGTGATTATTTATTTTGCGATAACAATTTTCAAACAAAGAACAGCTTCAAATGACAGTTGAAATTATTAACTACTCTAATGACCATGATGACATTCCAGGATGGACCATTAATTGTACATTAATCATTCAACTCTTTACACACAATAATTAGTGATCAATTAATTCATAATATTGAAATTTAAAGGCGTAAAAATGCACGTTGCTTAACCTTTAACTTGCATGTCTTCATACAAAGTCGTGGGTTGCCATTCAACTGAGAAGAAAAGCCGAATCACGAATCAAATATGAAACGAATATTTAACACAGTTCCAGGGTCATAAATTCTTTTGCCAAAAGTTATTAACGGTTCAGTGGTTCGGCATATAGGTAATAATTGTTCTTATTTGAGGTGACGCTTTACCTACAGTCCTTTATTGACAAAAGTTTTATTCGATGTAAAATAATTAAACAAATTATGATACGCATCTGCGTGTACCATCTTTCATGTGCTTTAATATTTGCATGTTTATGGTGAAAAAAAAAGAAAACGGGGAAATCATTATTTTTGCACATACCTCAAGAAGTGCATTTAGTTTCCTTGGAGCCAACACATTTATTTATTTTTTTGACAGTCAAGTCAGCTCAATCAATAAGGCGTTCGACTATGGTGCGAAAGGTTGCGGGTTCGAATCCTGGCGATGGCTTAATTATGCTCTCATGGAAAAACTGAGTTAGCTTGAAATTCCCCTGGACAAGGAACTGCCAATTGTCTCGTTGTAACCCATACGAAACTCGAGGAACTGATCCTGGTTGCGAAGGCCAATTTGTGGAATGTGTAGGGTGTGCGCTCTTGAAGCTGCAGAGTCCCTGAGTTGTTGTTAATTGGTTTATGGAATGATGTGGGGTCGTAGTGGCCAGTGTAAAGTGTGCTGAGGCTTTTAATCACTATTAATCACTGCGCCTTTTTTCCTTTTTTTTTTTTTTTTTTAAATAAAGACACTTGTGTTTTTATAGGCCTACCTTCCGTTTAGCCTTTTTAGAGCGTTTTGTAAATGTAAATGTAAATGTGTGCTAAAATGGTTTTCCCCTTTCAGCTGGCCAAAACATAACCCTCATCGCCCCCCCCATTTTACTCTTCCCCGTCAGAGCTCAGAAATGCACAATCCTTATACTGATCAGGAAGTCGCCCGACCTGGATGACGAACAATTTTGGATTTGTCTACATATTATTGAAAATATTGTAAATCTTTTTAAATACTGACCGGTCAGCGGCACCTTAAAAACTTAAAAATTTAGGTCATTAGGTCAGTCTAAGCAAGTGATCTGAAAAGTTCGGAAAACAGTGAGTGGTCATAAAGCTAAGGCTTAATATTTGCATGTTTCTATGGTGAAAATGTAAACAAAAAAAAACCAAAAAACTAAATCGACACGAATTGTCACCGTATCATTTTGTTTATCAATACAAATAGTATAATCTATTACGCACATACAAACCCACGTCCCAACACAGGGGTGCGTGTGGAATGCACGAGAACAGATCACGACACCCGTATGTATATAGGTATACAGATCGGCTAGATGTGGTTAGTTCGGACGGTATTGAATTTGTCCGACAACCCAATATAACTTAGTTAAACTATATTTCTTACCAAAACCCTAAACCCTAATCCTAAATAAACTCCACCGTAATATTGACATTTAACCTGAGCCTTAATCCACCACTTCCTATTAAACACTAAACATTTGGGTTGTCCAATAATTTAATATGAGCCGGGGGGGGGGTAATATTTCCAAATGGCGTGCCAAAAATTGCTTGCCACCCCCTCTCGGCCTACCAAAATCGCTTGCCCCCCCCTGGGCCTGCCAAAAATCTTTGCCCCCTGACCATTATTCCAAGAAGGTTGGTCGTATGCAAAATGTGGGTATGCATTCGAAGTAGAATTTATTTCTGTGCATTATGATACCTCATTTGTTGCAATGGCTCCAATATTGTTGTCGCAGCGTACATTTAATTGAAGGGTAACCCAAAATTTGAAAGTTGCAGTAAAATCCTATTACCTTGTATTCAGTAGCCATTGACGAAAATCTGTTCAGCTCTCATTAGAATTAGATAATTATTTTTGTTTCATGCTCTTGGAGGGATCAAAACATGTGATAATCAATAACAATTGACGTAATGCATGTAATGTCGAATTGTAACATTAAGATACAATATTTTTTCTGACCAAAAAGGCCCTAAATGGTTTACAATTATTGCAAGTTGTTCTTTCAGTGGAAAAGTTATAATATTATTCAACATTTCCTGATTGGGAGGTGTTACCAACTGATGTAAACCTTTCCGCTTCTTGAGATCGTCTTGTCCCAAAAAAACCCCATTAAACTTGTCATGTTTTAATATGGGATTAGGGAAATAATGACAATGTGAATAATGATTTTTTTATTGATTATCACATGTTTTGACATCCTCCAAATTCACGAAACAAGAAGACTAATCCAATGAGAGCTGAAAACATTTCCTTGCATGGACACTGGATACAAGGCAATATGATTTTGCTGCAACTTTCAAATTTTGGGTTACTTTCAATTAAATGTACTGCGACATTAATATTGGGACCATTCCAACAAATGAGGGGTCATAATGCACAGAAATAAATTCTGCTTTGAATGCATATCCCACATTAGGCATACAATTAACCGTTTTGGAATAATGATCATTCATTAAGGGGGTACTACACCCCTCGATAAATTTGTATCTATTTTTGCATTTTTCTCAAAAACTAATAACACAGTGGTAACAAAAGTTATGTATATTATAGGCGGGATTATAGGGGCAAGGAATCCAATTACTACACTGGAATTTCAGTGACCCAAGACAAGTGGTTGGTTATTTATGATAAGAAATAAGGTACCGCTAGGATGTACCTCATTTCCTATCATATACTGAACCGCTTGTCTTGAGTCACTGAAATGTTAATGTAGTAATTGGATTCCTTGCCCCAATAATATACATAATTTGTGTTACCAGTTTGTTATTAATTTTTGAGAAAAATGCAAAAATTGCCACAAATTTACCACAGGGGTGTAGTACCCCCTTAAAGGGGAGTAATTACTTTTTGATAGATGTTTACTTTGAAAACTTGCTTGATTTATTGTTGATAAATGAGGCTAAAGGTGATGTGATTTCAGCCCTCTTTACAACATAACTCAAGAACCACAGGACCTATGGTATATTTTGTGATATTTGAATCCTCTACACGCTCGCTATGAAATGATTAATACAATTTTTACCAAAGCTCACTACCATTCGCAGGATGCTGCGAACAACTAAATCGCAGCAGCTGAAAATAAGCATATGTGTCTATTAACGAGTTGCTCTTACAAGAACAAATTTTTCGAGTAGTTTGTAAAACTTTTTCATTTTTTCTTTTTAACTTACGAAATATATGTTACCGTGAAAATTCGTTCTTGTCAGAGAAACTCGTGAATAGGCACATATGCTTATTGTGGAATTTTTACGGCATGAGTAATATAGGGATATTATATATAAGTATAGTTTATTTGGACCTTCCAACGAAGTGAGGTTAGCTCAATCAGGGATATCAGGTGAAACTACAATCCGGGACAAAGTTGTTGGATCACTTTTAGCATGTGCTTTGTAATTGACCTCCCTTAATTACCCCTATCAATGTTGAATCCTTGATTTCGTTTCTGATGTTGTACTCATCATTGACTGGGGGAAAGGGATTGGGGGATAGGTATTGGTTTAAGCTCTGCGTTACAAATAAACATGTTTCATAAGTGAATTCCATGGTGACTGTGAATCTTCAAAAACACCTTCTAATCTAACATATGTGACGTGTCATGTCAAAAGGAGACACTTTTGGGCAGGATCGTAAATGGAGAAATAGCCAAAAATCTGCTGGTGGGTGATTTTTTCACAATTTGGGTTTGTTGCTAATTTGTGATGTTATTAATGTTAAAAATATTGTCTGATAGTTTCAGACCGGAATGTAACTGGCATCTTGTATTTTTTGAGACATTTTTCAAGTTAATTCCCACTCTCAACATTGTCAATAATATTTTTCAATTTCCAATTTTATAATACCATAACTTCCGAACTCAATATCTTTGCTTAGGAATGTCCAAATTCATTTGGGAAAACGGCGTTGTGGAGCAAAATATCTCTATATTTAAGATATGTAAAAACCTCAAAATTCATAACCTGCCCAAAAGTGTCTCCTTTTGACATGACACGTCACACATTTTGTCCTGGATTGTAGGTATCGTCGGTCGGTGCCCTCAGAGGTCGGATTTCCCTGAGTGTACATAATGCGCCCACCCTGTTTCATCACTTTTTAAAACACAGTTCTGTAACCAATCCTGATTTTGGAGATAAGCAAGTAATGCAATAGAACATAATGTGATGTTATTCTTAGTTTTATTCCAAAATTTTGGTAAGAAACACGTTCTATATACATAAAGGCGAATAATACACCTTTGGTAAGAAGTCATGAGGCCTGTTTTTAAATAAGCCTACTGGTTTATACAATTCTACCTTTTTCAAAATCATCGGCAGACTGTTAAGTTTTAAGCTTATATGGTTACTATTGCATTCATTATATTCATGGTATTGGCAAAGGGAAAACGTCGAAATATTTGAAAAGTCTTGATGTTGAAAGCAAATACGTAGGCTATTATAATACCGCAGCCCCGACCAGGGGATAATAGTCTATGATCGCAATTAACGAATCTGTTGTCAATAGAATATATCATTGATCACCAAAGGGAGATTCAATGTCCAAAATATTCATGTCAATTTCCACCAAAATACTGATGTACAAAATAATTTTGCTGATGATGAGTACAAATATGGATCAGTCACGGGAACGGGGCATCTGTCCCTGCTCATGAAATCCTGCGCACGCCACTGGTTAAATCAAAACTGCAGATCTGAATGCTTCGAACGCTAGATATCTGAGCAATGAAATGGGGCTTTTTACTATATACTTTGGTATTTAACGTTGAAGTCCATTTCAATGGCAAACACTTAATCGCTGTCTGCAAGTCTTTGCTTTCATGGCCAATTCATTTTGATGTATGACATTGGATGCATTATTACAGTAATGGTAATCGAAGAAACGTCAAAATTGTCACTGGGATTTCGGTCTGTGTGGAATATGGAAGATCATCTTGTACACCACGTAACCATCATCTATTTATTTTGAAGTCATCATTGCCACAAACTCTACGAAAGAAAAGGAATATATTCGGTTATGATATAGTTATTTGTCAAGGAAGTATCACATTGATGCACTTTAATGCCTCTCCAGTGTAGTTGTCGCATCTATGTGGACAAGTTCTACTTTTGTGTAAGATAATTTCAGGAGTTGCCGGAACTAATCGTAAATATATTGTCCTTAGAAGCACTTAACTTTTCGTACAAATATGGAAATTCTTCGTACTTTTATGGCAATTTACATAGCCTTTTAGAACATTTTTACGGAATAGTTATAATCATGGCAAAATTACATCACACTAATGTGTTTGTACCAGCGATAAAAAGCACTGGACACATCAAATTTTTACCATTTTCAGAAATCCATAATAATTGTTGACCATGAAATCAACATGAAAATACAAAGAAAGAAACTTTGAAGGGTTGCTTCTGTTGTCCCGGTCTGTTCTAAGGAGGTCATATTTATTTTTTACTCGCAGTAGCTCGCAGTACTTACCCTCATAGTTGACTTGTCCATCGCCGTCTATATCGGCTTCGCGAATCATCTCATCTACCTCTTCTTCTGTCAATTTCTCACCTAAATTTGTCATTACATGTCGAAGTTCGGCAGAACTGTGATAAAAAAATTTAAAGAATATAAATAATCGTCAACACCGTCTACTATAGACGAATCTAATTTCACGCATTCCTACACCTCAATGCCAGCCATAGCCGTGACGGGGACCCAAACATCTCACCTAAAATGTGAAATGATGCGGCCTTGAAGGGTATTTTAAACTGCATTCTATCACCCGTGTTACACGTAGACAAAAGAATGGTGACAGTTTACAACACAAAAGAATCTAACATCGAATTTTAAGCGGTTTTAATCCACCCAATTCTGAAAATCAATGTTTGAACACGTGTCATGTGTTAAAAAACCGTTACATTTCTTTCATGTGTCCGAGGAGTTCATAGATAGTAATTTTGAACACCAGAGTTTAAAGGATTAGAACATGTTACACTAGTGTTCTGAGGTAATAACACCTGTGTTCTCTACATTAACACTAGTGTTCTCTAAATAAGTTGAACACGTGTCATGTGTTAAAAAACCGTTACATTAATGAACGCGTTCCATGTGTTCTGGCCAATTTACAGTGTGGGGTAAATAACCGTGACATCGATAATCGCGTTAAAAAAGTATACCATGTGTTTTTTAATCACACGATTTCTTCTTTAACCCCCGTTTTATAGATAATGATAATCATGTCGTTATTGATGAAGATTATATAGGACTACCAGCAGCTATTGGTTAGCGCCCAAGTCTATGAAAACGTATGCACATACTGATATTCTCTGAATCAAATTCTCGGCAGTGCCATTAATATCATTTTCTAGAAAAAGGAGTGTATGTGTTAACTGTACTGATTCAAGCGATGTGTCACTTAAATGCCACGTCCCTTCTTTGTCGTAAGACTAAACAAATGCTCAAACTGGACAACATCGACAAAGTTGTCAAGTATATACCAGGGTTGAATGTGCATCCTAAACTACCAAACCACTTTTTTAGCTTCCTTTTATGGTCCTATAACACATTCAAGATAAAATAATAAAAAACACAATAAAAATAATTCCCGGCACTCAGACCATATTCAAGGTCAAAGGCAACACAGTGGTCAAAGCACACCAAATTATTCCTCTCATTTCAAGAATTCAGAAAAAGTATAGTTCGACCTACCTGCGACATATCGTTCTTGGGATATAAGCCAAAAAGGTCAAGTCTTTGGGGGTGGTCAGTTTTTATGGCCACACAGGGGCCAAAATTAAAAATCTTCGATTTCAACAAAAATGGTCTCAAATTCTAAGTAGGGTTATTATATATATATATATTTAAATATTGGTTTAAAGAACAATATACACCATTATGTGTAAAAGTTTGCTGAAGAGAATGACAAAGTTGCTTTTTTTCACATGTTTATTTCAATATTTTGAAAAACGAGACGAATTTTCAAGAAATAAAAAAACCCGGCTCTAATATGAAAAGCTAACTGAATTTTTATACTCCGAACTGATTTTTCCGTATGTTGTCACAAACAATGTGGGACCAGAAAGTATATTTTTGTAATGTTTTTAAAAATTGTACATTTTTGTTTATATCCGACATTACCATAGGAATCCTCGACTCGTTTCCATTCCAAAAATGTAAATGTAAAATTTTTTTGACATAAACTTCAGAAATAATGAAGTTGGAAAAGGTCCATGTTCTCTCCCATTAAGGGATCATTAAAATATAAATAACAATACATATCGTATTCTTCTTTACGCAGAGCTTACTATGATTTAAAAAATGAAATAAAATATGAAAAGGTTGTCCGATGACCTCTCGGTCTTCAGTTGACAAGTGATTTCATAGGACTATTATACTCACCTAATGAAACCATTTCCATCTTTGTCAAATACTTTAAACGCTTCCCTGATTTCAAATTCTGAATCTGTGTCTTTCATCTTGCGAGCCATCATTGTTAAAAATTCAGGAAAATCTATTGTACCATTACCTATGCGGAAGTGAAATTTAGCAACATTAACTTGACTATCATGACTATGATCATAATAAAAAACAGGTGAAATTTGACGTCTACATTCGCATGATCTGACTGTGGTTTTGCTGAACCATGAAATGGTCTCAACCTATATTAGTCTTTCTCCTTCCTTACTTCCTTCCTTTCCGAAATGCAACGATTACCCCACCCGGGGGTGACACTCATTATAAGTCCCGGGTCAATACTCATAATCCTTTCATATCTCAAAATGCCGAGAAGGTATGACCCCCAGAGTGGTATCGAATGAAAGAGTAAAAAGTAAAAAAATTTAATAAAATAATTCCCCCACCGAGGCGATACTCTTCATCCGAGTCATCTGGGTCAATATTTATATTCTGGGTGGTGTTCATATCTCGAAATGCCAAGAAGATGTGACCCCCAAGTGGTGTCAAATGAAAGCGAAAGAGAAAAAAGTAAAGAATATAATAAAAATGGGGACACTCACATACGACCCGGGTCAATGTTCATATTTTGGATCCTTTTCGTATCTTGAAATGTCAAGACGGTATAACCCCCGAGTGTGAAATGAAAGAGAAAGAAGTAAAAGATATAATAAAATTAATTTCCCCAGCGGGGGGTCCTCTTAAGACCAGGGTCAAAATTCATATTTCATATTTTGGGTCCTATTCATATTTCGAAATGCCAAGAAGGTAATGACCCCGTGTGGTGTCAAATGAAAAAGAAAAAAAAATGGGTAAGGATAGTAAAATATTTCCCCCACAAGGGGTGACACCCGGGTAGATAAATATTCCTTTAAAAACCCGGGGCAATATTTATATTTTGGGTCTTTTATACTTTAAAAAATCACGAAAAAAAACCAAAGGTGTGACCCCTGAGTGGTGTCACATGAAAGAGGAAAAGTTCGAAATATGTGACAGTGGTATATCTCAATATACTGCCGAAACCCCATGGTTCAGCTATGGTGCGGTAACCGCTCTAGTTGTAATATAATTTGTACAGCGTGTCCCAAAAGTAACTTAACATTGTGAATTTGCCATATCTCAAATATTTCATACTTCATACCAGCATGGAGAACATATTCACATAGATTGATCTTTTAAAATTATTCTGATACCAAAAACAGCATTATTGATGACCCCTTGACCTTACTGTTGACCCATTCCATGTCAACTCCAGGGATGTGCACCGCAGCACCTCTTCAATTTTTTTCTTTTTCTGTGTGGTGGTAGATATTAATGAGAAAGTAAAATCCCGAAAATTTGAGCTTCGTACTCTATTCCGTTTTCCCGTGGCATCAATTTGAAATTTAGGGGTTTCAGCATAAAAATGTGTCGTAACGCGAAAGACGACGTTTGGAGGTCCATAAATGTATAAAGGGAACCCTTTACAACTTTGAAAAGTATGTATCCTGGGAAACTTATTTGTGTAGAATTCAAATCTGGCATCAGAAAACTTGTAACTCCTTTACTTTAAAAGATATAGGGCCCTCAAAATGCAACTTCGTCCATCCAGGACCAACTTTGGGGTCAGAACTCCAAAAGTAAAAATAATTTTATTGTCCATATTTTTTGCCAGTCAGAGCCCTTTGGTAGGACATTACTCTTATCCAATATTGAGCCTATTAGAATACTTTTAGCTGAGATATTACCCATGCAAAACCACAATTGTACATTTTTTGTACATTTTGACCCCCATGAAAACCAATGTCAGACAATTTGATCCACCATCAACTTCAGGTATGTTAAAAATATGTCCTTGGACAACATTTCTGAGAGATATTGGCTTGGGGTCTCGATGGCTTCAACACATTAGTTAGGTTTGCATTCTCCATAGACTTGTACATAAGTCATTATACATGCGAATCAAAAATGTGTACAACTCTATGGAGTAGGCTAACCTAACTAATGTGTTGAAGCCATATGTTGTCCAAGGACATATTTGCAACATACCTGAAGTTGATGGTGGATCAAATTGTCTGACATTGGTTTTCAGGGGGGTCAAAATGTACAAAAAATGTACAATTGTGGTTTTGCATGGGTAATATCTCAGCTAAAAGTATTCTAATAGGCTCAATATTGGATAAGAGTAATGTCCTACCAAAGGACTCTGACTGGCAAAAAAAATGGACAATAAAATTATTTTTATTTTTGGAGTTCTGACCCCCCAAAGTTGGTCCTGGATGGACGAAGTTGCATTTTGAGGGCCCTATATCTTTTAAAGTAAAGGAGTTACAAGTTTTCTGATGCCAGATTTGAATTCTACACAAATAAGTTTCCCAGGTTACATACTTTTCAAAGTTGTAAAGGGTTCTCTTTATACATTTATGGACCTCCAAACGTCGTCTTTCGCGTTACGACACATTTTTTATGCTGAAACCCCTAAATTTCAAATTGATGCCACGGGAAAACGAAATAGAGTACGAAGCTCAAATTTTCGGGATTTTACTTTCTCATCAATATCTACCACCACACAGAAAAAGAAAAAAATTGAAGAGGTGCTGCGGTGCACATCCCTGGAGTTGACATGGAATGGGTCTGTTCGACTGTACATATGTGGGTATCAAACCACAAAAGCAAGCTCATTATCCCGGCTCATTATGTTCTTTGTTCAAGCACATAAATGATGTGCTTCCCTGAACAATAGAGTTGGTTCACTCACTGCACACGTTACATTTAGGTATGAACATTCATGGATTACATGGCCTAGCGTAAGCGTGACTGCTGTTTTAGATTATAATTAGGATATATTGACAATATTAAACTTTACTTTAAAACAGTTGAAGTGAGGATGAATTTCCTATAGATCAACGGATTCAGATCGTATTTGCCGAGACAAAGTCGGACAAACTCACTCAAGCAAAGTTTAAGGAACATTTTAATGTAAATTATGCACCCATCCGAAATACAATCCAGCAACTAGTGCAGAAATTCCTATCAACTGGATCTGTTCATGATCTACCTCGGGCAGGACGTGGAAGAACAGGAAGATCGGCTACAAACATCAATGTCATAAGAAGAGCGGTGGCGAAAAGCCCAAGACGATTAATACGTCGACTTTCAACGTACCGCGTACAACTGTTCAACGAATCCTCAGAAAAGATCTTAAGCAGTTTCCATCATATAAAATCCAGATAAAACAGAAAATGAAGATTACGCATTGAAAACAAACAAACAAACAAACAAACAATCAAACAAACATACCAAAATTAAACAAAACTGATTTTAAAACGATAACATGTTATATCGTGTTATCAGGCCTCAAATGACGAGACTTATTTTGCGTTTATAAAAGTGGGTTTTACGGTACGGTAGATATATGTTAATGTCATGCCAAAGGGTCATGACCACATAGGCATGTTTGGTATCATAACATTTTTAAAAGAATTCTCTACATATTGTGCAATTTTTGTAACAACACTATTAACCCAACGCAAGTTATGGCAAATTCACAATGTTAAGATACTTTTGGGACACCCGGTACTTGTAAATGGTCGGTTGAAGCATTGATGTGTATGACCTGAGACTTCTGTATAATCATGTTTTTCTTTGATATCGGACAATTGCCATTTACATAAACATGTTAATATTGTCAAAGATGTCAAAATCAGATAAATTTCTGAGGACATTTTCTGAACTATTTTCCTCGTGAATTACATTTCATCAATAACAATATTTCTTACCCAAAATTTTCACCAAGACAAAGATAATGTGTATCTCCTTGCATTAAGGGGGTTCTACACCCCTGGCCAATTTTATGCCAAATTTTGCATTTTTCTCAAAAATTATAGCACATGATGACAAGTAAGATATGTATATTATAGGGCAAGGACTACAACTACTGTACTGAAAATTCAGCAACTCAAAGCAAGTAGTTATTGATTTATTGATCAAATATTGGTTTTCCCTCATTGTTGACTGTAACCCCACAACTGTTGTCTGTGCTGAAATAAAATTTAGAGTGCAGTAGTTGTAGTCCTTGCCCCTATAATATACATATCTTACTTGTCTCCAATGCGCTATAATTTTAAAGAAAAATGCAAAAATAGGTACACATTTGGGCAGGGGTGTAGTACCCCCTTAACTGGAATTAGATTTAACGTGTGTACGTCCTGTATCAAACAACACGATTTCTCTCTCAGGCAATTCTGGATATCTTTCAACTTCTTTTTAACCCTAGAACTAGTACTAGTACTGTATAACTATAAGTCTCCTCTACCCAGTGATACCAAAATAAGTACAAACATTCCCCATATGTGACCCCTCGGCACAACTGAGCCCTGAAGTCGCCAGTCATCATTTTTGAGATATTCAACCAAAATATTCTGCTTGAAATTAGCTTTAAAATGATGTATATCATGTCTATAGTACTTGACATTTAAGTAGTGAAAAATCAATAAAACAGTCAATAAATCCTTTGTTTCCTATTGTTTATTGTTAAGTTCGATGGAGCATATCTCAATAGTGGCACTGGCGACATCCGGGCTCAGTTGTGCCGAGGGTCACATATAATGTCGCTATGACGTCATAATGTGAGGGCGCCCATGCAAATTTGGGAAAATCTGGCTACGTACAAAAGTATAGGCAAAATTGATTTTCGGCAAAAATGTTTCCAAAAATGCGATTTTCACCGAATTTTCTCCTCTCCTAAATATAAAAGGAAATGACTATTTTCACCTAAGAAGTAAAAAGTCAGTAGCTCTTGAATTAATTTCACAAGAGCGAAATGAAAATCATTGGGGCCTCACCCCCTCTCTCTATGGTCATCTTTGATGGCCGGTCCTACCCCGGGGTAAGGAGCTGAGGTAAAAAATTTATCACTAAGATGAGCGCAAAGGGTGTATCTACGATTAGCTTAGGTCGTTTGGGCGTAAACGCGCGGTTAAAGTAACTTTAACTTGACAGTTTGACACGTGGTTTAGGCAATTACTGTATTTTCTGATGCTATATAGCAGACAATAATACGTCCTATATACGTCCTATATATGTTCCTATATATATGGAACAATCGTTTAAACCATGACTAAGTCTACATGTACATTTTTCACGTGGAAAAAAAATCTTACCATCAGCATCTACTTCATTAATCATATCCTGCAATTCTGCCTCGGTAGGATTTTGACCTAGCGATCTCATCACTGTACCTAACTCTTTAGTTGTAATTGTACCGTCGCCATCCTTATCAAAGAGGGAAAATGCCTCTTTAAATTCTAGAAAAGCAAAGAGAAATTTATTGTTTAAATCTTTAAGATGACTTTATTCAAATTTTACATATAGTGTCAATTCCATGGTATTTATGAACTTGTAGAGTTATATGTTATATACTTGATTTTTAAAACCTTTTCTCTCCAATTGGGTGGGGAGGGTGTTAATGGGAAAGATGTTAAATATACAACTAGCTGCTTCTTACCAGCAATTTGTTCTTCTGTCAGTTGGTCAGCCTGAAAGAAAATTAATTGTAATATTATTATTAGAAACTTACTTATAAAGAAGTTAACCAGCATTTTACATCTGACGGTATAAATCTGTCCAAACGCACAAATACGCACATACTCGTATGATACGCATTCATTTATAATGATTATGCAAATTATCTAAGTCATACATTTCTTGATTTTGTATGTATGTCCATGTTCATGAGTATTGTTTGATATGACCCCCACCCCCCCCCCCAGGTCGCCAGGCCTTCTGGGCACCTCTCAAATCACCTCTTACTTTCGATTGTGATTTTGATGCTTAAGAATGTGAATAAAGGATTATCTTATCTTATCTCATTTTATCTTATCTTATCTTATCTTATCTTATCTTATCTTATCTTATCTTATTCTTATCCTATCTTATCTTTTCTTATCTTATCTTATCCTATCTTATTCTTATCATATCTTATCATATCTTATCTGTTCTTATCTCATCTCATCTCATCTCATCTTATCTTATCTTATCTTATCTTATTTTTATCCTATCGTATCCTATCTTATCTTATCTTATCCTATCTTATCTAATCTTATCTCATCTTATCTTATTCTTATCCTATCTTATCTTTTCTTATCTTATCTTTTCTTATCTTATCTTATCTTATCTTATCTTATCTCATCTCATCTCATCTCATCTCATCTCATCTCATCTCATCTCATCTCATCTCATCTCATCTCATCTTATCTTATCTTATCTTATCTTATCTTATCTTATCTTATCTTATCTTATTCTTATCCTATCTTATCTTATCTTATTCTTATCATATCTTATCTTTTCTGATCTTATCTTATCTTATCTTATCCTATCTTATTCTTATCCTATCCTATCTTTTCTTATCTTATCTTATCTTATCCTATCTTATTCTTATCCTATCTTATCCTATCTTATCTTATCTTTTTATCTTATCTTATCTTATCCTATCTTATCTTATCTTATCTTATCTTATCTTATTCTTATCCTATCTTATCTTATCTTATCTTATCTTATCTTATCTTATCTTATCTTATCTTATCTCATCTCATCTCATCTCATCTTATCTTATCTTATCTTATCTCATTTTGTCTCATCTTATTATTATCCTATCTTATCTTATCTTATCTTATCTCATCTCATTTTATCTTATCTCATTTTATCTTATCTTATCTTATCTTATCTTATCTTATTATAGGCCTATATCTTATCTTATACGCACTATGCACCCCAATGCGCACAGATACAGATTAAAGAACCCTGAAATTATTAGAAAAATAAAGAAATTGGAACACAATACTATTTGTTTCAATCCCGGTTTCAATGCCTAAACAGTACAAAACAATGTACATGTATATATAGCATGCTGCATAACCAGTAAACTGCGACATGAAATCATACACTTAACATGCTTAATGCATGTAATGCACAAAAAGTAACAGGTGCAACGGTGCAAGAGCGTACATGGTTAATAATATTTGGATCTGAAAGGCTCCAAGATCTTGTGGAAATAATCATGCTACAATTGTTATGTAACAATTACTAAATGTACTTACCATTGTTGTAATAGAAAATTATACTTAGATTCCACAGGCAAAATGATAACGTTTCGAATGGTAACACGATTTGAAGAGGATATGTTTGAAAATAAAACCCACGTGAACGGAGGTGTCGGTTTTTGAACACATGACCGCACAGGACTTGTTTCTTAGTTTAATAATTTTGCATAAAACTGTTGATTTAATATATTCTACCAGTTGATCGATAAAGTGTTATTGAATGTTGGTAATCATCATGATCAACCAACCCGTGAATATAGATTATTAATTACTAATTAAGTACCAAATTCGCGTTTAGATTTAACATAGACAAAATTGATCAATATTGTGGTTGTTAAAAAATAATGTGGTACGTAAAAATCCTATAATTTTGGCATTGGATGTGCCTAGTAGTGCGTGTTCATTCAAGGTTAAGTTATTGTTTGTGACCAAAGATACTTTGTTGTGACTAAAACTTAAAGTATTGGTCTGTTTGCTGCTGCAATGCGTCTAAACTGCATATTCTATCCCACAAGTCCCTACCAAAATCGTTTAAGCGAATTAAAATTTAGGAATAAGTAAAATACCCGGTTAAAATTCCCAGGTTAAAATTAGCAAATACTGTCAAATGTTTTGCGCTTGCAAACAAACACAGTAGCGTAAAGCTAACGTAGCTATGGTGGTGCCATCCAACGCTCTGCAGGGTCTATTGTTCTATTGTTTCCGATTAGAACGCTGACATATTGGAAAATGTTGCCAATCAATATTCATGAGAGTATACATTCAACGTCCAGTTTTCGAAATTGGGTGTTTGGCAGGTGTGAAATACATCTGATTGGGCGTTTTAATTACGTAATGAATAAAGGCATTGACATCATCGCATGGCTGCCCAGTGCTGTTATGTGTTTAGTTATTGTATAGGCCTAATAATTATTATTAAAGTTATTCATCATTCCTTTCTTTTCCCTTCTCTGTACTTATTCTTTCCTGGGCCTACACTTTATCACTCCCTCGCTCTCCTTCTCCCTCTCACCCTCCCTCTCTCATTCCCATCATTTTCCTTATATTTCTATTTATCTACTTGTCTTTATTATATCTTTTTATTTCTCCCTTCCTCCAGCCCTCTCTCATTCTCCATATCCCCTCCTCCTCTCTTCCTCCCTCCTCCCCTCCTAAGACTTCTCACAGGGGTGAATCTGCTCCTCTCCAACCCCCTCCCCTCTTTGGGTACGCCACTATTTCTATACCAATCTCCTTCTTAAAATAAAATTAAATGGAAATTTCTTAAAAACAACCTTTAGGCCTATACTTATACTTACATGTATACGTATAGCGATTACCATTATAGTGTAATATAAATATGTGACACGGCAGCCTTCATACATTCTAATGTGTAATCGATCAGCAAAAGCATTCAATTTATTTAAATGAGGCGCCTAAATTCAGGTGGGTGGTAAAGATGATTGAATCGACAGCTAAAGCCTCCTCCATAGACCTCAGACCATGGAGGTATTATAAGATGGAGAGGAAATAGATTACGTAACGCATTGAAACCTTGTGCCGATTTGAAATCTGACAAGCTATTCATCGAAAGGTACCTTTTGTTTGGGACAAAGGGCTTCCGCTATTAAATCAGTAAGCTGACCCGACAGTGTATTAACGCTTTACCTAGCAGGCTACTGTCAATAAGTGATCAAATGAAAGTCGCGTGAAAGCGCTTAATGGAACGAAAAGTACCTATTGTTATACATAAACCCAAGGGTGTGATTGAGTAGCCGTAAGCACAAAAGGCACACATTAGCCGCTAATGCATATTTCGTTGTCACCCCACTGACATTAGGTGCTTCATTTAAATAAATTGAATGCGCTTGCTGAATGATTACGCATCAAGGCTGCCATGTGTCTGCATGTCAATAGTACAATAATGGTATTAAATAGCTACGTCCCGGGAGCTACGTATACATGTAACATATAATAAGTATACCGGTATAGGCCTATATAAAAGTTGTTTTACAAATTGAGATTTTATTTTATTTTATTTTAAGAAGGGAATATCATAATCAGTGGCGTACTGAAGGGGCAGCTCTTCTGTGAGAGGTCTTGGGAGGGGATGAGGGTGGAGGAGGGATATGAAGAATGAGAGGGACTGGAGGAAGAGAGAAAGAGGAAGAAATAAAGAGAAATAAATAAATAGACGTAAATAAATAGAAAGGTAAGGAAAATTATAGGAATGAGAGGGACAAACGTAAGAGGGGATGGAGAAGTAAAGGGAGATAAGAAGAGGGAGTGATACTTTAGCAAGTACAGAGAAAGGAAAAGAAATGAATGACAAATAAATGTAGGCCTTTTATAATAATTATTATAGAAACTATAGAACCCCCCACACACACACACATAGGCCTAACACTAACAGCACTATAGGCAGCCATTCGATGATGGCAATGCCTTTATGCGTTACGTAATTAAAACGCCCAGTCAGATGTATTTTACACCTGCAAAGCACAAGTCACCCAATTTCGAAAATTGGACGTTGAATGTACACTCTCATGAATATTGATTGGCAACATTTTCCAATATGTCAGCGCTCAAATCGGACACAATAGAACCATAGACCATTCAGTGCGTTGCCTCAGACCCACACAAGCACCCATTTGGGACACGTCAGGACAATGGTACCACTTTACACATGACTGCCCTTACACATGACTGTATTGTGGTCACTTATTGATACTCGCCTGTCGTGTAGAGCGTTAATATGATGCCGGATCAGTGACCAATTTAATGGCGGAACCCTTTGTTCGAAACAATGGTACCACTTTAATGAATAGCCTGTCGCAACTTCTAATCGGCATCAAACGAACAAAAGATTATATAATCTATTGCGACTCTATTTCTATTTAAAAGCTCTTTGGTGCCATCGATATTGCGGAATGAATATCATGAACTCGGAGACTGCTTGTGTCAAACTACTGTATCAAACAATATGTCCCCTAATGGCACATCAATATCCCTTCTCAATTCGTTGCAAGACCAAACAATGCTCAAAAGTGGATAACATTGCCAAAAGTGGTGATGTCTTAATAATAATAAATAATAATATTTATTCCGTAAGCTAGGGGGTCAAATTGTACCCAAACTTGCGGACAAGAAAGTTCATGAATTTCGGTACCCTTTTGCGCCAAAATACAGCTTTAAGCCAACGTGAACATTGGGTCATCGGTTATAATATTTTCCTAGCATATTGAGCTAACACTCCAGCTACATAGGATACTAATGGAAATATAATGATAAAATGTTCGTAATTTTTCGTCAGTTAATTTTTGCAGAACGTTTTGTTTAGGCAAACAGGATCACCTCTTCCACAGGTCAGTCTCTTACACAACTTAGACATACCACGGTTACCAACACACGCTTGATTGTACATTGAGTATCCTTGGCAAAAGTACCCCTCTCATCCATTATTGACCGTCGAAAGTTCATCGTAGTTTGTGATGCCTGTTACACATTGGAACTTCGCACTGTATATGATACTGAAGAGGTACTTTTATGCTCGCGCGATAGGCATGATAGGGGAAATTATTTTATTTTGATTTACAAATATGGGGCATACTATAAGATCGACAGTGGTGGAGACGAGCATATTTTGTTTCGATTTGAGACATTTGCGCGCGAAGAAAATTTTATATTTTCAGACAATTTTAGGTACCCCAAATCCGTGGCAAATCCCCGTATGCCTTCAACCAGGGAGTACCCACCCACCGGATTTGAGTCTTATGAACAATGACCAGGTGGTTGCATTAATTTGATTTACGGACACAATAGTACAAGGCGCTATGGGATATTCCTTCATTTAGCAGTCAGAATTAATAGGTAAATTTTCACGGGAAAATTTTCTGGACACGTGACACCCATGGGCGCAGACATATTAGCATTATGGAATGTGACCCCGAGCACAGCGGGTGTTCTTCCAATGTATTTGAATTGGAAGAATTCCTCCTTTGAAGCAAAATAAGTTACTTGTCGCAAGTTAATAATATTATGGTAAGAGTTTCCGTAGATAAATATTTTTTTCCGTAGATAGATATTTTTGAAATTACGTTTTGATGATATTGTGAAGAAATTAAGATAACATAATATTTAATAAATTTGCAATTGACTTGAGTAGTCCAACTAAGATCACTTTCTAAGGTGATACCAAGAAGTTTCATATTCTGAGTGACATCTAAAACAGATCCATTGAGAGTCAAAGGATTGAAAGAATGCTCCCTTCTCAAAAAAATGATGTGCATAATATGACATTTGGAAGGTTTTGGTATCATTGTATTTTCGGATGCAGCAGCATTGACCATGGTGGAAAAAATAATCGGACCAAATGTTGTGCCCTGAGGCACTCCCCCCGAAATAGATTGACATGTTGATGACCTACCTTTGATTCTAACAGATTGGGTGCGATTACACAAAAAGCTACTAATGACAGGAATAATACTTGGGCGAATACCTATATCAATTAACTTCTGAACAGCAATATTGTGGTTAATCCTGTCAAAGGCTTTAGTAAAGTCAACAGCACATAAGGTTGCATAATGGCCAGCCTCATCAATACCTTTAAGGACAGTGTCTACAACATCCACTAGATAGTGAGTAGTTGAGCTGTCCTTCACATTACCGTACTGCTGTTTATCAATGTGAGGGTAAAAGTCGACAATAGTCCACTCAGCCAGAAAGCTCTTAAAGATCTTACCGTTGAGGCGGGTAAGGCTGATAGGCCTTAGTTGGTCAAGGCTTTTTTGCATTAGGTGTTTTAGGTATCGGAGTTATTGATGAGGTTTTCCATACTGCTGGGAACACACCTTGGTTTAAACAACAATTAAATATGTGAGTTAATGGCTCAGTTAGTTCAAAAGCAAACTCCTTTGTGACACGCGATGGAATGCCAGCCGGATGCGTGGACTTGTTAGACTTAATGTTACGTAATTTGTTGTTAACTTCACCAGGTGATATGCGCGGCGGAGGTAGGGTAGGGTAGGGCAATAAGCGGACAGGTTCCTAAGATCAAGAGGGGGTAACTGGTTATAAATATCAGCAAAATGATTGTTGATTGCTTCAGCAATAATAGGAGGATCCTTTGAGATTCCATCGATCTCTATGGTCTTTGCAGTGGATTTTACTCCAGCTATGTTTTTAACATATTTGTGCCATTTACCTGGTTGGTTACAACGTAACCCATCGATGTTCTTATTGTAAAAGTTGGTTTTGCGTTGACTATCTCGCGTTGCACTTTATTACGTAACTGCTTATAGGTGTCCATATTCCCACACATATAGGCTTTCTGACGCTGGTTTATTAACCGCTTTATGGATTCAGTCAGCCAGGGTTTGCCATCCTTCCTGTGGTAGAAAATGTTTATCCCACGAAAATAATTATTGTCATCAATTTGAAATCCCAGCCTTCCCTGAAATAGAAATAATTTATGATCATTTTATTATAACTAAATTGAAAGTGAACGGTTTCCCGTCACGTAAAAGTGATAACTTCTAAACAAAGTGCGTTACCGTATCCGTCGGCAATTGATGCTTTCTCTCAAACAATACTATTGATCAGTGACAGCAGTAATTATAAAGTGGACTAATTCATCAGGATATAAAACAGCCTGTCTCTAATTGGATCATATATATCTGCATTGCAGTAAATAACTATCCCATCATCCTTCTGGACTATATCTATTAATAACATCGAAATTATTTGTGTGAAAACAGCTGGTAAATTATTCGATCTGTATACGAGATTTCAATATTCTATAAAAACAATTGGGTTTGGCTAATACAGGGACAAACATTCACACCAGTTTATACAAACACCAGGTTAAGCTGTTCCGAAGATAACTACCTGACTATTAAAATGCAAGTAACAATGGCAAGCATACAAAACAGATATCTATGAAACACCTTAGGGGGCTGTCATTTTCTTCGGAAGGGGGAGGTCATGAATATACTGGGGGGTCATAGAATTTTTAGACCGAATATAGGGGGAGGGGGGTTATAATTTTTAACACCCAAAATAGGGGGTGTTATAGAATTATTAAGGGCTGGTGACTCAAAATCTTGGCGCGCTGGGCGCGCATTCTTTTAATTCAACAATCAAAATGTGCGCACAATCTTTCGTTATATAATGCAAAATTTTTGCGCACTCCGCGCGCCTTCTTTGCACACACGATCAAATTTTAACGCACTCCGCACACTTTCTTCGCTCTAAAGTTTTGGTGCGCTCCTCACCTTAGTTCCGGCAATGAATAATTCGTTTTGAGTTTGTGTTGTTGGCCGGCATCCACTACTCAAAATATTGGCCAGCCCATCCATTATGACACGATATTGGATAGGCAAAAGACAAAATCCTATCATTTATTCTCTAAATTCATAACCTTATTAATATACGCAACAAGTGCGATCCAATCATAGATAATAACTTTTAAATACGCGGACGCAAATGTAGGTCATTGAAAAAGTATAATGACCGCGTCTCGTGACGTAGCTAAAAGCACGCTCTACAATGACCGCGTTACGTGACGTGTTACGCGTTCGAACAATTTACGCGGACGCTGGTCGCCGTATTTGGAAATCGCCTGATTGCGCGCTAGTATGATTGGTTGCTAGTGGCATTTCCCTTATGGGCTATTCGATTTTTTGCAGGGAAAACGAAAGATACAGTTAAAATGATCTTTTGTTTCAAATTTAAAACAAGAAAATGTGACGTAAATTAAATTTAAAAAGTGAAAAGTGACGGTTATGAATGAGGTTAATGACTTTGCATCAGTTATTTTTTGGGTATTGTGAAATATCTAAACATTGTGCTTTGGACCTCGGAATATCCCTCGGGGTTGCGCCTCTCGGGATATTCCTCGGTTCCAAAGCACAATGTTTAGATATTTCACAATACCCTCAAAAGAACTGATGCACAGTCATTAACCTCTAAACAATGCTCGGCGTTAAAATAGGATCCGAAACAATGACCTAACCCCTTAATATTATTAGCATGTTTTTGCCTGGGATTGTTTGGGTAGAAGTAATGTTTGCTCTTCGAAGCTCTTTTCTCTTCCGTATCGACAAGAATGGTATTGGTAAGCAACTGAAACTGAAACAACTGAATGACACTATTACAAGAGTAGATGCAAAATGGGTGTTGATCCTGAGTGCCGCAAAACGCCCGGATGTACAGTCATGACAGTTCTATTCATTATATTCTGGAATACGGGTATTTCGGCTGATGCTTTAATCGGAGTAATCACGAATAATGGCGCACGATGACTAATACCTTTCGGAGGCAAAATAATAACTTTACTTGAGTGGTTTTTATATCACCGCATGGCCAGTGATGGCTGCCAATTAACCACTGAACCAATCAGAAAAGATGTACTATGAGGTTGTCACCACAAACCGGCTGGAACCAAGACTACATCGCGTTTCCATTGTGCGTATACCTCCACGCACATGTTAGCGCCGCGTCAGGCAATGCAAATCGAAAACGGATTTAGGCCCTTGGACATGACACCCCAGTAAACACAAAACCTTTTCGACATCATTCGCAAAAGGTTCGCAAATATTTTAACATAAGTGTTGACAAAATATTGGGCAAAAATTGTTCGCAAAAAATAGCTTACAATAACATTTTGAAAACATTTCAAATATATTGTTGTAGTGTGCTTTCATACAAAACATTTTAAAACATTTTAATGACCTTTTTATAACCCGACATTTTTATGTTATTACAACGTTTTTACCTAAACCAAAACTCAAAATATAACTTGTTTAAAACGTTTTTCAAACGTTATTGTGTTTTCTGTGACCTTCCTCGAGAAAAATCTACGGGGTTTCGCTGATCTGGCCTCAGGGTCCAACGCCTTTGAATATTATTTAACGTAACACGCTCCCATTTCCCAGTCTGTAAATGCGCCCACCATGTATCAGTTCTGTATCCGCGAGAGAGAAACAAAATAACGTAATAACGTAACAATAGAACATAATGTGGTGTTATCTATGTCTTAGTTTTATTTCGAAATGGCGCAAAATCATCGGCATGGAAGATTCAGCTTTATGTGGTAACTACGGTAAGTGGTATTCATGGTGTTTGGCAAGAGGAAAACGTTGAAATACGGTATTCGAAAAGTCTTGATATTAAAGCAACACATGGTTCAGTACGAAATTACGATACTGCAGTTCACGAAGATGTCGTGAAAATAATGTATCATTGATCACCAATGGGAGATTCAATGGCCAACAAATTATCTTATTTCCAAAGACAATTTTGGCCACAACACTGACGTACAAAGTAATTTTACTAACAGAGTAATAAAATAAGGAGGACGCTGAAGAATACAGCTACAAATATGGATGGGTACCATACCAAACAGCAGTATCCAGAGATTTTGGATAGGATTCCACCATTAACCATGTACATTAAGTTTATCATGTTTATTGATTGAATGCGTATATTAAGGGCTCTGCTATGAAAGTATGGACATAAGAGCACGTCAGACATATCGAATTGCATTCTAAACACGAAGAATGTAATACAAATTTTATGACAAATTATTAAAATTTGATAAATTAAAATTTGTTTATATATAACAGTCCTCGAAGTAAACGTTTAATTAATCATCTAATGATATGTACTTAAATGGTATGTATGGATATAAAGCCGACGATCACTTGAAAAATTTGACCTTTCATATTGAAGATATACATTTTTCCCAAAAAGACATAATTTTAAAGAGTTTCATTTGTAGGATTGTTTCAAACGATTAATGATTTTTTGGTAGGCAAATCCAGTAAAATTGTACTCACTTTCTGAGCTTTCGATGACCGGTTATGTCATCTTGATCACAGATGTCCAGGCTCACTGCACTTCCCGCCGTGGGACTTGGTAGTCTCATTCCCACAGGTTCTTGATTGGTTTAGCAGCGAATCGTAGACGTGATCTAGAGAATACATCCCAATGTGGGAATGAGACTACCAAGTCCCACGGCGGGAAGTGCAGTGAGCCTGGACATCTGTGATCAAGATGACATAACCGGTCATCGAAAGCTCAGAAAGTGAGTACAATTTTACTGGATTTGCCTACCAAAAAATTATTAAAAGACATAATTGTTTCGGTGTTCTGGGGAATAAAATCTATATCTTCAATACGGAAGGTCAAAATTTTCAATTGTGCGTCGTGTTTTCATCCCAGCTACATACATTGTAAGTACATATCATTAGATTTATAACATTCTTCGTACTCAGAATGCAATTCGATATGTCTGATGTGCTTTCATGTCCCACACACAAAAAAACCCCTATCCAAACGCTCATACCAGAGCCCTTAAGCAGCTTACAAATTAAGAATATTAACTGTTCATGCTGAGGCTTGTGGATCAACGTCTAGACGTTGTGCCTGTGCGTAGCGCACTATAATCACTGCGCTTTTTTTTCTTCTTTTCATGTGGTTGACTGGTTGTGGCATCTTTTCACGTGTCACAATATTCGGTTTTATACCGAAAATGTTGTTACACATTAAATCTTGGCATTGAAGTATATGCCATCTGCGCCAGGAATTCATAAGTCGGCAATCTTGAAGCATATACCAGGAATACAATAGGTTCATCTGCTGCACCTGGACACCTGCACATCTGACATTTTTGACATTTTCGTGAAATTTGGCAGAATAAATAACTAGACAACACTCTTCATAGTTACAAATCTATTGATGTTGCTTAACTAGTGAGATAATTAATTACTAGTAATTAATTTCGTCGTATGTTCTTTATTTTAAATTATCCGTTTAACATAACGACATATCTGCATGCTTTAAGCTTTGAGCAATGAAATAGATCTTTTTACTATTTTGGCAGAGAACTAGAAAGTCCATGTCATCGGGCAAACATCAATGTCTACAATATCTTTTGAGCAATACATTTTGATGTATGATATTGATTAGTCTGTGCGGAATATGGAAGATCCTTTTATGTACACCACGTAACCATCATCTGTTTATTTGGAAGTCATCATTGACACGAACTCTGTAAAAGAAAGGAAATATAATTATATTCGGTTAAGATATGAGCGCGGTCTTCATGGTCTTGATATTGATGTGTTTTAATGCCCCTCCAATTAATTAATTAATTATCGCGTCTGTGTGGTCAAGCTGTATACCTTTATTTAACACTTAAGAATATGGAAAGTGTTCACATTCTTACGGTAATTTACCCAGTTTTATAGATTATTTTTATGGAATAGTTCCGTAATCATGGTAATATTACAGCATAAATATCAAAAGGAGACACTTTTGGACAGGTTATCAATTTTGAGGTTTTTACATTATCTTAAGTATAGCTAGATATGTTGCTCCACAACGCCGTTTTCCCGGAAATAGGACATTCCAAGCGAAGATATTGAGTTAGTAAGTTATGGTATTATAAAATTGGAAATTGAGATATCGGCCTTTAAAAATATTATTAACAATGTTGAGTGTAGGAATTACCTTGAAAAAGTCTCAAAAAATACAAGATGCCAGTTATATTCCGATCAGACAATATTTTAAACATTAATAACATCTCAAATTCGCAACAAACCCAAATTGTGTTTGTACCACATGATGCAGTCATGTCTACAGTAGAATTCACCACGACCTTTGCAGGACTTAAACCCCATTAAAAGCTATTAAACCAAGATAACACTCATTGAAAACAGCTCAACTGATTAAATCAGATCTTCTCTGGTTAAATGCACACAACACATGTGTCTGTTTTACCTGTGCGGTATCGCAATGAGCTGGTATTATAGTTTCAGTTGGGTAACCGATTATAAAGCATACGCAAGGTAACAATCACAGCAGCAGATAGGTGTATCCCATCATGCTCTGCTGTACCACAGTAGAACTGCACATGCCATAGAAAGTGTACACAGAAGCCCTCACTTCAACTTTCAATTACTCGCTTATATCAGAAGAGTTAAGACTTTTGTTTGAAAAAATATGATCTCCAAAGTATTGTGAAACTATCCATAGCTCTCAATATCGAAGCCGCTCTTACTTATGTTTTGTATGTATTTGCTATGGAGCAAGCAGATGCATGATGGGATACTCCTTTCAGCTGCTGTGGGTAACAATAGTATGTGGCCTTTGTTCACGAAATGAGACAATAGTCTGCTTATTGTTAACCAGCATTCTTGAAAATGGGCAACATAATGATTGTTGACTTAACACGGTTTGGAAATAATTTCTTCATATTTTTTGGTGTTATCTGTCGTTTACATATCCTTCCTAAAACACAAAAGTGCGAATACTTCCAAACACCTAAATTAGCTAAAAATTTAGGACATGTTACAAAACTATATTTTCTAGAATTTCAGTGAATACTTTAAATATTGGCCGGTTATTTTTCACACAGTGACGTTAACTAGGAAATATCATATACTTCTAACATACACTATTTGTAGAGGTCACGCGTCAATGGAAAGAGCACTGTGTATTGTGTATAGGAAAACGGACAGTAACTGCAGTATGATAGGATTTTAAGTACTCTCGACACATCCAAAATTTACCATTGTATTGTTGACCATGAAATCAGCATGAAAATGCCCCCCCCGGTTGAAGCATAGACAGTAGATAGTCTATGGTTGAATGTATACAGGGATGTACAACGGTTTGGTGGTACCTTTTATGGCAAGCTTTCGGTGTCATAACGTGCAGCTATGCCAGCTATAGCTACGCGCAGCTTATTTAAAGCTACGTGTATCGCAAGCCAGAAGGGTCAGAACGTTGGACTAGCTACGCGCAGCTTCTTTCTCGTTACGTGCAGCTTATTAACCAATCAGATTCGCGGTTTTAAACACGTGGAGCTGATGTAAACATCCTCTCTCACAAATATTACGTTGTTAATTTTTGTAAATGAAAATATCTGTAGTATATCAGCACAAAAATGGTATAGGTGCTATTAAAGTAATATCTGAACAGAATGATGATTGTTCTATATTTAGGGGGCTATCATTTTCTTCGGAAGGGGGTCCCAAATATAGGGGGTCATACTGTTTTAGAAAGAAAAATAAGGGGGAGGTGGTCATAATGACAAAATGTAGGGAGTCACAAGATGACTACAGATAATGTGTTTATTGTATTCAAAAAGACTGATTTCAATACAATTTTAGTCTGTTGGGGTAAGGTGTATCGGTGGTGGGAGCCGGGGGTCATAACATTTTTGATGCCGAAATAGTGAGGGCCGCAATTTTATTGACGCCGACTTTTTTAAAATTTAGGACCCCTCCCGTTCCGACGAAAATGATGACCCATTACTCTCTCCATATTTACACAGTGGTATGTGATAATGATATCGCTTTCCCTGCAATATCTTTACACAGCGCTTTACATCAGAAGTAGTTGTTGTTTGACCTTCATATCCCATGCACGGCTAATACAGCCCGAGTATTGCTATTAAACACGGTGTAAACCTGGAAACACTAAATAAATATGCTTTGTGTCATTTTAGCCAGGCATTAGCAACATGTTCTCTTGACACGTGCTGTGATTTGGCCTCCTTACCCGCTCGTTATCTATGCTAATTCCGTAAATTAATTACACGATATAATAATTGTGAAAGAGGATACCTAACACTATACCACGCGCAGCTAACGACCTAACCACGTGATTAAATTGACTATTTTGATTGGTCAAACAGCTGCACGTAGCTTTAAATAAGCTGCGCGTAGCCATCTCCACGTAATGAGCCGCTTAGCTTGCCATATACGTGCAGCTAAATGACCAATCAAAATCTTCCTTCTAATCACATAATTGAGTAGTTCGCTGCACGTGGCATAGTGCAACTTATCCTCTATCGCAAATATTACGGTGTTGATATAAGCAATAAAATGGTATAGGTGCTAAGTAATATTTGAACAGATTGTTCTATATTTACTCTGTCCATATTAACACAAGCTACAGCGGCATGTGACCTTCGCTGCAATATCTTTACACAGCGCTTTGCATCAGTAGTAGTTGTTGTTTGACCTTCAGATCCCCTGCTCTGCTTTATACGCTGTACCATAAGACACGGGGTAAACTTGCAAACACTCACTATATTGGATATGATTTATGTATCATTTTAGTCGGGCATTAGCAACATGTTCTCTTGGGACATGCTGTGATTCCTTACTCGTTCGTTAGCTAATTCCGTAAATTAATTACAAGATAATTAATGTGAAAGAGGATAGCTAATACTATACCACGCGCAGGTAAAAACCCAACCATGTGATTAAATGTATGACTTATTGGTAAAACGGCTGCACGTAGCTTTAAATAAGCTGCGCGTAAATACCTGCACGTTGTGACTCTAATGGCTTGCCATACCTTTTTGGTATATATATCGATGGGTGGGGTTTCAGTGAAGACTAATGCGCCCAATTGACACAAGTGCCCTTAAAAGCGACCAATTAGGGTGATTTGGGGGGTGTTTTTGGTTGAAAATTGGTATACTGATGGGTAGCAAAAACAGCAAAAAGTAGTTATAGATTAAGTCAGCAACAAGTTTTGAAGACCCCCCCGGGAAAATGCGTGGCGAAACAAACTTTAAAGGGTTGGTTCTGTAAACGGAGGTCATATAGGCTTATTTACTCGCAGTACTTACCCTCATAGTTGACTTGTCCATCGCCGTCTATATCGGCTTCGCGAATCATCTCATCTACCTCCTCGTCTGTCAACTTCTCACCTAAATTTGTCATTACATGTCGAAGTTCTGCAGCACTATCATAAAATGATATTAAAGATTGTTAAATAATCGTCTATACCGTCTATTACAAACGATTCTAATATTGGTACCCTTTAGCTGCAGATGGGGTAAATAGCCGTGACATCCATAAACACATGATTATAAAACGAAACCAAAAAGAATATCACAAGTGTTTTATATAAATCACATGATTTCCTTTTTGACCTCGTTTTTTTAACAAGTGATTATCGATGTCATCGCTATTTCATAATGAAAAGTTTTGGCTACAAAACGAAATGCATCTACGCACAGTGTCCACCTCGATACACCCGAGTACACTGATTTTTTCAAGCACAGCGAGTTTAGCCTCTACACAGTCTGTGTTTATACTACACGGTTGAGTGCATAGCATTAAAAGAGCTGTGTGAGATCTAGCTGGTGACTAGTGGAAAATACGCATCTGTGATCGGTTTTTTTTATTAAACAAAAGCTAACACTTCCCGCTAAAAATCCCTTTTTTTTCATTCCGTCAACAGATGACGCAAGTCAATGTTTATAGCAACGCGAATGTGAAAAATCAGTTGAAAACGACCTATTCAAGCACAATTTTTGACCAAGATGTAGGTTTTAAATGTCAAAACCTCAAGTGTTCCTTACAATATTTTTTCAAATTTTATGTCATTAAATGAAAGAGCACACTTATATTGTCCAGAATCCTAGCTTCATTTCAATGAGCAAAGGCCACATCTCTTTAAATTGCAAATCTTGTGCAAAAAGTTACTATTTTCGCCTGTTTTGTCATACGTTTGTAAATTGAATGAACTATGACTGTGCTAAAGAGGGCTTACAAGCTGATATGACCCAATCTACGGCTGAATTTTTTAAATTCGCGATACAATACAAAATTTATGGCAAAATATTAAAAATATAAGATATTTTTAACATTTAACAGTCCTTGAAGTAAACTTTCAAAATCTAATGATATTTATTTAAAGTGTTTGTAGCTGGGATGTATTTTGGGGGAAAAGTTGTCCGATAAACTGTTGGTCTTCGATCGCCAATGGTTTATTGCATAGGACTATTATACCTACCTAATGAAACCATTTCCATCTTTATCAAACACTCTAAACGCTTCCCTGATTTCCTCCTCTGAATCTGTTGATTTCATCTTGCGAGCCATCATTGTTAAAAATTCAGGAAAATCTATTGTACCGTTACCTGTGCATAAAACGAAAGGGAAATTAGACAACAACATTCTCCCTGATATTCTCGAGATGGTGATCATGTAAAAAATCCAAGTGCCATTACGTCTACATTGACGTGCGACTATGTTTGTTGTAATATCTTTGCCCTTGCAAATGATCAGTTGAAGCGGCGATGACCTAAGACTTCTATACGATTATGTTTGTCTTAGATAGGCCTACAGCATAATTACAGTTTACGTAATCATGGTATTTTTCGTCAAAGATGTCAATATGAGGATAATTTCTGACATTTTCCTCATGGCATATATTTCTTAACACCACAATGTATGATTTTGGTCACATTTAAATTTTGTTATCCTGACCCAAAATGCTGAAATAATATGTGACTATCCACCACAACTGAGCCCGGATGTCGCCAGTGCCACTATTGAGATATGCTCCATTGAACTTAAGAATAAACAATAGGAAACAAAGGATTTATTGACTGTTTTATTGATTTTTCACTACTTAAATGTTAAAAATTTTAAAAATTTCAAGCAAAATATTTTGGTTGAATATCTCAAAAATGATGATTGGCGACTTCAGGGCTCAGTTGTGCTGAATGGTCACATATTAGTAATACCTGCCTGTATGTCTGCAATCATAGATTGATACAATACCGGTCTTTTCAAAGATACTAATCTTACAGGTGCGAGTGATCAGCATGATAAGGTTCAATGCAGAGGTACCGCGTGTATCAGTGCAGCGCGGTAGATTAAAAAATTGTTTTCACCTATTGCTATGGTAGTTAATCCGATTATTACATAACTTTGCCAGAGTATAAATACCATTAGTATACACTGGCGAAGTTATGTAGTAATCGGATTAACTACCATATAGCAATAAGTTCAAATAATTTTTGAATATACCGCGCTGCACTGGTACGTTCACACGGTACCTATGCATTGAACCATATCGTATATATACCATACCGTATACAAGTTGTGTCTATATATGGAACAATCGTTTAAACCATGATTACTGGTACATCTTTCACGTCGAAAATCTTACCATCAGCATCTACTTCATTAATCATATCCTGCAGTTCTGCCTCAGTAGGATTTTGACCTAGCGATCTCATCACTGTACCTAACTCTTTAGTTGTAATGGTACCGTCGCCATCCTTATCAAAGAGGGAAAATGCCTCTTTAAATTCTAGAAAAGCAAAGAGAAATTTATACTTGCTTATATCTTTATTTTAGCTAGAGAAGATGATTATTTTTATTCAAATTTTACACATGTCAATTCCACCATGGTACATGTATTTATGAACTAGTGCTTTATATGTTATGCGTATTTGATTTTGGGTGGGGTGTTAAGGGGAAAGATAATTATACAACTAGTTGATTCTTACCAGCAATTTGTTCTTCTGTCAGTTGGTCAGCCTGGAAGAAATTAAATTGTAATATTATATAAATTAGAAACTTAATTATAAAGAGGTCGACCAGCAAGTTACATCTGACGGCATAAATCTGACCAAACGCACAAATCCCGGCACAAATACGCACATATGATACGCATTCATGTATGCATTTAAGTTGTTTAAATTATGCATTTCCTGATTTTGTATGTATCTCCATGTCAATTCACATACAGATTAAGAACCCTTCAAATTCTCAGAAAAACAAGAAATTGTAACACAATACCATTTATTTCAACGCTTAAGGGGGCACTACACCCCTGGCCAATTTTTTTCTTATTTTTGCATTTTTCTCAAAAATTATAGTGCATTGGTAACAAGTAAGATATGTATATTATAGGGGCAAGGACTACAACTACTGCACTAAAACATCAGCAACTCAAGGCAAGTACTTATTGATTTATTGATCAAATATTGGTTTTCCCTCATTTTTGACTGTAACTCCACAACTGTTGTCTGTGCTGAAATAAAATTTCCAGTATAGCAAATGTAGTCCTTGCCCCTATAATATACATGTCTTACTTGTCACCAATGCTCTATAATATTTGAGAAAAATGCAAAAATAGGCACAAAATTGGCCAGGGGTGTAGTAGCCCTTAACCAATACAAGCAATGATTTTGAATACGAGGATATCCTTCTGATATACAGTATAGCATACTGTATGACCATGATAACCGACAGGAAACCATACACTTACATTAATGCATGTAATGCACGAAAGCAACAGGTGCAAGAATACAGGGTTTTAACAGTTGAAAGGCTCCAAGATCTTCTGGAAAAAAATCAGTTATACATGTAACAATTACTAAATGTACTTACCATTTTTGTAATAGAATTTTATACTTATATTCCAAAATGAATGATAACACGATTTGAAGAGGATATGTGTGAAAATAAAACCCACGTGAACGGAGGTGTCGGTTCTCGAACACGTGACCACACAGGACTAGTTATTACTAGTATTACTTTAATAATTATAACTAAAAAATGTTGATTTTATATATTTCTAGCAGTGATCGATAAAGTGTTATTGAATGTTGGTAATCATCAACCAACCCGTAAATATAGATTGTTAATCCTGAGTACCAAATTCGCGTTTAGATTTAACATGTACACAAATTTATCAATATTGTGGTTGTTAAAAGTTAATGTGGTACGTAAAAATCCTATAATCTAAGTGTAATTTTCACTTTAATTGTCAGTTTACAATACGGTTTGGCGTTGAATGAAATTATGCAAGCTGCAAAATAGTATTGCTACCATTGATGTGCTTAGTAGTGCGTACTCATTCAAGGTTAAGTTATTGTTTGTGACTAAAAGTAAGGTTAGACTGGTAGCTATTGGTCTGTTCACTGCTGCAATGCGTCGAAAATTACTGTATATTCTATCCCACAAGTCCCTACCAAAATCGTTGAAGCGAATTAAAATTTAGGAATAAGTAAAATACCCGGTTAAATTAAAATTAGAAAATACTGTCAAAAGTTTTGTGCTTGCAAACTGAACTAAATTGAATTTAAAACCTGTATACACAGTAGCGTAAAGGCCCGGGCGGGCGGGGGGGTCACTCTCATTGTGGCCTGTACACCATCCGCGATAATAAAAACGCGTAAAAAGGGTAGTTTTTCGTGTGTAGGCACGATACGCGGGTATCGTGTTTAGAGTGTCAAAAACATGAAAAATTGGAAAAAGGGTAGCAAAATTGCAATTGCTTTTAAATACGCGGAAATGAAAGTTAGGGTATGAAATTTGATGCAAGGAATAAAATCCCTTTTTAGGGTGTGAAAACAGGCGCGTACGCGCGTGATACCTGTTTAGGGTATCGTTTTAGCCAAGGGTTAAATCCTTGTTTAGCCGGGGTGCTTTTCCAAAGTTAATTATCGCGGATGGTGTACAGTGTCATAATTTTAATTTCCATATCCAGCTTTAAAACATCCTCGCAAAGACCAAGATCGGAAAAAAATGCGGAATAAAGTATTCATGCCTTGTTCCTGGTATTCAACAGTTGGGTCCAAATATGTGATGCGATCAAGCAAAATCAGTCGGAACTCAGAAATATTAAACAGCATTTACAAAGCTGCATTTTACATAAAATCCCCATTGAAATTGAACAACCAGTTCCAACGATATTATGAGCAATTAAAGAGTTTCCAAAACAGCAGGAAACAAAAGGAAATATTTTCTTTGGCTATATCTCAAAATTATGTCCGAGTTCCGACTGATTTTGCTTGATCGCATCACATATGGACATTGCCAAACTCGGGGTTATTCATACGAGAGGGGGAGGGGTGAATAATTATCTACGCAGCTAAAATATAGTTACAAAAACAGCAGCATAAAAAACAACAAAATTAAACGTCATATTTGAGCCGGGGGGGGGGGGCCTTCCAAAACCTTGTATGGGGGGTGCCACGCAGACTTTTGGACACTGAATTTCTCTATACCACTGGTGATATATAGGCCAAGACCCGTGGCAAAGTGTCGCCGAGCCAGTGTTTGGCATGCGAGGGGTCTCGGGTTCGAATCCCACCCGGAGCAAACAACTTCTTTCTTTGTTTTCTCTCTTTATTCCTTCCTTCTTTCCCTTCCCGTCGCCAAAAAGCCCCTGGCGGGTTAGGGTTAGAATAGGATCCGAAACAATGACCTAACGCCTTAATATTTTTTTGGCCCGGGATTGTTTGCTCTTCGAATCGAGTGTACGTCGCGCGCGTAAATGATGCAGTGCCACGCACATACCCACGGGAAATGAAAAACAAAATAAGCAGTATAAATGAATACGGAAGCAAAGAAGTGAACGACGTCGAAAGAATTTCATTTTGTAAAGTATAAACAACATGAAACATTACAAGATACGCAGGGATTAGATTATGGAAGGGTGACGATGGTAAAACTCAACACTGCGTAACGCGTGTGTACCTATTGAACACGTTGAACCTCATTATACTCGGATATGCACACATTTTGAAATGTAATTTTTGCCCGGAATTTTTGTTATTTGTTTTGTCTAAATTCAAACTATATTAAAACCATCAAAGTATTCATCTTTGTTATTATTTTTGTTTTCCAAGGGTTCTGATTGGTTAATGAATTTCCATATAAAAAGGGTTTCAATTGGCTATGGGACCTCGTGACTGTGAATGGACTATTCCAGAAAATCAGTGCATAGAGGAGTAACTTTTCAAGAAAAGAAATGACTGGATATCCGAGTTTGCTTTCTGAAAACGACTGGAATTCCAGCTGCCAATGTTATTTAAAAAAGCTTGGAAATGCAATTAAATGAATTAACTTATCACAGAATTGTCTGATTTTGAACTATTTTTCTGCTGGAAAATATCCCGGGAAAATATATTTGGCTTCGGACACTTGAATCTGGACTTCCAACGATCATGACTAGACAAAAAGTCCGGAAATCCGAACTCCTCTATAGGGGGGGGGGCATCTATTTTCTGGAATAGCCCAATTAGGACGTGACTTTTGTAGCAGTGACACTAAACATTCAGGCGACATGCTACAGGGAAATAATCCCGCCAAAACATCAAAGTAATCTTTTCCCACAACTAAATATCATAGTCAGGAAATGAATGATGCATCTGGTAGCTTAGATCATAACTTTCATTATACTTAGTTACAATTATCCCAGAAAATTCTTGATTTGTTTTTACAGAGTCTTGAATTGTCGATGTTTTTGATCAAAAAACATCACTCGGTGTATTTTGAAACTCGAGGCATTAACTCTTCTCAAATTAGCCCAAATCATAATTTATTATATGCACGTGTAGCAAACACCAATGGGAATAATTGGACGTTGTTTGCGGAGCCTAAATTTGGTTTGATTTTATTTCACAATAATTCTAAGGTGAGAATTTTTACCTGACATTTCCTTTTTGGATTTCCAATTTAAATTCATTGATATGTGATATTTTGAATAAATAAAGAGTACGCTTACCTTTCTGCAACACTTCCCGGTATCATTAAGCATCTGCTGATAACCAACATTTTAGATGAAAACAGTCCCTTCCTATCATTTTTGAACAAAATATGGTTCAAAAGTACGTACACTACGCGTATATAATGGCACAGCGAGGTAATGAATTTACGGTGGGGTATCTATTGTAAGCTATTAGGCTTCCCGCAAGTGACAAGATGCGTCAAGCAGGTGCATACATAAGGGCGGTATATTCAAACGGCATTGTCTGGATCATTGAGTATAGATTGCGCACGTATACAGTAACACGGATGTGTGTGGTCCTCCCCAGGTTTTGACATGAATTACAAATGACGTCGTGAGTGACCCAGCGTTTTCATTTTATTATTACAAAATTAATCGTCGTTTATCACGAATCCTAAGAGTCGTACCAGTTCAATTCATCAAAATTAATTTGTATTAAATGAAAAACAAACAGACAAGTAGAGTCATATGTCTTTCTATGACTGTATTCCTACCAAAATCTGATTTTCAATACACTAGAAACGTGTTGATATGTATATCTTTGAAAATCGCCGAATGTTAACCACAGTCACCGTGGCACAGTAGGCATCTTTAGCATTCATAGTGCAATTGGCAGTGGTTCGAACCCTGGTGAAAATTTTTTAGTATTTTTTATTCTTTTTACTAATGCGCTGTGCCGTTTTTCAAACACGCCCCTGAATGAAATTGATGGGCAAGTACCCTTAATACACCGCCCAGATTTGTAGCTAACCGCAACTTGCGCAAAATGTACAATAATTACAATCGACGGATTTAGGCCCGTCGACAAGATGACATGTACCTTCCACTATAAAAATCTACGGGGTTTCGCTGATCTGGCCCCAGGGTCCAACGCCTTTGAATTTTAATTTAACGTAACACGCTTCCGTTTCCCAGACTGTAAATGCGCCCAGTTCTGTAGCTTTCTGTACACGCGGCTCGCGCCCGTGAATTCTTGAGAGAAACAAAATAACGTGATAACGTAACATTGGAACATAATGTGGTGTTATCTATGTCTTACTTTTATTTCGAGATTTTGGTAAAAAAACAACACGTATTATATACATAAAGACAAAAATAATACACAAAATAATCGGCATGGAAGATTAAGCTTGATGTGATAACTACGATACGCGGTATTCATGGTGTTTGGCAAGAGGAAAACGTTGAAATAAGTCAATTTACTAACAGAGTTTGTAAAAATAAGGAGGACGCTGAAGAATACAGCTATATTGATCGGTACCATACCAAACAGTGGTATCCAGTGATTTTGGATAAGACAAAGTGATACCACCATTAACGTGTACGTAAAGGTTATTGATTGAATTTGTATATTAAGTAACTTACAAATTAAGAATGACTGTTCATGTGGTTGTGTCATCTTTCCACGTGTCACAATATTCGGTTCTATCAAAGATACTCAATTGAGTATCTTTGGTTCTATTCAGAAATGTTGTTACACGATAAAGCGCGACCTTTGCTTTTGGCATTGAAGTATCTGCCATCCGCGCTAGGAATTCAGACTTAATTGTATCAGCGTTTCTTCATAAAGTCGGCTATCTTGAATGCATATACCAGGAATGCAATAGGTTCATCTGCTGCACCTTGACACCTGCACATCTGACATTTTTAAAATTTTCGTTAAATTTGGCAGAATAAATAACTAGACAACACTCTTTATAATTACCAAATCCTATCTATGGTGGTTGCTTAATCATGTTAATTTATAGTGAGATAATTAATTACTAGTAAATAATTTCGTCGTATGTACTTTATTTTAAATTCTCCGTTTAACATAACAACATTATGTACTTTATGGTGTCGTATCTGCATAAACAACGATATTTTAAGAGAACAGAGACAACTTAAAAAAATCATTTTCTTGAAATTTTTGTAAGATTTGTCTGATACGCCGTCATATGAAACGGACGTCGAAATCATCAGTAGCTGATTCAGGTGTACGTATTGTCATTTTGGTATTCCTGTCGTCGATTATGTGCTACTAAAGATTGTACCTTTAAGGTAGGCCTAAAAATTGTTTGATTGGCGTATTATAAAAAAAAATAAGGTAGGTAGGTAGGGACTTTTTTAAAATGTTTTTTAGTATTCAATGACATTCTTTGTGATAAAAAGTTACCAAAGTTACCAATGCAGCTTTTAAAGCTGTAAATTGCATTTGATAAAAGCCTTGGATCTTTATTACTTCTTCTTTTTTAAATTAAATTTTGTATTTCCTTTATTTTTATTTTTGTAAAAAAAAAAAGAAAAAGGAAAGTCTAGGGTCGGGCATAATTTTAGGGTAGGTCGGGTTACGCCAATCAAACTATTTTTTTAGGCCTTACTAGTAATTGTTTGAATTGGAAGAACACGGTTTTAGAATATGTTCAGCACTTAAATTAACAATAATTTTACAATTATAAACATCTGATACATAATTATATTTGAATCTATATTAAACTAGTTCTATATTTGAGATGTAGAAAGCACTCAAATTGCCGATATTTGCATGCTTTAAGCTTGAGCAATGAAATGGATCTTTTCACTACGTTGGTAGAGAACTTGAAAGTCCATGTCATCGGCAAACATTAATGTCTACAATATCTTTTGTCTCACGGGCAATACATTTTTGATGTATGATATTGGATATACATTATTACAGTACTGGGATATCGGTCTGTGTGGAATATGGAAGATCATCTTATGTACACCACGTATTAAACCATCGTCTGTTTATTTGGTAATCATCATTTTCGCGAACTCTGTAAAAGAAACGAAATTTAATTATATTCGGTTAAGATATGATCGTGGTCTTCATGGTCTTGATATTGATGTGCTTTAATGCCTCCCCAGTGTAATTATCGCGTCTGTGTGGCCAAGCTATCAGCCAAGCTATATACCTTTATTGAACATGTTTAAGGAAATCTCTAAAGATGCCAGAACTGTTCGTAAAAATAATCTATCATGTCCTTAGACAATGTTAGAAACACTTCACTTTCCCTAAGAATATGGAAAGTGTTCATATTCTTACGGTAATTTTACATAGTTTTATAGATTATTTCTATGGAATAGTTCCGCAATCATGGTAATATTACAGCATTAATGTATTTGTACTATAGGAGATAAAGTGCTCTCAACACATCCAAAATGTCAGGACTCCTAATAGGAGAAACCGCCCAACCTCTTAATCGCATGCAACAACATCGCAGAGCCAGCTCTTGTAAAACGACTCCGTAGTTTTTCTTCATCTGAAAGCCAGCGGACACCATTTTGACACCAAGGATGTCCGGATTTTAAATCGGGAGCAGCGGTGGTTTGAGCGTGGCGTGAAAGAGGCCATCTGGGTGAGGGCCGAGCAACCATCACTCAACCGTGGAGGAGGCGTCCGGGCCAAACTTTCACACGGCTGGGACAGAATCATAAAGGACATTCCTCGCCGATTGTCATCTATACCGGAAGTGTCCGGTACTCAAGGTCATTTGCATCATAACCCAGCTGAAAACTGAAGGTTTCAGACACAACCATATAATATTGTTGACCATGATATCAGCATGAAAATACCCCTCTCTCCCTGGTTGAATGTATACCGAGATGTGTCGCGGTTTGGGGGTAGGCCTACCTTTTTATGGCAAACTTTCGGTGTCATAACGTGTAGCTAGCTACGTGCAGCTAAATGACCCCTGTTCTATAAAGGCTGTAAATTGGATTTTGACTATTTTGACTTACAGCTAAACAATTAACCTAATTGTTTTAATTTATGATTGGTTTAGTCTCGAAAATACAGAGGTCATAGCGTAAAACCGCGTCTACAAACATATATAATGTATAGTGTTTTGATGAAAGTTTAATTAATACGAAACAAGCGTAAATATACCAATACAATAGATTGGTCTTACAATAATACTTGTTTGTATATTCTTGGATCTATAATTTATTTGCTCAAACTCCATAATGGCGCATGTAATAATTTAGCTTTCATCAGAAGCACTCTATATGCTTGTAGACGAGGTTTTACGGTATAGGCCTATTTACTCGAAGTATTTACCCTCATAGTTGATTTGTCCATCGCCGTCAATATCGGCTTCGCGAATCATCTCATCTACCTCCTCGTCTGTCAATTTCTCACCTAAATTTGTCATTACATGTCGAAGTTCTGCATTACTGTCATAAAATGATATTAAGGATTATTAAATAATTGTCTATACCGTCTACTACAGACGATTCTAATTGGTACCCTTCAGCTGTAGATGGGGTAAATAGCCGTGACATCTATAAACACATGATTATAAAAACGAAGCAAAAAAGAATATCATGAGTGTTTTTGATAAATGATAATCGATGCCATCGCTATTTCATATGAATAGGTTTGGCTACAAAACGATTCTCTTATAAATGCATCTACGCACAGTTTCCACCTCGATGCACCCGAGTACACAGATTTTTTTTCAAGCACATCGATTCTAGCGCAGCCTCTATACAGTCTGTGTTTATACTACAAGAGCATTATAAGAGCTGTGTGAGATCTAGCTGGTAACTAGTGGAAAATACGGCATCTGTGATTGGTTTTTGTCAAAATCCCGAATGTTCCCTTCATCCCATCAGAAAATTCTTTATATCAAACGAAAACTAACACTTACCGCTAAAAACCCTTTGTTCATTCCGTCAACGTTTATAGCAACGAGAATGTGAAAAATCAGTTGAAAACGACCTATTCAAGCACAATGTTTCTTGATGTAGGTCAAAACCTCAAGTAAGTCAAAACCTCAAGTGTTCCCTACAATATTTTTCAAATTTTATTTCATTAAATGGAAGAGCACACTTATAGTGTCCATAATAGCTTCATTTCAAATTGCAATGGCCAATTCTCTTTAAATTGCAAATCTTGTGAAAAAAGTTACTATTTTCGCCTGTTTTGTCATATGGTTGTAAATTCAATGAACTATGACTGTGCTAAAGAGCGCTGATTTTTTTAAATTCGCGATATAATACAAAATTTATGGCAAAATATTAAAAATATATGAGATTTTTAACATTTAACAGTCCTTGAAGTAAGCTTTTCAAATCTAATGATATTTATTTAAAGTGTTTGTAGCTGGGAGGAAAAGCCGAGCATTATTTGTAAATTTTGACCTTTCGTACTGAAGAAAACAATGTTAGGTCTTTGGGGGAAAAATTAAGTAAAAGTTGTCCGATAAACTGTTGGTCTTCGGTTGACAATGGTTCACTTCATAGGACTATCATACCTACCTAATGAAACCATTTCCATCTTTGTCAAATACCCTAAAGGCTTCCTTGATTTCGTCGTCTGAATCTTTCGTTTTCATCTTGCGAGCCATCATTGTTAAAAATTCAGGAAAATCTATTGTACCGTTAGCTGCGTATAATACAAAAGGGAAATTAGACGGCTACATTTTGTTGTTAAATGGTTTATGGAATGATGTGGGGCCGTAGTGGTCAGCGACAACCTGTAAAGTGTGCTGAGGCTTGTGGATCAACGTCTAGGCGTTGTGCATGTGCGTAGTGCACTATAATATTGATATTCTCGTGATGATGATCATGTAAAGATACAAGTGACATTTGACGTCTACATTGACGCCGCGTCTACGACTATCCCAGCAAACACAAAACGTTTTCGACATCATTCGCAAAAGGTTATAAAATGTTGTCAGAAAACGTTTAAATGTCGGGTTATATAAAGGGTATATTAAGGGTATAAAACGTTTTCATAACATTGAAAAACATTTTTGATAATCTACTGCCCAGCAAACACAAAATGTTTTACAGAAAACGTTTAAATGTCGGGTTATATAAAGGGTATAAAAACGTTTTAATAACATTCCAAAAACATTTTTGAAAACCTGACACATTCTAAACAGAATATTATTTTTGGGTTGAAAAATATTTTGCGAAAAATGTTAGCCCAAAATATTTGCAATGACGTTTTAAATACGTTTTATGAACTTTGTATAACCCGACATTTAAATGTTATTAAACCGTTTTGAAGGAAACATTTTAAGAACATTTCTGTGTTTGCTGGGGAAAATATTTTAACATAATGTTATTTAAGTGTTGACAAAATATTTGGCAAAAAATGTTTGCAAAAATAGTTTACAATAACATTTTAGAAACTTTTTTAGAAATATTGTTGTAGTGTGTTGTCATACAAAACGTTTAAAACGTTTTCATGACCTTTATATAACCCGACATTTCAATGTTATTAAAACGTTTTTACCTAAACTAAAAGCCAAAGTATAACTTATTTAAAACGTTTAAAAACGTTTTTGTGTTTGCTGGGATGTTTGATGTAATATTCTTTCCCGGTATTCTTTGCACTTGCTAATGGTCAGTTCAAGCGCTGATATGTATGACCTGGCCTATAGCATAATTACAATATACGTAAACAAAGATTACGTATTCTCAAAGATGTCAATATGAGGACAATTTCTGACATACTGACATTTTCCTCATGGCATATATATTTTATCACAGCAATATTTCTTAAAGCCACAATGTATAATTTTTGTTACATTTTAATTTTGTTATCCTGTACCCAAAATGCTGAAATAATATTACTAATACCTGTCATACCTGCCAAAAGAGTTTCTGTCCATTTTAAACTGAAATAACAAAGTAAAGTGAAATGAATCCCACTACAGTTTAACAAGGAGTTCTATGGGGAATTTAAAGTCATGTCCAAATTGTCCTGTTGACTAACAATAACAACACATTTGGCTGTTTCCATTTAGGTGTAGGTTGGTACATATGTAAACGTTACAAATATGACAAAAATCAGGTTTGAAAAAATAAACCAATATTTCATATTATAAGATCGTACATTTTGGTTTTGAACTTAACGTTTCATCAAAACAAGATAATGTGCACTTCAGGGATCACACCACTAAATCGGGTCCAACCCTTTCTGACTGGTGAATTAAGAACCAGTGTTTAATTCGCTGACCATACCAGATGCATTAAAATGAAAAAAAAAAAACAAGTTTGAAATAAAGGCTGTTATGCCAATTTTTGTTGTGCTCTGTGGATGTTTTTCACATTATCTGAGCATAAAAAGATGAAAAATACTACTACAATTCTGAAATTTTATGAAGGTTTTTTGGTTCCATGGAGCAACTGATGTCACAACATATAAGCACTGAGCTCTAGAGTTTGGTATGGTTTACATCATGTTCGATGCACAACTGCGAAAAATCTGCTGGTTCTAGGGTAGAATATATCATAAACTTTTCGGAAAATGGTTTCTTGGGTACCTTTTAACACATAAAAGAATAGAAACTTGACTTAGTGGTGTGATCCCTTCATTGTACAATATAATTTTATTGCATTGTTATGATGATACTTATTACGAATGTCCTTACATCAACTCGAATTCGACGTGTTCCGTCCTCTATCAACTTCCCATTTTCTATGTTAGTTAAATACCGAAAGCAACCTTAACTTGGTAGTTGGACATGTGGTTTCTGCAATTATGTTTACTTTTCTGATGCTATATAGCAGACAATATAATGTGGGTATACATTCCAAGTTGTGTCTATATCAGATATGGAACAATCGTTTAAACCATGATTACTTGTACATCTTTCACGTCGAAAACCTTACCATCAGCATCTACTTCATTAACCATATCCTGCAGTTCTGCCTCGGTAGGATTTTGACCTAGCGATCTCATCACTATACCTAACTCTTTAGTTGTAATGGTACCATCGCCATCCTTATCAAAGAGGGAAAATGCCTCTTTGAATTCTAGAAAGGCAAAGAGAAATTTTGTAATTGTTAGGGAAAATATTCTATGTTTTAGCTGTACTTCCAAGGTAACTCAGTCAAGATGGCTTGATTTAAACTTCACAATTGCATTCTATTTATGGACTAGGAGAGGTTATTATTTTGTTATACTCAAGTACTTATTTCAAGTGTTTCCTATTTTTTACTCTGATAATGGAATGGGGGTAGGGGGGTATTTGCAAGATATTAAATGTTATTTATACAGCTAACTGATTCTTACCCGCAATTTGTTCTTCTGTCAGTTGCAGGTCAGCCTGAAAGAAAGTGAATTGACATTATTAAGGGTAGACGAGGTATTCTTGGTCGAAGCAACCTAAAAAAAGATTTTCATTGTCTAGATCAATATATTATTGAAAATAAATGAACACCTTGATGTTTTGCAAACGTTCATTCTACAAATCGTATAGACCACTTGGCATGTGACGTCATTGCCCGGCAGTATGCGCGCGCATTATGACAATTTACATTGTTCTTTGCCCTGCAGTGTGCGTACGCATCGTAGTCTGCTAAGGGCATGTGCATTTTAAATCGCCCGCCACATTTCATACAATACAAGAAAGCCATTGAACAGTGTAGCGGCTCGTTCGAGCATATCGATAGACGAGTCCCTCGCCTTTGTTGATAAACAGTGGTGTCAAGTGATCTTTACTTTGCAAAATCACAACTAACAATTCTACTATAAACAGTCCTGATGACTTTGTTCAAGAAAGGATTTGTTTTAATGTCTTAACCAGAAAAGCACAGAAATCTATAACCGGCAGGAAATTATATCAATCAAACACTGTCATGGGCGAAAAAAGAAAACCAATTGTAACACGGAGCTCCCGTTTAAACAAACAAACAAACAAACAAACAAACACGCAAACAAACAAACAAACAAGCAAACATGTGACATGATTTGTTTCAACGTCTTAACCAGAAAAGCAATAGTCTATAAGTCTATAGTCTATATCTATCGAACACTGTCATTAATGCTGGTAGTGCATAAAAGCAACAGGTACAAGCGTACACGGTTAATCACGTTTAATATGAATCTACCAAGAAAACGAAAAACAAATCAGTAAAATTAGTAATAGACTTACCATTTTTGTAATAGAAAGTTATACTTATGTTCCACAGGCAAAATGATTATAATACGAACTGAAGATGATATGTGACTATGAAACTCACGTGAACAGAGGTGTCGGTTAATTTGACCACCTGACCACGGGCTCGTGTATTAGCTGAATATTTATGCATTAAAAACTGTTGATTTATTATATTCTGGTAGTTGTTATTGAATATTGTAACCATCAACAAAACGGTGAATATAGATATATAAATAAATCCGCTTTTAGACTAAAATGTGTCAATATTTTGGTTGTTGAAAATTAATGTCTAGAGTATTTTTCTAGAGTATAATTTTCACTGTAATTGTTAAATTACAATACGGTATGACATCACATGAAATTACTCAACCTACGTAGTATTGCTATCACGATGGATGTGCTTAATAGCGCGTAACCATTGAAGGTTAATAGTTCGGTTATTATTTGTGACCCGGAGTTTGTGACTAACATGTTGAACTTGAAGTAAACGGCTCAGACTGGTAGTAATTGGTCTGTTTGCTACTGCAGTGCGTCTGCAAGTACTGCATTTATATCCCATAAGTCCCCACCGAAGTCTTTGAAGCGAATCGAATTTAGGAATCAGTAAAACCAAAACAACCATGAAAAGTTTTGGGAATGTAAACGGAACTCAAGTTCATTGAAATTCAAACATACTTAGTTTATACAGTATCGCAAAGTAGTGATAAGAAATGTTGTAGTCAATATCGCGGATTATTTCAGGCGGTGGTGGATGCGATATCGCCATTTTGACGTCGCCATTGGCTTAACATATAATCATGAAATCTTCCCAAAATTTGTTATGTGGTGTCAAAGCAAAATCATCTTACTCTAAAACCGTTGGGGTACGATTAAGTACCCCGCTGTAAATGTTTTTTTTTTCAATTTATAACTGCTAACCGTCTATTTTGAATGTAGCTGTCAGCCTTGTATTTTCGCCAGCCTCGAACGTCACGTGTCACGTGTCCTATATACCGCCTGGATTATTTGCTCCACAGCGACGCCCTCAATTCTTTTTGAATTTCTGCTTTTTGCTCGATTGTAATGCTCCATGATGTACTAATATCCTAAAAATACTAAGCCTGAAGTGCCTTAATAATAGTCAAAAGATATTAAAAAGTTTTTATAAATAACCCCGAGATCAAAGTTGCGTTTAGCTCCGCTTAGACTTCTTCGTAGTCCACTTGCCCATTGTGCATACAATAAAATCACACAATCACAGTTTTATGCTATAACCAGCGGTCTTCTTGTTGGAGATCCTAGAGTTCTTGCAATGTTCTGGACGACTGATGTATATATCCTTATTCACTTGTCCTGCGAAAATCAGCGAATTCCATTGTATACTTGCGTTTATAAATATCGTTGCGTATGAAATACTCACACGAAAATGATGCTGATTTCTCCAATCACTTATCTTCTTGCGCTGCTTCTCCAAAAATATATCTCCTTGCGCTGCTTTCTCCAAATATGTATCTCCTTGCGCTGCTTTCTCCAAAAATGGTGTTTCTTTCACCAATCGTTCTTTCTCCAGGGAACAGGCTTCTTTAACACTGCTCCGCTGTATTTGACAGATGTGTTGTTTTTATAAACCCAGCAAACTCCAGCAATTCGACAGAAGAACTTTAATCCTTTGATGAGGAAGTGCACATTTGTGTACTCGAAATCTGCTTCAATTGCCGTGTTAATAAAAATTCCTTTAAAAAGGAACAGGGCGAACAAATGAGGAAGTGTCAAGATAAAGGTGTAGTAAGGAATCAAATTTGATTTAAAAAAATGAATAGGTTCTTGTCAATTATTAAAGTTTAAGCTACTTAGAACATAATTTGCACTTGAATGAAAACATCCATTAGTTCATTCTGTTGAATGCCAATAGTGAGTCTCCCCATATTTCTACTTTTCATGTTGCCCCGGTTATTCGTTAACGAAAGTATTTATACCTAAAAATAATTTCATGCTGACATCTACAAAATTTATTTATCAGTTGAACAAGTTCACCCTCTGCATAAAATTCTTTTATTTTGAACATGTTGAATGCCAATAATGTACCTCCCCATGCATTGTATTTCTACTTTTTATGTCACTCTGGTTATTAAAACTAGGCTAGTACTTTATTTTCCGTCTTAGAGATGTGGCGATCAACTATTAACTCAAAATCAAAATGAAAATAAAATCTTCTGAAAGTAATAAAATATCTATATTATAAAGAGTATACTATTAATGAAAAATTTAGGCCTAAAACGAATTAGACCTATAACAAATCAAACTCAAATAATTTATTTTCAAATTACATACCTTAAAATCTTCTGAAAGACAAACGGTTTTGTCTCAGCCATTTATTAATTTCTAGAATATGCCGCAAATACCACCTTAAGATCTATGCATGACGACATCATAATTCATCTCTATTAGATTTTCAGTGTATAAGCAAGTAGAAGTAATATCATCACTACAATATGCCCCCAAAACAGAACTCCCCCACCCAACATAATCGCAAATTGACACGACAGCTTCATTCCACTTCAAATTTAATATTTCATCCAAAACGGTCCTGTGATACACTTTCCCCAATCAAACACATTTGCATTTGATCATCTTCTACTCTTCCCTGAGTAGATCATTATAATATCAAATCTAAACACCATGCCATGGAATTCACCATATCACGTCCGAACTCACATGCGGGCGCCCCATCCCTTTTTCAAAGGAATTTTTATTTATTGTCATTGCATGTAGTAGGCCTATTTAATTATTTTACTGCTAGCAACATATGGCATTTATTGAACATTGACTTCAACGTATACAGCTGTATACCACCATACCAGGTTCAACCAAGTTAGCAGATAAAGGGGAACCAGTTATTGACTTTTCTCCTGGTAATTGGTCAATAAGCAAACACTCATGGCTCAGTGCTAAAGTAAATATATTTTCTCTTTATCGCCTGCCTAAGTTTCCCCATTTAAGGGATGGGGTATGAACGTTTGGACAGTATTCATTGTGGGACATTAGAGCACATCAGACATGTTGAATTGCATTCTAAATACGAAGAATGTCCTTTTGATATAAAATAATTTTGATTTTTTGAAATTCGCAAATGATGATTTTTACTTAAAGTGTATGTAGGTAAAATGAAAAAAGCCGACGATCAATTGAAAATTTTGACCTTTCGTATTGAAGATATGGATCTCTTTCCCAAAACACAAAAAATTAGGTCATTTTGGGAAAAAATCCATATTTTCAATATGTGACCAATACAGCACGAATGGGCCGTAAATGTCGTATTCAATTTGTATTCTGAGTTACAGTGTAAAATGAGCATGAAGGTCACCAAATTGAAATACCTCAATTTGGTGCTACATGCCTCATTTTACACTGTAACTCAGAATACAATTGAGGACATTTACGGCTCATTCGTGCTGTACGGTCACATATGATAGGTCAAAATTTTTCAATTGATCGCCTTTTCCTCCCAGCTACATACACTTTAAGAATATGTCATTAGATTTATAAAATTTACTTCGAGGACTGTTATATATCAAAAATATGAAAAATATCAAATTTTAATAATTTGTCATAAAATTTGTAGGCCTATTACATCGTGATTTCAAAAAATGAAAATTATTTGATATCAGAAAGACATTCTTCGTATTAGGAATGCAATTCCATGTCTGATATGTGCTCTCATGTCCCCCCAAAAAAAATACTACCGAAACGCCCATTCTAGATCCCTTAAGTACTCTCTTTAATTTACTCAAGGTTGTGTTTGTATAAATGATTCAGTTATATAAACACAGCCTCGTGAAAAGGTCATGTTGACATAAATTAATTGACTGTGTGGTTCATGGGTTAAAGTATCATTATCTGATTCTATACGCTATAGTAAAACAACAAGCACATGCAAGCAAGCAGTATTTTGCCAGTATCAATAAAACTATAATGAGGCTATTAATGTAGCCCAACTGTACGTACAATCTGGCAATACCGCTCAGTCTGAGAGAAATGAAAATATCTGTTGCAATTTTCTGATTTGCATAAAAGTAATGCTAGTTCATGGAAGTTGTAAAACAATTATTTCTTTTAATACAAACATATTCCTTGGTAAGACAACTTTATAGCACTGTTTGAATATCAACATGAAGTAGTAATGACAAATTTAAATGGACACTATCGCCTCTGTAGTTTCCTGATTACATAGACAGCACGAATATTTCATTTTTATTCTGAAACGCCGTGAAGAAGTAAGTAGTACAAAACCCAGCGCAATATGGGTCGAAAATAGCTCAATTATTGGCTATGTAAACTGGTTAAAATGTAGGCCTACTTCTTTTTTAAAGCACGAAGACCAACACACACATGTGGAGTTTTACAATCTCCCATGACATTCTGTAATCAGCAAACTCAAGCTGTCACATTTTTATACTCCCATTCTGTCACATTTACTTTCTAGGGGAATTTCCAAAATGATCTCCATTTCACAATCCAAGGGATTTTCCCAAGATTAATTATACACATTAACCTTTCACATTACATCACTTCCTGGGGGTTTTACTATGGTGCAATACACTGAACTGGGGATTTCCAAGTTCCAAACATAGATCTGACTTTGCTTACAATAATTTGAGGGGAATCCCAAAATGACTTTACAGACCAACTATTGCAAGTGCAAGGGGGTTTCCCATCTCATGAAACACTTTCAGCTTGTAAACAAAGCTAAATAATTTAATTACTCAGGGCACATCACAACTTTCCAAAGAACAGTTGGGCCAAGAATGACAATGATCAAGTGCTACAGCTTTACGTGTGATATTTGATATCATGCAACATTATGTTGAAGTTTTAAAAGAGTTAAAACTTCAGTGAACGGCTCTTTTCAGAGCCACCAAACATTTACATTAGCAGATCGGCAAAGTCTGCTTGCTCACTGTTGACAAGGGGCAGTCTCCAGTAAACGGCTCTTATCAGAGCCACCAAACCTTTTACATCAGCAGATGAGGCCAGATCTGCTTGTTCACTGTTGACAGGTGGCAGTCTTCAGTTAATGGCTCTTTTCAGAGACACCACTAGGCAAGGGGCGGCCTACACGTCTCATTATTATGTACTTTGTCCTGAAATCAGAGCTACTCCTGAGTCAAGCTTGACAGTTCTAAACGGCGAACCCGCTAAAAACTTACTAATTAATTGTTATGAACTCCCGCTGTAAAAGCCTTTAAACTTTGCATTACCATTTATTCCAAATAATATTAATGTTCGTAAGAAAACTTTTTAGCCATCTGAACTTCTTTATGCCGTAATTCTTTATGTAATTATTATATCAACATTAACGAAAACATATATTTACAGTACCGAGCATCATCCTATGTGCAAGCTCTAAATTCATTTTTAATATCGTGCAGCTTTACAAATTGGAACAAAACCTTATTAAATCTTATGCAAGGATTAGAAGAATGGAAATGAGTTCACCCGAACAAAATATAAACCCCATGTGCGCATTGTGTTGAATAACGTTTCTTTCAAACTTGGAATGAAGTGAATTGACCACGGCCCTGCATTTCTTAGATCGCCTTGATAAAAGTTCGAAGCCCTGTCGTCAACAGAGGGCAGTAAACTCGAGGTAAAGAATATCCATATCGCGCTAATGAGCTAGACAGTAACCGTAGAAAAAGCTCGTTTCTGGCGAAAATTGACAAGTAACTTGCACACATTTCTAGATACAGTTACTATAAGGTCGTGCGATGTATTCAAACCATTTGTTTACCATTTCTTTTTTAGGGAGCAATATTTATTTATCATGAATATTATTTTCATGTTCATGACATCATAATTACTCGCATTTTGTTCATTTTTAAATTTTGAAACATTTAACGCTCAAACGTCATACAAAATCAATCACATATATTTTTCTTTATTTCACCAGTGTCCTTGCCAAGATTGTAGCATCAGACCATTTGCTTTCTCTAGATACAGCCTTCATAAGTGTTAGGTCACTTCTGTACAATTCTTATAATTTGTTTCATGCATACAAATAGCGATGCACGTTTTTGTTGTGTTTTTGATGTCTTTGAGGTTTTCATGTCCGATTTTAACGATAAAGCATTATTCCATATAGAAAAACAATATGGCAAAACATACAACAGTTTGTAACATTCTCCATGAACTTGACCATCTGTGTTTGGACTGTGATGTAATTAATGTGTGTAATGAGATTTTCTCTTTTTGAATCATGATGCAGTCATGTCTACAGTAGAATTCATCTCGACCTTTGCAGGACTTAAACCCCATTAAAAGCTATTAAACCAAGATAACACTCATTGAAGCAGCTCAACTGATTAAATCAGATCTTCTCTGGTTGTGTACAAGTGTCTGTTTTCAATGTGCGACATCGCAATAAAGCTGGTATTACAGCTTCAGTTGGGTAACCGATTATAAAGGAAACGAAAGGAAACAATGGTATGTGTACCATTGTTCACGAAATGACACAAAGTCCTGCTTTTTGTTAACCAGCATTCTTCAAAATGAGCAACATAATGATTGTTGACTTAACACAGTTTGGAAATAATTTCTTCATATTTTTGGTGTTATCTGTCGTTTACATATCCTTCCTAAAACACAAAAGTGCGACCCTCTCCAAACATCTAAATTAGCTAAAAATTTAGGACATGTTACAAAACTTTATTTTCTAGAACCTATTTAGAATAATTTAAATGTAGCTTTTACCGTTTTTTGTGGCATCCTTCAGAAGTGAGCGGTCCGATACCAATATTTTCGGTCAAATCTCCATTCAATTAACACGGGGAGTTGGCTAGCTATGCCTTGCCCTCACTCATATTTTACAAAAGTGCGACCATTTCTGAACATCTAACCTAGCTGTAATTTTAGGTCATGTTAGAGAAATATATTTGCTAGGAGTTTTGGAGAATAAATAAAATATTGGCTGGTTATTTTTCACACAGTGATGTTAACTAGGCAAGTGTCCATTCTCCCAACATACATCATTTGTTGAGGTCACACGTCAATGGTGAGAGCACTGTGTATTGTGTATAGGAAAACGGACAGTAACTGCAGTATGTATTATTTTTCATCACAATTTCTCATCAAATTCATACATTTCTGGGTCAAACGTCAGGTAAAACACTTTGTGGTTTTGAAATTTGGTTTAGAAATAACGCTAATAAAATCATTTGGGTTGATCAAGCAGTCTCTTTTTATGATTTTCAAGGCATATTGCATTATGCATAAATGATGAATCTGCATGTACATAATTTTTCACTTCAGTAAGCTCATCTTTTGACCAACGTTCATTATTGATCACGGGTTACATTGTATGCGATTGACATCAAAGAACCACATGTGTATGAGCTTGTGCATTGAATTGAATTACACAATGGTTATTCAGGTTATTGATCGCTAGATGGAAGCGAACATGATACATATTACGTAGGATTCCATGCCTGTGCGGGATTTGAACCCTAGCGACCAGAACTATGAACACTTTGAAGTGTTAGCACCTTGCAGGGCAGTGTGACTCATGCGTTATGTAATCGCTAATTTCTTAGTCAACCGATTCAAGCAAAGTTAGAGTATAAGATTGACACCACTCGGGGGGGTCATACCTTCTTGGCATTTCAGATATGAGAAGGATCCAAAATATGAATATTGACCCGGGTCTTATGGTGAGTGTCACCCCCAGTGGCAAAATAAATTTTAATACGTTCTTTACTTCCTTCTCTTTCATTTGACACCACTCAGGGAGTTAAACCTTTTTGGCATTTCAAGATATGAGAAGGACCATGAGAGGCCCTGCATGCCTTTATCGATTGGCTCCAAACAAAGGATTTGAACCGGTGAAGAACACCGTAATCATGACGCAGTGCGGTCCATTCAATCAACCTACATGTATTTGATCGTAGTGCATTTGTTATGTGTGTGAGACGAACTGTCGCAATAGATTGCAGTCATGCTTTTGTTGAATGCATTTGAGTGCATATTTACAGAATGATACGTCATAATGCACAACCTCTATTCTTTACAGCTCAACTTACCGTACTTTGCCTACATTCGACCTTGAATGATTTTTGAGTTGACACATTCATGAAAATAACTATAGATACTTGACAAGACCATTAGTAGCCCAGTTCTGAACCTTTTCATTGATCATTCATAACAATAGGTATCTGATGGATCAGTGAAGATAAGAAGGGATTATAATATATCCGTAACCTTGATATTATAGTACATCTCGAGGAAAAAGTGCAATGGACATGTTTTCATTTTATGAAAATTGAGTATTTAACCCAAAAATGAAAATGGAACAATTTATTGGAAATCTGTTTTAACAGATTTTTTTGACATCTTTTTCTGCACTGTATTATACCTAAATTAAGAAATTTGATAAATATTCAAAGAAAATATAGGTCATACAAAAATTGTGATTTTTACACATTTTGGGGCAAAAAGGAAAAATAAGCAAAAATATCAAAATCTGTCTTACAGTTTCATTCATCAAGTCATTGTTATGACTGCTTAATTTCTAATAAAATATTGAAATTGTGAAAAATATAGGTATTTATTGATTTTCATGTTTTTTCTTGCAAATATGCTAATAATATTCAAATTATGAAATTGCAAAATAAAGTTTCTACATAGCATACATCTTTCAAGTATGATGTTCAAAATGACAGACATCAAAAAGAGATTCGATGAAATGTAAAGGTGTAGTAACAATTTTGAAATGGACTGTCTGGTTAGGCAAAGTATGGTAAGTTGAGCTGTACTTCTTTCTTTTTCATTTGACACCACTCGGGGCTCATGCCATCTTGGCATTTTGAGATATGAAAAGGACCCAATCACCCAAAATATTGACCCAAGGTCTATGAGACATGAGGAGCGATACCCGTGCAGGGAAAATTATTTTTTATTATTATTGTATTCTTTACTTTTTTCTCTTTCATTTGACACCTTCTTGGCATTTTTGAGATATGAAAAGGGCCCATATGAATATTGACCCGGGTCTCATGTTGAGTGCCACCCCGGGCGGGGAAATATTTTTATTATATTCTTTACTTTTCTCTTTAATATGACACCACTTGGAGGGTCAGACCTTCTTGGCATTTCGACATATGTCCATTTCAGACCAAATGGTTGGTCAGTGAGTAAGTAAGTAAGATACACTAATGTAGGCCGATACCATCTCATGGTTCAGCAAAAACTACTAAATCACTGGCAACGTGTGGCCTAAAATGTCACATGAATATCCCCTACCCGTTGCAAGATATATAAATAATGAGCATGATGAGTGACCAGAAATTAAAATATTAGATTTACACTTAGAAAAAGTGGAATTATTAGCTTTCGTACGGAGTAACGATTATCTACCTCTTTTTGAATGGATGCGACCCAGTACCGCTTGGGGTGGGGCTGGTCAGGGATTAATTTGAATAAAAGTTATTTATCCGGCAGCAGATTTTCCAAGAAATTTGCTAACGTGATCGTTGGTTAGCAGGGAAAAGGGGAAGATGGCTGTGAATTTACAGAATATTGTCTTATTTTAATAGTATATTTTCCCTGCTTTATTACTGGCCAACCTCAGATTTACCAGGTAAACAAAATATAAAAAAATACAATATAAACAATGGACCATAATGCGGCGTTATCTACATCTTTATTTTATTTCAAGATTTTGGTAAAGAAATACGTATAGGCCTACATAAAACTAAAAACTATACATAAAATCATCGGCATGGCGCACTGATGATAGAGTAAATAATACAGCTACAATATGGATCGGTACCAACTCAACAGTCCTATCCAGTGATTTTGGTTAAGACAAAGTGATACCACCATGTGCAAATAGTTAATTGATTGAATTCGTATAGTAAGCAACTTTGGCTTACAAGTTCAGAACGTATGTGGTTGTGTCATCGTTCCACTTTCACGAAACAAAAGCTATGATAAATGTGTTTAGCAGGATGAACGCATGTATTGATCAAAATATTTGGCGTTTATTACATTGAAGCGCGGCGTTTGCATTTGATTTCAAAGTATCGGCAATCCGCGTCAGCCTTACACTTTAGCATCAGTGTTTCTTCATAAGCCGGCCATCTGGAAGGAATGTACAAGGAAGAATAGGTTCACCTATTGCACCTGGACAAAATTCTACGATTATCATTAGTAGCTGATGTATATATTATCATTTTGGTATTGATGGCGTCGGCTGATTGTCTCCATAAGTTAATGTTTTGGAAGAACACGGTTTTAGACTTAATTTACAATAATTTTACAATATAAACATGAGCTACATATCGCTTCTATATTTGAGATGTCTAAAATGAAATTATATTTTAACCTCTCTAAATATGCCTACCGCAACTTTGAAGATCTGTATGCTTTGAGCGCTTGATATATGATATGCAGCGAAATGGGTCTTGACTTCTTTTGTAGAGAATTTGAAAGTCCATGTCATTGAGCCAAAATTTATCGCTCTCTGCAAAATCTTTTGTCTCATGGGCAATACATTTTAATGTATGATAGTGAACACATTATTATCGCTGGGAGTTCGGTCTGGGTGGAATATGGAAGATCATCTTATGTACACCACGTAACCATCATCTGTTTATTTTGTAGTCATCATTGCCACAAACTCTGCAAAAGAAAAGAAATAAGATATATAAGATATCTGTTCTTATTCAAGGAATTATCACAATGATAATTTAATCATGTTAATGCTATTGTCTCTCCAGTGTAGTTGTCGCATCAGTGTGGCCAATTTTATTTTCAGGAGTAGCTGGAGCTTTTGGTAAAGATTTTTTTATCAATGTCTATAAAAACAATATAGAAATTCTTTATATTCTTAAGACTGTTTACTTAGTTTATAGAATATTTTTACCGACTATTTCTATAATCATGGACAAATAAAAGCACAATCAGCAATAAAAAGCAGTCGGCACTTGTATATCATACAATCAGCATGACAATGTAATGAAACAAACTGTAAAGTGTTTGTAATGTCCAAAGGGAAGTCATTTTTATATTTACTCGGAATATTTACCGTCATAGTTGACTTGTCCATCGCCGTCTATATCGGCTTCGCGAATCATCTCATCTACCTCATCTTCTGTCAATTTCTCACCTAAATTTGTCATTACATGTCGAAGTTCTGCAGCGCTGTTATAAAATGACATTAAAGAAGATAAATAATCGTCAATGCCGTCTACCTACTATAGACCTTTCTTATTGGACCCGTCAGCCGTAGATGTGGTAAATAGTCATGACATCGATAATCACGTGATTATAAAAAGGTTAAAAAGGATGTCACGTGGTTTTTTTTTTATAGTAGCAACCCCAGCTCTCTTTCTGTAGAGACGCTGTATTTTGGGCTCTGTAGTTTTGATATTTTGCTAGCTTCCTTGGTTTAATTATTTGTTATGATTTGGTTAATTTTATGCTTGCTACCCACTTGTGCTTACTGCTTATGTCGACTTGTCTAGTCGGACTCCGCTGATGGCTCTCCACACAACTCTGTTCTGCATGCAGTTCCTAATGTCTTGTTTCTCTAGTCCAGTATCCTCGATTAGTTGCTTGATGTAGTCCTTCCGTGGTTGTCCTCTTGATCTTTTACCATGCGTAGGCTGCCACAGCAAAACTCTGGAAGCTGCCTCTGTTTCACTTCTGACACAATGTCCAGCAAATCTCAGCCTTTTTGTTTTCAGCCTTTCGGAGATTGGGGAGAGATTGCCGTACAGCTCCTTATTGGTGGTGTGCGACTGCCAGGCAACATTAAGTGCTTTTCTCAGTAGTCTTGTGTAACAACCATCAAGCGCCTTCTTAAACTTTGATGTAATTGTCCAGGTTTCTGCACCATACATCAGAACTGATTCGACTGTGGTGGTGAAAAGCTTGGTTTTAAGATTTCTAGGCAGGCTGCTCTTCCATATCTTGTTCATGCTGTTGCAGGCCCTCCATGCTTGGGCTTTCCTGATGTTAAAATCCTTTTCACTGCTGCCAATCCAAGCCCCAAGGTATTTGAAATCGTCTACTACTTCAAGCTCGCTTCCATCCAGTGTTCGGATTGGGGATGCAGCCATATTACAAACCATTGCCTTGGTTTTCTTGGCGTTCATGCTGAGACCGACTGTTAGTGCTGCAGTCTCAACAAGATGGAGTAGCTCTTCGGCATCCCTGAGATTGTCGGCCAATAGTGCTATGTCGTCAGCGAAGTCAAGGTCTGAAATTGTTTGCGGGCCTATCCTCCGACTTTTCCTTGTTTTTAGCGTGAGCCCTAGACGATCTTCATTCCCAAGTAGTGCTTTCCTGAGAGCGTAGTCGAGGACTGTTACAAATGGTTATCAAATGGTTAGAAATGGTGCAAGTGTGTCCCCCTGCAGTACTCCAGCCTGAATTATGAAGTCGTCGGTGATTCCATCTGGTGTGGTAACATGGGCAACCGTGTTCTCATAGGTGCTTCCAATAGCCGCCACAAGTTTCTCTGGTACTCCATATGCTCTTAGGATGTCTAGCATTTTCCTTCGATGGATGGTGTCAAATGCCTTTTTAAAATCGATGAAGACCAGTGCCGCTTGCAGATTGTTGTTGTTTATCTCTTCAATAATTCTTCTCAAGGCCAGTATTTGTGACACTGTTGACCTTCCAGGGCGGAAGCCATTTTGGTTCATTCGTAGTACAGGATCCAGGAAGGGACGAATTCTGTTGAGTAGTAGTCTGTTGTAGGTCTTTGCCACTATGGATGATAAACAGATGCCTCTGTAATTCCTTCCCTCTCTGAGATCACCGCTTTTTTGTAACCAGATTCAATCATTTCCTGTATATCTATTTTGTCCCTGAGAAAGGGCAGTTTATCTGCTCGAAATGTCGGTTGTATTAATATTTAACCAACTTTGTCTACTATCCCTGTGGTTTTGGATTTTTAGTGCTGTAACAGTGCACACCATCATGGTTTACATACTGTATTAGTTTTTATCTTGTCTTTGTCTTGTTCCTCACACCAAGGTGGTATACCTGGCTCGAATCTTTCTATTTAAGCTTATTTACCCCATCACCAGCTGAAACGTGCCACTCAGAAAAATCGTCCAAAGCTTAGGGGCTGGGCAATAATTATGAACCCTGCTAGGGGAGGGTAAAATGGGGGGGGGGGGGGGCGGGGGGGCAAGGATTTTATGAAAAGCTCGACAAGCTAAGAGGGGGAACAAGCCAATTTTGCTACGTCAAGGGAGCAAACGCACATATTTGTGGGCACGCTCTAAACAGGAAAACAGTATGGAAGCGGTCAAAGATGCACATTTTCCTGTTCGCTACGCTCGCATTATATATCTAGACCATTTAAGGTTTCCATATTATTTATTAGGTTGACAGATATTTTGCATGATCCTGGTAGAAGGTAAAGATAACGAGGGAACTAGAGGGGGAAAGGAATTCTTGGCAAGTCGGAGGATGGGAATCAATTTTGGCAAGCTGTTTGCAAATTTTGCCCGGGGTTCATAACTCATATTGTACAGCCCCTTAATCTATCATTCTGATGGTCATGACAATTCTCTGATTTTACCGTCAATTAAATTATTGCTTCACTTTCGATACATTAAAATATAAGTGATCATTAAAGTATAAATACAAATGCATTATCGTATACTTCTCAGAGCTTACGAGGATTTAAATATGAAAATGTGAAAAGGTCCGATCTTGTCCGATGACCTCTCGGTCTTTAGTTGACAAGTGATTTCATAGGACTATTATACTCACCTAATGTAACCATTTCCATCTTTATCAAACACTCTAAACGCTTCCCTGATTTCCTCCTCTGAATCTGTGTCTTTCATCTTACGAGCCATCATTGTTAAAAATTCAGGAAAATCTATTGTACCATTACCTGTGTATACAAACGAAAGTGAAATTTGACGACTATACATTTTCCATGACATTCTCGTGATAATGATCATGTAAAAACACGAATAACATGTCATTGTAATATTCATTGTACTTGCAAATGGTCAGTTGAAGCACTGGTGTGTATGACACCCGGGTATGACATAAAACTTCTATATAAATATATTTTGTCTTAGATAGAGCACATTCAGGCCTACCATTTACATAAACATGTTATTGTTGTAAAATATGTCAACATGAGGTCAATCCTGGTGTTTTTCTCTGAACTATTGTCCTCATGGCATACTAGTATGTATTTCATCGATATGCTAGCAATAATATAATTACACGGTCCTAGTTAATAAGACGTACAATATGTACGGCCTGTAGCAAACAACACGATTTCTCTCTCGGCAGTTTGTCCTGGTGAATTTCTTTCAACTTCCATTCTTTCTATGTAAAGTACTGAAAGCAAGCTTAACTTGGGGGTTGGACGCGCACTTTCTGCAATAATGATGTTCACTCTTCTGATGCTATATAGCAACAAACAAAATAATATAATTAACTGTTTAAAACAATGACTACAAGGTCTTACCATCAGCATCTACTTCATTAATCATATCCTGTAGTTCCGACTCAGTAGGATTTTGACCTAGCGATCTCATCACTGTACCTAACTCTTTAGTTGTAATGGTACCGTCGCCATCCTTATCAAAGAGAGAAAATGCCTCTTTGAATTCTAGAAAAGCAAATAGAAATGTTTGTTTCGGAAAAACTTGTGTTATCTTTGTTTAGGCTGTACTTACAAATGTTTATTCATTGATGACTTTATTCAATTTTACACGATCTTTATGGACAAGGAAAGCTACAACTAGCTGATTCTTACCAGCAATTTGTTCTTCTGTAAGTTGATCAGCCTGAAAAAAAATTAAATTTCCATTGTTATGATTAGAAACTTTAACCCTAATATAACGAGGGATTGTACCAACCCCCTCTAAGATTTTTTATCCGTCATAAAAAACGCACACGTTCACGCCAGAACGACCTAAGCTAATCGTAGATCCATCCTTTGCGCTCATTTTAGTGGGTGGGTGGGTGGTTGGTGAGGCCCACCATTGGTTTCTATAGTAAAATCAATGATTTTCATTTCACTCTTGTAAAATTATTTCAGGAGTTACTGACTTTTTACTTGTTAGTTAGGTTGAAATATTATATTGAGGGGAAAATTTGGTGAAAATCGCATTTTTGTAGATTTTTTAGTCGAAAATCAATTTTGCCCATACTTTTGTACATAGCCAGAATTCCCCTAATTTGCATGGTCGCCCTCACATTATGACATCATATCGACATTATGTGGGGAATGTTTCTACTTATTTTGGTATCAATGGATAGAGAAGACCCATAGCTATTGCAACAACCACCCTCTTAATAGTCCGTGTTACAAAATATGGCTCAGTAGTTCTAGGGTTAAAAGCCTTGTAAGGAGGTTGGCTGTTAACCAGCAATTACATCAGACGGTATGATAAAAATGAAGTCTATCACAAAGCACAAATATGCACAATATATTTGAATTATCAAATAACAAAACAAAAACAAATTGTAACCTGATATGATTTGTTACAACGTCTTAACCAGTAAAGCACAATATATAATCTATAAGCCCAGGAAATTATATATATCATACAGTCACTATCATTAAGGCAAGTAATGCACAAAAGCAACAGGTGCAAGCGTAAACGGCTAATAACAGTTTATAACAGGAAAAAATACATCTAAAAATACTAATGTACTTACCATTTTTGTGATAGAAAATTTACTTATATTCCACAGGCAAAATGGTTACGTTTTGAATGATAACACGATTTGAAATGGATACGTGTGAAAATAAAACACACGTGAACACGTGACCACATAAGACTCAATTATTAGCTTAATATTTATGCATAAAAACTGTTGATTTACTATATTCTGCCAATTGATCGATAACGTGATATTGATTATTGGTAATCATCAACCAGGCCGTGAATATAGATATTAATACCGAGTACTAAATTCGCTTTTGGGTTTAATTTAGAAACAAAAGATCAATATTTGGGTTGTTGGAAATTAATATGGTACGTAAAAATCCTATAATTAAAGTGCAATTTTCACTTTAATTGTCACATTACAATATGGTTTGGTATTGAATGAAATATTTAACCTACGAATTATGGATGTCCCTTATAATAGCATATGCTCATTCAAGGTTAGGATATTGTTTGTGACTAAACATGCTAATAGTATTATGGCTTAGTATGGTAGCCATTGGTTTATTTGCCACTGCAATGCGCCTGCAATTACCGCACTTCTATCCCATAAGTCAGTGTCGAAATCGATGAAGAGAATCGGAATTTAACCTATTTATAAAATCAACTAGGGAAAATAGCAAAATACCGCAACAAAATTTGCGTTTGCTAAGGGAACTTCAGTGGAATCGGGCATTCTGAAGTTGTAGCTGCTTTATTTACTGAAAACGGTCGGCCCTTTATTTTAATATTTGGGGCCATGTGGCCGATAATGTGACCTATGGAGCTCATGTACATACGTTATTATACGGAAGTAACTAAGGGCCACGTGAGTTCGCTTTGTAACGCAAGAAGTCAGGATCTTGTGATCACAAATCCCGATTTCTTGTGTTCCTGACTTAGCGAGTTTGAAATAAAGAGATAGTAAAGATTTTGAGAGTGGATTAAGCACTTCCTTTCTCTTGACTGACCTAAAGCCTGACAATAAAATGGGAATGGCCTTCATTTCATATAGGCAAGCATGCTTATATAGACTTTTTAGCCTGGTCTGAGCAGTTTGTTTGAGCCTGGTCCCACCAGGACCCAAGCGTGTCTCCACACGGAGCGACCTTTTAAACAAACAAACAAACATCTGGGGGCAAAATTGACAAAAGGAACTTCTACGTGTCAAGGCTAATACGTTTGCCAAATATGAGCCCTGTCGGTGTTTAAATTTGCATTCAAGAAATATATCGGGCAACAATTAAACCAAACATTATTTAATAAATATTGTAAATAACATGACATTTCTCACGCATGATAGTTGGTGTAGGTTTACTTTTCAACAAAATCTAACCTGGCAATGAGACCCCTTAAAGAGATCATTGGTATTAAATAAATTAAATTAGGATCGATCCCCCGCAATTCGGTTTGTCCCCAATGCTAATCTCACGTGTCCAGCATAGGAATGAGGAATTTCAGTGGAGGATTCACGTTGGCGCCCCCAACCACCACCACACCCTAGAGCTCCCGTCCACAAATGGTACATTGCGCATTGTGAACATGGCAAACTATTATATAATTATTTTCTGAATCCTTAATATTCTATGACCAGATAATTTTGGAAAGAAAAAGGTTTTTTATACACCAACATTTATACATACAGATAAAACAATTTTTGGTGCTCCATAGAATTAAGAAAGACTGATGAATATCCGTTTGTGGTGATAACAAGATCAGATATGCAAACATGACAGCTCCGCCCAATGGTAACTGAATGTCGTAACACTGAAATAAAATGCGATGTCAATCTTTCAATTCCGGGTTCACACACATTCACAATGTTAATTGATAATGCTCTTTAAACTTTCAATTCCGGGAAGCATTCACGAGCAATCAACGTTTTGTTTTTCTACTTGATACATTATAGTCCCAGCAATTTTTAGAGCTTAGAGCTATCGGTTTTAGAATTACCTATCACATTATTATATTTTCAAATTACAACCAAAAAGGGTATACACAAATCCGGGAAGCGTTTACTGTATTTAGCCCTCTATTGACGGAAACGCAGATGTACCAGAGCGGGAGATTTCATTCGTAATTCAGTCATACAGTTAGGACGCTGGACTACCGATTGTTATTGTTCTGCAAGGCTCACTCAGTCATTTAATAAGGCATTTGGTATTCAAATGAACAAAATTTTGAGTTACACCTTTTCAGTGTAAAATTTTTTTTTCTCGGCCAAATGAAAAGCAATAATTTTCATTTTTTCAGTAAATGTCAGGAAAAACTGTAATGCTTGATACTGTATTTTGTATTTTTCAAATCTTAGTGTTAAACTTAGTCGTGAAATTCAGTCATTTAGTGTAAGATTTTCGATTTTGATAGGCTTCAACTCTGCCCGCGAGCCTTTTTTGGATCAATCTTTTAGCTTTTCAAAGTAATATAGTTCGCTAAAGAAGGATTTTTCCCAACTTTCTAACGCACATCACCGTGAGCGATATATCATAGTTTTGTCAGAATTTCCGTTTTGATTCCATAATTTTTGACTACCAGCTGAAAAATTTTCAAATCCACGCGTGAAATCTTAGGCTAATACTAACATTGTGGATCGATATCTCTGGGTGTCTGGCAGTGTTGCCAGAACTTCAATATAGCAAAGAAATTACCTAGTGTTTCAATTGTCATGAAGGTTACTGGGTATAGTGCCTTTTGTTTGTGTTTGTTTGAAATTGCTTAAACCCACCGAAAGTCATAATGAAGCAGCCAAAACAATACAAGGTTAAACATGGAAGTTTATAACAACCTATTATAATGACCTAAAGGAAAAATCATTTATGGCAACAATGAGCCTTGCATTGTAAGTCATGGTTAAAATGTGTTGAGTACCCACCCCACCCCCATAGGCCTACATAATATTACATACCGGTACCTTATGCCTACATTTAGAAAGCGCTAAATTATGACAAATAGGCCAATACAAACCCGAACTCAAGTCTGAAGGGTGTAATGAAAATGCCAACCCGCGATGGGGGGGGGGGGGGTGTCATTCAAAATTCACCTGGAGATAGGAGGGACAGAAAATTAAAATCCCCTCTAATAACACGCGAATTTTTCTAGGTTTGGACAGTGGATTTTCCCAAGGACCTCATCCTAGGTAAATAAACAAACAAACAAACAGACAAAATGGTTTTCATAATCATGGAATCCATAGCCCCTATAAATTGAAATTGCAGGCTATCACGGGAGCAAATTTCCAAAATTCACCTCATTTACCAGAATTGGGGATTTGGGCTACCAAATCGCTGGTCAGGCAATCCTGGTTTTCAATGGAAAAGGGACCTGGTTGACAACAATTGAAATATCGATTATTTCTGCTGGTTGTTCTCGAGATAAAGTACTGAGTTTGACATTTTCGGAGCACGAAGGGAAAAAGGGTAAAATAAAAACGGAAATTCTGACAAAACTATAATATATAGACCCACACGATGTGCTTTTCAGAGGTGGGAAATATCTTTCTTTAGCAAACTATATTAGTTTGAGACGGTTAAAAAATGAATTCCGTAAAAAGCTCACGGGCGAACTAAAGGCCTATAAAAATCAAAAATATCACACTAAAAGACAAAATATGATGCTTGAATTTTAACACCAGGATTTTTAAAAAAATGTATATCCAAGCACCAAGTTTTTAACTGACATTACTGAAGAAAAAAAAAATATTGCTTTATATTTGACCGAGAAAATAAATTTCATAGCAAAAGGTGTATCTCTGAATTGTGCTGATTTTAACATGTATCGATCGACTTTTAGCGCGACTATGCATTTCTAAAGAATTGGTAGTCCCGCGTCCTAACTGCATAGTGTATTGAAAATCACTGTTGTGTACAATTAAATAATGGATGGAACCATGGAGCTATTAAAGATGGAGAAGAAATAGATTACGTAACGCATTCAAACCTTGTGCCGATTTGAAATCTGACAAGCTATTCATCGAAAGGTACCTTTTGTTTGGGACAAAGGGCTTCCGCCATTAAATCGGTAAGCTGACCCGACAGTGTATTAACGCTTTACCTAGCAGGCTACTGTCAATAAGTGATCAAATGAAAGTCTCGTGAAAGCGCTTACTGGAACGAAAAGTACCTTTTGTTACCATAACACACAAGGGTGTGATTGAGTAGCCGTAAGCACAAAAGGCACACATTAGCCGCTGATGTATAGTTCGTTGTCACCCCACTGACATTAGGTGCTTCATTTAAATAAATTGAATGCGCTTGCTGATGATTACACATCAAGGCTGCCATGTCTGCAAGTCTATAGTACTGTACAGGGTGTCCCAGAATGATTTATACCGGGAAAGATGGGTTTTTTTAGGTATGAACAGCATGTTTATTGGTCATATTGTTTTGCATTTTAAGTTCTACATATATTTAGCTTTCTCAGATTTTTAGATTTTAAAAATTGGACGTTTCTAGTAGAAGTTAGAGAGGATTGCGTAAAAATGGTGAATTCCAAATTTTAACAAAGCAACATATTTTGAAAATCTGTAAAATTAGTAACCGTCCAGCACAAAGTTATTTGGAAAATGTTATGCAGTATATTGTTGTGTCCTGTTCTTACTTCTAATAAATAGTCGATATCTATCGTTTATTTATGATCTTACGAAGCAATCCTTGTATGGAATAAAGGATTTGCTATGCTTGAGTGACCTTTAACTATTCTTTCTTTGGCGGCAGTTTTGAATTGTTGCGGTGTGTGAGTTTCATCAATTGAAATGCCGGCAGAGATGGATTTTTCATAAAAGTATAGAGAAGGTTCGTCCTTAGTGTCACAGCTAGCATGCATTTATGTCCACAGTATATTGACAAGCCCACAGCTACGTCAGAGGATGATTTAAGGAAGCCCCATCATGCACTGTAAAAGTGTTATCACGCGAGTTTCAACTGCCACTTTACTTCTCAAATCCCATTGAATTCTGTGCAAAAGACGTTGTTTTAGAATTGTATGTGTGTCATTATTACTTGGTCGATTTCAGAACAAAAGTGATGTATGCACGACGGATAATTCACACCTTCTGTAGATATCATAAAATGTGAAATCGACCGACATTTTGAATGTGTTTTTATTGTAAATATATCAGTCCAAATTCAAATTTAACCATACACGTGTATGCAGTGGCTGTGGTGTCATGTTCACTTACACAGCTGTGCTAACCGCTAGTTGACTCCAGTGGGGTGCTGGGAAGTGGTTAAATCATCCTCTGCAGCTACGTGACGAAGAAGATTACTGTGGAGGATCCTTGAGGAAGTTACATCCTCTGTAATAATGACATTTTTGGGTAAAGATTGGGGTAAAAATCAACCTAAATATCATATCAAGAATTATTTAGCATTGTAAGCTTTACATCTGTGCCAAATTTGGTGTATTTCCTATAAAAGGATATATGATTTCTCCAATATATTGCACAGTGCGGCTGGACGATGGTGGTAAAGGATCCATGTGTTATGATGCCTTTGCACTGTAAATTACACACATGCAGTTTTCATCCATTTTCAGTAATAGCAATATCACGCAAAAACGAATCAAGCTATTTCCATGAAAGTCACAGAATAAGTAGGAGACATATGTAGCATTGTATTGCACTTATCAAGATTAGATACACTGTTTACTATATATTTTTGATATTTTGTTCAAACACGGTGTAAATCATTCTGGGACACCTTGTATAATGGTAATAGCTACGTAGGCCTATACATGTAACATATAATAAGTATACCGATACAGGCCTATATAAAAGTTGTTTCACAAATTGACATTTTATTTGATTTTATTTTAAGAAGGAGAATGTCATAAACAGTGGCGTACTGAAGGGGACAGTTCTTCTGTGAGAGGTCTTGGGAGGGGATGAGGGTGGAGGAGGGGATATGAAGAATGAGAGGGGATTGGAGAGAAAGAGGAAGAAATAAAAGATAAATAAATAAATAGACGTAAATAAATAGAAAGGTAAGGAAAATGATAGGAATGAGAGGGGACAAAACGTAAGAGGGGATGGAGAAGGGAAGGGAGATAAGAAGAGGGAGTGATACTTTAGCAAGGAAAGAATAAGTACAGGGAAAGGAAAAGAAAGGAATGACAAATAAATGTAGGCCTTATAATAATTATTATAGAAACTAAACACAACCCCCCCCCACACACACTAGGCCTAACACTAACATCACTATAGGCAGCCATTCGATGATGTCAATGCCTTTATGCGTTACGTATTTAAAACGCCCAGTCAGATGTATTTTACACCTGCCAAGCACAAGTCACTCAATTTCGAGAATTGGACGTTGAATGTACACTCTCATGAATATTGATTGGCAACATTTTCCAATATGTCAGCGCTGAAATCGGACACAATAGAACAATAGACCATTCAGTGCGTTGGATGGAACCGCCAACCTCGGGACACCGCAGTTTAACATCGGGGACACCGCAGTAATGGCGAGGTCGGACAAGTGTATACATTCACTCTACAACATAATACTTTGTGGTCGTTAGGGACAGGTCGTACCCATAACAATTGCGTGGGCGCGAAAATACTAGTGACCAAATTGAGAGAAGCGAAATGAGTGTCTCACGGTGTGTGTTACAGGGGCCGTTGAAGGGGTCTAGGGGCGGTGGCCCCTGTAGCTCCTACCATACTGCAGTTACTGTCCGTTTTCCTATACACAATACACAGTGCTCTTTCCCATTGACGCGTGACCTTTACAAATAGCCCTACGTTAACAGTATGGGGATATGACTAGTTAACGTCGCTGTGTGAAAAATAACCTGCCAATATTAAAAGTACTCTTCTAAAGTTCTAGAAAATATAGTTTTTAACATGTCCTAAATTTTTAGCTAATTTAGATGTTTGGAAATATTCGTACTTCGGTGTTTTAGTTAATGTTATAGGTAATAGTACATTGCCTAGTTAACTTCGCTGTGTGAAAAATAACCGGCCAATATTAAAAGTACTCTTCTAAAATTCTAGACAATATAGTTTTGTAACATGTCCTAAATTTTTAGCTAATTTAGGTGTTTGGAGAGGGTCGTACTTTTGTGTTTTAGGAAGGACATGTAAACGACAGATAACACCAAAAATATGAAGAAATTATTTCCAAACCGTGTTAAGTCAAAAATCATTATGTTGCTCATTTTCAAGAATGCTGGTTTACAAAAGCACGCCATTGTCTGATTTCGTGAACAAAGCCACACATAACATTGTTTCCTTTCGTTTCCTTTATAATCGGTTACCCAACTGAAGCTATGAATACCAGCTTTATTGCGATATCGCACATGAAAACAGTCACTTGTGCACAACCAGAGAAGATCCGATTTAATCAGTTGAGCTGTTTCAATGAGTGTTATCTTGGTTTAATAGCTTTTAATGGGGTTAAGTCCTGCAAAGGTCGAGATGAATTCTACTGTAGACATGACTGCATCATGCATTTTAGCTCAAGTCCGGACTCAATTATCCATTCACTCATTCAAATAATCATCATGCAACAGTGGTTATATTTATAAAGATTCAAGTAGGTTACATCACCATAAAGACATATTGGTTAAAATCCAAAAATGTCCAACGCTAATTTCCGCCCAACATCAGCCACAACACTGTAGCTCACTGTTGTACAAGCAAAGTAAATTTTACTAACAGACTAATGAAATAAGACGCTGTTGATGGAGTAAAAAATACAACTACAATATGGATCGGTACCATGACCCGGACGCTTAAATTCTTTCTGCAACCATAATGGGCCGCAATATATCACTAACCGCATCGTCCGAGGCAAGGTTCATTATTGTCAGGGTTAGGGGTTAGGGTTAGGGTCTTAGGGTTAGGGTTAGGGTTAGGGTTAGGGGTTAGGGTTAGGGTTAGGGTTAGGGTTAGGGTTAGGGTTAGGGTTTAGGGTTAGGGTTAGGGTTAGGGTTAGGGTTAGGGTTAGGGTTAGGGTAAGGGTTAGGGTTAGGGTTAGGGTTAGGGTTAGGATTAGGGTTAGGGTTAGGGTTAGGGTTAGGGTTAGGGATTAGGGTTAGGGTTAGGATTATATTCGTATTTATTAGTACTAATATACTAGTAATAGTATATTGTGTGTATGCACTTTATTCCGTAATCAATAAGTATCATAAACAAACACCTTTCTGGCACAACGAATCATAGCACAGTCGTGTAGGCATTAGACTATGGATACATAGGTTGTGGGTTCGAACCCCAGGTAAACCTTTGTATAATTTTAATTCTATCGATTTCTATTTATTTTATTAAGTAAGAGGAAATAATAATGGTAATAAACTCGTGTTATATCTAGCCTCATAGGCCTATAATTATATGTATGTACTACGTGTTATCGCATTGCGGCCCATTATGGTTGCAGAAAGAAATAACGCGACCCGGACGCGATAATTTTTTTCGTACATCATATTTGTAACGCATACGTGTAAAATCAGTTGATATTTACAGAAAATCTTATTTTTTTTAGTGAGGTTTGCTTTATTCTGTGTTTGAATATGATAAACGGGGGGAAAAATCAAAATTTACAAATATGATGTACGAAAACAATAATCGCGACCCGGACGCAACAGCTCTTTGCAGTGATTTTGGCTCATGATGCAGTCATGTCTACAGTAGAATTCAATTCGACCTTTGCAGGACTTAAACCCCATTAAAAGCTATTAAACCAAGATAACACTCATTGAAAACAGCTCAACTGATTAAATCATATCTTCTCTGGTTAAATACACACATCATATGTTTCTGCTTTTACACGTACAATGGAGCAATGCGCTGGGATTATAGTTTCAGTTGGGTGAACGATTATAAAGCGAGCGCTAGAGAACAATTGTGTGTGGTCTTTGTTTACGAAATGAGACAATACGTGCTTATTGTTAACCAGCGTTCTTGAAAATGAGAAACATGGTGGTTTGCAGACTTAACACGGTTTGGAAATAGTTTCTTCATATTTTTTGGTGTTATCTGTCGTTTACATATCCTTCCTAAAACACCAAAGTGCGAGTATTTCCAAACATCTAAATTAGCTAAAAATTTAGGACATGTTACAAAACTATATTGTCTAGAATTTTAGTAGAGTACTTTTAATATTGGCCGGTTATTTTTCACACAGCGACGTTAACTAGGCAATGTACTATTAACTATAACATTAACTAAAACACCAAAGTGCGAATATTTCCAAACATCTAAATTAGCTAAAAATTTAGGACATGTTACAAAACTATATTTTCTAGAACTTTAGAAGAGTACTTTTAATATTGGCCGGTTATTTTTCACACAGCGACGTTAACTAGGCATATCCCCATAGATATCCCCATACTTTTAACGTAGGATAAAAGATATCCCCATACTTTTAACGTAGGCTATTTGTAGAGGTCACGCGTCAATGGGAAAGAGCACTGTGTATTATGTATAGGAAAACGGACAGTAACTGCAGTATGTAAAACAATGTGATACAACCGTTGACATGATTAACATGTGCAAATAAAATGTTTATTAAGCAACTTTGGCTTACAAGTTCAGAATTCAGTTGTGTCATCTTTATACTTGTAGGAAACGAAGCTACGAAAAGGCGTTCAGCAGGATAAACGCATAATGTTTGGTCAAAGTATCCGCCATCTGCGTCAGCTTTCATTCATTCATTTATTTATTTCCACAATTCACATTAAAATAACAAAATACACAATAAAATATCATAACATCTAAATACCATCAAAGAATCATGAAGGAGATGGCCGAAAGGCCAGAGGTAGAAAAGTTACCACTCAGAAAACACACAAAAAAAAAAAACAGCGAAAAAATCCAATATACTGAACAAAAACCAAAAAAAATACAATGCCCGGCAATTAATCATATTTTGAAATTAAGTGTGTTTTGTACACGTTCCGGAAATGTTTCACTGAATACGATTTTTTTGCAATTTTTGCAATGAATTCCATAATATACTCTGCTAATTTTAGATAAGTTATAGTTATTAGCGTTTCTTGTTTGGTAATCATGAATTATAGATCGCATGGTAAATACTGTACTTGTACATAAAAACTCCCAATTCTAATATATAGGTGACATTGTTTTCTAAAATGTTATATTTTACAAACAAGGGGGCTGTGTGACTTCTATATTGACTATTGGCTACTGACTGTCCTTTAATCGCCCATTTTTGAAGTTTCAAAATTGTATCCAAATATGTTTTGCACGTGTTTCCCCAAATTAATATTCCATAGTTCAAATAAATAAGGTTGAATAAAGGTACAATACAGAGTATAAAGAATGCGATCTGGTACAAAGAATTTGAGTTTGTTCATTACACCAATATTCCAAGTACTCCCAGAAATTTGGTATTATCTACCCTCTCTAGAATTAGAACGATATCGTCTAAAATTATCTTAACATCTACATTATAGTCAGTTGTTGTTGAAACAGTTTTGTTCCAATTCGTGGAAGTCATATGTGGTGCTCCCAGTATTATATAGCCCTAATTGGTTGTACTAGCATTTACTGATAATTTGTTTGCTTTGAACCAATTACTGACATCCTTTAGTTCATTGTTCATTAATATATCTGTTTGTGAGTAGAGTATTGTAGTATCGTCTGCAAACAGAATACAGAATAAAGCTTTTAAAGATGTGTTAACAATATCATTTATATAAATGACATAATTGACATAATTAATGTTTCATCAAATGTCGACCATATTGAACAATGTATCAGGAATGATTCACATACTGCACCTGGATAACATATTCCACGCATATTATTAGTAACGGATACAGGCGGTGTATGTATTGTTATGTTGGGATTCAGATCTTCGATTAAGGGCTAGGGTGGCGCCGGCTGATTGTCACTATAAGAGTATGGTTTTAGAATATGTACACAGCAATTGCATTTACAATAATTTTACATTATAAACATGTCCTATATGTATTGCTTCTATATTTCAGATGTCTAAAATGAATTATATCTTAACCTCTCTACTATGTCTGGTAGACTTAAAGATGAAATCAAATTGCAGATCTGCATTATGCTTTGAGTGCATGATATCTGATGAGCAACGAAATGGGTCTTTTTTCACGGCAGTGAAATGATGCCACTTGCCCCAACATCTCATATGCACAGTTTATCCCTTACATATCATGTGTCTTGAATAGCTTGTAGCCCATCAACCCGGTGTGGTTAAGAGTCTAGGAAATAATTCATAATATCTCATACCCTAGTTTGTATGCCTTTATCTAATCCTGCCACACACGACAGGGACTAAATTATCCCTTAAATTTTGTAATGAGTTGTTGAGTGTAGTAATTGACTAGCCTTTTTTTTATAAACAAGTTTGTAATTGGCTAATAGCCATCACATGATGACAATTGTATTATACACATAACTGATTGGTTAATCAAAGCTAGGTAGACAGGTCATGGCCAACATATTGAATGTTTACTTTGTGATTAGGTATATCTGTATTGAAAACTACACAATGGGCGATTTACTTCAGAAAACTACATGGCACAAAACTAAGTCCATTATCTATAGTTAATTGAATGTTTATTCACTCTTGTAATAACCCAGCAATGTGTGTATAAACCTGTATAATATATTTTCTAATTAAAGAAATGGAGTTCTGTTACAAAATATTAATTGGTGTTAAGTATGAGACAAATATCAGCAAGACCAAGACTAGCTGATAATTTGTTTACTTTAGTGATATGCATCTTGCATCTGTATAGAAAATTATAATTTATATTCAACAAATTTAAGATATTGCCAACATGCAATAATAGTGGACATTTTGATACAATTTTCTTCGTAGTTATAGCCAAATTTGTTTCCTGTGGGTGCCTTTAAAAAATTGTCTTCCCGAGTCAAGACAAGTCATTATTTATTGTCGTATTAAAGTGCAAAGTAGGTTAGATATGAATATTAAATGTTAGACCAAAGTAGCTCAAAGTACTATCTGAGATTATATACCTCATATAAAGATTCCTGTCATCTGATTGGTTGAAAGTGCAGTCATTGAATTAACTATGCCCGCAAAATGAACTATGGACCGGTCTATGGAAATGAACTATGGACCGGTCACGTGCGTCACGATCAAACTGCGCGTTTTTCCCAGCGTAAATGATATTACGCACGCGTTAATGTTTTCACCCGCTATAATTACGCAGAAAGCGCAGATTGTAATCTGTGTGCCGTTCGCATTGAAACTATTAATTTCTCTTCCCAAAATCGATTCTTTTAACCAAACAGATGACAAGAATCTTAAGATTTGGTATATAAAACAAATATTGACTGCTTTTTATTCGGGGCATGGTTAAAATTATAGGCCCGCTCAAAACCATGACTATGCCACTCGGCTACGCCTCGGGGCATAGTCAATTTTTTGAGATCGCCTTGGGCCTATAATTTTAACCATGCCCCTCATAGCAGTCAATATTTGTATACTATATAATAATCACAGGTATAATAGTCTCAGGTACTATACACCTGATCCGTGACTTGTCTTTTTTTGAAGACAACTTCTTGTTACTACTTTACTTGAGAAATTGAAGTCCATGTAATTAAGCAAACATCGGTAGCTGTCTACAAAATCTTTTGTCTCATATTGGCAACACATTTGATGCTTGATATTGGATACATTATTACAGTAATGGAAGAAACATTGTCGGGTCTGTGTGGAATATGGAAGATCATCTTATGTACACCACGTATTAAACCATAATCTGTTTATTTTGAAGTCATCATTTGCACGAACTCTGTAAAGGAAAATAAAAATTATATTCAGTTAAAATATGAGACCAGTTGAGACCAGTTATCTTCTCGCATCTGCTTTGGCAATTTAGTTGTACTTTTATTGAAGAAAAATTCCTGAGTTGCCAGATTGTTCGTAAAGATATTCTTTCATGTCTGTAGAAAATTAAAGAATATAGAAATTCATCACATTATTTATACGGCTATTTACATAGCTTTATAGAATAGTTTAACGGAATAGTTCAGTAATCATGGTAAAATTACAGCACAAACGTGTTTGCTCCAGGGATAAACAGCATTTGACATTTCCATAAGGTACCATTTTTAATAAATTCCATAATTGTTGGCTATGAAATCAGAATAAATAAAATAAAATTTAATGTGTTGATTATGTCCTATGGGCGGTCATTTTTATATTTACTCGGAATATTTACCGTCATAGTTGACTTGTCCATCGCCGTCTATATCGGCTTCGCGAATCATCTCATCTACCTCCTCGTCTGTCAATTTCTCACCTAAATTTGTCATTACATGTCGAAGTTCTGCAGCACTGTTATAATAAAATGACATTAAAGAAGATAATAAAAACTATTGGGGCCCTTTAGCCTTAGATGGGGTTAAATAGCTGTGACATCGATAATCATGTGATTATAAAATGAGGTCAAAAAGGTGTTTTTTTTTATAAGCACATGATTTCCTTTTTTGACCTCGTTTTTTATCATCGATGTCAATCCTATCCTATCTACGGCTAAACATGCCATTAAAAAAAATCGTCCAAAGCGTAGGGGCTGTGAAATAATTATGAATCCCTGCTTGGGGAGGGTAAAATTGGGAGGAGGAAAAGAATTTTTTGACAAGTCGAGAGAGGGAACAAGCAATTTTAGCACGTCAAAAAGGAGGGTAAGCACACATTTGTGGGGCACCTGTTACGTAAAACCGCTGGAGTAAAACGCTCTGAACAGGAAAACAGTACGGAAACGTTCAAAATATGTAAATTTTCCTGCTCACTACACTCGCATCATATAGACCACTTTAGTCTTGAATATTGGGTTCCAAGAAATTTGGCATGCTATATCGAGATTTGGATCAAGCAATTCTTGGCAGGCCAAGAGGGAGAAGGAGGGGGAAGCAATTTTGACACATCGTTTGAAAACTTTATCTTGGGGCTTATCATTTAAATTACACAGCCCCTTATTTGTGAGTAGTCTAAGAGTTTATTTCGATACATTAAAGGATCATTCAACATGTTCAAATGTAAATAAAAATAGCTTTTGAGGGTTTAAAAATTGAAATAAATGTGAAAACATTGCCCGATAACAACTCGGCCTTCGATTGACAATGGTTGACTTCGTAGGACTCTGCATAGGATTATACTCACCTGATGAAACCATTTCCATCTTTATCAAATACTCTAAACGCTTCCCTGATTTCCTCCTCTGAATCTGATTCTTTCATCTTGCGACCCATCATTGTTAAAAATTCAGGAAAATCTATTGTACCATTACCTGTATATACAAAAGAAAGTGAAATTAGACAACTATATTCTCCTTAACATTTAAAACACAAATGACCACACGGGTATGTTCCCCGGAAAGACCCCCGTTTTAGATTTCGCAGCTTTGAAAAAAACCCTATATTCAGATATTTGAAGAAAATAGAGCTCCGAAAGACCCTTGATTTTTAAATTTTCAGCTCTAAAAGACCCCCAAATTGCTCATTCCTCATATTCCAAAGGATCCCCTTTCACCGGTACGTCGTCAGCTCCCAAAGACCCACCACCTCAAAATTCCGAGGAACATACCCACCGAATTTTTGATGTGCCCCCAGGATCATTCTCCTGTAAACTGAGACTCTCTAGATTATGATCATGTCAAAAATACAAGTGACATTTGACCTCTTTATTCTCGCGACTATTCTTTTTACTTGGAAATGGTCAGTTGAAGCGTTGATATGTATGACCTGAGACTTCTGTATATTATTTGGTTTTGATATCGCACAATTACCATTAACATAAACATGTTGTTATTGTCAAAGATGTCTATATGAGGTCAATTTCCATAGGACATTTTCTGAACTATTTTCCTCATGGCATATTATAGCAATGATATATTTACACGGCCCTTGCATTAACTGGAATTAGACGTTAAATATATAATTATGTCCTGTATCAAACAATCTGGCAATCTGGCAATCTGTTTCGGGTGGATTTCTTTCAACTTGCCTTATTTATATCGGGATTTCTATGTGGTGAAAACAACCTTAACTTAGTAGTTGGACGCGTGGCTTCTACCATTACGTTCTTCTTCTGATGCTACATAGCAAATAGCTGTTTTTCATAATTTCATATAATATAATTAATGTGGATATACGTTTCATCAGGATGCAAGGTGTTTACTACATGTACATTTTTCACGTGGAAAAAGGTCTTACCATCAGCATCTACTTCATTAATCATATCCTGTAGTTCTGCCTCAGTAGGATTTTGACCTAGCGATCTCATCACTGTGCCTAATTCTTTAGTTGTAATGGTACCGTCGCCATCCTTATCAAAGAGGAAAACGCCTCTTTAAATTCTAAAAAGGAAATAAAATGTAATCTAATTGTTTAGAAAATATCTTATTATCTTTGTTTTAGCTGTACTTACACTGTTACAAATAACTTCAGGTTTACTCAGTCAATATGACTGTATCAAAGTTTTACATAACGGGTCAATTACATGGTATTTATGGACTAGTAGAACTTACTGTTATACACTTGATATAAAGTGTTTCCAATGTTTTGCTTTATGGAAGAGGGACAAGATCTTAAATGTTAAATATACAACTAGCTGCTTCTTACCAGCAATTTGTTCTTCTGTCAGTTTGTCAGTCTGAAAAAACATTATTAGAAACTTTAAAGAGTTGTAAGCAAGTTGGTTGTTAACTAGCATCTACATGAGACAGTATATAAGATGATGAGTAATTGTTAAATTCTGATGGTGTTATTTGATAATCAGAATGAAAACTTATCTTGATCATGCATTTCCTAATTTTATGTGCAGGCTTTACGTATTTGATTATGTCCAAGTTCCAGTTAATGTATTGTCCAGGTGTATTGTGTGGTGCAAATGCCCAGTCGCTGTTGATGTTTAAGAACGTGTGTAAAGGTTTACATGATTTATCTTATCTTATACGGAGATCCACGCCCACAATCTTACCCCACAGCCACCCTACTCTCCCCTGTACACCACCACAAGCCCCACACTTACCCCAAGGCGGCGTAATAATACAGATAAAAACTCTGAATATTATGCTGCAAAACTGATAAGAAATTATCAGAAAAAGAAAACAAATTGTTTCATTGTCTTAACCAGTAGTCTATAACCGGTAGGAAATTATATTTATCATACACTATCATTAATGCATGTAGTGCACAAAAGCAACAGGTGCAAGCGTAAACGGTTAATAACACTTTAATCTCCAAGATCTTGCAAAAAAACGAAAAGAAACAAATCACACTACGACAATAATTAGCCTATAGCCTACATGTAATGAATACTAAATGTACTTACCATTTTTGTGATAGCAAATTATACTTTTATTCCACAAGCAAAATGATAACGTTTTGAATGATAACACGATATGAAGAGGATATGTGTGAAAATAAAACACGCGTGAACGGAGGTGTCGCTTGTTGGTCACGTGACCTCTTAGGACTCGCGACTCATTTATTAGTATAATAATTATGCATAAAAACTGTTGATTTATTATATTCTTCCAGTTGTTCGATAACGTGTTATTGAATATCGGTAATAATCAAGAAACCCGTGAAAAATTAATACCGAGTACAAAATTCGCTTTTAGATTTAGCATAGACAAAATACATCAATATTGTGGTTGTTGAAAATTAATGTGGTACGTAAAAATCCTGTAATTAAACAATAAATTTCACTTTAATCGTTAGATTACAATGCGGTTTGGCATTGAATGAAATTATCCAATCTATGGATGTGCTTTATAATAGCGCGTACTCATTCAAGTTTAGGTTATTGGTTGTGACTAAACATGTTATTAGTACCCAGCAAACACAAAACGTTTTCGACATCATTCGCAGAAGGTTAGAAAAGGTTGCCAGAAAATGTTTATATGTCGGGTTATATAAAGAGCATATATAACGTTTACATAACATTAAAAAATATTTTTGATTAACTGAATAAAAATTTTCAAACATAATGTTATTCATGTGTTGACAAAATTGGTATTTGTTTTCGAAAAATATTTTACAAAATATTTGTTATTTGTTTTCAAAAAATATTTTACAATAATAACATTTCAAAATAATTTTAATTATATTGTTGCAGTGAATTTTCATACAAAACGTTTTAAAGCGTTTTCAGGATTTTGATATAACCTGACATTTAATGTCATTAAAATGTTTTTAACAAAATCAAAACCCAAAGTGCAACCTGTTTAAAATGTTAAAAAGGGTTTTTGTTTGCTGGGCATATGGCTTAGACTGGTAGCTACTGCAATACGCCTGCTGAAAAATAGCACACACATGTTTTGCACCTTGTAAGCGGAACTTGGAATTCAAACATTCTGAAAATAAAGCTGCTTCAATACTGAAAATAAAACTGGCCGCCACATTGTTTTAGCATTTGGGCCCTGGGGTCAATCATTTGACCTTTAGAGCTCATGTACAGGTAATAAAACTTCCATGTTCCCCCTGACAAATCTTTGAATATATCATACATTTCCAACCGATTAATTTGACCATGTTTTAAAAGTTGTGGTAAACCATCCTTTACAGCTCAAAAGTCATCCATCTGTGGTTAATGTTTGAATAACTAGAGTACCTGCAGCTGTGAGGGTACTGTAGCTGTACATGAGAGCACCACCAGATGCTGTTTGACCCCCAATGACCCCTTATGACCTCTGACCCTAGATGACCTTGGCTTGATCCCCTTTGACCTTTGATGACCTTAGTTTTATTTGATACATCCGTTTGAAATTTAGAAATCGTTTTCAGCTATGAATGCTGGGAAGACATTGCAGTCCTCACAGGGAGTGGTGAAATCTTCCTGTTCCTGTCATATTGAGAATTCGTTATACCATATTTAAGCCCTCGTATCAAGGATTCCACCCACCAAGTTTGAGCCCGATCGGACAAAGTTTGAAATTGAACCCCTCCATAATGACCTTTGACCTCGGTTGACCTCAATTTTCATTTCGGGCATATATTCCCCTCGCATCAAGGATTCCACCCACCAAGCGGACAAAATTTGAAATTTGACCCCTCCGTAATGACCTTTGACCTCGGTTGACCTCGATTTTATTTCGGGCATATATTCCCCTCGTATCAAGGATTCCACCCACCAAGTTTGAGTCCGACCAGACAAAGTTTGAAATTTGACCCCCTCCGTAATGACCTTTGACCTCGGTTAACCTCAATTTTATTTCGGGCATATACTCGCCTCGTATCAAGGATTCCACCTACCAAGTTTGGGCCCGATCGGAAAAAGTTGAAATTTTGACCTTTGACCTTGACCTCCGATGACCTTTCAAACCACCCCATAAACGTGGAATGCCCGATATCTATCTATATCCGAAATATCGGAGCGATGCGTCGAAGCGCGGCGAAACGCATTGCCGGACAGACAGACACACAGAGCTTATTATTTTATTAGTATAGACTAGTGCGCCTGTTGCTGTAATAGCCCTTTAGCTATTAGGGGGTATGTGGGCACTTATTGGGGTATGTGGGCGCTTATTGGGGTAGGGGCGCTTATAGAAATCATTTTCAGCAATGAATGCTGGGAAGACACTATAGCATATTTGCAGCAATGCATTCTGGGTAGACATTTACAGTGCATTTCAAATTGGGCATGTAGCCAAAAGCTGAATTGAATCTATGAATGAATGACCTTGTTCACCTGCTTGGGCAGCTTGAAACTTGTTGTAGATTGTCTAGTGGATTCTTTTTATCCATGTGCACTTGCTGCTTTGTATCCACGTGGGGTATTTTCCCCCATGACCTTTGACCTTGACCTCCGATGACCTTCGAAACTACCCGGTAAACAGGGCACGCCCGGTACGCATCTATGTCTGAAATATCGGAACCATGCGTCGAAGCGCGGCGGAACGCATAGCCGGACAGACGGACACACAGACATCTAACGGCTATTATTTTAGTAGTATAGATAAATCAATATTTTTCGAAAGGATTTTTTATTAACATTTAAGATAGTTGTTAGAACTACACATTCGTGCACATACATTTATGCTATTTCATATTACAAGCAGTTAAACAAAATTTGACCATGTTGCAGTAACTCATCTACACTCACATTTTTCACATTTTTGATATATATATATAACAGTCCTCGAAGTAAATTTTATAAATCTAATGATACATTCTTAAAGTGTATGTAGCTGGGAGAAAAAGCCGGCGATCAATTGAAAATTTTGACCTTTCATATTGAAGATATGGATTTTTCCCCCAAAAGACCAATTTTTGATCGTCGGCTTTTCATCCCACCTACATACACTTTAAGTATAAATCATCAGATTTATAAAGTTTACTTCGAGTACTGTTAAATATCAAAAATATCAATTTTAATCATTTGCCATAAAATGTGTATTACATTGCGAATTTCAAAAATCAAAATTATTTGATATCAGAAGGACATTCTTCGTATTCAGAATGCAAATCGATATGTCTAATGTGCTCTAATGTCCCACAATAAATACTGTCCAAACGTTCATACCCCATCCCTTAACACAAAACATTAATGCATTTATTTTTAGCCAAATATGGGTAAAACTTACATATTCATGAGCACTTTCAAGTCATAATAGCCCATTAACTACATTGATTATTGTTAAAAACAATAAGACACAAAGACAATATAACTTATATAATAACGAAAACCGTGTGTCCGGTTGCCTCAAAGAAAAGGCATGTTGATCAGCATACTTTGTTCGGACTTTGTTCTACATGTAGCAAACACAAAACGTTTTCGACATAATTCGCAAAAGGTTATAAAAGGTTGTCAGAACACGTTGAAATGTCGGGTTATATAAAGGGTATATTAAGGGTATAAATGTTTTCATAACATTAAAAAACATTCTTTGATAATCTACTGCCCAGCAAAAACAAAATGTTTTACAGAAAACGCATCCTTCACAACTTCACACCGTCTTCCTCTCTGTACTTCTTCAAAACTGCACACATGTCGGTGTGAAAGTAGACTCGTCGCCAGTCCTACGATACACCGTATAGTATGAAAGGTCCTACAAGGTTTGCATTGGATCGATCAATTGCAATCCCTCGCTGCCTGGACTCTTTGCACGACATATCGGGGACATATCCATTTTGGAATTCATCACATAGTTTATGCGCAAAATCCCCGACCAAAACGTGCATGTCCACCCTTCTAATCGATTGGAATATTGTTTTGAACCAGATTTACCAACCACTGAAACGTAGCCGTCAGAGTAGCCGGAGGCTGCCATGACGAACACTACACTGGTTTGGTACAGGCGGATGTGAGTTCATAAGGGCAATGTCGGGGAATATAGGTCACAATTGATGGGGAGAGATGAGGTCCGACCAGGTCCGACTGTCCTCGAACAAAAACCAAACAAACCCGAGATAGCGCTAGGACGTGGCCAAAACTTTACATGATCCTCCGCTAGCTTGACTTCCTTGCATCCAAGCCTGTTTCCCATTGCCTAAGTTAAAGTTACCCATCCGACACTTGGAGGTTTGGGTTGAGTTGCCCGCGAACAAATACTATGCCAGCTCTGCGGGCCTTGCCGGACCCGATGTGGGATCATAGTCCATGAAGCCAAGAGGTTACCACATACACTCCCCGTTAGCTTTGAGTTGATACAATAGAGAGCTTGCGATTTCCAAACTCCATGATCTTGCGTCCGTCTGTCTATTCAAAATCACTCTCCTGTATCAAAGTCAGGTCGCGTATTTAGCCAGTTTTGAAGATTTTGCACGTACGAAATGAAGACAGTCAAGGATAATGAACATACGAAGGGAGTTTTTAACTATTAATATTGTGACATGTCATGTCAAAACCAGACACTTTTGGGCAGGATCGTAAATGGAGAAATAGCCAAAAATCTGCCGGTGGGTGTTTTTTTCACAATTTGGGTTTGTTGCTAATTTGTGATGTTATCAATGTTAAAAATATTGTCTGATAGTTTCAGACCGGAATATAACCAGCATCTTGTATTTGTTGAGACATTGTCAATAATATTTTTAAAGGCCGATATCTCAATTTCCAATTTTAGAATACCATAACTTCCGAACTCAATATCCGATTTCATTGGGGAAAACGTCGTTGTGGAGCAAAATATTTCTATATTTAAGATATGTAAAAACCTCAAAATTTATAACCTGCCCAAAAGTGTCTGCTTTTGACATGACACGTCACATATGATCCTTTTTGTTTGGAAGATATCATTATAATAAAGCAACATTAAGGTGTGAAAATTTGACTTCACTCATTACCACGGTTAATACATAGAAATTGTCCATTGAAATGCATCTAAGATTGGCCTAGTTGGACTAAATTATAATTCTGTTCAACTGGCCTTACTTTTTTAGATGGCTACAGAATCACGTCGTATCCATGACGCAACATCAATCCTACTGATCTTGAATTGGCTCTGTATTTTTGCCTTGTGACGTCACGGTGGTAGATGTGACGTAACACTGGAGACGTCGAGGAATTTTCCTGATGGAAACATATTTACTGTTTTGATTCTTAAATCAGCCTTAGGTACTTGCGGATACAAGGATTGAACTTTCTACAAAGCCTTGAAACCACGGAGGATCCATCACCATTTACACAAGCTTCCACCACCTCTACGAGCACTCGCAAGTTTGGTATCACTATCCCGTATGTCTCAGTTGTCTCTGAGAAGTTAAAGAGGATCTTTGGACAACACAGGTCCCAGTCTCACTAAAACCGTGTAATACTCTAAGACAGAAGTTCACCCCAAGAACCAGATATCTTTACACAATCAAAGCAATATTGTTTATGCGATCACTTGCCAGGAGTCGGACTGTGGAAACTACTACAGAGAGACAAAACAACCTCTCCACAAGTGGATGCACCAACAGTTTCACAGTCACAGTCAACGCGGCCAATCACAACTTATTGAGCTCGACAAAGAACATAGGTGGTACGAAAGAGGGGTGAAAGAAGCAATACATCATGCAGTTATTGTTAACTACATGTATGCACACAACACAGGGGCACTTACAATAGGCAATTGAACCCTACTGGTAGCGCTGTGTTGTAGCTATAGGGGATGAACTAGTTAGCGTCATACATCAAAAAGTATAAAAGCTATGATTTTAGTACTTGCTCTATGTTTCAATTACTTATTCTTTTCAACCCGGTACAAGCTTTAATAACGGGGGAACATACATTTTATGAAAAAGAAATCCTACCATCTATCCAAACTCGCCGTGTTATTCCAATGCACATTTTGCTTCACCGGGCAGCCATGTTTTGGTCGTATTTGGAAGATTGGTGTTATAAAACCGTAATAGGTACAAATTTAGTACTTTCTGTCAATCAAGTATGGCTTATTTTCTACATGTCAATAACGGTGGTCCGCCTTGATGAGTAAATGACAGCAAACAGCTGCAAAGCAGTGAAAAATACCCCAAAACTCGGTCAGTGGAGCTCCGCTCGTACATGTCAATAGCGTCATTATCGATTGGATTAGTCGTCCATAGCGGACAATTTGGTCGCCCATTGGATTAATATTATCATGTGGTAATAAATTTGCATTGGACAATAGATTACTATATAATGGTTTAGTACTGCATATATCGGTTTAATCTTCAATAAGTGGGTTTATGGCTGGAAAGGTCACGGTGAATTGGCCGTGGACGTAACTGCACTATGATATGTTCGCAGGGAGGAACTAACTTTGAATCGAGGATGGGGACTACGCCACAACTTGTCCAAGAGTTATGAACCAACAGTCAAGAAAATTCCTCGACGACTCCAGTGTGACGTCACTTCTACCACCGTGACGTCACATATGGAAAGGTTTGGCTACAAAACGATTCTCTTATAAACATGATAAACGTATCTATGCACAGTTTCCTCCTCGTCACACCTGAGCACACAGCAAAGTTAATCTGCAATGCCTTGTCTATACACAGGCTGTGTTTACACTACAAGGTTGAGTGCATAGCATCGTAAGAGCTGTGCGAGCTTCTAGCTGATGACTAGTGGAATATACGGTATCTATGATAGGTTTTTTGTCAAAAACCCATGTATTCCCTTCATCCAATCACAAGTTTTTTTTATATCGAACGAAAACTAACATTTCCCGCTGAAAGAACTTCTTCATTACGTCAACAATTCAATGTTTGTTTATAGGAAAACGAATGTGGTAAATCTGTTAAATAATGAACCATTCAAGCACAATTTTTGACCAAAATGTAGGTTTTAAAAGTCAAAACCACCAGTGATCCTTACAATATTTTTCAAATTTTATGTCATTAATTAAAAGAGCACACTTATATTGTGCATAAACGAGCTTCATTCCAATGGCCAATTCTCTTTCGCCATACGGTTGTAAATTCAATGAACCATGTCTTTGCTCCAAGGAGGCTTAGAAATTGATATGCTGTAGAGATACTGTAGCCATCTAAAAGAGTAAGTTCAGTTGAACAGAATTATAATTTAGTCCAACTATATCTACCAGGATGATTGAAAATATTCATAAATTCCTGTGAGATTGCGCATGGCCGTATAGAAAATTAAATTGTGATTTGCCTTTTTGATACAAACGCACTGTGTATACGCAAGTTCCACGTTGAGTGCCCCCTGATAAAAATGAAAGAGAAAATCAGGAGGCCAAAGAAAACGAAAAGGGGCAAGGAGCCCCTTTTTTACCAAAATTCAGCCCGATCATGGGCCAAAATAATGTGAGATACAAAATTTTTGAGCGCTGACCAAAAACAGCTGCATGGCTACGCCCCCCTGATCATGATCAAGTTCAATATTATGATGAGTCCTTATCGGAAACTTGACGTTCTGCTTCAGATTATGTAAAAGTCATTTTTTCCAAGCCACCATGCACCATGCAACCTTTATCAAAAAACATTTAGAAGTGGATTCCCAGCTATCATTTTGGCAAATTCTGCATAAGAAAAAGTATCAATAAAACACTATAGTCATTTTATATATATTATAAATTTCATATGGTAATTTTATATATATATTATAAATTTCATTGATAATTTTTAATTACTCAAATAGGTTTTTTAGCAGGTGTGTGAACCGATTGACAGTCTAATCTCCTTCGTACAACATCAAAAATATGATTAAGTAATTTTAAAGCCTGAGATATGTTTCCTTTTAATGGTATACTATAAACACACACACACTCCCCCACACCCCCACCCACGCGAAAAAAAAGGGGAAAAATGAAAATCTGATTACTGCTTGTAAATGATATATACTTTTAAGGAATCCTTAATATTAATATTACTATACCATTATAACTAATCTTCCCATCTCCGTCACTATCTGCTTCTGCGATCATTTCTTCTGACACAATTGCTATTTCATCAGAGAACCCTTTTCCAAGTACTTTTTTTAGTGACTGTTTTATCTCCTTTTTACTGAAAAAGGAAAAACAAAACCAATCACACTTTAAGAAGGTAAATGATTTCTCACGACTTACTTTGTGCAGGTTGGTGGCTTGTGACCAGCATCCACTGGCCTAAAATGCTGACTGATTATGGGTTTGAAACACATTAATTAACATAAGGGACCGTTCACAAACACATGTTAGGGGGGCCTGATGCGAAAGAATTTTCGGCCCCCCCTTTCAGATCTCAATTTCAGCCCCCCCCCCGTTTTTGACATGAAAATTATGGGTCAACCCCATGGAAAATCATATTAATTCAATTTTCCCGGGTCAAAAAATTTAAGGGCCCCCTAACAAGTGTTTGTGAACGGTCCCTAATCAGACATGCATTAAATGTATGTAAGTTGGCTTCCTATTTGACGATTGGCCCCTCAATATAAATAATTGAAAATAAAACGTGCTAGCTGAATCTCACACCGACCTATAATACTCCACCTAATGACGTACACCCCTGACCCACACACCCCGGTCACATAACCACCTCACATCCACTTTCACACATAAACAAACACAAATTTAATAACACAATCATAAACAAATCAAAATGTTAATTTATCAAATACTATTGAAAAATATTTCAATTAGTCAATATTTATAAGAGAGCATCCTTTACCTGACTTTGCCATCGCCATTCTTGTCATAAAATTTAAAAGCGGCAAGCAATTGTGGGTTTATGAGCAAACTGTTATCTTCCGGTTGTTCTTTCAATTGCATTTTCATCAGTTCAAGGAATTCATAGAAATCGAGTGTACCACTACCTGCAAATCATGCAATGTTTTTAATGAGTCAAAACTATAATATGTGATTTGTATTAAGAAAAATCGACACAATCGACGTACTTAACAGGAAGTGGTCAAAGATAATGAGTCCAGATAAGTCAACCAAAAGTGGTCAAAGGTCAACCAGAAGTGATCGTCTGAAAGGATGTGCCCCACTCCCTGAGAAGTTTTTCAAAATAAAGCCCCTCTCCCAACAAGACCAATTCAATCAAAATATTGTACACATTTTAACATAATCATTGGTTTAAATACAGCACATACCTCAAAATGTGAGGCTAATACTTGCTCTAAATCAAACAACATGTGATGGCGATTTTATGATTTTATGATTAAGTTTGCCTAAAGGGGTGTGTGGGTGTGGGTGTGTGTGTGTGTGGGGGGGGGTGTGTGGGAGGAGGTGGCCCTCAATTTCTGTTATGCCCTTGCAATCTCCCACCTCGAGTTATGCCCATGTGTGATTGTACAAGCAATCAAAGAAGATATCTCACCGTCTTTATCTACCGACGCAATCATATCTTTCAGTTGTTTCTTATCAGGATTCTGACCCACTTGCTTCAACACTGCTCCTAACTCTTTAGCTGTTACCTTACCATCGCCATTCTTGTCGATGAGTAAAAATTTCTGTTCGATTTCTGTCCAAAAAAATGTTTCGAATTAATCTAATTAATTAATTAATCAATTAATTAATTAATTAATTAATTAATTAATTAATTAATTTATTTATTTATTTATTAGTATTATGGTTATGGTGATGTTGCTGAGGAAAACATACTTTCGCGCTATACACGGTACGGAGCCGCTCTGTCACGAATAACTTAGTTCTTAATTCCAAATATTACTTTTTCCCAAATGTTTGGTGAAAGAAAATTTAGATAAGTTTCCAAAGTTTAAAACATAATAAGGTTCGTTACAAATTTAATAACAAAGCATTCACAAATTAAAGATACGTGGTCTGATTTTTCATGTTCTCTTTTCTATAATAACACCGTATAGATTGAGGCCTACTATTAAAACCTACCATTTGCAAAGTTTCAGTTGCATTGCTGCAGTGGTTTTGATATGAGAAACAGAACGTGTATAACAATGCCCCATAGGACAGTACATACACTTCCGGTGTGGTAACCACAAATCACTACGTTTTTGTTCACAACATTTAAGGGATCTGGAATGAACGTTTATGGCGTTTCGACAGTATTTTTTGTGGGACATGAGAGCACCTCAGACGTATCGAATTGCATTCTGAATACGAAGCATGTCTTTCTGATATCAAATAATTTTCATTTTTGAAATTCACGATATAACACAAATTTTATGACAAATTATTAAAATTTGATATTTTTCAAATATTTGATATATAACAGTCCTCGAAGTAAATTTTTATAAATCTAATGATATATTCTTAAAGTGTATGTAGCTGGGAGGAAAAGCCGACGATCAATTGAAAATTTTGACCTTTTATATTGAAGATATGGATTTTTTCCCAAAAGACCTATTTTTTTTTTTGGTGTTTTGGGAAAAAATCCATATCTTCAATACGAAAGGTCAAAATTTTCAATTGATCGTCGGCTTTTCATCCCACCTACATACACTTTAAGTATAAATCATCAGATTTATAAAGTTTACTGTTAAATACTGTTAAATATCAAAAATATCAATTTTAATGATTTGCCATAAAATGTGTATTACATTGCGAATTTCAAAAATCAAAATTATTTGATATCAGAAGGACATTCTTCGTATTCAGAATGCAATTCGATATGTCTAATGTGTTCTAATGCCCCACAATAAATACTGTCCAAACGTTCATACCCCAGCCCTTAAGCGAAACATATTTCGGGCGTTGTATATCAGTGGGGTAATGAGAAAAATATGAGCTTTGTTCTGATACCAAAATCTTGGTTTTGATGAGTAAAAATTGGGGATGAGGCTGTCGATCGGGTCATGGACCTTTAAAATGTTGGAAGTAAACCGGAATCAAACAGCAGTGGCGTGTTCTGTTACCAAAACACGGACTTGATGCGACAATGTACAATAGCGTAATGGTGGGTGACCAATAAACCATTAGGCCTTTTATAGCTTTTTATACCTTATATCATGGACCGGTACATTAAACTGAAGACATATCAGCTTTTGGAGGGGAAACGCCATCAAAGCTATGGGGCAGAATTTCAAATTCTGGAACATACCGTTCTTAAAATTATTTATGAAACGTTCCTTTTGGTTGATTTTCACAACGTGTAACTTATCTCTCGCAACACGCTATGACCACGCGAGATGACCATAATGGATTTCCATACAAGTATATTCCGGGTCTGATAAGTTATCAGTTCATGAATATCGGTCCGAGTTATCGTTGGTTGACGAGAGAGCACGACTTAGCTTCCTGCATTATTATGTTTCAGAATCCTGCTTCCTATACCTCTCTACACAGTTGAAAACACCAACATTATATTTTTTGAGTCAACTAATCTGATATTTTGTCCGCACTGTATATATGTAGGCGTGCGGAGACTCTTTTTATGCCCATTCATCTGTAAAAAATGTCCTTGAGCACATGAAATAGGGAAATAACAAAAAGCAAGCCTCCGAATCTCAGTTTGAAAGCTATGGAGTATAAACTGTTTTATTTGCATAATAAGGAACCACTTCAATAAGAGCCAACGCCTTTTATATCAGTTTAGTCGATAGCTGGCAGTATAGTTGATATTAGACGCATTGTGCGTCCAATTTTATCACACATTTACACTCTAATTCCCGTTATTTTTGAAATTACCAGTATATAGAGTGTCCATATTATGTCCGGCACTATATACTAGCTCTCTAATATGCCTCCCTCCCATACGTCTGGAGGCATATCACAGTGCAGTTATGTCCACGGCAAATTCACATATTTCATACTGCAGTTACGGTTACTGTCCGTTTTCCTATACACAATACACAGTGCTCTCACCATTGACGCGTGACCTCTACAAATAGTGTATGTTAGAAGTATAGGCCATTGCCTAGTTAACGTCACTGTGTGAAAAATAACCGGCCAATATTTAAAGTATTCTCTGAAATTCTAGAAAATATAGTTTTGTAACATGTCTTTTAAGAAGTTTTTAGCTAATTTAGGTGTTTGGAAATATTCGCACTTTGGTGTTTTAGGAAGGATATGTAAACGACAGATAACACCAAAAAATATGAAGAAATTATTTCCAAACCGTGTTAAGTCTACAACCATTATGTTTCTCATTTTCAAGAATGCTGGTTAACAATATGCACACTATTGTCTTATTTCGTAAACAAAGGCTCACAGAGTATTGTTACCTTGCGTTTGCTTTATAATCGGTTACCCAACTGAAACTATAATACCAGCTCATTGCAATACCGCACAGGTAAAACAGAAACATGTGTAGTGTGGATTTAACCAGAGAAGATCTGATTTAATATAGTTGAGCTGTTTTCAATTAGTGTTATCTTGGTTTAATAGCTTTTAATGGGTCCTGCAAAGGTCGTGGTGAATTCTACTGTAGACATGACTGCATTATGTCCAGCCAAAAAACCCGCTTAGTGAAGATTAAACCGAGATATGTAGTACTAAACCATTATAGTAATCGATTGTCCAATGCAAATTTATTACCACGTGATAATATTAATCCAATGAGCGATCGAATTATCCGCTACGGTCTACTAATCCAATCGATAATGACGCTATTGACATATACGGGCGGAGCTCCACTGACCGAGTTTTGGGGTATTTTTCACTGGTTTGCTGTCATTTACTCATCAAGGCGGTCCCCCGTTATTATAAGGACTATGCTAATGATTTATAGATTGACATGTAGAGAATAAACCATACTTGATTGACAGAAAGTACTAATTTTGTTTGTACCTATTACGGTTTCGTGACACCAATCTTCCAAATACGACCAAGCTAGGGCGGCCCGGTGAAGCAAAATGTGCATTGGAATAACACGGGAGTTTGGATAGATGGTAGGATTTCTTTCTCCCCCGTTATTAAAGCTTGTACCGGGTTGAAAATTCAGATATTTTGAAAAGAATAAGTAATTGAAACATAGAGCAAGTACTAAAATCTACCGCTACCAGTAGGGGTCAATTGCCTGTTGTTAGTGCCCCTGTGTTGTGTGCATACATGTAGGCAACAATAACTGCATGATGTTAGAGGACCAACTATTGACACTCTATACAGGGTGTCCCAGAAAAAATTACCGAGTGAATAAAATTGATCGTAAGTCGAGAAATGGACATCAGAATAAAAAAATTTAAAAATGTAGAGCATAGCCTATTTCATTGTGCGTAATACGAACATTTTATTAGATTCGGTTGACTGGTTGCGAAGAAAGAAACGATTACATAATGCTCACATTAATGCAGTTCATTCCAAGTTTGATTAACAGGCGCTTTTTTATACTCGCTCACCGCTTCCTAAAGTTGTGTATCTCATTTAGTCCGCATTATCTATTTTGTATCCGACGGTGTTATGTTATTCGTGCTTTCACTGAAGATGAATAACAGTTTGTCCGAGAAAACTTTGCTCTGGCAACTGGAAGTTTTCCAACTTTAATTCTTTAGGTTGTGCCAATATGTTATATTTGCACAACCTAAGAACATGTTCCAAAGAACATTTGAGCCAAGAATGACAATGAATCGACGATCAAGTGCTTACACTTTACGTGTAATTTTTGATACCATTTTAATGTTGAAGTTAAAAAAAAATTAAACATTATATTACAATTCCTTGGAAATATTCCAAAGACATTAATGTGTGTTGCAATTTTTTAAGCTAGCTGGAATTCTTTATGCAATAATTCTTTATGCAACATTTATATTATCAACATAAACGAAAAAAAGAAGATGTGATGATAACAATATACTAAGTATACAAACAGTTTTAACATGCTTAAAGGGGGTAACCCTATTGGTTTAGGATATCGAATGTCTACAAACATGCATCCTGTATCCATGTAAAATAAACGAGAACATTTTAGCGTAGATGTGAATAATGTGAATTGCATTATGGTCCCACATCATGCCCGAGTATTAATCCCGACCCGGTATGTCGTACAGTGCCCCGATTTCATAGAAGTGAAATTCCAGTCTACCCATAATTCATAGAGGGGAAATTTCGCCACAAATATACTGTTTTTCACAATTTTTTCGGAAATGCATCGGATATTTGAACGTCAAATTTCAGGATGGTAATGAGAAACATATGATCGATTATATGATATACCAGATTCAACCCATCGTTGGACAAATCCATGCTGCCGGTCAATCGTCTTTAGCGTGATGCATGATCGCCCGATAATCTGAATTTGTTTGAAAAACGTCCAACGATGGGTTGAATATGCTATAACAAAAACTCATCAACAATGAGAAAACTGTTGATCAGGTAACGGACCTTTAACTGTACTCCACCCAATAGTAGGAGCTGAATGTCATAACACTAAAACTAATATGAATCATGATACGATGTCAAACTTTCAATTCCGGGTTCACACACAATCACAAGGTTACTTGATAATGTTCTTTATTAAGCTTTCAAGTCCGGGTAGCATGCACAAACAATCAACGTTTTTTAAACTTGATTAGTCCTACCAAACAGCTGACAGTTTTAGAATTGTACATATCATGCTTAATTTCACACTGAAACATATACATAAAATGAAGCGTTTATGTCCAAAAGGCAATAAATCCACTTTGTACACTCTGAGAATTTTTTTCTTTTTTAAAATAAGGATGTTGCACTTCTTTGATTAAGTTGATATCTGCCCTATGAAAGATACTGAATTTTATAATAATGTTGAAGTTAAATAACCGGCTTGGGTTCATTCTGTTATTTTCACTGTATTTTCTGTGTATTACTTTATTTTCGGAAACAAGTGGATATGTTGCCTTTTGGAAAAAACACCTTTGACCAATTGTCAGAAAACGATTACCAGAAAATCTTTATTTCAAATAATAGCACCCATGTTTCAAATGGCCATTTTATTTTGGAAAACACCTCTCGAAAACTAGTGCTTAATTAACATTTTGTGCAAATTTGTTTAAACAATTCGATGCCGTTCTTTTTATGGACCTTTTTTTATTTTACATGTAAAGTACATGGAGAATAATAGTAGAGAAGGCTGGAAAGGGCGCTATAGCCTTATTTTAGGCCGTTTTAGGCACTTTAAAAAATGCTCATAAAAAGTACCGCATCAAATTGTGTAACAAAATTCGCATCGAATGCTACTTGACCAAGTACAAATATAATTAAATAGGCCTACTTCTGGAGAGGGTCAACGAACTTTTGCCGCTTTAACATCAGTTGGCCTGACCAAGGAGGTAATAGATTACGTAACGCATATTGTTCCTTTGTGCCTATTTGAGTTTCCGAAACGCTATTCATCGAGAGGTACATTTAGTTCGAGACAAAGGGCTTCCGCCATTAAATCGGTAACTGTCCTGACAGCGTATTAACGCTATAATAGGCATGCTACTGTCCTCGCTTAGGGTAGTTTTTTTTTTAAATTACCCAATTAACGGCCATTAGTGGTGAAATATTTATCGAGTTATTCGGCACAAAAGAGTGGTTTCTGAGCGATTTTACACATTAGATTAAAGAAAATTCGGAGCCGATTTCAAAAGCGCCTTGAATAGCCGATCATCATCACTAAATGACACTCATACATACACGCGCAATGTCTATCCTTGTTTAAGACAAATTTCAAGCCAATTCCTCGTTTAGGGTGTTTTTTTAAATATATATCACCTTGTAGGGGACATTTCAAACTAATTCCTCGCTTAGGATGTTTTAACTTGAGTAAAATCCTCGTTGAGGGTTAGTTTGTCAAAATTTCGACATCCTCGCTGAAGGTCATTTTTGAAGGCAATTCACACGGATGCTTACAACTTTTACACATGAGTGCCCCCCGGGCTTGTTAACCTTGATTTTTATTCAAAATCAAACGTATGCTGTATTAAAGTAAACATAAGACCCGGACATCACTACATGTCAAAGAGCACAATCCAGCTTCGGAACCCAGACTAGCAATACGTACGCACGTTTTGAACGCCGTATAAACACACGGTCCACGCAGCACGTATGGAACATCGCATTTGGAAAGTAATAAAACATTTTAGCAGTCTTCCGTTGTGAATATTTGGTGACTATACTGGATCATGATCAAGTTCAATATTATGTCCTTGTTGGAAACTTGACGTTCTGCTTCAAATTATGTATAAGTCATTTTCCCTGAACCACCATGCACCATGCAACCTTTAATCCCAGCAAACACAAAAACGATATATTTTGGGTTTTGGTTAGGTAAAAACGTTTTAATAACATTATTATATAACCCGTTTTCTGTAAAACATTTGTGTTTGCTGTGCAGTAAATTACCAACAAATGTTATTTAAAACGTTTTGTGTTTGCTGGGATAGTAATAGATTATATTTTAAGATTTATATCTGGATTCTCAGCCTGTAGCATTTGGACGAATTCTGTAAAAGAAAAAGTATCAATAAAACACTATAGTCATTTTATATATATAATTATAAATTTCATTTTGGAATGATAATTTTTAATTAGTGAAATTATAACAGGTTTTTAGCAGGTGTGTGACCCGATTGACAGTCTAATCTCCCTCATACAATACCCAAAATATGATTAACTAATTTTAAAGCCCGAGATATGTTTCCTTTTTCCTATGAACATACACACACGCGCGAAAAAAAGGAAATGAAAATCTGGTTACTGCATGTAAATAACATATACTTTTAAGGAATATGATTAATATCTTCAAGATTACTATACCATTATAATCAATCTTGCCATCCCCGTCAGTGTCTGCCTTTGCGATCAAATCCTCTGCCATGAGTGCTATGGGACCAGACCAACCTTTTCCAAGCGTATCTTTTAGTACCTGCTTTATTTCCTTTTTACTGAAAAAGCAAAAACAAAACAAGAACACTTTATATCGAGAAGGTACAAATTTAACAAAGTTCTCACGACTTACTTTATGTAGGTTGGAGGTTTGTGACTAGCATCCACTGGTCTTCAATGCTGGATGATGTTGGGTTTGAAACACTCATACTGCAGTTACTTTCCGTTTTCCTATACACAATACACAGTGCTCTTTCCCATTGACGCGTGACCTCTACAAATAGCCCTACGTTAAAAGTATGGGGATATGCCTAGTTAACGTCGCTGTGTGAAAAATAACCGGCCAATATTAAAAGTACTCTTCTAAAGTTCTAGAAAATATAGTTTTGTAACATGTCCTAAATTTTTAGCTAATTTAGATGTTTGGAAATATGCGTACTTTGGTGTTTTAGTTAATGTTATAGGTAATAGTACATTGCCTAGTTAACGTCGCTGTGTGAAAAATAACCGGCCAATATTAAAAGTACTCTTCTAAAATTCTAGACAATATAGTTTTGTAACATGTCCTAAATTTTTAGCTAATTTAGGTGTTTGGAGAGGGTCGCACTTTTGTGTTTTTGGAAGGATATGTAAACGACAGATAACACCAAAAATATGAAGAAATTATTTCCAAACCGTGTTAAGTCAACAATCATTATGTTGCTCATTTTCAAGAATGCTGGTTTACAAAAAGCAGGCCATTGTCTCATTTCGTGAACAAAGGTACACATACCATTGTTTCCTTTCGTTTCCTTTATAATCGGTTACCCAACTGAAGCTATAATACCAGCTTTATTGCGATATCGCACATGAAAACAGACACATGTGCACAACCAGAGAAGATCCGATTTAATCAGTTGAGCTGTTTCAATGAGTGTTATCTTGGTTTAATAGCTTTTAATGGGGTTTAAGTCCTGCAAAGGTCGAGATGAATTCTACTGTAGACATGACTGCATCATGTTTAATTCGTCGGCTGCATTCCATAGTGGCATATAGTGATTTTTTATCATTTTTTTTTTGGCACATATGGTTTTAATGATCAAGTCCCATCAGTCAAAATTAGCTAATTAGTAATTAAATGTAAACAATTAAAAATAAAACGTATCTCAAGCTACTTATCTCACATCTACCTATAATACTACCACCCACCTAATGACATTGACATACACGCACCCAACGTACACCCCTGACCATGATGCTGACCCAACCACCCCGGCCACATACCCCACACAACCACATCATCCCCACTTTCACACATAAACAAACTCAAATTTTATAATACAATCATAAACAAATGAAATTGTTAAATACTCGAGAGGGTAATGATGCCTTTATAAGTAACATTCTAGAATATTAAGAAGAAAGAAAACTATTTCAATTGGTCAATTGATAAGAGAGTATCCTTTACCTGACTTTGCCATCGCCATTCTTGTCGAAAACTTTAAATGCGGCGAGAAAATCTGGGTTTATGAGCAAACTGTTATCTTGCGGTGGTTCTTTCAATTGCTTTGTCATCAGTTCAAGGAATTCATAGAAATCGAGTGTACCACTACCTGCAAATCATGCAATGTTTTTAATGAGTCAAAACTATAATATGTGATTTGCATTAAGAAAAAAAAAAAGTCTTGAACCAAAACTGGTAAGGGGGTGTCTGCAAAGGATGTGCCCCACCCCCTGAGAAGTTTCAAATGTTTTCAAAATAAAGGCTAATGGCTCGTATTTGCTATAAATCAAACAACATGTGATGGTGATCTTATGACTAAATTTGCCTAAATGGGTGTGTGTGTGGAAGTGGGTGGCCCTCAATTCCAGTTATGCCCCTGCAATCCTCCCACCTCGAGTTATGTGTGATTATACAAGCAATCAAAGAAGATATCTCACCGTCTTTATCTACCGACGCAATCATGTCTTTCAGTTGTTTCTTATCGGGATTCTGGCCCACTTGCTTCAGCACTGCTCCTAACTCTTTTGCTGTTATCTTACCATCGCCATTCTTGTCGATGAGTAAAAATTCCTGTTTGATTTTTGCTATCGGAAGGGAAAGTAGAAACAACATATCAATTTGTAAGCGCTCTTTAGCAAAGTCATACGGTAGTTAGTTCATTAAATTTACAACCGTATAACAAAACAAGCGAAAAAGGTAACTTTTTGCACAAGATTTGCAATTTAAAGATAACTGGACATTGCTCATTGAAACTATATAAGTGTGCTCTTTCATTTAATGACATGAAACTTGAAAAATATTGTAAGGAACATTAGAGATTTTGAAAGCTTTTAAAACCTACATTTTGGTCAAGTATTGGTCTTGGATAGGTTGTTTTCAACATATTTACCACATTCGCCTTGCTATAACATTGAATTGCGTTATCTTACAATGGCATTTTAAAATCCATCTTTTTAAATTGTTGTAATTTTATTTATTTTTCTTTGTACTGTTTTATGTATGCATGTGGGGGGTGTGTATGTGTGTATAAACATTGAATTGCGTTATCTGTTGATGACGTAATGAAAAAGTGTTTTTAGGGGGCAGTATTAGCTTTCGTTCGACATAAAACATTTTTTGATTGGATATAGGGAACACTTGAGGTTTTGACAAAAACAAATCTCAGATTGTATAGTATAAAGACAGGCTGCGTAGATGCTAGACTCGCTGTGCTTGGAAATATCTGTGTATTCGGATGTATCCGAGGTGGAAACTGTGCGTAGATGCATTTATAATAGAATCGTTTCTGTAGTCAAACCTTTTCATATGAAAAGGAGAGAAGATAAAGAAGTCACTTGGTACCAAGGGATTCGATCCTAAGGCCGGTATGCACAAAACAACTCAGACCATGTGTAACTTTACACCTGGTCAAAACAATAAAGCAAAGTGTAGCAACTTGTTTGTTTGTGTCAGAGTACAAAATAATGCACCTCCGGATTATTTTCCCGGCGCAAATAGTGAGATCATCCAGAGCCAAACTATTTTGCACTCCATAAGTGACAGCTAGTAACAAGCCAAGCAAGCATAGTGAAGTCGGCACTCTTTGTTGTACTTCATTGTTTAGACCAAGCGCGTATTATTAGTGGTGCTCGGTGAGACCATAGGGTCTATGGTGAGACCAAGTTTAAAGCTGGTCTAACTTGTTTTGTGCATACGCCACGCCGTTGGCGTGCCAAGCAGACGATCACAGACCTGTAGCCACGGGGTTTCGCTGTCCCGGCCAGCGATTCTGTGCGTGTATCTGACTTGGTTGCAGGGCTAATTTCGCCAGTACCGGTGCGATTTGGGGACTGCTCTATAATCCGAAGGTTCTAAAATCCGAAGGTTCTTTAGTCCGAAGGTTCGCTAGTCCGAACACGTGTTCATAGCATTCGTTAGTCCGAATTTTAAAGAGGTTCTCTAGTCCGAAAAAAATTGAAAAGAGGTTCTTTATTCCGACGGTTCTTTATTTCGAAAGTTCTATAGTCCGAATTTTAAAAACGGTTCTCTAGTCCGAATATGAAAATAGTCTCTATAGTCCGATTTTTAAAAAGGGTTCTATAGTCCGAATATAGAAATAGGCTCTATAATCCGAATTCAAAAAAGGGTTCTCTAGTCCGAAATTGTAAAACGGTTCTATAGTCCGAAACGGATACCGTGTTCTTTAGTCCGAATCAGTAAAAAGGTTCTATAGTCCGAATTTTTAAAACATTAACATATACTGCGCCCTCTAGCTAGATAATACTAAAGCAGAGTCTATGGCAAACGGGTTATGACGCTACTGCTATTAAAAGGGCGCACACCACCAAATCACGATGAAATGACGATGTAATGTAGATGGATTCCGGTAAAAACTAAAATATTTTGGCCTTTCTGTGGAAAAAAGAGAGGCATGTTATAGCTTAAATAAATATTTGAGACCTACACATGAACTTGGATCGCCCAACAAGTTGCATAACACAATTTTTTAATAAAGTAGGCCGTCGGATTGAAAAATGGCCAGAAACGGGTTTTCAGGGTCTACCCTGAACGGATCGAAAATGAAAAACGGATACAAATGAAGAAAATATCACCAGAATAAAGGTGAACGTTAATGTATGCTACGAAAAATATCCAGAGAAACCAACCATGTTGAACTTCAGCGGATTTGTATTTAACAAGTGATGATTTGACACTGAAACAAATGATAAAAATAAAATTCGGACTATAGAACCCGTTTACCAATTCGGACTAAAGAACACGGTATCCGTTTCGGACTATAGAACCGTTTTGCAATTTCGGACTATAGAACCTTTTTTTCAAATTCGGACTATAGAGCCTATTTTCATATTCGGACTAGAGAACCGCTTTTAAAATTCGGATTAAAGAACCTCTTTTAATATTCGGATTAGGGAACCTTTTTTTAATTTCGGACTATAGAACCTTCGAAATAAAGAACCGTCGGAATAAAGAACCTTCGTAATAAAGAACCGTCGGATTAAAGAACCTTCGGACTAAAGAACCGTCGGACTAAAGAACCTTCGGACTATAGAGCTTCCACCTGTGATTTGACGTCAACAGAAATTGGCAAAATTTATCCTGCAACCAGTTTTACATGCGAGACCATATCTTCAAAACATTTTTATCAAATGAGTTTTCTGCAAATTCGCACCGGTACTGGTTAATTGAACACGCGCACTGCTCACTCAATAAAGAGTTTTATTTTACCTTCGTCCGTTTGTGGCTCAATTTTACTGGTTTTTTTTTAATATAATTGTTTTTGTGTTAAATATGACACATGTTTCTTACAGGAAATTTTCTGAGAATACACACATCGCTTTTGGCAGAAATCTTCTGATTATTACTCAAATATAGAAAATTGATCCATATGGGACGTACATGGTCGGCGCCCGCACGAAAATAGCGAAATTGGTCCTGCAACCATTTATTTTTACATTGGAGATCATAATTTATAAAAATATCATAGTGAGATCAGCACGCGCATTGCAGACAAACGGACACAATAAAGGCTTGTCATTGGTTGAAACGCCATGCCGCTTGCCGCAGCGGCAAGCGGCAGGAAAGTATGCTGGAGGCTATATAGCGAAGAAAATATAAAAACACTGAATGAAGGTTGAAAACACATTCGTATCACCACATTCGCTTGAACCCTCTTTTTATGGAACACATTGCATAATAATATAGTCATGTTAATAATAATAACAGCGCTAGTGAGTTATCATGGTGACAGAGCGGCTCCGTGTGTAGCGCGAAAGTATGTTTTCCTCAGCAACATCACCATAACCATAATACTACCGTACCAAATTCAACAAAACCAGTGCGCATGCATGGATCCCAAGTGATACCATGACGCAGTCACCCTAAGTCAGATACACGTACAGAATCGCTGGCCGGGACAGCGAAACCCCGTGGCTACCCGCTTTTTATGGGACACACAGTACAATATTAGTAACATTAGGGACTACACCCATTGTGATGTGTCCTCAGTAATTGTATTTGATGATATATCTTTGTTTACAATTAAAATCTATTTCACGAGATATTTTAGGGATTCCCTTTCTTGCATCAACTTGATCAAAAACAAATTGAATTATCTAATTTTGGATCATATGGGAATTCCCCTGAGATTGTAAAGTGAAGATGACATCATGTGGATTCAGGAAGCGATGTCCTGCTTCCTGAAGATATTGTGTGAAAGGTGGAAATAGCACCAATTTGGGAGAAAGCAGCGCAAGGAGTTAATTTTGGAGAAAGCAGTGCAAGGAGTTAAGTTTGGAGAAAGCAGCGCAAGGATTTAAGCGTTTGGAGAACAGGCAAGGAAATAAGAGTTAATGCCATTTTTGTGTGAAGATTTTATTCGCAAGGATATTTATCAATGCAAGTGTACAATGGATTTAGCTGATTTTCACAGGACAAGTGAATAAGGATATACATCAGCCGTCCAGGACAAGAGAAGTTAGCAAAACTAGGTGACAAATACTCATCAAGTTTCTCCTCAAAGTCAAAGCCAGGTTTTGATGTTACAAAGTATGTAAAGCTTGTGCCTAAATTCAAAGAGAAAGAAGTTGACGAATACTTTCAACATTTTGAAAAGGTAGTTACAAATTTGAAATAGCCTTAAGATCATTGGACCCTACTTTTAAAAAGTAGTTTTGTGGGGAAGGCCAGGGAGACTTGCTCAGCTCTACTAATAGAGAAGTGTAATAATTATGAAGAAGTCAAACAGGCAGTCCTGAAGGCCTGTGAACTGGTGCCTGAAGCATACAGACTAAAGTTCAGAGATTCAAGAAAGCATGTAGATCAAACTCATGTAGAATTTGCAAGAGTAAAAGAACAAAAGTTTGTCATGTGGCTTGGTTCAGCCATAACCAACCTAGAGCAAATCAGGGTGGTACACAAGAAGGAAAATCTCAGTCTAATTCACAGCATAGTGCTGGTGGTAGAGGGACCCCATGGAGTTCAGGTACCAAACCAACAAGTGGGACTGGATTTAAATCTCAATTAATTTGCAATTTCTGTAAGAAAACAGGACATAAAGTGACCACTTGTCGAACCTTAAAATCCAAACAAGACGCACAGAAACAGCAGCAAACAGCTAGTAATGCTAGATGTGCAGTTAGAGTCAAAGAAACAAGCCAGTCAAATCAAGAAACAAGAATTCCCACAAAAGGGAGGTGAGACAGACAAGGTGTGTGAAGAATTTGAACCATTTGTGTTAGAGGGAGCGGTATCACTTGGTGATAATGGTAGTCCAAAGCCCATTCAGATTGTGCGAGATACATGTTGTGCACGGTCTATGATTCTGGAAGGAACTTTGCCCTTTAATGAAGGGTATTGGGATGGAAATACTTAATGTACCTCTCCACAAAATTAACTTGACATCTGACTTAGTTTCTGGTCCTGTAACCATAGGAGTTAGACATGAATTACCAGTCAAAGGAGTGTCCATGTTGCTAGGAAATGACTTGACAGTGGGAAGGTTTTTCCAGACCCAATAGTTACAGATAAGCCCTGTTTAGTCCCATGGCAGACATTTCTGGTGGCCCACTCTCAGAAAAGATGTTTCTGAATATTGCAAAACATGTCAGATATGCCAAGTAGTAGGGAAGCCAAATCAGAAAATACCTCCTGCTCCATTGAAGCCAATTCCAGCCTTTGATGAACCATTTAGTAGGGTTATTATTGATTGTGTTATAGGCCCCTTACCAAAGACTAAGTCGGGTAATCAATACCTTCTGACAAGTATGTGAGCGTCAACACGCTTTCCTGAAACCATACCCTTGAGAAATATTAAAACAGTGACAATGGTGAAAGCTTTAACCAAGTTCTTCACATTTGTGTGGCTCCCCAAGTCCATACAGTCAGACCAAGGATCAAACTTTACTTCTGGAGTATTTCAGCAGGTCATGTATCAATTAGGTATAGATCAGTATACCTCAAGTGGTTACCATCCAGAATCACAAGGTGCACTAGAAAGGTTCCACCAAACTTTGAAAAACATGATCAGGACATACTGTTTGGAACTGGGATGAGGGAGTACACTTGTTATTGTTTGCTGCTTGGGAAGCTGTTCAGGAAACTTGAGAAATCAGATATCAATTTATTGGATTATGTCTGCAATTTTAACACCATCCATACAGACACCTTTTAAATAATAAACACATGAGCCCAAGTTATACCTCTAGTCTCTAAAGTTGATGCGGGTCACTACTTTAGATGGATTTCCGTAGTTTTAAAATGTTATACTTTAAGCAGTCCTTACCTATTATTATTTGCGTCCAGTGAAGTTCGTCCGCCTAGAAAACAAAATCGTATACGTTTTTAGTATGACTTCTGGACTAAATATTACGCACTAAAAGCTAAAATATTAACAAGAATATTATGTATTTTTTAAACATGCGGACGCGTGTTTGCACGCACACCCCAACACGCCGCAACCCACACGCGCACATACACCGTCGCACCCCGCCAACAGCTATACGCCACAACCTCACAATTACGCCCACTCAACACCCCACACACAATTACCTGTGGACTCTTTTAAGGTTACACGAAGAAACGTATAAAAAACGTATAAAAGACGTATAAAGTTGTTCTCTAAAACCGCGTTTTCTCAGCAATCAAATATCGCAGTGAGTCAAATGTTGGTGCATGGATGTATCTTAACATTATTTTTGTGTGTTTATACAAATTTTTAGAATCCGTTTGAAAATCCTTCGTTTAAATCATTTTGACGCACCACAAGATCAAAAACACGTTCCATGCAGTTTTTTTTCAAATATTCGCTCCGTATAAAACTACGCCGAGTGATTGTTTTCTCCTTTTTTGTATTGTACTACAAATCGACCAAAGAAACAATGTTGCCATGGGGAAGAACCAAAAACAGTACCGATTAAATTTTATTAGCCCGTTTTGGGGAACAATTTTTGAGAATCTTGTAGCACACAACACTGTTATGTTACATTATCGATATCTAGATTGTGGAACATTAATTTTGATTTCTAACTGCCTACATTATTTCTCAAAAGTATGTCGATTCCTTTACCATTTGAATTTCACTCCAAATTTAAGCTACTTTTGCAAAAATCGAGGTTTTTCGCCATCGATACCTCCGACATTTACAGCGGTGATGAGATTGTTTATCATAAGAGCCTGGTATGCACTATTCCATAATAGTCAGTTTGAGATCAATCGATTTCACAGATCACTCAGTAGCTCAATTGGTTAGCGCGCTGGTTAGTTAATACTATAGTTTTGAGCTGGAAAACTTTGGTACGTGTTCGAGTCCCTACCATTCCATCCATTTTATTTTATTTTTCTCTCACTTTTTTTCATTTTTCTTGTTCGTTTCTTTCTTTCTGACTGCAGCGATTGATTGTTTTGCCCGGTTTTTTTTTTTATATAATTCAGGAATATTTAGGCTATACTAGTCTAATAGGCGCGGCCTATGAATCCCGGGCTATGAATATATTTTTACAAATTAGATTAACAAAATATTGGTTGTTTGTTTTGTTACTGTTGTTGTAGTTATTGTTGTAGGCCTATATATTGCATAATCAGGGTATAAATAGGCATACTAGGCCTATTATAGCCTATAGAAGCATTGATTTATTTCACGACAGATATCATCCAGGATAATTTTAAAAATTGAACATTTAGAAAATCCAAAGGCAAATTGCCGAAAAGGCTGCCCACAATCACACCCCCCCCCCATCAGCCCATATGGTCCTATCATGGTCGCCCCTTCCCTACCCCTGCAACATATAGGATGACTCACGAGCCGCGGTTTGTCCGTGGCCCCTAGTTCAGATTGATACACTATTGTACGAGTGAGTTCATTCTTTTCTGCATGGCTGTGTCCATTATTAACTTACGCCCCTCTGGAATCAAGCCTTGAAAATCAATTGTATTTAACCTTAAAGCCTTAATGTACGATCTTTTTTAATCTTTAGATTTTTCTTTTTTTCTTCCAAAATGATAATATGCAATCATTATGAAAGTTCCCAATAAATTTGGACGTGAAAAACATTGGGAATTCACAAAGAAACAACATCATAAACGTAAAAAATTACTCAACATTGAGCTCATATTGATAAATATTACCCAACATTGAGAGTCATATCTATTAAAATGAGCTCAATGTTGGGAATTATTTACTCAATTTGAGTAATGTTTTACTCATTTTGTTGAGCTGTGACCTTTTTACTCAAGTTGAGTAAAATATTTCTAAGAGTGCACCGGACACACCATACCGTAAAGATTCGCCTAATGGCGCACTTGGGCTCCATTGCATACAGGAAAATTTCATGTGCAAATAGGGAGTTCCCTCCTCTGAAATCCCAACAAGAATTAATGTTCCGTGTCTTTATTCGCTGGTGGGAATTTTACGGGAAAACTGGATTGTTGAGCTTATTGTACATAGATTTTTGACCACCCTGTATCTACATAATTGAAGTACTTGACCGCTAAAAGTTCCATATGGCTAGGTGGGCAATTAAGTTAACTATATTAAACATGTGTCAAAACTTTACATTATCAATGTACGTTGAGAGGTGATACCCCTAACTGAATTGATATTTTCATTCTTATTTTGCTTGTTACACCCTGTCTATTATATGGGTCACCCTGTATAATTACGCCCATTGTATGGTTTCTGAAATCGTCTGAGTATATGCTCTCAGAATGTATACTTTTATTGGGTTCTAATGTAAACTTTTGAAGTTATAGTACCAAACCTGTAAAAGCATGTGATTTGTTTGAAAAATACACATGCAACGTAACTGGTGCCCAACATAAAATACATGACCTTATATGTCAAGGAAGCCCATAGCGCCATTAGGCGAACCTTTACGGCATGCTACTGTTTACATACAAGGGGATACCCTTTCATCCTACCCTAACCAACGTGGTCATTGGCTTAACAGGGCATTTCGTGATCAACAGTCTCACCCCTCCCCCACTTTCTTCAAAAAAAGATGAGATTTTTAAACATAATGTTTATGTACAATAAAGTTCTTGTAGATTAATTCGTTCAGCAAAAAAATTTGAATTAGGTTCTGGTACACCAGAACAAAATACATCACTAGCCTATGGAGCAGTAACGCCTAAATCGAAACCAACTGGAATTTTGGGAATAAGCTTTTTTCGTGGATATCTACTGACGATTGCCATTAAAGGAGGATGCTAGGATCACAAAATACTCCTTTAAACGCCGGTTTACGTGCTGCTTTACATTTTGCTGATTCCTTCAATCGTAGACGTAGTCGGGTTGGAGACGTATCCACATTTAGATGGTAAAAAGTCAGATTAACCTGCAAGTCTTTACAAACGCGCACACACCCCTCTCCGACACATACACCATACAACACATACCCCCACCACATTATAGCTTAATATCAAAAAGAAACACACACACGACGCTGCGGCACAACTTTGCGTTTTCCGCTGTTACAAAAATGTGCCGCTGTGTTCGCTATGTTATACAACGGCAAAACGTACCCAAAGTGTCAAATTATTTACTGGCTCTAGAAGTGTCTGGAAAAACTATATTAATTAAAATACAAATAAACTTGCATTTTACTATATGTGTACATGCATGCCATATCCTGATCATGGCTATTACATTTTGAAATTAAAGTTTGAACTTACCATTTTCGATTTCGATTCGATGCTTATAAATGCAAAAACGCAGATGTGTTTTGAAAATAATGTGCTGTTACTACAGGTCTATTTAACTGAGGATTGGAAATGATATTCTTCAACACAGACTTGAATATCTATTGTATTACTTCATTCAAAGGTTATTATCATTGGTTAAAATAGGTTCACGTGACCAAAAGTAAAACAGCTATGCCCAGTGCTAATCATGACTTAATCCGGGTATCTACTTTCTATACGCGATAGCCTCTGATCTACATTCGTTGTCCTTAAAAAAAAAGCAAGACTTAATTCGATATAATCAAAAGGTTCTTAATTCCAAATATTACTTTTTCCCAAATGTTCGGTGAGAGAAAAATTTTTAAAAAAAAGTCTCGAAAGTCTTAAAACTAATAAGGTTCGTTACGAAATTTAATAACTTGCAGAGCATTCGCAAATTAAAGAGACGTGGTCTGATTTTCATGTTCTGTTTGCTATATAATTATAACACCGTACATATTGAGGCCTACCATTAAAACCTATTGCTGCAGCGGTTTTGATATGAGAGACAGAAACGTGTATAACAATGCGCCATAGGATATTACATACACTTTTGATGTGGTAACCACAGATCACTACGTTTTTGTCCATAACATCTGAGCGAAACTTATTTCGGGCGTTATATTTCACTGGGGTAATGAGAATTATGAGCTTTGTTCTGATACCAAAATCTCAGTTTTGATGAATAAAAATGGGGGATGAGGCTGTCGATCGATGGACCTTTAAAATGTTGGACGCAAAGCGACAAAAACCGGAATCAAACAGCAATGGCGTGTTCTGTTTCCAAAACACGGACTTGATGCGACATTATTGACTTTATTATTATAATTTTTGTTAAATGTACAATGGCGTAATGGTGGGTGACCTATGCTTTAATGGTATCACATAGATGTTGTTGGCGGAGGCCAACCATTAGGCCTTTTATACCTTATATCATGGTACGGTACATTAAACTGAAGGCATATCAGCTTCTGGAGGGGAAACGCCATCAAAGCTATGGGGTAGAATTTCAAATTCTGGAACATACCGTTTTAAAATTATTTGTGAAATGTTACACGACTCAGCTTCCTGCATTATTATGTTTTCAGAATCCTGCTTCCTCTCTAAACAGTTGAAAACACCAACATTACATTTTTTGAGTCAACTAATCTGATATTTTGTCCGCACTGTATACATGTAGGCGTGCGGAGACTCTTTTTATGCCCATTCATCTGTAAAAAATGTCCTTGAGCACATGAAATAGGGAAATAACAAAAAGCAAGCCTCCTAATCTCAGTGTGAAAGCTATGGAACATAAACTGTTTCATTTGCATAACAAGGAACCACTTCAATAAGAGCCAACGCCCTTTATATCAGTTAGTTGATATTATACGCATTTCATACTGCAGTTACTGTCCGTTTTCCTATACACAATACACAGTGCTCTCACCATTGACGCGTGACCTCTACAAATGATGTATGTTGGAAGAATGGGCACTTGCCTAGTTAACATCACTGTGTGAAAAATAACCAGCCAATATTTAACTTATTCTCCAAACTTCTAGCAAATATATTTCTCTAACATGACCTAAAATTACAGCTAGGTTAGATGTTCAGAAATAGTCGCACTTTTGTAAAATATGAGTGAGGGCATTCAGGGCAAGGCATAGCTAGCCAACTCCCCGTGTTATTTGAATGGAGATTTGACCGAAAATATTGGTATCGGACCGCTCACTTCTGAAGGATGCCACAAAAAAACGGTACAAACTACATTTAAACTATTCTCTGGCAATCATCATGATGAGTTTCTTATATAGTATGCCGAAATTGGGTAATGTAGGTGATTGACAAAGGGTCGTACTTTTGTGTTTTAGGAAGGATATGTAAACGACAGATAACGCAAAAAATATGAAGAAATTATTTCCAAACCGTGTTAAGTCAACAATCATTATGTTGCTCATTTTCAAGAATGGTGGTTAACAAAAAGCAGGCCATTGTCTCATTTCGTGAACAAAGGTCTATATACCATTGTTTCCTTGCGTTTCCTTTATAATTGGTTACCCAACTGAAGCTGTATTATAGCAGCTCATTGCTATATCGCACATATAAAACAGACACATGTGCACAGCCAGAGAAGATCCGATTTAATCAGTTGAGCTGTTTCAATGAGTGTTATCTTGGTTTAATAGCTTTTAATGGGGTTTAAGTCCTGCAAAGGTCGAGGTGAATTCTACTGTAGACATGACTGCATCATGTTGCGTCCAATTTCATCACACACTTAGACTCCAATCCCCGTAAGTTGTGAAATTGTGAAATTACCAGTATATGGAGTGTTCATAATAGGTCAGGCGCTATATACTATAATAGCTCTCTATAAATATGCCTCCCTCCCATACCTCTAACACGGTAAAATAGCGTCTGGTGGCATATTAGAGAGCTAGTATACAGCGCCGGATCAACTATTGACACTCTATAATATACTAGCTCTCTAATATGCCTTCAGACGCAAATTCATACCTGCCCTGCGTGTGAGAAAAGGGGATTTCTTTTGAGGGATAAGCAAAGCTAAAAGAGGAGCTCTACACGCAAGACATATTTTTGCCTGCAAAAGTCCAAACTATGCCTCCAAAAGTCCAAACTAATGTGCCTCCAAAAGTTTAAACTAATATGGTGAATTGCTGCAGTAGACATTTTGGAGGGTACTAATTTGGACTCTCTATAATAGCTCTGTAATGTGCCTCCCTCCCATACCTTTAACACGCTAAGATTGCGTCAGGATGCATATTAGAGAGCTAGTATACAGAGTGTCTATAGTAGGTTTAACACGTTAAAATAGCGTCTGAAGGCATATTAGAGAGCTAGCGCCGGACCAACTATCAACACCCTATATACATGATATACTGGTAATTTCAAATATGTATGACAAGAGAAAGTCGGTTTTAACATAATCTTAGCAATTTATGAAAGAATATGGTTTATATACATCAACTGACACATGCACCAGTGAAAACACGGATCATTTCAGGTTCTACACTATCATATTGTTTTACCAGTTTTAAGTGCTCCATAGATGAAAGACTGATGCATATCCGTTTGTGATGATAAAACATAGATATGCAAACAGTTTCAAAGGGTGTAATCTGTAATCCTATTGGTTTGGATATCGAATGTCTTACTTACATTACTTACTATTACGGAACGTTCGATCGTACAGTGCCCCGATTTCATAGAAGTGAAATTCCAGTCTACCCATAATTCCCAAGGGAGCGAAATTTCGATAAAGTGGTAACCACAAATATACTATTTTTTCACGAGTTTTTCGGAAATGCATCGGATATTTGAACGTCAAATTTCAGGATGGTAATGAGAAACATATGATCGATTATGATATAGCAGATTAAACCCATCGTTGGACGTTTTCCCAACAAATCCATTATCCAGGCTGCCGGTCTTTAGCGTGATGCATGATCGCCGGTAATCTGAATTTGTTTGAAAAATGTCCAATGATGGGTTGTATATGCTATAACAAAAATTCATCAACAATGAGAAAACTGTCGACCGGGTAACGGACCTTTAACTGTACTCCACCCAATAGTAGGAACTGAATGTCATAACACTAAAACTAATAGGGTATGAATCATAATTAGTTTTATCATAATATGATGTCAAACTTTCAATTCCGGGTTCACTCCGGGTTCACACACAATCACAATGTTACTTGATAATGCTCTTTATTAAAGGTCATATATATTGATCGGACTACATCATATCATTGGCAAGCTAATATTATTAGGACAATGAAAATGACTCCTTTTTTGAGAAAATAAGACGTTACGATGTTTCTGGAAAACAGAAACTGAATTTAGAACCATTTGAATGGATTGAATAAGTTAAGCCAGAGGATGATTTAAGCACTTCCCAGCAAGTCTTGCGGTTAGCACAGCTGTGTGAGTGAACATGACACCACTGCCCGCCCACTGCATACACACGTGCATGTTTAAATTTGAATTTGGACAGATATATTTACAATAAAAACACCTTCTAAAAGTTGGTCGATTTCACATTTTATGTAATGTACAGAAGGTGTGAATTATCCTTCATGCATACATCACTTTAGATCTGAAATCGACCAAGTAATGACGACACACGGGCAATTCTAAAACAACATCTTTTGCACAGAGTTCAATGGGATTTGAAAAGTAAAGTGGCAGTTGAAACTCAAGTGAGAACACTTTTACAGTGCATGATGGGGCTTCCTTAAATCATCCTCTGAAGTTAAGCTAAATACACTGAGCAAAATAGTTTTTGTTTGAAGGAAATCGGACATACGGTTGTCAAGATATGCATGTTTTTAGTTTCTTTGTATTCTATTGTTTTTGCCAATATATTGATGAAGTTAATGAGGAAAATTGGCAAAATGTGCTCATGAATATTCATGTTTGCCAATATTATACCAATATCTTATGAATAAACCTTCATACTACTTTTATTTTATATGATTTTGACATGAAACTTTGCCAATGTGTTTCTATGGCCTAAAACATTACCATGTGATTTTCCCGCCCATCTAATTTGCATATTTGCATAATTAATTAGCATTATACTTAAGGCTAATTAATTATGCAAATATGCAAATTAAATTTGCGGGAAAATCACATGTTAAAGGTTTAGGTCATAGAGACACATTGGCAAAGTTTCAGGTCAAAATTTAAAGGTAAAAGTAGTATGAAGGTTTATTCATAAAATATTGGGAAAATATTGGCAAAAATTAATATTAATGAGCACATTTTGCCAATTTTCTTCATTAACTTCATCAATATATTGGCAAAAACAATAGAATACAAAGAATCTTTCAACAGCAATATCTCAAAAACTGTTTGTCCGATTTGGCTCAAATTTTGGAATTAAGATTATTTTGCATATCTCTCTGCAACAAGTCTATTTTAATCTCAATCAGAGCAACTTGATTTTGCCTTTCTTACCACCTTAAAATTGATATTCCACAGAAACCAACTTAAGCGATGAGTTCCTTCGAACGAGACAGATTTGACCTAGAAAAAGGTGGACGTCATGAAATAAGATGTGCCTGCTTTGAGAGAAGGGACTATAAACATTCTTAATGCACACAACGTATACTTTTGTTGTTGTCAGAAAAAACCTCTGAATTAAGTATTACAAATTTAATGGTTTTTAAACATATGGATAAAATCAGCCGCTTCTTTTTTTATATATTAGTAAATTGTAATATTACAATTCATATGTATATCGATATCATGAGAGGACTAAAAATAAACAAAATATTTTGAGCTTAGAATTTCAGCGTGATCAATCTCAGACTAGTATATAAACCGTGTTAAGTCCACAAACTCATGTATCTGATTTCCCTGTGCGATATTGCAATACTATAGGTATTATAGTTTTAGTTGGATTAAATATTACAAAGCAAACGCACAGTAACAATACTTTGCCAAATGAGAACAATAGTCTGCATATTGTTATGCAGCATTGTTATGGTAAATAATAGTACAACTCATTGTTGCTAATGTCAAACTTGTCAAAGTGATTGTGATTGTATCACACAAGTAAATGAGAGCATGAGTCATGAAGAGTCATTAACAAATCGTTGATGTGTGTACGGAATGGCATACATAAAATGATTCTCATGGCAGTATTCTGGAGTTTTTGAAGCCTATTTATATTAGTATCAGTACAACTACTCCAGACAACCATTCCATAATCAAAGTGAGGAAGTACCAATGTCATATAAATCGTGATAAGGGAACTCTTTGGCACAAATGGCTTAAAAAATGGGTTTAATAAAGGAAAGTGTGTGGTTTATATTACATGGCAGAATGCTTATTAACATTATACATACCTGTGTGCTTTATTTTGTATTATCTTACTAGTGGTAATCTCATTCCAACATTGTTGTCTTTGTATATGATTCAAAAAACCACCCAAGTCCAGCATTTAAAATGAACCCCACGAAGTCCCTGAAATGCTAATTGTCATACCTAATACATTTCAGCAATGAATGTGTTACAAGTGGACTTTTATACATACTGGATTTCAATGAATGTGTTACAAGACTCAAATCATGGAATTGGGTGGTTCTTTCATACATGCTATTTTTCACATACTCAATAGACACAGAGGATGAATTTGAGTTGTTCTTTCATACATGACAGGTCTATGTATAGCAACAATTTCCCATGCTTATCTCAATTTGGCCAAAGTATGGACTTGGGTGTGTTTTGTATTCATATATTCAGTTTTTTAACGAGCTTTTCCAATATCTTTGATCAAACCGGAAGAATGGAGATGGGCCTATAATTTGAAAAATCGTCTTTATCACCACTCTTGAAAATTAGAGAAACCTTAGCAATTTTGAGATCATTAGGAACTTTACCTTGTTTAATACATAAGTTAAAAATATTACAACATATACACACACCGACAGCTTTAAGTTGAAACAATAGAGAGCTTGCGGTTTCCAAACGCCGTGATCGTACGCCCGTCTCCCTTCGTATGTTGATTATCCTTAACTATCTTTATTATATTCGTTATTAATTCGGCAGAGTGACGAATCGAGAATTTTGAGCAAATTGATATTTGTATGCTTGTGATTATGTTTCAGGTTATCTTTTATTTCCACCAAAAATTAATGATAAATCTTACTCCCCGACGTAGATATAGAAATTTTGATTTGGACGAATCGCGCCTAAGTGCGATTAATGAATTCGGCAAAGAGACGAATTGAATACTTAACAGTACAAATCAGGTGTATCTATAGCATTGTATAGCTTGAAACCCGAATTTTCTATATTAAATTTCCTATACTAATATATTTAATACCAACGTATAGCTGTAGGTGTCCTCTATCCAGTCATACCAAAATAAGTACAAACATTCCCCACATGATATCGCTACATGGCTTAATAATGTGATTGCGCCCCCGTGAAACTGGAAAATCCCAGAAAATCATACGCAAAATATAGGCTAAAATTGTTAAAACACGTTTTTAGGGGATATATCGATTGTTTAAAAACACGCGAGTATTGCAAATAAATCGTGTACATTCACTTCTATAATATACATTTCAAATTAGTGCTTACGAATGTTCTAAATTTTTAAAAGACCAATGAAATGGTACCAATATTATCAAAAGCCGTTTACTCAGAACAGCAATTTTGCGTATTCGGTACTCTGCCGTGTTCATAACGATAATGTTAAATGGACAAATTCATAGCATTTTAAATGTTGTCTCCACGTTCATTTCGTACGTGCGAAATCTTCAAAACTGGCTAAATACGCGATCTCACTTCGATACAGAAGAGTGATTTTGAATAGATAAGTTTAAACTATTAAAATGATCATTTTTGTTTGTAAGATATCATTATAATAAAGCAACATTGAATCGTGAACATTTGACTTCATTCATACCCACGTTCCATATGTACAGATTGTCCATTAGAAATGCATGTGAGATAATGGCCGTATAGAAAATTAGATTGCGATATGCCTTTTTGATACAAACGCACGGTCCACGCTGAAATTGACATTTTGTACGGCGTCGCGACGTTTTATGCAACGCGCCTAATTTTCACCCAAAACAAATCACATTTTGAAAGTAAAGTTAAACCAGGGGCCACTTTGAAAAGCAAAACGAAGATCCGCGCGGATCCGTGATTAGGGTCTCAAAGCACTAGTTTTACTAGGTTTTTTTTTAAAAGAATGATCCTCGCTTAGGGTAGCTTTTTAAATTACCCAATTAACGGCCATTAGTGGTGACATATTTATCAAGTTATTCGGCACAAAAGAGTGGTTTCTGAGCGATTTTACACAGTAGATTAAAGAAAATTCGGAGCCGATTTCAAAAGCGCTTTGAATAGCCGATCATCATCACTGAATGACACTCATACCGACACGCGTAATGTTTATCCTTGTTTAAGACAAATTTCAAGCCAATTCCTCGCTTAGGGTGTTTTTTTAAATATATCTCCTTGTTTAGGGGAAAATTTCAAACTAATTCCTCGCTTAGGATGTTTTAATTTGAGTAAAATCCTCGTTGAGGGTTAGTTATTATTTTGTCAAAATGTCGACATCCTCGCTTAAGGTCATTTTTGAAAGGCAATTCACACGATGCTTACAACTTTTACACATGAGTGCCCCCCGGGCTTGCCATCCTTGATTTTTATTCAAAATCAAACGTATGCTGTATTAAAGTAAACATAATACCCGGACATCACTACATGTCAAGGAGCACAATCCAGCTTGGAACCGAGTCTAGCAATACGTACGCACGTTTTGAACGCCGTATATAAACGCACGGTCCACGTAGCACGTATGGAACATCGCAATCTCTCCCAATAATAACTTTGGAAAGTAATAAAACATTTTAGCAGTCTTCCGTTGTGATTATTTGGCGATTATACTGGATCATGATCAAGTTCAATATTATGATGAGTCCTTATCGGAAATTGACGTTCTGCTTCAGATCTTGTCTTTTTTCCAAGCCACCATGCACCATGCAAGCTTAGCAATAAATTAAAGACTTACAAGTGGATTCCCAGCCAGCATTCGGGCGAATTCTGTGTAAGAAAAAGTATCAATAAGTCACCATAGTCATTTTATATATATTTCATTTTGGAATGAAAAATTTGTATTACTCAAATTATGACAGGTTTTTTAGCAGGTGTGTGAACCGATTGACAGTCTAATCTACCTCATAAAACATCAAAAAATATGATTTACTAATTTTAAAGCCTGAGATGTGCTTCTTTTTAATGGTACACTACAAACACACACACACACGCGCGAAAAAAAAAAAATTAAAATCTGATTACTACATGTACATAATATATACTTCGGAATATGATTAATATCTTCAATATTAATATTACTATACCATTATAATTAACCTTCCCATCTCCGTCAGTATCTGCCACTGCGATCATGTCCTCTGCCATGAGTGCTATCTCATCAGAGAACCCTTTTCCAAGCATATCTTTTAGTACCTGTTTTATCTCCTTTTTACTGAAAAAGCAAAAATACTTTATTTCAAGAAGATAAAAGATTTAACCAAGTTCCCACGACTTACGAGGTTGGTGGCCTGCGACCAGCATACACTGGTCTTCAATGCTGACTGATATTGGGTTTGAAACACTTTAATTAACATAATCATACATGGAAATTTAAGTTTGCTTCCTATTTACCGATTGCCCCTAAATATAAATAATTGAAAATAAAACGTATCTCAAGCTAGCTGAATCTCACACCTGCTTATAATACTCCACCTAATGACATTGAGATACACGCACCCAACGTACCCCCCTGATCCACACACCCTGGTCATACCCCACACAACCACCCCACATCCACTTTCACACTCAAACAATGAAACCGAAACAAACACAAATTTAATAATACAATCATAAACAAATCAAAATGTTAATCTATTAAATACCTGAAACGGCGATGATGCTTTATAAATAACATTCTAGTAATATTAAGAAGAAAGAAAACTATTTCAATTGGTCAATTTATAATAGAGATGAATCCTTTACCTGACTTTGCCATCGCCATTCTTGTCATAAACTTTAAATGCGGCAAGAACATCTGGGTTTATGATCAAACTATTATCTTGCGGTTGTTCTTTCACTTGCTTTATAATCAGGTTAACGAATTCATTGAAGTCGAGTGTACCACTACCTGCAAATCATGCAATGTTTTTAATGAGTTAAAGTTATAATATGTGATTTGCATTAAGAAAATTTTAGTTTTCACTGATCACATTGCCCCCTTTTAATTTCGAGTCAAACAAATGATGTAAAATGAGGAAAATTGCTAATTCATTCCTCCTCGACACCTTTCCCCATTTTCTCCTCAAGATCGTCCGATATCTCCGTATAAACTTCTTCATCTTGGAGACACGCGTGGCTTCGTAGAAACGTACTGTACTTATCGAAAAAGTCGTGTTTGACAGCCCATATGGTCTTCAGGTAGGGATTTTTCCTCGTCATCTCCTGATCATGCCATCGTTGATGTACTTTCGTATTTTTCCCTCATCAAGTCTTCCGTAGCGTCTTTAGCTCTGAGCCCGGGCTTCTGAGTCCTTATCGTCGGAATCCTCCTCCTCCCCCTCCTCTTCTTCTCGTTCTTCGGGGTGTACGTGTTGCTTGTGTCTCTCAAGCTCGTACTTGCGACAGAGGTCAACCGGAACTGGTCAGGGGGGTGTCTGAAAGGATGTGCCCCACCTTATGAAAAGTTTCAAATGTTTTCAAAATAAAGCCCTCCCCATTAAGGCCATATCAATCAAATGTACACATTTTAAACATTATCATTGGTTACAGCACATACTTCAAAATGTGAGGCTAATAGCACATGCTTGCTCTAAGTTAATTGGTGATTTTATGAGTTTTATCATGTTTATGATTACATATGCCTAAAGGGGTGTGTGGGGGGTGGCCCTCAATTTCAATTATGCCCCCTGCAATCCTCCATCTCGATTTATGCCTATGTGTGACTTTACAAGCAAACAAAGAAGACATCTAAGACATCTCACCGTCAGTATCTACCGACGCAATCATATCTTTCAGTTGTTTCTTATTAGGATCCTCGCCCACTTGCTTCAACACTGCTCCTAACTCTTTAGCCGTTATCTTACCATCGCCATTCTTGTCGATGAGTAAAAATTCCTTTTTGATTGCTGTCCAAAAAAGGTTTCGAATTAATCTAAACATTCAAAATTTTACGGCTAGGCCTATACAAGTTGATTATTGCTTTGAATCTTATTTTAATCACCGAGCACTATGCGGTTATACAAAGTCAAACATTACAAAATTAATGCGCTAGGTTTTAAACTATTCTATCTGCCACATGAGCTATTACTGAGGGTGAATGTGTATTTAAAGATGCTGAATACGCAGTAAAGGTTAGTGAACTTGCTTTCATTGAGTTAAGAGTCAGCTTATTTTGCTCTGAGCTCGTCCTGTTTGCTACTGAGTTCTTTAGACCTGGTCTAAACAATAAAGTAAAACCAAGTGTACCAACTTCACCTGGTTTGTTTGTGTCATTTTATGCACCTCCGGATTATTTTCCAGGCGCAAATAGTCAGATAATCCAGAGCCAAACTATTTTGCACTCCATAAGTGACAGCTAGTAACAAGCCAAGTAAGCATAGTGAAGTCGGTACTCTTTGTTGTACTTCATTGTTTTGACCAAGCGAGTATTGTTAGTGGTGCTCTCACATCCCTGGTCAGACCAAGTTTAAATTTGTTTTGTGCATACGCCCCCAGCGTTGGCGTGCCAAGCAGACGACCACAGACCTGTAGCCACGGGTTTCGCTGTCCCGACCAGCGATTCCGTGCCTGTATATGACTTAGGGTGATTGCGTCATGGTATCACTTGGGATCCATGCATGCGCACTGGTTTTCCGTGTTGGATTCTGTTGAATTTGGCAGTATTAGGTTATGGTGATGTTGCTGAGGAAAACATACTTTCGCGCTACACACGGAGCCGCTCTGTTATTATTACTAACATAACTAAATTTATATTACTATACAGTGTGTTCCATAAAAAGAGGGTTCAAACGAATGTGGTGATATCAATGTGTTTTCAACCACCATTCAGTTTTTTTTTCTTTTTTTTCCGCTATAACTTGCTGGAAACAAGAATTCATATGTTTAAACGTTTTTATAAATATGATCTCCAATGTAAAAATAAATGGTTGCAGGACCGATTTTACCATTTTCGTGCAGGCTCCGACCACGTATGGGTCAATTTTCTATACTTTATTAAAAATCAGAACATTTCTGCCAAAAGCGATGTATGTATTGTTGCCAGTACCGGAGCGATTTGACGTCAATAGATATTGGCAAAATTTATCCTGCAACCATTTTTACATTCGAGACCATATCTTCAAAACAGTTTTATCAAATGAGTTTTCTGCAAATTATAGATAAACATGTGGCTTTCACATTGTATACGGAATAATTGTGGGCAACCCATGTTAAAATGTCAGCACATTCGTTGGAACCCGCTTTTTATGGGACACACAGTACAATATTACTACCATTAGGGCCTACACCCATCCATACAGACACCTTTTAAATAATAAACAAATGAGCCCCGGTTATACCTCTAGTCTCTAAAGTTGATGCGGGTCACTACTTTAGATGGATTTCTGTAGTTTTAAAATATTATACTTTAAGCAGTCCTTACCATTTAACATTTGCGACCAGCGAAAGTCATCCGCCTAGAAAACGAAATCGCACACTTTATGTTAGTATGACTTATAAATACTACGCACTAAAAGCTAATATTATTGCTATGTATTTTTTTAACATGTGGACGCGTGTTTGCACGCACACCCTAACACGGCGGAACACACACGCGCACATACACCATCGCACCCCCGCCCACAGCTAACACGCCACCCCCCACACACAATCACGCCCACTCAACACCCCACACACAATTACCTGTGGACTTTTTGGACCAGAAAATACCCAACCAAGCTTGGACTTAAAGGAACGAAACGAACTGCCCAACTAAGGACACCCACCGGACACACTATACCGTAACGATTCGCCTAATGGCGCACTTGGGCTCCTTTCCATTCAGGTAAATTTTATGTGCAAGTAGAGAGTTTTCTCCTCTGAAATCAAAACAAGAATTATGTTCCGTGCCTTTAATTGCTGGTGGGAATCCTACGGGAGGGCACTTTTAGGTTGTGCCTAAAATTCCACTTATGTCAAGGAAGCCCACGGCGCCATTTGGCGAACCTTTACGGTATGCTATTGTTTACAAACATGGGGATACCCTTACACCCTATTCTAACCAACGTGGATTGGCTTAAAAGGGCATTTCGTGATCCACAACCCCACCCCCAGACTTTTCTCAAAAGAAGCTAAGATTTTTATACCACTGGAAACGTCTGACTACATAATGTTTATGAACAAAACAAATTCTTGCAGATTAATTCGTTCAGCAAAAATATCGCCAAATTTGAATTACGTTCTGGTACACCAGAACAAAATTACATTACTAGCCTATGGAGCAGTGTAATACACATAATCATGCATAACACGCAATCGCTAAAATCAAAATCAACGGAAATTTTGGGAATAAGCTTTTTTCGTGGATATCTACTGACAAATGCCGGATCAGATGCTAGGATCACAAAATACTCCTTTAAACGGCGATTTACTCGCTGGTTTACATTTTGGCTGATTCTCTCAATCGTGGACGTCGGTTGGAAGTGTATCCACATTTAGGTGGTAAAAAGTCAGATAAACCTGCAGGTCTTTACAAACGCACCCCTACTCCCTCTACCACACATACACTCCACCACCACCACCCCCCACACACACACACCCACACACCTTTCAAATACCCACATTATAGCTTACTATCAAAAAAGCAAAACACACAACTTTGCGTTTTCCGCTGTTACAAAAATGTGTCGCTGTGTTCTTTATGTTAGATTACGTCAGATTATTTACAGGCCCTGTAATTTCCCGAAAAATCCCATCAATTAAAATACAAGTAAACTTTGTGAAATTAAAGTGTGAACTTACCATTTTCAATTTTCAATTCGATGCCTATCAATGCAAAAACACAGAGGTGTTTTGAAAATAATGTGCTGTTACTACAAGTCTAGAATCAACTATGATATCCTTCAACACAGACTTGAATATTTATTGTATTACTTCATTAAAATGTTATTTTCCATTGGTTAAAATAGGTTCACGTGACCAAAAGTAAAACAGCTATGCCCAGTGCTAATCATGACTTAATCCGGGTATCTACTTTCTACACGCGATAACCTATAATATATGTTCGTTGTTCTTCAAATAAAACAAGGCTCAATTCGATATAATCCAAAGGTTCTTAATTCCAAATTAATTACTTTTTCCAAAATGCTCGGTGAGAGAAAAATTAGATAATATTGGAAAGTCTTAAAACTAATAAGGTTCGTTACGAAATTTAATAACTTGCAGAGCATTCGCAAATCAAAGAGACGTGGTCTGATTTTTCATGTTCTGTTTTCTATAATAACACCGTATAGATTGAGGCCTACTATTAAAACCTATCATTTCCAAATTTTCAGTTGCATTGCTGCAGCGGTTATGATATGAGAAGCTGTACGTGTATAACAACACGCCATAGGATATTACATACACCTTTGATGTGGTAACCACAGATCACTACGTTTTTGTCCATAACATTTAAGCGAAACATATTTCGGGCGTTATATTTCACTGGGGTAATGAGAAAAAATGTGACCTTTGTTCTGATATCAAAATCTCAGTTTTGATGAATAAAAATGCGGGATGACGCTGTCGATCGGGTCTTTGACCTTAAAAATGTTGGACGCAAAGCGACCAAAATCAACACCGGAATCAAACAGCAATGGCGTGTTCTGTTACCAAAACACACGACATTATTAACTTTATTATTTATAATTTTTTTTAAATGTACAATAGCGTAATGGTGGGTGATCAATAATATGTTTTAGTGATATCACATAGATGTTGTTGGTGGAGGCCAACCATTAGGCCTTTTATACCTTATATCATGGACCGCTACATTAAACTTAAGACATACCAGCTTTTGGAGGGGAAACGCTATTAAACTATTGGGGTAAAATTTCAAATTCTGGAACATATCGTTCTTATAATTATTTGCTCTACACTATTAATCTGTTTAAAACATGCTCAGAGCATTTTCAAAATGCCTCATAAAGGCTCCTAAACCACACATATCGGAATGTTACACAAACTACCTGAAAACAAACAAATTTGTCGGAGGCCGGACTTAGTAGTGATTGTGACCTCGAACAAAGTTTCGGTCTACACACGAAGCGCGAGCCCACCGGCGAGAGCCCCAGGGACAAGCTTAAGGGTACCTTGTTGGGGTCCCGGTGGTTAAGCCCCGGAAGATCTAAGTTTTTATATGACAACCCCTTTCATGAACTAAAAAATCACATGTGACTGTGACCATCCTATTTTCTCCTGTCCCAAATAAGGAATGATCCCTAATTCTTGTTGAAACAGTAGAGAGCTTGCGATTTCCAAACGCCGTGATCGTACGCGCGTCTCCCTTCGTATGTTGATTATCCTTGATTGTCTTTAATACATTGTTAAATGAACTATTTTTTTTTCCATTTTTAAAGTTGTCTCCACGTTCATTTGGTACGTGCAAAATCTTCAAAACCGGCTAAATAAGCGATCTCATTTCGATACAGGAGAATGGTTTTGGAATAGATAAGTTTAAACTATTGAACCTTTTTGTTTGTATATAAGATATCATTATAATAAAGCAACATTGAGGCGTGAAAATTTGACTTCATGCATACTCACGGTTCATATGTACAGAGTGTCCATTGAAATGCATGTGAGATTGGCCGAATAGAAAAATAGATTGCGATTTGCCTTTTTTATACAAACGCGCGGTATATATGCACGGTCCACGTCGAAATTGACATTTTGTACGGCGTCACGACGGTTCATGCAACGCGCCTAATTTTCACCACAAAAAATCTCACTTTGAAAGTAAAGTCATAATATTGGTCCTTAATCTACGTTTGTTTTTTGGCAACCATAATATAAGGAAAGCACTGAGATACAAATAAATTTAAGCAGCTTGTTAACCTTGATTTTTATTCAACATCAAACGTATGCTGTACTGAAGTAAATAAGAAGATCCGGACATCACTACATGTCAAGTGCTTCGCCCTGTATTCCTTCGTAACAAAAGGAGCACAATTCAGCTTGGAACCGAGTCTAGCAATATGTACGCACGTTTTGAACGCCGTATAAACGCACGGTCCACGTAGCACGTATGGAACATCGCAATCTCTCTGAAGAATAACTTTCGAACGTAATGAAACATTTTAGCAGTCTTCCGTTGTAATTATTTGGTGATTACATTGTATCATGATCAAGTTCAATATTCTGATGAATCCTTACAGGAAACTCGATGTTCTGCTTTTCCACCTTGCACCATGCAACCATAGCAAGATTATATATTAAGATTTATAACTGGATTCCCAGCCACCATTTTATAACTGGAGTCGTAGCCACCATTTGGGCGAATTCTGTATAAGCAAAAGTATCAATAAAACAGTCATTTTATATATATTATAAATTTCATTTTGGAATGATAATTGTTAATTATTCAAATTATAACAGGTTTATAGCAGGTATGTGAACCGATTGATAGTCTAATCTCCTTGTACAACATCAAAATATGATTAACTAATTTTAAAGCCTGAGATACAGGGTGTCCCAGAAAAAATTACAGAGTGAATAAAATAGTACGTAAGTCGAGGACTAGATATCAGAATTAAACAAATTAAAATGTTGCGCAGAGCCTATTTTACTGTGCAGCACATACGAAAATTTTATTTGATTCGCTTTAGTGGTTGCGAAGAAATTAACAATTACATAATGCGCGCATAAATGCAGTTCAATCCAAGTTTGATCAAAAGGTGTTTTTCTCATACTCGCTCACCGCTTCCTAAAGTTTGTGTATCTCATTAAATTTAGTCCTTCTAATCTATTTTACAATTCGACGGTGTTATGTTATTCATGCTTTCACTGAAGAAGAATAACATTTTGTTCTTTAATTCTTTAGGTTGTGCAAATATGTTATATTTTAACTTTCCAAAGAACATTTGAGTCAAGAATGACAATGAACAAGTGCTAACAGTTTTACGTGTGAGTTTTGATACCATTCAACATTAATGTTGAAGTTTTAAAAGATTTAAACTTTGCATTACAATTTCTTGGAAATATTCCAAAAACATTAATGTGTGTGAGAATTCTTTTAAGCCAGATGTAATTCTTTATGCAATAAATTCTTTATGCAACATTTATATCAACATTAACGAAAAAATACCGAGCATCATTTTACATGCAAGCTTTCATTTTCAATATCGTGCAAGTTTTCAAATTGGAACAAACCCTAATTAAATGTTTTGCAAGAAATAAATTATTTAAAAATAATGGAAAGAATTTCACGGTACAAAATATGAAGTCCATTGACAGTTAACCACTAGTGCGCATTGTGTTGAATGGTCTTTCTTTTAAACTTGGAATGAAGTGAATTGAATGGTGCGTTAGGTAATTGCTAATTTCTTCGCAATCAGTCAACCGATTCCAGTAAAATAAACGTATAAGATGCAGATTAAAATGGGCTACACACTAAGTTTGAGATTGTTAGATTCCGATGTCTAGTTCTTACGTCCAAATTCATTTGCCCGATAATTTTGTATGGGACACCCTGTATGTTTACTTTTGATAGTACACTATGAACATACACATACGCGCGAAAAAAAGTCTGGTTGCATGTAAATAATATATACTTTTAAGGAATATGATTAATAGCTTCAAGATTAATTTTACTATACCATTATAATCAATCTTCCCATCCTCGTCAGTGTCTGCCTTTGCGATCAATTCCTCTGCCATGCGTGCTATGTGAGCAGACCACTTTTTTTCAGGCATATCTTTTTTGAGTACCTGTTTTATCTCCTTTTTACTGAAAAAGCAAACACAACACAAAAACACTTAATATCGAGAAGGTACAAATTTAACAAAGTTCTCACGACTTACTTTGTGGAGGTTTGTGGCTTGCGACCATCATCCACTGGTCTTCAATGCTGGCCGGTGTTGGGTTTGAAACACTTTAATTAACATAATCTTACATGGAAAAATAAGTTTTCTTCCTAATTGGCGATTGCCCCCTAAATATAAATAATTAAAAATAAAACGTTTCTCAAGCTACGTACTGAATCTCACATCTACCTATAATACTACCACCTATATGACCCACCCACCCCGCCACACACCCCACACAACCACCCCACCCCACTTTCACACACACACGCACCCCCCCCCACACACACCCCCACCCACCCACAAAAACCCACATATTTAATAACACAATCATAAACAAATCTAAATGTTAATCTATTAAATACTCGAAAGGGCGATGATGCTTTTATAAATAACATTCTAGTAATATTAAGAAGAAAGAAAAATATTTCAATTAGTCAATTTATATAAGATCGAGCATCCTTTACCTGATTTTGCCATCGCCATTCTTGTCGAAAACTTTAAATGCGGCGAGCAAATCTGGGTTTATGAGCAAACTATTATCTTGTGGAAGTTCTTTCAATTGCTTTTTCATCAGTTCAAGGAATTCATTGAAATCGAGTGTACCACTACCTGTAAATCATGCAATGTTTTATTGAGTTAAAGCTATAATATGTGATTTGCATTAAGAAAATCCCAGGGTTAAGGTTAGCAACTATTTTAAACTGTTGCGATTTGGCAGTTCGCATCATCTTGCGAATGGTAGTGAGCTTTGTCAAAAATGGCATTGATCATTTCATAGCAAGTGTGTAGAAGAATTTAAATATCACAGATATACTTTTGTAGTTCCTGTGGTTTTTGATTTATGTTGTAAAGTGTGCTGAAACAACAACACTTTTGTAGTAAGACGTACATAACTCATTAACAACAATAAATCAAGCAAGTTTTCAAAGTATATGATTTATAGAATGAACTTTCGCAAAACATCAAAGTGTTATTTTTCAATAATATATTGATTCAGATAATGAAAATCGATTTTCTTTTGGCTGCTTCGACCAACAATTCGCCAGCGAAGTGTTTCGTGTAATCCAATTATCACTATGCCAACTGGATCACGCTTTTGAGTTCTGCACCACTTTTGAGTTTTGTACCCACTCTTGTATCTAGGGTCTTTGATATTGATCAATCAAATTGATCGTGTATAGGCCGCATATATAAGAGCAAATATTGAGGACGTTCAAATACATGCACACGTTACTGCAGCTGCATCAACCCGACTTGAATATTTTTGTTAATATTTTGTGATTGTGCCATTTCAATTGTGCATATTTTAACACTACCAATGGTTATAGCACACACCTCAAAACGTAAGGCTAAAAAAAGCTTGCTCTAAATCAAACAACATGTGAAGGTGATTTTATTATTACAGTTGGCTAAATGTGTGGGGGGGGGGGGTGTGTGGGGGGGTGTGGGGGGTTGACCCTCAATTTCAATTATTCCCCCTGCAATCCCCCACCTCTATTTATGCCCATGTGTGACTTTACAAACAAATAAAGAAGACATCTCACCGTCAGCATCTACCGACGCAATCATGTCTTTCAGTTGTTTCTTATCAGGATTCTGACCCACTTGCTTCAACACTGCTCCTAACTCTTTAGTCGTTATCTTACCATCGCCATTCTTGTCGATGAGTAAAAATTCCTTTTCAATTTCTGTCCAAAAATAGTTTCGAATTAATCTAAACATTCTAAATATAAATATAATAATAATAATAATGATAATAATAATTTATTCTTATATAGCGCATTACATCAAAGACCACAAGGCGCTTTACAATTAAAACATGTGTACGTAAAAACAAAATTGAATTATAAATATACATCATTAAGAAATAAGAAAAAAAATGAAATGAGGCACACGATGAACATTGCACAAAAGGGATTGAACGGAAAAAATACATGCAAAATGAGCAAAGAAACAACTAAGCGAATGTTCAAAGTTACGGCATAAGCAAAATAAGTTTAACCAAGCAACAATTTTGTATAAACAACGGCAATATACTGCAAACAAATATCAAACAGAAGATGAAATTAGAATCATAAAACACAATTTTTTTTAAAGCCAAACTGTACACTACATATACAACACGTGAGTAGAAAACAAAAAATTAAAAAGAAGTATACAGCGAAGCAATCAATTCAATGCAATATCAAAAATGGCAGAACAGAGTATCAAATGGAATATGAAAAATTTCAAACAAATGGATACTTTTAACGCAAACAATACCAAAGTGGCGAAGCAAACATATTTACACCAGGTATAATACTCAAATGAAAAGAGCAATCACGAGAACAACCAAGAAAATAACTTGAGTTATACGAGGTGTAGGCAAAATATTATGCGAAACATATTGCACACCATTTTTAACATAATTAATAACCAAAATTGCACAATTATTAATAATACAATAATATCAAAATATCAACAAACAATACGAAAGTGGCGAAGCAAATATATCTACATCAGGTATAATGCTCAAATGAAAAGAGCAAGACACATCACGAGAGCAACCAAGAAAAATAACTTATAAGAGGTGTAGACAAAATAATATGCGAAACATATCGCATATTTTTTTAACATAATTGATAACAAAAATTGCATAATAAATAATAATACAATAATATCAAAATATCAACAAACAATACCAAAGTGGCGAAGCAAACATATCTACACCAGGTATAATGCTCAAATGAAAAGAGCAAGACGCGTCACGAGAGCAACCAAGAAAGAAACTTGAGTTATACGAGGTGTAGACGAAATATTATGCGAAACATATTGCACACTTTTTTAAACATAATTAATAACAAAAATCGCATAATAATTCAAAATACAATAATATCAAAATACGATGTAATAGTTCAGACAATAAGTGTACAAAATCCAAATGATGAAAAATTCGCGAGTAACACGAAGTTACACGAAGCACAGAAAATGATGGTCATGCCAACTTGATGCAGAACATTGACGTTATTAACTAGAGGAGAGGTTAAGCAGTTCACTCCAGTTAATTCAGAATAATATTGCAAAAAATAAACAGAAGCAGATGGAATGATAAAGGCTAGGCTAGGCCTATATACGTTGGTTCATTATGCGAATCATTATGATTCAATCATACAAAGTCATACATTACGAAATGAATGCGCTGGGTTTTAAAATAATCCTATCTGCCACGTGAACTATTGGTGAGTGTGTATGTAAACGTATTTTGTATTTTCTAAAGTTGATCCGGATCGCTACTTTAGATGGTGTTCTGAAGTTTTAAAATAATATACCATAGACAGTCCTTACCTGCTATTTGCAACAAGCTAAGTTCGTCCGCCTAGAAAACGAAATTGTACACGTTATATTAGTATGACTAGGCCAACATTTTTTGTTTGCTTGCCCTCCACCGACCGACCCAAAACTGGCCAAAATCAGGGTCGGCCCTTTAAAAAAAATTGTTTTTGATTTTAGTTTTAAATTTTATTGGTTATTTATTGCTGTTTCTGTGCATAAATTTCATTTCAAAACATTTCATAACTGTCCATTCCTGCATCCATGTTTCCAATAAACTTTGTGGCTTATGCCTGTAAGTATTTAAATCACCAGAATCGAATCTATTTTTATGGTGTGTCATGCGTAATTGCGTATTGACGGTCTGAAGTATTGATTTATCTTTCCACATTACCAGTGTTCATTGTCAAGGCCTATAGTATTGTGTCATTCAAAAAATTTAAAATATATATAAAATAATGAAAAAAATTCCGACTTACCGACCCACCCCAAAAATCCCACTGGAAGGCAAGCAAACAATTTTTTTTTACCCTTATGTAATTTCTTTTTTACCCTTATGTATTTCTTTTTAAACATGTGGACGCGTGTTTGCACGCTCATCTCAACACCCCACAACTCACACGCGTACACTCCTTTGGACACGCACCTCCGCCAACGACTAACACGCCACACCCCCACAACTCCACCCCCTATTACATTTTGAAATTTAAGTTTGAACTTACCATTTTCAATATTCGATTCGATACTTGTAAATGCAAAAACGCAGATGTGTTTTGAAAATAATGTGCTGTTAATACAGGTCTATTTAAATGAAGATTGAAAATAAAAATAAACTATGACATCCTTGAATATCTATTGTATTACTTCATTAAAAGGTGTGTTTTTCATTGGTTAAAATTGGATCACGTGACCAAAAGTAAAACAACTATGTCCTGTTACTAATCATGACTTGATCTGGGTATCTACTTTCTATACGCGATAACATCTGCTCGTTGATTTTCAAATAAAACAAGGTTTAATTCGACAATCCAAATGTTCATAATTCCAAATATTCGGTCAGCCAAAAATTAGAGATAAGGTTCGAAAGTCTAACTAATAAAGTTCGTTACGAAATTTAATAGCTTGCAAAGCATTCACAAATTAAATGTTGGACGTAAAGGGACCGAAACCAACACCGGAATCAAACAGTAATGACGTGTTCTGTTATCAAAATACGTACATGATGCGACATTGTTAACTTTATTATTTATATATTTTTTAATGTACAATGGCGTAATGGTGGATGGCCTGTAGTGGTATTCTTTAGTGTTATCACATAGATGTTGTTGGCGGAGGCCAACCATTAGGTCTTTTATACCTTATATCATGGTACGGTACACCAAACTGTACGCATATCCGAAGTAGCTTTTAGTTGGGAAACGCCATCAAAGCTATTTGGTAGAATTTCAAATTCTGGGACACGCCGTTCTTAAATTTATTTGTGAAACGTTCCTTTGGGTTGAGTAAGATTTGATCTTTCCCTAGAGAGTCCTTTTGAGAGGGCTGAGCTTTCGCAACTCTAGCGAGTGCCATCTTCAGACCAACTAAATAAACATGATGATGCGCCTTATATAGACGAATCCAAATACACGCATTCCTACACCTGACTAGCAGCCTTTAGTTGGGTCCCCGTCGGCTGCAATGCATCCAAAATGTGAAATGATTCGGCCTTGGCGGAAATTTTAAACTGCATTCCATCACCCGTTTTACACCTTCCGCGAAAACACAGGTAGACAAAGGAATGATTTAAGTTTACAACACAATAGGGGGCCTACAGTTCCAACAGTTGTGCAAATAAAAGCCGCCTTACACCTAGATAAGGTCGAGGAAGGTTAATAGAATACAATAGAGATAATTCCGCAGGTAATCCCGTCGCATCTATTCATTTTTTTTTGTTTTTTTTGTAGACAGCTGATTTTATTAAAAGTTTCTTACTACATAATACTGCCACTAATCAGTGACCTTAATGTACATTTACATGCATTTGATTAATGACATAGGCATTAACAGAGAGTTATAAGAGGATTGGAAAAAAGCAACACTTTAAATAAAAACTAATCAATGCAGAGCAAAAAGGGAAACAGAGCACCAAAATGTAGCGAATAGAGCCCAATGTTGACAACTACTGGATTACGACTCAAATTTAGTAGGCCTATCAAACACACAATCAACACTGAGCTCCACCGGTCTCACCCGCTGTCCCGCTCCCCCTCACTCAACATTAAGCAGTTTTTACTATTTTTTTTAAACTTAAGAGTGAAGCGAGTTTACAATGGTTAAAATACACAGGGATTAGATTTTTATCATGCCATTAACAGTTGCCAGGATTGCCACCTTTTATTAAACTTTTGTAACTGTAAGCTACATTTTGCTTGGTATTTCAAAACATTGTAATAACATTTAACTTCCCTTTTTAAAACATCGAAATTTGGTCGTTTTTCTGTCATCTTTACTCTATACAAATGAAGTTTTGCAATAGTCAAAATCAGTGTTAAAATAAAATCGTGTGTTGATCCAAAAAGAATTAATTGAGGGGTCATAGCTAGATCTATATTAAGCTTCTCTTTTATCCAATCTTTAAAGTTATCCCAAAAGTTTCCAGGAATAGTGCAATCCACAAAGAGATGCTTGATTGTTTCCGGATTTGTCTTACAAAATGTACATAAGTCATCATTTCTCGTGTTCATTTTCAACAACAAAGTGTTTGTGCCTATGATACTCTGATTAATTCTATATTGAAACCATCTCATTTTAATATCAGTAGAAAATTTAAAATTTAAGGTACATATTTTTTTTTTTTTTTTTTTGTCCATTCCAAATTCCGTTTGCTACTTACTCATTTTATTCTTCATCTTTGATCCAATAGAAATATCATAGAACACTTTGCACCCTTTTCGTTGCTTAAAAGTAATTCCATATTATATGGCTGAAAAGGCGAGGCTAGTTTGGAGCCTATAGTGCCATTGTAATTAAAGTTTGATTGAATTGCCCTGACAATACCATTGTATTCCAAGAAATTGGTCTTCACTTTATAAAGTTTTGTAAATTCTGCACTAGACAAAAAAGATCCGTTTACTTTTAAAAGATCATTTATAAACAGCACACTCCTTTTCTTCCAATGGGCATAACAAACTGATTTACCACCAATCTTTATTTTATCGTTCCACCACAAGTATTGTTTTGCAATACGATTGAAATCAGATTATTATAATTTACAATGTTTATAAGCGAGGACCAAGAAAGCAGAGTATCATACCAGAACTTGTTATCGATCATGTTTTTCATGTCATTAAAACGATTCATACCAAAGCAACAAATATCATCACTTATTACATTCAAACAAAAACGAAATAGCTTAACCCATTTTTGATCACCACAGGCAACTCTCCGAATCCAATTTACCTTTAGAGCATTTATATGCATTTCTACATTTGGCATCTTTACTCCACCATTTTCATAATTTTGTATAAATTGGCTTCTTTTTACTCTGTCTGGCTTGCCGTTCCAAATATATTTATATATCTCATCATTTACCGTTTTGATAAACTCCTTGCTTGGGTTTGGTAGCATTTGAGCAATGTAACTTATTTTTGGCAAAGCCAGTGATTTCACAACTACAATCCGTCCCAACACAGTTAAATTTCTTTTTTTCCAACTTGATAACATTTTTCTTATCAAAAGAAGTGCATTATCATAATTATCATTTACCATTTGAGCAAGGTTTGTACTAAAAGAAATTCCTAGAAAATCAAAGCCACCATTGAAATTCCATTTTATTCTTAAATTGTTACTAATTTTAGTATTTCTGAATTTCTGAGACCCAATCCAAACTGCAACCGTTTTATCTATATTAATTTTTAAACCAGACATCTCATAAAATGATTGCGATGTTTTAAAGGCACTTTCCAGTGATTTTTCTGTACCATCTAGTATTAATGTAGTGTCATCTGCATACTGCGAAATTTTAAAATTTATGTCATTTATGCAAATTCCTGTTATATCCTTATTTTGTCTTATCATGGAAGCTAATACCTCCGCACATAAAACAAAGACATATGGTGAGAGAGGATCGCCTTGTCTACAACTGCGCTGAATTTGGAATGGTTTAGATATATTTCCATTTATGATTACAGAAGAGGATGCATTTTTATACAAAGCTCTAAACCATTTGCAAATGTCTGATCCGAAATTAAATGCCCTTAAAGTTTTAAGAATAAAATCATGTGAGACCGTGTCAAAAGCTTTTTCAAAATCTATCAGTAAAAGCATCCCAGGAATTTCTTTAACTTCTGTATAGCTCAACAAATCATAAATAAGGCGAATACTTTCACCAATGAATCTATTCGGGACAAAACCTGTTTGGTCCTCCGAAATTAAATATGGCAAAACCGATTTTATGCAGTTTGCAATACAGGCAGAGGCCAATTTATATGATACATTTAGAAGTGATATAGGCCTCCAGTTTTTTAAGAACTGGCGGGGCTTATCTGCTTTCGGCAGAAGAGTAACATGACCCCTTTTTGGGTGGGTGCGGCGTGCCGCACCCACCCTGTATTCTCTGACTATTGACCTACTTTTTCACATGCCGCAGTGTTGAGAAAATATTCGTGCCGGTTATATCCCAAACACCAACAGAGGTGATAGTTTACGGCGAGTTTTGTAATTATTACTTGATTTTAATATGTAAGTAATACGATAAAGTCGTCATAGGCAGTAATGTGTTTGTATTAAAAGAAATAACAAAAATAATTATTTAAGTAATAGAAATACTATTTGGAAATTGCAGCAAGATTTGCAGATGTTTTTATTTGAACAGTACCAGTTCACCAGTTTTGCTAGTTTTCCTAATCTTTGGGCTAAATTAATAGCATCGTGAAAACCAAACAGTCAATTAATTTATGTCAACATTTCCTTGTTTGACATCGCATGCAAACATTATCTTATTTACATAATGGTTTTGACCTCGAGTCATGAGTGGTGATTCATTGTTTAGGCCAAGTAAAATAAATAACGTGTATATCGTCCCCGCCCTCTCCGATTTTTGGAGATTTTCAAATATTTTAGTTATTTTTCCTATTTGCTTCCTTACTTTGTTTATAAAATTGTTGTGATGAAATGACATGTTTAGAAGTTCTTGGTTATCATTTATAAACACATTGCAAACACTTTCTTCAAGCTAGGGGTAGGGCTTTGGGGAAATAACAAAAATATTAGGGACCTCCCCGATTTTATGATGTGTTGACAAACATTTGCCATTGCAATTTTACACAGAAATGAATGGTAAAACAATAACACGATAACAAATAATAAGGACCTCCCTCACCAATTTTGAAAAAGTCCGGACATATACATTTTTTTTTACTTGGCCTTAATTGGCATACTCCTCTAAATATTTTACCGCAAAGTCCTATGGTGGAGGGCTATTTTGTTGTGTAGTCCTACAAAGGTGGGTGACTAAAAAGTAGCCTGTTGGTACATGTTTTACCGTACAGTCCTATGGTGTGGGTTTTTATTTTTTTATTTTGTTGTCCTAATTCGATTGCTCTTAGTTCGTTATTTATATAACTTCAAACACAAACATTCTTAGGGATGCACCATTAGATTCTCAGGGTGGGGTAGGAAGTTTTTCAAAAAAAAAAAAACTTCACCCACTTCATGAGCAAAAAAAAACTTTCCCCACCAACTATAAAAAATAAAAACTTTCCCCGACCCCAACTTCCTACCCCCCCTCTCAGTATCAAATGGTGCGTCCCTTAGTTTAATTCTTTCAATCAAAATTTCACTCCTCTGCTAATGATGACAAGTGATAATCGAAGTAATACTGCATTAGGCCAAATACAAAAATAAACATGTTTCACGTCCCCTCCCTCCTTTTTGGAGGTTTCTTCAATTATATTTTTATATTTTGCAATTCAGTTATAACTTTTTAAAAATTATGTCTAGGGAGTTGAGATGCTTTCTATAGCCTTCTCAATATACAAGAAATAATTTGGAAGGTTTCGAGATCATTAGAGGGGGCCTACCCCTCAGAACAACAAATAAAAAGAGGCCTCCTCCTTTTTGCAGGCATTATTGTGCACGCTAAAATAGCTCTAAATATGGGTATTTACATCGATTCTGCGATACAAAATAAAAAGGCCCCTCCTACTCCTTTTTTTCAAAAACCTGGACGTGAAACATTTTTTTATTTTACTTGGACTTATCAATATGGAACTACACCTTTATCTTGACAATTCATTTGCTCGCCCTATTCCTTTTAAAGGAATTTTTATTTATTGTGAACTTGACTTACTCATTCTTTCATTTCTCTTGACAATTTTTCATTTGCCCACCCTATTCCTTTTAAAGGAATTTTTATTTGAACTATTCATAGATGTACAAATGGATGAACAAAAGGACTATGTATGAATAGATGCGACAGGATTACCTCTATTGTATATATTATTCTATTAACCCTCCTCGTCTTTGCATCTTCTCTAGGTGTTAGGCGGCATTTATTTGCACAATCGGGCGCTCAAAACCCCAGGTTGGTGCTAGCGGGAAACCAAAGATGGCCGACCAAATCCTGACCATGACTTGGCTCGTTGGATTCGTCTATACACTAAGTGATTGACATAAAATGTCAAGAGGAGGGATGTCAAAATGATTGACAGGAAGTGTCAATAAGTCAATAAGGAGTTGACTTATTGACACTTTCTAGTATATAAGTGTGCCTTTTCATTTAATGACATACAATTTGAAAAATATGGTAAGGAACACATGAGGTTTTGAATTTTAAAACCTACATTTCGGTCACAAAATGTGCTTGGTAGTTTTCAACAGATTTTCCACATTCGCCTTGCTATAACATTTTTAAATTTTAAAATTGCGTTTTCTGTTGACCTAGTGACGAAAAGTGTTTTTAGGGGGAAGTGTTAGCTTTCGTTTGATATAAAACAAATTCTGATTGGATGAAGGGAACACTTGAGGTTTCGACAAAAACAATCAAAGAGGCCCATTTCTCAGCTAGAAGCTCCACATCTCTTACATTGCTATGCACTCAACCGTGTAGTGTAATAAAAGCTCTTGTATAAAAATGTGTGCTCAGGTGTATTGAGGTGGAAACTGTGCGCATGATGGTTTATAAGAGAATCGTTTTTGTATAGAAACCTTTCCATATGTCCGTTGTATCCTTGGCATCCACTGCCCGGGATCCACTGGAGCGACTTCCTTACCAACATGACCAACGTTGAGGGCCTCAAGTAACCAGCAGTGGTGTAGCCTCGTTTTCGGCCGCCCCTAGCACTGAGACCATGTTACTGACAACACAATTACGATGGGCAGGACATGTGTACAGAATGGAAGATCAGAGCCTTCCCAAGATCGTTCTGTACGGTGAACTGTCCTCTTGGCGACGAAATGTACGGCCACCTCTAAAAAGGTACAAAGACTGCCTCAAGTCATCTCTAAAAGCCTGCAACATAGACCCCAGACACTGATCTACCGTAATTGCTGACCGTAATGTTTGGAGAAATACCATCCATCAAGCTGTCTCCGCATTTTTATCTGCAACTACTGCAGTTGGTACAAAAATGTGCAAAATTTGCTGCTCGCTACGCTCGCATCATATTACCACAAATTTGCTGGCAGCACCCTTGATATAGTGTGCCAATATTATTCTTGCCGCGCTTCCCCATTTTACGCTGTACCAGTCACTGAGATAGTTTCATTCATTATTCATCTCGGTTTTGGTCTCTGACCAGCCGGTCTCGGTCTTAGTGTCGGTCTCGGACTGTCTGGTCTCGATTTTGGTCTCTCGGATGGTCGATCTCGATTTACGACACTTCTACAAACATTATTATTTTCATGTCTGTGTAATGCGGAAACTGAAAGTAAATAATACGCTCAAATGTTGTAAAAAGAATGTTCGACGGCCTATATGTAAACACAAATAGTTATGGCAAATAAAAAACCTGCTTTTCGTCGATAAAACTGGTTTTTCGATCTAAAAATCAGGTTTATCAATTCAATTGTCAGAGTTTTTTGATAAACCTGGTTTTTCGGCTGATAAACCAGGTTTATCAAAAACTATGACAATCGAATCGATAAACTTTGTTTTTCGATTTGATAAACTTGGTTTCTCAATTTGATTTTTATAGTTTTTGATAAACCAAGTTTATCGACCGAGAAAACTGGTTTTTCGCGAATAAACTTGGTTTTTCTATTTGATTGTCATAGTTTTTTTGATAAACCTGGTTTTAACTTAAAGGCCCATTCAGTGATATGTTCATCCGGACGATCGTAAAAATCATCCAAATTCGGATTTTGGTAGTTTTGTCATTGTCATAAATATGTAAACATAGCCTGCTAGTGGCTCAGCCAAAAGCCGTGTATTTAAGACAAAAATAAGGAATTTACATGATTCTGTAATTTAGCTACATGTATTTGAATACATCTAAATTAGCTACATGTATTTGAATGGGGCTGCAACTTCGGTAATACTGCTGTTTTCTTTGTGTTTTGCCAAATTTTTCATATCAAAAAATACCAAATGACAATTTGAATGACTTATCCTTCACTTTTAAGCAATTTATAAACAATTTTATTTTATTTTTACACTTTCGCTGGGATCACTGAATGGGTCTTTAAGGAATCGGATAGCAACGTTTGTACATGATTATTTGTGAGACGAACCTGAGAGCACATCAGAGATATCGATTTGCATTCTGAATACGTGGAATGTCCAAATATTTTGATTTTTTGAAATTTGTGATATCATACAAATTTTATGACAAATTATTAAAATTTGATATTTTTGATATTTAACAGTCCTTGAAGTCAACTCGAAGTAAATCTAATGACATAAACTTAAAGTGCATGTAGCTGGGATGAAAAGCCGAGCATCAATCGAAAATTTTGACCTTTCATATTGAAGATATACATTTTTCTCCCAAAAGACCTCTACATTTTTTGGTATTTTGGGGAAAAATCTTATCTTCAATACGAAAGGTCAAAATTTAATAAGGACTGTTAAATTTTAAAAATATCAATTTTCAATCATATGCCATAAAATGTGTATTATGTCGCGAATTTAAAAAAAATTTATATCAGAAGGGCATCCCTCGTATTCAACATGCAATTCGATATGTCTGATGTGCTCTCAAGTCCCATACACAAAATATACGTGAAAATGTCGCTATCCGAGCCCTTAACTCTAGACTACTGAGCCATGTTTTGTAACAAGGACTTCGAAGGGAGGGGTTGTTTTCAATTTTCAATTTTAAACGTCATATACCCTATTTGGTACCAATGTATAGCTATGGGTCCCCTCTATCCAGTCATATCAAAATAAGTACAAACTCACATAATGTCGCTATGACGTCATAATGTGAGGGCACCCCTGCAAATTTGGGAAATGTTGGCTATTTATAAAAGTATAGGCAAAATTGATTTTCGGCTAAAAATTTTCACCGAATTTTCTCGTATTTATAAAAGGAAATGACTATTTAAACATACAAGCAAAACGTCAGTAGCTCTTGAAATAATTTTACAAGAGCGAAATAAAAATCATTGATTTTACTGTAGAAGCCAATGGCGGGCCTCACCCCATGGTAATTTTTAATGGCCGATCCTACGCCCGGGTAAGGTGCTGGGTTAAAAAATTTAGGTCCGCTATCTCTAAGGTTCGCTATCTCTAAGGTTCGCTATCACTAACGTGTAAAGTCTATGGAGATCAAAATCCCGCTATCTCTAATAGAGAAAAGGTTCGCTATACCTAAAAAAGGTCCGCTACTTCTAAGGTTCGATATCACTAATTTAGAATAAGGTTCGCTAGTTCTAAGGTTCGATATCACTAATTTTAAATAAGGTTCGCTATCACTAATTTACATTAAGGTTCACTATCACTAATTTTGAATAAGGTCCGCTATCACTAATTTATTGAAGGTTCGCTATCTCTAAGGTTCGTTATCACTAATTCCAATAAAGGTCCGCTATACCTAAGGTTCGCTATCACTAATTTTGTTTCAGGTTCGCTATCCCTAATTAATTAAGGTTCGCTATCTCTAAGGTTCGTTATCACTAATTTCGATTAAGGTTCACTAAACCTAAGGTTCGTTATCACTAATCTTAAATAAGGTCCACTATCTCTAATTTTAAATATGGTTCGCTATCTCTAATTTCAAATAAGGTCCGCTATCTCTAATTTTAAATAAGGACCGCTATAGCGAACCTTATTTGAAATTAGAGATAGCGAACCTTATTTAAAATTAGAGATAGCGAACCTTATTTGAAATTAGTGATAGCGAACCTTAGAGATAGCGAACCTTAGGATACCGGTATTGTTAAAATTAGAGATAGCGGACCTTATTTTAAATTAGTGATAGCGAACCTTAGAGATAGCGAACCTTCAATAAATTAGTGATAGCGGACCTTATTTAAAATTAGAGATAGCGAACCTTATTTAAAATTAGTGATATCGAACCTTAGAAATACGGAACCTTTTTCAAAATTAGTGATATCAAACCTTAGGTATAGCGGAACTTTTTCGTAATTAGTGATAACGAACCTTAGAGATAGCGAACCTTAGAGATAGCGAACCTTAGAGATAACGAACCGTAACCGGATGGAACTATAATTAGCTCAGGTCGTTTGGGCTTAAGCACGCGCGTTTTTCGTGACGGATAATATATCTTAGGGAAGGTTGGTACACCACTCTTCGTAGTTCTAGGGTTAATCCAGTTCTGTACAAAAACAAAATCAAAGCATACGGCTGTACTAATACTAGACATCTTATCAGTATTTTCATATTTCCCATTTGCCTTTCTCATTCTCATTATCTCATACATTTTGTGAAAAATAATGAATTAATATTGAAACTTGAGGCTTGAGGCCAACAGGAAACTAAGAATCAATTACCGATGGCCTAAAGGTAAACAAGACTGCACGACAGAAAGTTTACATATTTGCACATTGGTTTCAGTCTGTTCAAAGTTCATAAGGTGACGTATTGCTGCCGGTGGTATTAACTTACAGTTTTTGAAAGATCTTATTCTTTACTGTATAAGGAATCGTGAGACCAATTTTCGAGTGATTGTTTAAAATAATTTTAATTAATTTCTTGACAAGATTCCTTAAAATGCACATAACCATTTTTTGATTACGAAAGTTGTCAACATATTTTGTTTGATTTTAAAAGTGTGTCAACTTTCAGTGTTAAAAGTGTCCTTTCATTACCCATTGTGCACAAGTATCCCGATCCAGACTACGTAAAAATATAAACTGGGATTGGAGAAATAGCGCCACTTGCAAATCGTCACCTGAGTCACCTGACAGTGGTCCCACAGAATATTGGCTCGGTGTGTCCGAAAAACCGAGTAAGAGACGTTAACGAAGGAATCGTTATGTTACACATAATGAATGTACAACAAATAGGCCTATGTCTCGTCTTGCTACTTTTCGTAGTGTGCAATTCTAATGCAAGTAATCCTACGGTTACAGTAGATCAGGGCAAACTCATTGGAAAACGATTCCAATTCCGAGCCCAAGATACTGACTTTGATGTGGATGCCTACTTAGGTATTCGTTACGCTGAAGCAGCTGTAGGTCCATTGAGATTCAAGCCACCTGTACCTAAGGAATGGCAGGGGGAACTCAACGCACACGAGTACGGGTACAGCTGCCCGCAGCCGATATTTTCTGCTGGCATGCCAGTTGCCTTGGGAAAGACGAGTGAGGATTGTCTTATCTTGAACGTGTATGTCCCGGTACCTGTGGTATGTACATGTACATTTTTATTATCGACGTTGCAGCGACTATTAATCAATCTGTCGTTGTATGTTGAGTAGGACGATTCTAAATAAGCCAAAAATTTGTAAACGGGACACGCTCTCATTTTGTTCATCTGAGTGAAGAAACACATCATGCAAAATTGTAACACTTTTCAATGTATGCTTTATCCTTTACACTTTTTACAGCCAAATTATGTGTAAAGGCGAAATCTGCCCAGTCTTGTGTCAACCAATTAAGTATGAAACTAAAACCAGCATTGTAATAATTTATTTGAAAGAAAAACATGTTGTCTGGTATCTGCTTTTTACATTTAGTGAAGATCACATTTCGGATATCCACATCAACAGGGCACATTACTGTGCTTTGTTTTCAATAATGAGTCGTTAGGTTAAGGGCCCGGTGCTCAATCTCGCCGACTAAGTGAACGTCGTCTCGGAGCTTTTCGGTGGCTCTCCTACGTCTTGTAGTTTCAAGACGCAGCGCGCCGATGAAGCAATATGCATATCGCAACAGTATGTTTATTTCTCAGCAGAGTTGCATCGGCTTGGGTCAGCGTCTTGGTTTCCAGCACGACGACGAGTTAATTAATCAGCGATTGAGCACCAGGTCCTAATATAACATGTAGAATAATGTTTATGGAGGTTAAAAGTTCGTAGAACAAGGTATGCTACTTTGTCGCACGGTAATGAATTTGATCTTATTTGAAAGCTTGTTCCTTCAAAACATTACTGCAAAAATATTCGATTTTTGAATCATTGTATATGGGCAGGACACTCTGCAGAGGAGCAGAGGAAGCCTACCTTCTTGAATTCACAGGTACTACCAGAAGTGAACACAGGGTCATCATGGGAAATTCTACCGACAGTGGTAAAGCTGAAATTTAACAATGTACAATTACTGTAAATGATGATGAAGTCCTTGATATTCAACAGCAATGAAATGGACCTTAGAGTTCAAGGATGGAATGAGCGTCCGTGAAGATTACCCAAGGTCCAAAGGACATGCTGACGTCACCACTAATGATATACGTGCTGGTACAGTGGCATTGGCAATGAACAAAGAACCAAACAAGAACGATGAGATAGCCACAAAATATGACAACTCTGATGAAAGTGTTTTCAACATAAATCAATAAACATTTGGGTATTCCAGGGTGTCATCTAGATGGGGTCCCAGAACCTTTATGCACAAAATTGATACCAGTTGACATAATCAGGTCCACACCTTCTATATACTTAGAATGAGGACTGAGATAAGTGTCATCTATATTAGGTTAAAGGTGAAGAAAGATACATTGATCACTGGAAGTATGAGTCCATTCAGTGGACGCACCTGGATCCTGCATCGCTAAGAAGATCATCACACGGTCACCATAGTGGAAGGTTTTCATCGCTATTTTCTGAAATTCAGGGATAGCCTTGATGACAGTTCATTTTCGAAACGAAAGTACAATCATAGGCATATATCATGCAATTTTGATAGCAAAATTGAGGCAAGCCATCAAGCCTGGTGCTAGGAATGGGATTGTTCTCGGATTGAATCCTGTACGCTATTCTCAGTTTGTCAAGCTGCCATTCACGACAGAGGGATCAGAGAACTACAGCAAGCAGATTGTGGGGCCAAGCATGGCCTCCAGTTAGCAAAACCTATTTCGGAATTTTAAGTCCTACCTTCATAATATCAGGTTTGCTGGTGATCAATGCTGGTTAGCATTCACTGAAGAGTGACTCATGGAGCAATCGGAAGACTACCATTTTGTTGACATAGAAGGTTTCAAGAAAAATTGAGACGGGAGCATTAAGGTATGCATTGACCATGTTCAAGAGTGAGATAGAAAGAATTTAGCTAGTACCTTTTCAAGCACCTTGTTCTACGAACTAATTTAACCGCCCCTCGTGCCTTCAATGTTTAGTGGCAAGGCAGTGGGATATTCAAGTGAAATATAAGAACACTGGTTTTTAGTTCTAATAGAGAAAACAAAGAGATGAAACCACCATATCAACGTTGCATTCTACACACACAAGCCAAAAGTGTTGCAAATCGCTGAAAGAGAAGAATTTGGAAAACTGGAAGTTGAACGTTCTTATAATATTCTGTCGAATTTACATTACGTATTATATTCTTTCTCTATATAGTTCTTTGCATGATATAATTAATAGCACTTAGATCACGATAATCATATTGGATGGGAGGTTTCACCTACGGTGACATACTTGTTTTCCAGTGCTTACAATAGCTGCAGAAAATTGCACAGAAGTGGTACTTTGAAGGAAATAGCAGTCAAAGATGGCGGACGTCTTGCAAGGGTTGGAAGACTCATTGCAATAATCATGGTCACGTGGTTACTCCATAAAGGACATAATATAGGTATCCCAGGCAAACCTTAATTAACACATTTGCTAGTCAGCCAAATTCGCCTAGAACACAATACATAATTTACATAGAAATATAAAAGAACTGGCCTAAGAAGGAAACCTACATAAATATGTTGTCTATACTTCACTTAACCCAAATATATGATTTTTTATGGTGATAAGTCACTCGCACATGGAATTTTTGAGGAATTTTGATAACAGTTCCATTAAAAAAGCTGCTTTCAACATGAGACTAAGATCTAGAAACACCACCGAAATGCTTTTTTGGGAATTTTGCTAGCTGAATCTTTTTGATGAAAGTCAATCTTTGACAAGATGTAACTTTGCTACGGAAAGTGCTATGAAAAAAAGGTTTTCAGTTTTGGATTGAATGCACCTGCCATACCTACATAATAACATTTAAACCGTACTGAACAGACAAAACTAAATTCGTCCTCAAGCCTGTTGATTTCTTCAACCTGAGACATTCATGAAATCATTCACCCTCCACATTTTCCTGCATATACGTTGCAGAATCTAATGAAACCATTTAGTGACCATTTTAGGCTAGACCTTTTTGGGACTACACTTTCGTCCTCTCTGCGTTCAAACGGATTTCCGTTCTCCCGCCATTGTAAGCGCTAGAGTACGAGCATAATGTCATCACAGTGGACACCTTCAATCCCATTGATGCAAATAACATTGATATACGTAGTATTGATTCGAGAGGCTATTGGATGATTATTCAACTAACAGATTGCTACGTTGCAATAATTTTGACCCACCATAAAGTCAACAACTTTAAAATTGACGTTCAATGCAAAGTAGGCATATTTTGCAATATTTTGAAACAATGTAGGGCACAAAACGTGGTGTCGTTTTACCATGTAGGCTATTTACTTTCATTTGATTCGTTTATTTGTGTTTCTAGCGTCCCAACAGAGCAGTAATGTTATGGATTCACGGGGGAGCGTACTCAATTGGAGCCGGAAGTTTTGCTGAACTTGAAACATATCCAATTGCCAGCCTAGGTGACGTCATCTTGGTTTCTATCAACTACAGATTAGGTGTTTTTGGATTTCTAGCTACAGGTATGTGCCCTGATATAGGCCTACAATATAATAGCAAATGACTAATAACCATGCTACCTCACTGAACTACGGGATGTTATCAAAGAGCAAGAAATGATTCAAAATAATACTGTATTAGGGTAAGAGAGGAAACAAGGAAGGAAAGGACAAAAAATCATTTAAAATCAAAGGTCCATTATTTTATAATCTAATGTCGCAAATATCGATTGACTTGTATTTCTAGGCGATGAAGTGGTACCAGGTAATATGGGAATGTTGGATCAGTTGGAAGCGATGAAATGGGTTCAGAAGAATATTGAAGGTATGTATTAACCTGCTGTGTTTTTTTCGATTGAAGAATTTAAATTTTCAAAAGTTTACAAATGTTACAATGTCGAGAAAACGCAAATTGATTTCAAAAACGGAGATGGAAACGTTCGTCACTTTTAGTTTCTGGGGATTTAGTTCGGTGGTACTAGAAGTTCCGACTTCTTTGAGAGTACTACCGCTTCCCCTCCTACATACACACACCCCATACCCGACATGCGCCTATATTATACATAAAATGAGCCATTGTGCGGACTGAACATCATATATGATACACGACTAACATGTAGTTCTGTGTTCTACAACTTAAACAAATGTTTCATTAATTTTTATTATATTACAGCTTTTGGTGGCGACCCTAACAGAGTAACAATATTCGGAGAGAGTGCTGGTTCAGGAAGTGTAAGCTTACATACACTGTCACCCTTAAGTAAAGGGTTATTTTCAGGAGCCATCATGCAGGTGAGCTGCCTCCGACATGAACCACGTTTGTATGTGTGTTTTGGGAGTGGTGTGTCGCGTCGGGGAGACTAGGGGTGGGTGACCGTGATGATATTGATAACTTGAATATTTTGAGACGATATCCAGAGATAGGAATATTTACCTTGTTGTTTGCACTGCTTATAATATAGACTATTATTTAAAGGACATCAACGGTAAATATTTTTTTGCATAATTCAGTAGTACTGTATTCATAAAACAGTACTGCAAAGTCGTATTTTAATCACGTTCGTAATCAATGAGAAAATTGGAATTTTCTGCTCCCTATCACGTCAGGTTTATGAGATACTGATCGCTGCCATGTTGAAGCTTTTGACCCTAACGTCAAGATCAAGAGCAGATAAAAGTATAACTAGACATAGCTGTGGTCTAAGACTACGAACACAGCCATATTGTGATATGAAAACCCCATGCTATCACTCTGCCATGTTATTTGTGGCAGAAGGGCATTTTGAAAGTTTTAGTCTTGGTCCGGAAGTGACCCTTTAACCCTAACAGGACGGTATACTACAAAATACTACTTGATATATGCGCTGTTCGTGCATGCATCCCACGTGATGTGATGACGCAATCACCCTAAGTGATATATAGGCACGGTTTCGCTGGCCAGCGAAGCCCAAGACCCGTGGCAAAGTGTCGCCGACCCAGTGCCTGGCATGCGAGGGGTCTCGGGTTCGAATCCCACCCAGAGCAAACAACCTCTTTCCTTCTTTTCTCTCTTTATTCCTTCCTTCTTGCCCTTCCCGTCGCCAAAAAGCCCTTAGGCGGTTAGGGTTAGGTTACCACTATCGAAACTCAATATAGGCTTCCTTAACCCTAACAGGACGGTATACTACAAAATACTACTTGATATATGCGCTGTTCGTGCATGCATCCCACGTGGTGTGATGACGCAATCGCCCTAAGTGATATATAGGCACGGTTTTGCTGGCCAGCGAAGCCCAAGACCCGTGGCAAAGTGTCGCCGACCCAGTGCCTGGCATGCGAGGGGTCTCGGGTTCGAATCCCACCCAGAGCAAACAACTTCTTTCCTTCTTTTCTCTCTTTATTCCTTCCTTCTTTCCCTTCCGTCGCCAAAAAGCCCTTAGGCGGTTAGGGTTAATGACCTTTGACCCCAAATAATAAAATACCACTTGTACACTGGGTATCATCAATTCATGTGTGAATATACCGTCACTGTGCTGTCTTTCTTGCCTGATTACATTTTTGAAGGTATTTGGTTTTTACCGGAAGTGACCCCTTAATGACCTTTGACCTCAAATCTGTGTATGATTCATAGACACTGGGTAATAGCAATACATGTGTCCAAGTTGCGTCACCGTCCTACGTAATTTGTGGGAGAAGTAGCATTTGAAGGTATTTTGTTTTGTACCGGAAGTGACCCCTTAATGACCTTTGACCCCAAATAAGAAAATATCACATATACATTGGTTAAACACAATTCATGTGTGAACATACCGTCACTCTCCTATGTTTTTCTTAGCTAAATGGCAACCATTATGGATTATGGAAATATTATGGGATATGTGGAGAGTGAGAATAAAAACAAGTGAATTAATAAGATTATATTTTTGTATCCAATTCTTTGTACGCGGTCATAGCAAATCATAGAACCATCATAGCAGCGTCCGTTAATGATTGAAACGACGTGACTCAAACTTTAGGATATGTTAATATGTAAATATTGAAACATTGTTTTTACCTTTGATTTCCTTCACGTGGAAATTGTAATTTTGTTATTTAGTTAACCGTTCAGTTTGCATACCAGAATATACGGGAACCACGGGGACGGGAACATCTTCCCGTTGACGCAATTTCTTGCATTGTCTATAGCATCGTCTATCACGTAATAGATCAAGGTTAACATGATTCAATGGGCATCGATGTTTTTGCCCTGTTATACAGGTAATGAAACACCTGAGATATGGCAAACTGTTCTTTGGATAAAATATCTTCCCAGCGGAAATTCTTTGTCCCCTCTGGAGACAAAATTTTACATTATTTTGACCCATGCCTATATTTCAAGAAATGTATTTTTTTTTCCAGATTCGACTAATTTTGACATTTTAGCCCTGCATAAGCAGTCATTTATGCAAATTAGCGTTTTTCCCTAATTGTTCAGGAGATTAGAGACACTAGCAACCAAAAATATTGATGCTCCAATTTTGTTCCGGTTTACTCAAAATTAGAGCACGGTGAATGGGAAAGGTAACGTCTGCAGCGTATGGTGTGCGTCGTGGGTGAATGGGATGTCTTTAGTGTTATAAAGTTTTATAACCATTCGACCTGTAAACCACATTTAAACGCAAGACTCATGTCTTTCACTTTAGAGTGGAGTTGCTAATGTTCCATGGGCGGTCTTAGAGGACAAGACACATTTTCCTAAGCGTGCATTCGGCATTGGTAAGCTCGTTGGATGTGAAAAGGAGGACACCAAACAGCTCGTAGACTGCCTCGTTGATGTACCTACTGATGACCTTCTTAATGCATCGCAAAGGGTAAGTTCTAGTTAATTTGAAAATGGTCAATGTGAAACCTTAGGGACACATCCGCGTCAAATGAATGTGTGGCCGCTACCGCATAAACGCAACTTACAACATATTTGTCTTTCGGGTCCAAAATTGTGCGAAAAATAGGGGCCTTCTGGGTGTTTAGCAGATGCTAACAATTTGGGATCTGTCGAGGTAACTTCCCAAAATTATGCTAATAAACGAGAGTCGAGGGAAGGTCATATAAAAACTGTATTCGTTCGGGGCAGATTCTAAAAGTATTTCCTTTTGGTGGCAGCTGTTGTAGCTGTAAAGATTTGTCCATAAGTGTGGGGAGCCAAATTAGCCCCCTTTTTTGGGGGGGGCATGAAACAAGAATAATATGGGATCGGGGGGGGGGGCCGTGGGGAACACTGAAAATAATTATGGGCTGTCTTGGGCTCTTCGCACATCTTATCATTGAATGGCCCAAATAGCGTAACCAGCACTTTTTCAGATGGTGGGCAAAAGGGGGGGGGGTGCAAGAGAACTTTTAAGGGGCCAAACTTTGTCGAAAATGGTTGTTAAATATCAGGGCGGCCAGCATCCCACAAGGGGGCAAAGGTGGTAAGATTTTTCACAGGGGGCAGCTGCCACTTTTCCCCTTGGCTACGCAACTGAGTGGCCCACTCAAAATATTATTTTGACTTGTGCTTCTCTTCCTCTCCTTCTCTCCTTCTCTCCTTATCTTCTCTTTTATTTTTGTAAACTGGGTTGTTTTTCTTTTTCAGATGATGGAAGTGTTTCCTGAAGACCCAGAAATGTTTCCATTTGCACCCGTTTATGATGATCACTTTATTTCTGAGTATCCAGATACACTAATTAAGCAACGTTCCTTTAATCCTAGCAATATTATGGCTGGTTACAATGCAGATGAAGGTACCACGATCTTCGTCGTTCTCTACCCAGATTCAATTGAGAAACCACACATCAACGTCACCGAATTCGACAATTTTATGGCAGCATCAAAATTGCATTTAACTCCACTGCAGAAAGATGCATTAGAATTGGTTTATTTCGACAATGATATGTTAACTGAGCCAAATCCAAATTATTATGATCCCTATATTAGGATTGCGCAAGACTCTACTTTTGCGTGCTCCACAGATACGTACCTGCGTGGCGCAGCTGAGGCGGACGTCGGTTCTGTTTACGCGTATTACTTTAACCATCATCCTTCTAAATCGATCTTCAATACACCATGGAGTGGAGCTTGTCACGCCGATGACTTGGGTTTCTTTGGATTTCATTTTACTCCGAATGACTTTAATATGACTGATGTTGAGGTTGAGATGACTTTGAAGATGATACAATATTGGACAAATTTTGCCAAAACTGGGTAAGTTTTGTTGTTATTTTTCTTCTTTTTTTCTACTTTTTTTTGATACGGTTTGTCATTTAATACCATTATTGCCAGCCATGAAAACTAGCTTCTTCTTGCAGCTAAACAACCATTTAATTTTATGACATGGGTTTTGTCTTTATGAAATGCAGGAATCCCAACATTGGCACTAAAAATGAGGAAGCTTCCAGTCCTGCAGCAAAGTTGTTAGAATGGCCGCAATTCACTCTTGATAAAAGAACGTTCAAGGAACTGTCACCATCCATGAAGAATATACCAGACCCGTCAGGAATATCATGTAAACTATGGAACGATTATTTTCCCAAATTGGATGCAGCCCTAGGTAAGTGTGCTAATAATTATTTTGCTAGTGGTGAACGTGTTATTGGTTGGGGTTGCTAGTGGTGCACGTGTAGGTAAAGTTTGTTGGTTGGGGTTGCTAGTGGTGGACGTGTAGGTTAAGTTTGTTGGTTGTGTTGCTAGTGGTGCACGTGTAGGTAAAGTTTGTTGGTTGGGGTTGCTAATGGTGCACGTGTAGGTAAAGTTTGTTGGTTGTGTTGGTAGTGGTGAACGTGTAGGTAAAGTTTGTTGGTTAGGGTTGCTAGTGGTACACGTGTAGGTAAAGTTTGTTGGTTGTGTTGCTAGTGGTGCACGTGTAGGTAAAGTTTGTTGGTTGGGGTTGCTAATGGTGCACGTGTAGGTAAAGTTTGTTGGTTGTGTTGGTAGTCGTGAACGTGTAGGTAAAGTTTGTTGGTTAGGGTTGCTAATGGTGCACGTGTAGGTAAAGTTTGTTGGTTGGGGTTGCTAGTGGTGCACGTGTAGGTAAAGTTTGTTGGTTGGGGTTGCTAGTGGTGCACGTGTAGGTAAAGTTTGTTGGTTGGGGTTATGAATCGTGAGTGGGTGAGGGTGCTCTGGACTGGAGTAACAGTATTATCGAAATCAAAATAAAATGCACTAAGCGCAATTGTTTTTGCGCTTGTTTAATCGAGCGCAGTCTTTCAAATACGATATTTTTGTAATCTCTAGATCTAATACCTATATAATATTGGATGGTTTTGAGTCTGATATGAGAATATATTGCATGAGATAGAAAAAAATTGCACGAATCGATGAGGAGTGAAAATTGTTTGTACCGAGTTTGATATATTCTTGTATCATACGAAAATAAGCCATTCAATGTTATTATTTCTATTTTTATCAATCTGACTTGGTAAAGGCACAAAGAAAACATTTCTGCAATTCAAGGTTAACCTTCTACTGTGATATGCCTTGAGTAATTTAATTTGATCATTTATCTTTTTTTACAATATAAATATTATTTTCATGAGAGAGATGAGACACGGAAAATCCCTTTAAAAATAGACCATGCAAGAGTTTAGTTGTGACATGTTTTAGGGGAACGACCCATTGGTTGCAATACTCAATTCAGTTAAGATGTATTAATAATCTTGGGAATCACCAGTTTTATGTTCACTGTATTACACAAGATGTAAAATTCCTTTTTTTGTGAGTAAATAAAGAAAAGGAAACATATTTTTCCATATCCATTTCTAGAATATCCCGTTAATGAAATCAAAAGCGTTATGTTATTATTTTTCTAATCAATTACTGTTTTCTTACTGTTGCAGCTAACAAACAACAAGAATGTAAATCTCACTGGAGTAAAGAAGACAAGGAATCGTGCAGTGGAGAGGCAAAACCGTGATGAGGATGGAGTGTGATTGATGATGATGATAACAATTATTATTATTATCATTATCATCATTGTTGTTGTTGTTGTTGTTGTTGTTGTTGTTGTTATTATTATTATAATAGCAAGAAAATTCATCTGCCCCCTGATTTGTGTTGGTAGACTTTATAATTAATATTTAAACGTATGATCTAAACACTATATTAAGACAGTACAAGTTACCAAGCGTGTACAATCGAGTTTTAGTGTCAAGTGTCCAAAAGGTCACTGATCCCGAACTTGGGTTACCAGTCTCCAGACGATCAATTTGCATAAATCATGAAAATTTTTACCCGGTTAAACATTAGATGTAACGTAACCCCGGGAGAGGAATACCCAAATGAAGAAAAACTTGTGCAACTTGCTGCTCTAAGTTTAAGGAGTCATTTTCAGCATAAATCCATCTTTGTAAATATTGCTTGGCATTAATACATTTTCCATATTTTATAAGATATTAAACGACATTTGCATATTTATTTTGCACTGTACTCTATTGAGCATTTGTGAATGATATCAGATGGCAGCGTGAGATTGTATCGTAGTCCTCCCCTTTTATTGAGTGATGGTGATTCTACTCTCTCCCAAATAGTCTCTTTTATGCCTCGGCGGTGCCACTGTTTGTCTGTCTAAAATGATTGCATCCTCAATGCTTATCAAATTGACAATTTTCTTTGAGATGTAAATAAATAGCGGCATTTTTGGGCCTCGTTGGTGCTTGAACGCCTGTGTTGGTTAACTCTGGATTTTAGGGCTTGTTCGGTAAAAATCTTTGCCTGTACACGCATGTCCATATACAAGATTAGAAGATTTTTCTTTAGGTTGTTTGTCCACAATCATACGGGGTAACAAGAACCAATTTTCTGCAGAGGGTATTTCCTGGTTTAAATGAGACTGCAATCCCGTATGATTTCAGATGTTTCTTGACGCGTTTCGAGGTTTCGGTAGCGTTGCCCCTCGCCTTAGTAGATTCGGGTGGCCACAGTTTTTGAGTGACTTTTCAATGTGATCTTTCCCCGCTCCGGGATTAGTTCAGTTTCAATTATAATGGTATCCGCTCTATACTGGAGAGTTCAAATGACATGTAGCTTGTGTATGAGGGGATGGTGAGACCCGAATTGTAGATAGTGGTTTGTGTACATTTGGCAGAGCAATAGTACTCATAGAACTGCTTAATCTAGGCATTGGAGGTATTTCAACAGCACCCCAATTTAGTCGAAAACGGTAATTGAACTTTGCAGAGAGTTCAGAATACACAAACTATGGAGTTGTGGGCAAAATGGTAGCATTGTTATGTCATATATGTAAATTTACCCCCGCAAGGGGCAAAAATTAAATATGCTTTGATTTTGGTGAAAATTATCTCAAATTATAATCTTGTTGCAAGAAATCAGACACAGAATAGCTTGAACTATCTAGGGTGCTTTCTTATCCAGGTAAAATAACAATAGTCAAATGGACCGCATATAACTCAATTGCGGCTCAGTGGTTATTGTGCTATTTTGACATGTTTGATTTGTTATCAAGGTAACCGAATTATCCTACATAGTGCAAACTATTCTTTTAATGAATTGGAACAATTTTCATTTTCGCCCGCTGTGGAGCCAAAATTAGGCGGTACACCTACCTCTTTGCGTATAACTCCATGATTGAATGTGAATATTCAACGACATTTTCCCACCAAATTTTGGCGCCTCTTTTATGTTTTGAAAGGTCTTTTGGTAGATTATGCTTTTTGTGAAAATTACAACTTAGTTTAGTGTGGAATATTTTTCGCAAAATTCACAGACTGGTATGGAAGGGGTCTACATAAACCGCACGGTGTAAATATTAATTGGGGTGTGTTGGGAGATGGTGTAAAAGTAAAGTTTGACAGAAAATGTGCTTTCCATTAGTTTAGGAAATATCACCTCAAACCCCTATAAATTTGACAATAACAGAACAATGTTGCATAAAGTCCGAAATAGTTTCACCCACAAAGCTCAAATTCAGCCTACCGCTATTTTAGGTAAATTCGCTACATTATGAACGCCATAATGTAAACTCATGGAAAGCATATTTTCTATCAAACAATTATTTTACATCATCGTTTACACGCCAATTATTAATTAGCCTGTGCTGTTTATGCAGACCCCCTTCCAGACCAGTCTTGGAATTTTTTCAGCAAAAATATTCCATACTAAATGTCTTTATTTTAATTAATTAATTAATTAATTAATTAATTAATTAATTAATTAATTAATTAATTAATTAATTAATTAATTAATTAATTATTGCCGGTAGGCAAAGTGCTCGATTCGTAAAGAAGAGCGTTAGTAACGGTAATAAATGCAAACGCTAATAATGCAAAATTTAAATTATTTTGCTACTGGCAGTTTCATCCATCCATGATGGAATCATCAGGCAAAATATTAATTAATTAATTAATTAATTAATTAATTAATTAATTAATTAATTAATTAATTAATTAATTAATTAATTAATTAATTAATTAATAATTAATTAATAATTAGTTCAATTAATTAATTAACTTAATTTTATTTATTTATTACCGTTTATACTTACGCTCTTCTTTACGAATGAGCACTTTGCCTACCGGCACGTCAGCCTTATTCACTTTCTATAATTATTTAATTAATTAATATTAATTAATTAATTGATTAATTATTTAATTGATTGATTAATTGATTAATTGATTAATTGATTAATTGATTAATTGATTAATTGATTAATTGATTAATTGATTAATTGATTAATTAATTAATTCCGGTAGGCAAAGTGCTCGATTCGTAAAAAAGAGCGTAAGTATAAACGGTAATAATGCAAAATTTAAATTATTTTGCTACTGGCAGGTTCATCCATCCATGATGGAATTATCAGGCAAAAAATTAAAATGAAAAATGTTTTTTTAGACCAATCAAACCAGTAGGCCTATAGTGTACCCCCTTAAAGTTACACATGATGTTTTAATCATGGTAGGGGTGCACACGCAAGCTATCTCGCATCACTACCCCATTTGCATAACACTAACTGATCGATCTCACACTGACTTACGTAGTTTATAACAATTCCCTTCCAAACACGTAACGAAGTGAGTGAATTTATCAATAACTGCAATCCGGATGGAGCGGCTAGTTACAGCTATTTTAATATTTGACATTTTTGGGCAAAAATGGAAAAAAATCACGAAAAACACATATTTAACCCCAAATAACTCCTAAATGAGTAAAGTAAAACGTGGGAACTTTTTGGATATTAATTCAGACATATATTTACTCTTGATTTGTTATGTTTTTATGTTCTGCCCAAGAGTGGACTACGGAAGTGAAAGATAAATGCCCATGTCCCATAGTCTATAGTGGGTTTTAGCGGTTCTCGGATATAGTGTGTTTTAAATTATCGCAACTATATAGTAGGGCTAGCAGCGACGTCAGTTTGTTGCAGTAAATAAAATGTGTGGGACATGCCGTGATAGCAGTAGCACACACTGTGGAATGAAACACTCTTCATTGGAGTCGTTTAAATGCGGGTCGGGATGCATACGGCAGTGCATGCTATACACATCTTATCATTATTTCCCATGTGCTATATCCTTCCTGTGAAACTATGTAAAATAGTCAATAGTTTTTCATATACGTAGATATTCCTTATTTATTCATCAATTTTACGTGAAAAAAATGAACATTTTGCCCGACATTTTGACAATGTTGAAATGTTGAAACAGCAAACTAAGGGACGCACCATTAGATTCTCAGGGTGGGGGTAGGAAGTTTTTCAAAAAAAAACTTCACCCACTACATGAGCAAAAAAAAAAACTTTCCCCACCAACACTAAAAAAAAAAAAAAAAAAAACCTTCCCCCACCTAACTGTGTGTAATGCATGAAATTAAAAAAAAAAAAATTGCCGCTTCGGCGGTGAAAAAAAATCATCGCCGCCTTCGGCGGCGAAAAAATTTCTTCCCCGACCCTAACTTCCTACCCCCCCCCCCTGAGTATCAAATGGTGCGTCCCTAAGAATCAATTATCGATGGACTAAAGGTAAACAAGACTGCATAATACAAAAACGTTTAAATATTTACACACTGATTCTGGTCGACCATACATTTGCAAGCAAGTAACGCTAGCAGATGATCAGATTTAAAAAATAACCAGGTACCTGAATATAAACCGGGATTGGAGAAATAGCCACTTGCACACCGGATAAATCGTGACCTGAGTCAAATCGTGACCTGAGTCACCTGACAGAAGTCACACGGAATATTGGCCTGGTGTGTACGAAAGCCGAGTGAGAGAAGGAAAGGCATCGCTATGTTACAACAAATATGTCTCGCCATGCTATTTTTAGTAGTGTGCAATGGTAATGCAAGTAATCCTACCGTTACAGTAGATCAGGGGCAAATCATTGGAAAACGATTACAATTCCGAGCCCAAGATACTGACTTTGATGTGGATGCCTACTTAGGTATTCCTTACGCTGAAGCACCTGTAGGTCCATTGAGATTCAAGCCACCTGTACCTAAGGAATGGCAGGGGGAACTCAACGCACACGAGTACGGGAACAGCTGCCCACAACCGGCATGGCCTGACCTGCATTGGTTTACCTTGGGAAAGACGAGTGAGGATTGTCTTATCTTGAACGTGTATGTTCCGGTACCTGTGGTATGTACATGTACACTTAAACACCAACAGCAGCGACTATTTAGGGATGGTGCAATATTTATGTGTACCCCCGGGGTGGTGAATTCTCAAAGTGGTCTACCAAAAATCGCTTGCCCCCCCCTTTGGCCGTGCCCAAAAATCTTTCCCCCCTTTTGATGTGCCAAAAAACCTTCTTCCCCCCTTTTGACGTGCCCAAAAACAATTTGCCCCGCCCTTTATGCACTAAGATTTTGGGGAACCCGAATTTAAAACCTTAAATTGTCTTTTCATACAATGCGAGCGCAGCGAGCAGGAAATTTTGCATATTTCAACGTGTTCCTAATGTTTTCCTACACCTATTTAGGGCGTCATAAAGAAACGGTGCCCAAAATATCTGTGCCAAAAATCGCTTGCCCCCCCTTTCGACCTGCCAAAAAATCGCTTGACCACCCCCCCCCCAAAAGGAGCAAAATCTGCTTTGTTTTGTGTCAACCAATTTAGTATCACATGAACCAGCATTGTTTGTAATAGTGTATTTGAAAGAAATACATGTTGTCAGGTATTATTCGTTTACATGGATTTCAATTATATATCTTCTGCTTTTTACATTTAGTGGAGATCATATTTTGTATCTATTCCTAAAGCTTACACATAGCTAGCTATTTAATATCCATGTTCGGGGCCATAGCGGGGCACATTAAGGTGGCCGAATTAGCTAATGCAACAATTTAGATTTTCTTTCAATTTGCTTGATTTTCAGAGGGTTCTACCTTCAATGAGTTCTACCTTCAATGTTCAAGTAAAATATTCCTTGCCCATTCCTTGTCATTTTGGGCAAGTACTGACAACCAATATACATGATCACACTCTTTCAAATGTTTAGACTTAATATATTTCTATATAACAACATTGGTTTTTAGTTGAGATGAAACCACTGTATCAACGTTGCATATACGGCACGACACACAAAGACCAAAAGTATTGCAACATTGCTGAAATAGAAGAATTGTAAGTTGAACATTCTTCCAATCATAGTATTCTTTCGATTTTACATTACGCGTATTATACGGCAAAGTTCTTTGCGTGATATAATTAAGACCACTAAGATCAGCATAATCAATTGGATGGAAGGTTTCACCTACGGTGACATGCTCGTTTTCCAGTGCTTACAATATCAGTAGCAGAATGATGGAACTCCGTTTGAACACAGACAGAAACTGTCCAGGTGTCTTTAGAATGGTCGCCAAATGGTTTAATTGTCACGTATCATGAAATTGGTTGCGGAAGAAGATTGCACAGAAGTGATGCTTTGATAGCAGGGTCGGAAGACTCAGCAGGTATTTCAATTGCAATAATGACGGTCACGTGGTTACTCCATATTAAGGGACATAATGACATTTAAACACGTAATGAACACACAAAGCAATCCAGGGTCATCCGATGATCGGGTCACGTGACCTTTCTTTCCTCTGCTCTCTTGTTGAATATTCAATCAAAAAGATTGAATTTTCAATTAGGGGACAAATCGTCATTTGAATTTTGAATGTTCAAACTTTCTTATCAATCAAAGTATCAAATCCTTTCCAATTGAAAAAAAAGAAGAAAATATTCACTCTAAAAATGTTTGAATCTCATTCTAAACATATGCAACACATGCCATTTGGCAGTACGTAACACATGATTGGATATTTTTCAATCTATTTAGATTGATTCCTATCATCAATCGTTAAAAGATTGAAATATGTCAATCGGCCAATTTATGAGTATGAGTTTGCCTGACCTTGAAGGACCTTCGTCGTCAAGGTTGTTGATTTCTTCAATCTGATACATCCGTCAAATTATTGGTTCTCCACCATTTTCCTACATGATACGTTGCAGAAACTGATGAAACAATATGCCTATTTTAGGTTGCCATTTTGGGACTAAAGTTTCTTCATCTCTACGTTCAAACGTATTTCCGTTCTTCCGCTTTTGCAAGCGCTAGGATACGCGCATGATGTCACCACAGTGGACACCTTCAATCTCATTGATTAACCTATATCTCAATGTTTTATGCAAAGAACATTGATATACGTAATGTGCTATTGGGTGAATGCTCAACTACTAACAACTACTATAAACTGTTAGCTGAATTCTTCTTTTGCAACAATGTTACAATAATTTTGGCCCACCATAAATCCAATAACTTTAAAATTGACGTTCAATGCAATGTACTGGACAAAGTAAGTACATGAAGTACGTATTATTGCAATATATCGAAACAATGTTGTTACGAGTCGTACTGACTCAAGGCCAAAATCACCTTTTACCCAAATTCACACGAATGCACAACACAAATACACTATTTGATTAAGCTAACAAAATCGAAGTCTTTAATTGAAAGTAAAATATGATTGGTACAATACATGACAACAAATGCACATACAAAATAATCACACAATCACAAGCAACTGCTCAGTACTTAACCAACAGTCTTCTTCTAGGTGATCATACAGTTCTTGCAATGTTTTGGACGGCTGATGCATATATCCTTATTTACTTGTCCTGCGAAAATCAGCGAAGTCCATTGTACACTTGCATTTATATCCTTGCGTATAAAATCCTCACACTAAAATGGTACTGCTTTCTCCCAAACACTTCTCCTTGCGCTGCTTTCTCCAAACGCTTATCTCCACTCTTTCTCCAGGAAACATGCTTCTTTCTGCACTGTTCCACTGTATTTGACAGATGTGTTGTTTTATAAACCATACTCCAGCAAGTCGACAGACGAAATTTAACCTTTGATGAGGAGTAGCACATTCGTGTACTCAAAAATCTCCTTCGTTGCTGTATTAAAATAGCACATTATTGGCTATGTAAACTGGTTAAAATGTACCTCCTTTTGAAGCACAATGACGACCAACACGTAGAGTTTACAACCGCACACGATATTCTACAAAGAACAAACTCGAGCTTCCACCTTTTTATACTCCAGAAAACCCAAAATCTATTAAAAGATTCATTCTGTCATATTACAACACTTCCTGTGGGTATTTCCCCGCGATATGGACACAGTTAACACTAAGCAATGCACTGAAAATTTTAAAGAGCAGGGGGTTTCCACACAATCCAAAATAAGATATGATTCAATTTCTTTTGATCACTTGATGGATGATAGGGAATTCCCCTAAATCTCATCACTCATGAAATAACTCTAAACAAAGATAAATAATCAAATTAAATTACGCAGATCACATCACAATGTACAGCACAGAACGTCAGTCCAGTATTCATGGTGTTGCTTTGTCATGTATCAGTTATTTTACTCGATTCATTCACTTGTGTTTCTAGCGTCCCAACAGAGCAGTGTTGTTATGGATTCACGGGGGAGCGTACTCAATGGGAGCCGGAAGTTTTGAAGACTTTGAAACATATCCAATTGCCAGCTTAGGTGACGTCATCTTGGTTTCTATCAACTACAGATTAGGTGTTTTTGGATTTCTTGCTACAGGTATGTGGCCTGATATATGTGTATGTTATTAGTTATCAGTTATCACACGAGTTGGGCGAGCCCAACGAGTGTGACAAATGTAAAGAAAGTATAGCCTACTTTGTAATACAAAAGTGAGGGACACAAACCAAAATAATGTGAAAAGTTCAATTGCACCAAAGCAAACTTTGGGTTTACAAAACATCAGGATAAGATTTCAGGTAGATATTTTATGTTTTAATGACTCTTGTGCATATTACAAGAAAGATGACATGTATGAAGATATAATGATAAGAATTTGGGTTGTGAAGGAAGGTTTCTTTAAGACAAAATATCTTCATCGAACATATTTTGAATTGTGTACCTTTATTGACTCTGCAAATATTGCTTATTAATTATTGACTCTACGTGTACTTCTAGGTGATGAAGTGGTACCAGGTAATATGGGAATGTTGGATCAGTTGGAAGCGATGAAATGGGTTCAGAAGAATATTAAAGGTATGTATTAACCAGCTGTTTTTCATGTTTTTCTAGATTTTAGGATGTAGATATTCAAAAGTTAAGAAATGTTGCATCATCTAATGTCGAGAAAACGCAAAGGGATTTAAAAAACGGAGAAGGAAACGTTCATCACTTTTAGTCTCCGGGGATTTAGGTCGGCGGTACTATAATTGCAATATTGGTTTAGTGCTCTGGTAAATAGTTATAGTATTCTGTTCTTTAACAGAAACCTGATAAATATATAAATAATCTGTTAAAAATCTGAACATGGCAAGCATCTTTAGTTATATAGAGGTGTAATTAAGACACACACCTAATTAACAGAATGTTCTTCTTGCCAAAACCAAATATAGGGTCCACAACTTATAAGTTCCCCCCAATACTTTTTAGAATAAGTCAAAAAATATTTTAAGAAATGTTAAAATGTAAAAACATATGTATAGCCCTATTTGTTTTACACACGTGGCCCAATTTTGAGTGTCACACGTCATTGCGTTTAGCCACATAATTGTTAATTGTGTAAGAAAATATGCCGTTTTAAAAGTTGCACCTGAGTCCATAGCAGTCAGGTTTTCTTGAACAAACACATGAATAGACCTGGCCTACTGTATTGTTTGAGAGCCGACTCCTATGGACTAAGATGCAACTTTTAACACTGTTTAAAACGGTCTCTTTTTTACATAATGAACCATTGTGACTGAACGCAATGACGTGTGACGGTATAATTTGTGTAAAACAAATACGGCTACCCATACCTTTTTACACGTTTGCATTTTGTCAAATATTTGTTGATTTATTATAAAAAGTATTTAGGGGGAACTTGTGGACCCTATTTATTTTACTGACCTGACAGTTTCGGCCACCTTGGTCGAAGGCCATCATCGGAGTGATGGTACTTGATCCTTCCTTCTGGTTGATTGGCCACCAACGGAGGGCGCACTAGCGCCCAAAAGTGGATCGTATACGTGATTAAGAAAATGGGGCCCCTTGAGAAATGGTTGAGAAATATATTGGGCGACTTTTAAGTTATTTGACCAACAATTTGGCCTGAAATTTGTTGGCAACCCTGGTCTTTGATGACTCATCTGCCATTTTCCGGGTGACGTGATGTTTGTCATTTAAAAAAACAACAGTTTATTAATTTGCAAATTTCAAGTAAAATTACAAAATGCAAAGCCTGGTACTAGTTAATATTATTGCAAAGTAAAACCAGCTAAATCCAACCTTGACACACGCGCATTTTCATTAAAATTAATTTATTCTTGTAGAATATGAATATCTTACTTACTTACTTACTTACTTACTTACTTACTTGCTTGCTTGCTTGCTTGCTTGCTTGCTTGCTTGCTTGCTTGCTTGCTTGCTTGCTTGCTTACTTGCTTGCTTACTTGCTTACAACCCGGGCAAACAACGTCGTACGCCAATCCCAATGTATGTGCCTTGGGCTCACACAAGGAGCCACTATGCGGACTGAGCATCATAAGCTATCATAAACATGATAAATGACTAACGTATAGTTTCGTATGCCTATACCAGTGCTTCATGATCATTCATGTTCTACAAGTTACCAAAATATGTTTCATTTATATTTGCAGCTTTTGGTGGCGACCCTAACAGAGTAACAATATTCGGTGAGAGTGCTGGTTCAAGTAGTGTAAGCTTACATACACTGTCACCCTTAAGTAAAGGGTTATTTTCAGGAGCCATTATGCAGGTGAGTTGCCGCCGACATGAACCGTGTTTGTATATGTGTTTTTGGAATGGTGTATCGGGGCGACTGGGGTGGGTGACCGTGATGATATTGATAACGTTGATTATTTTGAGACGATATCCAGGGACAGGCATGTCTACCCAGCAAACACAAAAACGTTTTAAAAACATTTTAAATAAGTTATATTTTGGCTTTTGGTTTAGGTAAAAACGTTTTAATAACATTAAAATGTCGGGCTATATAAAGGTCATGATAACGTTTTAAAACGTTTTGTATGAAAACACACTACAACAATATTTTTAAATGTTTTCAAAAAATTTTATTGTAAACTATTTTTGCAAACATTTTTGCTAAATATTGTGTCAATACTTAAATAACATTATGTTAAAATATTTGAACCCAGCAAACACAGAAATGTTCTTAACATGTTTTTTTTTTCAAAACCTTTTAATAACATTTAAATGTCGGGTTATATAAAGGTCATGAAAACGTTTTTAAAACGTTATTGAAAATATTTTGGGCAAACATTTTTCGCAAAATATTTTTCAACCCCAAAATAACATATCAAGTTTTCAAGAATGTTTTTGGAATGTTATTAAAACGTTTTTATACCCTTTATATAACCCGACTTTTAAACGTTTTCTGTAAAACATTTTTGTTTTCTTTGCAGTAGATTATCAAAACATGTTTTTAAGGTTATGAAAACGTTTTATACTCTTAATATACCCTTTATATAACCCGACATTTAAACGTTTTCTGACAACCTTTTATAACTTTTTGCGAATGATGTCGAAAACGTTTTGTGTTTGCTGGGTACCTTGCTGTTTACCTTCCAAATTCAATATGACCGCTGCATGCACTTTCTGATTTCGGTTCCGACACTCATTATAAGCCTTTTCGATGCGGACACAAAAGGAGGGCAGTGTTCAAAGTGGGTAAAACCTGGAAATACAAAAGACTTACCCATTTCGTGTAGCGCCATCCTATTGTGTTTGCCTTAAATCGAAAAGGCTTATAGGCCTACATGTCTGTGCCCAGGAAAGCTCATACGCAATGTTGTTACGTAGCGGTAGTCATGTTCACTCGGTTTTTATTTTTTAAAATTTTTGGCATGTATGAAGATAACATATTCAATCAATATTAATTGTGATATTTTGGCCTAAATACATTTGTTTAGCAAGATACGGCTTTCGAAGGGAGTGGATACGTGCAGTTGGCCTATACCTTGAGTGTGTAATTTAATATTACATAGTCAATTCATACCACACGGGTGAATGGGAGATGTCCTCCAACTTTTTCTAATGTTTTCTCAGCGGAAATTCTTTACCCTCGTGGAGACCAAACTTATTATTTTGACCTTGATGTCTATAATTCAAGAACTGTATATTTTACCCAGATTCGCCCAATTTTAAAATGTGAGCGCTACTTTTCCACTACTTCGGGATTTTCTTCTTTTTGTTATGTTGTTCAGGAGGTTAGAGACACTAGCAAGCAAAAATATTGGTGTTCCAAATTTGTCCAGGTATACCTATTATTTTAATCAAAATTACTAGTCTATAGCGCTGCGAATGGAACACGTAACGTCTGTAGCGTGTGGTGTGTGTCGTGTGTGGGTGGGGGTATCTTTAGTGTTAACCATTCGACCTGTAACTCACATTTAAACGCAAGACTTTCACAATGTCTTTCACATTAGAGTGGAGTTGCAACTTCAACATGGGCGGTCTTAGAGGACAAGACACATATTCCAAAGGGTGCATTCGGCATTGGTAAGCTCGTTGGATGTGAAAAGGAGGACACCAAACAGCTTGTAGACTGCCTCGTTGATGTACCTACTGATGACCTTCTTAATGCCTCGCAAAGGGTAAGTTTTAGTTAATTTGTCAATGTGAGGAAACTGAAAACACATCCGCGTCACATGAATGTGCAGTAGCAACTTTCAACATGGAGTCTTTCGGGGCAAATTGTGATATAAAATTGGATCGATTGAGCCCATATTATTGGTCGAGCTAGGAGTTTTAAGATTGTAAAACTAATACCGAGACCAATAGATATTTGGCGCAAAGCATCCAATTTAATCATTATTATGTTTTGAATCCAATATTTTCACACACTTGGATTCATCAAAGCATAATGATGTGCAAAATGGGGTCTTTCGGGGGAATATTTTGCGGGCAGATGCTAAAAACTTGGGGTCCATCGAGGTAAGATCCTAAAAATGGGGTCTCTATCGGGGGCAGATGCTAAAAAACGAAGGTCGAGGGAAGATCCTATAAAAACTGTATTCGTTCGGTATTTTGGGGGCAGCTGTTGTATTAAAAACTGTAAAGATTTTTCCACAAAAAGAGTATCGGGAGCAAAATTGGCCTATTTGAGGGGAGCATGAAACAAGAAAAATATGGGATCGGGGGAAGGGGGCCTTAGGGGAACACGGAAAATAATAATGGGCTCTTTTGATACTCTTTCGCACATCTTCTTGTTATTGAGTGCCCCATCCCTCCCGGGGACACGCCTTCGAGTCTATACTTGACTAATGCTTCTCCTTCTCTCCTTCTCTTAGATCCTCTCCCTATCGTTTATTTTCATAACACACGTGATAACATGGGTTGTTTTTCTTTTTCAGATGATGGAAGTGTTTCCTGAAGACCCGGAAGCGTTTCCATTTGCACCCGTTTATGATGATCACTTTATTCCCGACCGTCCAGATACACTTATTAAAAAACGCTCCTTTAATCATGTCAATATTATGGCTGGCTACAATGCCGATGAAGGAACAACGGAATTCGCCTTTTTTTACCCAGATGCAATTGAGAAACCACACATCAACGTCACCGAATACGAATCTTACATGGCAGCATCAAAATTGAATTTAACTCCACTGCAGAACGATGCACTAGAATTGGTTTATTTCGACAATGATATGTTAACTGATCCAAATCCCAATTATTTTGACGCCTATGTTAGGATTTTGCAAGACTATTCCTTTGCATGCTCCACAGATACGTACCTTCGTGGCGCAGCTGAGGCGGACGCTGGTTCTGTTTACGCGTATTACTTTAACCATCATCCTTCTAAATCGATTATCAATACACCATGGAGTGGCGCTTGTCACGCCGATGACTTGGTTTTCTTTGGAATTCATTTTACTCCCAATGACTTTAATCTGACTGATGTTGAGGTTGAGATGACTTTGAAGATGATACAATACTGGACAAATTTTGCCAAAACTGGGTAGGGTTTGTTGTTATTTTTCTTATTTGTCTTGTATCCTATTTTCGTATGTTGTTACTCTTTGTTATTGTATAAAGTCTAAAGATGTATGTTTTTTAAATTTTGTTTTTATTAAGGTTTCTCATTTAATACCATTAGTGCCAGGCATGAGCACTGCCGATTTAAATTATATTAACAACCATTTTATCTAATGACATGGGTTTTGTCTACAGACTGTGACAATTAAAATTATACAATTGCAATTTCGCAATAAAAGAGATCATGCCAACAATGTTATATGCAGTGGAATTAGTGACATCTTAGTTAACAGAAAAACTTAACTTGGTTTCTTTACTAGTTCAGGCTCAAATGGTATGCTCAATTAACTAAATCGTCCAGAAAACGAGTTGGGTCACTTTTGACATTTTTGCGCAAATCGACTTTCATGATTAGCAATTGCATTTTTGCTTTCCCGAAAAAAACTTGATAAAAGGAGTCATTGCGTAAATGTGATATGCAGTAGAATTTGTAATATTTTGGCAAACAAAAAAACATCAATTGGTGTCTTTCCTAATTCAGGTTCAAACGCTATACCCGATTTTACTTAATGGCCCGAGTTCGACCACTTTTTGCCACTTTCGCACGTTAAGTTTGAACCGCGTAAAATGAATGCTCATGCTTATCGTCAAAAATTTCAGAACAAAATCAAAGATTTTTTCATGTTTTTCTTTCACTTAAATAAATAGTATGATATTTATTTCAAAATCATAAATCAAAATACACTTCACATGCCCCATTGTTTAAAATAACCTTTTGCTACACAAAGACACGAAATTGGCCCAATCAGTTTTAGGACTACTTTACACAATTGGCCATATCTTCGCTTGTCGACCACTGATTTTATTGAAACACAGCTTATGTAGTAGCTTAAGAAATTAACTTGACGACTAAGTAATTCAATACAATCAATAAGGGACACGTTTGCCTAATACTATTTTCTAAATTGTATACATTTTTTGTTACAACCTGTACATATGAATTGCAGGAATCCCAACATTGGCACTGAGAATGAGGAAGCTTCCAGTCCTGCAGCAAAGTTGTTAGAATGGCCACAATTCACTCTTGATAAAAGAATGTACAAGGAACTGTCACCATCCATGAATAATATACCAGATCCGTCAGGAATATCATGTAAACTATGGAACGATTATTTTCCCAAATTGGATGCAGCCCTAGGTAAGTGTGCTAATAATTATTTTGCTTCTGATGAACGTGTACGTATAATGTGTGGGTTGGAGTTAGGTGTCGTGCGTGGGTGTGGGAAAGTCACCCATGCATGAAACTTCGCCTTCCAACTGGCGCGGTGATGGGGACAACCGAAGTCTTATAAACAGTCCCAGGAATAAAATACGTACAAATTATGTAAAATGCACTGTGTGTAAAATGTGAGTAAATCTCCAAACATACCAGGTTAGGAGCTGTTAGGCAGGCAAAATGAAAAAGATATCCCTGTTTGTAATAGTATAATTAACTAGATTTCGCGGTTCTCGGGTCGGGCAGTTCTTGCAATAGGCCTATCTCTAATTGCCCAAAACCCGTTACCAATGTTCCTGCCCTGACCTTTTTAACTACTATGATATAGGCCTAGCGCCTAGGCCTACGTCTTCCAAGGAGGATCCCGAAAATACCCCAAAATTAGTAAACGCAATAACGCCTAATATAACGGGTTATAATACCTTACCTTAACTGATTATTTTAATGTTAACCATTGTGGATGACCAGCCCTAGGTTAGTGTGCTAATAATTATTTTGCTTGCCTTGTGGTGGATGTGTACGTAAGTGTGTGGGTACGGGTTGTGGTGTCTTGTGTGGGTGGGGTGTTTCGGCACATGTCAAAAACCGTCTAAAAACAGATCAATTGTTAAATGCGCTTGTCAAATCGGGCGCACTCTTTCAAAGTACGCCATTTTTCTGATCTCTAATATTTATATAATATTGGATGGTTTTGAGTGTGATGCGAGAATATCACTGTGCGAGAATATATTGTATGAGATGAGAAAAGTATGAGAAAAAAATGCACGAGTCGAAGACGAGTGAAACATTTTTGAACCGAGTATGATATATTCATGTATACATACGAAAATAAGCCATTGAATGTTATTATTTATATTTTTTACCAAGCCCATGAAATGGCATAACCGAGGCCTATGACCTAACTCAGTGCAAATGTGATGACGATGATCGATGATGTATTCGCGCGGCTGTTGCGCACATCTGCATTAGGCCTATACAATATTGTTTAAATATTGAATTCATCCGCGTACTTCGAAGACGTAAATCGATACGTGGATTTTATTGTACCACTCGGAAGGGAATAGGTACACCACCTTCACAAAGAAAATGTTCCTTCAATTCCAGGTTTACCTTCTACAAACATCTGGAATTCAACAAAACCATTTCTGGAATATGCTGTTAATCCCGTTGTATGCACATGATATTATTTTTCTAATCAATCACTGTTTTCATCCTGTTGCAGCTGACAAACAACAAGAATGTAAATCTCACTGGAGTAAAGAAGGAAAGGAATCGTGCAGTGGAGAGGCAACACCGTGATGAGCATGGAGTGTGATGGATAATAATAATAATAATAATAATAATAATAATAATAATAATAATAATAATAATAATAATAATAATAATAATAATAATAATAATAATAATAATAATAATACAATATTGTAATAATAATAATAATAATAATAATAATAATAATAATAATAATAATAATAATAATAATAATAATAATAATAATAATAATAACAATAAAAATAAAATATGACATTAAACTCTTTTAAACATTCAACTGGACTCAGAGAGACTTGAGAGGATACGGCATCCATCTGGCGGCGGCGATTGGTCATTAACCAGTGACAAGATGGTGTTGCCAAAGGTCGTTAAAGTTGAGTTAAACGTCTTAGGAATGTTTTTGATTACATAATTGTAAGACCTGTAAAATTGTGGCGAAGGCCGCCTCTCCTGTAGAGTGAAGATTGTTCGTTCTTGGCATACCGTAAATTGCTTCAATTGACTCCCCTTTCGTACCACCTAGTACCTGCGCTCCCTGTCTAGAATCGTCTTTGTTGTCGAATGTTCACATTTTCTCAAGCAATATTTTACGCCATCTCCCGACACACCCCAATTAATATTTAGCCCGTGCGGTTTATACCGACCCCTTTCAGACCCTTCTTGGAATTTTGCGAAAAAATAGTCCATACTAAATGTCAAGTCTGTATATTCCAAGGTTTTTAATATTATATCATTATGCTATTTGAATATGTGTCCAATAAAAGACAATAATACGATTATCTTTTGTTATTTATGTGCATCTGATTTACTATAATTCCTTAGTAAGGGTAAACAAAAATATATGGGGGAAAACTGACACGAGTACACTAAAATGGTTTAAATGTACTTTGTAGGTAGAAATATTTTAAAATACATGTAGCAATCCATGGAACATACGAGGGTCATCCAATAAGTTCTACCTCCTCTCATATAACTTTGGTCCTGTACATATGGTAGCTTCTTCAAACTTAACATGATTATACAATGGACTATCATCTACAAATGAGGGCAAATGCATATTGATACCTTTTTACAATCGTAAAACCTTTACATGAAAATATGCGTGCATTCCTCCTACGAGATTAGCTCGATGCAAGTATTATGATTATGCTAACAGATTATAACTGAGACAATATCATGTGTAACAAAACAGCAAGATGACCAGTAATAAAAACTCATTTTAGCGTCAACACCAGTCTAAGGTGGGGGTAAAATTTCCTAACGGCGTGCTAAAACGTGTTTGCTCTCTCTCGGCCTCCAAACAATCGTCCCCCCTTCTCGGTCTGCCAAAAATCTTTGCCACCCCCCCCTTGCACATGCCACAAATTTGGGGTTTTTGGTTTAGATAATTATGGGGCAAGCAATTATGGGGCAAGCACACTCGAATTGTATTTCGACAATATTGCTTGCCCCCCCTCGTTTTTATTCTTGCCACCCCTCTTGTCACTGATATTACCAGCCGGTCTCGGTCTTAATGTTGGTCTCGGTTTGTCAACATCATCATGATGTATGCGGAAACTGAAAGGAAACGCGCTTGAATGTTGCATAAAGAATGTTCGACGACCTATAAGCATGATGATAAGTAAACACAGTCCTGATAAAGGCCGTTGATATTTAGTTTCTTATACTGGCCGGGGGGCACTCGAATATGAAAGTAACGTACTGTGTCTACCGGAGTACAACTAGCTCGATATGCAAGTATTATGCAACTAGGGGACTATCGGTGGCGATTTTTGCCGAAAAAGGGGTATTCAGTGGTGAAATGCTAAAAATTGGGCGTCATTAACCGTGAAAAAGTAACTTTTTGGACACAAATTTGCAGTTAAATGGCTACAAAAATGTAAAATTTGTTCAAAATGCGTGAGAAGCGCACAAAAATTTGCACAAATTGCAGCTTTTGGGTAAAGCTGATGAAAAAGGGGGTCATTGAGTGGCATAATTGAAAAAAGGGGGGTCATTGGGTGTAAGCTGATGAAAAAGGGGATCATTGGGTGGCAGATTTGCCTCAAAAATGGGGTCTACAGGCACATGACGCGTCACTCACCTCTGTTTTTGCTAAAGTTGCCGAAGGTTTTGTTGCGGGGTGGGTCCTCGAGGATATTCAGCATAAAATTGATGAGCGCCAGTTTGGCAATGTTAAAGGTGTTTCGACATCCCATTACCTTGTTAGCCTTCTTCACCATCTGCATCAAGGCGCAGAAGGAAGTCACAATGTTGGAACGGTGGTCCTAACGGATTTTTCCAAAGCGTTTGACTTGGTCGACCATACCATCCTTGTTGATAATATAATACGCTTGGGAGTCCGTGGGTCCATCGTTCCATGGATTTGTGATTTCCTTCATGATAGGCAGCAATGTGTTCGCTTTAATGACACTCTTTCAGACTATGTTCCTCTTCATGGGGGAGTACCTCAGGGCACGAAACTCGGTCCCATTGGTTTTCAGATTCTCATAAACGATGCTGCTCAAAATTCCACTTCTAGTTGTGGGACACCCAGGTTAATAACATGCTTAAAAAAGCCAATAAGAGGTTGTTTATGCTAAGGTCCCTCAAGAGGTTTGGCTTTGATAGTGAAGAGCTGAGTGTCGTTTACAGTGGTTATGTTAGACCGATTCTCGAGTACGCCAGTGTTGTGTGGCATTCTAGCATTTCAATTAAACAATCCAAAGACCTTGAGTCTATTCAAAAAAGGGCCTGTAGAACAATCCTGGGAGGAGATTACAGTTCATATCATGATGCGCTGCTCAACTGTAAACTTGACTCCCTGTCTGATAGGAGAGTGCAACACTGTCGTAGGTTTGCTGAAGGGGGGTCATTGGGTGTAAGCTGATGAAAAAGGGGATCATTGGGTGGCAGATTTGCCTCAAAAATGGGGTCTACAGGCACATGACGCGTACCAATATATGGGAGTGTCCCCCGGTACTGGCCATGGGTTCAAAAATCATTAAGACGAGGTCGTTGCTCACTATTCACTATCAGATATTGTAAAATTCTTGAGTATAGTGGTTCTAGAACATGAAATCAACAGTTGACCAAGTTCTGTACAAAAACAATAAGCTACAATAAACCTCTTCATATCTTATCATTATTTTCATATTTCCCCTATACGATACGTAGATACTCCTTCGTGGTTTTTTTTCAAAAACGTTTAGTAAAAAATAATGAACATTTTGACAATGTTGAAACTTAGGCGTAAGCAAACTAAGAATCAATTACCAATGGCCTAAAGGTAAACAAGACTGCATGACACAAAAACGTTTAAATATTTGCACATTGATTTCGGTCTGTTCGAAGTTCATAATACCATAGTCTGTGCTACAGACCATGTACTTATATTACTCATAGGGAGATAAACTACCGGGAACCACACACTTCTACGCTCGCTGCTCTCTTCGCTCGCTATTCGTATACCATCGCGGTTTGCGACTCAATCTCGAGCAGTCTTTGACAAAGACTAATAATACCAGGGATGATAACGTGAACTCACAGTTTCCTGTCAGCATTGGTCAGGTGCCCTGTACACGTGTATCCCGACTACGTGTTGGATATCCTATGTACGAGGGTCATTCAAAAAGTTCGACCTCCACCCTCATATCTCAGCTTTTGCAAATAGTAGCCGTTTTATATTTTCCCTGATTATAACCTAGTATCTTATCTAGCCTGTGACAAATTTAGTTTCAATGTTTTATATTCATCTGTTGTAGCTGAAATAAAAATTAAATCAGGATTCAGTGTTGCGGAAATGGAGAAAATCTGTACATATATCTAAATTAATAAATTGAAGCTAACATACATCAAAATATCGGAAATTATGTAAGATTACCACCAAACAAAAACCCGATTCACTCCGCAACAAAAATCCGTTGCTTTTTCGCAAAGAAACGATAAGAGCAGATAAGAACTGTAATACAATTTCATGTTTTTCCTAAATGCCCAAAACACATTTATACAGAAATTGTCTGTATTAGAAAAAAAATGGAAGCATTTTAAACCTGTTATAGATATGACACTTGGTAATTGAACACCAAGGACATTGATTTGCAAATAGCAAGTGACAAAAATTAGTTGGGTGTTTAACTTTCAGCACTGAGAGAGAACTTAAATGTCATTTCACACATATGCAAATGTTTTACGATTGTTTACCGTTTCCCGGTGCATCAAATCTTATTTTGCTTCTGAGGTCACCTACAAAAATCAGGAAAGTGCATCAATTCCAATATAGTCATGCCGAGTTTAAGAAGCTATCATTTACAGAACCAAAGTTATAAGAGAGGAGGTAGAACCTATTGGATGACCCTCGTATTCCTGTGACGTCAGATTTAAAAAATAACTGGAATAGCGCTAGGTGTATGCAGCCGGCTGCAGCCCAGCGTGTATGCCCGGCCTGTATGAAAGCCGAGTCAGAGAAAGAAAGGCATCGCTATGTTACAACAAATATGTCTCGCCATGCTATTTTTCGTAGTGTGCAGTTCTAATGCAAGTAACCCTACGGTTACAGTAGATCAGGGGCAAATCATTGGAAAACGATTGCAATTCCGAGCCCAAGATACTGACTTTGATGTGGATGCCTACTTAGGTATTCCTTACGCTGAAGCACCTGTAGGTCCATTGAGATTCAAGCCACCTGTACCTAAGGAATGGCAGGGGGAACTCAACGCACACGAGTACGGGAACAGCTGCCCACAACCGATAATTCCTGCCTTGCCGTTTGACTTGGGAAAGACGAGTGAGGATTGTCTTATCTTGAACGTGTATGTCCCGGTACCTGTGGTATGTATATTTTAATTTGCCATCGCGAAACCTTTCCAACCACAAGGAAACATTTTTCGGGGAAAAATCTGTGACTGGTTGAAAAATTCGTGAAACATCTGTATTGGATTACAGACGGGATTACAGATTTTTCAACCAATCACAGATTACAGTAGCAGCGTCAATATGTAGTTGTATGCTGCAGGGCGATTCTAAATAAACTGTTTGGACTAATAAACTATATTTTAAAACTCTCATTTTGTTGATTTGAGTGGAAAAACACAGCATGCAAAATTTTCACATTTTTGAATTAAGAAATAAATGGTAATGCATTATCCAATACACCAAAGTAATGTGTCCGACTGGCACAATTAAGACAGTATTAATAACAAGAACTGTCTTTAAAAAAAAAATTTGCATTGACACATATTTGGAATGCTGGTAATTGTTTGTGTGTGGCACACCTAACCGGGTGTGAAATATCGGTATTTATTGGTAAATACCACCAATGACATACTAGGAAATCCGGGTAGGAAATACTCAAGAATTTCATGTTGCTGAATTGGAAAATGTGTAAATAGGTCTACATTTAATTCATACTTGTAACAAAGGGCTCAATGGAAATCACATTCACCAAGTTTCACAACCATCCAACAATCTATATTTAGACGACCTTAAGAATGTTTGCTGCTCAATTCAGTATCGAAGTTACGTAATGTTACTATGTCAACGGGATCACGCGCTAGAGTAATGAACCACGATCGAAATGATCACCACATAAAGTATATGGCACTCGAAGGCATACCAAAGTAGCGTGATCCGGTAACCAAGAGAATTACGTAACCACTTCGATGCTGAATGGTGATCATACGAGGGCTATCAAAAAGTTCTAAGCCTCAACAAGAAGGCTTGTTAGTAGACTCATGGTTCGAACCATGTTGCAATCATTTGGCACAACAACTTAAAAATTGACGCTCAATACAAAGTAGGTCATGAATTACGGTGTTTATTGTGTTGTTTTGTCATGTATCAGTTATAAAGTTTACTTTCATTAATCATGTTAATTGATTCATCAATTTGTGTTTCTAGCGTTCCAACAGAGCAGTGATGTTATGGATTCACGGGGGAGGGTACTCAATGGGAGCCGGAAGTTTTGCTAACCTTGAAACATATCCAATTGCCAGCCTAGGTGACGTCATCTTGGTTTCTATCAACTACAGATTAGGTGTTTTTGGATTTCTAGCTACAGGTATGTGAAGATATCCCGGGGGGCCACTCCCATTGTGTCCTGTACACCATCCGCGATAATGAAAACGCGTAAAAAGGGTCGTTTTTCGTGGGTAGGCACGATACGCGCGTATCGCGTTTAGGGTGTCAAAAACAAAAAAAATTGGAAAAAAGGGTAGCAAAATTGGTTTTTTTTAAATACGCGGAAATGAAATTTAGGGTATGAAATTTGATGTTAGGAATGAAATCCCTGTTTAGGGTGTCGTTTTAGCCCAGGGTTAAATCCTTGTTTACTGTGCTTTTCAAAAGTTGATTATCGCGGATGGTGGACAGGCCACAATGTGAGGGACCCCCCCCCCCGGGGGAAGATATAGGCCTACAATATTATAGCGAATGGCTATTATTAAACCATGCTAGCTATGGGATGTTATCGATGAACGTGATATGAGACAAAATAATACTGCATTAAAGAGCGAAAACAAGGAAGGAAAGGACACAAGAAAATCGTTTCAAATCAAAATTACATTATTTCGTCGGTCGCAACACATAGTGACGTAGAGTGATTTTCAAAATTTTCCGTTTCACATAGTGGCGTATAGGTTTAGAGCTAGCTATTATCCTATAATATTTATTCCTTGTTAACTATTAAAGATATAGTTTAATAGTTTGAACCTTAAACTTCAATTACAAATGAAATCGGGTCACTGAGAGATAACAGTGGAGGAGTATCGACTCCGTATTAGTAGCATATCCTTGAAAATCTATTTGTTGCGACCGACGATTTTATACTATTGAATGTCGCAAATATTGATTGACTCTCTGTACTTACAGGCGATGAAGTGGTACCAGGAAACATGGGAATGTTGGATCAGTTGGAAACGATGAAATGGGTTCAGAAGAATATTGAAGGTATGTACAATATTTACCTGCTATTTTGCTAGACTTAAGGGTATACGATGTATTGTTGGTCGAAGCAGCAAAACAAAGTAGTTCACAGCATCTTGCGAATGGTAGTGAGCTTTAGCAAAAATTGCATTGCTCAATTCATAGCGAGTGTGTAGAAGAATTCAAATATCACAGATATACTTTTGTATGTCCTGTGGTTCTTAAGTTATGTTGTAAAGATGGCTGAAACAACAACACTTTTGTAAAACGTGTATAACTCATTAGCAACAATAAATTAAGCAAGTTTTCAAAGTATATGTTTTGTAGAATGAACTTTTGCAAAACACCAAAGTGTTATTTTTCAATAATAAATCAACCAACAATACCTCGTATACACTTAAGGGATCTAAAATGAGCGTTTATTGCGTTTCGACAGTATTTTTGTGGGACATGAGAGCACCTCAGACCTATCGAATTGCATTCTGAATACGAAGCATGTCTTTCTGATATCAAATAATTTTCATTTTTTGAAAATCACAATATAATACAAATTTTATGACAAATTATAAAAATTTGATATTTTTCAAATTTTTGATATATAACAGTCCTCGAAGTAAATTATATAAATCTAATGACATATTCTTAAAGTGTATGTAGCAGGAGGAAAAGCCGACGGTCAATTGAAAATTTTGACCTTTCATATTGAAGATATGGATTTTTTTCCAAAAAGACCTAATTTTTTTTGGTGTTTTGGGAAAAAATCCATATCTTCAATACGAAAGGTCAAAATTTTCAATTGATCGTCGGCTTTTCATCCCACCTACATACACTTTAAGTATAAATCATCAGATTTATAAAGTTTACTTCAAGTACTGTTAAATATCAAAAATATCAATTTTAATGATTTGCCATAAAATGTGTATTAAATTGCGAATTTCAAAAATCAAAATTATTTGATATCAGAATGACATTCTTCGTATTCAGAATGCAATTCGATATGTCTGATGTGCTCTAATGTCCCACAATAAATACTGTCCAAACGTTTATACCCCAGCCCTTAATCAGACATAATTTAGATCTTCACAAGTTTTACAAAATAATGTTGGAAGATCTAATGTCGAGAAAACGCAGGAGGAAACGTTCATCACTTTTAGTCTCCGGTAATGTAGCTCTATGGTACTATATTATTGCAGTGTTGGTTTCCATCAGACCTAGGCTATGGTAAATAGTTATAGTAATCTGTTTTAATAGAAAAATCAGTGATAAATATATACCAGTTTGTATAATGGCAGGTATAAAAGTATAAAACTGTAGAATTAGGATTTAGTCCGGGTTTGGGTTCTGTTGGCATGTGGCAAAAATTGGCAAAAACCTTTTGTTGCCAGTTTTTGCCTGGCTTAGACCGACAAAAATGGCAAAAACACTCATGACAGGAGTAACACACAACTTTTAATGAATCATTCAACACCAAGTCCTTATATGTTTTGAATTTGATATGACACATTTCAGTTAATATGGTTAAGTGCACTGGTGCGAGATGAAAACCCATGCTTTTAATTTCTTAATATGTTGATATAATAATTACAATATCTGGCCTTATTACACTCAGAAAATTATTTTTGTTACTTAATAATTAGTTTTGAGATGAAAAACTTATTTATCACTTTTTTTAGTTTTTGCCATTTTCCCAGAAAAACTGACAAAAACTATTTTTGTGGAAAAAACGCGGTTAAAACCATGGGTTTTTTTTCACCTACGACAAAAACCTACGAAACTTGTTGATGTTGATAGTACTGCAGCTACCCCTCTTACACACAAATACACATGCACCTCATTCACCCACATAAATTCTTATATATAAATATATACATAATTGAGCCATTGCGGACTGCCACTTGCCTAAGCATCATAAGCAACCGTATCATGTACTTTACCGTGCCTATAAAAGTATTTCATGATAATTCATGTTTCACAATTTACCAAAATATGTTTCATTAATTTTTATTATATTACAGCTTTTGGTGGCGACCCTAACAGAGTAACAATATTCGGTGAGAGTGCTGGTTCAGGGAGTGTAAGCTTACATACACTGTCACCCTTAAGTAAAGGGCTATTTTCAGGAGCCATCATGCAGGTGAGCTGCCTCTGACATGAATTGTATTGTATGTGTGTTTTGGGAGTGGTGTACCGGGGAGACTAGGGTGGGTGACCGTGATGATATTGATAACGTTGATTATTTTGAGACGATATCCAGAGACAAGAATGTCTCTATTAGAATTTTTTATAAAAGGTTTGCGTCTGACGTCACTATAATCAAACTCTCCATGACCCTTGATTTGTTAGTAGCGCGTAAAAGGAAAGTTGATTCATCTGGTGCCGATCGGAGAAAAGGAATCGCATAAAATGGCAAAATATTAAGGTACTTTAACAAAGCAAAAGGTAACTTTTCTAGGCATTGTTGCCATAGTGCCTTCAGGAAGGAAAGTTTCATATTACTAAGACCTAACTGTTGAGACTGTTTGTATGTTTGGAGGTGCGAAATTAACCATAACACTCGCTGATTTACTGTGCCGTGTTCAGGAACTCAAACTGAACACTCGTTAAGGTTAAAGGTAATGACAGATAAAAACAAATAGTGCTTCCATTAGCATAATCCTTTTTTAAACAACAATATTGGTGTAAAAATAAGACATGAAATTGTGTATTTTAGTGTAAAATATTCGGTTTTTACAGGCCTGAACATGGCACGTGAGCATTTTCTGGGGTCAACTCTTTAGCTTTTCAAACTAATATAGTTTCGCTATAGAAAAATTTACCCAACTCTATAAGGCACATCGTACGGGTTCATATGTTATAATTCAGAATTTCCGTTTGCGAATGCAACCAGTAAAAGCCATCAATGCATGGGTATATTACACCCAATGAAAATTGATAAAAGTGATATCAAAACGGAAATGCTGACAAAACTATGATATAGCTCCATTTAATGTGAAAGAAAAAATCGTTCATTCACCATATTACTTTGAAAAGCTAAAAAGTCATGTCAAAATCGAATATTATATCTTTGTAAATTTGCAAAACAAATACAGTATCAAGTATTATGGTTTTGTTTTCTGAAATTTACTAAACACTGAACTGAAAATTATTGTGTTTCATTTGGCCGATTAAAATGGCGTAGCGCACAATTTTGCTCATCTCTACACCGAATTCGATCGGTTCCTGTATCTACATGTAAGGGATGCACCATTTGATTTTCAGGGGCATGGAAATTTTGGTTGGGCGGATATTTGTTATTTTGAATTGTAATATATACCTTTATGCAGAGTTGGGTACTCATCAGGGCAATGGGGCGAAATGTTTTTTCCCGTCTCACTCTTGGCTCAGGTTATGCGCTTTTTCAAAAAAGTCCCATGCCCGGTCCCATGCCCACCCCTGGAAATCAAATGATGTGCATCGGTGCGTCCCTAATGAAGTGACTGAGTGAGCCTTCTATCTATAACAATAGCCAGCGAGAGACCAGCGTTCTGAGTGCAATGTTTTACTTAAAATGACTAGTCAATAGTCTAATGTAAATCGTAACGTCGCTAGCGTGTGTGGTTGTGGTGCCTTTAGTGTCATAAATTTTTATACACTAATCCGACGAGCCATGTAATGGTCAGAATTCATTCTGCCATTACTGGGGACCATCCGCACAAAACTGGTGTTGTAACTGCCCAATTGGGTGGAAAAGCGCTGCTTCAAAATCAATCTTATATTGCATTGTAAACTTTTAGTATCCTTTTGTCACACGGGTGATGGAACACAGTTTAAAATTTCCGCAAAGCCTGTATCATTTCACATTTCAGGTGGGATGGCCGACTTCAATGGCTGCCATTGAGGTGTAGGAATGCTAATAATCGAATTTGTATTATAACCATTCGACTTGTAAACCACATTTAAGCACAAGACTCATGTCTTTCATATTAGAGTGGAGCTGCAACTGCTCCATGGGCGGTCTTAGAGGACAAGACACTTTTTCACAAGCGTGCATTTGGCATTGGTAAGCTCGTTGGATGTGAAAAGGAGGACACCAAACAGCTCCTAGACTGCCTCGTTGATGTACCTACTGATGACCTTCTTAATGCCTCGCAAAGGGTAAGTTTTAGTTAATTTCAAATTTGCCCTCCCCCCCCCAATTGAAGTACGGTATCAACTCTCTGGGGGGAAATTGTGTAAAAATAGAGGCCTTTATGGAGAAAATGCTAAAAAGTTGTAGTCTTTTGCGGGTAGAAATCTGGGGCCCTTCGAGGTAAGATCCTAACACAGGGTCTCTTTCGGGGACACTGCTAATAAACCATAAAGACGGAAATTATGAGCTTTTTGTATACTCAGTTTGGCATATCGTCTTAGTATTTCCCTCCTGGGGACAGGCATTTTGAGTCCATACTTGACTAATTGTTTTTTGGTTTGTTCTTGTTTTGTTGTTGTTGTTGTTGTTGTTGTTGTTGTTGTTGTTGTTGTTGTTGTTTTGGTTTTTTTGCTTCTCTTTCTCTCCTCTCCCTTTTCATAACACATGTCATACCGTGGGTTTTTTTTCAGATGATGGAAGTGTTTCCTGAAGACCCAGAAATGCTTGCATTTGCACCCGTTTATGATGATCACTTTCTTCCCGAGTGTCCAGATACACTAATTAGTCAACGTTCCTTTAATCCTGTCAATATTATGGCTGGTTACAATGCCGATGAAGGTACCATGGCCTTCGTCTTCCGCTTCCCAGATGCAACTGAGAAACCACACTGCGACGCCACCGAATTTGAATATTACATGGCAGCATCAAAATTTCATTTAACTCCACTGCAGAAAGATGCACTAGAATTGGTTTATTTCGACAATGCTATGTTAACAGATCCAAATCCAAATTATTTTGACGCCTTTGCTAGGATTTCGCGAGACTCTGGGTTTGCATGCTCCACAGACACGTACCTGCGTGGCGCAGCTGAGGCGGACGCTGGTTCTGTTTACGCGTATTACTTTAACCACCATCCTTCTAAATCGGGTTTCAACACACCATGGAGTGGAGCTTGTCACGGCGATGACACATTTTTCTTTGGAATTCATTTTACTCCCAATGACTTCAATCTGACTGATGTTGAAGTTGAGATGACTATGAAGATGATACAATACTGGACAAATTTTGCTAAAACTGGGTAGGTTTGAAGATATATTTGTAAAATTTTGTTTTTATTAAGGTTTCTCATTTTAATACCATTAGTGCCTGGTATGAACACCATCTTCTTGCAGCTAAATAATTGCCTCTTTATGAAATGCAGAAATCCCAACATTGGCACTAAAAATGAGGAAGCTTCCAGTCCTGCAGCAAAGTTGTTAGAATGGCCGCAATTCACTCTCGATAAAAGAATGTACAAGGAACTGTCACCACCCATGACGAATATACCAGACCCGACAGGAATATCATGTAAACTATGGAACGCTTATTTTCCCAAATTGGATGCAGCCCTAGGTAAGTGTGCTAATAATTATTTTGCTTCTGATGAACGTGTACGTATAATGTGTGGGTTGGGTGTCATGTGTGGGAAAGTCACCCATGCATGAAACTTCTCCTTCCAACTGGCGCGGTGATGGGGACAACCGAAGTCTTATAAACAGTCCCAGGAATAAAATACGTACAAATAATGTAAAATGCACTGTGTGTAAAATGTGAGTAAATCTCCAAACATACCAGGTTAGGAGCTGTTAGGCAGGCAAAATGAGAAAGATATCTCTGTTTGTAATAGTATAATACAGATGTGAGGACAGAGCTCAAGTCCCCGGTCCGCGGCTATTTATGTATCTATGTATCTGTGTGTGGAGTGGGGAGAGTGTGTTTTGGCTGATTAATTTGGAGAAAGTCCAAGTAAAGTACCGTAAAAATCAAAAGATTTCAAATAATTAATTAATATTTATACTTAGTATTGGATCTTTCCAGGGAATAGGTACACCACCTTGACACACAAAAATATTCCTTCAATTCCCAGGTTTACCTTCTACATGTACAAACATTTGGATTTCAGAAAAGAAACATTTCTGGAATATCCCGTTAATCAAATTATTTTTCTAATCAATCACTGTATTCTTACTGTTGCAGCTGACAAACAACAAGAATGTAAATCTCACTGGAGTAAAGAAGAAAAGGAATCGTGCAGTGGAGAGGCAAAACCGTGATGAGCATGGAGTGTGATTGATAATAATAATAATAATAATAAATATATATATAATAATAATAATAATAATAATAATAATAATAATAATTAATAATAATAATAATAATAATAATAATAATAATAAATAATAATATTAATAATAATAATAATAATAATAATAATAATAATAATAATAATAAAAATAATAATAATAATAATGATAATAATAATAATAATAATAATAATAATACTATCACTATTACTACTAATAATAGGCATATCACCTCAAAAATAATCGCAGCAGAAACACGTTATTTAATGTTCCTACATTATTGAGCTTTATTAAAGCATCAAAATCAAAAACAGAATTGAAATCGGTCAATGCATTGTGATGTAGTGTCAATTTAAAGATGCTCGTAGATGGAATGAAATCCTGCCACAAATGGCTGTAATGACAAAATTGGCACATTTCGAGATTTTGAAGGTATATTTGGACGCTTGCTTGAAAAAGCAGCGTTAATTTAAATATCACATGTTAAATGCCTATCTTTCCTGACTTCGTTACAGAAAACAAAATTAAAAAATCTATCATTGAATAATCATAATAAATTAACCAAATATACTATTTTAGCAATTTCGGCCAATCTGCAGACAAATTAAATCTCAAAAAATGACTAAGTTCAGCTAATTAATATGCAAAATTGATGCCAATAGAAAACCGTACATGATATAAAGGTGCGGGTTTTTTGCACACATATGTATACAACGTTATTTCAATTGATAACAAAAAATACACAAAAAGTAATTAATTATGCAAATTAGGTAATTACAGCTAATTATGTATTTATGCTATTATTATGCAAATTAGGCATGAGTAATTTTAGGTTTTTTTCAATATTTAATGAACGTCTGTTCATTCATCATAATTTTTTTAAGTATGATCCTGTTATGAGGTTGAATAAATGAACTGCAGTTAATTATTTAAAAACAATACAAAAAAAATAAAAAGTTTTGACGGTGTCTAGAATATAATTTTCATTTTTACTGTAAACATGGTATGTGTCACCATTACTCAAAGCCATGTCCGAAAAGTAAAAATTAAAATTCAGTTGCAATGAGGCTTTAAATTAACATTTTGTCATCTGGATTAACACGGGAGGACAATCGGTAAAGTGAACAGCAATTTTACTGTACCGCGTATACAAAAATAGTATGGCCTTGGACACACACAATGGCTTAGAGCTATTGTGGTTTGGAAAATTACTCCCTAAAAAAACATTGATTAATGTTTTGCTTCAACTGGTTTTAGGGAAGTGTTTCATTTGTTGTCGACGGAATTAATTTACATGCTAAGAAAGATTAGTATTTCAGCTAAATGGTGGTAGTTCCTTTACTTCAATAGGCCTATATTTACTGATTTATGAGCGATCTTCAAAATCCATAAAACAGGCAGTAGCTCTTAAACAAAACAATTTTTAATTTTGGAGGACCCGATGTTAGCCTCGGAAAGGCTTCACACATCATTTATTAAAAATTTAAACAATTTGGATAAATGAAGCATATGAAGAAATTCATTTATCGACATGGATGTTTTCTAAAATTGACCAAATTTGAAGCGCGCCCTTTTCAATTCACTGTTATGCTTGTATGCACAGTGTAGCAGAATTATTGTGCAGCCACTGTGACATACCTACTAATAATAATACTAACAATAAAGTGATAATAATGATAATTGCCATTTATGTTTATGATCATGAAAAGCTTCTTCGTTATCACTATTATAATTCGTTTCATAATTATTTGGAGTAACCTGTATTTTTCTATATACTTTTGTACAAGTTTCAATTGAGGGGGGTCAAAAAAAAAAAAAAACAGATGTGGAAGTGACTATTTGTAGTACTTAATGTAAGGTGTATTGTGTGTCCTAGGGAAATCAGACCCTAATTTTAAGGCTATTTATGTGCTCGTGACATTTATACCGTAAAACCCCGTCTACAAGCATATATAGTGTTTTTTTTAAATAAAAGCTTAATTAATTCGAAGCAAGCGTTAATATACCAATACAAAAGATCGGTCTTAAAATAATACTTGTTTGTATATGCTTGGATCCGTAATTTATTTGCTCAAACTCCATAATGGCGACTGTGTTAATGTAGCTTTCATCAGAAGCACACTATATGCTTGTAGACGGGGTTTACGGTATCGTAAGAAGCAAAGGCCGTGCATCTTGAAGGTTTTATGCTGAGCCAAAGTTAAACCTTTGTTGCTAGTGTTTGAACGTTTTACTACATTCAAGCACAATGTCTTCACTTCATTTTGGAAAGATTACTAAAAACTCAGGTACATGATATAGTGCCGTGGTTAAGACTCTTGCATTGATTAATTCAGCGACATTTTTATGGAGATTATCCAACGCTACAAATTATGCTTACAAAACATTTGGCTTCAGTTTTTAACCGTTTCCGATATATAGTGCAGTGGTTACGACTCTGCACCGGTAATCCAGCGACATTTTTATGGAGATTATTAACGCTACAATAATATTCTTACTAAACATTTGGCTTCAGTTTTTTACCGTTTCCGACGTACTAAATCTGTATTCGCTTTAACCAACATAATAAACAACCACAAATCACACTTTCATAAATAACTTCTACTAAGTACTTTGTAGCCTAGATTTTAGAATATAAAACCATGGGTATTTTCAATATCCCGGTACGTATCGTAAAATAACAGAGATGTGATGATGGAGGACTTTTTGAATGACCCTCGTAACAATATCCCAGTGGATCATGTGTTACAGATTAGTAGTTCAGTGACATTTTACTGATTGAGCTGTTGAAGCATGATAGATTGTAGAGTATACATGAATACGATTATCCTCTGTTATAAATGTGCATCTGATTTACTATAATTCCTTAGTAACACTAAACAAAAATATATGAGGCAAAATGATACACTAAAATGGTTTAAAAGCCCTTTAAGAAACTGTGAGTCCATGGAACATATACGAAGGTCAGTCAATAAGTTCTATATACCCCCTCTAGCTTCTACAAACTTAACATGATTATACAAAGGAATATTACCTACAAATGAAGGTAAATGCATATTGATACCGTTTCCAGATTTTTGTAGGTGACCTCAAAACAGAAATTTGATACACTGGAAACGGTAAAACAATCGTAAAACATTTACATGAAAATATGTGTGTATTCCTCCTATTCCTACCTTAAGATCTGCTCAAGTGATCTTGCAAGTGTTATGATTTAATAGAGGTTATTCAAGTCACCTGTACCTAAGGAATGGACGGGGGGAACTCAACGCACACGAGTACGGGAACCTTAGGAAAGACGAGTGAGGATTGTCTTATCTTGAACGTGTATGTTCCGGTACCTGGACGTGGTATGTACATACATTTTATTTTGTTATTGTTGCGAAACCGTACCAATATCAACAGTAGCGACTATTTAATCAATCTGTCATTGTATGCTGAATAGGGCCGGGCGATTCTAAATATACCGAAATTTTGATTTTTAAATGGGACACATTTTAAGACACTGCCCATTGGGCCATAGGGCAGTGTCCTATATCAATGATCTTCCTGACTGTGTCAGATCATCGACCACTAGATTGTTTGCTGATGATCGCATAGTTTACAAGCACACATCTACGCCTGAGCCTCAAGAAAGATCTTGACACCCTCCAAGAATTGGAATCCAAGTGGCTGATGAGATTTAATGCTGCGAAGTGCCAGGTCCTTCGTGTCACGAACAAGCGTCGAAGGTCACCTTCCATCTGTCTGCCCAGAGACCGACCTATCTGAGACCAAGACCGAGACCAGGCAGTCCGAGACCAAGACCGAGACCGACTGGTCCGAGATCGAGACCAAGACCGAGACCGGCAGGTCCGAGACCAAGACCGAGACCGAGACCGAACTTGAAAGCAATATCTTTATTGAATGATAACTTTATCGGTGACTGCAAGAAAGCAAGAGTAACCTTAAGGATGACGAACTGATAACGAAAATTCTGTTATATTTACGGACAGCTCGTCACCCATTTCATAAACCTACTTTTACATTTTTTTATTCTTTACCCCATTATTTCCCTCATTCTTCAGGCCCGGCCCTCTATCGGGAGTTAATTTATAGTTTAAGCTTGTTTGCTATTGTTTTTGGAGCAATATTGTTTCTTTATAAGCCTGCGGCGCAACCTTGAACAATATTGTCTTTTGAGATAACGCCCCGTTGCCACCCCCAGCCAGCCCCATACCTCGTTTTGATTTTTAAAGGAGGATACCAAACAGCTCGTAGACTGCCTTGTTCGTGTACCTACTGATGACCTTCTTAATGCCTCGCAAAGGGTAAGCTTCAGTTATTATGATGAAAGTGAAAACGTCGGGACACGCCCCGTTACATTAATGTGCGGCGGCAACTTTCAACATGGGGTGCGGGCATCTTTTGCGGGCAGATGCTAAAAACTGGGGTCCTTCGAGGTATAAGATCCTAAAACGGGATCGTCTCTATCGGGGCGGGGGCAGATGCTAAAAAACCATAAAAACGGAAAATATGAGATCTTTGGCCAATCAATTTCGCATATCTTCTTAGTATTTCCCTCCTGTCATAGCACACGTGATAACCTGTTTTGGTTGTTTTTTCAGATGATGGAAGTGTTTCCCGAAGACCCAGAAATGTTTGCATTTGCACCCGTTTATGATGATCAATTTATTCCCGACCGCCCAGATACACTAATTAAAAAACGTTCCTTTAATCCTGTCAATATTATGGCTGGTTACAATGCCGATGAAGGCACTACGACCTTCGCCAATTTCTACCCAGAGACAATTGAGAAACCACAATGCAACGTCACCGAATTCGAAAATTTTATGGCAGTATCAAAATTGAATTTAACTCCACTGCAGAACGATGCACTAGAATTGGTTTATTTCGACAATGATATGTTAACTGATCCAAATTCAAATTATTTTGACGCCTTTGTTAGAATTTTGCAAGACTCTGGCTTTGCATGCTCTACAGCTGAGGCGGACGTCGGTTCTGTATATATACGCGTATTACTTTAACCACCATCCTTCAAAATCGATTTTCAATACACCATGGAGTGGAGCTTGTCATGGCGATGACTTGGTTTTCTTTGGAATTCATTTTACTCCCAATGACTTTAATCTGACTGATGTTGAGGTTGCAATGACTTTCAAGATGATACAATACTCGACAAATTTTGCTAAAACTGGGTAGGGTTTTGTTGTTATTTTTCTTATTTTTGTTTGTCTCCTGTTTTCGAATTTTGGTACTATTAATTGCCTGAACATACTCGTATATATTTTAGAATTTTCTGTTTTTATTAAGCACATTAAGCCTCCTCTGATGTAATACCATAAATGCCAGACATGAACACCGCCGAGATAAATTAAAGAATCAAACCTCAGATAATCTTGCAGCTAAACAACCATTTAATTAAATGACATGGGTTTTGTCCATAATGAAATGCAGAAATCCCAACATTGGCACTGAAAATGAGGAAGCTATCAGTCCTGTTGTTAGAATGGCTGCAATTCACTCTTGATAAAAGAACGTTCAAGGAACTGTCACCATCCATGAAGAATATACCAGACCCGACAGGAATATCATGTAGACTATGGAACGATTATTTTCCTAAATTGGATGCAGCCTTAGGTAAGTGTGCTACACAGGGAAAATATGCCACCTAGTGCCAGGTTGGCACTTGCCAACTGATACCAATGTGGCATTTGCCATGCTCGGCCAAGAAGAATGTGCAAGGGGTATGCACAACCAGGCATTTGCAGTTACGGGCCAAATTGGCATTTGCCATCAATATCCAGAGTGTCAGAAATCGTTGGCATCTGCCAATTGTACCAGGTTGGCAAGTGTCAATCTGGCAGGGTTTGGTATTATCATTTTTTGGTAGAATTTAAAGAATTGTATTATTTTTGAACAAAAATGAGATTTTTAGATGGTTTCCAGCTGTGGTTCCCAGTGTTTTAGGCGTTATGTTGTTTTGAACATACAAATCATTGCATGATCTTTGTTTTAATTGGTTTTTGTAATTTGAATAAATCAAAATAATAATTTTGTACAAAAATGAGCTATTTCTGATGATTGAATTTCGTTTTCATGTGTTTTTATTATTCTAATTTATTTTGGAACAAAAAATTCAATTTTTGGATGTTTCTTGTGGTGGTTCACGGGGTTCGGCTCCAGGTCGTTTTGATAGTAATTATGTATCTGTATGTGGAGTTGAGAGAATGTTCATGTTTCGGCTGATTGATTTGGGGAAAGTAAAGTACCATAGAAATCAAACGATTTCAAATAATTAATTAATAGTATTGGATCTTTCCTAGGGAATGGGTACACCACCTTCACAAAGAAAATATTCCTTCAATTCCAGGCCAGGTTTACTTTCCACAAACATTCGGATTTCAGGAAAAAAAACATTTCTGGAATATCCCATTAATCAAATCAATAGCATTGTATACCTATGCTTTTATTTTTCTAATCAATTACTGTTTTCTTACTGTTGCAGCCGACAAAGAACAAGGATGTAAATCTCACTGGAGTAAAGAATGAAAGGAATCGTGCAGTGGAGAGGCAACACCGTGATGAGCATGGAGTGTTATAGATTATGGAGTGTTATTGATTATTATGAAAGATGACAGTGTAACAGATCAACACTCACTCGCCGAGCTCATAATTACGTGTTTTTAGTGAAATGTAAATTGGGTCATCTTTGAAATGCTCTTTTTTTCTTGGGAAAAGTCACATCATGTCGGATGAGGTATAGACGAATCCAACGAGCCAAGTCATGGTCAGGATTTGGTCGGCCATTATTGGGTCCCCGCATGCACCAAATAGTTGTTGTGTGTGCCCAATTGGGTGGATTAAACCCGCTTAAAATTCGATGTTAGATTCTTTTGTGTTGTAAACTGTCGGTTCTGACGGGGCAGCTAATGGCTGCCATTGAGGTGTAGGAATGCGTGAAATTGGATTCGTCTATAGAATAAACTAAGAAAAGAAGACAAATGACAAGAGGCATTGATGAAAATCGTATTATTCCCCAGCAAACACCAAAATGTTTATAGAACGTAATATGTTATCATGGTTATAAACGCGTTTTGATTTTGGTCAAAATGTTTTAAAGAACATTTAAGCGTCCTGTTACATCAATGTTTTAATAACATTTAAATGACGGGTATATTGAGGGTTGAGAGCCAGAAAGTCTCAACTCACAATCACCTGCATAAAGTCGCCAGGGCATTATAGAAGATACAGGCCATTAATCATGACAAAATTTAATAGAAAAGAAAAGACATTGTGGAGGAAATATTGCTTTTTGAAGACCAAAGCAAGGAGCCAACTTTGAGATCTGGTCACAGTGAGTTACGGCTTTCTGGTTCTGAACCCTCGATATAAAGGTCATGAAAGGTCATAGACAAATTCAGACCAGTGCCATTTGCATCGTGTATTGCAATGGTTGCAGAGGGAAGGGTTTCATAATTAGTCAGTGATTGCCTTCATCGCTCATTGATAAGCATGGTTATCTCTCTCCGGAAAGGAAAAAGATCGGATCTTGTCAAAAACACCTTGGTGTGTGTGAGACCTTGTCATGCAACAGCTTCCGACATTGTCATCGTGGATGTTTCACAGCTATTTTACCATATTGTGCGACCACATAGTGGCAGACCCTCATAACTGGTTGCGTCCATCCAGGTTCGTTATCCAGATGGAGCTGAAAAAGTTGTTGTCTTTGACAAGTTTCAAGATGTCTCGTACATGTAGGAGAACGAGGCGATCTTGTGAAATTATCATGGACTCTCAGCTCTCCATCAGCAGTCTTGAGCACACAAAAGAGATGCAATCATGGAGAGCAATATTAACAAACGGTTGCTGGTGAGCGTCACCTTCAAGAGAATGCGACAATGGAGCCTCAGAAGCATGGCGTGTTTGATAATGACGAGGCGGACATCACCATAATCTCCTATGTCCTTGAGGCTTCCAGCTGTGGCCAGAGAATGATCCGTGTCCGTAGTGACGCAAGGACGTGTTTGTCCTGCTGGTTTATTGGGTGTACCGGATGGAGATGCAGTTCAAGATGCGCGTATGCAGATGGCGTCGAGAGATGGGACAGGGCCAGCTGCTTGGCATGCACTCCCTCAGCAGGTGCGACACAACATATCTGTATCAGTGCACTACAAAACCTTGCTAAGTGAAGTGGGCCCACACAGACAGATCTGATGGTGGCAGTAAAACCTTCATCATTACTCGGTAACATTCATGGAGTCTGCCTACTTTACGCTCTTCATTGCCCTGCCTCCAACATCTGCCAACCTGTTTAAGCAAATGCCGTGGACACATCTGCAGGTAATGTTGTGGAAAGCAGCATAATTCAAACCCCACCGCGTTAACCAATATCACTCACTTTGGTTGGGAGCTCCGAGATGACACACCGGTCCTGTAATTGCTCCTCATGGTGGCCCAGCTCCACCAGAGTTCCTTGACGTGATTCGGTGTCAGTGTAGGGTACAGGGCAAGCACCGAGGCATGTGACTTTTACAAATTGCAAAGAGCATCTTTCGTGCACGTCGCACTGTATCTGCTCTAATGAAGTGGGCTGTGAGATGAGACGCTATGAGATGAGACGCTCAGACTGGAGATGAGATGGTGGTGAGATACATGATGTTAAGGGAGAAGATTTTGAGGAAGGTGTTATATTTATATTAATAATTTGTTGAGATAAACTTCGATTATTTTCATAAATCTACACCTTTTTTTGGACACCCGGGTATTTGTACCTATATATTCACCAAATAAAACCGTGTAGCTTTCAGTGTACAATCCAACTGTTCACGTAATTTCTCCCGTTGCGTGATGCCATCAACGTCGACAAAAGTCATCGATAAGCGGAGTACCGAGTATCGCACCAAAGGCCGGACAACACATCGTTTTTAGCAACGGAAAACGCACATTAAAACGTTGGACTGCCATAAAACGTTTAGAACTTAAAAATTGAAAAGGTGCTGCAGCCAAACAATTTGCTAAAATGTTGTTTAATATCGCCTACAACAAGACAAAACATGACACAGTATAATATAGACCAACTTGTAGCTCAGACGAAGACTAATCAGTTATAATCACAGAGCACCATGAGTATTTGTACAGATTAGCATTTATACGGGCATTTATATCGTCTGTGTTTGCTAATAGATAAAGAAGTTAACAGAAGTGATTTATTTGAGATCCTCTATAATGTATACATTCATCAGGGATGCTTACACACGTTATTTACTTCCGCAGATTTCTGCTCAGTTCTGACATAGCCTCATCAACATGATCAATTGACGTATGACCAGAAATATGCCGTCTATCAATATGGAAAACATACATCACAGTATGAAATCATCGTTCTTATCATGTTTCAACTTTTTCCTAATCTCTCTACTGCTAACACATCCCAGTACATCTGCAAACCCTGTAATTGAAACTGAACAGGCACGTTTTATAGGCACCGTTCTCGATTTGCCAGTGGACGAACAAGGACTCGCAAGATCAGTCCATGCATACTTGGGAATCCCATATGCCGAACCACCTGTAGGAGATCTGCGTTTTAGACAACCTGTTGCTAAAATATGGAGCAATGCTGCCGGGGAACCGATCAATGCAACTTCGTTGGGGAATCGATGTCCTCAAGTTTATAATCCCTATTTCCCTGTGCTAGGCAATTACGATGAAGACTGTTTAAATTTAGATGTGTATGTGCCGGTACCAGTGGTAAGGATATAAAATAATGATTAGTAGGAAGTCAGGCAACATGCTCAATGTGTCTTTTTATCTATTCATATTGCATAACTATGATAACAATGCTTGTGGTGTCAGTTTCCTGATCTCCTATTGATACTTCCCATATTTGGTGGGCTAGTCCTATGACTAACTTCAAGAATGTGCATGAGAGTGACTAACCCTCTTTGTGGAGATTAGCCTAGATAAGGGACGTACACCTCAGATAAAGCAGTCGCAGTCCCAACCCCAAATAAGGCGCCTTAACCCTTAATAAGGAACATAAACCTAAGATAAGAGAAGTAAACCCCAGACGGCGCCTTATCTGGGGTTTAGACTGCCATATCTGAGTTTACGTCTCTTATCTGGAGTTGAGGCGCCTTATCTTGGGTTTAGATGCCTTATCTGAGGTTTACGACCCTTATCTGGGGTTAACGACCCTTATCTAGAGTTAGAGATTGGCTGTCCAATCCCACCTCTTTTAGCCAGTATCTTTGTGTATTTTCCCAGCTATTTCCTTTTGCTTCTTTTGTCTGTTTGGCATGTTTTGGTACCTTTTTGTGTTTTTATTTATTCTCTATGTTTGTTTTTGATGTTATTCATGTATAGGCATCCCTTCAATTTATTGCTTGTCAATATTGGGTTTCGCCTGGCGTTTCGCCGAATGTTATAAATAAAATAAATAAATTAAGGCACCTTATTTAGGGTTAAGGCGCCTTATTTGGGGTTTGGACTGCTGTATCGGGGGTCTACGTCCCTTATCTGGGGTTACGGCGCATTATCTGGGGTTTAGATGCCTTATCTGGGTTGGTTTAGACTGCGATATGCTAAGGTTAAGGCATCTTAGCCACAGGTAAGGAACGTAAACCCAGGATAAGGCCGTCTAAACCACAGATAAGGCGCCTTATCCCTAGAAAAGCGATGTAAACCCAAGATAAGGCAGTTTAAACCCCATATAAGGGACATGAACCCCAGATAAGGCGGAAATGACACACTAATGCTTCTGCTCTCATTCAAAATCACATTTACGCTCTACCAAATGGGGGCCATCTTGGATTTCTGGGCAAAAATTATGTTATAACGTCAAAATATTGTCAGAAATTCGGATTTCTTGTGGTCGACTTACCGGAAAAAGTGTATTTGTACACGATTTTAGGTACTCGGGTTCAAAACTTATTTTTTCAAGATGGCGCCGGTGGCCACCATCTTGGATTTCTGGGTAAAAATGAGGTCGTAATGTCAAAGTAATGTCAAATTTGAAATCCTTGTGGTCGACTTATCCAAAAAGTGTCTTTGTACACGATTTTAGGTCCTCTGGTTCAAAACTAAATTTTTCAAGATGGTGCTGGCCACCATCTTGGATTTCTGGGTGAAAATGATGCCGTAATGTCAAACTAATGTCAGAATCGGAATCCTTGTACTCGACATATCAGTAAAAGTGTCTTTGTGCATGATTATAGGTGCTCTGGTTCGAAACTTAAATTTTCAAAATGTTGGCGGCGGCTATTTTGGATTTTGGCCTCTAGCGAAAAATGCCTGGATATTCGCGAGGGACATGGGGCTATTTTTTTTTCTAAATGGTCCTTAGAATGATAGAAGTCGAATCAATCGTCAAACCTTACTAGCCAGAGAGTGGTCACCAAATTGAAGTTTTTGACTTAACTACATTGGCGTAGATCCCGGGGATGGGGGGGGGGGGAATAAGTTCCCCATCTTTAGCCAGGGGTGTCCATACAATCATTCCCCCAATGTTATTGACGCCTGTATGGGGTTTCTTACATATTAACCTCATATTTGGCCATTTCAGTCCCAAAAGCACAGTTTTTTCGCGCTTCGCGCAAATTTATTCCATCTTTGCACCATATTTCAACACTTTAGCTTCAAAATGGCAAAATATTTCGCGCGCAATTCTACTGTAAACTTACTATGTCGCCAAAAGGTGCTGAATTCACTATACACCAAGCAATTTTTTCCAACCCCATTCCCCCAATATTAAAACGAAATCTACGCCACTGAGGAAAACGGACGTGGGCAGTATACAAATAGGTCAAAACTGATGAATTTTCAAGGGGGTATGCTTTGGTGGGGCGGCAGGGAGAGGTTTGCCTAGGGCGGCAAAATCCCTAGGAACGGCCCTGTCCACAGACCATGGACAGCAACCAACGTTGCGGTCGTCATTTGGCGAGGAAAAGTTCTGATTGTTTTGTCCCATACGTGTGAGAGATTGTTTCTGAGTCCTCCACCACCATGACCACGGTTGAGGGACGGTTGTTCTGCCCGAACCCAGATGACTTTTTTTGTTTGCTGGCTTTTAGATGTGTGTATATACAACAGACACATCAACCAGGATCAGGACCCGGGGATCAGGAGTTACCGAGAATTAATGTGTTTCACATCACAACCCAGCTGAAAGACAGTGATACTGACCGCAACGTTGGTTGCTCCAAGCTATGTGGAAAAGCTGGTATTTAATTCATTCTCTCGTTTACGATTGCCAGATGATTTAGAGTGTTCACCAATCAATATCGTCACACAGTTTTAGGGATAAGAATCAGAATTGGGATACGATGGTCATCAGGCTATATATGTATATAGGTTAAGGACTGGAGTTTGAGTTTTGGTTAGGTAAATAGTATAATGTGTCAGAAACATTATATGGACTCAAGACTCTTTCTCAAAAAAGGTGTGTCACCTTTCGGAGAAGCCGGGTTAGTGTGGTCCCCGGTGTGGTTAGATCAAGGCCAGGAATATAATGTAATGAGACATACTACAACTACTAAAGTACCAGATTTCATACCTGAATATCTATTTTATTAGTACAATGTTTCTTGCAATGTCTAATTATATGGCATGTGCCTTTTTTAGCCTGATAAAGCCGCCGTTATGTTTTGGATACATGGTGGCGCATTCGTAGTCGGTACTGGCTCAATGGAGATTTTGCCTCTTTCACCATTGGCTGTCTTTGGTGACGTCATCGTTGTAGCGGCAAATTATCGTCTGGGTGCATTAGGTTTCTTGTCTACAGGTATGTAAAAAAATAGTGTTTGATGTAGTAGCGTAACATGACGGAGGATCTACCCCAGTTAGGACTTATTGTGACTCCCGTTGTCCCCCTAATGGACCGAAAGTTGCAAGTGTCTGTGAAGCCACATTACCATCATACTGATTACCTCTTTCGTCTTGCTACATAACTCAACTGCAGAAGTGGAAGTACGTAATTTTGAGCATAGGAAATACAATATGTTGTTCAAGGTTAACGAATAGAGGAAATGTTAGCACGGACTTTTATTTCACTTTATGCATCGGCTATAATCTAAGCTAAATGGCAGTATAGGGCTATATTTATTTCGAAGGCATTTGTAGATTTAGGCCACTAATTTGCAATGAACTTCAAAACAAAGGCCATACCCAACTTGACACTCTCTTTGAATATTCCATTTTTTGACACTAAGGTGATGATGAGGTTCCGGGTAACCTGGGTCTCTATGACCAAAGACAAGCGCTGAAATGGGTCCAGGATAATATTCAAGGTAAATTTAACAACATGTTTTATGTCTTATAAACATGATAAAGAGAAAAATGTGCTGACCTTTCTAAAAGTTGCTTTATAACACGCAGCGGAACTGGAACTTTGTCAAAACATATTCCGTTTCCATATAGCAGTATATTTTCTTTTTTACCTGCTAAAATGGACCACAAAATAAACAATCTCGAAGTTTACGGCCATCTGTTTGGAGGAAACACAACTAGTCGTATAAAGCAATTATTGAGAAATTGCGAATTTAGTACGTAAACTATATCACTTTGCTGTGACTAACATGTCATTGAAGTAAGAAATCACAATCTCTCAAAAACCAAAGCACTTACGGCTTTCTTGCATTCGACCAGCGATATTGTTTTGTTTTTGTTTTGTTTTGTTTTGTTTTTTACGCATCCTACAGCGTTCGGCGGCGATCCATCTCGAGTAACCATCTTCGGTACCAGTGCCGGTGGAGCAAGCGTTAGTTGTCATGTACTTTCACCTCTTAGTAGTGGTCTCTTTTCTAGAGCAATTATGCAGGTAGGTTTTAGAACACGTTTTGCTTTGTTCGGCGGCGAACATCAAGTTTCTCAGATGTCAGAGCAACTTCGGATCAACATGATCAAGGGACAGTGCCAATCCCCATCGCTGATCCATCCCCTTTGTAATTGATTTCGTCATCTCTTTTATAATCTTGGTGCAGTACCTTACTATTCTGTTTAAAAGGCTCATATCATCCTAATAAAATTTACTAATAATCTGTTAGGTCGGTGTTCCTTATTACAAAGTCTTTCCCCTGTCTTGCCCCTCCAAGATATTGGCTCTCGGTTGACGGTAACAATAACCATAACTGGCAGCTATAGTTATTGTTGTATGTGCAAACAAATAACTCTTGTCCAGTCTTCCTACTATTCTCCATTCTGAAGCTTCCACTCTTCCCCGCCTTGGAGCCTCCTCGTGGCTTTGACTGCAGAACTTCATTCTGAAGTCTTTTCTCTGAGTAGTTATGACTGGGCGATTTCGAACCTTCTAGATGGTACCCATTATGGCCTTGGGTTCTACGGCCTTCCTTATTCTTGTACAGGGTGTAAAAAAAAGAGGCCCCTCATTGCGCCCTCCTTTTCTCCTATTTTTGACAAGTTTATCAAATATATTTTGGTATGTAAAGCAACCTTGAGTCGTTAGCTTTAATAAACCAAAACAATTATATCAATCGGCTCACAACTTTTGAAGATATGCTCTTTTAAAGAAATGTACCCGTTTTTCACTCTGTCCACGGAGAAGGTTGAAAGATTGAAAAGGAGTACACATACCATGCATGAATATCAAACATTCCTCAATGATACCTTTATAAAATAACTTTATTTATGGAATGGGCTTTACCGGTGGGTTTATGGGCAATGGATTTTGTTAATAGTATTATTAATTTGTGGGTAAAATGGATCCCGAATGAGACTTCTTTTGCTTTACTTGCAATTACTTTTTTTTCTTGGTTATTTATGCCTTTTTGTTTTATTATGTTTCTTACTTTCTTACTTTATTGTTTCTTGCTTTTTTTTCCGAAAAAATTGAGAAAATTGTGAAAAAGGACCCATTAATATACCAAAATAGGCTTGGGTCATTGATATACCAGAAGGCTGAAAATGCTACCCATGTTTGCGGCACGTCCCCGTATGGTCATTTGTACTGAGTACCCCCCCCGGGATTATTACGTACTTCCCCATGTCTTGTTCTAGATATCGGCCCTTGGTAATCGCACCTATAAAGAGATGACGACATGAAAGATGTTTCTTTCTCGTGGCATAAAAAGAGAAATGAATGCATAGCCATAGGCTATAATTATTCTGCAGTTCCTCTATATTTACCATTGGTTCCATTCAATCTATACAATACTGAAGCTGGATTTTTTGTGCTACTCACTTTGCTACGTTGCATCCGATACCATCGGACTTCATCAGGCATCTGATTGCATAGGTGGTGGTGTAATAGACAGTGGAGAAGGCTTTGCAATGACGGGCCCCATTAGTGTGAAAGTTGGAAGCGGAGTCCCCGTTTGTTAATGGCGGGTTGCTCCACTCTATGAATTCCGTAACTCATCTCTCAAACACCAGTCCTCCTCATCCACAATGATTTCTCTTCTGCCAAGTGAAGAAATGTTCAGCATCGTTCAGTGGTCTTGTTACACGTGGCTGTACGCAGCGGAATTTGATCTTTGTAATTGCTATTTTCACACCACCGCCACTCAGATGCCTGAAGAAATCAGATGGCGTGGCATTGAATGCAACGTAGCAATGTGAGTTATTCCCCGTATTACATTAATTAAAAAAATATTATAATAACTGTTACTTTTGTATTTGACAGAGTGGGGTAGCATCATCACCATTCTTTACGGGTACTGATAGGTCACATATTGCTAAGCGAGCTTCTAATCTTGGAAAATTAGTTGGCTGCGTTAACGACACATCTAAACGTTTAGTTGAATGCTTACGGAATGTCCATGTAGAAGATCTTGTGAATGCTTCAGCAATGGTATGTCTTATGATGTACTATATTTTAGTGGGTCTGAGTATGCACGGGGTGGAGTGAGGTGTGTGAGATGAGTTAGATAAAGAGACAGACACCCCCCGACAAAGAAACTGACAAACAAAATAGAGGGGTGATGTAAAACATGTATAATGATAGCATGGCCCCCTAGATCTGGTAAAACAAACGAGCCATAGAGTGCGTGCGTATACGACAATCCCTTTCGGGATATTGTGTGGGGAGCATATGGATGGGCGTGTGGATTGTGTTGGGTGAATTGTGTGTTTTGCTTGATCTTTAGCCGCTTTTCTTAATATGGAATGCCGCAATGGCTAAGGTTTGTATAGTGAAGGTATAGGGGTGTTAATTTAAAAACACTAAAACACTGCCGAAAAAGGGAACTTTTGAAAGAGTGTGCCAATCACCGGCCCATCAGCCTGAGTTTCATGCAAGTAAAGTGCTTCTGAAGATCATCATCAAGAGAATGAAGAACAAAATGGAGTAAGAAATATCTGATGAGCAGGCAGGATTTCGTGAAGGAAAGGGGACTAGGGCCCAAATTGTCAATATCAGGAATGTGATTGAGAAATTCAGAGAGCATAGACTTCCTCTTTACATGTGCTTCATAGATTACAGTAAAGCTTGTGACTGTGTTAGCCACCCTCAGATGTGGGAAACTATGAAGAAGGTGTATTTCCAAGTCATCTTGTGAATCTAATCAGCTGCTTATATGAAGATCAAGAATCTACAGTCGGAACAAGTAGTGTGGACATAGATTGGTTCAAGAAGATTGGAAGAGGCTTACGACAGGGCTGTGTGTTATCACCAAACTTATTTAGCATCTACTCTGAAGACATAATGAGAACAGCTTTGGAGGGGTTTGAAGGTAGAGTGAAGAATTACTAACCTGAGGTACGCCGATGATACCACTCTTATTTGTAGCAGCAGAGTAGAGCTGATTGATCTTTTGAAGCGCATCAAAGAGGCCAGCCAAGAAAAACACTTTTCCTGAACACAAAGAAGACAAAAATAATGGTTGTATGCATAGAGTGGAAAAGTGATGCGTTTATGATAGATGGACAGCAGATTGAGGAGGTGAAGCAATTTGAATATCTGGGTCCAATGATGAACAACAACAGGTGACAGCACAACTGAAATTAAGAGAAGACTGGACAACTTCGTGAAACTGTGTTTCCCATTGCTACTTACGGATGCGAGTCTTGGGCTATGGCAAAGAATGATAGGAAACGAGTTGATGCTTTTGAGATGTGATGTTACAGGAGGCTTTTGTAAGTGACATGGAAAGACAGGAGAACAAATTCCTGGATCCTCGATAAGATTGGTACAAGCCCGGGTACAAGTCTAACCATCAGAAACAGCATAATGGAGACCATAAACTGAAGTACTTTGGCCAAATTGTCAGGAAACATGGAGGTGTAGAAAAACAAATTTTGCAAGGGGCTATGGAAGGCCGACGAGGAAAAGGACGTCCACCAATATCTTGGACTAATGATGTGAAGCTGGTTTCTAACCAAGGAATGCAAGGTGCAACGCACTTGGCATTAGATCGAGTGAGATGGCGTACTCTTGTGAAGACCACAGCAGCAGATGTTAATGTTTTTAACTCAAGATATTCTCTCTATAACATGTTCACCACTCTCGTATGAGATTATAATGATTGTATCTTTTTATACACAGATCCACGAGACATGGGTATTGAGCAATGGACCCAGTATCAATATACCTTGGTCACCTGTTAATGACGGACATTTCCTATCAAAGGATCCAACCACAATGCTCAAAGAAGGACTCGTCAACAACAAAGTAGATCTGATGGCTGGACAACACTCACACGAAGCCATGCTCCCAATCATGGCATTCTTAAAGGACCCAAGCGAGCCATACATAAATGCAACCATTTTTGAAACAATACTTACGATTAGCAAAACAAATCAAGCAATTGCGCAACCAATTATACGCCAAGCGATGAATTTGGTGTATATAGACGATATTACTAAAGAGCAAAACTATTTAAACACGTTTATTCAAATCCACGGAGATCATGTATATGTCTGTCCTACCGATGCATTTCTTCGAGCATCTGAGAATGCAGACTCCAACATGTATCTTTACCATTTGACCCATCATCCATCGGCTTCAATCTTCAACACACCTTGGAGTGGAGCATGCCATGCCGATGAGTTGGTTTTTATATTTGGCGCTCATTTTCATCCGGAAAGCCCATTTAATCTCACGGAGGAGGAAGCGAAGATGTCGATGCAGATGATGAAATTCTGGTCTAACTTCGCCAAAACTGGGTACTTAAGTTATCTTTATTTGCAACTAACTATTTTAAAATAAAAAATGACATAGTTTAGTGTAACATTCAAACTAGACCATCAACAAAGATAAAATAATTTGTTCTTTCAAAGTGCTCCATGCGTCCACTTTAAAACGGTCTTTTCGTGTAATGACAGCCTCTAATGCCACACCCATACTTTGGATAAACAGATGTGGAAATGAGAGTATACTAAAATGAGCAGTATATAATCAGTTTTATAGACATATGCGTATTATTTTATTGTTGTTTCGGTTTGTTTTTCAATTCAGAAATCCTAATAAGGAATCAGAAGCAGAGGAGGAAATATCAAGTGATTTAAGATGGCCAAAGTTTACCTCTTCCAATCCTTCTTACAAGAATATGTCACTGCTAATGAACAATGGAAGAGCGCTAAAAGCTAAAGAGTGTCGATTCTGGAATAACTATCTACCAACATTTAAGAGCTTCTTCGGTATGTATAGTGTTAAACCTTAGTTTAGCGAACTGCCATCACGTGATGCGGCTAGTTGAGGAAAGGCCATTATCATATCGAATGGAAAGTAAAACTTTCAAACCATGATGAAACTGTCGCATAATCATTTCGGACAATCCGATGTCAAGTTTATCATTGGACTTTAAAAGAATCTATATCACCCCTATCCAGTGCTGTATGGTGCAAAAACTGATTGAGGCGCCAATGGCTCCTAACTTTATAAATTTGGGCGCCCATATTTTGCTCCCAGGTAAAAAATCTGAGGCGCCAACTGAACCGCCACGTGTGTTGAATGTTCATAGCTGCTGTACTCAATCTACATATTTCCACTGAATGCTACATACTTCATACACAGCATGTACAGTGTAGGTAGGCCTATATGTTTTCCAGGAAGTCCCCATCGAGACATCATACATTCGTACTCTTGAATGCTACGTTTCATACATGTTTTGCATTTGCTGGCGATTAAGAGGGACCCCACCTAACTATCATACATGGTTGGCCAAGGTCAAAAAATTTTTATGGTGTTGGTCGAAAGGGCTTTGGGTGTAGATTGTAAAAATCCACTTTGCTCGCTCATATGTTACCCGTTGCCATGGTAACGACCCGAAATGTATTTTAGGTGATTTTAGCTCATTTCAGGCTGAAAATGCTGAAATTTGCCTAATAAAGAACGGGCCATAGCTCCATTATTCGAGAAGATAGAAAAAAATTGATTAGATCCTTACAATGGACCATCTTTCTACTTTCCAACAAAAAATAAAAGTTATTCATGAGGTGTTCGATTGTATCTCTTTTTGACCTGGCAACACTTAAAGTTTTGCCATTTTGAAAAAAGTGGCAATTTTGACCTATTTTTGAGGTGCAAAAAAACTATTGGCCATGACTCCCAGAATATTGTAATTGTGGTTGTGAACAAAGCAGACCATGCCCCATTCAAAATTGATATAAATGGCTTGGGGATTATATTAGTAAAGCGGAGTGTTGCCAGAAAATAACACATTTATTGAAAAATGCTAAATTTGACATGGAGTGTTTTTCCCCTGTATTTAAGTAATACTAAACATATTTTTTATGCTTGTGCATCATGTTATCTCACAATTGAATGTTTTTGATCAAGATATTAAATATTAAACAAATTCAATATCTATTTTGATATTTAAAGTGTTGCCAGTGTTCAAAAACTGTGTTTTAAGGTATTTTAGTCAAATAACTACATGTAGTAATTGGCACATATTTAAAAGTCTAAAACCAAATGATAAAGTATAAGCACTTGACGTAGCAGGCCTTACGTCATTCAACAATAAGCTATGGAAACTGCAGTGTTGCCATAAAATAATCAAATTTAGTACTTGGTCACATTTTTAAGTTGGTACCCCATTGGTGCACATTTGGAAATTTGGTTGAAATCACCTCCTTTTGCACCTTTTTGGGGCGCCCGCTACGGCGGCGGCCCCATTATTAGGCTTGACTTTGCAAAAGCTTCTAATTTCAGTCTTGCTAGATTTACTTCGCAATTGTTTTGCTAAAATTATGCCCAGCTCAGAAATAAAACCACAATTTGCTTGGATTTTATTTTATTATTGTTTTCTGATATGCATGGGATAAAATCTTGTGCGTATATTCTTTGTTTAAAATACAAAATTAATGGACTTATAAATACACCAAATAACCCGTGACCTTTGTACGGGCTTAAACCAGTTTACCGCCTCTTAGAACCCGATAGACGGTGACCAACACAATGGACCACAATAGCCTAATCTCAATGGCATAGTCCAATAACCTCAAATAAACAATCATAGTGCAAAAGTTGACCTAACTTGCAGAGTATGAGTTTTTGTACCCAAAGTTTCAAAGTCATTCAATGAATGTACACATGTATGTTGTATAGTTGTCCCTGTTTAATAAGCAGGCAGCAGAGTACAGTGTATGAGTAGGCATCTTATCAAGATCAAGATAGTGATAGGATAGTGACATAACAATTAACATGCTTATCTTACCAAGGTCTTATCTATCTGCATGGTCTAATTGAAATTACTATACAACATGTATACAAGCTGTATCAAAAAGTTTGGTACCCATCAGTTTTGATAGTTAATGAAAAGGCTGGTTCTTCCAAATGTAATATCGGGTCCCCCTTAAAATGATAAAATGATCAGACCATAAATCTTTTGTGACTGTTTATGACATTAATCAACAAATTATGCGGATCCTAGATGTGTCGAGGATGTTACGTTTATGAACAAGACGTTACGTTTGTATTTTCAATTTGTTGCTACGTGTATGTTAACAAATGAAAGTTCTGTAACTTTTTTAAATTCTTCAATGCTAAGTATTCTTTTGGATATCATCAAATTGTAAATCTCTAGTCAGAGTTTCAGTGTGTTAACAACTATGTATCAAAGACGTTACGTTCATGTACAAAACATTAACGTTCTTATCTTTTAAACATTGTATACCCATAGCTACTTTTATGAAGAATGAATGTTCTGTAATTGGTTTTTATCCTTCATCTCTATTAGAATTTCAGTGTATTAGCAAGTAGATGGTGTATATGTATCACAGACGTTATACATTCATAAAAACTTTTCTTTTGGTCAACATAGGCGTAGATCCAGGTTGGGTGATAACCCCCCCCCCCCAATATTTTGCCAGGGGGAGCTTACTTACTTGTGTCTTCTATACTATCCATCATATACCCCCATGCATAACGAAATTCAACAATATTCAATATTCAAGCAATACCATCACTATAATATGCCCCAAAAACAGAACTCCCCCACCCCACATAATCGCAAATTGACACGACAGCTTCATTCCAATTCAATTTATTTCATCCAAAACGGTCCTGTGATACACCTTCCCCAATCAAACACATTTGCATTTGATCATCTTCTACTCTTCCCTAGAAAAAATCATTATAATATCAAATCTAAACACCATGCCATGGAATTCACCATATCACGTCCAAGCTCACATTGGGCGCCCCATTCCTTTTTTAAAGGAATTTTTATTGGTTATATCTCAAATGTAGTTCAAGAAAAGTATGCAAACCCATACATTTCTGGAAATCTTATGCTTCAAAGATGGCCATTACATTAGTTAGCATTTGAATAATTATACTGGGTGATCGATAGGTAATATAGGTTGTAACAAAGTAATTTCACACAAAAAGTTGAATAGTATTATGCCAATCTCATCATTTCCCAGTAACTATAATTCGTTGGTTTTTTTTAAAAGAAAGTACACAGTTTGCCCTTTCTAAAATTACAACATTTATGTCAATTACTTATCTGTACAATCACTATATTACAGGGTGTGCAAAAAAGCGAACATAAGCTGCATATACTAGTCTGAAAACAGAATGATTTCATATGACATGAAACTACTAAAATGATTGCTTATTTTACAGGATGTGCCAAATTTTACCGTAGACTGAGTAAAATGCTATTCCTGAGTGGCCAAATTCCCAGCAGAAATGGTGACAGTTAAATCTACCACTTGAAATCTTGTTATTGCATTGTTTATTGTATTCAAGTCAATTCCATAGATTTCATGTGTTTTACAAATGAATAGAACATATAGGGTGTGTCAAAATTATTTTACTAACTCAATATAGCATGCATGTTAGGGACGACATGTTAGCAGGGCCGTATTTACCATTGGGCCAGAGGGGTCCCAAAAATTGCCCTGTGTATCTTCTCCTTAGCCCACAACAGCATGTTTGGCACCAAAATATGGCAAAATTTTGCGCACTTCGCGCATATCATACTAGTCTAAAATGGTCCGAAATTAAAAATTAATTTCGCGCGCAAATGTTCTAGTAAGATCGGAACAAAATATGCTTATCTTCCTCTAATTTGCAATGCTTCTGCCACCACTGTCGATTTTATAGAAGGCACCCAATTTGTAACCCAAACTGACCTCTTGCGTGCAGCACATGCCTTCCTCACGGTGAGTTTGGGGACTCCAAATTTTAGCCAGACCAAGGTAAATTCGGCCCTGCCTTTTAGCCGCTACTTAATCAGTGCTTATTTCATTTTCTCTTTTGCTTGGGGCCCTTGAACCCCCGGGCCCATGGACTTCGTCCACCATGTCCCCCCCGCTTGCTACGTCCCTGGTACAAAGCATGTCAAGTACACTTTTATATATTCTAGGATAATTGTAAGAATTACAGAGAATTCTTTTTTTTTAAAATTACACTTTTTTTATTCCATTTTTATTACTTCAAACATACGCTACATTGAAGAAATGCATTAACCGCATAGCTTCTTCCATGCTCCGACTAATTAGGAGTATTAAGTGACTGCTATAATTAATTTAAGTCCCTGATTAATGGAAACGGTTGTGACTCTTTTGAAGAAATTAATATTATTTTCCCCATATGCTCCCCCAAATATGCTCCCCCCTCCCTCTGAACATATCCTGGTTATCAGCTGGACAAAGGTGGGATAGAGGGCAATGATACATTGATAATCATGTTACTCTTATTTTCTCTTATGTTCATGATATTCGCAATTTAATTCCATTGTTTTCTTCTTTGTTGCATGATTTTGCCATTTAGATTTTCAATAGCCCTATATTTCAAGGGTTCGATTTAGCATTAATTTTAGGCTGCAGTTTCTTGCTTATTTTATCTTCAATATTTTCTCAATATATACGCATGCCAGCGCCATCCGCACTACGGTGTTTTGATGTTTTCAGATTATTGGTTTATTCCTTTTAATATATGTTTCCTAATGTTCATTTGAACTTGTTTTTCGTCAAAGTTGAAATGTTTCTACCGTTCCTAATGTTATTTTTCATTTAAGAGAAAAGAAGTGTTTAAAAGAAGTGTTTAAAATTTATTGGGGAATGTCTATATAGCCTGTGCTGTGTTTCAACCAAATATACTCACATTATTTAAACATAAATATATAGAGAGCCAATAAAATACAGCGTAAAGCCGAATGATGCAAATCCGCGATTGGGCAACTTTTGATGCTTTTCACCTTTGGACAATTCTTTGTTCAATAATAAAACTATGTGGTTATGCACCGACTAAAAACGGGGTCAACATTTTGTTCTGTTTGCAGTAGCGTAGCTAAGGGTGGGGACAGGGAGAAGAGTGCCCCCCCTGACAAAAATGAAAGAAAAAAAATTAAAGAGAAGTGAGAGAGCAAGAAAGAAAAGAAAAAAGAAAGAAAGAAACGGCGCAAGGAGCATGTTTTCCACCAAAATTCACCCCGATCATGAGTATGTTAAATAACTCTTGTTAGGAGAAATAGGGCAGACAAATTCATATTATTTGTAATGTTTGCAATGCAGAAGAGCTCAGAAGTGTGTCTTTTTTCTGTTAACACAGGTCGTGTATATAGTACATTAAAACATACACTTTGTTTAGAATTGAATTCTCAAATTCCCAAAAATCAGAAAGTACTAAATTTGCTTATTTTATGGCAACACTGCAGTTGCCATAGCTTATTGTTGAATGAGTTGAAAGGCTTGCTACATCAATATTCAGAAGTATAATCCAAGTGATTATACTTTTATCATTTGGTTTTAGACTTTTAAATATGTGCCAATTACTAGTCATTTTACTAAAATACCTTAAAATGCAGTTTTTGAATACTGGCAACACTTTAAATATCAAAATAGAAATTGAGTTTGTTTAATATTTAGTATCTAAATCCAAAACATTCAATTGTGAGATAACATGATGCACAAACATAATAAATATGTTCAGTATTACTTAAATACAGGGGAAAAAACACTCCCAGTCAAATTTAGCCCTTTTCAACAAATGTGTTATTTTCTGGCAACACTCCGCTTTACTGATATAATCCCCCAAGCAATTTATATCAATTTTGAATGGGGCATGGTCTGTTTTGTTCACAACCACAATTGCAATATTCTGGGAGTCATGGCCAATAGTTTTTTTGCACCTCAAAAATAGGTCAAAATTGTCACTTTTTCAAAAGGGCAAAACTATAAGTGTTGTCAGGTCAAAAAAAGATACAACCGAACACCACATGAATAATTTTTATTTTTTGTTGGAAAGTAGAAAGATGGTCCATTGTAAGGATCTAATCAAATTTTTTCTATCTTCTCGAATAATGGAGCTATGGCCCGTTCTTTATTAGGCAAATTTCAGCATTTTCAGCCTGAAATGAGCTAAAATCACCTAACATACATTTCGGGTCGTTACCATGGCAACGGGTAACATATGAGCGAGCAAAGTGGATTTTTACAATCTACACCCAAAGCCCTTTCGACCAACACCATAAAAATTTTTTGACCTTGGCCAACCATGTATGATAGTTAGGTGGGGTCCCTCTTAAAAGCTTTAATAGTTGGGCGCAATTGGCGCCAGGGATTGAATATTTAGTTGCATCAGAAAATATCTAGTCGCCAATGCGCCTAAAATGGTTGCACCGTACAGCACTACCCCTATCATAGAGAGTAGAGAGATTCCGGGGGTGGGAGGCACATCATAAATTTTGGGTGCACGGGTATATGCTCCCCCGGAATTTTGAGATGGTGGGGCTGACGGCGTACCGGTGAAAGTGTGTCTTTTGGAGCGGCGAACAAGTAAAATGGGTCTTTTGGAGCTGTGAACATTCAAAATCAAGGGTCTTTCCTGGCTTTCTGCTTAGACAAGGGTCTTTCGGAGCTCTATTTTGGTCAAATTTAGGGGGTCTTTCGGAGCTTCGAAATCCAAAAGGGGGGTCTCTCCGGGGAAACATACCCGTGGTCATTTTGTGTTAAGTGCCTCCCCCCCCGATCTCTGAACTGTCTATGCCCGGTCCTATCTATGCACTTTAGAGCTCTTTAGGGAGTGCAAGTGTAACTCTTTTGATCATAGCCCTACTGGAACGAACAGGAGCCGACAGGGATACCTAAAAAGTCATTAAATTCTACTACTATATGAAAATGAAACTTACTATCGGAGCTGACAAAAAGTCATGAAAGTTTCTTTCTATGGTCTTCCCTGGGTGTATTATTACCCTTTGTTAAGTTTCAGATATGCCCTAAGTATATGCTTCCAAATAATGCTAGAATGTCCGCCTCCTTTTTATCAACAGATGACTCTGCTATCCACGGCCCAAACAAGATGAATGGAAAAGATGAATTGTGATCATGGTGACAGACCCACAGCCACGAGAGGAACGCGACGGCGGGCTAAGGGTGATCTTAACCCTGGAATTATATCTGCTAAATTGTTGGTCTAAAGAATATAAAAGTACCAAATTGTTTATGGCAATGACTATTGATGAATTCATCTGTGAGGTCACATTTGGGCCAAAATGTTCATTTTTGGAGAAAATAAAAAAATAAAAACAGTGTTGTTTGGGCCCATTTTTTCGTCAACGTAACAAAAAATTGTTGGGCCAAAAATTTTTTTATTAATTTTTAAAAACTAGATAAAAATGTCAAGGACCTGGTTTTTTTTGGTTTTTTTTTGTATTATGATGAAAATTATGAGAATTGAAAACAAACATCTAGAAAATAAAAAATTATGTTTGACGTTTTATTAAGGTTTGTAAATCTATTTCTTTTGTTTTCATTGTATTATGAGGAAAAGTATAATAATCTATATAATAATACACATCGTCTGTCTATCTGTCTATCTATCTGTCTGTCTGTGTGTCTGTCCGCCTATTTTCTCGGAGACTAGGGGTCGCACGTTCCTCAAACTTGGTGGGTGGGTGCAGCTTGACCCCAGACAGAACAAGTTTGTACAGTCAACTTTTAAAGTCAAATTTTTGGACGGTCATTTTGGGGTCATCCAAGGTCAAATTACTGAAAACTGTTGTATGGGCATGAAATGTGGTGGGTACAGTCAACATTTAGAGCCAAATTTTGGAAGGTCATTTCGAGGTCACAAGGGGTCATCTGAGGTCAAATTAGAAAAAACTGTCCTATGGGCATAAAACTTGGTGGGTACAGTCACCATCAGCCAGGTAATCGCGAAAGCCGAGAACCGCCAAATACGGGTAACCGCCTAGTTGAAAATAAACATCAAGAAAATGGTTATTCTTTTGTTTGACTTTGTGTTTACTAGGGTTATAAAATCTTATTTCTTTTGTTTTCTACTAATCCTATCAGTCCAAAAAAATGGTTAGATCATTTCTCAACACTGATGAACAGAAATATCGTACACAGTGATAAAGATTTTGAGGCCTCTTTAAACAGCCTCTGGGATCATTATGACTTCTCGGATAATGAATTAAATTTTAACATAACTCCAGATGAAGTCATTAAAGCAGGTCTGAAACTGAAGAACAACAAAGCACCAGGAGTTGATGGTATAAGAAACGAAATGTTAAAAGAAGGTATTCATATTCTTGCACCTGCTTTATGCATACTATTTAACACAATTTATACTAGCGGTAAATTTCCATCAAGATGGAGATTAAGTACACTGACTGTTCTTCATAAGAAAGGTGATAAAACAGATCCAGGAAACTATCGTGGTATAGCAGTGTCCAGTAATCTATGCAAATTATTTTGCTTAGTTTTACATAATCGTCTTGTTTTATTTACAGATAAATACAAGACCATTCCAACTGAACAAATTGGTTTCAGAAAGGGTAGCCGTACAAGTGATCATATTCTCGTTCTTAAATCTCTTATCGACAAATACTTGAACCAAAGCTTGAACTCAGTAAAGTCAAAACTTTTTGTTTGTTTTATTGACTTCTCAAAAGCCTTTGACATCGTATGGAGAAGCGCACTGTTATATAAACTGATGCAGGCTGGAATAGGTGGTCACTTGATTAATATTATCCGTGATATGTACTCTTCAGTCAATTTTGCTGTAAAATATGATAGTAAGTTAACTGACACGTTTTATACAACAGTTGAGTCAAACAGGGATGTATTCTTAGCCCAATGTTTTTTAATATTTTTACCAGTGACATTCCAAAATATTTGACAATTCATGTGATCCAGTATTGCTTGATAAGTATCGTCTATCTTGTATAATGTATGCTGACGATCTTGTCATTCTTTCTGAAAGTGCTCAAGGTCTCCAACAAGCACTTGATAATCTAAATAATTATTGTTTAAAATGGAAGCTTTCTGTAAATATTAACAAGTCTAACGTCATGATCTTTAATAAAAGAGGTCATCTCATTCGAAACTTCACATTTACTTATGGCAATACTGATCTTAAAATAACTAATGAATACTGCTACTTGGGTGTTATTTTCACACCATCAGGTTCATTTCAAAATGCTATGGTTAGGCTGAAAGATAAAGCTTTAAAAGCATATTTTAAAGTTCGTGAAAACCTTTATAGCAACTCTTATAAGTGCAGCTCTACATTATTCCGTACGCTCATTCAACCAATCTTAAGTTACGGCAGTGAAATATGGGTGCCTTATTTATGTAAAAACATTAATGATACTAATTTTGTAAATATTTGTGATAAGCCTCCTGGCGAAAATGTACATATAAAATTTTGTAAAACAGTACTGGGTGTTCATAAGAAAGCTACAAATAATGCTGTACGTGGAGAATTGGGAAGTTACCCCATTCTCATTACTATGATTGCTTTAGCTATAAAATATTGGTGGAAACTTAATTTAAACTGCATGTTAGGTTCAACCTCTCTTGTAACAAAGGCTCTGATTGATAACAGGAAACTAAACACCTTTTCTTGGTCCACCGGCATTATAAATGTTTTGAAACTGATTGATAAATATGACATATGGAATAGACCTACCATGATTAATAAGGCTAATTTTAACACATTAATTGTAGATAGTCTAAAAACTGTTTATAATAATTCATGGTTAAATGTTGTAAAAACCATCAGACTAAACTTCGAACTTATTGTCAATTCAAACGTTCATTTTCATTAGAAAATTATGTTACATTATTAAAACGTAGGCATAGATCTACTTTTTGTAAACTTAGAATTAGTTGTCATAACCTAAGGATTGAAATGGATAGATATGTTTCACCTAAATTGCCTCCAGAACGGAGAATTTGTAAATATTGTAATCTCAATGAAATTGAGGACGAATTTCATTTCATTATGAAATGTTCCTTATATAACGATATCCGTAATAGATTTATGACGTTAATAGATGATATTTTTGTTACAAACAATTCAACTGAAAATGATCAGTTTCTTCTTATCTTGGGTGCCAATGATTTTGACACCACCAATGCAGTTGCCAATTTCATTTATGCTGCATTTGAAAAACGGGATTTAAATAATAGGCCTATGCCTAGTTAATTTATATTATATTCTTTATAGTTGTAAACTGTATTGTTCTTGTACTTTATTTGTATTATATATATCGTATTATTATATATGTTTTGACCATATCTTGTTGTAAGATGAATGTCAATAAAATCTGAATCTGAATCTGTTATGTATTATGAGGAAAATTATGAGAATTGAAAACAAACATAGAAAAAAGTTATTCTTATATTTGACTTTGTTTCATTAGGGTTTTTCTATTTTTTTTATAAATTTTATTATGAGGAAATTTATGAGAATTGAAAATAAGCATAAAGAAAAAAGTTATTGTTATGTTTGACTTTGTTTATACGGTGTTTTTTAAATCTATTTCTTTTGTTATTCATTGTATTATGAGGTACATTATGAGAATTGAAAACAAACATCTAGCAAAATGTTATTCTTATGTTTGACTTTTATTAGGGTTTGTAAATCTTTTTTGTGTGTGTCTGTTGTTTTCATTGTATTATGAGGAAAATTATGAGAATTGAAAATAAGCATCTAGAAAAAGTTATTCTTATGTTAGACTTAGTTTAATTACGGTTTAAAATTAAGCATTTTGTTTAAAAAAATAAGCATCTAGAAAAGGTAGTGGTTGATTACTGCTTGTTTGAAGTGAGTTGCTCAGTCTGGTATAGTTGGTTCCAATCACGGACTGTTTGTGGCAGGTATGAATGGAGATAACAGTTTTTATTAGCACTCAGTCTGATGGTAATGAAACAATTTTTTTGCAACCGTTTTTGCACCGGGACCGCCAGGAGGCCCCGCCCTTGCCTTGTGGAAGTTAGTGAGTCTTGACATTTTTCTGCACTGAGATAAGTGTTCGATACCCAACAAAACCATCATGTCCCATGTATACCATGGAGAAGCAATAGATTATGTAACGCATTGTTCACTTGTGCCGATTTGATTTCCGACAAGCTATTCATCGAGAGGTACCTTTTGTTCGGGACAAAGGGCTTCCGCCATTAAATCGGTAAGCTCAGACCTGACAGTGTGTTAACGCTTTACCTAGCACGCTACTGTCAATAAGTGATCAAACGAAAGTCGCGTGAAAGCGCCTACTGGAACGAAAAGTACCTTTTGTTACCATACAACCCAAGGGTGTGATTGAGTAGCCGTATAAGCACAAAAGGCACACATTAGCCGCCGACGTACAGTTCGTCACCGACTGACTTTAGGTGCTTCATTTAAATAAATTGAATGCGCTTGCTGATCGATTAAACATCAGAATGTAGTAAGGCTGCCATGTCCGCATGTCTATAGTACTATAATAGTAATAGCTATAGACGAATCCAACGAGCCAAGTCATGGTCAGGATTTGGTCGGCCATCTTTGGGTCCCCGCAACACCAAAAACCCCCAAAACCCGCTTAAAAATCGATGTTACATTCTTTTGTGTTGTAAACTGTCACCATTCTTTTGTCTACGTGTAACACGGGTGATATAATGCAGTTTAAAATGCCCTCCAAGGCCGCATTTTTTCACATTTTAGGTAAGACTGAGCCGACGGGGACCAACTTTGGCAGCCATTGAGGTATAGGACTGCGTGAAATTGGATACGTCTATTACATGTAACATAATAAGTACCGGCATAGGCCTATCATACTGCAGTTACTGTCCGTTTTCCTATACACAATACACAGAGCTCTCACAATTGACGCGTGACCTCCACAAGTAGTGTATGTTAGAAGTATAGGCACTTGCCTAGTTAACGTCACTGTGTGAAAAATAACCGGCCAATATTTAAAGTATTCTCTGAAATTCTAGAAAATATAGTTGTGTAACATGTCCTATATTTTTAGCTAATTTAGGTGTTTGGAAATATTCGCACTTTGGTGTTTTAGTGTATGTTATAGGTAATAGGACATTGCCTAGTTAACGAAAAATAACCGGCCAATATTTAAAGTATTCTCTGAAATTCTAGAAAATATAGTTTTGTAACATGTCCTAAATTTTAGCTAATTTAGGTGTTTGGAAATATTCGCACTTTTGTGTTATGTAAACGACAGATAACACCAAAAAATATGAAGAAATTATTTCCAAACCGTGTTAAGTCTGCAAACCACCATGCTTCTCATTTTCTAGACCGTTGGTTAACAATAAGCAGACCATTGTCTCATTTCGTAAACAAAAGCTCACACAGAATTGTAACCTAGCGTTCGCTTTATAATCGTTCACCCAACTGAAACTATAATACCAGCTCATTGCTCATCTGATTTAATCAGTTGAGCTGTTTTCAATTAGTGTTATCTTGGTTTAATAGCTTTTAATAGGGTTTAAGTCTGCAAAGGTCGTGGTGAATTCTACTGTAGACATGACTGCATCATGTATACATGTTGTTTTATTTTAAGGAGATTGGCATAAACAGTGGCGTACCGGGGGGGGGGCAGCTCTTCTGTGAGAGGTCCGGGAGGGAATGAGTGAGGAAGAGGTGGAGGAGGGGATATGAAGAATGAGAGGGGGACTGGAGGAAAGGAAAAGGAGGAAGAAATGAAGAGAAATAAATAAATAGAAGTAAATAAATAGAAAGGTAAGGAAAATGATAAGAATGAGAGGGGACAAAACGTAAGAGGGGGTGGAGAAGGGAAGGGAGAAAAGAAGAGTGATACTTTAGCAAGGAAAGAATAAGTACAGAGAAAGGAAAAGAAAGGAATTAGAGAATAAATGTAGGCCTTATAATAATTATTATAGAAACTAAACACAGCCCACCCACCCACCCCCACATAGGCCTAACACTAACAGGCAGCCATTGGGCTATTCCAGAAAATAAGCGCACACCCCCTATTGAGGAGTTCGGATATCCGGACTTTTTCTATCCATCCAATCTCCGGATATCCGGACTTTTCATATAGAGGAGTTCGGATATCCGGACTTTTTCTATCCATCCAAGCTCCGGAAATCCGGACTTTTCAAACATTTTCCCTACATAGTACCGCGCTCGACCTATTAGTCCAGGAGCAAGATCCCACAAGGGGCCTAAATAAGGACTTGGTTCACCCTCCACTACATACAAGGTTTGACACCATAGGTAGTTAGTATGGACCCTCTAGATCACTGCTAGGTAGGTAGTGGACTCAAATTGTGGTATCACTTTTTTTTTACAGGTCATTTTATGCATGGACGTATAATCGCATAAAATCACAAAAAATAGGACAAAATTAAGGGGTAGGGGAGATATAAACTCCAAGAACTCAACTTTTACTCGTGATTTTGAATTCATTTTGGTATCAATATGTAGCTAAATGATTTTCCTAACTTTCTAGTATTATTTTTAAACAAAAACAGGTTTCATTTGAGCATATTTGGAAGTATATAGTCCATAAATGAGTGGTAATCTAATTTTTTAAACCATATGTGTAAAGTTTGACATTGGCCTCAAATCTCACAACTATAGCACTTTATATTTTCAAAATTGATTCAGTTTCCATTTGTAATTTTTTAATTTAAATTTTAATGTTTTATTTTGTTTTTAATGTTAAGCATATCAAGGGAAACATTATTGTAACAGTTCCAATCATTATAATATGTATGAGTTCGTTGGGGTGTCTGTGGGACGAGGTGTGTGTGTGCATGGGGTGCTGGTGTACATAGGGTATGTGTGGGGGTGAGGGGTGGGGTGTGTGTGTACATGTCTTAATATGTCACTACACTGCACCAACTTCCATTTACAAAATCCGTTAAGTTTCCATTGATGTAATATTTTGAATATTTATGTGTAGGACGTGAGTAGGACTGGGAAAAAGACAAACAATGTTTAAAAAACCAAAAAAAACCAACAAAACTGATGTTGATTTCCCTCGTATATCAGCATAACATAGAAAAATATTAAGGGGTAGGGGAAAATAAATCATCAGAACTCAATATTTTACTCATGATATTGACTTCATCTTGGTATTAATTCTATTGAATTCAATTCAATATGTAAATCTAATTGATTGTTCTAAATGTTTAGTATTATTTTAAAGCAAAGCGACCATTAGTTGTCCGGTAGATACACAGAAACTGTGAGAAAAGGGTACGTTTTCTATGTCTAACAGCGTAAATATGACAATATTAAGGGGTAGGGGAAATATAAATTGCCATAACTCAACTTTTACTCATGAAAATGAATTCATCTTGGTATCAAAATGTATCTAAGTGATTGTTCTAACTTTCTAGTATCATTTTAAAGCAAAACAACCATTAGTTATCAGACAGATATACAGAAACTGTGAGGAAAAGGTAACTTTTCTATGTCTAACAGCGTGAAGATGACAATGATACGGGGTAAGGGAAATGTAAATGTCATATTTTACGCTGTTAGACATTGAATATTAACATTTTCATACATTTTATGTCTATCTACCGGACAACTAATGACTTAATTGCTTTTAAAATAATACTAGAAAGGTAGAACTATCAAATAGCTACATATTGATACCAAAATGAATTCATTTCCATCAGTAAAACTTGAGTTTGGGTGATTTGTATGTCCCCTTACCCCTTAATATTGTCATATGTTACGCTGTTAGACATTGAATATTAACATTTTCATACATTTTATGTCTATCTACCGGACAACTAATGACTTAATTGCTTTTAAAATAATACTAGAAAGGTAGAACTATCAAATAGCTACATATTGATACCAAAATGAATTCATTTCCATCAGTAAAACTTGAGTTTGGGTGATTTGTATGTCCCTTACCCCTTAATATTGTCATATTTTACGCTGTTAGACATTGAATATTAACATTTTCATACATTTTATGTCTATCTACCGGACAACTAATGACTTAATTGCTTTTAAAATAATACTAGAAAGGTAGAACTATCAAATAGCTACATATTGATACCAAAATGAATTCATTTTCAACAGTAAAACTTGAGTTTGGGTGATTTGTATGTCCCCTTACCCCTTAATTTTGCTGTTAGACATTAAAAATTAACATTTTCATACATTTTATGTCTATCTACCGGACAACTAATGACTTAATTGCTTTTAAAATAATACTAGAAAGGTAGAACTATCAAATAGCTACATATTGATACCAAAATGAATTCATTTTCATCAGTAAAACTTGAGTTTGGGTGATTTGTATGTCCCCTTCCCCCTTAATATTGTCATATTTTACGCTGTTGGACATTGAATATTAACATTTTCATACATATGTCTATCTACCAGACAACTAGTGACTTAATTGCTTTTAAATAATACTAGAAAGTTAGAACTATCAAATAGCTACATATTGATACCAACATGAAGTCATTTTCATCAGTAAAACTTGAGTTTGGGTGATTTGTACCGGTATGTCCCCTTACCCCTTAATATTGTCATATTTTACGCTGTTAGACATTGAATATTAACATTTTCTTACATTTTATGTCTATCTACCGGACAACTAATGGCTTAATTGCTTTTAAAATAATACTAGAAAGTTAGAACTATCAAATAGCTACATATTGATACCAAAATGAATTAATTTTCATCAGTAAAACTTGAGTTTGGGTGATTTGTATGTCCCTTACCCTTAATATTGTCATATTTTACGCTGTTAGACATTGAATATTAACATTTTCTTACATTTTATGTCTATCTACCGGACAACTAATGGATTAATTGCTTTTAAAATAATACTAGAAGGTTAGAACTATCAAATAGCTACATATTGATACCAAAATGAATTCATTTTCATCAGTATAACTTGAGTTTTGGTGATTTGTATGTCCCCTACCCCTTAATATTGTCATATTTTACACTGTTAGACATGGAATATCAACATTTTTCTCATATTGTATGTTTAACTACCTGACAACTAATGGTTTAATTGCTTTTAAAATAATGCCAGAAAATGAGAACAATCAAATAGCTACATATTGATACCAAAATGAATTCATTTTCATCAGTAAAACTTGAGTTTGGGTGATTTGTATGTCCCCTTACCCCTTAATATTGTCATATTTTACGCTGTTGGACATTGAATATTAACATTTTCATACATTTTATGTCTATCTACCGGGCAACTAATGGCTTAATTGCTTTTAAAATAATACTAGAAAGTTAGAACTATCAAATAGCTACATTATTTGATACCAAAATGAATTAATTTTCATCAGTAAAACTTGAGTTTGGTGATTTGTATGTCCCCTACCCCTTAATATTGTCATATTTTACGCTGTTAGACATGGAATATCAACGTTGGTTTGTACGTCCCTAACCTTTAATATTGTCAAATTTTACGCTGTTACACATTGGAAAATTAACATTTTTATCATATTTTATGTCTATCTTATGGTTTTCTGTTAAAAATAATACTGGAAAGTTAGAACAATCAATTAGCTACATGTTGATACCAAAATGAAATCATTATTATGAGTAAATGTTGAGTTATGGTGGTTTTTATTTCCCCTACCCCTTAATAATGCCATATTTGACATGGTTATACATAGAAAAGTACCATTTTCTCACATTTTATGGCTATCTACCTGACAATTAATGTTTGCTTTGCTTTAAAATAATACTAATACGTTTGAACAATCGTTTAGCTACATATTAATTCCAAAATGAATTCATTATCATGAGTTGAAGTTGAGTTATGATGGTTTATATTTCCCTACCCTTAATATTGTTACACACGCTGCTACATGTGGAAAAGTAACTATTTTTTACATTTTCAGTCTATTTTCCTGACAAACAGCGGTTGATCTCACCCCACACATATAAATATTCAAATTAATACATGAATGGCAACTTACCAAACAAATGTTGTTAATAGAACTTATATAGTTCAGCCGAGTGACATATTAAGACACGTAAAACACCCCAACCCTGAACCCTATACACACCCCTGCACCCACCCCACATACCCACCCCACCTACCCCAAACCCACACAACACAAACCAACATGCAAGCAAACATGCACATACATAAATATTTGAACCAGAACATCAAAGTTTGCCTAGATATGCTTGATATTAAAAACAAAATTAAAAAATGGAAACTTGATTAATTTTGAAAATAGAAATTGGCACAATAGTAAAATTTGAAGCCAGTGTCACAAAAACACCCACCCTACACATTGTTGTGACAAATCTGATTTTTCACTAGTGTATGGACTGGCCACTTCCAATCATGATCAAATGAAACCTAGGTTTGCTTTCAAATAATACTAGGCAGTTAGAACAATCAATTAGCTACATATTCATACCAAAATAAATTCATTATTGTGAGTAAAAGTTGAGTTATGGGAATTTATATCTCCCCTACCCCTTAATTTTGTCCTATTTTGTGTGATTTTATGTGATTATACGTCCATATATAAAATGACCTGTAAAAAAAAAGTGATACCACAATTTGAGTCCACTACCTACCTAGCAGTGATCTAGAGGGTCCATACTAACTACCTATGGTGTCAAACCTTGTATGTAGTGGAGGGTGAACGAAGTCATTTTTTTGAGGTTGCTGCTCCTGTACTATATAGAGGAGTTCGGATATCCAGTCTTTTTTTATGCATACAAGCTCCGGAAATCCGGACTTTTCAGACATTTTCCCCTCATAGCCATACGCTCGACCTATAGAGGAGTTCGGATATCCAGACTTTTTCTATGCATACAAGCTCTGGAAATCCGGACTTTTCAGACATAGCCATACGCTTGACCTATAGAGGAGTTCGGATATCCAGACTATTTCTATTCATCCAAGCTCCGAAATCCAGATTTTCATCTTTTGAGTCTGGACTCGGACTTTTTTTTTCGGATTCGTACTCCTACACAAACAGACTTGGCTATACTCACACTTTCGGACACAAGGGGCAGTCATTTTCTTCGGAAAGGGGAGGGGGCCAGTGGCCAGTGGGTCACTGTTTTTTACTACCATCAAGAAGACAATTTTCAATCAATGTACATGTACAAAATAATACAGATATCTGGGTATTTGTGTCTGTGAATTGAAAGGGTCGTACAAATGTCTGGTATCTGCAGGGGGTGGGTCTCAAAACAGGAAAGATTATAAAAATAGTGGCCATGATCTTCTAGTGGCCAGAAGATCATAAATACAATAATAAAAAAGGGTTAGTATCCCTTTTTTATGAAATAGGAGATGACCACCTCACCTCCCCACCACCACCCAAAAATATGACTCAAACTTGGAGCCAAGTCATTTGATCCTAAATTGGTTGGCTTCACTTATTTGCCAATTTAATCATAGGGGTCTATATTTAGATTTATCTGTCACAATAGTTGAATCGTAATAATATTATCAATTAATAACAGAATATTTATTTATAATTATAATACATATTTTGCCTAGATATATATCCTACTTCAACTTCTCACAAAGTTTAGGGACCGTTCATTATTTCTACCGGAGGGAGGGGGGGCCGGGAGCAGACAGAAAGTCACTGCCGAAAACTATATGACCCCCTTCTCCGATAATAAAAACCATATGACCCCCCCTCCGAGCTACATGAAAATCATATGACCCCCCCACACACACACACACATTAACGCCAACCAAACAAGAAAAGGCATTCCCACAGAGGAGGGGTGTAATTTTGATTACAGGGATGTGCCACCCAGACCTTTAAAAGCTATTTCTCTAAACCATTTTTCACCCTGATGTAGCAGTGATGTCAGTGTGCATTTCATTACACAGCTTCATGTAGCTGGTGGACGCTTAAAGTGCTGTCATACGCACACATGTGATTAAAGACGTGCAATAGATGCGCGCATGGATCAGCTGCCTCAACGCATTACGTCACTGACACACAGGCCCGTCGCAGGATTTTTTGGGGTGCTGATTTTGAAAAAGTGGACTTTTTTTTTACAAGGGGGGGACAATTTTGTGAAAAGTGGACTTTCTTCCCCAAATTTGGACCTTTTTTGACCAAAAAAGCGTAAAAAACCCGATTTTTTGCTTGCAGATTCAGAAATTTTGGGACTTTTTGTATACTTTTGCAAATTTGGGGAGGTGCGGTCGCACCCGCACCCTCCTGCGTACGGGCTGAAAATTATGCCTACTTCTTGCTGCTCCACTCGGCCATCAGTATTCCAATTATTCACAAAAAGCACCCAAATTTACCCTAATTTGGCACCTCCCCCCCCCCCCAAATATTGGTCTCCACTGAATAGCCATCCATCATACCAAAATCGTTGAAAAGGACCCCAAAATCATGGCATATCCCCACCTTCAACCAGGTAGAACCCCACACGGGGTATTTTACTTGTTTTAATACAATATTATCAGTAGCGTAGCCAGCGGGGGGGCAGGTGGGGCAGAGTGCCCCCCCTGACAAAAAAATGAAAGAAAAAGTGCCCCTCTGACAAAAAATGAGAGAGAAAATCAGGAGGGCAAAGGAAAAGAAAAAGGGCAAGGAGCCCCTTTTCTAGCAAAATTCAGGGCCAAAATAGTGTAAAATACAAAAATTTTCCAGCTTCTGGCAAGAAATTGTAACAATAAAAAGCCCTTTTTAGCGGATAATGGGCGAAAATAGTGTAAAATACCATTTTTTTCAAGCGCTACGCCGCACATCATCCCAATAAGGCCCTTTTAGGGAAGCTCGAAGACATACAGTCTCTATGTATTGTATGATGCAACTGCAATTTTTTTTCGTCTGTGCCCCCAAAATTTTATTTTGCCCCCCCTGACCAAGAAAGCTGGCTACGCCCCTGAATATTATTTGTTTCACATGCAGTGTACACAGATTTTGGTTCAAACTGCCACCCTGTGCTCCAGCAGCTCTGATGCTCCAGCTATATAGTATGTGTACTTCAATACCACAGGTCCCTGAACAAACCACACATGATATTGATTAAAGTTACAATTTTTTGCATCAAGATGGCAGGTTTGGAAACTTGGGGTCAAAATTATTACCGGTAATTCAATTTTTTTTATATAATTAGGCTAAAAATCAAATAAGTTAAATTTCTTCATTTATCAAGCTATCAAGCGGCTGATTTATTAATTTTCAGTCTCTTAAATTGTAAATATGCATCATATACCTGTTGATACTGGGTGAAGCACAGCCCGGGTACACAGTGAAGTTATGCCTGTCCTTTCTCAACATAATGTAGCTTGCATGTTGAATATAGTGTAAAATGAATGAGTATCGAAATCTACTTCTAAGTCCGGACTCGAGTCCACTTTTTGTTGGACTCGGACACAAACAGACTCGGCTCGGCTCAAACTTGGACACAAAATGTCCAATTAAATCCATGTAAAATGTGAAATGATTACTAAAAATGTCAAAATAGATCTCAAATTTGATTAAAAATTTTTGACTTCACTTTTGCCCATTTTCCTAATTAATTGGGGGCTGTCAAGTCTGTGATCTGTCATAATATCCTACATATCCACCAAATTATTTAGATTTATCTGTCACTTCCCAGAATCAATACTGTTAAATCTTTAATGAAATAATTGATAATTATACATAATTTAATAAACATTTTGACTGTATAAAAATATCTAAAACTTCTTTAATGGAGCTAAACTCTTAAAAGAGAGAAAACATGCACACAGACATGTACACCCCCGGGGGGGGTACTCAAATTTTTTTTGGGTAGGGGTGTGCCTCCGAAGATTTTGAAGTAGGACCCATGTCTATACCACTTCAAACCTGATTTTTACTACCGATGCATATACCAACACAGAATAGACACCCATGACTATACCAGTTGAAAAGACAAAAATACCACCCATTGATATACCAACCCCATATACAGACCCATCCATATACCACTATACGTTTAGAATACCGTAAAAAAAATTCAGATCATATTTTTTATGATTCTTGTTTACTGTATTTTGTATTTTTTTATTAGAACTATCAAGGGTCTATCATTTATTAATTATTATTATTTTGTTTGTTAGGGGTGCCCGGTCCCGGGTGGTGAATTATAGGGGAAAAAGATTTTTGGCAGGCCAAAAGGGGGGGATTTTGGCAGAACATTTTGAGAATTCACCACCCGGGTACACATAATCGTTGCACCACCCCTTATTTTGAATACAAATCCAAAATATATTTATTGTTGTTTTGTTTTCTCAGTTTCCAAATTTATGTTCGTTTGTCTTGTAGGGGCCACTAGTTTGTAACAAGTATTGTGTAGGGAAAGATGATTCTTGCACTTATATTTAAGTTTTATTTAACAACATACATGTACAAAAACCACGAAAACAGTGGCGCAACCAGTGCCCCCGCTCATCATGGCCTTTGGTTCATGCAAGGCAGTCGATTGACGGAAGATATCTGTGAAAAAAAATTGGGCCGGAGCAATCATAATATTTGTACCCTGCATGGTGAACGGAAGAACAGAAAAAAATTAAAAATTAATAGAAATTTTGAACATGAATTTTTTATAATATATTTTTTTTGTACGGTAGCTTTTTTCTTTCTACTCATGGTTTATTGAAATTTTAAACGAATTTAATATTCATGCATTTCTGTTCAATGCAATTGTAATTATCATTGAATTATCGAACCAAAACAACATCAATTTGACCCATGCATATCGATCGTGTATGATCTTGGCAGTGCTGTCGAGTGTCATGTCAGCTGAATTCGGCACCAAAAATAAAACTGAACTTTTCACTAAAAACTTACCCGATTGTTGAAAAAACCTATTTATATGATTCGATGCATTTAAAAATCGGCAGTTAATTTACTTTAGTTTTGCGATCCCGAGTTCTGAGAGGCAAAACTAACTTAAAAAACAGCGATGAAAAAATTGCTGTTGCAACTTCGATAACGATATTATTTCAGTGATTTATCAAAATTGGCTGGGGTAAACAGAAGTAGTGCTGGGCTCGCATATACTACACCGGAAGAGTGTCGCCATCTGTTTGCAATGACAACTCAACGTTTTGCTAATCGGACTATCAATTGATTTGCCCAGCTCTGAATTTATTATTCTGATTTGCCTTATTTGGATAGCGATGTACCTTATTTGGACAATTATTTTTGTGACATTCATGCAAGTGAGTTTAAAGATTTTCGACCCATTGATATACCAAAATCTGATTTAGACCCCACTTGAATACCAATTTCAACTTACTACCCATGCGTATACCACAAAAACGGAAAAAATAAGGGGTCATTGATATACCAAGCGGCCGAAAATGCGACCCATGTTTGCGGCACGTCCCCGTATGGCCTTTTGTACTGAGTACCCCCCCCGGGGTACACCCCATCCATAGGGCTAGTGTTTGTGTTCACTACTTACGGGCAGTCACTGGACATTTGTCTGGGACATTTATCCAATTTAATAATTTAAAAAAAGATGTTTAGAATAATTGATTAATATCACACAAAACATATTTCTGAAACGGTGAATTTATAAGTATTAATATTATTATGAAGACGATGATGATGATGACAATGTATGCTGATAATGCAACCTACTGACACTTCTCTAGTACCTGGCCACTTACATGTAGTGTGTCACACACACACACACACACCCCCACACAAATACCCCTGCAGCGGACTGTTGACATGTGATACATGTAATTTTAACCTTCGGAGTTACCTAGGGTATGGAAATGACTGTGACACTTGTGTGGGGTGGGGTTTGACAGTGGGTGTGTATAGAGGAAGTGCATGGTGTGGGGTGGTATAGTTGTCTCATTGAAAAAGAACAGAGAAGTGTCTGACCACAGCATTACTGTGCAGCAGCTTGATTAATCTTAATTTTCTATTGTTTACAGTGACAGCAGGGCCGTAGCAAGGTTGAAAAATGTGGGGCGGCCATCACAAATGTGGGGCGGCCAAAATACAAATATTTGCCCAAATTGAAATAAAGATATAAAGAAAAACATAACTAATTTCTCAAAAAGTGGGCGGCCATGGCATCCCGGCCGCCCGCTTACTACGACCCTGAGTGACAGTGTACATGTATATTAATAGAATTGGTTCAAAATTCTCTATTGGAATCTTTGCTATAATATAAAATTATAACATTATAACTTAATATTCGATATGGATTTGACAGGGGGCACTCAACTTTACAAGTGACAGGTACTATGAGTCTGTCACTATAGGCTCCATTTGAAAAAACAAACAAATACACTTGATGACCCCTTTTTTCACAGTCATACCCTGGATGACCCCTTTACTTTTAGGTCGGCTATCTTTCTATAATTTTCAAAATGCCATAAAATATAAAGAGGAAACTTTCAAATTCTCTTATTTCAGCAAAATCTAAAATTTGTCTCCATTTTTTGGAAATGTTCTACCAAATGACCCATTTGTTCAAGATGTTATACCAAATTACTCCTTTTTCATTTTGTTATACCCTGTGACCCCTTTTTAGAGCATCATTTAATATACAAATAGGCCCCTACTAAGCAATGCCAGTAGACAGATACCTGTCACATAAAGTTAAATGACTCCCAACACCAAACCCGGCATGGACTCTGACTGAGTCCACGGACTCGGTCTTATTTTTGTTAGACTCGGACTTGGCTCGGACTCGGCACCCCGGATCGAGTTGGACTCGAGTCTAGACTCGGACACAAAAGGACTCGGACAAGCTGGACACTTTATTTCATTTGCCGTGTAACTTACTGCATGTAGGCCTAGTATTGAAATGTACAGCTTGGTAAAATGTTGTAATTGAATTTCAATAGGACCTATATGTATTGGTAAAATTTACATTAGGCAAAAAAAAAAAAGGTTTGTCTCAAAGCTCACGAGAAATTTAAAACCAATACGAATGCGATTTTTTTATTTTTATTTTTATTCCGGATGTGTTTCATGGTATTCTGAGAAAAAAGTCTGTTTTTCGATGATTTTTTCTGGAAAAACTATAAAAAAAAAAACTAAAAAAAAAATATATAAAATTACTGCATTTCTATATTGTCAAATCATGCGATTTTACAAATGTGCGCGCAAGCTTTGAGACAACCTTCTTTTTTTTGGCCTTATAATAATTAGTTACAATTATAGAATTTAGTCCCTTGGTGGTGCCAAGTGAGTGTAATTGTGAACTTAATAACACAGAAATGCATCCAAATCATGTAGTTTTGGTGCAAATGTATGTGAATTCACACCACGGCAGGTGAAAAACAAGCAGATTCCTCCAAGGCCAGATATAAGTCCTGACTAGGAGTGTCAGTGTTGGGTGGGGAGTAAGTTAGTAACACATGGATCCAGATAGAAAGCTATAGCAAGTGCCCTTAATTTTATTTAAGCTTGGTCCAGGGCCCTGAAAAAGATAAACCCAGCCCTGTCTACACTGACAAAATGATCATAAATGCTGCTACACTGTAACAGCCTGTGCACATTGCCACCCATATCCATGTATCATATGCTACATGTCTCATTCACACAAATATGACTGATCAATTAATACAGAAAAAAACAGCAAACTGGGAAAACATTTCAAGATTTGTTCTTTTGTGGGGAATTTCAAGTTATCATGTTAAAATATCATTATTATATAGCTTTTATGTTTATTAATCATTTTGATATTCCCCATCCAAATACACTCCACTACTACTATGCTGCACACATGTGGAACTACATGATAATGTGACTGGTGTGAGATTTTCCGCCAGCCACATCACATGTATTTCTTGTGCCCAGGCTTGGACTAGTGCATCTGAGTAAATGAATACAGAGGTCCTTACCATACAGAAATTTGGGATTTATAGGAGATTTATAGGGGTTTTTAAATACCGGTATTAATTAAACATGGATATAATTAACTGGATGTGCATAATTAATGATAATAATTATATGATTAACCTAATGGATAATCTGGACTATTCTGGAGGATGTAGATGTGCATGAATGATTCCACTTACTTGGAAAATTGTGGACAATTAATGTCTAATTCCAATTGATGTTTTGAGATAAATAATTTTTCCACATTGTACATGGATTGATTGGACTGGAATCGGACTCGGGGGTCAACTTGGAACCCAAGTACTTCTTTGCGAATCCGACCGAGTCCAGCAAAAGTGGACTTGAGTCCGAGTCCACACTCGAAAGCTACATCACTACTATCACTGCTAAATATATGTTGAAATAAGTATTGCACAGTCTAGGTGTCCATACATAGACATAGGTTTTTTTTCACTTGCATCTCAAAATATGCCACCTTTAGGCTAGATTCACTATAACCACTCTTTTTGTACTTGTTTAATTAATTTGTTTATACCCATACCTATAATAGGACCCATACAAGTCCCAATTTTCATACCTGTATCCATGGCCCGTACCCGTACCCATATTGGGAGCCGTACCCATACTCGAGTCCCAATTTCTGTGCCCGTACCCGTACTCGTACCCACGGCTTCGGACCCGTACTCATGCCCTATTTTGACTTTGGACCCGTATCCATACTCATGGACTGGGACCCATACCTGTACCCATGGCCTGGGACCCGTACCCGTACTCATGGTCCGAGACCCGTACCTGTACTTATGGCGAGTCCCATTTGCATTTTTTGCCCAAGTAATTCTCAGAACGTTTTGTGGTCGAATCTACACTAGACCTTTTTCGCAGTCTATGTTAAATTTTTGCATCTAAAATCCCAATAATACCGATGCTCACACTACTCCGGCTCCAGAAAAATACAATACAAATTTTTTGTAAAATAAATATTATCCTGTTTTGGCAAATATAGGCTTAGCTAAATCCCAATCCTGGCCGTGACAATCAAGACCAGCCTTGTACTCAGCCAAAAACCAAGACACGTACCGGTGATCATTCATTTGAATCATGTGCACCCCGGTTATGGAACACTCTATCTCGTGACATCTGGGAAGCTGGTACACTCCAGCTTTTCAAAGCAAATCTGAAAACATACCTATTCAAGTAGTTTTTATCATGCTCTTATCCAATTGTCTTGACATATATTATGCTTTGTATTGTTTGTATTAGTTTCATGTAGCTGTATATATTCTTTTGTAAAGCGCTCCGTTCTTTGTGGGGCGCTCAATAAATGCCTATATTATGTTATGTTATGTTATGTACTAAAACCAATTTCAGGTTATGGATTCTAATTTTCAGAAAACACAATTTCTAAATATCTTTTATTCTCAACTATCAAAATTAACATAAAATATTAAATTTATGAACAAACTCATAGCCTATACTCAAAATTTTGAATACATAGAATTGAGCTTTGAATATTGTGACTGCAATTGTAAGAAATCATTCAAAATTGCATGTTTTTAGCCAATTTTCCCTCAAATTGCAAAACTATTGAAATTTGACTTTTATTGCCAGTTAAAACTAACTAAAGGATTAGGATTTAGCCGGGGAACTCAGTGGCATAGCTGGGATTTTTTCCAGGAGGGCAAGCCTGTATGGGGCGGGGCCCAAATCCACCAAACAAAAAAAATTTTGCCGCCCCTTCATCAAAAGGTTGACCCAATTTTTTTTTCAGTGTTTTGAAAAAGTGAAGAGCAAAAAAAAAAGGATTATAGGCGCTAGCCCTGGGGCGAGCAACACATTTTGTTCCCCCCTCCTCTCCCTTTCTTCCTCTCTCTCTCTCTCTCTCTCTCCCTCCTGTTTCCTATTTTTTCCTTGCGCTAGGGGGGGCCAAATAGCACTAGGGGGCGGGGGCCCAAACAGGCAATCTTTGCCCCCGGCAGCTACGCCACTGGGGGAATTCGAATATGAAAGTGACCTGTGCCTTACGACACTAGGGGATCTATGGCAGTTTTGTCGAAAAAGAGGGCACCAAGAAAATTGGGTTCATTATGCACATGTGCAAAAAATTGGCTGTCAGTGACCCTGAAAAATAACTTTAAGCTAAAAATGTGAAAATAGTCCAAAATGCGTGCGCGAAGCATGCAAAAAGTCACCTCAAAAGTGGGAGTACCCCCTCTCCCCGGAACACTCGGGGTAGACAATGGACCTTTTCTCTGTGGTCGGTTCATATTCAACTAATCAACTTTTAAAATAAAATGTTCATTTTATACCAGTCAGTATAAGGCCAAGTAAAAAATATGTTTCTCATCCCCTACCGCTTCCTTTTTTGAGGTAACTTCAATTTCATTTTTGTTTTTTGAAATTGAGTTATAAAATTTTTTGAAAGATGTCTAGGAATTTGAAATGCTTTATATAAGAAACACTTTTGGAAGGTTTTGTGATCATTAGAGGGGGCCTACCTACCAGAATGAACAATTTTTACTTGGCCTAAGGTAAGGTTACAAAACTTTATCATCATCATCATCATAATTATTATTAATATTATTTTGGGTCATTTTGGACCCATTTCCATTACGTTCCATTTCGACTCATTACAAAATATTATTTTCAAACCCCCATTTCTGAACACTCCTTTGCATATATATGTGACCAGCTCCAACAAAACCCGGAACAAGTCACCAGACATGTTTTTTGAGTTATAGGCCTTTATAGATTACATTCCCATAACGAAATTAAATTGCGGAATTCTTAGAGGTTTATTTTATCAATAAATAACAGTTGAAATATGATAATCCCTATTCAATAGGCAGGAAACTAATTAGACCATTACTCAGAATCGCAATTTGGCAAAAATATCAAGGTATCATTTACAAAATTATCCATATCTTAAAAGTATTGATGCTATGAAACTAATTGGCCCATTACTCAGAATAGCAATTTGACAAAAATATCAAGGTATCATTTACAAAATTATTCATCTTGAAAAGTATTGATGCTATTTATATAATTTTGGTATCATTTTAAAGCTTATTGTCTTGTGTTTACATTTTTATTCAAATCATGAAATGTCAAAAATGCGACTTGTTCCTGGTTTTGTCAGTGTGGGTCACATATTGATATCATGATTCATGATAGACTGGTATTTACTGAATATGTACAATTTACTATATGGTTGATTGTCACAGCATACAAAAACACCCTATAAAACATGTTTTTGGTATATCGACCTATAAGGCACTTGAAACCTGATATTGAGTTTAGCGTCCCTTTTTTTCCAGCTCATAATGAGGCAACTATTTCATTATTCATTATTCATTATTTTCAAGGTTTCATTATAGGCCTACGCAGCCTTTTACCAATGCTTATGCACTTTTGTTCATTCTATTTGGGTCCCAAATGTCACGAATACACATAAACGTTTATGAAAGTATAATTATCTTGCTTTTTGCGTAAATCAAGTTCTAAAACAAACTCAATGTATTCCTAAGTATATCAGTCTTCTTCACTCCAATTGTACCAAATGTCCATGGCTATATAGGTTAAGTTCACTTCTAGTCTACCCTGATATCCCAAAGGTATAATTGGATAGAGCAAGGGTCAAAAATCTGTATATTTTTAATGCTCAGATATTTAGATGAATTCTTCCACTAGTTGTCAAGGTTTTCTATAGTTTTTGAAGGGGTTTAAAAATTTTGCACAACAAATTTTCTTTCTGGTTGTAGTAATTTACACAATAATGAATTATTTTCATATTTCACGTCTCAAATGCGGCACAAAATTCATAACGCGGGCGGCGGACGCTAAACTCAGAATCAAGTTTCAAGTGCCTAACCAAAATAAATATGACTTTTAGTAATAGTTTGTGTTACTAGCAAATTGGCAAAACAGGATAATATGATCCCAAATTCTGGAATTGGAAGTAGTCCTATGACTCCTATCCTTCAAGCAATGAACCTCCCTCCGGATAGAACTTCCATAAACCCATTTTTGCAAAAAGAACCTCATCATGGAAATTGTTACAAACAAATTCATGTATTTAATTATATGACATATTCAATAGGTGTAAATAAAAAAAAAAATATATGCAAAATGCCAAAAGCATAATGCCAATGCCATAGAAAGTACATGTACTAGTATTACATGCTTATAGTTATATACATGCAATTTGTATGTCAGTGCAAATACTCCAGTTGGCCCTACCTTAAAAAAAATCAAATTCCCCCGCTACATACAGTCAAAGAGCTAGAGGTTAAATAGTGGTTGGCGCAAGGTTAAACATTGCAAACAAACACCAGATCAGATACAAGGGTGTCTGTGATAAAGCATAGTCTAATACACGCATATCAGATTACTATCAGAAGTGTGATTCAAAACATCATGCAGTTGGTTTATATATGTCTTGAAAAGAAAGGAATTTCAGAAGTTTTCAATAGTACTTTAGGGACGCACCATTAGATATTATCGGGGGGGCTAGGGCGCTTGGGTCAGGCAGAAATTTTTTTTTTTGCCATGCGCTAAATTTTTTTTTTTTCGCTGCCTTTGGAGGCAAAATTTTTTTTTTCGCCGCCTTTGGCGATGAAGTTGTCTTTTCAATTTGAATGTATACCTTTATACAGAGCTGAGTAGGGGAAATTTTTTTTTTTGCTCATCAGTGAGGCAAATTTTTTTTTTTTTACTCATCAGTGAGGCAAAATTTTTTTTTTTTACTCATCAGTGAGGCAAAACTTTTTTTTTCAAAAAACTCCCTAGCCCCCCCGATGATATCTAATGGTGCGTCCCTTAGTAGCCCATTAACTTCAATAATAAACAACATACACATTTGTACAGCTTATATTAAATTCACAATCATGTTAAAAATAAAAATGACATTTATTTAATATGTAAAGATATACATGTAAAAGAGAAATTATAAGTCCTAAACTTTTAAACCAGTAAAAAATCAACCATGTAGGCTGTGGCTAAAAAATACAAATACTGTATTCAAATTGTTCCCCCATACACTCCAGTCAAAAAATTTTAATTTTTAAATTTTTGTTGCTTTTATCATAATTAATGTCTATCACCTCAAAATAGGTTTTTTCTAATAGACTATTGATCATATTGAATGCCACTCCTCTACAACCCTTGGAAATCTGAACATTTCCTACTGCTGTAAGCTAAAAAATCAGGACATTTCATCGTATTGTCGCTAAAAAATCAAGACATTTCATCGTATCTAAGGCCACCCATTTGTCCCATTATACTCCTTGGAAATCCGGACTTTTGACATTTGTCATTAAAAATCCGGACTTTTTCAACATATTTAATGTCACTCCTCTATACCCCTTGGAAATCCGGACTTTTTTACATTTGCACTAAAAAATCTGGATTTTTTCAACATATTTGATGTCACTCCTCTATACCCCTTGGAAATCCGGATTTTTCAACATATTTGATGTCACTCCTCTATACCCCTTGGAAATCCGGACTTTTACCCACTTGTCACTAAAAAATCCGGATTTTTTTCCTTGTATTTTTTGCCACTCCTCTATACCCTTCTGTACAATATGAAGTTGGAATTCCGAAACTTCAACATGAAATTGGTTAAAATTTCCGGGTTATTTTCACTTTTTCATGAAGAACATGGAAATCCGGGTTTTTCTTTGATTATTTGTGACCGAATTCCAGACTTTTGTAGAGTGATGAGCTTGGAAATCCGAGTTTTTCACTCATTTCAAATTCACTCCTCTATAGGGGGTGTGCACTTATTTTCTGGAATAGCCCATTCGATGATGCCAATGCCTAATATGCGTTACCGGTACATAAACGTCCAGTCAGATGTATTTCACACCTGCCAAAAATAAAGAAAAAATCGCAGTGATTTATAGTGCGCTACGCACAGGCACAACGCCTAGACGTTGATCCACAAGCCTCAGCACACTTTTAGCTAGCACAAGCACAAGTCACCCAATTTCGAAATTTGGACGTTGAATGCCTACACTCTCATGAATATTGATTGGCAACATTTTCCAGCGCTCAAATCGGACACAATGAATCGGAGTCCATAGGCGTAGAACCCGGGGGTGGGGGCGGGGGTGCCCCCAATATTTTGCCAGGGGGATGGTCCATACAACCACCCCCCCCCCCCGGCCCCCATGTTGACACCTGAATTAGAAGTAAATAAATAGAAGTAAGGATTTCTGACCAAATTAACCTCATATTTGCCCATTTTAGCTCCCAAAGCGCAAATTTTCATTTGTACATAAACTTAATCATTCGCCAAAAGCTGCTGGATTTACTATACATTGTAGGCCCTACTACAGAATTTGTTCACCCCCACCCCCCTCCCCCTGTCAAAAAGAAATCTACGCCACTGAATCTGACAACCCTCCTCTGCAGATTCCGTGTCAGCGCTTTCTCTTTTTAAAAAAATACGGCATATCTCTGCATATCTCTTCTCTTTTCTTTTCTATTCTATTGTAGCCTAGACTCGCTGAGTCTCATGGACGCCGTTCCTATGTCCATCAGACTCGTATTTCCCATTTTGGATGTCAATGGGAAATACACACTTAACGATTTGCGCCGGTTAGAAACTTGAAAAAAATCTTTAAAATTTTATCAATGTATATAAAAGTGGTACCAACCTTATTGTGCTTGCTAATTTAAGACTCGGTTGAAACAAAATTAAGGATCTAATGCATTTTAGTGAAAAAAAAGGCAAAATTATCGTCAAAGTTCTGCCGAAATCGGCACCCTTGCGAAGGGTTCAGAATTCAAATCGGGAACGAAAATATCCGATCTTTGCGATCAAAAACACAAAATTACAACTTTAAACATACTATTGGCAAAAGACATTATTATCAAACAATATAGAATAGAACATTTGACATCATTTTCTCAAAATATTGAAGAAATTTGCTCACTAGACATCGAAAAAGTACGCAATCCAATTCCCGTTCAAACGCGTGAGAAACTGAAAGTGCATAATCCCGACTATTGTAGCCTACTCTCTGATTGATTCAGAGTCACGCAGCGAGATTGGAGTCAGACGTAGCTGAGTCAGACGTAACTTTTTCTTTTGAACAGGTGTTTACTTCCGGTTAGGAGTTCAAAAAGTGTTTAGAAAGGATGAGATAACAATTCCTAAAATATCTTCTTTCTTCCCATGTTTAAGTTTATACGATGCTATGAACAACTACGAATAAAAAAATATAACATGTAAACTAAGGTGTTTTTTATATTTTAATTATTTTCCATTTTTAAATGATAGATTTGAATAAAAACAATAAGAAACTGGATAGAAACACCAATACGTAAAATCTATTTTTAGAACTGTGCTATTTACAAGGTCAGCCGATATTTACCTAAGTAGGAAAACAGTATTATTTGTATGCAAAGGCTGTGACGCAAATTGGAATCAATATTAAACCTAGTCCCGTGATAATATACTGATATACTCCCTCACAGTCATAACGTAGCGAACATCGAATATGCCTCTTTTCGGAAAGAAGAAAGACGAGAAAGGTAAGAGTAATTTGTTCAGGTGTGTTTCATTCAAATATCAGAATATCGTGTGTCTCTGGATCTGGAGGGATGCACGATCATGTTTAACAATAAATGTTACTGAAATGCATGAAATGAAATTAATGTCATGATTATCATTATCAAAATTATAATATTTTGATTGAAATATAATATTTGGCCTTCTTCAGTATCACTGATACAGTGACTAAAAATACTACTATAACTTATAGTGCTTATCATCATGATCATAAATCATGTACTTTAATGTATCATTTTAATGATATAGTCGGTATTGTACACATACTCATGGCATTCACTGACTCACAGTGTTGTTAGACTATTGTACATCATGTACTCTTCAGTGTTCTGAACACAGGTCTTCTGGTTCATGTAACTTGCACACAACAGTCTGCGCACGCTGTTTTGTTGATATGCATTTTAAATGATTTCATGTACTACAATGTATTGCACTGCATGCATTTGTGTGTGCAGTTTATGAAATATACCTTGATTTGAGCTCTATCTGTCACTTTGAGAAGTCTAGAAATATTTAAGGAAGTCGTTTACATGCATCAATAAGCAAATTCACTGTAACTATTAATTTGATGTGTGCAGTGACCTGTAAAACTAGCTGTGAATTGTAGTACTCTGAAATCGGAATTACGGTACATGTATTTATATATTAAATGCAATAAACCAACCGGAATGACATGTTAACAATGGTAACAACCATCTTGAATTTATAGGATATGCAGAATGATGACATTTGAAATATAATTACTTGAATATATGTGACACGATCTGGTCCATGCCCAGGGCCAAAGGCAGCAAATTTGAAAATGATATGATGGTAAAAATATGGAGTAAAAAACAATGAAATACATAAGAAAATAGGCAACAAAAAACTTTGATACCTAGCCTATTGTAAGTATAATGTAATTAAACTCACTTTTCAAAAATTCCTTTGGACCCCCAAGGACCAGATCGTGTCACATTGTTCTTTGGAATATATGCTTTGATGACGTCCTAATGATAAGTCATTAAGTCAACATTATCATTCAAACGGGGAGGCCTCTAATATTTTCTGTAATTTCCTCTTGAAAAGCCCGACCCCTAGCGTGAATAAAGTGTTTGCAATACATAAGACCAAGTAAAATAAATAACATATCATCCCCGCCCTCACCGATTTTTGGAGATTTTCAAATATTTTTGTTATTTTCTTCTCAGAGCTCCCTTTCTTTGTTTCTAAAATTGTTGTGATGAAAAGACATGTTTAGAAGTTATCATTTATAAACACATTGCAAGCACTTTCTTCAAGCTAGGGGTAGGGCTTTGGGGAAATAATAAAAATATTAGAGGGCCTCCCCAGTTTTATGATGTGTTGACAAACACTTTGCAATGGTAAAAAAATAACATTTATAATAACAAATAAAAAGGACCTCCCTCACCGATTTTTAAAAAAGTTCGGACGATATACATACTTTTTTTGCTTGGCCTATAACCAAAAACTTCTGTGTATGTTATTGCTTCAGTAGCAATTCCAAAAACAAAGTAAGGGAGCAAATAAAAAAATAAGAAAATATTTGAAAATCCCCAAAATTATCGGTGAGGGTGGGGATGATATATATGTTATTTATTTTACTTGACCCTTGAATTACAAGTCATGTTGGGTCATCAGTATCATGATAATGACATTACAAACAATGTAGGTAATAACCGATCATGCAGTCATGTTAATTCAGGAATCTTTAGAAGTTGCTAAAGCTAGTCTATGACATGTATTTCCATTACTTCATGCTGGCAAAAACTAAGTGTTTCATGGGTGCAATTTTGTCGTACTTGGCGCAAATCAACATTGATTCTCTCTCAAACTAATCTTGTAAGATTCCAGACTAGAAAATCAAGTTAATAATACGGTAATGATTTTCTTATAATTGGTCCCTTCCCATCGTTGACGGCGTTTTGTCAAACTCCAATTGGGCTGGAAAACTCAAAGCAAGGACGATTTTGTAGCCCACACCATCAGTGGCATGAAGGGACCAATTACAAAAAAACTCTATACTGCATGTAGGCATGAATAATAATTTAAGAGAGTCGATTTTGATTCTTAAGAACTTTAGTTCAAGAGAATCATTGTGAGAATTGTTCAGAGAATTAACTCTGATTCTCGCCAAATTGGCAGCTCTGAACATGTGAATTATACTCTAGAAGATCCCCAAACTGGAGCCAATATACAATGTATGCATATATATCTTACGCATGTTTCTCTCAGACTTGGACGTCATTCTTAGTGAATCTTAATTTCTACACATGTATATGGTCATTTTCACAGTAAAGGGTGTAACTTTTGATTTTTAGGGTCAAAATTTCAAACCACTTAAATATGTTTCTGTTTAATGAAATCATGCATAGGAGCAACTTAAATTCCAGTAAAATAATGTTTCAAGGCTTAAACCTTTTGATTTCCAATAAAAAAATTAACATTTCCATAACATTTTGGTTAAAATCTAAGAACAAATGTATTTTACATAAGCTTAGAAAATTATGACATGAAAGCTGGAATACATGTGAAATCCCATTCCAAAGTAAGTCAACAGATATAAGTTACATTTTGTACCATGTTTTGCTATGTTTGTAATTGCAGTTTTGAATATTTTTAACATAAAGTGTCATTTACAATGGAAATTTCCCAACCTTCAACATATTTTTTAAGTTTTAATTGGGTTCCTAAAATAATTTGAATGTCTAACTTCATGTACAAATACTACTTGATAAAAGGAACCTTCCAGCCAAGTTTCACAGAAATTGGAGTTATTTTTTAGAATTGGCAATTCAAGCGATTTGTGTTTCGGAGGCTTCAGTTAACAACACAGGTGATCATAAAAGTAAAATATTTGGCTAACTACTGTAAGTTGAAATGAAAAAATAGGTAAAAAATATCGCAATTACCAATTTTCATGCTTTGCTTCTAAGTATTGAATTTCAGTTGTGACAAAAATTGAATTATCACAGCAAGTCATTTTTTTGTTTCGGAGGCTTCATGTTAACAATGGCTAAACACTGCAGAAGTGGTTTTTTTGAAAACAACACTGTTGGGATCATCTAAGCTGTTATTTTCTTGTGTATATTGAATCAATGATTATATGCGGCAGATATTGTAGATTTATAGCATGTTAACTTTTTCACCCATTTGTTAAGTAGGCCTATGGTGTTTTTTTCATGTGAAGCCTCCGAAACAGGCTTTTTGGGTATCAGTATATTTTTCAAACATTAACCATAATATCAACATTTTTTTAAATTTATGACATTCTGCACATATCAAGTAATAATTACAATGCAGATATCAGTATGAAACACCAATTTAGATATGCATAGGTGACAATTAACCTTATTGTTGTTTCGGAGGCTTCATTTGTTTCGGAGGCTTCAATTGTTAACGGAAAGTTTGTATTGGGTCCCATTTTCAAACGGTGATATATATCTCCACGATTTAAAAACAAGTGACTTGAGGATCTATTTTGCTACATTTTGATAAATAGATTGGATGAGCTCTTTTATTTATATTTGCACAAGCTTGATGATCAGTTTGTTTCGGAGGCTTCAAAAAAGTTAACGGAAAATCGGCTCTTTGAAGTCAAGATTTTATAAAAATTTTAAAAGCTTGCAAATCGACTAATTTTTGTTACCCATTTCAAGTTAAGATATCAACTGTTATGAATCAAGAAGAAGTGAAGAAATAACCAAGAATTATGAACCAAAGCTATATCCACAAAGTTTGTTAACAATTGTTAACGGAAAATGAAGCCTCGAAACGCGACAAATCTCAAAGTCCGGTTCTCAAAAATACAGGGCTGTTCACAATTAAATCTAATGTGGCAGTGTTTACTGAACATATGACCGTACTTTCAGGATAAGAAAAATTATCCATGAACTAACTGAAGAAAACACAGGGTTTTACAAAATGTTACTGTTTTTTATAGTTTTTCAAAATGGCAATATTAGGTACATTTAAGCCTGCTAAAACTGAACGCAGTAACTCCCGAAGATGATTATGCTACCCAAGGTAGCTGCTAACTAGATGACTTATGTGGCCAAAAATCATGGAATTCTGTGGCTTTATTAGAACACTACGGATCAAAATGTTAAAAATCCAAAGTTACACCCTTTACCGTGAAAATGACCATATATTTTTTCAAAAATAGTAACATGTGGGAATTAACACTGTACTATCCTGAAGTCTGCTGTTTTAAATCTGAACTATTAATAGTAAATGTTATTAAGTCATCTTTAATTCTTTTCTCTACATGTATCTTTGCTATGCACTTTGGATTTTAGCATTTAGATGTTAACACCTGCACATGTGCAAGAGCTCAAACTTCTTGAGCACTGTATTCTGGTATGTGGTAATTACGTACTGATCTGTGCATGTGTGTGGTTCAATGTATAGTGTTTCATTTACATTATAAATTACCGTAAATTAAGTGTCAAGTACTATGCATGTGTACCCCTACCTTTCAAATTGTTTGTTGCCCATGAAATACCATGTAAAATAGGCACCTAAAAAAACCCAAATAACATTTGTAGATGTGGTGTGGGTTGCTCCTACATGTACATGTATGATGTATAAGTGTGCTCAAAACATATACCTAGGCCCGTCAAAAAACTTTTAACTTTTTTTTATTTAAAATGAGATCAATAATCATAAAAAGCGAGACTTACAGTCAGTATTAAAAAAAAAAAAAATTTCAAAGTTGGATAAAGTTGTACATTTCAATTGCTTCTATTGAACAGCTAGCAATGCAATGAATGCATACTCCCGTAATTCAATGTGTCGCTGGCTGTTCAATAGTAAGCAAAAGTACCGTAATCAAAATGTACAACTTAATGAAAATTAGCAATTTTTTTAGTAGCAGTATTTCTCATTTCCAACCTTACCGGTAATTTTGGGGCTTTTTTTTGCTTTTTTGGCCAAAAATATTTTTTTTAAATAAAAAAAAATCTTTTTTATGTTGAAATGTTTTGCAATTTTTCTAAACGTTTAGTATTGACATGCAGCCTTAGACCTAGAACGGGTTCCTATGGGTTTTTAGTGGGTAGAAGCCCAGGAGCCTAAGCAGTCCCCTGGACCCCTCCCCCCACCTCCCCATGACAAGCGAGAGCTCCACTTCGCATAACATTGTCCCTGTTTATGATTTGCCACCAAGTATGGTATTACCGGTATTCTTTTTTGTTTAGAATATATAATAAACACAACTCCAAAAGAATGTCCTCACTCAAATGTTCCATCATAAATCTCAACCTGATCATGTGTTAACAATTCAATATGTCATATGCAGAATCTTGTTAGCTCTACTGTCTCTACATGTAGTTACCACATTTTGCCACCAATATACATGTAGCTCTATAAAGTGACAGAAATTGATACTCAGTATTTGACATTTGCTGCATTTACAAAAGTTTCCAATCAAAGCCACACAAAACTGCTAGGTGTGGTCAAGCTTTCTTGCCCTTTATGACCCCATGTCAACTATCCCAGATGCCTGTACAGCATGCGGTTTATTTAATTATGAGACGCATGATTAACCCAACATCTGGAAGCAGATGGGATATCGGCTGGTGAGATAAATATGTACACCTAGCGATTGTGTCGGAGAATTCGGGCCTGGACATGGTCATGCTCTGCAATTTATGTCTGTGCGCCTGATAATTTGCCATTTTCATGGAGTATTCAAGTACATGTATGCCACTTACATTTTCATTTCATTTTCATTTTCACTTTCATTGGTATAAATTTTATGTCAAATTAGAGCTTTTGCTGGCAAATTTGGTATCAAATTGGAGCTAAAAAGTTTAATAATCAAATTGCTGTTTATTACCCGGTTTAGATTTATGGTGGGTCATTGGAGTGAAGACTTTCTCTTTGTGTTGTGTTTAGTTTCGTCAGCACAAGTTTTACATTTAATTTGAGCATTTTTATCGGCAATACAGGCTTTGAGTTTAAAAAAATTGAGGAGTGTTATAAATAGCACTCCTCAAACTTGTGAGGAGTGCTATTTTGTGAGTGAGGAGTGTGATTATGTGATGTAATTAGCTTAAAGATTAAGGAGTGTGATAAATTGCACTCCTTGTGATCATTTAAGGAGTGCGGAGGAGTGTGATCGCACTCGTTCTCCTCAAAACTCAAAGCCTGGCAATAAAAAAGCTGAATGCATGATTGTTTATTAAAGCATGTGCAATTCCTTAAAATCCAACAGAAAAGCCTAAGAAATATCCTGTACAGCAAGTAACATATCCAACCCAGCCAGCTTACCCAGCTCAACAAGCATACCCAGCACCCCAGCAGCAGCAAGTCTATCAGTCAGCTCCACCACCTCAAGGGGCATACGCCTACCCACAACAAGGTTATCCTCAACAGCAGCCAATACAACCACAGTCAGCGTCTTACGCTTACGGACAGCAACAGGAACAGCCGATACAAGCAGCAGCAGCACAGTCAACAATGTCTGCCCCACCACCATCAGGACCACCACCTCCTTACTCTTACAATCCTGTGAGTATTGATGCGATGAAAATGAGCTTTGAAGTTTAATATGGAGTGATGTAGCTTTGATGTATAAAATTTTGATGCATGGTATCAAAGTGAATTTGGCTGTGGGAGTGTGTACTTTTGTCAAGTTGGTTTTAACCCAAAAAGTACTGGGAACCATGCATGTTTGAGTGCCCCCCCCCCATGGTTATTATCATTTGAGCTAGATAAAATCTCTTGGGTAATAACTGAATTCATACTTGGTGCTGATTGTTATTGTTCTGTATTTGACCTCATATTGGGAATTCGCACTTGAATGAGTATTAAAATTCCATCAATAATTGTCAGCCATAATGATCATGGTAATTTCATTCATACATTTGATAGAATAAGTTAGATGTGAGGTCCCATTTCATGAAGAATTACGATTGATCTTAAGCTTGATTTTTATAGAGAATTATGTATCAAATATAAGATAAATTGTAAGGCTTTGTGATACAGGCCAGGTGTAGTGAAAATGGGGCACTCACAGACCTTTGTCTATTCCATAGAGGTGCTATTACAGTGGCGTACCGTGGCTGCCCCTTCCCCGGGGGGCTGAAGAAAAGCCAGTTTTGCCGCCCCTTCCTCAACAGCCCGAAAAGGTTGCCCCAATTTTTACGGTCGTTTGAAAAACTGAAGAGCAAAAAAAAAAAAAAAAAAAAAAAAAAAAGATCTATAGGCGCTATCGCCCCAAAAGCAACACATTTTGATGTATACAAATGTAGTGCAATTTTTTCACATTTTCCGCCCTTTTTTCTTTTGCCGCCCCCTGCTTTGACCCCGGGGGCTGGCGCCCCCAAAGCCCCCCCAAAATATGCGCATGTATTATGTAGGTTGAATATGGTAGATGGGACAGTAAGTTCACATTTTGACAAGACAATAAAGATAGGATTGGATGGTGTGTCCTGTACCTGTGTATCATAAGTGTAAAAGTAACAGCACCCTGTATTAAATATATATCATGTTCAGCATCCTGTGTTGAAGCAAGGTTACCAAGTAATTCATGATTTGATATCTAGCCCAATTTGAAACTGTTGCAGATTTTCCATGCAAGTTTAGGCATTTCCTGTCCCTTGATAGAATATTCTATAAAAAATATCAAAAAACCAAATTGGGTAACTTTTCAATATTTGGTTCTCGTTATAAATTTCAGTAGGTTTTTGTGTCCCATAAAAATAAACCAGTGATAAGTGAAAAATTGGGGGAGATAATGATGATGATGATTCAAATTGACCTTGCACATGTTGAAGCTACATGTCATTGCTTTGGAGCTACGTACATACATGTATGTAAATGTACATGGATGTCATTCTCATACAATATACCAGACAATCAGCAGACATGTATTTTATTTCATGCAGGGCTGTCAACTTTTTGGAATTGCTTGGCGGGAGACAGAGGCGTACCGGGATTTGCCGACTCCAACGTTCATTTTGTACCATTATTCACGGCGCTCGAGAATGTGAAAAGCGGGGGGGGGGGTAGAGGAGCAACAAATTATTCATGACGATGCGTGAGATTTTACTCATTTTCCAGCTTTTTGCGTGAGATTTACTACCTAGGCGTGAGATTATACTACCTTGGCGTGAGAAAGTGACCCAATGTGTGAGACTCACGGCCAATGCGTGAGAGTTGACAGCCCTGTTTCATGACACATGCCATGAGAGATGGAACACTTATAGATGTTTAGTTTTGTGTGCATGGTAGGGTATACTACAGCAAATCGTTAAACACAATAAAAACTTACTTTATCAAGATACATAGTATATGTAACCACATAATGTAGACTGTAAAGAGTATGCAACAGTATCCAGTATCGTTTTAAATCATATTTGGGGATAATTACATTACTATGTATCACAGAAGTTCAGTGCTGCCACTTACCGTTTACACTGTGAAAATACAGAGTGAGGTTCTGATTTGCTTATTGAATCACGTGCAGCATGAAAAGCTATTTGTATGAAACACCAACCCTTCATTGGCACATGATCCTGACCTGACCCCATTCTTTTTACACCAAAAATACAATGTGCACATCAGAAGTACAGTGGTGTAGCAAGTATAAGAATTGTCCAATCCATGAAATGTCACCCTGGGGCATGTCATGGATGTCATTAATTAAACACCTGCACCACTTACATGTAATAGTTAAATACCAAAATTGGTTTGCTGTTTTTTTGTAATTGTTACAATTGTAAAATTTGTATATTGGTTTATCAATTGATTGCTTGTGTACTGTTATATTTAGCCTCAAGGTTATCCCGGCCAGCAACCCCCAGCACAACAAGGATATGGCCAGAAACCACCAGCACAAGGATATCCTCCACAGGCCCCAGCACAAGGATATCCTCCACAGGCCCCAGCACAAGGGTACCCCCAGCAGCCTGGTGCAGTAGTACAGCCAGCCAGCCAGACAGTTGTAGTTCAAGGGGGATTTGAAGCAGGTGCAAGATTTGACGGCAAGAATCCACCAAGCATTCCGGTAAGTTATCAAATTATTAAGTAAGATATCAAATGCATGTATATAATTATCAACTTATCAATGATCAAGTTCAAGGCACTATTGGTGATTTAGTACATTGAACAAATCAACTTCAACACTTTCATCTTTCCTGTCAATTATGCAAACTTAAACAGTTTATTTTAACATTCAGAGACTTTATGTGAAGAAACAATAGACCAGTAGCGATATCATTTGAAGGGGTATTTTATGATCCAAAGCCTCACCCCCCCCCACCTTTCTCAAAAATATTGATATTATTATATCACTGGAAACCTCTGGCAACCTGCGACTACATAATGTTTATAATGTACAAAAACATCTTACAGATTACTTTGTTTCACAAATATATTTGTATTATGTTCTAGTTAACAGAATAAAATTACAACACAGTGCCTATGGAGCAGTGTAATGCACATAATCATGCATACCTCGGAATCAACAAAAATTTCGGCAATAAGCTTTTTCCGTGGATATCTACTGAAACATTTCAAAGAAAGAGAATGCTAGGATCACAAAATACTCCTTTAATCAATGATGACATGTCCTTATTACACCTCATACTGTCATAATTATATTTTTTATCATATTTTCATCTCATCAGATAAACCTCAAATTATTCATCTTTTAAACTTAATTTTAGATGACAAGCATTCAATCATTGTGGTTCAATTCCAGCTCAATCATCATATTCATATTCCATCATATTTTTCCACAGCCTCCACCCCCAGGAATGGCACCAAATGCAGCCCAAATGGCAGCCGCATCTGGCCAAAATGTTGTCGTATCCCAACAGAAGGGTAACTGGTTATCAGGAGGAGGAGACGGTGGCTACGTAATCTGGTAGCTCATTTCCATATCAATCATGGTGAGATTATATTCCATACCATTCCATTTTGATTTCTTTATATTTTATTTCATAAGATGTTGATGGCTGAATGGTCCTCTTAAACAAGAAGCTTAATAGTAGGAAAAGGAGTGTGGAAGTGAACTTACATATCTGTCTTCTCTTTGATAACTTCTTCTGTACCATCAGTGAGATCACAAATGTGTCACATTGTATTCTTCCATTCTCGTTGTACTTGCATGAGTCACTTCTGTTTCAGATTTCAAATCACAAATCTATCATATTTTTTCCACTGTCTTTTATTTTTTTAAATGTAGACCAAATACCACACACATGACAACCACTAGTTTAACATTACATGTACACCCCTACACAACTGTCCTTACTCCCATGTTTACAATGTTTTCTTGTGAAGTCCTTCCGTTATTAAAGATGATAATATCATATTCAACTATCTTCTCTTCAAAAATCCATGCTTCTTAGATCACAAATTATATTATTTTCATCACCCTTTCCTGGAAATGCAGACCAGACCAAATACAGCACAAATACAAGCTAATAGTTAAATCACTATTATTTTATATGTTATTCACACAATTTGCTTCCATTATCAAAATAGTGACATTTCATTCATATATTGCTTTTAATTTTCCACAGCCCCCACCCCCTGGATGTGCACCAAACTCAGCTCAGATGGCAGCAGCAAGTGGCGCAAATGTTGTCGTAACCCAACAAAAGGATAACTGGGTAACCGGTGGGGGAGATGGCGGCTATGTTCTTTACTAAGTTACTTCTACAATGTCACAAGTAAGATCTGGGGCTAGAATTTCAGGGAGTATAAGTCTTGAGATTTTTTGTGAAGTTGTAGTGTGTCAAATAAACTTCTAGAGTAGACACACTATAAGGAGGAATCTGAAAATTTTTCATGTAGATATATATTTTATAAGAATAGATTCCTCCTATGCTTGTTGAAATTCTATTTTCCATATCAGCTCTCCTTGCAGTTTGGTGATGATGTGGGGTATCTTATATGATTTATGTATTTAATTATCAATTTGCAATTTTGCATTTATATAGACTGTAACAATTGGATCATATTTTGGAAGAAAGTTAGGTGATTTTTCTTTGGTTACAAACTAATACATTCAGGATAGGGTTGCAGCTGTAGAGAGTGGTTAAGACACAGATAGCACTTCTTTTTGCTACCCAAGCACAAAACAAGTTTCCAATGATACCACCCAGCACTCAAAATTTAAACACGATGTATTATTCCAGTGTATTGGACACCCAGTGATAATGTGAATAATTGTGACTGTATTATACCTGATGAGCACCAACCGGCATTCAGGATTTACTAGCTGTAACCCTGTTAAATGTATTATATATTTCAGTTTTAGCAATCAAAATTGTAATATAATTAATATGAATATGAAAAATGTTTCTGAAAGACCTTTTCTCGTTAATATGAGTTATTGATGACTCAGAATTGCTGATTTCAAACCCCAAAACAATGATCCATCAGAAAATTAATACAATTTTTATCACAAACCTAGAAATATGTAATGTACAACAACGAATCAGGGGCTCAATACAACAAAGACTCATCTGCATTTGCTGCCCTGGGTAGTTACGTTATTCATGAGCACAATTGTATTTGTATACATTACCCAGGGGAGCTAATGGAGAGGAGTCTGTTACACTTAGCCCTCAAAGTGTGAGAAACGTTCTGTAAACACTTCAAAGTTCTTTCAGAAATGTTCCATAATGTATATTGAACACAAGCATGATTGCATTTAATCTCTGTGGCCTTTGTAACTGTGCGTCTCAAACATTATAATCAGCCTTTCATCTTATCTTATTTTTATAGTACACTATATGTAACTAATTTCAGTATAATTGTATATCTAGATAATATTAAGGTTTCAATATGAGTGTAAAAATAGTTTCATGTTGATAACTTTGACATTTGAATGATTGTGATTTTGTAGAGGATAATATTATAAAGTTGTTAAGGTATTAATAATATTATATTAATAATATATATAGCAAGCGTCATTGTATTTTAAACGGGAACAGTTGGAATATCAGAACATACCAGATTCTGTTAAAACAAAGTGCAGAGTTATACTTTTGGACATTGCAACCTTGTAACCTTGATTGATTGGGTCAGGGGTAATTACCAGTTTTGCATGTATCGTATCAACAGCCAACTTGTCAACTTTACCATCTTGCATCAGTAAGAAGCAAATCATCTCTTTAATTTCCCCATTGTTGATTTAGGGATTCAATCATGTTTCATCGTTGTTCATCACCGATTAACAACGATGCGTTCGCGTCGTCTGCGTGGTTTACTTCGTGAGGGCAGCTTTAGCTGCCCGAGCGAAGTAAACCACGCAGACGCGCTGGACGTGAGTTGTTAATCGGTGATGAACAATGGTGAAACATGATTGATTCCCTTTCAACAACGAAACAAGCTAAAGATGTCTAATTTACATAATTCCTTCATTCGGAATGTCTGTTTGTCATTGCCACTCAACCTTACAAGAAGATCGCGGTATTTCTCTGTTGATATCAGCAATAAAACTAAAGAATAAAGCGGTAATATTTAGCTGCTTCCGCCAACATAAGTGAGTTTATGTTTACGCATATGTTCCAGGCATGACGAATTTTACGCGCTCATGCGTAACGCGTACGCGCAACCTTGCGTTCGCGTATATGCTATACGCTTACTGCAAGTGTGTTCATCACGGATTAACAACGGTTGGCTCCTGTACAAAAGTATAGGAAGAGTTGTTGAATGTACTATAAAGGAGAAAAGAGACATCCCCCAAGTTTAGCGTAACAAAAAGCTATTGCACCAACTAGAAAAAGTAATGATATTGCTACTGATTCCTGGATGTTTTGTCTCTGTGATTTACTATTGTTTGATATATGTGGGGGTTATTTTAGTCAGTTGTGTGTAAAATTGTGTACAATATTTGATACATCCACATGTCATTTTATGCATATTCAATAGTTAATCGGGACATTGATTAATTGGTATTTTATCTCATAGGTAATGATATCTTACTGATGAATAGGTTCAGTTTATTATATCACAATGGGCTATTCCAGTTGAAATCCATACACCCCCTATGGAAGACATGATCTTAATCTTCTGCACAGGGAGTGTGGATTTCAAATGGAGTAACCTGAATGGGTGATTCCATTTGAAATCTGCACCCCTGTGTGGAAGATTAATGTCATGTCTTCCATAGAGGGTGTACAGATTTCAAATTAAATAGCCCAATGTTAGGATTGAAACTGGAGATATATATATAGCAAGATCAAAGGTTTCAAACCTGACAATAAGGAGCCATTAGAACCATTATCACTGGCATTCACAAACCATGGTTCCATACTAGTTATAAAAATATGCAAATTTGGTCAAAGGAACCTCCTTTTTAGGTAGTTAATAATCAATTTGGTCATGATGTGAATGTTGTAGACATACTTCCTCAAGCCTCTAACCAGATGAGTTGTTGTTGTTGCCAATCCATGAAGATAACATTTTAATGCGCTGCAGCTGTTAAATAAATATAACGGTGTTAACTACAAATTAAGCTCAACGTTTACCTAACTGCATTCATGTACCATTATATTTTTAAAATATTTAAGATAAAGCATGTACAGTAGCAAAGTGTTTAACTTGTTAAAAACTATGTGGAATTCAAAATACCGATAAACAGCAGTATCGAGTGCCTAAAAGTAAATTCTCCATTTATATGCAATTGAAACTACACAGAGATCAGTATCTATCTAGCATACTAACTGCAAGTTTCAAACTATGGAATGTTTTGAAAGGGATATGAATAATCTATATATGCATATTTGCACCTTGATTAGCAATTGTTAATAAATTATATCAATGTGACAATTTTAATACTCACTATCTGCTTTGCATAATAAATTAATAATTAATTAAAATTTTATAATATCAAAGCAGCAAAATGGTGAGGACTTACTATGCAGTTTTAACTCCGTCTAAGTCTTTTATATCAAGTAATCAATTTGGGTGACTGTCTGAACCTTCTGGTTTGACTAAGTAAATTCTCATGCCAGGTCAAGTGTCTTAACAACTAAAAAACCGTCATCAATACTGATTTTGTGGGTGCTTAAAAGCCTAAATTTCTAGTAATTATGTGGTATTAATTTCTGTAAGTTTTGTACAAATTGTGAACTTGAAAGACACAATTAATTTCTTGTCATGTAATGTATGTGTTTATCTACATTTCTCACATTATTGTCGATATCGGCATTACAAATTCCTAATGCATTTTGGGATGGTTTGGTACAACAATCTATCAGGAATATTGCTTTTTTTTTTGTGCTAACAGAATATTGCTAAAAATGTTTTTTGAAAAATGTAAGTTTGAAATTGAAATTGCAATATATTTGGGTTTTTCAAATTTGTGTAAAACATTGTAAATAATATTTTCCAAGCACAAAAACAACCAATTTGTGTAATAGGTCAGAGTTCAGCTGTTCCAAAATTTGCCAAAACTATCCCTCAGTGCATTAGAAATTTAATGCTGATATTGCTTATTGCATTATACTAAGATGTTTATGTATATGTTGCATGCATGCATGAACCATAACAAGTAGTTATACCATCATTAAAAAGTGCAAACTGTTTATTGTTATATTGGCCTGTCCATGTGATAAAACATGTGATAATGATATGGCTTCCAAAGGTGAATCATATATTGACAGTTAAAAGCAAGAAGGTTGCAGCTGCTTTGTCAACCCCATTGGCACAACCGACTGAATTATTGGCCTCTTAAAGCTAGTTTGATTGATTGGTTGCCAAGAGGGTTATATCATGTATTGAGCCAATAGGTGATATGGTAAGAATGTTCAGTAGGGCTGAAGGAGATGAAGCTTAAAATTGCTTAGAGATCTGAAAGCTATATTTTGATTGGTTAATAAGATGCTGATATCATGTAATTAACCAATCAGAGGCACTGTATTATCTTACTACCTTCTTGTATTCAACCAACGAATGTCACATGTCCTTATTGAATACACTACCAACATTTTGTTGGAATCATTAATGCCAATAAACAGTTTACATAATTTTTTAAAAAGTAGTTATAATCCCACGTCATTCCACATTTTAATTAAATTTTTCCAATGTTGTGCCAAAATGTATACTAACAAGTAAGTTTATGTTTGTTGCACATGAAAGATATACAGATGTTTAATTCAAATTTAAATCAACATATTGTTTCATATAATATATATCGCCAGTTGAATCTAAGAATATGTGATTTGATCAATCAAGCAAAATCAGTCGGAAGTCGGAAGATATAGCCAAACAAAGGAAATATTTGCTTTTGTTTACTGTTTTGAAAACTGTTCATATCTTTTGAACCCATTGTCCAATTTCAATGGGGTTTTCTGCAAAATGTAGCTTTGCAAATGCTTACTACAATCCAACAAGAAACTGAAAATTGAATATGACCGACATTAGACCGATTTTGCTTGATCACACCACATATACTGTAAAAGTGAACATTTTTACGGAACATGAATTTTCGCACTCGACACATCTACGGCAAAAATAAATACGATATGTGTGAAATGCCATGAATATATTCTTTTATGAATAGGTCTTTGTACAAAAACTCTAAGAACAAGCAAAGTATATCTAGTTAAAAATCATTGAAGCGTGGGAAAACTGCACCCGTGAAAATTACCACTTTAGTGTTTTGTTATTACTCTGCACATTCAACTAACGATATGGCAGTATTCAAGAACTATAAATGGACTTTAAACAAATTGCTAGTATATAATTTCTATTATGTAACATTCCGTTTACTAATTCCAGTTGTCAAAACAGGGTTTTATTTAGATTAGTGATAAGGTATTTATTTTTAAGATTGCAAGCTTTCTTGATCACTGTAGTGTAATGCAGTGTTCAGCAAGAGATAAACAGTTGTCAATATCATACAAAATGTGAAAACGTGATACAGTGCATGTGGAGTAGGCCTCATTATTAGTTTATTTTGACCTTTTGGTATAGTAAACATTGCACTTGATTAAATCCACTGTTATCCACACATACACTTCTAGTGCCCGTTTCTATTCATCGTTATGTATTCTTCTCCCGTGCATTATTTTCGCGAACTACCCTTCACAGCCCAAATTATATAAACCTGCACGCTAAACAATGCATTATCTAAAACCTGCACGCTAAACAATAGATTCTAGATAATACGTGCACGCTCAAATACTAGAAATACTACTTTCACATAACCATAAAGTAGAGTTAGGTGGCGCTTTAGACACAGAGATCACATAACTATATAATTGTCTGTTCGATATATATACCAACAAAAAAGTGCGAATATACATTCTGTGGTGTTAAAATGGTATAGTTACAAGCGGTGTTCTATAATAGTGTACAATTACCGAATAAGGTGCAACTCGCTAGACTTGAGTCCAGTCCTCGTTTACGGAGTTTAGGATTAGGGTTTAGGGTTGGGATAGGGCAGTCTTGTAATAAGACTAGTAGAGTTGCACCCTTGCAAATATCATTGTCATAAATTATGATTAATGACCTCAAATAAATCAAACATCAAATGAGAATAATCGAGCTTCTATTAATTAAAAAGGGCCAAAAACAGGTGGATCATAATTATACAAGATGACACCATTGCAAAATATTCAGCATTTTACAAATGAAATACATGTAGGCCTATATCTAAAATAACATAGCCGGGCCGGAAACACACACTAGCGCATAATATCATGATCATGCTTTATAATACCATAGGCCTTCAAACACATGTGTTTGAAGGCCTATGATAATACTGAACAAATTGTTAAATCCCAATGTCGTGTGTTTTAATATAAGTAGTTCAAATTATAGAGCTATAAAGTCCAGTTGATATTCACCGTAGTACTAGTCTGACATCTAAATCGATCGTTTCCAACTGGTTCAGTGCTCTCTGTGTTCGAAACCACGATATTAAATGATCACAACATAAAGTCAAGTCAATTAAACCATGCGTGAATAAGTTACCTAAGTATGACGTATGGCGCAATCGATACCATTGATTACAGGGATTGATTTTCTTTACCAGTTAAATGCTACGTAGCTGGTCAATGTCCTGACGGTGTTTTTAAAATGTAAGATATTTTCCTAATATTAAAACTAATATAATGAATGCAGCAATTAATATTGCCTATTGTTTTAATAGGCCTACACTCAAAGTGTATGACGGATAATGTACTTTCGTGCAAATGCATTCGTCAAGATAATTGCACTTGCCATGGAGTTATTGCATTTAGCTTTCGAGCCTATCGGCTCTCAAGCTAAATGCAATAACTCCATGGCAAGTGCGATTATCTTGACGAATGCATTGCACTCAGTTCATTATCCTTATCAAAAAAGCCTGTTAGAGTGATTGAATGAGACAAGGTTATGACTATGGCTCAATTGAGCTTGCAATTTTTTATTCATGAAAATTTGTCATAGGATATTGTATGGCTTTTAATTTTGAGGACAATACAATACAGTCACATTTACATGATATTTATTTGCTTTGTGTGTGTTTTGCCATTTTCCAACCCAGCAATGTACCAAATATGTGACCCAGAACATGTAATTTCTCTATATTAGTGAGCAACCATATAATACCCAGATAACAGTACAGTACCAATAATATTCAGTTGGTTAGTTAGTTGAAATCGACACATTTAGGTGAATAAATACCGTTCTATACTGGTAGGGTTATTTGAATATTTAAGATTATAAATTTATATTAGTTAGAACTCTTTATATCTTAAATATTTCACTTGTATTTAATATGTGTATATTTTTTCATTTTCACACTTTCTAATTACGTATTTGATGTAATGAATTGTATCAAATCATGAATAAATTAGTATAATTGAAATGATTGTCAGCTTCCTTTTGTTTGAGCATATATTTAAAATCCATTAGTACTTATGCCAGGTATAACCAAAACATGGGTATAATGATTTTGGGACACCCTGTATAATAAGTCAAATAAGCCGTAATAATAGTGCTACAAAGATAGAGAATTTTAAACTTTTCAAAATGTGTTGCTGCGCCTGATACGGCATATTTCTACCTGTTACTTTTAGTAGTTATTTTTCATTGGCCCTGTATTTCAGTGATTAAGAAAGTAGCTCTAGATAATTATGCAATACAACTATACGAGATTAGTTTCAACCAAATTTATTTCAATATAAATACTAATAAGAAATTTTAAATAACAATTTTTATAAAGATACATTATTTAAAACAATTTCTAGGAATACAATACATAGCACCTTTATGATAAAGCTATCACTACACTTACAAACATACCAGTGCATTTTCATTTGGTTGTTATCAGGGAAATGCGACTTGAAAACATGGGTCATGCATAAAATGCTCAAACCATGTGCATGTTTACACATACCCTTGTCAGTAATCCTTAAACAACAGATGTTGACAAGAAAAGAAAGGTACATCCTAAACTACATGAATCCAGCCAACAGTTTCTGTGCCTTGCCCTGTTGTGGTGGCACCACAATTGATATTGCGTGGAAAATATGATCGGTGCAGTCAATGCATGAATATCTCATCAAGATACTGTATATATGAACCCCCAACCAGAGCCCTGACAGTTGCTTCAGAAGTAGTTTCAAACCAGCCATTGACCTTGCCATTGCGTATCCTGGAATTACCTGTCACATACATCGGACGAGAAAACACAATGTACCCGTTGCGGATCACATACACACTGTTACTGTATGCCTTTATCTTTACCCTAGCACCTGTTAGATGTGGGTGAAATATGAGGTGTGTTGGAAGTTGATAGGTAGAGGGCATATCTTCTAGCAGGCACTTCCTCTGGCAGACAAAGGATATGCCCGAATAATCTCAGATGACAATTCCTTACACAGTGGCTAAGAGGCTCAGTGTCCTAAAGGAGGTGCCCTATAAGAGGCTCAGTGTCCAAAGGATGTGCCTTAAGAATCTCAGATGACAATTCCTTACACAGTGGCTAAGAGGCTCAGTGTCCTAAAGGAGGTGCCCTATAAGAGGCTCAGTGTCCAAAGGATGTGCCCTAAGAATCTCAGATGACAATTCCTTGCTAAGAGGCTCAGTGTCCTAAAGGAGGTGCCCTATAAGAGGCTCAGTGTCCAAAGGATGTGCCTTAAGAATCTCAGATGACAATTCCTTACACAGTGGCTAAGAGGCTCAGTGTCCTAAAGGAGGTGCCCTATAAGAGGCTCAGTGTCCAAAGGATGTGCCCTAAGAATCTCAGATGACAATTCCTTACACAGTGGCTAAGAGGCTCAGTGTCCTAAAGGAGGTGCCCTATAAGAGGCTCAGTGTCCAAAGGATGTGCCCTAAGAATCTCAGATGACAATTCCTTACACAGTGGCTAAGAGGCTCAGTGTCCTAAAGGAGGTGCCCTATAAGAGACTCAGTGTCCAAAGGATGTGCCCTAAGAATCTCAGATGACAATTCCTTACACAGTGGCTAAGAGGCTCAGTGTCCTAAAGGAGGTGCCCTATAAGAGGCTCAGTGTCCAAAGGATGTGCCCTAAGAATCTCAGATGACAATTCCTTACACAGTGGCTAAGAGGCTCAGTGTCCTAAAGGAGGTGCCCTATAAGAGGCTCAGTGTCCAAAGGATGTGCCCTAAGAATCTCAGATGACAATTCCTTACACAGTGGCTAAGAGGCTCAGTGTCCTAAAGGAGGTGCCCTATAAGAGGCTCAGTGTCCAAAGGTTGTGCCCTAAGAATCTCAGATGACAATTCCTCACACAGTGGCTAAGAGGCTCAGTGTCCTAAAGGAGGTGCCCTATAAGAGCCTCAGTGTCCAAAGGATGTGCCCTAAGAATCTCAGATGACAATTCCTTACACAGTGGCTAAGAGGCTCAGTGTCCAAAGGATGTGCCCTAAGAATCTCAGATGACAATTCCTTACACAGTGGCTAAGAGGCTCAGTGTCCTAAAGGAGGTGCCCTATAAGAGGCTCAGTGTCCAAAGGATGTGCCCTAAGAATCTCAGATGACAATTCCTTACACAGTGGCTAAGAGGCTCAGTGTCCTAAAGGAGGTGCCCTATAAGAGACTCAGTGTCCAAAGGATGTGCCCTAAGAATCTCAGATGACAATTCCTTACACAGTGGCTAAGAGGCTCAGTGTCCTAAAGGAGGTGCCCTATAAGAGGCCCAGTGTCCAAAGGATGTGCCCTAAGAATCTCAGATGACAATTCCTCACACAGTGGCTAAGAGGCTCAGTGTCCTAAAGGAGGTGCCCTATAAGAGCCTCAGTGTCCAAAGGATGTGCCCGAAGAATCTCAGATGACAATTCCTTACACAGTGGCTAAGAGGCTCAGTGTCCTAAAGGAGGTGCCCTATAAGAGGCTCAGTGTCCAAAGGATGTGCCCTAACAATCTCAGATGACAATTCCTTACACAGTGGCTAAGAGGCTCAGTGTCCTAAAGGAGGTGCCCTATAAGAGACTCAGTGTCCAAAGGATGTGCCCTAAGAATCTCAGATGACAATTCCTTACACAGTGGCTAAGAGGCTCAGTGTCCTAAAGGAGGTGCCCTATAAGAGGCACAGTGTCCAAAGGATGTGCCCTAAGAATCTCAGATGACAATTCCTCACACAGTGGCTAAGAGGCTCAGTGTCCTAAAGGAGGTGCCCTATAAGAGCCTCAGTGTCCAAAGGATGTGCCCTAAGAATCTCAGATGACAATTCCTTACACAGTGGCTAAGAGGCTCAGTGTCCAAAGGATGTGCCCTAAGAATCTCAGATGACAATTCCTTACACAGTGGCTAAGAGGCTCAGTGTCCAAAGGATGTGCCCGAAGAATCTCAGATGTCAATTCCTTACACAGTGGCTAAGAGGCTCAGTGTTGGTGTTTCAGACATGATCTTTCTGTTCAATTTTCAGCATATTCCTGTAGCAACCCTTAAAGAATAACCATCAGGTTAGTGGATCTAGCAGCGAGCGAGTGTGGACGTGTCCACATCGAGCTCCGAAAAATGTGTTAAAAACTGCAACTGTTTGAGGCAAGAGGAGGGAGCCAACTATTATCACACGTTTGTGTATTCTGCATCACGTTAAATTAAGTGGATTGAGATCATCATGTCGGGAAGAAGAGGTAGTAAGAAGACTGAGAAGACGACAGAAAAGACAAAAACAGCAACTGACAGCGACCCAAACCAACAACAAAATGGCGTCGCTGGTACTGCCATGGTTACCCGTGCTACAACCAGTGCGGGTGCCGAGTTTACGCTACCCTTAATGGCTGACACCACCACGACAAGTGAGTTACAAAACCACATACAATCAACAATAAGATCATTCCAACTTAATATGCAGGCAACTCTCAATAACTTAATGGCTCAGATGAAATCTTTAGAGACGGAGCTGAACAAAACCATAGAATTCCAGAGCTCACGCATTAACGAGCTGGAAACCAAAGTTTCCTCGCTAGAGAGAGATAACACCAGCCTAAAAGAAGACATGGATAACCTTCAACAGAAAATGCGTATACACGACGATCTCATCAATAAACAAGAACGCTTTTCAAGAAGGAACAATATTCGTGTTGTGGGGATACCAGCTGAAGAGGATGAGAAGTGTGTTGAAATAGTAGAGGACATCATATCGCGACATTTTGAATCGGACAGTAATATTAGAGTAGAACGTGCCCACCGCCACGGTAGACGCATTGACGGTAAATCGCCACACATATTAGTCAAACTACTGTCTTATCGGGATAAGATGTTCATCATGAAGCATACCAGGGAAGTATTAAGCAAGGAAAGTTACTTCATAGCAGATGACCTAACAAAGATTGATCTGGCAGAGAAGAAGAAATGGGGATCTCAGGTAATGAAACTCTGGAAAGATGGCGTTAAGCTTAGATTTTTGCCGGTAAATGGCGAAGAAACGGCCAACCGTATACTTTTGATGAGTAAAGTGCCTGGTTAAGCGCCAAGGCGCAGCCTGGTCACATAACAACGTGACCTGAGTGGTTTCTCCACTGTCCCTGGAACTTGAACTTGCTCAATTATTCTTAAACCTTTTTACATTTGTTTTTTCTTCAATCACTGCGTCGTCTTTTTTTAAAGACATTTCTTGTTTAATGTATTGTATGTATTATTGAATTGTATTTATTTTTCCTTGTTATTGGATTATTGTACAGTATGCTGTGCTACTTGCACTTTGGCTTTGTTCTCCTCATTGATCACATTGCTCCACTCGCAGTATTTTGTACCACTTCATTCCATCACTGGCAGTGTTATTTGCACTTTTGCATTGTTTTGGAGCTATTCATGCCTTGCATTATCGTCCATGTGGCTTTGTACTGGATGGTATTTGTACCACCTCTTCGATCAATGACCCATTGCGCACGTATCACATCATACTGTATGATCTCATCCCGGGGGTACTCAGTACAAATGACCATACGGGACGTGCCGCAAACATGGGTAGCATTTTCAGCCTTCTGGTATATCAATGACCCCTTTTTCAAAGCCTATTTTGGTATATGAATGGGTCCTTTTTCAAATTTTTTCGGAAAACAGCCCAATTTTTCCTTAATCTAGCCAAAATTTTCAAAATTTTCCCAAAATTTTGGGAAAATTTGTAAAAACTAAGACAATTTTGGGTAAATTCGGCCGAAAATTTTGACTTTTGGTATATCAATGGGTCCAAATTTCTTGAAAAATTGGTATATTTATGGGTCTACTTCCAAAATCTCAGCGGCACGTCCCTACCAAAACCAAACTTGAGTACCCCCCCCGGGATCTCATCCTACTTGGATCCCTGTATACCTTACGATCGCATGATTAATTACATATTTGTTTACTTTATCCGCTAAAACAGCATGATGTATTATAAACCATTGTAGCTGTTTGATTCATGATATAACCTGATCATTTAATAAATGCACTTATCACATAGCGTTGCCAGATAACGTGGAAATGGTAATTGACCCTTTGTACACATACTGATCTATCCAGCTTTTGTCTATTGGTCATTCCACTCGCATTCATTCCATGATTCGTCCAGTCGATAACATGTGTACAAGAGGTTAATTCGTCCCACTTATTTCCCCTCAATTTATTTATTTTTTCTGTATAAGCTTTGTTTGTTATCACTTTATGAATGAACCATTGTACCATCTCCTTTTGACAAACTGTTCTTGATTGATTCAAGGTGCCTTTATGTCCAACATCATGGCAGTATTAAACATACTTACGGTATTCCAATCAACATTGCTACTGGGTTGTTACTTTATTGTAATTAATATGACATGTCTAAATTTGTTACCATTTTGCTACCTGATTATATAATAAATGCACTTATCACCGCAGCGCCAGTGATAACGTGGAAATGGTAATTGATCTTTTGTGCACACACTGATCTATCCAGCTTTTTGTCTTTAGATGCATTTCACTTGCATTAATTCCATGATATGTTCAGTTTAAAATCTGTGTACAAGGGGTCAATTCATCCAACATATTTCCCCTCAATTTATTCATTTGTCTTTGCTATAAGCTATGATTGTTATCACTAACTTTATTGCATATAATATTGAACCATCAATAAAATGCTCTTGTTGATAAACGGTTCTGGAATGATCATAGGTGCTTTATATCCATCACTATGTCAGTGTTATAAGTACTTTGCTCACGGTATTTAAATCAACATTGTTACTTTATTGTAATTTATATGACATGACTAAAATTGTAACCATTTTGCTACCTGATAATATAATAAATGCACTTATCACCGCAGCGTTGATAACGTGAAATGGTAATTGATCTTTTGTGCACACACTGATTTATCCAGCTTTTTGTCTTTAGATGCATTTCACTTGCATTAATTCCATGATATGTTCAGTTTAAAATCTGTGTACAAGGGGTCAATTCATCCCACATATTTCCCCTCAATTTATTCATTTGTCTTTGCTATATAAAGCTATGATTGTTATCACTAACTTTATTGCATATAATATTGAACCATCAATAAAATGCTCTTGTTGATAAACGGTTCTGGAATTATCATAGGTGCTTTATATCCACCACTATGTCAGTGTTATAAGTACTTTGCTCACGGTATTTTAATCAACATTGTTACTTTATTGTAATTTATATGACATGACTAAAATTGTAACCATTTTGCTACCTGATAATATAATAAATGCACTTATCACCGCAGCGTTGTGATAACGTGGAAATGGTAATTGATCTTTTGTGCACACTGATCTATCCAGCTTTTTGTCTTTAGATGCATTTCACTCGCATTCATTCCATGATATGCTCACTTTAAAATCTGTGTACAAGGGGTCGATTCATCCCACATATTTCCTCTCAATTTATTCATTTGTCTTTGCTATAAACTATGTTTATTATCACTTATTGCATATAATAATTAAACCATCAATAAACTGTTATTGAATGACTCTAGGTGTTTTATATCCAACATCTCATCAGTGTTATAAGTATACTTTACGTGCGGTATTTTAATCAACATTATTACTTTATTATAATTTACATGAAATGTCTAAATTTGTTATCATTTTGCTACCTGATTATATAATAAATGCACTTATCACCGCAGCGTTGTGATAACGTGGAAATGGTAATTGATCTTTTGTACACACACTGATCTATCCATCTTTTGCCAACAGGTGAATCTCACTCACATTCATTCTCTGATACGGTCAGTCTAAAATTTGTGTGCAAGGGGTCAATTCGTCCCACATATTCCCCTCATTTTATTTTTTTTTTTTAAATTACTAAAGCTATGTTTGTTATCGCGTAAGGTATATTTGATGTGATTTATATTATCCAAGTGTTTTGCTCACCCTGATATAAATGTTCATAACAGTCTGTTATATAACATTGTCATGTTCAATATGTTTTAAATACTACTGGTTTTTCTTGTTACCAATGATGCATAATAACTCGTGATGTATTAGATTGCGTGCTCTTGATACATTGTAATATGGTAATCATCTCATTACCATGAGACTTATTTTTTGTCCATCTATTACCATTATATTATCTTACAATACTGGGGTAATGGTCATCTCATTGATTTAATCTGATTTAATCATCCATACAAGTCAACAGTCATCCGATACATGTAGGTTTTTCGCAATTTAACAACTTGCAATTGTTCCTCTCCACAATTCATTCTGTTTGCCGTCCATGCGTGCTATCCCAAAAGATAATTAGGCTTCATCTGGGGTTGTTTTTTTTCTTCAAAAAAATCCAGGTGTTCGCTCATTTCTCTTGATCAAGGATACTGTTTAATCCTTGAATTTCGATTTCTTGGCTTTGTGAACTCCATGAATTGCATTGTAGTTATATGTGAATGACCTGCATGTATTTCAATAATCAGTAAACCACAGACAGCTGATCTAGTATTGCGAGTACTTTTCATAGACTTTTACTATTGTGTTACAAACATAATCCATCAAAACACAGCTGAAATTGCATTGTATTTATCTCATGTATTGTACATCAATCATCAGTTATTCTTTGATAATATTCACCAGTCAACCGAGGCATGTAGGTTTTTCACAATTGACTCTGTTAGCCGTCCATGCATGCTATCCCACATTATAATAGGATTCATCTGCTTTTTTTACAATCCAGGTGTTCCTCATTATTCTTGATCAAGGATACTATTTTACCCTTGCAATCGGTTTCTTGGCTTTGTGAACTCCATGAATGGCATTGTAGTCATATGTGAATGACCTGCATGTATCAATAATCAGTAAAATACAGACAGCTGATCCAGTACTGAAAGAGTTTTTCAACTAGTATTGTGCCCCAAACGAAATCATTCAAAACACAGCTGGAATTACAATGTATTTACTTCTTGTATTGTATTTATTATCAAAGGGACTATGCGTCCCTTATATTTGTTCTAAACCACATATTGATTGTTAACTTAACCATGAATTTATTTTATCTTCATGGTTTCAACTTGTTCTCGTAAAATGGCTTCTTTCCTCTTTTCCCTCAGACCAAATCCAACCTTATTTGCTTTTTTTTAAACCAAATTCCACTTTAATTTAGTTTCTCTCCTGCACCCTTTGTCCCGTTCGCACCATGCCCGATTTGTCAACTTTCATGTCAGAGCACAAATTCACTCCGTCTAAATTTAGTAGCGTACTCAATTCACATTCCCAAACGTCAGATAATTCATGTAACATTGACCTAAACCTGTGCTGCAAATGCAAATATTACGACACTAATTCAATTATTAATGAAAATGCCCTCCGCCAAAATAAATTTTCTTTATTCCACCACAACACCAGAAGTATTAATAAAAAGGCTAGTACTATTGTGGATTACATTTCGATTCTAAATCATGATTTTGACATTATAGGTTTTACAGAAACCTGGTTCAATTCAACCGATGAATCCAATTTAATTGACCTTGACAACTATGACAGAATAGACTGTATACGCCCCGATAGATCTGGTGGAGGTGCGTCCTTATTCATCAACTCTAAACATAATTTCATTCAAAGACCTGACCTTAAAATAAAAGCCACTCACTGCGACTCTGTTTTCATCGAAATCCCTGATAAAAATATAATCGTTGGCGTCATTTATAAACCAGAATATGTCGATTACCATCAGTTCATTTCTGACCTGGAATCAGCCCTGAATACCATCTCTAAAGAAAGGAAAAAATGTTTTGTCTTAGGCGACTTCAATATCGATCTCCTAAAATTTGACCATAACCATCAAGTCAATACATTCGTTAATCTGATGTACGCCTATTCATTTTTCCCTGTATTGATCGACCCACCGAGTCTACACAACCAAGACCGGTACTACAATCTCGCTAATTGACAATATTTTTTTACAAATGATACTGATAACCAAATAACTTCTGGCAACTTGGTTACAGACCTCTCAGATCATTTCCCAAATTTTATTTCTGTTAAAGGCTCTCGTTTTGATAACATTTCTCAACCTATAACTAAACAAACAAGGCAATTCAAACCAAATAATATTAAAGGTTTCAAAAACTCCTGTCTATTGTCAATTGGGATTTTATACTCCACGACGATAATCCTGAAAACTCATACACGAAATTCATTAATAAAACCACTGGCCTATTAGACATCCACTGCCCTATAAGAACAACTAAAATGTCCAAACGTAAATCACCACGTAAGCCCTGGATCACTACAGGCCTTGTTAAATCAATTAGAACTAAAGATAAACTATATAAAAAGTACATCTCTAAGCCTACATCAGAAAATAAACTTAAATATACTAAATATAGAAATATATTAAATAATTTACTACGTGCAGCCAAAAAATCCCATATTACCGCCCAAATTGAATCAAATAAATTTAACATGAAAGAAACTTGGAAAACATTGAATAATCTTCTAGGTAGAAACAGGCGTACCAAATTACCCGACTTCTTTAAAGATAAAGATGGCAAAAAAATTACCAATTCAACTGAAATAGCCGATAACTTCAATATTTTTTTTTACCAACATAGGCACTAAGCTAGCTGAGAAAATAACTACTCCTGACGATGACTACATCTCTCCACTAAATTCATTAAATCAGCATAGCAGTATGTTCTTAAACCCAACATCCCCTGACTGAAATAATTAAAATAACTAAAAACTTAAGGCTAGCAACAGTAGTGGCTTTGACAATATAAGCACTAAACTACTCAAAACAATAAGCAAGGAAAGTGCCCTGTTCTCTCACATATTTTCAATAGGTCCCTACTCACAGGCATTGTCCCATCTTTACTCAAGATCGCAAAAGTAATACCAATTTTTAAATCTGGTGATAATCAAATTTGTAGTAATTATAGGCCGATTTCAATATTACCTTCTGTCTCAAAATACTTGAAAAATAATATACACCCGGCTTTCTGATTTCATTGCTAAAAATAATATCTTAAGTTCCCACCAATATGGTTTTAGACCAAACCGGTCCACATACATGGCAATAAATGACCTTTACTGCAAAATTACAGGTGCGTTAGACGAAAAATTGCATAGTCTTGGGATATTCTTAGACTTAAGCAAGGCCTTTGATACCCTCAACCATGATATACTTCTCCACAAACTAAATAGCTACGGTATCAGAGGTCTTGCCAATCTCTGCATACAAACATAGCCTAGTGAAAGAAAACAGTATGTCGTTTATAACCACCAGAAATCTGCAGAAGGTGACATAATATGCGGTGTCCCCCAGGGATCAATCCTTGGGCCACTTTTATTCCTTTTATATATAAATGACCTCCCACTTTCATCTCCTTCCTCCCATTTTATTATTTTTGCTGACGACACCAACATTCTTTTTTCCCACAAAGACCCAGAACAACTTGAAGAATTAATAAATAAAGAACTCAAGAAAATTTCGAACTGGTTTAAATTCAATAAGCTTTCATTAAATATAGATAAAACTAACTTCATGATCTTTAAAAATAAATACAACAATAAACCTGACCATAATTTTAACATTGAAATTGATAATAAAGATATCGAAAAAGTAGAAGTAACTAAATTCCTAGGTATTTTAATTGATAACAACCTTTCATGGAAGACCCATACATCCCATATATCAAAAATTGTTTCAAAATATAACGGCATAATTAGGAAAGTCAGACCATTTTTAAACCAGGATTCCTCAAACACTTTACAACACTCTGGTGCTAACATACCTATCCTATTGTACAATGGTATGGGGTGATAAAAATAATAGTAACTTGGAATCCCTTTTCATTATGCAAAAGAAAATCATCAGAACATGCACTTATTCACTTTGGCTGGATCATTCAACCCCTCTTTTCATTTCCTTAAAAAAACTAAAAATTAAGTGATATTTACATCGTTTCAACTAGCAACTCATATGTATCGTTACCACCATGACCTCCTCCCACAGGACTTACCAAATAATCATTTCATGACAAATTCTGAAATTCATAATTATGAGACCAGACAGGCCCTTGACCTTAACATCGCGACGACAAACACACTGCTAGCCAAAACACAATTAAAACCCAGGGACCTACCACTTGGAATTCACTGAACGAGCGACATTAAAAACTCTTGCTCCCTATCCTCCTTTAAAAAACGAATGAAAAATTATATCCTGGATCAATACCACTCTGAAACCGTCAATAACGAGTACGCATCAATCATGTAAATTTCCTTACCCCCCCCCCCTTGATGCTTTTTTTTCTGCACCCTCATTTTCATGGATGTTCTAGTTCATATCAAATTTTTGTCAAATATATTCATGTGGTATATGTATATGTACCTAATATGACATCCATTTACTGTTTTTCTTTTCTTTGCAAAATGTTATTTTCATATTTAATAAATTATTAAATTCTATGTTTTTCATTGTAATATTTTCATGTAACCTTGGGTGCCATCAGCCACACGCTCAGCGTTCTTGATGGCATCCACATCTCATATAATTTATAATGCATTTGATTATCTGTATTTAATAATAATTTGTATATATGTGAGAAGAAACCAAATAAACTTGAATTGAATTGAATTGAATTGTGTTCGAATTAGAAATAAAATCTTTCATGCACCTGTGCATGTAATTCAGAATCTCTACATGCACCATTGAAATGTTACATGCACATACTTTTGCACAAAGAAATTGGACAGAAGTTTCATACCAGTTGAATGAAAATTGGGGTCATTCGAGGTCAGAAGCAATCAGACAAAAGAACCAATGTAGGTGTGTCTACTCTCCTGTGTGTCAATTGGCTGAAAAATTTGTGTGTAAAGTTATTTTTTTATTGAGTAGTTACAGTGTGTCTTACTTCAGTAAGTAATTTTGTGCATGTACAGATGGAAAGTTACATACACAAACCAATATTTGCATGCATACGTGCATGTTATCATGTGCTAATTCGATTACTGTCTCAGGTACAGAAAATTACAAAACAAGATGAAAATGTTTACTTCATTTTGGTCCTATAATCTAGCCTGGTTTCGTAGGAAGCGTTGAGAAGTATACAACCAGAACCAGAAGAGTCAATTAATTTAATATTGCTAATGTAATTTCACTACTTTGGTCACAATGCAATACATTCCAATATGGCAGAATAAATCATAGTGTTAGGGAACAAACCAAAAGTTCGATCTTATAAACGAAAGTCAAGCTTAAAAAGTTTGATTACGTTTGGAAAAAACTAGTTGAAATATTGGTGAAAGTTTATCTTTTGTATTGGAATTTTCAACATTTCACACTTATGTTTCAGGGAGGGAGGGAGTCAGCCTTCTAACAAAAGCACTTTAGATTATCGGATATCATCATGCTTTTGGTTTGTTCTCTTGAATTCTGGACTCTCCTTGTTTAAACAGGAAGCCCCACTCAGCCAGTTCGCCACAGAAGAACTGACTTACACCTGTTACTTTGATGTCAGACAGAACATAATTTACATGGATACATTTTAACATTGACTTTTCCTAAGGAACTTGAACCAAAAGTGGGGCTTTCACTTTAAAGTGAAGTTCCCTTGAATTCTGGGACTCTCCTCAGTAAACTTTATAAATCTAATTATATGTACTTAAGTGTATGTAACTGGTATGAAAAGCCGATGATCAATTGAAAAATTTGACCTTTCATATTGAAGATATACATTTTTTCCCCAAAAGACCTAAAATTGTTTGGTGTTTTGGGGAAAAAAATCTATATCTTCAATATGATAGGTCAAAATTTTCATATGATGACAGCTTTTCATCCCAGCAGCTACATACACTGTAAGTACATAATTAGATTTTTACAATTTACTTTGAGGACTGTGAAATTTCAAAAATATCAATTTTTAATCATTTGCCATAAAATTTGTACTATATCACGAATTTCAAAAAATCAAAATTCTTTGATATCATCAGAACATTCCTCGTATTCAAAATGCAATTCTATATGTCTGATGTGCTCTCAGGTCCCACAAAAATACTGTGCAAAGGTGGGTGACCCACCCCTTAAACATATTCATGCAAATGATGGCATCTTGTAGGTAAAATTTAACCTGTTGGCAGAAGGAATCAAAAACTCCTATAAATATAGGGGCACTAAGAATAGCCCTGAAAAATATATATCACTCTGTGAGTTGTACCTACAGTTGATATAGCATGCTTATGTTTTATGGGGTCATTTCAGATAGAAGATTGTTATTGTTCTAGACCTTTCATATATAAGAAAGTGCAATTGATGATCAATTTCGATGCATGATTCCCCAAACACATATAAAAAGAGGGAGATTGTAAATTGTTTCAAAAACAAATTCTGACCCCATATGCACACCCTGCATACCATTGCTACATAATTTATAGAACATATTTTTGTGAATAGAAAGTTATTTCATGAATTTCAATCAATCCATAAAGCAGTTGTTTATAAATATTACATTACCCTGTAATATCCAAATATGTGACATTTAAAAACTTCAGGGCCAAATTTACAATGATCTAAAATTACATCATAATTTGTCATGAAACCCAACATCGGGTTACTTAATACAACGAAATTGGAGATTTTTAAAATGCATTTAAAGATTCATAAACAGGCCCCAATTCATTCACAAAAGGCAACTTTAAAAATACATTTCTGTACCCTTTGCACCTATACTATGATCAATTCTAAATAGGCGGGCCTTGTAACATTGAGGATTAATATCTTAACTTTTTATTTGGATAATTCTTTTGGTGACATCTCATCGGATGTATCAAGAATTGTGAATTCATGCCTTATCCTTATATGCGTTGTCTGCTTTTAAAGTGGGCCTACTTTTCAGCGTATTACTAAAAGCCTAACAATTCCCGCCTATTTAGTACTGATCAAAGTATAATCCTAACCCTAACCCATCATCTTTAGCCAAACTACATGATATGTTAAGTTGACAGATATCACTGTTTGTATCAATGGCTACCATCACATGTAACCAAGTAGTGTAATGATGACGAGCAGTAGCGTAGCCAGGGGGGCAGAGTGCCCCCTGACAAAAAAATGAAACAAAAAAGTGCCCCTCTGACAAAAAATGAAAGAATTTCAGCCCCATCATGGGCCATAATAGTGTAAAATACAAAATTTGTGCACGCTACGTGTGCACATTGTACAAATAAAGCCCTTTCAATCCTGATAATGGGCGAAAATAGTGTAAAATACCCAATTTTTCCGCGTTACACACGCACATCGTCCCAATAAAGCCTCTTTTGGAAGATCGAAGACATTTTGCTCATACAACAAATACTTGTCCATTGAGATGTTGATTTCTGCTGTACACTAAACTTGCCACCATATTGGATGCCTTGATAAGTCTTGCTGAGTCTTCTTTTATGTGGATATCCTGTGGATTACGATAAATATATGGAACACAATATTATAAAACTTGAATTACGCGGTTCGTAATTAAGGTGGCCCCCACAGGTGTTTGTAAATAAAAAATAATATGCAATATGCAAATAAGCTCATTAATATTCATAAATTTGTAAATAACATGACACAAAACTATACAGTACATCAGGCCACCATTTCCAATTCACAACCCAAATTTGAAGTTGATCAGCCTTTACGATTAAACTGCAGAGTGGATTAATGAAAATGCATGACAAAATAGGCAAATTAGCTTATTAACATTCATAAATATGCAAATAACATGACACAAAACTATACAGCACATCAGGCTACCATATTCAATCACCAAACCAAATTTGAAGTTGATCGTTATTGTGTTTCAGCTGCAGAGTGGATTAATGAAAATGTAGGCAAAATATGCAAATAAGCTCATTAATATTCAAAAATATGCAAATAACATGACACAAATCTATACAGCATATCAAACCACCATATCCAATCCACATACCAAGTTTGAAGTTCATCAGCCTTTGCAATTAAACTGCAGTGGGTTAATGAAAATGTACGCAAAATATGCAAATCAGATCAATAATATTCATAAATATGCAAATAACATGACACAAAACTATACAGCACATCAGGCTAACATATCCAATCACCAAACCAAATATGAAGTTGATCGGTTATTGCGTTTAAGCTGCAGACTGGATTAATGAAAATATAGGCAAAAATATGCAAATAAGCTCATTAATATTCATAAATATGCAAAAAACATGACACAAAACCATACAGCACATCAGGCTAACATATCCAATCACCAAACCAAATATGAAGTTGATCGGTTATTGTGTTTAAGCTGCAGAGTGGATTAATGAATTTGCTTCTGCCCGGACAGCCAAACAAAAAGCAAAGAAACAAACAAAGAAAGAAACAACCATCTGGATGATAACATAAGCCCCACACATGTGTGGGGGCCAAATATCAAAATCTATCATGAATAACATTTGAAATAAATATGAAGATGCCAACACAGTGGTTCAGCTGCTAAATTGGCCTACGGACTAGTAAGTAGCCTTTTATGAATAATATTTGGCTATTCACACAAAAATGTACATGTACTTTTAAGCCACTACTTGAAAATTCTCCACAAAATATACTCTTTTACAGCATGTATGGCGTGTGTTTTGTAGGCATCTGTTTTCACCCACAACAGTGGACTTATGTATAAATCTAAGCTCATAAAACATGGTCACCCAAACACAGTGGACATCCATGGTTACAAGAGAACTGTTCCAGAGGGTACTAGTATACCTTAAAATGAATTAAGCTTACAGGGCTCACATTCAAGCTATAATGTCCGGTCCACAGTGTGGCAATTAACTGTCAGATTTATGTACTGTATTTTTAAATAGTAAAATGTCATAATATTCATGTCCAATTGGTTGCCTGAGTAAAATCCAAGCATCCACGGTTGCAGGTGAATATGAGTCGTGTGAATATGTGGCGCAGCGGTACTGGCTTTGCTTTGAAATTGGTAGTTCAAGCCCTGGTGGTGCCATCGTGTTGTGCACTAATTGGGCAAGGCACTTTACCTTACATGCCTTTTTCTACCCAGAGGCGAAATGGGGACATGTTATGAATTTGTCCATTGAGCGCCACCCAAAGTTATGAGCATGCCTTGGTAATTGTATAGCAGCTGACATATTCTAACGACAGCGGAATAAATGTAAAGCGCTTTGATACATGTGAAAGGCGCTGTATAAATGCCAACATTTATTTCATTTATTTTTTATTAAATGAATTATGCAAATTTGGTAGAGAAACTAATCTAGCATAAGTTTTCAGTGTATAAAACTCACCTGGTCTGCAATAATAACAAAATAGACCTGTAATAGTTTTATATCAGTTGTGATTTGTTGAGCTAACCTCTGCACCTGATGCCATGTTTTGTTGAGTTCCACTCCACTCACTATACATGTAATAACACCTCCATAACTGGAATGCTGCTGTAGGAGGTCTATGGCTTGGTAACAGCTAGTTGAGATGATGTCTATAGTCGGTGTGACCTTAAAATAATAAATAGAATAAAGAGTTTGAATATTAATACGTTTTGTTCAGGCCTACCCCAGTCTTATCTTCCTTACCAAAGAAAATCCCGCTTTTTAAGTGTAATGATAGCCCTAACCCTTGTGAATCCGACAAACCAACCATCTGGTATGCCTCCCTGGGACAGGGGAAGACAACATATAGGGTACCTCCACCCAAGCCAACCTTTGCAGATAGGGTTGGATCAATAGACAAAAAACAACAAGCAAAGTCCCTGTGCATTGTATAGTGAGAATTCATGCATATTCATGAGGGCCAATTGTTCGATCGTGCATGTCTAACAAATCACGTCAGCATTGCGTACCTTTGCGTTATTTGATTCTTCATGTTTATGTGAATATACGGAATATGCGTAGCAGTTTCGTCTCTCAAACTTCATGGAACGATTGGCCCCTCATGAACAGGTGATATGTATCTCTTTAGTTAGGGCAAGACAAACCTGAAGTTTAACACAATGGGAAAGGCTGGTATGGGGCCACTGGTCATGACATATGACATAACTAACAACCAGCAACCTTGCCCCGGGAAAATCACTTTTGAGACCCTGAGCATGGCTGTACATATGCGTGTGCCTTACATTTGTACCCTGTGTCTAGGCCAGGGGTGTCTATTCTTCCAGAAAATTGAAATTATTCCCTCACCCTACCGCGCTGTGTCACATCCGTCCCCAGATTCTTCCCCAACTGAGATCCAAAAAAATGGACCCAAAAGGGAAAATTTTAGGCTGGTTGCTATCTACATGTACTTTTTCTTGTTCCCTTCCTTCCCTGACTGAATATAGGTGTGTTGTCAGACCCAGAAACTTCTTACAACTGTTAGGCTAAGTTGTGAGTTGTTCTATTCTGTCTTCCCTAAAAAAACATCAAATTCTTTCCTAGATGGTATACAGTCTGGACAATGAACCATTGCATCTTATAGGACTAATGGTTCAAAGGAAAGACAGGCTGGCAAAAAGCAGAGTTTGGAGATTGCCACAGAACTATTGCATCTAGGCCTAGGGAAGGATAATCAAGGATTTGGATCTGAAACTGAGGTTTAAAAGGGAAGATAAACTTGGACAATAGAGCTGTTAAAGCCTTAATGTACGATTTTTTTTAAGTTTTAGATTTTTCTTTTTTTCTTCTAAAATGATAATATGCAATCATTATGAAAGTTCCCAATACATTTGGACGCGAAAAACAATGGGAATTTGCAAAGAAACAATATCATAAACTTCATCACTGCTCAAAACATCTCGCACTATTTGGATTAGGATAGCGAGTGCGGCCTCAGAGTTAGTCTCCTCTGGCGGCCAGTTTGGTTACGCTCCTTCACATGTGGAGCGGCGTAACCAAGCTAATTTTGTCTGAGACTACGGTTTTGCGATGTGGCCGACATAAAGTCATAATCTAAAATTATGACTTTATGTCGGACCAACAGAAAATCGTCCCGTTTTACTACAAAAAGGACGAATTTGACAATTTGCACATAGATTTAAGTTAGAACATGTGTAAATATTACAAATATGCCAAAAAATCGGTTTTGAAAAAAATAAAGGTAAATTCTGAAATAAAGATCGTACATTATGACTTTAACTAATTGATGGTTCTGTCTTCCCTTAGAATCCCAAATGCTTCCCTAGATAGGCATACGAGGGGGTATCAAAAAGTTTTAGAAATCGCCCAGAAGTGAAAGAGCTATATCAATGAAATTTTGTCAGTGCAATCACTGGTCCTTATGTACATTATGGTCCAAAAATGGTCTCATTTGTATGTTTACTTTTTTTACAGGTGGCACTAGATGCCAATAACCTGCTGCCACAGTTACTGCGCATAAACTGCAAGATTGAGAAAATTGAGGCATAAGATCCTGCTTTTGAAGGGTTGCAGTGCCTAGAAAATTGATGATGAAATAAAAGTTATATTCGGTGGTGATTGTGATATGTCACTGTCGCTTTTTGGAAAAGGAATTTTTATTTCATCACAGATTTTCTGGGCACTGTAACCCTAAATGGAACTTAATCATGCTGCATGCCTCAATTTTCTCCATTTTGCTGGTTATCTTGATTACATAAACAGGTAGTGACATCTAGCTCCTGTAAAAAAAGTAAACATACTTATGAGACCATTTTTGCACCATAGTGTACATAAGGACCAGTGATTGCACTGACCAAATTTCATTGATATAGCTCTTCACTTCTGGGCGATTTCTAAAACTTTTTGATATCTCACTCGTATATCCAAACTAAAAAGAAAATAGATTTTGCTTGAAATATGCGAAGCAGAGCTCCCTTAATCTTTGTGTGCATTATTACCTATAGTATGACCACTAGTCACTATTGCCCAGGCAGGAAGAATTACTGACGCAACTTTTCCCTGTTTTATGCTAAAGTCCAAGGTTTCCCTCAAAATATTTATTTTTGGGATGGGAATGGGTAAAAGCCAAGGGACCACTACATGTATCATGCTAATGCTATGATACCCATTGTACTTCTTCCCTAAATGACACTTGATGAATTCACCTACTCTGTAGAGTAGTCACTGCCAGCCAGTGACAAGTGACCATCTATTTCATTCCCAAAATAGTCATAAAACATAATAATACATGTTCCAGTTATACATTTCCCCCCAAATTAGTTAATTTTATTTTGAATCTTCCTTGAATCCTGTTGACTTTCTTCTATTTTTCCCTTTCTTTATCAAAATGCAAAATTCTTCCCCAAATGGGGTAAAATCATTCCCTCCCCTTTGGGGGTGATTAACGGAAGAATAGACGCCCCTGGTCTAGGCATAGTGGAGGTGCCACACAGCATATCCTCTCCCATATCCAACAAACCCTAACAAACAGGGTACCCCCTCTTAAGTTTACCACTCCAAATCACCCCTCCCATATTATGGCAACTTATATGTGTGCAAAAGCAGATTAAACAGCAGCAGATTGCAGAGATTGAACTCATGTCACCAAAATATGAAAAACATAACCAAAGTAATACTGCACTGTATTTTGTTGAAATTCTATCCCAGCCCACTCATTTCAAATGGGATTACATCCACTGGCTAATAATAATGTAAATGCTACAAGAATGCTATGGCTGATGTGACAATGCATGTAGCTACATTGCTCATGAACGTCTTACCTTATGGAGTATGATACAATTTACCTCTTCTGATAGCTTGGTAATCTCTGCTGTTGTTGTACCAACCTAAAAAATAAAAGAAGATGAATGATTATATTATTAGTATATTATTTGTGCTCCTTGACGCCTGTATGTGGGTTTCTGACAAAATTAACCTCATAATTGGCCATTTTAACCCCAAAAATGCAACTTTTTGTAAGCTTCACACAAATTTATTCCACTTTTACGCCATATTTCATCAGTTTAGCTTCAATATGGCAAAAATGTTTGTGCGCTTTGCGTGCATTTGTACCATAAACTTATTCTGTTGCCAAAAGGTACTGGATATAATTCAAGAAATCTACGCCACTGGCAAACATAATCTAAATTTACAGCCTGGGCACCAGTCATTTTCATGTAGCAGTGACAAACAACAGAGAGTCCATAATGCATAAGACAATTAATTATATCAACAATGTGACCTGAATGCCCAAAATATTTACTTCAATAATTTGTGAAATGGTAGAAAATGGAAAAGCCATATGAAGTGTAGACTGTCCCACAGTCTCGGTTCCATCTCTGGGTAAATAATTATTATTTTATTTATTATTAATTAGAGCTAAAACCACCTTCTCCTTCACTCCAAAGATTAAAACCAACACACCACTAAGCCCTAACTAATGGCAACAAAGTTATAGTGCTCCTGGAGCACTGTGCGTCGATTTAAAACTCAATTAATCTACAAACCAACTTTTTAATAATAGCTCTCCTAATCCGAGACTGTTCCGCTTTGATAGTAAACTGACTTCCAAATAATTATCAAGCTATGTAACGTGACTGTGGCGTCAATTATGATAGCCCGCCCATTGTTAATTCTAATATGGTAGGCACATAACATGCATGACCCAGTTCTATTGTCATTTTTGGCCTGCGTTGGTTATGATCAACAGACTATCAATGAAAACTCATTTCAAATATCGCCTTGCTTGCTGAGCTCTACATTGATTGGTCAGACTGAGTAGCCGCTTACACAAGTCTTACACAAACGGAAAGACAGTGAGACCACGGACGTGATATATATAGAAAACTCGTCTGACCCAGGATGTAAAAGTGAATTCCCACGAAATGCTGGGAACTGGAAGTCAATTTGCCTACAGATTGGAAGGGTCCATGGGTTTATTTAATCTTATATAATCTACATTACCAGTCGTTCTCCATGGACCCGAGGGAGGGTCTATATGAAGTGCAAAATTGAAATTAATACCATGATTGCACATACACATCCAATTTCTCACTGGATGTACTCTGGAGCTACTCCGGATTACCCCCAGGGCTACTCTGTAGCGGTGTACCGTAACGCGAGTCAAAAATCTGTGGACTACTCCTATCCGGTTTTCCACGGTGTACCTCCCGTAGAGACATTCTATAGCGGAGTACCTCTAGAGGTACTCCGTAAAAAAATGTGTGATGATCTGTTGCCAGATTTAATGCTATTTTCTCAATTTAGCTTTATTGTATGCTTTTATTTGGATATATTAGGGATTTTTGTTCTTTCTTTCTTTCTTTTATTATTATTTTTCAAATATATGTTAATAGTATAATAAATTAATAATAGGAAATAGTAAACAAGTAAACAGGCCTACAAAATACATAAACAAGTTTAGAAATAAGCGAGTAAAATTAATGAAGTAAATAACTGACTAAATAAATTTATAAATGAATAAACAAGTAAATAAAATAATATGTAGCCCTAATTAAATTAACAAGTAAAAACTACACAAATAAGAAAGTAAATACGTAAACATGTAGGCCTAGGCCTAAATAAAACAAAATGAATAGTACTCGTAGGCCTAGGCCTATAAAATAATCAATAATAGAATGCTAATAATTATCATGAACTTGGTTGTTATTTAGCTTTTTAATTTGATTACCTGTTTGCTTACATGTTTTTTCATTTGTTTGAGTAGGCCTGCATTTGTATGTTTTTAAGCATTTTTCTTTGCATATTATACTTGAATGATTGGTCATTTTATAGCTAATAGTTATTTAAGGACCCCACTTTTATTCATTTATTTTTTACGCTTTTATTAAATTTATTATTAGTTTTATATTTATTATTTATTTACGTGAATTATATTTTACTTATTTACTTTTTAATTGTTTAGTAACTTATTTAAATATTTACTTTTTAATAAATAAGTGACCAATCATTCAAGTATAATAAGCAAAGAAAAAATGTTTAAAAAACAAACAAAATACGGCCTACTCAAACAAACAAAAAAACACATATCAAACACGTAAGTCAAAGTAAAAGATGAATAACAACCAAGTAAAAAAATATGAAAACTGTGAATAACATCAATGAAAGACTAGTAGGCCTAACGAATCAAAACCAAACTGTATTGCAAGAAGGTGTATTATAGGCCTAGGCCCACGCCTTAAAAGTAATGCGGTGCAAAATGTTAGGAAAACAGCGTAAGAACAAGAAATTGAAGAAGTATAAATTATGAGTAAATTTTAACTGTAATAATAAACCTGGGTACGGTAAATAAACAAACAACATGGGAAAGTGGAACCGCGAACCGCAGTATGCACACAGGAAAACAACGTCACACAAGCATCTCAAAAAACATAACAAGAAACACAAAATTAAATAATGATTGAAAATGATTTTAAAAACAAATTGAGAAGAAGTCGTACTGGTACTGTCGTAAACAAAAGAACAAGTTTCTACAAACGAAACAACCACAAAAGAGAAACAAAATGTCTCCGTGACATCGGCAAGTGATTCTCGCTCCGTCATGGCGCCCTATGCAAACGTGCAAACATGGTCAATCAATTAATCAAAACAACAAACGCGTTCGCTTTGCTAAAAATAGCTAGGTACGCAGCGCACTAGCACGCGACCGATTCTGCGTTCGGCGAGTTGTTTACCGCTGCCGGTCAATGACCCGTTTAGCTGCGGTTGTACACGGAGCTGACTTCGGTGTTACCCCAGGGTTGGCTCGTGGATGACAGCTATCAGATGTACTTCAGAGTAGCTTCTTAAGAGTACCTTTGGAGTAGCTCCGATATGGCGTATCCAGAAGTTGGCACTAGTGTAGCACCGGAGTTGGCTTCTATACAGACAATGGATGGAGTAACAGCGAAGTAGCTCTGATATGGTGTATCCACGATGGAGTTTGCTAAGGTGTAGCTTCTTCGAAGTAGCTTCAGAGTAGCTCTATTAAGGTGTAGCTTCAGGGCTACACCAGGTGTAGCCGCGAAGGTAATCTGCCGCGGTGGTAAACCGTGAATGAGAATCTGGATGTGTAGTATTATATCCATTTAACATGGTATAATATTGTTGCAAAAAAAGCTCATGTCAAGTGCACCCCCAGCTTTATACCTGTAAATTCTTTTCCTTCAGAGCCACTTGTAAATGTTTGGTCAAAGCTGTGCTGTCATCCATAATAAGTCCCACTAGTGAAAAATTTTCTGCAGAAACAAACAATAGAAAGAAATCATATTTAATGTTGTACTTCAGCTCAAGGGCCACATGTGCATTTGCATCCCCATACAAACACAGGAACTTGGTTTGACATGATTCTACAAAATAAAATAATGTGTTTAGTATTCACTGGTTCTGGAAATCACACCTTGTTCTGTTGAAGGTTCTTTTTAGTCATATCATTTGCCCTTCAAATTAAAGGTAGAATTAAAAGTTGTAACTAAACATCAACTGTTATTTTTCTTAAAATGAACTTGTGTTGGTGTCTGCCGAATGTTCGGGTAACCCATACACCCAGGAGCTGATCCTGGCAGTAATGGTGTGTATTGGAGATCTGTCTTGCATTACGTCGTATGTTGCATATCCACCCCACCCCTCAATCAGAACCCTTACTTCCTGCCTATCCCACCCCAATAACTTGGCACTTTATACCAGTGTATTTGGCAAACATACCAATTTGCCTCCTGTAATATGGTGTTTCCCCCCTTGCTGCCCTTTGATTGCGAAAGGCTGCTTACAAATAAACATAAATAAATAAACATAATAAATAATTAAAGTGTTATTTTACAAGGCTGCTTACAGTTACACCACTGCAACTGCCTCTAGACTTTGCCTTATACATAAAGGTAAGTAATTCATATGGGACACCAAAACAATGATGAATTCATAATGAGTGGATACTGACCTGTAGCTATACTCTCAGCAGCAAAGAAATCCTTCCTGTATGTTACCTGCAAATTAGCAAACAATGAGATATTATTTTATCAAACAGTTTCTCATAATTTTCTTTATTATCTATCTACTTGCACTTATAGTTTGGTTGCTGTAAAGAAATGAGGCACATGCATAACCGCAGTCAGTCTGCAATACTATGTTATTTGCGCTTCAATCACATCTAACAGTTTCCATGCTTGTCATTCAGATAGCTATAAGCTTATAACATCACTTCACAACAAGAAAAATTAATACAAAGCTTATCCACACTTAATCAGGAGTCAAGGAAAACCTTCTCAAGAAAGTTCAAAGATGTTTCTCGCAATCATTCCACTCTCATTGGCAAAGAAGCTGGAAAGACAATTAATCATGCAATTTGAAGGGTAGTGCTACAGCAATTCACCATACATTTTCTTAATATGTGATGCAATCAGGGAAACTGGAAACGGCTTCCACCCATTGTACCATGCGAGTTGCTGGTTTACAACACAGCGCGTGGCTTGTCTTGTACATTGCGAAATGAGCCTACATGTTTGCCTATAATCACAGACTCTAGAAATGCCAACATAAATCTTCAAAGAACATCATCTTAAGAATTATTTCAGTATCGAAATCAGTAGGAATACCAAGCGTACGGGGTACACATTCCAGAAAAAATATAATTTTGTTTGTTCTAGCATTCTGTATCTCCACAAAATTATCACATTTTGTCTTCAAAATCCTATGTAAATGATTTTCCATGCTACACAGAAATTGTGTTCGACAAAGGATAGACATTTTACACAATTTTACATAACTTAGAAAGATATTGGAATATTTTGATGGGTTTTTTTATATTTAGTAGGGCAACATGAGTAAATAATAAAATTCAAACATAGCGTCCTCGGCGCAACTCGCATACAATCGAAGGTCGAAAAGATAATCTGATAACAACAGCTTGACAATAGCTATCAATAATCTGTTTCCAGTCCCTTTATACACGGTCCCTGATGCAATTAAGCAAAGGAAGTTCTTTGTTAAGCACTAAAATATACTGGAGATTCTAATGAAAATGGGTTTATGGTTACTTTGATATAATTATTTTAAGTGCTAGAGAGCAATGCAGTACATAAGAAATTAAACACATTGTTTATCACCAAATCAATTTTAGAAACAAAACACTTGAATTTCCAGATTAAAATAAATTTACTTCTCAATAAGAATTATGTTCAGTTACCTTCCAGACTTCATCAGGAGCTTCCAATAACTTGGCTTTTGTCCTTGTATACTCCAAGGCTAGATGTAAACATTCTGTACCATAATCTAAGTCATATTCTGTTATCTGAAAGAGATACAGATACAAATTATAAATTTGGATTACAGATTTTGTAATTAAATTCTGTACAAGTTTGTCAAACCACTGCATTTCATCAAAAACAAGCCAGGAAAACACAGTTTACATTATAGACTCTACAAATTATACAAATACAATTTCAAAAACAAAAACAGGTTTTCAAATGAGAAACCATATATCGCCACTTTTTCAAAATTTTTAAGTAAAAATATTGAAGAAGAAAATGCTTGTTTTCAGAGAATAAATAAATTGAATATCTTTTGTATGAAATGGGAAGGTTTTGTGTAAGAAAATAATGTAACAACAAAGTAATTATATATAAATCTAACATATTATTGTCTTTCTCGAGTGCCCACGAACAAAGTATTTAAACAAATTTAAAAATATGCATAATATTGTACTAGTCATATATTATAATGTAACAGATGCTTTTGTATTTGTGTTGTGTATGTTGCTTTTATTCTTTCTATCTTTTATTTTCTCTTTTCTTAAGTTTTTTGTCTTTTGTCAAAATGAATAATAATATTTTTAAAAAAAAACCTTGCTTCCTCTTCTTTCCTAAAGTTGCTACCTTTGGCAGCGCTAGAAGCTGGTCTAAAATATTTTGGTAAGAAACAGTTCCCCTCATCTCTATTCATGGTATTTTCCTCTCGTTGTCTGTTCCAAATTGCCTCTCTGATCTGTCTTTTGTTCCTGTTGGTCTCCCTTGATCTGATATCAGCATCCTACCAGTAATATGACACAGTAGTTTTGCACATTATGGTCTGTATTAGCCTATTTATTGACTTCTGCAAGCACTTGTTTTCTCTGTGACCTGGTATGGATTTTATGTGATGCTTTCTCCACTTCTCCTTGATGTTATTTTCTCATTGATGATATTTCTTACCGAATACTTTCGACCAGCTTCTAGCCCTGCCTATGGCAGCAACTTCAAGAAAGAAGCAGCAAGGTTGCCAGTCTGATGAAGTGCTGCATATAATAGCAGCATGAAACTGTAACAATTAGGTATGTCACCAAAGAAACGGATTTTATAGTTTCAATTCCCATCAAATAGTTTTACTTTAAACTAATTAATACAGATACAACTTGAACTCCCATAATGACACAGTTAATTATGTTAATCCACCAGACTGAAAGAACTCTGACTCCATCATCTTTGCATGCCATGGAGAGCAAAATATTTTTTTAATCCCAGTGCTTGCTTGCTTACGATTTTAATAGTAATCAAAATATGGCCAATTTCTGACATTATTATGTTTTGATGAATCCAAGTGTGTGAAAATATTGGATCCAACACATAATAACGATAAAATTGGATGATTTACGCCCAATATTTATTGGTCTTGCTATGAGGTTTAAAATATTGGACTCGACTACGTCTCATCCAATATTTTAAAACTCATACCTCGACCAAAAAATATGGGCTCAATCGATCCAATTTTATATCAGCATTACACATCCATGGACGATATAAATTCAAAATTAACTTTAATTTAATATTCTACAAAATAACAACAGCTTCTAACATTCTGGGGTTTCGAGCCCAAATTCTCTTTGTGTCAACCTATCCGTATTTCAGTCAGATCATTTTGATCATTTTGATTATAGGTATGCTGTGAATGTTCTGTACCTGCTCAATGATCATCATTCATCACAAGTGTCCCAATTCTTTTCTTGACATACCTTTTCATATGCAGTTTTGATGATACTATGTCTGAATGCCTGTGGTGTGTGACTCTCCCTGTACTTTGATCTTACTAATGAGTGATCCAATATGCCATTCTCATCACTAGCAATGACAGTTGACACAAGTGGCCTGATGGCTCCAGATGCCTGCAAATATAAAACAGTACCATCCATTTTAAGTCACAGTCAAGGAATGGAAAACAAATCAATCCTTCAATGGGGTACAGGGGGAGGGTACAGAAAATTTCAAGAGGGTTGGAAATTTGCCGGAAATTTGCAAAAGCATTTGGAAATGGAAGAAGCAAAAGTTTGAGGGGGGTTTTTGAGGGGGGAGTTCTATTACGATTTTATATTTCTGAATGAATTAAAACAGGCAGTGCAATTCAAAAGGACAAAGTGTGAAATCACAAAAACTACAAAAAATTACCCCGTGCTCTTTTGCTGCTACTGCAATCTGCTTCAGAGTATCCTCATCCACAAATGGCCTCACTGCATCATGTACGATGACAACCTGATTACTACTGTCTCCTGAGATATTGCTCTCTGTATCAAATTTTCTGTTCAATTCTTCAATACAATTTCTGATTGATCGATGCCTGGTAGTACCACCTAAGATGAGTCTTATCTTTGTCAGTTTGCATTGTGTTATTAGTGTTTCCATGTAATCTTTCCAGTCCTCTGAGATGGCTACATAGATCTCTTCCATCCATGGTAATCTGTAAAACAAATTGGAAATATGACAAAATATTTATATCACCATAGATCCAACAATTTACATTTCATATTCTCATTCACCATCAACAGTTTGTCGTTTCATTTGTGTTCAGGCTAATTATGTTTACCTTTGTTTTACACAACATTAACAGCCAATAAAAGGTGATCAAAAGTGATTAGAATGTTACAAAACACAGATCGTGTTGAGCTTACATGCTTTGTAAAGATGCTCTGGGGGAAAATTATGAGATAATTTATCATGATACTTGCAGAATTGTTCGAGAAGTCTAGCCAAGAATTTGCTCACTGATAGCTTCACATTCTAAGCTAGAGACCATTGCATTCAAAATGTAGTAGGATTCTCTGAAGCATGACATCATGTAAAGCAATGGAAGTTCAGAAGTAAACACAGCCGATCACAACAGGCGATCACATCCAAAATGTTGCTAAAATTACACCTCAGCAAAATTTAAGACTGTCCAAAATAGGCAAATCTTGCTCAAAAGATTACAGTTGACTCACATGCTCATCGAAATAACTTTTATCCAAATTTCAACATTAACAGACAAATAACCTCCGTTGCAAAAAACTGCACCGCTGTCCGACCGAAAACGATACTATAGCAACGCACTCTAGAATCAAATGTGTGCAAATTAGAAGCTAGAGTTCTTGAGTAATTGCAGAATTCTGTGCAGTAAAATACTAAAACGTTACAGCAATGACAACAAAAATCTATTTTTTTCCGGCATGTCATTTGTCTCTTCCACCGCCAGTTTCATTTTGGCTCACTCCATCGACACAAAATGTTTGTGTTGAGAGCGAGCCAAATCAAACTGGTGGCTGAGGTGGCGGGGGGAGCAGATTTTCCAAATACAGACCTTTCAAGAGAAATCTTTGATCTGGCAAAAGGTAGGCCTATATCTAGGTATGAGAGGCAAACCTTAGTTAACACAAAATTTTGCTAGTCAGCCAAATTCGCCTAGACCGGGGCACTTTAAACACAATACATATTTACATAGAAATTTAAAAGAACAGATTGGACAGCCTGGTCAAGGAAACCTACATAAATATGTTGTCTATACTTCACTTGACCCAAATATATGATTTTTTATGGCTATGAGACACGCGCACATGGAATTTTAGAGGATTTTGATAGCAGTTCCACATAGAAAAGCTGCTATCATCATGAGACTAAGATCTAGAAACACCACCGAAATGCTGTTTTGTTAGCTGAATCTTTTTGATGAAAGTCAATCTTTGACAAGATGTAACTTTGCTACGGAAAGTGCTATGACAAAAAGGTTTTTAGTTTTGGTTTTCTTTACTCAAGGGCTTTAATTTAGTATATAAAATGATGCAGTTTGATGGCAAATTTGAATTCACCTAGCATACCTACTATATCCACTCTGCAATTGTATTTGGCACTTGCATCAATCTGAGCAAGATACTGCCATTCTTCTCTGAAACAGAGTGCAGGGAGAAGCGGCTACAGGTAACCTATTATTGTTGTTACACAGACTCACAGTAAGTATAAGCAGTATAATCTGTTGACTGCTATCCTGTCAATCGACATCTAAATTGGGGGTTAGGGTTAGGATTAGGGTAAGCAAGGGTTATGGTTAGGGTTAGGTTGACAAGAAAATACCGAGGTTACCTGGCGTCCCGTAGCCGCTCGTGTGTAGGGAGCTTAGTGGGGATTTTACGTTGTCACTATTACATTCGCATGGACGGACATTTTTTTGCGGGCTCGCTAGGATTCTAGCGAGTAGATTTCTTGCAATATTTGGCTTATTTACCATCCAATTAATATCCTTCAATGTACCTGTATATCGTTAGCATATCAAGCGCGGTCAAAAAAAGTTTTTTGAGGTTTCTGATCGTCACGATGAAACATTTTTAAAAAAACACGACTTTCTCAGTTCTCCCAGCCATTTTGTTTACTCGTTGTTATCGATGTCACCAATTAGTCTCAACCTCACTTGTGCAACGTGGCTGTATCGCGAACACGACTTGACGACAGAAACCGGCTGTAAATGAGGTGGGTCATCTCGTGACTTGCATTGTTTCACCACCGATCACACTCGTCGGACGTAGGGGGGTTGACGGCTTGGAAATTATCTTTTAAGTATCAGAAATTCCAAGTTTAATTTACTTGGATACATTGAATAAGATAACTATGATTTGAAGATCAGATATGTGAGTACCAATTTCATATAAATTGACTGAATTGCAAAAAAAATTGTTGAAATGTTTGAGCTGCGCAAAACGTTTAAGTGTGTAAATCCCATTGACACACAAAATGGCATACGCCAGTCTCAGTGTACGAACGGCGTACACGAGACTGGCAAGCGAGTCTAAGGGAGCTCGGGAGCGAGTCTACTACTACTTTCAAGTATGGGTCAAAGACTGCCGAATTCAACAACCTTTCATTTTCATTTCGTCACTAACCTGTCAAATCGTTCCAATGTGTATGCAATTAGCGGACGACCAGCAACTAAGCAGAATTGTTTTGGTAAAGGTAATGATGTTCTTAATCCACTGCCAGCAGCAGGAATAATGCCAAATGCCCTAAAATCCATTTTCTACTAAAGAAAAACTTCACAGTTTCACTCGCTGTTCTCCTTTGTTTGTACCGGCAAATGAGGTCAAAAGGTCACAAGTAGTGTTTCTATGATGTTTTGTTCCTAAAATCATATAGTATAAAAGAGATTAGCACAGATTTTGCAAGCTGTCGGGTATTTGTGATTGTTGTATAACTATAAAATTACCTATTACGGTCTGTAATATCATTAGAAGTATAAATGAAGGGAATTCAAATTATTTGACTGACTAGTTTTAGGGAAATGTGTTATGCGGTCTTGAAACGTTTGCAGTGGGTGCCAAATGGTGTATGCTGATATTTAATTGATTGGCGTAGTTGCGATCTGTGTGATGGAAAGGAAAAATATTTTAATAGGAAGTGAAGAATCATCTGAACAGGAAAAAAGATTATTATTATTATTATTATTATTATTATTATTATTATTATTATTATTATTATTATTATTATTATTATTATTATTATTATTAGCTATTATTATCTGTTGTTGTTGTTGTTGTTGTTGTTGTTGCTATTATTATTATTATTATTATGCCCCCTATTATTATAAAATCGCCTGAAAAAATATGAGGAATGAGCAATTTGGGGGTCTTTTAGAGCTGAAATTATCAAGGGTCTTTCGGAGCTCTATCTTGGTCAAATATAGGGGGTCTTTCGGAGCTGCGAAATCCAAAAAGGGGGGTCTTTCCGGGGGAGCATACCCGCATGGTCATTTGTGTTAAGTCCCCCCGGATAGTTCCTACATCAGTGATGGTTCTCCTCATGAAAACCGAATGCGTCATTGACTGTGATGGAGGACGGCGCGGTGAGTGAGTATCGCTGATGTGATTTTGATGAAATGACACCGACATTTAAAAGCTCGTGTGCATGGGCGTGCTGCGCCTTCATGTAACGGCGACGTTGAGGAGAGGGGGAGGGATATCTGGACGAGGAGGGAAAACAAGGGGGAAAACGCTAACACTTTGGGTTTGAAATATTGCCCTTAACTCAAGAACCGCGAATCCTATCGAAATACGAATACCGTATTGGTTCGTTGACTCATTTCCTACATAAAAAGGCATACATTGCAGTGTTTTGTTGTTAAATGACCAAAACGTATGGCTCCTGCCTGCCATCCAATCGTCTTTTATGTAAGTAGGCCTAATGTGATCGGTATTAGAGAGCTTGCGATTCCCAAACGTACATATATCATACGCCACAGCAAACTCAAGTTATAGGCCTACTCATTTGAATACAACCACCTATTGTTGTAGCTGCACACGGTTTTACTTCCCAAGTAGGGGCGTATACCTGTTATAATAGAGACATTGCGATTTCCAAACGTAGACATCGGACGTACGTTGGTCTATTCAAAACCACTCTCCTGTATCCAAGCGAGGTCACGTATTTAGCTATTTTTGAAGATATTCCACGTGCGAAATCGACGTAGATACATCGTTGAAAATGCACAAAATGTGTCCATTTCACAATATGTTAAAGACAGTCAAAGATAATGAACATACGAAGGAAAGTCTAATTATTATTATGATCCTTTTTGTTTGTACAAATCATTATAATAAAGGTACAGCGATGTGTTAAAAATGGACTAAATTTAAACACAATATTCATACGCAGAGATTGACCATTGAAATGTGTGTGATACTTGGATGTAGTGATCTTTAAGCTACCAAAATATATGTTTTGGGGCAACTATAATATTTGGGGAGCACAAAAAAGTTTAAACAGCATGTAGGTCAAAATTTTAGTCAAAATCAAAAGCGGCCTGTTTGAATTAGGCGGAGACTCAGCTTACTGTTAATTTTTCAATCACTATGCCCTCTATCGACATTAGATGAGATCAAATGTGACACGATCTGGTCCATGGGGGCCAAAGGAGGCATTTTTGAAAATTGAGTTACTGTAATTATTAATTACATCATACATACAATAGGCTATCATTTACTGAAAACACCAAATGTCTAGCATAGTTGGTTCTAAAGTTACGAAGTTTTTTGATGTCTATTTTCTTGTGTATTTTATTGTTTTTTACTCCATATTTTTACCTTTATCTCAGTTTCAAATTTGCCGCCTTTGGCCCCCATGGACCAGATCATGTCACAAATATTATAGTAGGCATGTCCACTAAAAATTGAAGTACTTTTAAATTGATTCAGACCTAACTTATTGGATGGGAATTGATGAAAGAAACATTTTGGCGTTTAAATAATCTTAATCGGACATTTCATTCCAGAGATATGGCCTTTCGAGTGTCACGGTTTTATATAGGGCTGCTAGAACATGTTAAAAGTTAAAGTCCAAAAGGAATACTAACAGAAAGTGCAACTTTAAGGTACTTTTCCTTAATGTATTTATTAACTATCTGATCTGGAACATTATATTTGCTTATAACAACATGAAAATAAGATCATCCTGAAAATTTTATCGATTTTGTTGACATACAACAAAAATATACTAGACTAAGCTGTGGTCTAACCCACGAACACAGCCGTGTTGTTACCCCTAATGACCTTTGACCCCAAAATATATGAAAACGGCCATAGATATTGGCTAATGTCAATGCATGGGGGCATGTGGCACCACTTTGCTATGTTACTTGTGGCAGAAGGGCATTTTGAAGGTTTTTCGTCTCAGACCGGAAGTGACCCCTTAATGACATTTGACCCCAAATAAAAATACCACATATGAATTGGGTACCCACAATTCATGTGTGAACATACCGTTACTGTCCTATGTTTTTCTTAGCAAATAAAAATTTTTGACGGTTTTTCGTTTTATACCGGAAGTGACCCCTTAATGACATTTGACCCCCCCCAAAAAATACCACATATGAATTGGGCATCCACAATTCATGTGTGAACATACCGTTACTGTCCTATGTTTTTCTTAGCAAATAAAAACATGTGAAGGTTTTTCGTTTTATACCGGAAGTGACCCCTTAATGACCTTTGACCCCAAATATGTGAGGACCCCATAGACACTAGGTAATAACAATGCATGTATGCAAGTGGTGTTACTGTCCTACGTAATTTGTGGGAGAAGAAGCATTTTAAAGGTATTTCGTTTGTACCGGAAGTGGCCCTTAATGACCTTTTGACCCTAAATAAAAAAATACGACATATACACAGGGTAATTATAATTTATGTGTGAACATACCGTTACTGTCCTATGTTTTTCTTAGCAAATAAAAATTTTTGAAGGTTTTGGTTTTATACCGGAAGTGACCCCTTAATGACCTTTGACCCCAAATCTGTGAGGACCCCATAGACACTGGGTAATAGCAATGCATGTGTGCAAGTGGGGTCACCGTCATACGTAATCTGTAGGAGAAGAAGCATTTTGAGTTGAAATCACGTTTTTGACCCCTATGACCCCAGCGTGACCTTTGACCCCACGAGTTTCATGTGACATGTAGGGGCATGGTCAATGATGGTTGTGACCAAGTTAGGTCCAAATCGGTGTAAGCATGTGAGTGCTAGAGCAAATGTAGTGGTCGGCAGAAAGAAAGAAAGAACCTGTAAGAAAAAAGACACAGCCGTGACTAACGTCGTGACTAACGTCACGGCTGTGTAAAGACCTCAAAGCCCATGGTTTGTTTGGTGAAACCTCAAGCATGATCATAGATGGCCGCCATGGAAAATATCTCCATAGAGGAGATGAACAATAAGTGCATTATTTCAAATGAAAAGCGGTGTCTTAAACATTGTTCAATCTTTTAAGGTCAGCACATTTTATCTTCAAAAATTATTATATTTCATCATGGCATAAGTTTGGTGACATTAATCACTACCAATTTTGAGAAATTTGCTCCAACTCAAAGGTTATCTTTACTACATTGAGCAATACTGTGTGTGCATGGAAGACATGATGGTCCCCGGTTTTTATACTCCCTATGAAATGGACATGGTAGTGAGAAGTGCACGGGGAAGTGCATGATTTGAGATGGGCCGCGGTAGGCTTAAACATTCTTAAATTTCTTAACATCCTACACATTTTGTCTTCATAAATAGTTAAATTTTATGAGTATGTAAGTTTGCTTGTCTGATTCACTCCAAATTCGGAGATAATTGCGTTTGAACACCTGATGCACGGAATGGTGTCACTTCAACCTGTTGTAGTTCTCATCTCATTAAATTTTTCATTAAAAAAGTTGATCTCTTCATGCAGGAAGGTCCTCTCTATTTACTGACCAAACAGGAAAAAGTTTGGTTAATGTTTTCTGGTGGAATCAGGAATTTCTTGAAACACCCTGATATAGGCCTACATTTGGATCAAAACAAGTATGTACGCCATTTAACAGGCCTGGGATTTCTTGTATCGATCAGTTTCTCCATAGACAATACGTGTGTGAGAGCACGCACACAGTAAATGAAAAATCGTTCTAGTGGAAACTGTATTGAGAGTGGGCATCCCTACTTATAGTCTTTATTCCAGCTGAGCTGTTCTCCTTCGTGATGAATGAGCACAATCCAATTTGGAACCGTATTAACGTACTTAAAAACGTACGTGAAAACGTACGTTCCACGTGCTGCGTTTGGAACATCGCAATCTCTCTATTGATTGATAAGGCGCGATATTCAAGTGCAAGCAAAGTTCTGTGGCAGGTGTGATTTCGATCAATAATTCCTACATGTTAAAGGGCTCTTTTCAATATGAATTTTACCTCATTGCACTACATTACCGTAAACGTTCGCCTAATGGCGCTATGGAGTTCATGGAAATGAGAGAGCGCCATCCCTGTAAAAGCCGACTATTATCACTGATCATTAAGGGTACGTGTAGTTAAAGGGTGAAATCTATCGACACATACAATTATGAACAAGATCGAACAAACTTGTTCATGATAATGCGGTAATCATTCATCTGATACGTTGTGGCCCAGTGAGCAGAGCATTAGACTATAGTGCGAGGATAAAGAGAACTTGTGGAGAAGATTGATGGTTCGAATCTCATGCAGTAATTTCTGACAGATTATGATGTCTGTCAATGTTTTTTTCTGATTTGAGGAAATTTCATTCTCTATTTTCTTGTTTTTATTTTTAACATTGTTTATATAATTTTATTATTTTATCTTGTATGTGTCTTTTTTCATGATTCTTTGTTTTTATCGTTTCATTTTAGAGTAACTCAATCCATTCAATCAAATGTTGTAATGAACCTATTTGATTGTATAGGCATTTGTTATGTGTGTGAGACGAACTGTCGCGTGCGACAAGTCTTTCAATTCGCGCGAGTGTCCTTGCCTATGCATCAGTGGTCATAAGAGGTATATCATTTTATTCGAAGGGGGGGGGGGTCACAAATATACGGGGGTCTTGGAAAGAATAATAGGAGGGGGTCATCAAATGTTTTATGACCAAAATGTAGGGAGTCACACGATGACCACAGAAAGTGTGTTATTTTATTCAAAAAGACTGATTTCAATACAATTTTTGGGTTTGGGATCATAAAATTTTTGTTGCCGAAAATAGGGGTGCGCAATTTTATTGACGCATACTTTTTGTAAATTTGGGACCCCCCTTCCGAAAAAAATGATAGCCCTCTAAGAGGATTCAAAAGATAACCTCTGTCCCAATAATCCCTAGCTATATTTGTTTGAAACTGTTCCACGGAGGATGTATCATAATAGGCTCAGTCTTCAAATGATATAAATAAAATTTGAATGAGTAAACGAACAAAATCATACAACGACCAACTGAATAGAGGCTGTGCATATGACGTATCATCCCGTAAATATGGCGGACTACTCAAATGCATTCAACAAAAGCATGATTGCATCTACCGCGACAGTTCGTCTCACACACATAACAAAATGCACTACGATCAAATAGGTTGATGACAACATTTGATTGAATGGACTGCACTGCGCCATGATTACGGGGAAGAAACCGGTTCAAATCCTTTGTTTGGAGCCAATCGATAAACGCAAGGCCTCTATAGCTATCATTGAATACTGGCTAGGATTCCACAACACAATGAGAACATGTTATAAGGCGCTTTGGAAGGCACACAATACCCCAATGGCTTTCCATATTATGTGCACTCAACAACTATTCAGTATCGAACCCCGGTATCGAAGTTACGTAATATGTCAACGGGATCACGCGATTAAGTAATGAACCACGATCGAAACAATCAGTACACAAAAAGGCATACCAAAATAGCGTGATCGTAATGATCGCCATACAAACAGTGCTTGGTTCCGATACCATCACGGAGTTACGTAACTACTTCGTGGTCTGATAGTTATATGATCAATGGTCTGATCTACTTGGGTTCTATCAAGGGGGTGACACTAAATTCACGGTTGTTCTATTAGCAACGCAAAACCTATGGAAAATTCCGCTGGTTTACTAGCTAGAAAGTGAGGCCAGTTATCGATCCGTTATGAATAATTCATGTTCGACCCCTTGGATCATGTTAATTAATATTGGCAAATAACAACGTTGTTAGTTTTGCGAACTTTGCCTGTTCAATGAGAGTATAGCGCGCCCCAATACATCTGGGCGCAAATCACGCGAAAACGATCCAGTTTAATGAAATGGCGGACGGGTATTCCCATCAGGCACCAGTGATATGTTCTTTCAAAGAAAGTCTACTAATTTGATATGAAATGACATTTTGCAATAGCAAAGTCAAAATTAGGACTTGAAGTCAATAATATGAAGGAAATACGTGACAGAGGCAAGGTGTGAAACACAAGTAGTATTTGAAGTTAAAATAACCTTTGATACCCGACCTGACCTTCCATAGCTTTCCATCATGGCGCCTTATTCGTCTTTATGTATTTCTATTATGCTCTCAAGTAAAATAAAATACAATCTGCACTAAGCAGACAGAATGTTACTTGGCTCCCTGCATGAATTATTGATTTTATACGGAAGTAAAGAAATACACAGTTGCCTGCAAGCCGTGTACCATACTCTAAATACTTACGGTAAATCTGAATAATGGTCACGTGTTGAAATATCATGTGTTCGGGAAATCACGTGGCAACATTTTAAGATTTCAGACTTGTTTACTAGTTAAATTGACATTTGTATTATTGATTATTTATCTTTGCTAATTAATATATCTTTTAAATGCTGATAAATCGTGGTTGGCTGCCCATATTATATGTTAAATTCAATGTTTTATGAATATAATTCTACCACGCAGATGGGGTCACACAGCATAATTTCACACTACACGATTTAGCTAGATTCGGAGCTCTGCACTTCAAATTCACGTCAACTTCAAAGTTTATACACTTAATATATTTAATATAATACTTATTTTTTGGTTATAACAAACTGGAACACGAAATATACTAGCTTATTACCTATACAGAAAGGGGATTTATACACATTCACTCAGCAATTTGACATGCCTGGCGCATCAAGACATTCTCTGTCTGGATAACATGACTGTCGCCCTCAATACGTCTGGGCGCAAATTTAAATAACAATACGCTATTTACATATGAATGCGGCTTCATGCTAATTTCTAGTGCCGCTTCCAGGCCTATTCCGTGGTTCTATCCTTTTAAGAAAAGAAAAAATAGCTGATCATTTATAATGCATAAATGAATAAAGTAATGTAGTTACACAATTTGAAACATTGAGGCCGTTCTATTTTTCAAAGGTCATTTAACAGTAAAATGTAGTGGAATATATCACGCATTGATAGGTAGCAGGTGGAGCAAATTTTGTCAGCGGTTTTTGTTGCCGTTTGTTCGCAGTGCCTATTTATCTAAAAAAAATAAGAAAATTAAAATTAAATTAAAAAAAATTACAATATTCGTTCGTAAAATGGGGACAAAATCCAAAAACATTTCTTGACCCTTCTTAAGTGGGGGCAGAAATCAAGATTCGAACAAGAACCATTCACCATTCAAGGCGCACCCTCTACCGACTGAGCTAACGGGTCAGACAATAAAAGGGTGTAATTTTGAACTGAAGAATATTAAAAAAATATGAAGAAATTACAAAATGTTATAAAAAGATTTACCAAAATGAGTTAGGTATAACGTATGAATCAATTTACAAATTAAGTCCAATGGCACTTTGAGAAAGAATACCTGAAGAAACCCCAAAACATTTGCTGCTCTAGCAACTAACCTAGTGACCTAAAGTATTGGGTCATGTCACGATATTTTTTTCTGAGGCATTATGTATAGGTTGCTCAATTTAACATACACGTATCCTTAATGCTGTTGAGATTTTACAAGGATGGCGCTCTCACATTTCTAAGAATCCAAAAGCGCCATTAGGCGAACGTTTACGGTATAATAAAACGGGCCAAATGACAACATGACACCACAATTTACCGCACGGGAGCGCACGTTTCTGTAAACGAAGTATCATGAAACTAAGAGTCCCACTGAAGTTTGAGCGTCTTTTTCGTCTCCAATTTCCTACAGCTAACCGGGTTTCATGCAAGGGAGCATCATTTAGATAAGAATGTGAACAAGCTCAATGTGCATGGGACTCTAAGGAATAGACAGCCGGCAGTTTCAGGCAGACCACGAACTGCTAGATCACAAGTGAACATTGCTAGCGTTAGACATGCGTTACAGCAAGACCAAAGATCAGCTCAATCCTTTACCCAACATTCCCCAATCAAACTTCTGCCAGATCGTTCGTAAAGACTTGAATTGGTACCCCTACAAACTATAGTAGGCCTACCGTGACTGGGTCATTCTTCGGTAAGGTGCACAATTGCAGTCCCTCCACTTTCAGGAGTCATAACTAAAATACGAAACATGATTTCGAATTTTAGTTTTTGCAGTTGTTTAGTATTGACGTTCCTTTTATATCTCAAAACATCAAAATATTAAAAGAAGTTCTTATTTTCGAGAAAATTGCTAATACAGGGTGTCACAACCCCCAAAACCCCATGTCCCGATTGGGGTCATCAACATTTTTGATGCTGATATCTTTTAGTGGATAACTTCAGCATCGTAAAAAACACCGGGAATGACAAGTTATTTATTGTATATTGTAGAAAAAGTTATTGTAACACATCTTTCATAGCCAGGAGTATAAATAATTTCATCCTATATGTCTAAAATTTCCTGTCCCTATGTCTGCGTCATCTACCGTCACGAAAATTTAGAAGCGCCTGGAGAAAAATACTAATTTTGTAAGGTCATTTATTTGACCTAGAGAGCACAAGTCAATATGCAGTAAATTCATTTAGACATTTTTTCCTCATGTTGGCGCAATAAATTCATCAAAACTATAACCATTTCTTCACTCATACGGGTGGGTACCTTTATTAATCATCATCTCCGAACGCTTCTCATACCTAAAATGTTCGCATTATTTATTTTACTTTTTTCAAAATTACAACAGTTGTACGTTTATTTCTATTCACCTCCTTTATTGACCATGTTATAGTTGTACCACTAGGGTCGTAAGTTTGTTAATTTCGTAATATACCATCACGTCATATATATCCGTCACAATTTTGTGACGGATATGACTGACGTTTAGGGTGATTTTCACTATGAGAGAATCATTTCCGTCACGTGACGGAGATGATACAGCAGAATTTCCATTCCTTGACATCATCTCCGTCACTCTACAGATAATACCCTGCTTTGACCTTAAAACTGGTCAAATGGAAATGTAATGATATCCCAGCAAACACAAAAACGTTTTAAAAACGTTTTAAATAAGTTATATTTTGGCTTTTGGTTTAGGTAAAAACGTTTTAATAACATTAAAATGTCGGGTTGTATAAAGGTCATGATAACGTTTTAAAACGTCTTGTATGAAAACACACTACAACAATATTTTTAAATGTTTTCAAAAAAATGTTATTGTAAACTATTTTTGCAAACATTTTTACCAAATATTTTGTCAATACTTATATAACATTATGTTAAAATATTTGAACCCAGCAAACACAGAAATGTTCTTAAAATGTTTTTTTCAAAACCTTTTAATAACATTTAAATGTCGGGTTGTATAAAGGTCATGAAAACGTTTTTAAAACGTTATTGCAAATATTTTGGGCAAACATTTTTCGCAAAATATTTTTTCAACCCCAAATAACATTCTGTTTAGAATGTTTTGTATCAAGTTTTCAAGAATGTTTTTGGAAAGTTGTTAAAACGATTTTATACCCTTTATATTATAACCATGTGTAACCCGACATTTAAACGTTTTCTGTAAAACATTTTTGTTTGCTGAGCAATAGATTATCAAAAAATGTTTTAAGGTTATGAAAACGTTTTATACTCTTAATATACCATTTATATAACCCGACATTTAAACGTTTTCTGACAATCTTTTATAACCTTTTGCGAATGATGTCGAAAACGTTTTGTGTTTGCTGGGATGTTGCATAATCTTGGTTATACTCCCTTCCTCTGTAGGTAAACAACAAATGTTCAATGTGCGACACATTTTTGGTATCAGTTGAACTTCGTTGCAATTGTGACGGAGATGACGACGGTGATGGAGATGACATTAGCTGCAGAAAAAGCCAAAAATTACATCAAGCTGCTAATAAAGATTGAGCCAAACACTTTTTTACTACACTGGAGACATGTCTCTTTCTTAATCTGTAAAAAAATTAACAGAAAAATCATTTTGAAATGTCTATTTTCCAAACCTTCAAACGTGCACCTTACCGAAGAATGACCCGACTACGTCATGCTCATGGACTTTGTTGAATATTAATTAAAAGCAAAAGTTGTCTTTTCAACAATAAATCCTGTTAGCACTTTGCTGAGTCGTCGAAATTGAAATGGATGAAAATCATTCAGCTGTTTGCAGCTACAAAAATGGGTGGTTGTATTCACATGAGTATAACTTTTGTTTGCTGTGAGCAACAATTCGTTCTTTATTTAGACGTGTAAAGTTTGCTCTTTCTAATGATATTTTCATTTATAGCAGATTCCTTACAGATCTCTAGTTACATAGCCCCTCAAACATGAGTTTACTTCTTTTTGGCTCAGCCTGTACCCTTTTGATTTGATATGGGCAAAGCAACGAGATGAAAAAGTTGATCATTTGACACACAGAAAGTCAAATGATCAATGATTTGTACATACGAGTGGTAATATTGGGTAAAATACAAATGGGCTGGATTTTCCAAATAAATCATATGTGGTATTTTCTTTTTGTATAATTACAATCGAAAGTTAAATATTAACGGCATAAATTGACGTACGGATGGATGTGTCGCTACCACCTGCTCTATACCATCACAGCACATTTTGTTATTTCCTCATTTGTTGAATTATATCAATTGATATCTTTATGACTTCATCTACATGTATATTGTGGGTTGGAAGAAAACGGATATACTTGTAAATAAGTAGAAAATTATCGCTTGGCACTGCACTGCAGCATTTTTACAGCTAGCATAGTTCCTACATTAGTGATGGTTCTTCTCATGAAAACAGAATGCGTCATTGACTGTGATGGAGGACGGTGGTCATGGTGGTTTGCAATTGTGAGTATATAAGAAAACATCGTGGCCGGGCATCGCGGAGGGTCAGTGGTAGCGCCAGGATTTTTCCTGTGGGGCATTTGGGGGTGAAAATTCCTGCAAAAAGTGAAAATTTTACTGATGGGGGAAAGAGTTCTTACCATGCTTACTGGGGGCATTTTCTCAATCCCAAAATCTCAATTTGATATTTGATGGGCCGGCCAAATGGGCGATGAGACGTCAATCAGGTAAGTTTTTTGTTTTTACTCTTTATCCGTCGCCAGACCTGTAACGAGTCATGATTTCCATCATTTGGACTCGACTTTTCACAATGAAATCACTCGACACAGATTTTTGAGATTGTAGCCTATAGTTTTAATACTAGTCATTACTCGAGATGCTAGAAATGACTCAACTCGACCATCAAATGACTCGACTCGTTATAACCATGGAAGAAAGATCTCTTTCTTCCATGTTATAACTCTGCCCGTCACATTGCAATTATATCTAAGAGTATTCAAACGTTAAAATTAAAAAAAGTGACGTTATCAACATAAATGCATTTTGGGCTTTTTTTTTCAAACAACAGCGATGTGATCTTGAGCTATGCTGCTGTTGCTGCTGCTGCTGCTCCTGTTCCCTCGCCGGTGGTGGTGGCGCAAGGCGGCGACGCCAAAGATGGGGGAGGGGAGATCTGGGGAAGGAGGAGGGGGAAGTCAGAAGGAGTAAGAGGAGGGGAAGTCTGGAGGAGGAAGGGGATGTCATCATGATCAATATAGATCCATGCATAAAATAGAAAACATTAATTTGATCGATTCTTATTTTTATTTACAGGGAAGAGCCAAATTATTTCGTATCCTATTGTGGTATTCATTTCTGATGTTGGTAGGATTCTTGTACTTTACACACGAGCGATCCAGATACAATTCTTTAGTCAATGCCGTTCAACGTGGTATAGTAGGTGACAGACATTACTGGACAAAAAACTCTGTTCTGTCACCTAACCAAGATGGGTTGGATCAAAATACAGTATTCGGAATGTTGCAGGAGGAAGTTACAGGACCAACAGAGACAAAAAGAACCCATCAACTGCCTTCGAAGGAACTCACAGGATATTATAACATCATAGATGGTTCGGTAAGTTGCTAAATCAAATGAGCCGTGCAGGAGGGATAATTGCGAAAACCATAACAGTAGGCCTCTCATATATTGACATATACGTCATGTGCCTATGAAAAGACCCCGGTATTTTTGGCAAATCCTACACCCAATGACCCCGTTTTTTCTTTAGTCTACACTGAATGACCCCCTTTCTTGAACATGTTGTCCTCAAAATTAAATTTTCGGCGCTCTTCGCGTGCATTTTGAGCAAAATAAATGAGTTTTGTCTATTTTGTACTGTAAAAAAAAGCTATTTTTGATTGTCAATGATGTGAAATTTTGTGCGCTCCCGGTACAAAATAACCCATTTTTGACATTGCCAATACCGAATGAACCCCTTTTTCTGAAAATTTCTACACCGATAGAACCCTACGCTGGTGGGCACAGGTATGTCACTTTCATATTCGAGTGCCTCCCCCGGGCGGTAGATAGCAGTAGAAGAGATTTAAACATCACGTAAAGCTATCTACGGTAGATAGCAGATAATTCGAATCTACTTCTTCGCTCTCCTCTCAGCATCTCACTCCGGATCTCATTAATATTGATATTCACTTTTTTGTACAGCCTTTGAATTTCCACTGCGGTCAATGCACATTGGTGTCCAGTTCTGGGCAACTTCTTAATCAGAGTGCAGGACACGAAATTGACAAAGCAGAGTGCGTTATCAGGATGAACAGTGCGCCGATTCGAAACTACGAAAATGATGTTGGGAGTCGAACCACCGTCCGGGTCATTGGTCACGTGAATTTAGGTAAAGGGATAGACAATAATACGGACCTTCAAAAGAAACTATTTGGGAATGTGAATGAAAGACCAGATATTGTTATAGTTCCTTGGTTATACGCAGATGTGATTCATAAAAAGACAGACCGGGCATGGATTACGACGCAAAACTTGAGTAGAACTTTTCCGGATGTAAAATTTTATGTTTTGACAGCAAAGAAGATGAAGCTATCAGAAGAAATATTTAACAAAGAAGTTGGTATTAGCCGGTAAGTTTTGTCTTCTACATAAACATAGATTGGAATGTTTTTGCGATAAATTATTTAAATAAATAATAACAATAATAACAATGGATTCTTTGCTTACATAATTGTACATCTGATTGATGCTGATACAATGGTGCACAGACGTCAGCAGAAAAATTGTTGAGAATGATGGTGATGATGATGATGATGATGACGATGATGATGATGATGATGATGATGATGATGATGATGACGATGATGATGATGATGATGACGATGATGATCATGTTTATCAATATTGCTGTGCTTATTTCAGAAAAGAAGCACACACATGGATGTCTACAGGTTGGATGACGGTGTTATTTGCACTGGATGCCTGTTATAACATAGACATATATGGTCTAGTAGCACCAGATCATTGCCAGTAAGTGCTAATAAAATGGAAGCAAGAATTAAAAAAAAACCACGAAATTATCGGCAATTTGGAGGGCTAAACTTTAAAATACCCTACCACATTTTCCCGTCGCCGAAGCTACCCGCTAGTTTGAACTCTGCTAACACCGACGGCGCGAAAATCGAATACAGTTATATTTAAACAGCTACATTGAATGATGTTTGGATTAACTCAGTAAAATACATCATCCAAATTATGATATCCAAAGCGACATCCTATAGTAATTTAAATAATAATGCAACTAATTATCGCTGTCTACCAATCAATTATCTTATTTCAAGGAGAGGGTCATAATTTATCGAAGAAGAAGCAAATGATTAATTTGAATAACATGCCTAATTATCGCTTTGTTTTCCATCAATTATTACTCTTATTTGAAGAAGAGGAAAATAATTAACTAATGATTTTACTAATACTAATAATCAGCCATTAATCATAAATCTGCATAATTATCGCTTTCCATTAATTAATTCTCTTATTTCAAGAACAGATAAATATTTAACTTTTGAACATCGACTTAAATATTCAAATCATTCAATAAATATTCAATCATTAATTGTAATCAATATGTATATTTTGTGATGCCCGTGAGGAAAGTTATCGCTGTTGCAGGGCTACACCGACTTCGCCGTTTGATAATTGATCACTAATGAACGTTCATAAAACATTAACTTATATTTTGTGATACCCATGAGGAAGGTTATCGCTGTTGCAGGGCTACACCGACTTTGCCGTGTGAACTGAAATTTCTAAACAACCCTACAACCAATTTGCATGATTTTTGTACCAATTTTTTTCTTTTATAAAGAGCTTACTTAGTCCCAGTATTGCGCCAGTCTGAAATATTGTTAAACATTTCAAGAAGAGAGGAATAACTCATGATCATTCATAAAACATGTACGTTTATAAATAATGTGGCGGCCATATTCCAGTGTGTATTCATAAATCCTGAATATATTGTTCCGAAACAGTGTGTGAAAAAAGTATTATAACCTTATAGTGGTTTTGAATTATTCAGGGCAAAAAAATAATAATATAGGGAAATATTTGGCTACATAGGTCCTGATCTGGGTATTATGGTCACTCCCAAACAAATCAGTTAAGTTTAACGTTGTGATATGATTTTTGGACGGGGAAGTTATGAAACATTACAATCCAGTCATGCTTCACGATACGTTTATGTTTACTTTTACGTAGGGTACTCTACTACCAAATAGTGATTTGTATATTTTCCCAAACAGAATAGATCCCAACGATACAACACTTTATCACTACTATGAACCAGACTTTCGCACAGAATGTGATTACTACAAAGCCAGTGAAGGCAAGCTACAAACCGGACACAAGTTTATTACAGAAAAATACGTATTTGCGAAATGGTCACTCACATTCGGCAATATCCGCTTCCATTATCCGTCATGGGCAGCTAAACGAAGTAATTTAACGGAACTGGATACGCCATTTTTACGGATATACAGAGCTAGTAGAGAGTCGTTAAAGGTTGCTTTAGCAAACGGAGAAGAGAAGAATATAAAACTGCTAAACATGCTAAACAATAATGATGTGGAGGGCCGACAACCCAAGGATTTCTTGTGCGGCGTTTCGGGATTCTCAAAGTGTGGACCATTTTTCGGGAAGAAAAGGCATCCATATCGTCAGCAAAAATCGTCTTTTAGCCGCAAGAAGCTGACTTTTGGGGACATCATTTTTAACCATTTAAAACTGTAAAGTTGACTTTTCTTGATGAAAGTTCTTTCGAAATTTGAGCATTTAAAGGTAATTTTACAAGACATTTACATTATATACTATACTATACGGATCTAAAGAAATGGGTTGTTTCGTTTTTCTGTCGTTGCTATTTTAAAAAAAAACAGAAACAAATAAACAAAGAAACAGAGTCGATACACCTTGTGTGGAAAGTTTTATTGTATATGAATAACTCAAAATTTTTGCCTGACAAATCCATTGAAAAAGTACGCACTACTTTAGTTTTCGCCATCTGGGCTGACGGCTTGATCACAAGTGACTTGGTCCACTGCTTTTCCCGCGAACCGGCTTGTTGACATTTCCCGGAAGTAATGATGTTTTTGTTTTGAGCAGTAGATCGTATACGTGATCGAGAGATACGAAACCTTTGTCGCGGTTGATTGCTTTGGCCCCCTTTTTACGAATGTAGATTGCTTCCCTGATTCTCCTGCTGAATGTATTTGAGTCCTTATCGAGGATTGTTGCCGCTTCCCATTCTATGATATGGATTTCTTGGGCTATGTGATCTATGGTGGCTGATTAGTGCTGTTCTGTGGTCCATTCTTTTCTGTTTGCTCTCGTTAATTTTCTTTCGGCAACTGTTTCAGAGTCCTTTTTTGTGTTCTTTTAATCTTGTTCCACACTGTCGACCGGTCTCACCTATGTATGACTTGTCACAACCTTTACAGGGGGGGATGGATAAACGGCGAGTTATGAGGCGGTAAGTTATGGGAGAGTTACAGTAAGACCAGGTGGCGAGTTACAGTAAGGCCAGGTGGCGAGTTACCACTAGTCTGTCAATGTCTTTTTTGTCCTTTGGGTCTCATCGCAGTTTCCTGAAGATTCTTTGGAGTTTCTCCGACAAGCCCTCTACGTGGGGTATGACTACCATGCCTTTAGATGGTGTGTCTTCCTTCTTTTTCTGTCTCACTTTCGGTTGTTTCACTCTGTCTAAAGACCATTTGTGGTAGCCACATTCTGTTAACGCTGTCCTGATCTTATTCTCCTCCTCTTTCTTATCCTCTTCCTCTGTAACTATGTTCTCCATTCTATCCATCAATGTCCGGATGACCCCAAGTTTCTGGTGCAAGGGGTGCTGTGACTGGAAATTCAAGTACTGGTCCGTGTGTGTTTTTTTGCGGTATACCAGCAGCTTCACGGAACCGTCTTCTTTGCGTACGATCAACGTGTCTAGGAACGGGATCATGCCCTGGTCTTCTTCCTCAAAGGTGAATTTGATATTTCCAGTGGTATCAACGGAGTTCAGGTGGTCTGTGAGTTTTTGAGTGCTGTCTCTCTGAATTATCTCCAACACATCATCGACGTATCTTTTCCACATCTTCGGTTTGCAGTCTAGGGGTGCTGTAGCTACTGCTTCCTTCTCTAGCCATCACTCCATAAACAAATTGGAGACAATTGCACTGACTGGGCTGCCCATAACAGCCCCAAATGTCTGCCTGTAGATTTGCCCCCCGGAAAATGAGATATGTCGTAGAGTGAGGACAAAACGAAGAAGTTGGATGATGTCGTCAGCACTCAATTTTGTTCTGTGTTTAAAAGATTTGTCACTTTCAAGTCTGGATTTGATGATTTCGAGTGATTTGTCAATTGGGGTGTTTGTGAAGAGGGATACGACATCATGGGAGTTTAATATGTCACCATCATCTATCATTACCGCCGTCATCTCCTCTGCTAATGCCTTGGAATTAACCACGTGGTGTTCGGACTTGCCGACTATCGGAGCGAGTATTTCTGCAAGTGCCTTGGAGGTCTGATATGCGATGGAGCCGGTATTAATAGTCTACTATAGGCCTTATGTGATTGCCAGGCTTATGTATCTTGGTGATATACAATACATTCTGGGAGTGTTTTCTGCTGTTGGATAAAGCAATCTATATTGCCTCTCATTAATCTTATCTTCAGACTAACAAACCTTTTTTGGATCTCAACAAGCTTCCTTTTGTAAGGAAGGGTAGGAAGCGGCAACAATCCTCGATAAGGACTCGAATGCTTTCAGCAGGAGAATCAGGGAAGCAATCTACATTCGTAAAAAGGGGGCCAAAGCAATCAACCGCGACGAAGGTCTCGTATCTCTCGATCACGTATACGATCCACTGCTCAAAACAAAAACATCGTCACTTCCTGAAAATGTCAACAAGCCGGTTCGCGGATTTGACAGGCAAAAATGTTTGAGTTATGTTAAAGATCAGTTACAGAAAAGGATGTACAGATATCAGATCCTATATAACTTTAGTCACAAAATGTGTTATTTCCTGTTCGGAATGTTTCACATCACGAAGCATAAGGATTTTAAAAAAAACATTTTAGTCGACCATTCCAACAAAATCTCATATGAATGTGCCTTTGAGACGCATATGCCTTCTATAATTTGATCCAGAATTTGTATTGCGAATTGCTAAAATAAAATTCCCTTTAAAAGGGAATGGTCGCTAAAATGTATAAATTCGAAACCTGTTAGCTTGTAATCTGATGCTAGCCGTATATTATTGAGTAATTTGATTATTGACATGATTTGTGAAACATAAACTTGACGCAGTTTTTTTGTTTTATTGTTTGAGGTAATGTTCACCTTAGTTGCCATAAATTCCTATAAAAATCAGAAGGTTTGTAGTTTTCAACTATTTCCAAACATTTTTATACGCTAAAACTGAAAAACGTTGTTAAACTCATCTGATGTTTCTCCGATCTAAATGATAAGTCGAGCTTTGTTTGCTGTGCTTCATGCTAAAACTGTAAATGTACATGCGCGTATTTTTTTTTGGGGGGCTTTGGGGCGCCAGCCCCGGGGTCAAAGCAGGGGCGGCCAAATCGAAGGGCGGCGGAAAGAAGAAGGGCGGCAAAAAGAGGGCGGCGGAAGAAGAAGGGGCGGCAAAAAGAAAAAGAAAAAAAAAAGAGCGGAAAAAGTTGGAAAAGTATAAAAAATCAAGAAAAATTGTACTATACATCAAAATGTGTTTTTTTTTTTTTTTTTTTTGCTCTTCATTTTTTCAAAAAAAAAATTGGGGCGACCTTTTCGGGCTGTTGAGGAAGGGGCGGCAAAATTGGATTTTCTTCAGCCCCCGGGGAAGGGGCGGCCACGGAACGCCACTGATGTATGTCATTAATTAACCGCGGAAGGAGTATTAAAGATATGGAGTTTTTTCCCAAAAACACCAAAAAAAAATGAGGTCTTTTGGGGAAAAAAATGTATATCAATAATATGAAAGGACAACATTTTTAATTGATCGTCGGCGTTTCATCCCAGCTACATACACTTTCAGTACATACCATTAGATTTATAAAGTTTACCTCGAGGACTGTTAAATATCAAAAATTTAAAAAATATCCAATTTTAATAATTTGTCATAACATTTGTATTATATCGCGAATTTCAAAAAATAAAAATTATTTGATATCAGAAGGACATTCGTCGTATTCAGAAAAGGATTGGAAGACGAGTAAACAGATGGATGAAAGTTATTGAAAGATAAACGGTTTTTCAATAACCATCGAGCAATTGTGGTAAACACAGAAGCAGGGCTGCAAAGTTTGATGGGTGTCTTGTATGAAACACTGCTCATAATTATCTGGCTTCTCCATTCGTCAGTCAGAACCCTACTTTAAGTGGGTTTCAAATTGTTTGAATTGTTCTTATTGTAGTTTCACCTATCAAGCCTATTATGTTCATCGCCGGTCTCCTACATGGGTGCTCCAAGACAGGATGCTGGTAATGGTAATTGGCACAGTTTGTTTTCTTGAGAGTTCCATTGTAAATGGTATATGGAAATTAGATGCAGCTCCTCTGGTTGAAGATGGCGATGACTTTGTATTTATGTTGGTTGAAATCTATCAGCCAGTCCTGTTCCCACTGCTGTAAGTTGTCCAAGACCGCCTGCAAGGCTGCAGCATCAGAAGAGTCATGAATGGAGCGATACATAAGGTAATCACCTGCAAACATTCTGGTAGTAGATGAAGCCATTGAAGGGAGGTCATTAATAAAGGCCAAAAACAGCAGAGGGCCCAGGAATGTGCCCTGTGGTACGCCAAAGGTAACACTTGAAGTGGTTGAAGAGTGACCCTCAATGTGTGCGGCCAGTGAGAAAGTCTCTGATCCAGTGTAATACTTGGCCACGGATACAGTAGAAATGCAGTTTCAGAAGTAGGCGTTGGTGAGGAACTCTGTCATTAGCCAAGTAGTATTGCATCAATCTGCTGTTTGGAGTTCAATCCATTTGCAAGGTCGTTCAGAGTAAGTATGAGCTGAGTCTCACATGAGCGGCGCTTGCGAAAACAATGTTGGTCATCTGATAAGAAGATCTTGCGTGTATTTTTTGCAGCATATTAATGTCAGGGAGATAGGCCTGAAGTTCGATGCAGTGCTACGATCTCCTTTCTTAAAGGCAGGTGTTATCAGTCCTTCCTTCCAAACAGCTGGTATGCAACCTTGATTCAGGGTTACTTGGAAAAGATGTGCCAGTGCAGGCGCAATCTCATCCTCAACCTCAGTTAAAAGTCGTGATGTTTCACCATCCGGATCAGCTGCTTTGTAAGGATTAAGTTCTCTCAAAAGTTTGGCAACCCCACAAACGTGAGCTTGAAGTCAGGTAGCTCTGGATAGGGGCTTGGTCCCAGGTAAGAAAGCTTATCTGTATTTTTGCAGGTAAACACAGAAGTAATTTGTTGGTTCAGGATCTGAGCCTTGGTCTTACTGTTGCTGTGTACAATAGGCCTACCATCCCGCTTGAGAGGTGCACATCGTCATCATCCCTATATCTTCGTGTCAAAAATTGCCGTGATAGTACAGCGACTCCTCTCGTTTTTCAACAGCTACGAATCGCGATTTTGTTCGAGATAGGCCGAGCGACTCAGGCTAAGCATACCATGACTATCATATGAGATACACACAGAGTTTCTATATTCTACACATTATTACGATTTGTGCATGCTCTAGTACCCCATATGATGTTTCTGTTACAAAAAAATAGATTTGTTTTCAGGTAAAACCAGGGTTTTGTTTCCAGTACACTCACTCGAAAAGCAGTACACTAATTAGCGGGACCTTGCAGCTTACTATGGATATCTTTTACTGCATTTTATAAGTAAAGATTTTGAAATCCAATGTAAAAATTGTGATATATTTACTTTTGAGAATTACGATTCTACTTTATAGGTATAAAGGAACACGTTTAGCCCATTCATTTAAGTTCCAGGTGCAAGCCCTATAACACATTAAACACAATGCATATGTAAACTTTCTTTATCTGTGTCAATAATAGAATATTGATTTCAACGGAGTATTGAGCTGTATGGAAAAAATATTTATAATACAGGGTGTTGACACTGTGAGGTGCCACACCTGAATTGTCATTGTCGGTGTATCCTTCGTGTAAGAACACCAAACAAATCCCAACTCTAATCCTAACCCTAACCCTATACCGTATAAACCTACCATAACCTAAACTCTTACCCTAACCCTAACCCTAAATCCCAACCCTAATCAGCTTCTATCAGCACCCTAAAGCCGTACATGCATGATTTATATAATGGCGCCTTTGCGCAGGCTTTGCTTGACCAGCACCGGGACCAGCATTATCTGAGATCTTTCAAACAACGGTGGTGTGCCCTCTATTATGACAGCACACATAAAGCAAATTTGCAAAAAGGTGATGGCATCCATCCCCCTGTTTTAAGCATTGTATTTCCGCCTAAATAATTTGTTTACAGCTTCTGTGTTCTTGTTGAAGTTCTTGTGTATGAAAAGGCGCGTGATTCAAATTGATGAAGTACCAAGGATTCCAATATTTCTCTCAGTCCGTTCATCAGGTTTGCCGCATTTAAACATTTTAAACTGACTTGCCGGGGGCACTCAACTTTAGAATTGACGGTATGTGCCTGTCTATAGGCCCCTTTTTTGACATGTTTGAAGTCGAATATACCCGATGACCCCTTTTTAAAAAGTCATACCCGGTTAACCCCTTTTTAAAGGTGTAGCTACCCAATGACCCCCTTTTTTCTAGAATTGTATCATCAAATTGCACAAAATAATGCGGCAATTTTCAAATTCTAGTATTACATCAAATTTGTATAGTAAATTTGAGAAAGTTGAAAGGGGCAAGGTTTGTTTTGTTGTTGTTTTTGTTTTTGTTTTGTTGTTGTTGTTTTGGGGTTTTTTTTTGCATATACTATTATAGGGTATAGAGTCAATAGCAAGCAAAAACATTGGTGTTCCAATTTTGTCGAGCTCATACGTAAATTAACTCGTCTAAACTTGCTATTGGTTGTTTATGTGGTTATTAGGTCTATATGCTATAAATCATATTCACCTTTCTGAAAGATAATACAGAAACTTGTGCAATATATTTTGTGTAAAGTCGTGGTTAATATGTCTTTTGAGCTCAAATCTTTGCCATATAAACACAAACTATGGCGCAGGTCTTGTTCATGTATTGTGACCTTTGTGCTCAAATTCTTTGCACATATGAAGGTGGGTGGGTGGATAGATAATAGAATTGAATGTCAGAAAAAAAAAAGATTGGATTTGAGAAAGATTAATCACTGATATTATCAGGTTTTGTTGATACACTTTGATACCATAGCAACTTTGATATATCGAATTTCAGCAAGTCAACTATATACCAGGTCTCACTATTCTTGGTGAGACTCAGATTCAAATTTTATTCAAACTCATTGAGTGGATTGCTTACAATATGAAGACAAAAATGCAAAAGACAAGAGCGTGCTATTATATTTTTTTAATTTGTGAACATAAACTTCTATACAAGAAATTCGAACAGAAAAGAGTGTCATTTTAACGTAGCATTAGAACCATATTCAAGATAATGTCCATAAATGAATAAGATTACTATAAGTACAAATTTACTAATATCGAATGAATGAATGAATGAATGAATGAATGAATGAATGAATGAATGAATGAATGAATGAATATTCCAGTATATAAACACATGGTCGCGTGTGTGTGGTTTTACGTGACGTCGAAACGTGGGTACATAAGTGGTTCTCGCACGCCGGCTTCACCTTTTAGCAGTCGTCTTCGCATTGACTCCCTCCACCCAAGCGTAAGCTGAGTAGTCACACACCTGGTTATTGGTTGGCAGAAAACTGAGACATTACTTTTACACCCTAGAATTACGTTCACATCACCAAATTGACATTTGCACATGGTAAGAACGACACGCGTCTGAATCAACCGTGATTTGACCAAGTTAGTTCAGCTTTCTCACGAACCACAGGAATCCTATAGTGTGTCATTTAGGTTTTTATGAAAACAGTTGAAGAAAACATGGAAGTCTACTTTGAAGCATGTCTGGATTCCTACCTCGGGTAACTGACCTGCTGGCCAAAAATGAATTGACTCAACTTATTTCAAGATGGTGGAAATGTCATTTTTTCAGGCAACCGGTACCTAATCAGTCAAAAAATAAACACTCATGAACATTTCTTCGATGCAAAGTGATGCATCAAAAACGTTCAAATTTTGAATCAAAATAAAGCGTATGCTTTGGATTTTCAAAAATTAGCTGTGTTTAACGTTTATATGGTTTAGGACTATTTCTTCGAAGCATTATCTCGAAGCGTGCCTACAAGCACGTTCAACATGCGGCTGACCCGGGCATGCATTTGAATTCATTAACCATAAAAAAGTTTGATTCAAAGAGAAATTCTGTATATTCAATCACCGTGATTACATTGTACCTGTTCATTTTATATTATTATTTTTTCATTGAAATCTTTCTATTTACCAGACAAATAAAGATGCCACAGCGCAACAGGTTAAACAATAGCCCACGTTTGATTGCCATTATATTTACAATAGGCTAAACATACAGTACCATAACCAACAGATGTAACGTCCAACCAATTTTGTTATAGATACCTCTTCCCTTTTTGCTGGATTTTTGGTATCACTTTCCCAAGGTATTTTAACAATAGTACATTATTCTTTTCTGAAAAGATAGAATGATAAGAGTTGATTTTGATAAATAGTTGGGTGGCTTAAAAGTGATGGCTTAGATAATAAGAACAATGACGACAGGATAACAATGACTGTTTTATGTGATGAACCAGTTCAGTTGGATGGTAACTCGCAGGACAATTGAACTTGTATTTGAAGCAGTTTGGGAAAAAGCCAACATTGTATTCAAACGGTAGATTTCTGTTACTTTCCATAGGCTATATTCAAACTATGCCTTTCTTTGAGATTAGGAATGAATTCTATAGAAGTTAGGTTAGGTTGATATGAATGTGAAAGATGTGTGAGATAAACGTTGACATTGACTAATCGAAACGCTCTCTTTTGGAATCATTTTTTCACATTCCATTCAAAGACATTTTTGCTTTTTACTTTCTAAATTAATCTGATATTATGACTGATGTCAAAATCTTACCAAACAACCAAAGAAAATAAAATTTAAATTCAAAATAAATAAGAGAGAGCTAGGGTTGGAGCGAGAGGGTGAAAGGGGGAGAGACAATCAAGCCGGGCGAAAGTTCTTGTGGAAACAGTGTGTCCACTATATAGCCTATGTGAATACATAGAGGTTGTTCTACAGAACCAACTTCAAAAGTACCTGCTTGGAAACCAACTGATATCAGATAGACAGTATATGGATTTAGGCCACACCACAGCACGGCTGACATCCTCACCATTCTGACCCAAGAGTGGTCCAACGAGCAAGGAAATGTGCCTGATTGCAATGTACTGGCCTAATGACTTTTTCTTGAAACTCCAAAAGGAGTATCCGGCAAGCTGCTCACCTAGATTAGGAGCTACCTGAGAGATCGTTTCATCAAAGTTGTCTTATCTGGCCCCCGGATCTCGCCAGTCATCGAGCACTTCCTCTATCAATGCATCAGTTCCCCCATCAGGGGTCAATATTGGGGCCACTTTTGTTCTCTTTCTTCATATTGATGACCTGTGTGATGAGGGTGAAATCCAACTCTACCTCTACGCACATGATTCCCGAGACATGATTCCACGGCCTTGTTTTGTGAGGTTACATCTAAAGACAACCCTGAAGCTGTTACTGCTATATGAGGATCTGGGCAGACAGATGGAAGGTGACGTTCGAGCAATCGAAATGTAAGCAATATCAAGAAAGAGGAATCCAACCAAGCTAGATCTTCCGTTTGGTACCACCAAACAAAGCAAGCTGACCTGGACAAAGCACGTGCATTTCTAACGTCTCATCCAGGTGACTTTTGATAGAAGTGAATTTTGCTATCTACGTAGATAGTGTACCTTTTGAAAAAAGTTCCAGTCAAACCGGAACAAAATATGCTCGTCCCCGACCCCCGACCCCATATAAAAGTAACGAAAGTAATATCATTTTAAAATTCTTTACTCTTCAAAGACGTGTATATCGTTCGATTTTGTCCTGACGTCATTTATCCCGGCCAAAAACAGAACTAAATGTGGCGGCACACGATTTGACTCGGACAATCCAGGGAAAAAAAAGATTGGCACACTTTGCCTGTCTTTTGGTATATCTGTGCCCCCGCTCCAGCAATTCAAAAGTCAACAGGCCAGTGAGACGCTCCAACATGGAAAGATGAGGAATGGGAAAGGGTAGATGTAGGGGGAGTCTGTACTTCACATATTGCATGCATGTTTCACTCGCCTCTCCAATTTTGATAGGGCACACATTTCATTGTTTACTGCCATTTTTCCTGGATTGTAGGGTTGGAATGCACCTAGTTATATATTTTTTTTCTTTTGATATAGTAAAATATGTCAGTTGTCAGTAATAAATGCCAGTTGTCCTAGTCATTTGGGTATTTTCTGAAAGAAGATCATTGAATTTGCTTAGGACCTACTGTCCGTTGCTTTTTGCTGGAAAGCAGGGTTAACTAATGGTTAAGTTTGTCCGGGTGAAGAAGCCTATTTTGTTGACATGTTTCGATATTTTGCTTTATTAGCTCTTTATAGTTGCTCCAACTCAAATCATTTTCGTTGATCAAACGATATTCTTAAGTTAAGTACGTTATGACGATCTAGATATGTGTAGGCTCACACTACTTTTCTCAATTTTGATTTCGTTTTCACTTCACATAAAACATGTAAAAACAGAAACACATAAACAAACGTGTAGGCTACACTTCAACAGGGTTCAAGATAGACAAGCACTATAGCCACTAAGTTTGTAACAAGAAGCCTTTCAATTATAAATTATACCAAATTCGGAGATATATGGGAGAACCTTTTTAGGATTGAAATGATTACTTCGTGATATCTATAATTAATAATATTAATGCAATAAGGGAACGTTAATTACCCGTGCAGCTATGTATCAATACATCTTTAACCTCCTGTACTGTAAATAGTTTAAAAACGTGACGCACCTTAAATTAACTGGCTCAGAGCCCGCTGTCCAAGATGACGTGTTTAAGTATTGAAGCAACGTGAAAAGAATGAGTGATTTCTTCCAAATACCCTTAAAACTAATTCTTTTGTTTTAATTGTAGTCATGTCAGTTACACTTGACATTGATGCTGATATATTATGGGGTCACTGCGGTCAACGTTTAGGGGCTATGTACGGTCAAACGGTGTCGCCCTAGATTGAATAGGTTCAAATTCATTTCGCTGTCAAATTCACAGAAAACTTCTTCCAAGTTAAAAGATCATCCATTAAAAATCTGACTTCATTTTAAGCCCATCGATAATAGTTTGAATGATGTGCATTTTAGGTCTTAACGTCGTTTTTGATTGATTTATGTTCAACCTGTTAGGCCTAATAAACAATACCTCGTTAAAAGCTTACACAGCGCTGTTTACTATATCAACCTTTTTAAATTTGACAAAAGTTCTGTATTGTTTATATATAACAGTTACCAGAATTCTAAAACCAATCGATGTATAAAACTGTTTACAACTTCATTTTAGTAGTGTATGTGTATTAATAATGTTCGGTCCCTTTCTTTTAATTAAAATGATGTACCGTTATTTTACAATTACATCATAAATAATGGTTCTTATACGTTCTGTCAATACATAGCTCATGGGCATTATGATCATCTTGTATGACTCCACTGCTACGAACGTTCCAGCTTCAGAAACATTTTCAATACATCATGGTTAACAAATTTATCATATTACATACACCTCACTTCAAATCAACCAGCAAAGATAAAAAATGGAAAAATCATTGATTAACGTGACCGTAAATATAATTACGTGGATCAGTGGAAAATATAGAATGCTATCATCAGTAGATAGCACAAATGTTAAGGTATATTATATAATAGTTCTAGCGGATGACCAAGGTTATATCAATGGCATATATCACCAAAACAAAACAAATCCATGAAGAATCGTTCGTTCAATTGAAAGTGCCAACATATTGTCCTTGAATTGTTGCGTGAGGGGTGTGTAGGTGGCGGGGTGCGTGTAGGGAGGGGTGACATGGGGTGAGTTACATGGGGTGAGTCCTGGTGCAATAAGGGTACGGGGTGTGTTGGGGGTGTATTGGGCGGAGGGCCTATTATGTTTGGGGTATATGCGTGTAAGTGGGAGGAGGTGCGGGTGTGGGTTTATACGTGACATAATGGAATAGTTACTGATTTTTTTATATATATATTTTAGTTATTTTTGCCAACACTAGTCAGGTAAATGACCTCAAATTCATATTCAATTGTATCACATACGAGTAATGCAAAGACCTTTATCATCACAATATTCATGCGTTAAATCATGTTTTGTAGTACCGTACAATATTAATAATTTTCCTATTGTGACGAGCTAACCGCAGAATATGTCAAATTAATGTGCTCGAGTTCAATATTATTGATACATTTCATAGAATTTATGATGAACCTCAAACATGTGTTCATATTCAATGAATAAGAAAGAAAGACAACTTCGTAACTAAAATGAATTCACCGTATTTACACTTTCAGAATGATTTTTAAGTTATAAATCGTATTTTTTGTGCTACTGTATACCCGAATAGTGTATACATCCCTGGCTCTTTCTCTTACTCCTGATATCATACAAAAATATTTTACAATGCAATTTCATGCAATGTCCTCACTTTGCCTGTCTTTTGGTATATCTGTGCCCCCGCTCCAGCAATTCAAAAGTCAACAGGCCAGTGAGACGCTCCAACATGGAAAGATGAGGAATGGGAAAGGGTAGATGTAGGGGGAGTCTGTACTTCACATATTGCATGCATGTTTCACTCGCCTCTCCAATTTTGATAGGGCACACATTTCATTGTTTACTGCCATTTTTTCCTGGATTGTAGGGTTGGAATGCACCTAGTTATATATTTTTTTTCTTTTGATATAGTAAAATATGTCAGTTGTCAGTAATAAATGCCAGTTGTCCTAGTCATTTGGGTATTTTCTGAAAGAAGATCATTGAATTTGCTTAGGACCTACTGTCCGTTGCTTTTTGCTGGAAAGCAGGGTTAACTAATGGTTAAGTTTGTCCGGGTGAAGAAGCCTATTTTGTTGACATGTTTCGATATTTTGCTTTATTAGCTCTTTATAGTTGCTCCAACTCAAATCATTTTCGTTGATCAAACGATATTCTTAAGTTAAGTACGTTATGACGATCTAGATATGTGTAGGCTCACACTACTTTTCTCAATTTTGATTTCGTTTTCACTTCACATAAAACATGTAAAAAACAGAAACACATAAACAAACGTGTAGGCTACACTTCAACAGGGTTCAAGATAGACAAGCACTATAGCCACTAAGTTTGTAACAAGAAGCCTTTCAATTATAAATTATACCAAATTCGGAGATATATGGGAGAACCTTTTAGGATTGAAATGATTACTTCGTGATATCTATAATTAATAATATTAATGCAATAAGGGAACGTTAATTACCCGTGCAGCTATGTATCAATACATCTTTAACCTCCTGTACTGTAAATAGTTTAAAAACGTGACGCACCTTAAATTAACTGGCTCAGAGCCCGCTGTCCAAGATGACGTGTTTAAGTATTGAAGCAACGTGAAAAGAATGAGTGATTTCTTCCAAATACCCTTAAAACTAATTCTTTTGTTTTAATTGTAGTCATGTCAGTTACACTTGACATTGATGCTGATATATTATGGGGTCACTGCGGTCAACGTTTAGGGGCTATGTACGGTCAAACGGTGTCGCCCTAGATTGAATAGGTTCAAATTCATTTCGCTGTCAAATTCACAGAAAACTTCTTCCAAGTTAAAAGATCATCCATTAAAAATCTGACTTCATTTTAAGCCCATCGATAATAGTTTGAATGATGTGCATTTTAGGTCTTAACGTCGTTTTTGATTGATTTATGTTCAACCTGTTAGGCCTAATAAACAATACCTCGTTAAAAGCTTACACAGCGCTGTTTACTATATCAACCTTTTTAAATTTGACAAAAGTTCTGTATTGTTTATATATAACAGTTACCAGAATTCTAAAACCAATCGATGTATAAAACTGTTTACAACTTCATTTTAGTAGTGTATGTGTATTAATAATGTTCGGTCCCTTTCTTTTAATTAAAATGATGTACCGTTATTTTACAATTACATCATAAATAATGGTTCTTATACGTTCTGTCAATACATAGCTCATGGGCATTATGATCATCTTGTATGACTCCACTGCTACGAACGTTCCAGCTTCAGAAACATTTTCAATACATCATGGTTAACAAATTTATCATATTACATACACCCTCACTTCAAATCAACCAGCAAAGATAAAAAATGGAAAAATCATTGATTAACGTGACCGTAAATATAATTACGTGGATCAGTGGAAAATATAGAATGCTATCATCAGTAGATAGCACAAATGTTAAGGTATATTATATAATAGTTCTAGCGGATGACCAAGGTTATATCAATGGCATATATCACCAAAACAAAACAAATCCATGAAGAATCGTTCGTTCAATTGAAAGTGCCAACATATTGTCCTTGAATTGTTGCGTGAGGGGTGTGTAGGTGGCGGGTGCGTGTAGGGGGGTGACATGGGGTGAGTTACATGGGGTGAGTCCTGGTGCAATAAGGGTACGGGGTGTGTTGGGGTGTATTGGGCGGAGGGCCTATTATGTTTGGGGTATATGCGTGTAAGTGGGAGGAGGTGCGGGTGTGGGTTTATACGTGACATAATGGAATAGTTACTGATTTTTTTATATATATATTTTTAGTTATTTTTGCCAACACTAGTCAGGTAAATGACCTCAAATTCATATTCAATTGTATCACATACGAGTAATGCAAAGACCTTTATCATCACAATATTCATGCGTTAAATCATGTTTTGTAGTACCGTACAATATTAATAATTTTCCTATTGTGACGAGCTAACCGCAGAATATGTCAAATTAATGTGCTCGAGTTCAATATTATTGATACATTTCATAGAATTTATGATGAACCTCAAACATGTGTTCATATTCAATGAATAAGAAAGAAAGACAACTTCGTAACTAAAATGAATTCACCGTATTTACACTTTCAGAATGATTTTTAAGTTATAAATCGTATTTTTTGTGCTACTGTATACCCGAATAGTGTATACATCCCTGGCTCTTTCTCTTACTCCTGATATCATACAAAAATATTTTACAATGCAATTTCATGCAATGTCCTCTGATAAAGACTAATTATTTAAATTTAGCAATACATAGGAATAAAATTTCAAAGTGATTTCATTGTGATTTCATTCGCGAAATCGTTAATTGGGCTTTACAATGGTATTTTGTACGCTGCAAGCTGCTGTAGGCCTAAGACTTGTACAAAGACACTTACTGGTACATGTATAATGGGTTATTTGGTGTACATTTAGCTAGTCCTAAGGTCCGCTAGTCCGACCTAAAGGTCGCTAATCTGAAAGCTCTAGTACCGTCCCTAACCATTACCGTAAACCTAACTCTATCTCTAACATTAGACCTGGCGTATCTTAAGGCTATTGATCAGTATACCCTTCGTAGTGTGTCATCTGCACCATTATGCAAGGAGTAAAAAGTCTAAAATATTAATATTCAATAGCAGGCAATGATAATTAGTCGAACAAAAGAAGAAAAAAGCTACAATATCAGAACTGCACGCCCCATTAAGTATATAATTATTTCACGTCAATAGAGCCAAATCATCCTAATGAAGATACCTGCTAAAACTAACATTCGCAGCGCGCGCTTTTTTTTCTTTTCATTTTTTCAAATGTGTTAACATTTATACAGCAAACAAGCGAGTGACTTATTCTTTGTATTCCTTTCTTGGACCATTATCAACTTTTTTATTCTCTCTTTTCGTAGTTCTTAAAAAACGAATCACCTGAAAAAAAAGAACAAAACTCTCCAGGCACTGCAACTCCCAGGGAAGTTTTTTTGGGTCTACCCTGACCTTTTAACAATGATCTACACAAGAATAACGCCATTGTGTGTGTTTCACGCCATTATTCTTGTGAAGGTCATTAAATATATACTTCACTTTATGTGGATATGTGTATATATTGCGTATCTTAGCAATATCAACTCAACCCATAAAAACGAATCAATAATATTTATATATTTTTAATTATATCTATAGTTATTTTGTTTTATAATGGGTCAAACTCAATATCTTGATACCAAATATCAATTATTTAGATACCATTTTAGCCTTAACAAATGGAGTCAATTTTGCGTATAAATTTCGATGGTTTACTGTTGGTCATTTAATGGTTTTCGTACGTTGCTATACTGATGTCGGTGTTACTCTAATTGTCTAACGTTGATATATGATGAATTATTTAGAAATTTACCAAATATTTAAATGGACAGTTGCCAAAATAAATCAACAGTTATTTTTTTAGATTATTCATATGATTGTTGAACGATGAATTACATTGTATATACCATGTATACCGTCAATTGAAAAACATCTTTCAGGTTTTTATCTCTTCGCATACGTCACATAGGTCTACCTTACCATTCACAAATAATACCGTAAAACCTAGTCTACAAGCATATAGAGTGCTTCTGGTGAAAGCTATTAATCCAGGCACCATTATGGAGTTTGGGCAAATAGGTTACAGATCAAGCATATACAAACAAGTATTATTGTAAGACCAAAATATTGTATTATTTCGTATTAAGTTAGCTTTCATCAAAAACACTATATATGCTTGTAGACGAGGTTTTATGGTATATGCACTTAGTAATAACTCCTAGTATGTAATGATAGAGATAATGATACGCCTATCGAAATAGTCCTCCCCGTTTACATAATTATTGCGTGTAATAAAAAAACCCTCTGAAACCATAGTTTCCGTGTTTCAAATTTTGATAATATACTTTAACTAATCTACATTAAAACAATCTACATTAGACTATTTTGAGCACCTTAAAATATGAAAACATGTGTCAAATATTTTCATTTCACTTTCATTTGAACTTATTATTAATATTTGTAAATTGTGAATAGTCCTATATATTTTCTCACGTAGGCTACTTCATGAATTATAATGCATGTGCATGTACATTAAGTTCTTGTTCTATTGGCTTTTTTATATATCAATGGTTTAATGTTTGCAGCATAATTGAAAACATACCGTTGTATTGGTGACAGGTCGACAAGGCACAACGAATTAGTGAACTTTCTTTCTGTTCTTCAGCAGTCATTTCAGATCATTAATACTATTCTGAAATCTGACACCGTATATGATTTTATCGGGAAAATTGATATTATAGACTTTGTATTACCATGCACCAACTAGCAATCTGAATACAGAACCAGTCATGCTCACTGGCCTCATAATCGGGACCAAATTATTTTGCGTGGAAAAAAATATAGTTAAATTTCGCGGAATTTGCGGGAAAACTGCAAATCTCGAGGAGAATTAGGTGGAAAGATAGTAAAGTCTGTGAAGATATATTGCAAATTGCGTTTGGATTGTGCGGTATTGTGCAAACATATCAAATTTCCACGGGAAAAAATTAAAAGGACAAATTTATCGTTCGAGTTTGTGACTTCAAATCACGATAATCTATTGACCCTACATTAATTGCACAGACGCATTAGAAACCAACGTGTACAAAATGTGCTAAACATGCCAAATTTGGACCTGCAGTGCAGGTCAAGAAACTACTAGATGCAACACACACTAATCATATCGTTATGAAAGCATACATTTTCAGAGAAAGGACAGCATAACATAATGATGCTGTAGTCGTATACAACATCAGGTAGGCAACATCACATAATGATGCTTATATCAGAAGTAGACACTATCTCAAGACGTCGTTATCGTCAGAAGACAACATCACATAATGATGCTATCGTCACGGTAGACAGCATCATATACTAATGCTATCGTCATCAGACAACATCACACAATGTGCTATCGTCAGTAGAAAGCATAGCATAATATGCTTTCGTTAGTAGACAGCATCACATAGTGATGCCATTTTCAGCAGACGGCATCACATATCAGATGCTTTTGTCAGTAGACAACTGCATATCGCCATGATGATATCGTCAGAAGACGATATCGCCCACTCGTGCTATCGTCAGTAGACGTGACATACAACATCAAACACTGATGCTATTGTCAATAGACAGCATCAAACAATGGTGCTGTCGTCAGCAGAAATTAGCATCGCATAATGATGCTATCGTCCGTAGACGACATCGCCCACTGATGCTATCGGCAGCAGACCATGTAGACAGCATCATGTACACACTGATGCTGTCGTCAGACATCACATTATGATGCTATCGTCAGTAGACAGCATCACATACTGATGCTATCATCAGTAGACAGCATTACACATTGATGCTATCGTCAGTAGACAGTATCACATAATGATGCTATCGTCAGCAGACAGCATCAATGTATGCTATCGTCAGTAGACAGCATCACATAGTGAAGCTATCGTCAGTAGACAGTATAACACATTGATGCTGTCGTCAGTAGAAAGCATCACATACTGATGCTATCGTCAGTAGACAGCATCACATACTGATGCTATCATCAGTAGACAGCATCACATACTAATGCTATCGTCAGTTGAGTGCAACACATACTGATGGTACTGATGCTATCATCAGTATACAGCATCACACATTGATGATATCGTCAGTAGACACACACTGATGCTATCGTCAGTAGACAGCATCACACATTGATGCTATCGTCAGTAGAAAGCATCACATACTGATCCTATCATCAGTAGACAGCATCACATACTAATGCTATCGTCAGTTGAGTGCATCACACACTGATGCTATCATCAGTATACAGCATCACACATTGATGATATCGTGAGTAGACACACACTGATGCTATCGTCAGTAGACAGCATCACATACTGATCCTATCATCAGTAGACAGCATCACACACTGATGCTATCATCAGTATACAGCATCACACATTGATGCTATCGTGAGTAGACACACACTGATGCCAACGTCAGTAGACAGCATCAAACATTGATGCTATCGTCAGTAGACAGTATCACACATTGATGCTGTCGTCAGTAGACAGCATCACATACTGATGCTATCGTTAGTAGATAGCATCACATACTAATGATATCGTCAGTTGACAGCATCACACACTGATGCTATCGTCAGTAGACAGTATCACACATTGATGCTGTCGTCAGTAGACAGTATCACACATTGATGCTGTCGTCAGTAGACAGCATCACATACTGATGCTATCGTTAGTAGACAGCATCACATACTAATGTTATCGTCAGTTGACAGCATGACACACTGATGCTATCGTCAGTAGACAGCATGACACACTGATGCTATCGTCAGTAGACAACATCACATACTAATGCTATCGTCAGTTGACAGCATCACACACTGATGCTATCGTCAGTAGACAGCATCACATACTGATGCTATCAGCAGTAGACAGCATCACACACTGATGCTATCGTCAGTAGACAACATCACACGATGCTATCGTCAGTAGACAGCATCACACATTGATGCTATCGTTAGTAGACAGCATCACACATTGATGCTGTCGCCAGTAGACAGCATCACACACTGATGCTATCGTCAGTAGACAGCATCACACATTGATGCTATCGTCAGTAGACAGCATCACATAATGATGCTATCGTCAGTAGACAGCATCACACATGCATTGATGCTATCATCAGTAGACAGCATGACATACTGATGCTATCATCAGTAGACAGCATCACACATTGATGCTATCGTCAGTAGACAGCATTACACACTGATGCTATCGTCAGTAGACAGCATCACACATTGATGCTATCGTCAGTAGACACACACTGATGCCATCGTCCGTAGACAGCATCACACATTGATGCTATCGTCAGTAGACAGCATCACATACTGATGCTGTCGTCAGTAGACAGCATCACATACTGATGCTATCGTTAGTAGACAGCATCGCATAATAATGCTATCGTCAGTAGACTAGACACACGCTGATGCTATCGTCAGTAGACAGCATCACATACTGATCCTATCGTCAGTAGACAGCACATAGTGAAGCTATCGTCAGTAGACACACACTGATGCCATCGTCAGTAGACAGCATCACACATTGATGCTATCGTCAGTAGACAGCATCACATACTGATGCTGTCGTCAGTAGACAGCATCACATAATGATGCTATCGTCAGCAGACAGCATCAATGTATGCTATCGTCAGTAGACAGCATCACATAGTGAAGCTATCGTCAGTAGACACATACTGATGCTATCGTCAGTAGACAGTATAACACATTGATGCTGTCGTCAGTAGAAATCATCACATACTGATGCTATCGTCAGTAGACAGCATCACATACTGATGCTATCATCAGTAGACAGCATCACATACTAATGCTATCGTCAGTTGAGTGCAACACATACTGATGGTACTGATGCTATCATCAGTATACAGCATCACACATTGATGATATCGTCAGTAGACACACACTGATGCTATCGTCAGTAGACAGCATCACACATTGATGCTATCGTCAGTAGAAAGCATCACATACTGATCCTATCATCAGTAGACAGCATCACATACTAATGCTATCGTCAGTTGAGTGCATCACACACTGATGCTATCATCAGTATACAGCATCACACATTGATGATATCGTGAGTAGACACACACTGATGCTATCGTCAGTAGACAGCATCACATACTGATCCTATCATCAGTAGACAGCATCACACACTGATGCTATCATCAGTATACAGTATCACACATTGATGCTGTCGTCAGTAGACAGTATCACACATTGATGCTGTCGTCAGTAGACAGCATCACATACTGATGCTATCGTTAGTAGACAGCATCACATACTAATGTTATCGTCAGTTGACAGCATGACACACTGATGCTATCGTCAGTAGACAGCATGATGCTATCGTCAGTAGACAGCATCACATACTGATGCTGTCGTCAGTAGACAGCATCACATACTGATGCTATCGTCAGTAGACAGCATCACATACTGATGCTGTCGTCAGTAGACAGCATCACATACTGATGCTATCGTTAGTAGACAGCATCGCATAATAATGCTATCGTCAGTAGACTAGACACACGCTGATGCTATCGTCAGTAGACAGCATCACATACTGATCCTATCATCAGTAGACAGCATCACACACTGATGCTATCGTCAGTAGACAGCAGCACATAGTGAAGCTATCGTCAGTAGACACACACTGATGCCATCGTCAGTAGACAGCATCACACATTGATGCTATCGTCAGTAGACAGCATCACATACTGATGCTGTCGTCAGTAGACAGCACCACATACTAATGATATCGTCAGTAGACAGCATCACACATTGATGCTATCGTCAGCAGACAGCATCACATAATGATGCTATCGTTAGTAGACAGCACCACATACTAATGATATCGTCAGTAGACAGCATCACACATTGATGCGATCGTCAGTAGACATCATCACATAATGGTGCTATCGTTAGTAGACAGCACCACATACTAATGATATCGTCAGTAGACAGCATCACACATTGATGCGATCGTCAGTAGACAGCATCACATAATGATGCTATCGTCAGTAGACAGCATCACATACTGATGCTATCGTCAGTAGACAGCATCACAAATTGATGCTATCGTCAGTAGACAGCATCACATAATGATGCTATCGTCAGTAGACAGCATCACACACTGATGCTATCATCAGTAGACAGCATCACGCACTGATGCTATCGTCAGTAGACAGCATCACACACTGATGCTGTCATCAGTAGACAGCATCACACTCTGATGCTCTCATCAGTAGACAGCATCATACATTAATGCTATCATCAGTAGACAGCATCACATACTGATGCTATCATCAGTAGACAGCATCACATACTAATGCTATCGTCAGTTGAGTGCAACACATACTGATGGTACTGATGCTATCATCAGTATACAGCATCACACATTGATGATATCGTCAGTAGACACACACTGATGCTATCGTCAGTAGACAGCATCACACATTGATGCTATCGTCAGTAGAAAGCATCACATACTGATCCTATCATCAGTAGACAGCATCACATACTAATGCTATCGTCAGTTGAGTGCATCACACACTGATGCTATCATCAGTATACAGCATCACACATTGATGATATCGTGAGTAGACACACACTGATGCTATCGTCAGTAGACAGCATCACATACTGATCCTATCATCAGTAGACAGCATCACACACTGATGCTATCATCAGTATACAGTATCACACATTGATGCTGTCGTCAGTAGACAGTATCACACATTGATGCTGTCGTCAGTAGACAGCATCACATACTGATGCTATCGTTAGTAGACAGCATCACATACTAATGTTATCGTCAGTTGACAGCATGACACACTGATGCTATCGTCAGTAGACAGCATGATGCTATCGTCAGTAGACAGCATCACATACTGATGCTGTCGTCAGTAGACAGCATCACATACTGATGCTATCGTCAGTAGACAGCATCACATACTGATGCTGTCGTCAGTAGACAGCATCACATACTGATGCTATCGTTAGTAGACAGCATCGCATAATAATGCTATCGTCAGTAGACTAGACACACGCTGATGCTATCGTCAGTAGACAGCATCACATACTGATCCTATCATCAGTAGACAGCATCACACACTGATGCTATCGTCAGTAGACAGCAGCACATAGTGAAGCTATCGTCAGTAGACACACACTGATGCCATCGTCAGTAGACAGCATCACACATTGATGCTATCGTCAGTAGACAGCATCACATACTGATGCTGTCGTCAGTAGACAGCACCACATACTAATGATATCGTCAGTAGACAGCATCACACATTGATGCTATCGTCAGCAGACAGCATCACATAATGATGCTATCGTTAGTAGACAGCACCACATACTAATGATATCGTCAGTAGACAGCATCACACATTGATGCGATCGTCAGTAGACATCATCACATAATGGTGCTATCGTTAGTAGACAGCACCACATACTAATGATATCGTCAGTAGACAGCATCACACATTGATGCGATCGTCAGTAGACAGCATCACATAATGATGCTATCGTCAGTAGACAGCATCACATACTGATGCTATCGTCAGTAGACAGCATCACAAATTGATGCTATCGTCAGTAGACAGCATCACATAATGATGCTATCGTCAGTAGACAGCATCACACACTGATGCTATCATCAGTAGACAGCATCACGCACTGATGCTATCGTCAGTAGACAGCATCACACACTGATGCTGTCATCAGTAGACAGCATCACACTCTGATGCTCTCATCAGTAGACAGCATCATACATTAATGCTATCATCAGTAGACAGCATCACATACTGATACTATCGTCAGTAGACAGCATCACACATTGATGCTATCATCAGTAGACATGCTAGCATCACATACTGATGCTATCGTCAGTAGACCGCATCACACATTAATGCTATCATCAGTAGACAGCATCACACATTAATGCTATCATTAGTAGACAGCATCACATACTGATACTATCGTCAGTAGACAGCATCACACATTGATGCTATCATCAGTAGACAGCATCACATACTGATGCTATGGTCAGTAGACAGCATCACACATTGATGCTATCATCACTAGACAGCATCACACATTGATGCTATCGTCAGTAGACAGCATCACACATTGATGCTGTCATCAGTAGACAGCATCACACTCTGATGCTCTCATCAGTAGACAGCATCATACATTAATGCTATCATCAGTAGACAGCATCACATACTGATACTATCGTCAGTAGACAGCATCACACACTGATGCTGTCATCAGTAGACAGCATCACACTCTGATGCTCTCATCAGTAGACAGCATCATACATTAATGCTATCATCAGTAGACAGCATCACATACTGATACTATCGTCAGTAGACAGCATCACACATTGATGCTATCATCAGTAGACAGCATCACATACTGATGCTATCGACATTAGACAGCATCACACATTGATGCTATCATCAGTGAACAGCATCACACATTAATGCTATCATCAGTAGACAGCATCACATACTGATACTATCGTCAGTAGACAGCATCACACATTGATGCTATCATCAGTAGACAGCATCACATACTGATGCTATGGTCAGTAGACAGCATCACACATTGATGCTATCGTCAGTAGACAGCATCACACATTGATGCTATCGTCAGTAGACAGCATCACATAATGATGCTATCGTCAGTAGACAGCATCACACACTGATGCTATCATCAGTAGACAGCATCACGCACTGATGCTATCGTCAGTAGCCAGCATCACTCACTGATGCTGTCATCAGTAGACAGCATCACACTCTGATGCTCTCATCAGTAGACAGCATCATACATTAATGCTATCATCAGTAGACAGCATCACATACTGATACTATCATCAGTAGACAGCATCACACATTGATGCTATCATCAGTAGACAGCATCACATACTGATGCTATCGTCAGTAGACAGCATCACACATTGATGCTATCATCAGTAGACAGCATCACACATTAATGCTATCATCAGTAGACAGCATCACATACTGATACTATCGTCAGTAGACAGCATCACACATTGATGCTATCATCAGTAGACAGCATCACATACTGATGCTATCGTCAGTAGACAGCATCACACATTGATGCTATCATCAGTAGACAGCATCACATACTGATGCTATGGTCAGTAGACAGCATCACACATTGATGCTATCATCACTAGACAGCATCACACATTGATGCTATGGTCAGTAGACAGCATCACACATTGATGCTATCATCAGTAGACAGCATCACATACTGATGCTATGGTCAGTAGACAGCATCACACATTGATGCTATCATCACTAGACAGCATCACACATTGATGCTATCGTCAGTAGACAGCATCACACATTGATGCTATCGTCAGTAGACAGCATCACACATTGATGCTATCATCAGTAGACAGCATGACACACTGATGCTATCATCAGTAGACAGCATCAAACATTGATACTATCGTCAGTAGACAGCATCATACACTGATGCTATCATCAGTAGACAGCATCACACATTGATGCTATCGTCAGTAGACAGCATGACACATTGATGCTATCGTCAGTAGACAGCATGACACATTGATGCTATCGTCAGTAGACCGCATCACATACTGATGCTATCATCTGTAGACAGCATCACAAATTGGTGCTATCGTCAGTAGACAGCATCACATACTGATGCTATCAGCAGTAGACAGCATCACACATTGATGCTATCGTCAGTAAACATCATCACATAATGATGCTATCAGCAGTAGACAGCATCACACATTGATGCTGTCGTCAGTAGACAGCATCATATACTGATGCTATCATCAGTAGACAGCATCATATACTGATGCTATCATCAGTAGACAGCATCACACATTGATGCTATCATCAGTAGACAGCATCACACATTGAAGCTATCATCAGTAGACAGCATCACACATTGATGCTATCATCAGTAGATAGCATCACACATTGATGCTATCGTCAGTAGACAGCATCACAAATTGATGCTATCGTCAGTAGACAGCATCACATAATGATGCTATCGTCAGTAGACAGCATCACACACTGATGCTATCATCAGTAGACAGCATCACGCACTGATGCTATCGTCAGTAGACAGCATCACACACTGATGCTGTCATCAGTAGACAGCATCACACTCTGATGCATTACAGCATCATACATTAATGCTATCATCAGTAGACAGCATCACATACTGATACTATCGTCAGTAGACAGCATCACACATTGATGCTATCATCAGTAGACAGCATCACATACTGATGCTATCGTCAGTAGACAGCATCACACATTGATGCTATCATCAGTAGACAGCATCACACATTAATGCTATCATCAGTAGACAGCATCACATACTGATACTATCGTCAGTAGACAGCATCACACATTGATGCTATCATCAGTAGACAGCATCACATACTGATGCTATGGTCAGTAGACAGCATCACACATTGATGCTATCGTCAGTAGACAGCATCACACATTGATGCTAACGTCAGTAGACAGCATCACATAATGATGCTATCGTCAGTAGACAGCATCACACACTGATGCTATCATCAGTAGACAGCATCACGCACTGATGCTATCGTCAGTAGACAGCATCACACACTGATGCTGTCATCAGTAGACAGCATCACACTCTGATGCTCTCATCAGTAGACAGCATCATACATTAATGCTATCATCAGTAGACAGCATCACATACTGATACTATCGTCAGTAGACAGCATCACACATTGATGCTATCATCAGTAGACAGCATCACATACTGATGCTATCTTCAGTAGACAGCATCACACATTGATGCTATCATCAGTAGACAGCATCACACATTAATGCTATCATCAGTAGACAGCATCACATACTGATACTATCGTCAGTAGACAGCATCACACATTGATGCTATCATCAGTAGACAGCATCACATACTGATGCTATCGTCAGTAGACAGCATCACACATTGATGCTATCATCAGTAGACAGCATCACACATTGATGCTATCATCAGTAGACAGCATCACATACTGATGCTATGGTCAGTAGACAGCATCACACATTGATGCTATCATCACTAGACAGCATCACACATTGATGCTATCGTCAGTAGACAGCATCACACATTGATGCTATCATCAGTAGACAGCATGACACACTGATGCTATCATCAGTAGACAGCATCAAACATTGATACTATCGTCAGTAGATAGCATCATACACTGATGCTATCATCAGTAGACAGCATCACACATTGATGCTATCGTCAGTAGACAGCATGACACATTGATGCTATCGTCAGTAGACAGCATGACACATTGATGCTATCGTCAGTAGACCGCATCACATACTGATGCTATCATCTGTAGACAGCATCACAAATTGGTGCTATCGTCAGTAGACAGCATCACTTAATGATGCTATCAGCAGTAGACAGCATCACACATTGATGCTATCGTCAGTAGACACATACTGGTGCTATCGTCATTAGACAGCATCACACACTGATGCTATCATCAGTAGACAGCATCACATAATGATGCTATCATCAGTAGACAGCATCACACATTGATGCTATCGTCAGTAGACAGCATCACATACTGATGCTATCAGCAGTAGACAGCATCACACATTGATGCTGTCGTCAGTAGACAGCATCATATACTGATGCTATCATCAGTAGACAGCATCATATACTGATGCTATCATCAGTGACAGCATCACACATTGATGCTATCATCAGTAGACAGCATCACACATTGATGCTATCATCAGTAGACAGCATCACACATTGATGCTATCATCAGTAGATAGCATCACACATTGATGCTATCGTCAGTAGACAGCATCACACATTGATGCTATCGTCAGTAGACAGCATCACACATTGATGCTATCGTCAGTAGACAGCATCACACATTGATGCTATCGTCAGTAGACAGCATCACACATTGATGCTATCATCAGTAGACAGCATCACACATTGATGCTATCGTCAGTAGACAGCATCACACATTGATGCTATCGTCAGTAGACATCATCACATAATGATGCTATCATCTGTAGACAGCATCACACATTGATGCTATCATCAGTAGACAGACAGCATCACACATTGATGCTATCGTCTGTAGACAGCATCACACATTGATGCTATCATCAGTAGACAGCATCACACATTAATGCTATCATCAGTAGACAGCATCACATACTGATACTATCGTCAGTAGACAGCATCACACATTGATGCTATCATCAGTAGACAGCATCACATACTGATGCTATGGTCAGTAGACAGCATCACACATTGATGCTATCGTCAGTAGACAGCATCACACATTGATGCTAACGTCAGTAGACAGCATCACATAATGATGCTATCGTCAGTAGACAGCATCACACACTGATGCTATCATCAGTAGACAGCATCACGCACTGATGCTATCGTCAGTAGACAGCATCACACACTGATGCTGTCATCAGTAGACAGCATCACACACTGATGCTCTCATCAGTAGACAGCATCATACATTAATGCTATCATCAGTAGACAGCATCACATACTGATACTATCGTCAGTAGACAGCATCACACATTGATGCTATCATCAGTAGACAGCATCACATACTGATGCTATCGTCAGTAGACAGCATCACACATTGATGCTATCATCAGTAGACAACATCATACATAAATGCTATCATCAGTAGACAGCATCACATACTGATACTATCGTCAGTAGACAGCATCACACATTGATGCTATCATCAGTAGACAGCATCACATACTGATGCTATCGTCAGTAGACAGCATCACACATTGATGCTATCATCAGTAGACATCATCACACATTGATGCTATCATCAGTAGACAGCATCACATACTGATGCTATGGTCAGTAGACAGCATCACACATTGATGCTATCATCACTAGACAGCATCACACATTGATGCTATCGTCAGTAGACAGCATCACACATTGATGCTAGCATCAGTAGACAGCATCACACACTGATGCTATCATCAGTAGACAGTATCACACATTGATGCTATCGTCAGTAGACAGCATCATATACTGATGCTATCATCAGTAGACAGCATGACACACTGATGCTATCATCAGTAGACAGTATCACACACTGATGCTATCATCAGTAGACAGCATCACATACTGATGCTATGGTCAGTAGACAGCATCACACATTGATGCTATCATCACTAGACAGCATCACACATTGATGCTATCGTCAGTGAGACAGCATCACACATTGATGCTATCATCAGTAGACAGCATCATATACTGATGCTATCATCAGTAGACAGCATCACACATTGATGCTATCATCAGTAGACAGTATCACACATTGATGCTATCGTCAGTAGACAGCATCACACATTGATGCTATCATCAGTAGACAGCATGACACACTGATGCTATCATCAGTAGACAGTATCACACACTGATGCTATCATCAGTAGACAGCATCATATACTGATGCTATCGTCAGTAGACAGCATCACACATTGATGCTATCATCAGTAGACAGCATGACACACTGATGCTATCATCAGTAGACAGCATCAAACATTGATACTATCGTCAGTAGACAGCATCATACACTGATGCTATCATCAGTAGACAGCATCACACATTGATGCTATCGTCAGTAGACAGCATGACACATTGATGCTATCGTCAGTAGACAGCATGACACATTGATGCTATCGTCAGTAGACCGCATCACATACTGATGCTATCATCTGTAGACAGCATCACAAATTGGTGCTATCGTCAGTAGACAGCATCACTTAATGATGCTATCAGCAGTAGACAGCATCACACATTGATGCTATCGTCAGTAGACACATACTGGTGCTATCGTCATTAGACAGCATCACACACTGATGCTATCATCAGTAGACAGCATCACATAATGATGCTATCATCAGTAGACAGCATCACACATTGATGCTATCGTCAGTAGACAGCATCACATACTGATGCTATCAGCAGTAGACAGCATCACACATTGATGCTATCGTCAGTAAACATCATCACATAATGATGCTATCAGCAGTAGACAGCATCACACATTGATGCTGTCGTCAGTAGACAGCATCATATACTGATGCTATCATCAGTAGACAGCATCATATACTGATGCTATCATCAGTAGACAGCATCACACATTGATGCTATCATCAGTAGACAGCATCACACATTGATGCTATCATCAGTAGACAGCATCACACATTGATGCTATCATCAGTAGATAGCATCACACATTGATGCTATCGTCAGTAGACAGCATCACACATTGATGCTATCGTCAGTAGACAGCATCACACATTGATGCTATCGTCAGTAGACAGCATCACACATTGATGCTATCGTCAGTAGACAGCATCACACATTGATGCTATCATCAGTAGACAGCATCACACATTGATGCTATCGTCAGTAGACAGCATCACACATTGATGCTATCGTCAGTAGACAGCATCACATAATGATGCTATCATCTGTAGACAGCATCACACATTGATGCTATCATCAGTAGACAGACAGCATCACACATTGATGCTATCGTCTGTAGACAGCATCACACATTGATGCTATCATCAGTAGACAGCATCACACATTAATGCTATCATCAGTAGACAGCATCACATACTGATACTATCGTCAGTAGACAGCATCACACATTGATGCTATCATCAGTAGACAGCATCACATACTGATGCTATGGTCAGTAGACAGCATCACACATTGATGCTATCGTCAGTAGACAGCATCACACATTGATGCTAACGTCAGTAGACAGCATCACATAATGATGCTATCGTCAGTAGACAGCATCACACACTGATGCTATCATCAGTAGACAGCATCACGCACTGATGCTATCGTCAGTAGACAGCATCACACACTGATGCTGTCATCAGTGAGACAGCATCACACTCTGATGCTCTCATCAGTAGACAGCATCATACATTAATGCTATCATCAGTAGACAGCATCACATACTGATACTATCGTCAGTAGACAGCATCACACATTGATGCTATCATCAGTAGACAGCATCACATACTGATGCTATCGTCAGTAGACAGCATCACACATTGATGCTATCATCAGTAGACAGCATCACACATTAATGCTATCATCAGTAGACAGCATCACATACTGATACTATCGTCAGTAGACAGCATCACACATTGATGCTATCATCAGTAGACAGCATCACATACTGATGCTATCGTCAGTAGACAGCATCACACATTGATGCTATCATCAGTAGACATCATCACACATTGATGCTATCATCACTAGACAGCATCACACATTGATGCTATCGTCAGTAGACAGCATCACACATTGATGCTATCATCAGTAGACAGCATGACACACTGATGCTATCATCAGTAGACAGTATCACACATTGATGCTATCGTCAGTAGACAGCATCATATACTGATGCTATCATCAGTAGACAGCATGACACACTGATGCTATCATCAGTAGACAGTATCACACACTGATGCTATCATCAGTAGACAGCATCACATACTGATGCTATGGTCAGTAGACAGCATCACACATTGATGCTATCATCACTAGACAGCATCACACATTGATGCTATCGTCAGTAGACAGCATCACACATTGATGCTATCATCAGTAGACAGCATCATATACTGATGCTATCATCAGTAGACAGCATCACACATTGATGCTATCATCAGTAGACAGCCGCACACATTGATGCTATCGTCAGTAGACAGCATCACACATTGATGCTATCATCAGTAGACAGCATGACACACTGATGCTATCATCAGTAGACAGTATCACACACTGATGCTATCATCAGTAGACAGCATCATATACTGATGCTATCGTCAGTAGACAGCATCACACATTGATGCTATCATCAGTAGACAGCATGACACACTGATGCTATCATCAGTAGACAGCATCAAACATTGATACTATCGTCAGTAGACAGCATCATACACTGATGCTATCATCAGTAGACAGCATCACACATTGATGCTATCGTCAGTAGACAGCATGACACATTGATGCTATCGTCAGTAGACAGCATGACACATTGATGCTATCGTCAGTAGACCGCATCACATACTGATGCTATCATCTGTAGACAGCATCACAAATTGGTGCTATCGTCAGTAGACAGCATCACTTAATGATGCTATCAGCAGTAGACAGCATCACACATTGATGCTATCGTCAGTAGACACATACTGGTGCTATCGTCATTAGACAGCATCACACACTGATGCTATCATCAGTAGACAGCATCACATAATGATGCTATCATCAGTGACAGCATCACACATTGATGCTATCGTCAGTAGACAGCATCACATACTGATGCTATCAGCAGTAGACAGCATCACACATTGATGCTATCGTCAGTAAACATCATCACATAATGATGCTATCAGCAGTAGACAGCATCACACATTGATGCTGTCGTCAGTAGACAGCATCATATACTGATGCTATCATCAGTAGACAGCATCATATACTGATGCTATCATCAGTAGACAGCATCACACATTGATGCTATCATCAGTGAGACAGCATCACACATTGATGCTATCATCAGTAGACAGCATCACACATTGATGCTATCATCAGTAGATAGCATCACACATTGATGCTATCGTCAGTAGACAGCATCACACATTGATGCTAGCGTGAGTAGACAGCATCACACATTGATGCTATCGTCAGTGACAGCATCACACATTGATGCTATCGTCAGTAGACAGCATCACACATTGATGCTATCATCAGTAGACAGCATCACACATTGATGCTATCGTCAGTAGACAGCATCACACATTGATGCTATCGTCAGTAGACAGCATCACACATTGATGCTATCGTCATCACACATTGATGCTATCATCAGTAGACAGACAGCATCACACATTGATGCTATCGTCTGTAGACAGCATCACACATTGATGCTATCATCAGTAGACAGCATCACACATTGATGCTATCGTCAGTAGACAGACAGCATCACACATTGATGCTATCATCAGTAGATAGCATCACACATTGATGCTATAGTCAGTAGACAGCATCACACATTGATGCTATCATCAGTAGACAGCATCACACATTGATGCTATCGTCAGTAGACAGCATCACACATTGATGCTATCGTCAGTAGACAGTATCACACATTGATGCTATCGTCAGTAGACAGCATCACACATTGATGCTATCGTCAGTTGAGTGCATCACACATTGATGCTATCATCAGTGACAGCATCACTCATTGATGCTATCGTCAGTAGACAGCATCACACATTGATGCTATCGTCAGTAGACAGCATCACATTATGATGCTATCATCAGTAGACAGCATCACACATTGATGCTATCATCAGTAGACAGCATCACATACTGATGCTATCGACATTAGACAGCATCACACATTGATGCTATCATCAGTAGACAGCATCACACATTAATGCTATCATCAGTAGACAGCATCACATACTGATACTATCGTCAGTAGACAGCATCACACATTGATGCTATCATCAGTAGACAGCATCACATACTGATGCTATGGTCAGTAGACAGCATCACACATTGATGCTATCGTCAGTAGACAGCATCACACATTGATGCTATCGTCAGTAGACAGCATCACATAATGATGCTATCGTCAGTAGACAGCATCACACACTGATGCTATCATCAGTAGACAGCATCACGCACTGATGCTATCGTCAGTAGACAGCATCACACACTGATGCTGTCATCAGTAGACAGCATCACACTCTGATGCTCTCATCAGTAGACAGCATCATACATTAATGCTATCATCAGTAGACAGCATCACATACTGATACTATCATCAGTAGACAGCATCACACATTGATGCTATCATCAGTAGACAGCATCACATACTGATGCTATCGTCAGTAGACAGCATCACACATTGATGCTATCATCAGTAGACAGCATCACACATTAATGCTATCATCAGTAGACAGCATCACATACTGATACTATCGTCAGTAGACAGCATCACACATTGATGCTATCATCAGTAGACAGCATCACATACTGATGCTATCGTCAGTAGACAGCATCACACATTGATGCTATCATCAGTAGACAGCATCACATACTGATGCTATGGTCAGTAGACAGCATCACACATTGATGCTATCATCACTAGACAGCATCACACATTGATGCTATGGTCAGTAGACAGCATCACACATTGATGCTATCATCAGTAGACAGCATCACATACTGATGCTATGGTCAGTGAACAGCATCACACATTGATGCTATCATCACTAGACAGCATCACACATTGATGCTATCGTCAGTAGACAGCATCACACATTGATGGTATCGTCAGTAGACAGCATCACACATTGATGCTATCATCAGTAGACAGCATGACACACTGATGCTATCATCAGTAGACAGCATCAAACATTGATACTATCGTCAGTAGACAGCATCATACACTGATGCTATCATCAGTAGACAGCATCACACATTGATGCTATCGTCAGTAGACAGCATGACACATTGATGCTATCGTCAGTAGACAGCATGACACATTGATGCTATCGTCAGTAGACCGCATCACATACTGATGCTATCATCTGTAGACAGCATCACAAATTGGTGCTATCGTCAGTAGACAGCATCACTTAATGATGCTATCAGCAGTGACAGCATCACACATTGATGCTATCGTCAGTAGACACATACTGGTGCTATCGTCATTAGACAGCATCACACACTGATGCTATCATCAGTAGACAGCATCACATAATGATGCTATCATCAGTAGACAGCATCACACATTAATGCTATCGTCAGTAGACAGCATCACATACTGATGCTATCAGCAGTAGACAGCATCACACATTGATGCTATCGTCAGTAAACATCATCACATAATGATGCTATCAGCAGTAGACAGCATCACACATTGATGCTGTCGTCAGTAGACAGCATCATATACTGATGCTATCATCAGTAGACAGCATCATATACTGATGCTATCATCAGTAGACAGCATCACACATTGATGCTATCATCAGTAGAACAGCATCACACATTGAAGCTATCATCAGTAGACAGCATCACACATTGATGCTATCATCAGTAGATAGCATCACACATTGATGCTATCGTCAGTAGACAGCATCACAAATTGATGCTATCGTCAGTAGACAGCATCACATAATGATGCTATCGTCAGTAGACAGCATCACACACTGATGCTATCATCAGTAGACAGCATCACACACTGATGCTATCATCAGTAGACAGCATCACATAATGATGCTATCATCAGTAGACAGCATCACACATTGATGCTATCGTCAGTAGACAGCATCACATACTGATGCTATCAGCAGTTGATGCTATCGTCAGTAAACATCATCACATAATGATGCTATCAGCAGTAGACAGCATCACACATTGATGCTGTCGTCAGTAGACAGCATCATATACTGATGCTATCATCAGTAGACAGCATCATATACTGATGCTATCATCAGTAGACAGCATCACACATTGATGCTATCATCAGTAGACAGCATCACACATTGATGCTATCATCAGTGAGACAGCATCACACATTGATGCTATCATCAGTAGATAGCATCACACATTGATGCTATCGTCAGTAGACAGCATCACACATTGATGCTATCGTCAGTAGACAGCATCACACATTGATGCTATCGTCAGTAGACAGCATCACACATTGATGCTATCGTCAGTAGACAGCATCACACATTGATGCTATCATCAGTAGACAGCATCACACATTGATGCTATCGTCAGTAGACAGCATCACACATTGATGCTATCGTCAGTAGACAGCATCACATAATGATGCTATCATCTGTAGACAGCATCACACATTGATGCTATCATCAGTAGACAGACAGCATCACACATTGATGCTATCGTCTGTAGACAGCATCACACATTGATGCTATCATCAGTGACAGCATCACACATTGATGCTATCGTCAGTAGACAGACAGCATCACACATTGATGCTATCATCAGTAGATAGCATCACACATTGATGCTATAGTCAGTAGACAGCATCACACATTGATGCTATCATCAGTAGACAGCATCACACATTGATGCTATCGTCAGTAGACAGCATCACACATTGATGCTATCGTCAGTAGACAGTATCACACATTGATGCTATCGTCAGTAGACAGCATCACACATTGATGCTATCGTCAGTTGAGTGCATCACACATTGATGCTATCATCAGTAGACAGCATCACTCATTGATGCTATCGTCAGTAGACAGCATCACACATTGATGCTATCGTCAGTAGACAGCATCACATTATGATGCTATCATCAGTAGACAGCATCACACATTGATGCTATCATCAGTAGACAGCATCACATACTGATGCTATCGACATTAGACAGCATCACACATTGATGCTATCATCAGTAGACAGCATCACACATTAATGCTATCATCAGTAGACAGCATCACATACTGATACTATCGTCAGTAGACAGCATCACACATTGATGCTATCATCAGTAGACAGCATCACATACTGATGCTATGGTCAGTAGACAGCATCACACATTGATGCTATCGTCAGTAGACAGCATCACACATTGATGCTATCGTCAGTAGACAGCATCACATACTGATGCTATCGTCAGTAGACAGCATCACACACTGATGCTATCATCAGTAGACAGCATCACGCACTGATGCTATCGTCAGTAGACAGCATCACACACTGATGCTGTCATCAGTAGACAGCATCACACTCTGATGCTCTCATCAGTAGACAGCATCATACATTAATGCTATCATCAGTAGACAGCATCACATACTGATACTATCATCAGTAGACAGCATCACACATTGATGCTATCATCAGTAGACAGCATCACATACTGATGCTATCGTCAGTAGACAGCATCACACATTGATGCTATCATCAGTAGACAGCATCACACATTAATGCTATCATCAGTAGACAGCATCACATACTGATACTATCGTCAGTAGACAGCATCACACATTGATGCTATCATCAGTAGACAGCATCACATACTGATGCTATCGTCAGTAGACAGCATCACACATTGATGCTATCATCAGTAGACAGCATCACATACTGATGCTATGGTCAGTAGACAGCATCACACATTGATGCTATCATCACTAGACAGCATCACACATTGATGCTATGGTCAGTAGACAGCATCACACATTGATGCTATCATCAGTAGACAGCATCACATACTGATGCTATGGTCAGTAGACAGCATCACACATTGATGCTATCATCACTAGACAGCATCACACATTGATGCTATCGTCAGTAGACAGCATCACACATTGATGCTATCGTCAGTAGACAGCATCACACATTGATGCTATCATCAGTAGACAGCATGACACACTGATGCTATCATCAGTAGACAGCATCAAACATTGATACTATTGTCAGTAGACAGCATCATACACTGATGCTATCATCAGTAGACAGCATCACACATTGATGCTATCGTCAGTAGACAGCATGACACATTGATGCTATCGTCAGTAGACAGCATGACACATTGATGCTATCGTCAGTAGACCGCATCACATACTGATGCTATCATCTGTAGACAGCATCACAAATTGGTGCTATCGTCAGTAGACAGCATCACTTAATGATGCTATCAGCAGTAGACAGCATCACACATTGATGCTATCGTCAGTAGACACATACTGGTGCTATCGTCATTAGACAGCATCACACACTGATGCTATCATCAGTAGACAGCATCACATAATGATGCTATCATCAGTAGACAGCATCACACATTAATGCTATCGTCAGTAGACAGCATCACATACTGATGCTATCAGCAGTAGACAGCATCACACATTGATGCTATCGTCAGTAAACATCATCACATAATGATGCTATCAGCAGTAGACAGCATCACACATTGATGCTGTCGTCAGTAGACAGCATCATATACTGATGCTATCATCAGTAGACAGCATCATATACTGATGCTATCATCAGTAGACAGCATCACACATTGATGCTATCATCATTAGACAGCATCACACATTGAAGCTATCATCAGTAGACAGCATCACACATTGATGCTATCATCAGTAGATAGCATCACACATTGATGCTATCGTCAGTAGACAGCATCACAAATTGATGCTATCGTCAGTAGACAGCATCACATAATGATGCTATCGTCAGTAGACAGCATCACACACTGATGCTATCATCAGTAGACAGCATCACGCACTGATGCTATCGTCAGTAGACAGCATCACACACTGATGCTGTCATCAGTAGACAGCATCACACTCTGATGCTCTCATCAGTGACAGCATCATACATTAATGCTATCATCAGTAGACAGCATCACATACTGATACTATCGTCAGTAGACAGCATCACACATTGATGCTATCATCAGTGAACAGCATCACATACTGATGCTATCGTCAGTAGACAGCATCACACATTGATGCTATCGTCAGTAGACAGCATCACACATTGATGCTATCGTCAGTAGACAGCATCACACATTGATGCTATCATCAGTAGACAGCATCACACATTGATGCTATCGTCAGTAGACAGCATCACACATTGATGCTATCGTCAGTAGACAGCATCACATGATGATGCTATCATCTGTAGACAGCATCACACATTGATGCTATCATCAGTAGACAGACAGCATCACACATTGATGCTATCGTCTGTAGACAGCATCACACATTGATGCTATCATCAGTAGACAGCATCACACATTGATGCTATCGTCAGTAGACAGACAGCATCACACATTGATGCATCATCAGTAGATAGCATCACACATTGATGCTATAGTCAGTAGACAGCATCACACATTGATGCTATCATCAGTAGACAGCATCACACATTGATGCTATCGTCAGTAGACAGCATCACACATTGATGCTATCGTCAGTAGACAGTATCACACATTGATGCTATCGTCAGTAGACAGCATCACACATTGATGCTATCGTCAGTTGAGTGCATCACACATTGATGCTATCATCAGTAGACAGCATCACTCATTGATGCTATCGTCAGTAGACAGCATCACACATTGATGCTATCGTCAGTAGACAGCATCACATTATGATGCTATCATCAGTAGACAGCATCACACATTGATGCTATTGTCAGTTGACAGCATCACATAATGATGCTATCGTCAAACATATTATCATCACAACTGAATTCTATCGTTAGTATTGGACTCGGTATAGATACTAGACAACATCACAAGTATACACTTATCATCATATCATATCATATCATATCATATCATATCATATTATATCATATCATATCATATCATATCATATCATATTATATCATATCATATCATATCATATCATATCATATCATATCATATCATATCATATCATATCATATCATATCATACCATATCATATCATATCATGCAGAACAAAAATGCAGATATCTGCAGCTTGTACTTTGATTATTCGGGCAACTTGAACATAGCATTAATCTTAATGCATGTCGTATTAAAGGAAATTTGAACAAAATATCCCATGCACCATATGCCTGGAATTGATTCAGTCGTGATTTGCTTTGAATGAATGAATGACGACTTTGGCACGATGCCATGTTATGTTTTAAAACGTTTGCCTGCCTGCCTGGGAAATTGTTGGTTTGTTGAGTTGGCATATGTGGTTGAAATTAACACTATTATTTGTGATAATAATCACACTTAGCGTAATATATCGCTCTGTATACAGCGTTAATAACTAAACTTTAAACAGATTATACCTTATTAGTTAGAATTGATGTGTCTATCGAAAAGAAAAGGTGGCCTTTTTAAACTAATGAATTATCTTAAAATTATTTTTAAAAAAGACAAATATTGTGAAAGATCCGTTCACTATGCGTTTTCATAATATTATTGATTGCTCTTTTCAAGATTGTATTAGCATTTCGCCATGAATTATGTCTTTTTATTATTTAAATGAAGGTAAAATGTGTTTTTGAATTTGATTTTAAACTTTAGGCAAGATGAAATATTTCTGTTTGAAACCTTCTGTGTAGCCACAACATGTTACGCTTTGTCTATGTCATGTATTCAATAAATGAAATATGCATAGCCATGTGGTTTGAAGTATCGTTAGATTCTCCCGGTAACGGCTGCACTCTTAAGCATTAGGTCCCATTAATAAAGAAACTGTCAAATACTAAAACAAAAGTTAAACATCACGCGTGCTTAGATAATCATCAATGTGAAGATACAATTATCTGAATAAAAGAGCTTGTTTTCTTAAACAGAGTGCGTACACACCTGCGATAATTATTCCTGTGGCGAGCGGGAAACCAAATTGGTAAAAGGTTAATATGTGACTGTGTGACTTGACACTTTGACATCGCCGCATGTATGGAAGCAAAATATCATTATATTCGCTTGATTCATTACAACAAACTCATTACTTAAACTTGAGTAGAACAAATGTGACGTGTTACTTAAGCAAAGTGGTTTAATTTACCATTTCATTTCACTCATGAGTTTCGTATTTAGTTGTGGTTAAAATGTTTAAAAAGAATTGTGAATTTAACCAGAAAAAAAGTTTTATCATGTGATCAAACATGTCAAATGGAGTGCAGGAAAACTTTTCGCGTAATTAGTCAAAAAATGACACACCTGCGGACGGGCGAAAAAACATTTTCTTTGTAATAATAAAGTTCGAAAAACTTTAAATGACGATTGATGCATAAAATAAATGGTAACCCGTATGCGCTATCAATTTTATAATTGTCGTCGTGGAGTTTTTGAATACGGTTGGCAGGAATTGAACCTGAACCATTGTCTGAAATAGAGAACAGATTTAACATAAGAATTATTGATATCTTTCTTGTAGCACAGTATATGGTTACATGGCGTGGAATTAATGAGCCCTCAATTTATAGTAACACTTGTTGGGATAAAAACGCCGATTACTCCACATTTAAAAATAATTATAATATTAATGTTGGAAATATAAAATTATGTCTTATCGACAGCAAATTGAAACTGGTGAATAAAGTTGCTGTACGATGATTGTGTGATGCTGTCAACTGTTGATGACGATAGCATTATTGTGCGATGATGTCTACTGACGATAGTACATTGTATCAACCGTAGGCCTACTGACGACATACTCTCAGTACTGACGAAAGAATTATTGTAAGATGTTATCTACTGACGTTCTAGCATTGTTGTGTGACTAACGATGTCATTATTGTGTGGTGTCTACTGAAGATAGTATTATTGTGTGAATACTGTCTAATGGCAATAGTATTATTGTGTGATGCTGTCTACTGATAATAACATTATTATATGATGATATCTACCGATGATAACATTATTGTGTGATACGCAGCAGCGTAGCCAGCGAGGGGCAGCGGGCAGGGGGCAGAGTCCTTACAAAAAAGTGAAATAAATAAGTTCCCTTCTAACAAAAAATTAAAAAATAAATTCTGGAGGGCAAAGGAAAAGAAGGAGCAAGGAGCCCATTTTCCATCAAAATTCACCCCGATCATGGACCAAAATAGCATAAAATGCAACATTCTTGTCACAATAAAGCCATTTTCATCCCGATCATGGGCGAAAATAGCATAAAGTACAAAAAAATATACGGTTAACTGACGACAGTATCTATTGAAGACAACATTATTGTGTGATACTGTCTACTGACGACAGCATTATTGTGCGATGCTGTCTACTGACGACAGCATTATTGTCCCATGCTGTCCATGCACTGAAGTGTGATGCTGTCTACTGGAACATAATTTTTCTGTGATGCTCTCTGATGACAGTAATTTATTGCGCGACCCTGTTTGTCTCGAGACAGCAGGAAAGCACAACAACGCAAAGAATAGACTCCGCATTGCCCCCACGATCATGAGGACCATTTAATACACATAAGCTTATTTATAATAATTTCACAATCTCATAGAAATTGAGATAATAACAGATTTCATATCAATTAAACAAATTATATACATTGAGATGATTAATTGCAGCAAGCATTTGGAATTATTTATCATCTTCATATAAATCAATAAATACACGAATTATTGGAAAATGTGTACAAGCCAACCATACAGGCTGGACAAACAAAAGTTGACTTCTGAATCACATTTAACCAAATTTCATCTTAAGCAAATCTTAAGCATATTTTAAACAGATAAATCTTTGGATCAAACAGAGGATTGGATTGGAAACAGCATTTTTAACCGCAATTAAATAATTAGAAATCTCCAAAAGAATAAACAATGCCAACACTAGCAAACGAACATTTTGTATTCAGCAAGATACGGCATCAATGCTAAAACCATTTACTGATATATAATCCACTGGTATTGACAACCAAGTAAATAAAGATACTCCAAATAAGCAACAAAGCATTTATAACCCTGGTATAAAAACGCAGTAGAAAGGGAGGAAAGCATGAAGGCAACCAATAGCCCACTATAAAACGCAGTAGAAAGTGGAGACAATCTACTGACGAGATTCTTCAGGTTTTGAAGAAACTCCATACAAAGCAACCAATAGCCCAATAAAACCAACCAATACCATAAAACGCAGTAGAAAGTGGAGACAATCTACTGACGAGATTCTTCAGGTTTTGAAGAAACTCCATACAAAGCAATCAATAGCCCAATAAAACCATCCAATACCATAAAACGCAGTAGAAAGTGGAGACAATCTACTGACGAGATTCTTCAGGTTTTGAAGAAACTCCATACAAAGCATTCAATAGCTCAATAAAACCAATCAATACCATAAAACGCAGTAGAAAGTGGAGACAATCTACTGACGAGATTCTTCAGGTTTCGAAGAAACTCCACCACCCTCTATAAAAACACAGTAGAAAGTGGAGACAATCTACTGACGAGATTCTTCAGGTTTCGAAGAAACTCCACCACCCTCTATAAAAACGCAGTAGAAAGTGGAGACAATCTACTGACGAGATTCTTCAGGTTTTGAAGAAACTCCATACAAAGCATTCATTCCCTTCTATAAAACGCAGTAGAAAGTGGAGACAATCTACTAATGATATTCTTCAAGATTTCAAGAAATTCCATACAAAGCCTCTATTTTTAAGCATAACGCAGCATAATTGGACATACCATTTTATTGGAGTATCTTTAACCATATTTAGTTACTGAATCACCCTTCCAGCTTTTGGGAGGGTGGGTGGGATTTTTTGGTCCATCAAGATCGAAGGAACAATTGCAAGTGCATCACTAGGAGAACTATGGACATAACAAAGGAATTACAAAATAAGACGGGAGACCTGAATGGCTGCACACCACTAAAGTGACAGCTGACTGGACAGAAAAACTGAGCTTGTTGCTATAACAACATAACAACAACCCCTTAATTAAAATTGACTTGACCAGGAGACCAAAACACTTTTAAGTGTACTTGAGAATGCTCAAGTGGGAATAAGAGGATAAGCCTCTACACCTAGATGCACATGACAGCCTAATGTCCCCTGCTGCTGAGACAATCTAGTTTTTAAAAGATTTGCAACTTTAAAAAACGGAATTAATAAATAATAGGATTATTTTGTGTTACTCTCTACTGACGATAGCATTATTGTGTGATACTGTCTACTGATGATAACATTGTTGTGTTAAACTGTCTACTGACGAAGTATTATGTGATTGTCCACTGAAAATTTGTCTTCTGACGATAGCAATATCATTATTTGTTGACGAATGATGATGATATACAAATATTGAATAGGCCTACCTAAGTGTGGAATGGTAAAAAATCTAGTAGCACGATGTCAGAATTGGACTCTTCCATTTCACGAGGCGAAAATGCAATTAGTCCAAATTTCACAGCTTTGCCTGGCTTCGGCCGAATTAACTCTTTTTACGAGGTAAGATTTACTCATTATGTTAGTAAATACAAATTTCCGTAATCGAAAGGCTCCAAAAGACGACCACAAGTTTCACCAAAGATTCAAATCAATATAGCCTCTGAAAAATATGTCAAATTATCCATATGACGGCTATTTACATAAATATAAATAAAATTATGATTTGGGGATTGGTTTGAGAAGAATTATGGCCTCGCGTTAAACAATTGGACAATTCATGATTATAAAAAAAAACAATGTCAATTAACTGGGATAATTGCAACTAAGTATATGAAACTCATCTCTCTAAGCTAGCAGAGGCACATCATTATTTTCCTGACTATGATACTGTACTTACTTTTTAGAAGAGCATGGCTACATATTGTTTATGTTCAAAATATTTCTTGCAGATTAAGGGGTGGGGTATGAACGTTTGGACAGTATTTATTGTGGGACATTAGAGCACCACAGAACTATCGAATTGCATTCTGAATACGAAGAATGTCCATCTGATATCAAATAATTTTGATTTTTGAAATTCGCAATGTAATACACATTTTATGGCAAATGATTAAAATTGATATTTTTGATATTTAACAGTACTCGAAGTAAACTTTATAAATCTGATGATTTATACTTAAAGTGTATGTAGGTGGGATGAAAAGCCGACGATCAATTGAACATTTTGGCCTTTTCTATTGAAGATATGGATTTCTTTTCCTAAAACACCCAAAATAATTAGGTCTTTTGGGGGAAAAATCCATATCTTCAATATGAAAGGTCAAAATTTTCAATTGATCGTCGGCTTTTCCTCCCAGCTACATACACTTTAAGAATATATCATAAGATTTATAAAGTTTACTTCGAGGACTGTTATATATCAAAAATGTGAAAAATTGTAATAATTTGTCATAAAATTATTTGATATCAGAAAGACATTCTTCGTATTAAGAATGCAATTCGATATATCTGATGTGCTCTCATGTCCCACAAAAAATACTGTCGAAACGCTCAAAACGCTCATTCCAGATCCCTTAATTCGTTTTGGCGAAAATATCGCCAAATCTTAATCCTATGGAGCAGTGAAATATACACCTAATAATGACGTTGTTGACAACAACTCGTCATGTGACACTCATCAAGATCAATAACATCAGTTTGAAAAAGGCTTAGCGACCGCAAGCCGAAAGCTCACGTAAGTGAACATTTTTGTTGTGAGCATAGTCATAAATTCATCAATACATAATAATATTATTAATATTATGTATAACTTGCAAACACAAAATCGGAATCAACTGAAATTTTGGGAATAAGTTTTTTTTCGTGGATATCTGCTGAAAAATGTCATAAAAAGAGGATACTAGGATCACTAAATACTCCTTTAAAAAAGATTAATTTAACATTTTGGCGGGATTATTTCCACCAAGTTGATTCAGCAGTTTGTGTGCATATAATACCTAAATATTTTTGTAGATTGATATATTGGGTCTTCATCTGCATTGTGACTCTAAATATAGGGTGTGATACTTGTAAGTTGTAATGACTTTAACCATGATTAATTATTTCCATTACGTTTTTTTTCTGTGTAAAATTACAAATATGGCAGACTCTAGAGCACTAATCGTTGTGAAAATGATGCAATGCTTTGTTGAAGCGGTATATCTCAAATAGAACATCAATAAGTAGTAATGGGTCACCGTGATTTTCCACGTTGACTTCTTTCAAATTGAATAACCATACCCTTCCAAAAATTTGGACTAGAATCAAATAATTTTGGAACAATGACATCGAGGGTTGGACAAAAAAAGCCGAATATTTGAACACAAGGTCGATGGTTTATCGCACTCAATTACCCTGCACGTTGGTTAGGTGGCTTGCTGATATGACACGTTGTATATACTATACTATACCGCCAGTCATTCGGTCATACTCATATGGACATACAAATTCCTAGATTTTATCAAATTTACAGCAAGTCATCAAAACACACACTATCAAGTCCAAAATCACTGCAATGAAATTTGTCACTTATAGAAATTGAGCGTCATTGACAATGTAAAATGCCAGTTACCATCTGCTTTCCCATCAAGTGAAAACGCTATATGCTCATTACTAGCAAAATATTTATTTTTACTTCGGGTTATGTAGACTTAAATGTAAAAAAGGAGATACAAATGCAACAACAGTAGGTATATATCTGCTATGCTATTTTCATATAGAAACTGCATTTCTACCAAAGATACTCAATACGGGGTGTTTCAACAGTAAGAGCCAACAGTCATGACAGTATCCACCGCACCGCAGAATGGTGAAACTGTTGTTTCTTCTGATGCCTTTTTTTACTTCAAATGCAGTAGGCTTTAAGCCTGCTTTATATCTGCCATGTCTGGTATAGCCTGCTATATTTTCATATTTCTATTGTAAGCGTCGAAAAATGTCCGTCTCCATGCCCTTATACGCATGGAGGGTGTGGCAGCACCCCCCCCCCCTTGCCATCCACAAAAGTCCACATTTTGATATTTTCTCCAATATAGAATAAAGAAGCCCCAAAACGGGGAGAAAATATGACAAAATGTCCCCTTTATGGGGAAAGGGCAATTTTAGGGGGTTAGGTCCACTTTTTCTCTCCAAAACATTTACGCAAAAGGCGCTTTTATTTATTAAAAAAATTGTCCCGTTTTGGAAGCCCCCCCCCTCCAACACCAAATTATAAAACCCGCACAGGGGCCTGTCCACCTCCGAACAGTATATCGTAAAGTAGGCAAGGCTTGAAATAAGCAGGAGCAAGGGGCAAATTTACCCCTGCTAAAAGGCAAAATGCCCCTGCGGTTCTGAAACAGATCTGTGTGTGTTTGTATAGACCAGGGGCAATATTTACACACAAAAACCCAAAATTGCTCCTGGATCTGAAATCCTTATTTCAAGCCCTGAAAGTAGGGGCTCTCAAGTCTGGAGCTATACATGTATGTGAATTCCAAGTAATGACTTGGGCTAACTTCAAGGGTGTGAGGATGTTTTGCGACCGCACGTTGTCAAAGTAAAATCTTTAAAAGTTCTAAAATCGTAAGATGAATATCTACTATGTGAACACACCCCTTCAAGTATTGTGATTATTAGTCATTTGTATCATTGTAAATATCTGGCTAATTGCGCTGTTCGTTTAAAGCAGTATTCAGACTTTTTATTGTACGTACAATATTGTATGCAACATATCTACGTTGTTTAATCTATTGCCATTCTATTTCCAGTAATGTTTAAGTTCTAACGAATGTTTGATGACGTAAAATCGATAATATATTTCTACTAGATATTACATGTTAACTTATTATCGATTTTTCGTCATTAAACATTCGTTATAACTTAAACATTACTGGAAATAGAATGGCAATAGATTAAATAACGTAGATATGTTGCATACAATATTGTACGTACAATACTCGGAGTCTGTGGAGCGCTTAAATCACCATCACTATATACTTATTTTTAGTTGTCGGCCTTTTAGAAAAAAAATGACATACTTTACCGTTTACTATAATTCATTCTTTGATAATAATCGTGGATGGTGGCTGAAAGGTACAGATTATGCATTATATAAATGCTGAGTGTGCGTAGCACAGGTGGGTGGGTGGTTTTCTATCCTTCACAAAGTTGTATTTTAAATAGATGTAGCTTATTAAAAAACGGACATTTGTGAGATTTGATGCACTAAGATTATTTCTAAAAGGAACAAATCGAAATTATTATAATAATATTATAATTATGATGCAGTTTATACACGCACGGGCATGGAATCAAATAAAAAATAATTTGCGCTCTAATGATGAATAAAAACAAATATTTATTATTGAGAAATGTACTTTTTCAGATTCAAATGACTGATACTCACACAGAAATCTTGTTTAGGCCTACTCTGCTCCGGTGTTTCTAGATATTTTTTGAATCGGTAACACTTTTGTCTGGTTTTGATGACGTCACCAAATTTCCTTGTTGTCGATTATTTATGAGCTGGTTATAAATTGCAAATCATGTCTGTAAGCTCCCTCATCCTTGTTCTCCTCTACTTCTATTTAGGAGAAATGTAGGCCTATATCGTCAATAGGAAAGAGCAGGTTTTCAAATGATGGACGACTTTTCCTCCCACCTATACATACACTTTAATTACATATCATTAGATTTATTAAGTACTATTAAATATCAATTTTTAATCAATTGCCATACAAATTTTACTCTATCACGAATATCAACAAAACTAAATTATTTGATATCAGAAGGGCATTCCTCGTATTCATAATGCAATTTGATGTGTCTGATGTGCTCTTATGTCCCACAAAAATACTGTGCAAACGTTGCTATCCGATCCATTAACAAAGCGCACCGAGGATGGCCAATATTGGACACGCCTCAGAAGGAGGTGTTACAAAATGACAACCACGCCCACAATTATAATTATAACACTCCACGCAGATCAAAACTACAAATCTCATTGCGTCATGAAAATTGCTCATGGAACAGAGAAGAAAAGCAAGTCATACATCGTGGTGAATTCTCGTTCCATCCACGGCCCAGATTCGATGATTTCGCTCATTTATGTCAGTGTACCTTGCCTTGTTGCGTAGTTTTCTTTGCGGACTGCTGGTTTTGCATTGAACAAAATTGAGTTGGCACCTAACAGAGTGAGACTAACCCGGCTTTCTACGGATTTTAGATACTATTGTAACAGCATTATAATCTTAATACAAGGATGATATAACAATGCCACAGAATCCAAGGCTACATCATCGGCACCATGTTCTGTACATAATTCACCATCCATGAGATATTTCAATTTTATTTCTACAAAAAAAATCACAGAATTGTATAAATTTTTTTAACTTTTTATTATTATTTAAGCCATCGCTATGGACGATCCCTGGTGGTACAACGGCTCAATCATAGAAAAGATAAGCTCCATGTCTGTTCACCCATGAAAAATGTTTTCAATCATTAATCAGTTATTAGTTATTACATCAAAACCGTGCATCAAACCTACACGCCGAGATATAATGCAAACGGGTCAGGCTCTCGTCAGGCTTTCGAAAGCATTCATTGGCGAATCCAAAATCATAGGATTTTGACGTATCCCACGTACGTACCCCCACACACCCCTACAACCACCACATGTACCCCTCCCCCTCACTCCACGCACCCAACACATGCATACCATCATACATATGAACCACAAAATTTTAATAAACATGAAGTTCATAATTCAAGCCTATTCTGGAACAGGTAAAACAACGTTATAATGGAATAGTCCATTATACATTTCGGTCATGTTAACCATTATTACCACACAGACGAACTACAGGGTGTCCCCCCAAAAAGAGGCCCCTCATTGCGCCCCCTTTTTCTCCTATTTCTGAAAAGTTGATCAAATATATTATGGTATGTAAAGAAACATTGAGTCGTTAGCTATAATAAACCAAAACAATTATATCAATCGGCTCACAACTTTTGAAGATATGCTCTTTTAAAGAAATGTACCCGTTTTTCACTCTGTCCACGGAGAAGGTTTGGCTACTTCAAAGATTGAAAAGGAGTACACATACCATGCATGAATATCAAACATTTCTCAATGATAACTTTATAAAATATCTTTTGTGGGTTGGGCAATGGATTTTGTTAATAGTGTCATTAATTTGTGGGTAAAATGGATGCCGAATAGGACTTCTTTGCTTCACTTGCAATTACTTATTTTTTCTTGGTTATTTATGCCTTTTTTTACTTTCTTGCTTTGTTGTTTCTTGCTTTCTTTTTTTATTTACAACATAAGTCATTTCTCTTTTTAGGATAAAAGGTAGCCCTAAAAGGCTGTTTGGTTTGTATTTTGTTCTTCTGAAGTGAGTTTACTCTGCTGCCCTGCCCTCTACCTGGTTGCTTCCTTGGCGAATACAGGTTTCAGCCCTGGTCCTCATTGCATCAATTGCGTTGCGTACCATCCTTGTGCGCCGGATATTGCGAATGCATTCAATAATACGTTTGCGAAGATCTGGGATTTTGCCACAAAGGAAAGAAAATCAAGTGTTGAGGTCTGGTGATCGTGCAGGCCACTCCACAGCATGAGCCATCCCAACCACTCTGTTTACTATCCGTGGACAGAGTGAAAAACGGGTACTTTTATTCAAAAGGGCATATCTTCAAAAGTTGTGAGCCGATTGAAATAATTGTTTTTGTTTATCAAAGCTAATGATTAAAGTTTCTTTACATACCAAAATATATTTAATCAACTTTTCAGAAATAGGGGAAAAAGAGGGCGCAATGAGGGGCCTCTTTTTTGGGGACACCCTGTACTACGATATTTCCAGAAAGGTCTTCTCATCATCGTAACTTGGGTCTTTCTTCAGGGTCTTTAAATATAATATTTTAATGTATTTCAAAATTTTTGCTTTCTAATTATAACGTCACCTTAAACTCAGGCAAATTACCCCGCAATTACCGTTAACTTTTATTTGAAAAACGCGCAAGTCTCATTTTCAGCCGGTCATTAGTTATATATTTGTCTTTCACATCATAATATCTGACATATCATCAATCGTTGCATTCAATGTTATATTATTTACTTAATACTCACCAGCACAATGGATTCTTTTCTATTTGTGCTACAAATTCGTCACCCTCAATCAATTTTCATTTTTAAAACTTTCTGGTTTTTTTACGATGACCATAAAACTATAGTTTTCTATTAAGATAATTCCTAGTTCAAAGTTTACTTGTATAGAAACTGTATGGTGCAAAGCCATGTGTATTATTCCATAGACGAGGTCCGTGATCCCTGGGATTTGAGTTTCCATACAAAAATGCTACGGTAATAAATCACCTGTAAATCTTCACATTGTGCAAAGTGAAATCCATTGATTTCTTTGACAACTCAAAAAATGCATAGAGAGTTTGGTAAGATGAATGGTCTCTCCTTGAACCGCCTTTCTTTCTTTCTTTAAACCTTTTTTAAACCTTTTTTACTAGCACAGTAGTCAACTTATTCCAATAATTTGATTAACTTTCGAATTTTCTGCACATGCAGGCTAGAATAGAGATTGGAAAGCACACTTTCTGAATATTGTCTGTATAGGTTCTTGTACTGTTAATGAATTAGCATCATGTTATGTGTTGTAGTGACTTCATGTTATCACAGTACCATAAACCTGTGCGCTTTTTAAACTATAATACTGGCTATAGAAGAGGGTAATTCTGTAGTACTAAAGACAATGCTAGGTGGGATGATGACTTTATACTTCAACAAGTTGATCATGTTGATTGGCTTCATTAGACATAATATGTTCTGCAAGGTTTTTAGAGATCCGCAATGGATTCTCAGAGTGCCTGCCGAAAGATCATTGGTAGTTTCTTTTAGCTTCTCCTGAAAGACAACAAATTCAGGAACCTTTTGGATCCCCTATAACATGGATACGTTCTTAGAAAAAATGATCCAAGTAGAACATAAAAAGATTCTTAAGGTTAAACTAAACATCTCAAAAAAAGGAACTACCCCCCTTAAATAATGACCATTATTCAAAAACGGGTAATCGTATTACAAATCTGAAAAATGCGTTGGAAGCAGAATTTATTTCTGCACATTTTGACACCTCATTTGTAGCAATTGACTGAATATTGATGTCACAGCGTATACATTTAAATCAATGTAACCCAAGATTTGAAAGTTGCAGTAAATTGTATTGATTTTGTATTCAGTGTAATGGAAGGAAATCTGTGTAATGATATCTGAGTGTTTTTGTATTGTAAACATTTGTATGTAAGTGCAACTTTCAAATCTGGACCTCAATACATTAAATTGACCGGTGTTTTATTGTTTTCTGGACTATCGTATCAAATGAGGTGTCAAAATACGCAGAAATAAATTCTGCTTTCAACGCATTTTACAGATTTGTAATACAATAGCCCTTTTTTGAATAATGGCCATTATTTAAGGGGGGTTAGTTACTTCTTTTGAGATGTTTATTTCAAACTGTTGCGATTTGGTAGTTCACAGGATCTTATATGATATGATATGATATGATATGATATGATATGATTTTATTAACCTGCACAACATCGCGGCCAAACGGCCGTATTACGTTATACAAGAAACAAGAAACAAATATCATGAAAGAAACCAATTACACATAATTATAAAGCAAAAAAAGAAAAAGGGCAACTTGGCATGGAAAACAGCAGAGAGATGCAAAAGGGCACAATGGGAAGCCACCAGCACGCAAGCAACTACTGCTTATTCAGCAGATTAATGTAATAGGGAATGGGGCTTTCAGCAAATCTGCTTGTGCGCCAGCACGCAATTTGGAGATATGGGCTGCATTCCTCAGCTGTCTTCCATGGACTTCACTTCTACTAGGAGGGAGCAACATATTGGTACGCTCTGATTTAGCAAGCGATTGCGCGAACTTAAGCGAGTGTTGTTCCCTCCTGGCAGGGAGAGAGAGAGTCTAGCTTACATACACTAACTGCATTATCATACGAAAAATAATTAGCAGCCAAAATGATTCTGCATGCCCTTTTTTGGACACGCTCAAGTGTACTTTATTGTTTAATAGTGAGCGACGTAAACTGTGGTCAGCTCCGAAACGTTGAAACCAAAACGTTTCAGAGAACGGAGCATGAAGAGGCGTTTGTTAGCACACTTGCACATGTGATCCACCAGGGCATCCCATTTAAGATCTTGCTGTATGAAGATATCCAGGACTTTGGAAGATGAAACAAAAGAAAGCAATCAATGGCCTATCTTCAGAATGGGATGAGCAGGTGGGTTTCTCATAAAACATATTTGAATGGCTTGACATTTGTCAGGGTTGAGTTTCAGGTGGTTACTTACAGACCAGTCCAGGAAGTCATCAAGATCAGACTGAAGGTTGTCTTTCTCACTACACGCACGGTTCTCAATGAATGTGAGATCGTCGACATATTTCCAGTAGTGTGAACTGCAACCTTGAGCAGCGTCGTTGATGACAGCCTGGACAATGATGGAACCAAGTTTGGTACCTTGCGGGACACCAGAATTCTTGCGAATGGTAGTGAGCTTTGACACTAATTGCATTAATCATTTCATAGCGAGTGTGTAGCAGAATTCAAATATCACCGATATATTTTGGTAGGTCCTGTGGTTCTTGAGTTATGTTGTGAAGAGGGCTAAAACAACAACACTTTTGTAAAACGTACATAACTCATTAACAACAATAAATCAAGCTTTTAAACTACTAGTATATGATTTGTAGAATGAACTTTTGCAAAACATCAAAACGTTATTTTTCAATAATATATTGATTTAGATAATGAATTTTTTTTTGGCTGGCTGCTTCGACCAACAATACCGTGTCTACCCTTAAGAGATTCTTTAGAGATATCCCGGTAGAACCGTAAGTTCTACGAAGAACTAAGGTGCTGTAAAAACAAAACCGTTTCAGGGGGTTCTTACTATATTACTTACTACTTTTTTCTAAGAGGGAAGGCTTTTTGATACAAAAACTCTGTCGTGAACACAACTGGTTCCATGTACTTTTTTCACAAAGCTTGCTACATCGTAACGTGATCACTGCTTCATTTTGTTTTCGTTTTTAAGAAGGCCGAAAATTATAATATTTACAAGAACACCAACCGTGTTTGTTGAATCTACATATTTGCTAATCTGTCGAGCCGGTAGTCAACCAGTCGGCTTTATGTCTCGACATAATCTGTCACATAATAACTGGGTCATGAATGTGGAAACATGTACTTTTTCCCATTGCAACATATTTTCTCAAAACAACTAACAGTCAAAATAGACGCATTTAGTTATGATAAACATGTTTTCAGTCCTGATTTCGAGCTATTTAGGGTCTTATCTTGCTCAAATAAGTAGCAGTGAAACAACATCTATTCTTCCTCTCACATTCCTAGGAGCTTATCTGGTGGAAGATGTCTCGCTTCAAATCTCCTAAAGAAAGCTTTGTAGATCTACCTGCATGGCTGTCACATGTTTTAAAGAAACACTACTGACTGGTTGGAATGCCATCAGTACATCTCATGTGTCGGGGACAGTTCTATTATTGTTTTATACTTATAGAATTAAATGGACACGTTACTGAACTATGCCTCTGATTAACATCATGATGAGATCATTCTTGGCTCAGGTTCAATCATCGTATTGCCTTAAAATTTAAGATTTAACCATTCCCAACGATTGGGGTGCACCGCAATCTGAAAGTCATCGGTGAAAACTTGCAACTTCTGCCATTACCTCTTACTCGTCCAACCGTTTGTTTGTTGTTTATACATTACTACCGTATTTGTTCAGTACATTGAATATAAAATAATGATATGAAAAAAAAAGATCAAGATGTTTACTGGTTTATCTCTGGTCTCCACTATATTGAGATCAGGTCTCTTATTTTATCCCTTGAGAAAGAAAAGTTTTGTCTTTTCGAAACGTCGGGTTTTTAACTTTGTTTATACGTCTTGTGTTACTCCCCCATTGGATGTTGCGTCATATTTTCACTGTTTTTAATTATCTTTGAGAACAGTAAAACATATTCAGGTTACTGACGTAATGCAATCATTTCCTTCTTATATACTTGATCTGACCCATTTCCGTTCTTAACCCTCTTAACTCTGCTCTTAACAGGCTAAACTCTGCTTCTTCCTTCGGTATAAACTGTTTTCTGCCTTTTCTGTCATCCGCTTCTTCTATATGCATAAACCATTGTCATCTCGTATAAACCGATGAAATGTATGCTATGACATTTCCAAACGTTAATATGATAAAACAACAGTGGCGTATTATATATAGAGCCGGGGGTAGGGGGCGACTGCCCCTGACGAAAAGTCAGTATTTGGAGGCTTCGCCCCTACTTGCAGTTGTAGATCTGAGTTGTGTGTGTGGTGTGGTGATTTTTGCATGAATCCTGACCAAAATCCCAGATACGCAACTGTAAGCAAGCAGAGTATTAGTTCAAAATGTTATTATGCTATCGATCGTATTCAATCTACCTCATCTAAGTACGGACTAGACATCTAAGCGTAATTTTAGTTGGTAAAGTGTCTGCCTGATGGTATATGACTCAAGTTCAAATCTCATGATGGTCAGCGCCCGGGGGTCAGCGTCGTTAATATTCTTCAATCTAGTGCCGTTAAGTCTGGTCGTGCAAGGTGTGCATAACCTCATCCCTAAGAATACTCATGAAGTTTGGTATATGCTATTATGTTTTCCCATAAAAGCAACGTCTCACTGATATTTGTAGCTCATTATATTAAAAAATATTTTTAAAAGCACAATGCAATAATATTATTAATTTAAAGTACAAAGTATAGCAAATGCCTGTATGCACGGACATCCTCCAATAGGTAACATGGAAAAGCATAATGGGAGAGATAGTGAACATTATTGCTGACAGAATACTTGATGTCTAATGCGGCATAAACCTATTTGTAGAAACTTTTAAAATAGTATGTCTTGGTTGCAGAAACAAGCTAAGACACGATCATGACGATACGCACTCAATTATCCCGGTCATTTATGACATCTGCAATGTAGTCCGCCAAGTCACCACACGTCTATAACATTGAAAACACAAAATCAAGATATATCTTACACTCTGTGGACGTGTCTTGCGTGGAGATATGTCTGTCCTATGGAATAGAAGTGTCTTAAGGTGGTACTACACCCATTGATAAATTTGTGACTATTTTTGCATTTTTCTCAAAAAAATAACAACACACTGGTAACAAAAGTTATGTATTATATTATAGGGGCAAGGAATCCAGTTACTACACTGGAATTTCAGTGACTCAAGACAAGCGGTACGTTATTTATGATAAGAAAAGAGGTACCGCTATAGAATGTACCTCATTTCTTAACATATATAATGAACCACTTGTCTTAAGTCACTGAAATTTCAGTGCAGTTATTGGATTCGTTGCCCCTGCAAAATTAGACACAAAATTTATCAGGGGGTGTAGTACCCGGGTGTAGTACCACCTATAATAACGGCTACGCGGGACGAATTTTGATTGTGTTTATAGTCAAGACATGGTTTCTATTACATATCTAATCACAAGATATTTGCTAAGACAGCACAGTGTAGCATAATAACCAATTCCAAGTAATACAGACTACTGATCTTTGAGTAAATATCAATTAAATTGGTACTCCTTTGATAGTTGTAAAAATAGCGTTTAAAATACGTGGTCCTTGCATTATATTTCACCTAAATGACAAAACCTCTTCTGTTGAAAAGTTTAACGCACTTTGCATTGAAATAGGCAAAGGTTGCGAAAAAAAAGTAAAATCACTGAAATCGAGCGTAAATTGAATTGATTATAATACAAATATTTGTATGTGGTTTTAAATGCAATTGCATAGCAATGTGTTGAATACATATTATTTAATGACGATTTAGGGATAGCCGGACGGATATAATTATATGGTTAAGTATGCGTACAATTGAAAGCTTATCTATCAGCAAAAATGTGAGATTTGGCCATTCCGCACTTGCACTATATGAAGAGCTTGAAATAATGCGTCATTTATACGGTTTAACCCTGTTTTCAAAATCCACCGGATTTTTTTAACACTTCAATGCCACAAAGTCCGAGTAAGTCTAGATAACCAGATTTTTCCATTCCTTGGTCGAATAGAAGGAAAGAAATATTTGTGATGATACCATACCCAATAAAACAAGTTAATCCTTAATTGTCTATTTTTTCCTTATTATCAGTAATTCGATAGAATTAGCACAAGTGGTATTCGTGGTCGCTAAAAGCGATGGGATTTGAACTAGAGCGGTTACCGAACCATAGCTGAGCCCTTTGGCTTCGGTAGTACATTGTGGTAGACCTATACACCACTGTCACACATTTTGGACTTTTTCTCTTTCGTGTAACATCAAACCAGGGGACAACAATTAATTATTGCGGTGATATTTCCCTAATAAATTTCTTCAAGATTTAGGAATCATCATCCATATCATATCCCCAATATGCAGTTGAGGCCTCTATAATCCGTTTCAATGCAAAAAGTATAATGTTGCACTCGTGGTTGACCAAGTGTGAACAATTTAAATGTGAAACAGAGCACACAAGTCAAATTGACAAGATCTCAAACTCATTATCTAACAAGATCACCCAATTTATTTTGAGAAAATTCTGTTATATCCCCATCGGACAAGACAAACTATTCAAATTTGTTGCGTTTCTGAAGTTGTCATTTTGATAAAATAAACATAATTTTTCACACAAGTAGAAAAAAGTGATCCGCCCGGGAATTGAACTCACGACCTCAGATTTACAAGACCTTTGCTTTGACCACTCGGCAACGTGAGCTTCATGATTAAGCTGGCTCCCGGGTTGGACTCCCTGGCGGGATCACTTTTTGTTTTCCATGTTATCCGATTCATTTTGATTAAAATATTTGAATAGATTGCTTGTCATTTTGAAAAGATTATAAGATTATATTATATCCCCCTCGGAATAGTACTTGTCAAATTTGAATAGATTCTATTAATTTGTGAGAAGTTAATTTTAAGAGTGTGGGTGCTTACAGACGCGCTGTTAGAATCATTATCGTATTGTGAGAAGGAATTTCGGTCAAACTGACTTTCGGTAAAGAAACCCGGATCTATAGCCTAACTACACAGGATCCACGTAAACTCCTCAAAAAAAAGTTTGGAAAGTTTTTTCAGATTATTTGTCATGTTCATATCGTGTTGCATATCAATGGACAACTGATTTATTCCCCTTTACAACAACACGTCTTGTGAATGTAGTGGGTCTCAAACAGAATGTGCCAAATCATAGACCATCGAATTTTCGATGGTCTATGGCCAAATTGAGTTTATATAGACGAGCCAATGGTTAGAATCCCTATACGGCCATTTATACCATGATTACTGGGATCCAGTAAACTGGTGTTGTGACTGCCCAATTGGAATAAAAGCCGCTTATATTGTATTGCGTTGTAAACTTTTAGCATTCTCTTGCCTCCTTGTAAAACCTGTGATGGAATGCAGTTTAAAATCCCCGCCAATCCTGCATTATTTCACATTTTAGATAAGATGGATGGACCCCGTCAATGTCTGAGATGTAGGAATGTGTGAAATTGGATTCGTCTATGCTATGGTGTAAGAGGTATTTATATATGAGATATTATAAATATTCCAGGATCTGTGATAAATGAGACATAACGTAACAATGTTATACTTTATTGAGCATAACTCCATAAATGTACTTTGTAGAATAAATCAAACTTACTTCTTTAGAATCCTTATGACCATGCAGAGAAACACATATTACCAAGGCCAATTTTGAACTTATCATCATCAGTCGGCTGCGGAGCAGGTGACTACAAGCTTTCTCCAACTATTGCGATCTTGGGCAAGCGAAACAATTTTGTTTGGCTGCAGCATCCCTTCAGTATCTCCCAGGAGGTGCTGTACATACTGTAAGTACAGTGTGCGCGGCCGTCCCGGTTTCCTCTTCCCGTGTGGTGGAATATAAAGGGCATATTCTTTCACATGCTCGTCGTCTTCAAGACGCAGTATATGGCCGAAAAATTTGAGTTGATGAATCTTGACTCTGGCAATCAGTGGAGTGGTGTTGGTCAGATTGTAGATGGTTTCATTTGGAATCCGATCCACACGCTTGATGTTTAACATGACTCTGTAGCAAGATGTTGCAAAGGCATTGATCTTGTTTTCCATGTCCTTGGTGATTACCCATGACTCGCACCCGTACAGAAGGACAGTAACACAAGTTGTCTCAAACAGCTTGATTTTTGTCGCGATTGGCAGGGATGGGCTTCTCCAAAGGCGTTCCAGTTTCCAGAAAGCGGCCCAGACTAGTGCTTTTCTTCGTTTTAGGTCTCCAATCTTGGAACCCAAGTACTTGAAGTCTGTGACATGGTTGATGGTGCTACCATAGACTTCAAGTGCTGGCTGGGCGTTACGTTTTGCAGTCATATATTCTGTCTTAGGTGCGCTGATGCAGTCCTAGTAAGCTGTGACTGGGCCCCGGGTATAGAAGATTCCAACAGGGCAATATCATCAGCAAAATCCAGGTCATTCAGCATCCTAGCAGGATACCTGCTTGACCGACGTGGGTAGGTAACAATTCCAGCATCAATTCCAGAAGTTGATTTCTTCAGGAGGTAGTCTACCAGGATAATGAACATGAATGGTGCCAACACATCACCCTGAAGCACTCCAGTTGTTACTTGGAAAGGCTCTGAGATACTTCCATCTACCATCTTCCATTGACCACAACCTTTGGTATTCCATAATGCCGCAGCACTGAGAACATGACTGTCAAGGGAAGTTGGTACTCCTTGAAGCCTGCCATGATCCTCCTCAAAATGTGTATTTGCCGAGCACCTTCGACCTGATCTAAAGCTAGCCTGGTTGCTTCTCAGTAAAGGATCAATGTGAGGTCGAGTCCTGTTCAGAAGGATATTGTTGTACACTTTTGCGGCAATGGACATAAGCGAAATATCACGATAGCCTTTCTTTGGTAAAGGAATGATGACATTTGTGATCCATTGACGTGGCGGTGTCAGCGTTGAGAATACTTACATACAGAATTTGATAATCATATCAGTCATGCTATCCCCTCCTCCCTGAAGTGCTTCAGCAGTTATAGCACAGTCCAATGCTGCTGCCTTGTTGATCTTCATGGCTGCTATTGCTTCGACTACTTCTTCACGAGTTGGGGGCTCAGTGATAATAGGAAGATCTTCAACAGCTGGTGCAGGAAGTTCTGAAGCTGCTGTGCCACTGTCGTTGTTAAGGAGTGAGCTAAAATATTCCTTCCATTCCTCAAGCAGTTCATGGTCACTGGTTGGGGCTGATCCATCTCTCTTTTTGACTTTTACCCCTTTCCTTGAGTTCTTCCCAGAAAGCGAGTGTATGATTTTCCAGGTGGTGGTGTAATTCCCCATTTCATCGGCCAGCTTCAGGTCTTCCATCTGCTTATTGAGGGTAGCAAGCTTATTAGATTTATAGGAGTTGTTAAGGCTGGTGTTCAAGTTCCTCCATCTTTCTCCAGATTGACGAGACTTTGAAATAGAGTACCGCTTTTGGGCCTCATTCCTTTCAAGTTTAAGTCTGATGGTTGCATCTGATACCCAACTTGGCAGTCCGCATGGCTTTTGCTTTCCAATAATTTCCTCAGCAACTTCACGAACTGCTGTCTCAAAGGTCTCATACCTATCAGAGATGGGTGTGGCATCATCCATGCTCAAGACCTGGAACTGATCTGTTCGATAGCTCCAGCTGAAATTCCTCCTTTGTATCATGATCTTGCAACTTCTTCCAATTGAAGGTTTTCCTTGCAAGATTTTGCACTTAATCCTTGTGTAAAATTTAACATGATTTGCACGATGGTTACGAGAATCAATTAACCATGTAAACAATAGTACCACCTCCCGCATGATACGCTTATGCAAAAATATACTATTATTTGCAAGAGCAAATTAATGCAGAAGTTGTCATGATTATGCTGTATGTAACTTATCATATGATGGTTGCATAATACCAGCCCCTTCAATTGACGGGCATCATGAGAGGGAGCGAGCTGGCACGTTGAAATGCCTGTGCATTTGGATGACACTCAAAAGGACAAATTAACGCCCGAGCTAGCCCGGGGGAATATTCAATGGCTAAAGTGTATATTAAGTTGTGCAGTTGCCTTAATATTATTTCCCAATTGTGGAAAGTGTACATGAAAACTGCACCCAAGTGATAGTCGGTGATGCCGTTTAATTAGGTTCTTGTGTCAGCTTGTACGATAGCTCCTAGCCAAAAGGTCTTGATATTAGCATGATTAGAATTTCATTTATGCATTGAAGCCATTAAGTACCAATGGGGAAGAAATCTCTTACCTACTTACACATGTTATGTACAAAATGTGGTTGGTACGGACATGAACTTCTTCGGATTGGGTTCCTTTTTAGCTGCTTTATTTTTCAATTTACATTTCAAATATACCATTTGACAACAACTTCTATTAACTTCTATTAAAACTTGACAGAACTGACGCTTTACCAGGCAGTCTACTATCAGTAGGTGTGTTTATAGTGGCTGTATACGGAAAGATTATACTGCAATACCCGTTATCTTCGCAGTACTTATATGCTAAATAATGGATAATCTGACTCACTATAAACGCGCTCAAGACATTATCAAAATGAAAGGCATGTGAAAGCAGTAAAGCACCCACTTGAGCCAGTGGTACCTTTTGTTCTCATACAGCCAACGGGTGTGATTGAGTCGTCGCAAGCACAAAAAAAGCACACTTTAGCCGTTAATGTGCAGTTATTTACAACCCACCCTATTTTAGGCGCATTATTAAAAGGCATATTCAGTGGTCCCAAAGAATGTGTAAAAAAATTAAGATTGGTCATATTGCTAAGTGTGAAGAACTAGTCTTTAAAATGGAATTTTTTGAAAATGCACCAAATTTCATATACTGGTATCAATCTTTTAGAGCATTTGGTAGAAAATGCGGTATCAAATTGGAGCTAACTAGATGCTGCACACGACTGTGTCAATCAAATTGTCATAACATGAGGAGGTTTAAATTTATGACGGGTTATGTAAGTGCGGAGCTTCTTTATGCGTTACGTTATTTTAATAACGTGAAGCGCCCAGTCAGATGTATTTCACACCTGCCAAACACAAGTCACCTAATTTCACAAACTGCGCGTTGAATGTACACTCTCATGAATATTGATTGGCAACATTTTCCAATAATTATGTCAGCGCACAAATCGGACACAATAGATGAATAGACGCTGCAGTCCGTTGGTTTTGAGGACTAACTTGGGCAACCGCCCCTTAACATAAATTCGCCTTAACAAAAAAGGGGTCACAGTGTTGGTGTGTGATGGGTATGGGGTGAGTGTAATATTACAATATGGGTATCTCTGGGTATATGACCTTGTAGGACACGTGTATCATTATATGATATTGTGTAATTACTCACGTTCGAATGGAAATTTAAAGTAATTGTTGTGGGAACAAGAATGAGTGTTACCATTCACCTCAACTTGACCTTCTTGAAATGTATACTCTTATCAATTATTTATGTAATTTTTCCCCTCTGAGATAATTAAAATCCAAGCGCAATGGTCCAGTGGCGTAACTAGGGTTGGTAGCGCCCGGGACAAGAAACAAAATTGGCGCCCCTATCCCCCCCCCCAGACTATCTTAGACGCGGGCAATTTTCTAAACAATTGCGCGCGGAGCGCGCGACATTTTGGGCAATTAAGGCCTACCACTAATTAATTTTGGTTACTAGAAGTTGAATATCGGTCTTAAAATGTTCTTTCAATTGATTTTGTGCTGAAATGCGCGCGAAGCGCACGAAAATTTTGACTTTCATCGCTTGGAGGGGCGCAGAATCGATGCTTAATCGGGCAATTTGGCGCCCGGGGCACGTTGCCCCCCCCCCCCTTATATAGATGAGCACTCCATTATAATGCCTCTTTGAAAGTGTCTTGGGAAGTATTTCTTGAACTGCATATCTCCTTGTCTTGGGTCTCTGGACTTAGGACCAGACTCTGGTGGGTTAAACTGGTTTTAAGGGATCCCAACCGTCTCGCTTCCCTCAGACATATAATTAAATCATCATCAGAGATTGGGCACTCTATCCTACTTTCAGGCTAGGAACAGCTGGTATGAGTGGCGTAAACCAGCGTGCCAAGTCAATGCCCCATATTACCCAGCAGACCCTTGGGCTAGAGTCAGCTGAGCAGAGTTTGCACTGCTGGAACTTGTGCAACCTTTCTTTTACTGTCACTAATTATAAACTTTTTTTGATTATTTTCTGAATACTTTCAAATATCACCATGATTAATAACTTTTAAATCATTTTATTTATCAAAAATCGATTATTGGATGAGAACTGAGAAGCCTCCGAAAAAGGCGCTCCACGTCCCGTCATGGACGCCCAATACAAGGTTATTCGTACAATCATAGACGTGTTTTAGCCTCTTGGCCATCCATATAATTTTAATAAAAATACTTTTGAGTAGAAAGTACGCATTGTACATGTTGTATTATAGCCATTCCTCGAATGATAATTCACACATGAGTTCATCTTTAATTTACTATCGCCTCCCCACCACCGCCCCCTATCCTTTTTCTAGTTTAATTTGTCAAACAGCGCAAATTTTCGATCTATCACACCCCTTTCAGAGTAATTAATCGTAATTGTTTTTACAAACCATAGCTTCAATAACTTTCTATGGAATCAAATACGTACATATTGTCCGATTTATTTATGTGTTTTACGGGCTGTTAACATTGATAAATAGACTATGGTGTAGTAGACTGGTCTTGGCATGTTGACAGCTGCAATTACCAAGGAAAGACGCGAACCTGGTAAATGCCTTTTCAGATTTCTACAGTTCTACTGTTATTCATGCAAAGACTAAAATGATAATAACGCTAACCGTTGGTTTTTTTAAGTCTGGATTTACCCATAAGTGTGATACGGCGGCGCTAATTGGAATATAGAATAAAATGCGTCAGTCCCTCCAAATCAGCCCTGTAAATTAGAGAAGGGCTAACAAAATACACGCTTCCCGGGGTATGCTTGTTAAATCATTATTCTAGCTATATAAAAAAGCTACCAAACTATATTGGGTTATTTTGATTTTATATTTTCTTTTTTATTAATGTATGTTTGTTGTTTTGGGGTTTTCTTTAGATCTAAGGCACTGTTAAGCTGGCACCACATGCTTTAACTACAAAATGATATGTATTAATGTAACACTGGATCATAAATGTGTTCTCTTCGATGTCATTGACATCATTGCCATACACCCCAACATAATCATGTACTAAATACAAAATAAGAACCCACTTTCTGGTAAGTGGTTCTTTGGAGACTTCAAGACAAGATATTTTACGTGTACCTACATGTTGAAACATGTCATGAACTTGTGCCCTTTGTAAATAATGTCCTTTGTATAACAAAAAGGTGTATCCATTACATATTTCTGACAATGATTATCCTTTTGCCATGGGTTATTTCATATTTTCCCTATGGCAATGGCATAAATAATATAATCATATAGAGTTATCGTAACCATATACTTCCTTTTGCCATAAGCTAAGGGTAAATTTGAGAAAGATCATGGCAAAAGAGGGTATTATGTTGGGTACGGTACGACATGATACACCCTTTTACCATAGCAGAATCAAAAAGTCAAATAATGGTATATTTCAAGATAGTTTTCATGGTAGATTAGTTCATTGATTTGAGACATGTGAACCCTACAGCGACTTCGTTGTTAGCTTTGTAGTCCGATACAATGGAAAGAAAATTACGCTATTATTCTGGCGTATTCATTAATAATTGCGCTAGTTGGAAATAATTAGGTTCCAAACTGACTGGTATAAAATCTCAAACAGACAAGATATGCATTTTATTTAGTAAATTGAACTGTATTCATCTGGATTTCGAGAATACATATACATTTTGTCACGCAAGTATAGAAATTATCTGATAATGAATTATTTCATGTTTGAGTACAACGTTAATGTGTGTTTATGTTGCAAAACGATACTAATGAATCATTAATTTTAATAGAAAGATGTAAAATCAATATGCAGTCAGGCATTGACTTTGTTATATAGCAAGTATTATTGAAAAATCGGGAACGTTAATTGTTGCAATGGTTGTATCGATGACAAATATCAATATGATTATTATTGAAATAGCTATAAATACTTAAACTGGTTAATTATGTTAGCCAAATCCAATAAATATTACTCACGGAACTGAGCTTTCGCCATCTTGGCTGATGGCTTGATCACAGATGAACTGGTCCACTGCTTTTCCCGCGAAACTTGGTTGCTATAGACGCATCCTCGTTACCCGGAAGTGATGTTGATTTAAGCAGTGGGTCATATACATGATCTAGAAAGTACGCACCCTCGTCGCGGTTGAGTGAGTTCTTCCCTTTTTCTGATTTGGATGGCCTCCTGACTCTTCTTGAGAAGGCGTTGGAGTCTCTATCCAGTAATTTGGCCCCTCCCAGTCGATGACGTGATTTTCTTGTGCTACGTGGTCGGTTATTGCGGACTTGTGCTGTTCAGTGGTAGAGAGCTTTCTGCTGGCTCTGGTGAAATTTTTGGTGGCGATCTTTTCAGTGTCTTTCTGATGCTCCTTCTTCCTTACCCCAAATGGTCTACCAGTCTCACCTATGTATGATTTATTACACCCTTTGCACGGGATGTCATAAACAACTTCACTGGTCTGATCGATGTCTTTTTGTCTTTCGGGTGGACAAGGACACTTTTTAGAGTGTTGGTTGGCTTCATGGCTGTTGTAAAACCATGCTTGCGGAAAACTCTTTGCAATTTTTCAGAGGTACCCTCCACATATGGTATAACCACCATGCCTTTGATTGGAGTCTCCGTTGTCTTCTTCTGAGGTTTTGCTGTTGTTTTGTCCTTCATTTGCTGTTTCACCTTGTCCATCGCCCACTTGGGGTATTCACAAACCGCCAATGCCTTTCTGATTCTTTGTTCCTCGTCTTTCTTGTCGTCTTCCTCCGTAACAATCTTGTCTTTTCTGTCCATTAATGTCCGGATCACCCCTAATTTCTGGTGAAGGGGGTGTTGTGATTTGAAGCTTAAATATTGGTCGGTGTGGGTTTTTTTGCGATACACAAGAAGTTTGACTGTACCATCTTGTTTACGGATGAGTAATGTGTCCAAGAATGGTATTTGGCCCTCTTTCTCTTCTTCATACGTAAACTTAATGTTCCCAGATTGATCAGTGGTGTTGAGATGATCAGTAAGCTTTTGTGTGCTGTCTTTGTTGATAATTTCCAAAATGTCATCAACATATCTCCTCCATAGCTTGGGCTTGCAATCTAGCGACGCAGTTGTTATTGCTTCCTGCTCCAGCCACTCCATGAAGAGATTTGCTACGATCGGACTGACGGGACTACCCATCGCGGCTCCAAACACCTGGCGGTATATTGACCCGCGGAAGCTAAAATATGTGGTAGTTAATACAAATTGGAGGAGTTGGATGATGTCATCTGGAGTGAGATTTGTTCTTGTATTGAGCGTCTTGTCTTTTTCCAGCCTGTCTTTGATGATGTCAACATCACTTCCGGGTAACGAGGATGCGTCTATAGCAACCAAGTTTCGCGTGAAAAGCAGTGGACCAGTTCATCTGTGATCAAGCCATCAGCCAAGATGGCGAAAGCTCAGTTCCGTGAGTAATATTTATTGGATTTGGCTAACATAATTAACCAGTTTATGATCTCAACAATCCTACCAAATGAATCTCTTTGCTGAAGCTATAAATACTTGATATACATTTGTCATTTTGTGGACGGTTTACATAGTTGCATACTGTAATCAAAATGATACCTGTGATGGCAGGTGCATCGTCCATATTATTATTATTATTATTATTATTATTATTATTATTATTATTATTATTATTATTATTATTATTATTATTATTATTATTATTACTATTACTATTACTATTATTATTAGTAGTAGTAGTATTATTAGTATTATCATTATTATTATTATTATTATTATTATTATTATTATTATTATTATTATTATTATTATTGCTGCTGTTGTTGTTGTTATGAGTAAAAAAAGCAGTTTCACAGTTAGAAACCTGTGCAAATTGATTCAAAACAATAAAGTCTAACATATCCAACTATAAGATTACTTGCTCGGTGCATGTTTGCCTAAATCCCAACCGTAATTCGCTGTTGTCGGTACGTACATTAGCCAGTAATTCCGTTAAGACTTGTGATTACACGACTAAAATGGGTATCAACAACAACTAATAGTCGTCTGGGATTCAGGTAAAAATGCACCTAGCAAGTAAACGTTTGGTTGTGATTTCGCATAGTTCATTGTTTTGAATCCTTTTGCGCGCGTTTCCGATATATGAAATTGCTACTGATGCAATATATATTAGTGTTTCAGTTACTTAAGATTATGTACACAATCATTAAAATAGATCTAATTTAATCATTACGGCAGAATACTTTTTGGCAAAACTTTTAGACATTTTAAAGCGAACTGCCACCACTTTCATTAGGCTTTGGGTTTAGAAACAGAGGCTTGGTTAGGATACGTGTAAGATTAAGAGACTGTGTTGTTAAGATTAGATGTCTGGGTGGCAAACACCATTGGGCTATTCCATTTGAAGTTTTTATTCCTTGTGTGGAAGATTAAGGTAATGTCTTCCGTAGGAGGTACATTGATTTCAACTGGAGTAGACATTCTCAAGTTGTTTATACATGTAGTAGAAAAGAAGTGAATGTGACAGAATGGTCTATTAATAGATTGTGGGTTTTTATGAGTATTAAAAGTAGAAAGCAATTTAGTTTGCTCTTTACAGAATGTGAAGAGAGTTTGTAGGCTCGCTAGATGTGTTGGACGTCGTGCTTCAAACCAGTTTGCATAGCCAATAATGTGCTATTTTGCAACGAAGGAGATTTTGAGTACATGAAGGTACTCCTTTCTCTCCAAAGGATTAAAATTCTTCTGTCGACTTGTTGGAGTCTGGTTTGTAAAACAACACATCTGTCAATAAGATGGATGAGTGCAGAAAGAAACCTGTTTCCTGGAGAAACAGAGTAATGGGTGAAAGAATTTTTGGAGATCGTCATCTGTGAAGGTGCAAGCAGCACCATTTCTGTGCGACGATTTTATACGCAAAGGATATATAAATGCAAGTGTACAATGGACTTCGCTGAACAGTGTTTTTTGCAGGATAAGCGAACAAGGATATCAGAACATTGTAACAGAACATTATAATCTACAAGAAGAAGACTGCTGATTAAGTACTGATTAGTTAAAATTGTGATTGTGTGATTATATTGTAAACATCTCAAAAAAAGTAACCACAAAACAAAAAGAAGTAACTCAAAAAAAGAATAACGATTAAGCATCATTAATTTGATCTCGTGCACTAGTTTGTAATGTTTAAATGTTTCCATGTTCCAGTGTATGATGCGTAAGCCTCTTCCCTTGTTTGTATGATTATATTAGGCTGGCGGGTAAGCATCATTAATTGATCTCATACACTGGTATGTAATGTGTTGTTTGTATTGTTTACCCCGCATGACTGCTCATATCCATAAGTAGCAGACTTGAGTCCTGTTTATCAGGGACAGTATGTGTAGCTCAGTGGTAGAGCGCTCGCCCGACAAGTGAGAGGTCTGGGGTTCAAGTCCACGCACAGGCAGGTATGTCCGGAGTTTTTTCTCTGGTATATCTGCCTATGCATGTTATGTTTCCATTTGTAATTTCACGTTTAATTGTGCTAGTGTGCGATGCGTAATTCTTCTTTCCCCTGTATGTTAACTAACCCCCCTTAAATAATGACCATTATTCAAAAACGGGCTATTGTATTACAAATCTGTAAAATGCGTTAGAAGCAAAATTTATTTCTGCGCATTTTGACACCTCATTTGATACGATAGCTCAGAAAACAATAAAACACCGGTCAATTTAATGTAGTGAGGTCCAGATTTGAAAGTTGCACTTACATACAATACAAAAACACTCAGATATCATTACACAGATTTCCTTCCATTATACTGAATAAAAAATCAATACAATTTACTGCAACTTTCAAATCTTGGGTTACATTGATTTAAATGTACGTTGTGACGTCAATATTTAGTCAATTGCTATACAAATGAGGTGTCAAAATGTGCAGAAATAAATTCTACTTCCAACGCATTTTACAGATTTGTAATACAATCGCCCGTTTTTGAATAATGGTCATTATTTAAGGGGGTTAGTTACTTTTTTGAGATGTTTATATGCATTTATTGTTCATGTATCAATCATATTTTACTTGTAATTAAAGACTTGGATTTTGTTAACTTAATCAAACAGTACATTATTGTTGTGCATTCCTGTGAATTTGGCTAAAAGATTATTTTGGCCTTGAGTCATATACGTCCACTGTCTGGGGGATTAAGATAATGTCTTCCACAAGGGGTGTGTGGATTTCAACTGGAATAGCCCATTGCATTTCCATTTATCCTGTGATCATGATGATATTGTTGACGTACATGTTCTTGACGTTATGAATCTACCTATACCGTTGTATTGTCGTTAACGGGCAACTTATTTGTTACCAAAACATTCTCAAACTTGTTTATGGTTTTTATTTCATATTTTGTTGCTGAGGGGGTGGGTGGTATTGAATGTAAAGAAATAAAAAAGGCTACATCCATTAATATAAGTTCCAACTTCAAAGTCGCTACCTTTTCATTTTGAACAACGGTATTTTATATCTACTTCAAAACATTGTTCTCTCACGAGCTTGATGAATTTGACATAAAGAAATCGATGAAATGGTTATTGTCGTGATCATTTATGAACTCTACACACAATATATTTAGGCTGTAATTTCGTATGCCCTGATATCCTCCTTTTGTTAAGGAGGGTCGGAGATAAACATGACCTAGCGGTGTCTGCGCTCAAATTTTTTAGACAAAAAATACGGACACACAAGAGGAATGATTTGGGTTCAAAACCGAGGCTTGATTAAAGGGTTGTCATTTGTTCGGGAGAGGAAAAAGTCCAAAACCTATGAAGAAATGCGATTATTGGCTTGTCTCATTTCCTATAAGATCAATGTAATTAATTTTAAGTATGCGAAGTTATATTATCTTTTCCAGCTCCAGTGACACCTCATTAATTTCCCTGGACCGTTGGATGCATTGAGATATGTATTAGCATTTTATTTTATTTCTTTAAATCAATATAACAAGGCGGTACTGCTAGCCTACTGGTGCCCCTCCAGTGAACATTGCCCTAATCCTACCCAGGACATAATGTGAGGTGTTACTGGAGTTGGAACAGTTAATAGTATAGACGAATCCAACGAGCCAAGTCATGGTCAGGATTTGGTCGGCCATTATTGGGTCCCCGCATGCACCATACAGGTGTTGTGAGTGCCCAATTGGGTGGATTAAACCCGCTTAAAATTCGATGTTTTGTCTACGTGTAACACGGGTGATAGAATGCAGTTTAAAATACCCTCCAAGGCCGCATCATTTCACATTTTAGGTGAGATAGAGCCGACGGGGACCCAGCTAATGGCTGCCATTGAGGTGTAGGAATGTGTGAAATTGGATTGGATGTTTATTACAGTACGTCAGTACCTGTGCAGGCCGGTCCCTATGTGAGTGGTCGAGCTTTCGTCCACTCACACAGGGACCGGCTGCATTGGTACTGAATGTGACTACCGACGGCGTACTCGTACGTAGAAATATTATAACTTGGAAGAAAGTATATTTTATAATATACTACAGTTTTGTAGTTTAACGGCTTAAACTGGATAAATATGGCTCCTGTCAACCCACTCGCCTTAACACAGAAATATTTTCATGGCATTTTTATGTTGTGAAGGTAAATGGATTATGTACGTGCCCGTTGTTTGATTGTTTCGTCTTACTCATTTTGGGGTTTTGCTTCTTTTTTTTTTTTTTTGCTTTCTGCAATATACTATAGATATATTATTTTCTTGTGTAAGTTTGCTACTGATAAAAAGTCGTGACCTTTTGTGGTCACGGTTATATGAACACATTCAGTCCATTCACTCAGGTTCACTACTACTACGATTTCAGTATAAAGTAGTAAAAAAAGGTAGTTAATTTTTGTGCTGGGAAAATGTTGCACGGCTGGTAGACACTTACGAGGTAAATTAACACACTCTATGCGCATCACCCTTGCACTCGATATATATAGGTTTTAAAAAGCCACGCAATTTGAAACAAAATGTAATTAAAAAAATTAGGATTATGTTTGACATTTTGATGAAAAATGTATTCAAATGAGTACAAACATGTCAGGTATGGGTTCATTGGTTCTATATTATAGTCTGTGGGATTTGAGAGAAAATATCAAAATTTGTGACTTGTGATGTCAAACCTACTGTATTGTCAGGTATTAAGGTCATCTCAGTGTCTTTTTTGCACATTTCTATAGTCCTTGTCATTATTCGTGTCTTTAAAAGATCAGTAGTGCAAAACGAGTTCGCATCTATTGTACTCTCGTAAAATGCAAGTGTCTTTTCTTTAGTTCAGATCTATTACCGTGTCTGGTTATGATAATGCACTGATATATAGGTAGAAAATTAGCCACACGGTAGACTCACCTGGATATACGGTTCGTCAGCCCAAGGAGTTGACAATACTACTAATCGTTATACATTGGTTAACGTTCTGTCCTGACCCGGGCCGGGAACATACAGGTAGAAGTGCCCAAATATAAATTGTTCAAAATTGTACTAAGGCGACGAAAAAACCCTGTTCTACGAGCCCTGTTCTAAAGAATTTGCGTTGTGGAGATTTATTTTGTTTTATTTTGCTAAAATCATGTAAAATAAGCCGTTTGGGAGCCAAAATCTTCAGACTCTTGTCAGCTTTTTCATTTTTTTTGTGTGAAATTTTAGCCTCCAGAAAAAAAAAGAAAGAACGAAATAAACCGTCCGTCCGACCGACCCTACTTGAAAGGTCCGTTCGATCGTAGAACAGGGTTTTTTTTCGTCGTATACTATACTAATAAGCAAGGTTTTGGTAGTGAATAAAAATGTTAAAATGATCCATTCTCGTCTGAAAGATCCTGAGTAATTGGGCTTGCACATACAATTTCTGAGACAGTCACTTCAGATGTTGTTCATATTACCATAATACACTAGCTTTTTTCGTTTAGCTGCACCTTGTTGCATTAATTTATAAGAATAAATAAGAAAAAAATGTATGCACACGACCTAGAATTGAACCTCGCGGAACGCCATATGATCCATAAGGGATGAAATCAAATCTCGACCGGTGGTTAACCGGCGGTTCCGTCCAGTTCCGTCCGGTTGCCATTGTTTAGATTAGAACAATAGCAACCGGACGTAACCGGATGGAACCGGTGGTCAACCGCCGCCCGCCGTTCGAGTTTTGATTTCACCCCTAAAGTATTATGTTGCAGTTAGGATGCACATATTCCTTGTTATTATCTTAGTACATAAAAACTATTCATGACGTTATCATGTCCCGGGTATCATGGTTATCGATTCCATTACTCGTTGACTGCCGATAAAACGCCCAATAAAGACTTAGTCACCGGACCGCGCCGGCCAGTTAAAGTACATGCCCTATCACACCACTCCACACCATACATAAATTCTCCCAGTCACATTTCCCAAATATGAAATTAAAAAAGTCAAATTTTAATTTACTTCTTTTAAAGTTTGGCAGAGGCGGGGTTCGAACTCACGGCGCAACGCTTAGTACTCTATGAGCCTAGCGCCTTAGACCACTCGACCACTTGTCTTGTTGTTATTTAATTTGAAACTTATTTAAAAATATAATCGCTACCACGTGACAAGCAAAGACAGAAAACGCATTATATTTTGGAATTTTATCATTAATGTGTATTATAATAGAGCTACCATTATTTATATTGTTGAATTCTCAAGCGCATCATTTCGAATTGAGTTTTTATTCCTAAAGCCCGATACTGACTCCACCTGTACATTTTAATTTCATCGCGGGATGCTGAGATGTTTGAAAAGCATCGCAGTATCGCATACCGCTGCGAAGTGGAGTCAGGATCGGGCTTAATTCGAACCACCAGCATCCATGGTTCGATGTAGAGAGTCTTACAAGATACAAGATACAAGATATCTTATCTATCTATCTTATAAATCTTTGCGCACAAACAAATTTTGAACCGGTTGTTGTGACCTTAGTTGATGAAGCGCACTTTTAACGTTCATTTAGACTGGATTTTATAAACATTTGCAACAGATTTCTGCATTTTCAGATGCAGAGAAGTCAAAACAATACAAATATTGGGAAACTTAATCAAAATACGTTGTATTTTCGACTAAAGACACTTTAAAAAAAGTTTTACATTTTGTAAGGATAATCGTATTTTCGCTGACCCCAAATTTAATTAAAGTGTAAAGGTAAAAAACAAGTTGTTCCGATTCTTTCCGAAAAATGGGAACAGATTCTATCATAAGACAAACGGAAAATCAATTCTATCAAATTGCCTTCACATGTGCCCCAGACCGCCCACATAGGTAAATTTGCCCCTAAATGTTTCAAATATATGACTTTCTACTTCCGATTTTGGTAATATTTCCTTCCCACAAGGCATTATTTTTGGCTATGTTATCCCATCTGTCCCATAATGCATTCATATTTCCCGCCCTTTCCTGCTCACAAGGCCGCATTTAGTCCATAAGCATTGGTCGCTTGACTGCAGCTTTAGAATTGAAAATGTCATGTCATAGAAATGTTACGTCACCGATTGGGATATAATCCTGAGGATTATGATATAACTATTAGTTGACGTGTATAGAAACGTCAATGTACGTCGTACATGTCGGCAATGTGTTTGGAACTTTGATGATGGTTAGTTGTGATTCCTTCTCATCTACTATTTCCATGTTTGAAGTGACCGCCAATTATGACCATTTGATATTTAATAGGGGCCTACCAGCAATGTGGAAAAAAAGAAATAATGTAGTGCCAAAATAATGTACCCTTTTACGGAAGGAGCAAAGTTTAACAAGTTACAACTCCGCTTCTGCAGTACGAATGTCAGCGGCGAATGTCAGGTTATTATTTCCCAGTCTTGAAAAAAAATTGCAGGCAGAGGTGGGAATCGATCTCGGTACCTCCCGGTTAAAACGCACTGTGCAAAACCACTAAGCCAACTAAATATCTGTCGTGAGATGCTTGACATTAATCTTTGATATTGCTGAATGGAACAAATCGCGGAATTAAATCAGTAATAAAAGAAGTAGATTCTTATTTAGCGGCCAAATTGGATAAAAGGGGAAATGTTTGTCCCTGCTCTAAAGAAAATATAGGTTAGAAAATTATCAAATAAATTTAAATTAAAAATTGAGACTTTATATTTATTTATTTCACAAGGCGGCATTTTCACAGACAAACACTGTATACGCTAAAAACTTGACCCTCATTACTAGATGATGGCATAGCTCAGTGTTAGAGCATCAGACTTGTAATGTCAATATCGTTGGTTCGAATCCGCCTCCCAGCAATGGTTACTATGATTTTAATGCTACGCTACAATTTGTTCAATTTTTTTTCATTTATTTATTTATTCATTCATTCATTCATTCATTCATTCATTCATTCATTCATTCATTCATTCATTCATTCATTCATTCATTTATTTAAATAATTTGATATATATTTGAAAGGGGTATTTGAGCAATTTGAAATGTTTACCCCCGTATAATCCTATGGGGTCATTTTGAACCCACCCCCTCCCAAATTGCCAAAACCTATGAGTTTAAATCATACATAATGATCAGTACGTCAATCATGAGTGAACACCGGTTGGTCACTGCATTCATTTGGGAATGGGTAGGCACTGCAGCTTGATTCACCATCCACAACATGATAATGTGTGCACATGCTACATTATATACACTTGTAGGCCTATGTTGTTGTTGGTGTATAAGTAATGGGCCTTGCAATTGAAATGCCTCAAGCTTTTAATCCGATATGCAGATTATCTATTTGTTTTCATGAATTGGAAGACATTCTTTGATGTATTACTGAGCTCAATGATCTGAAATTACTGGAGTGTGAGGTCAGCATAGTATTTTATTAACAGAAAGTATAGAGGCCCTGCATGAAATTATCGATTGGCTCCAAACAAAGGATTTGAGCCGGTGTCCTTCACCGCAGTTATGGCGGAGTGCAGTCCATTCAATCAAATGTTGTCATCAACCTATTTGATTGCAATCATGCTTTTGTTGAATGCATTTGAGTAGTCCGCCATATTTACGGGATGATATGTCACATGCAAGGCCTCTATTCTCCAAATTCATTTCCTAATGTATGTGAGAATGATACAATAATGACATGATGAACATAGTCATTGATGCATCAGTTTTAAAATAGACTAGGCGGTTACCATATTTGGCGGTTCTCGGCTGGGCGCGATTACCAGGCTGATGGTGACATGTCCATATGACAGTTTTTACAAATTTGACCTCAGATGACCTCTGGCGACCCCAAAATGACCTTCCAAAATTTGGCTCTAAATGTTGACTGTACCCACCAAGTTTCATGCCCATACGACAGTTTTAGTAATTTGACCTCAGATGACCCCTGGGTGACCTTGGATGACCCCAAAATGATCTAAACTTATAACTCTAAATGTTGACTGTACCCACCAAGTTTCATGCCCATATATGAGTTTTACTAATTTGACCTCAGATGACCCGTGGTGACCTTGGCTGACTCCAAAATGACCTTAAAAAATGTTGTTTTAAATGTTGACTGTACCTACCAAGTTTCATGCCCATACGACACTTTTTAGTAATTTGACCTCAGATGACCCCTGGGAGCGGACCCCGGTGTCAGATGACTTTAAAACGAACATAAACATCTTCTTGACAGGACAGAACTACACCCACCCACCGAGTTTGAGCCCCGTACGACCTACGACGGCCTCACATTAGCAGTCACAGACAAAACCTAAATCTACAGAATATATCCATTACTCGTCTCGAAAGAGCTCAAAATAAATAACTTAGAAAATTTTCTTGATGTCCTTTAACATGTTTCCACAGTTAACCATCGTTAGCCATGGATATCTATGCTGTAGAACTGACCGGTGACTAAGTCCGATTTATTGGGACGTTTATCGACCATCAACGAGTAATGGAGGCAGATCGGCACTTTGTTTTCAAATATCTAAAGTTTTACAAACTGTTTCCCATTCCATTTGCACAGCCATATTCACTAAAGTTATTCTACAAGCAGATACAGTATTGAACATATTCCCATATGGCGCAAATTGATTGGATCCTAAGTCTTCTATTGTTAACATGACCCTGTTATAAATCCGTTCACTTAGATCATTTACGTCATAATGTTGCTGGTACACTTTTATACATATACAATTCTTCCCCTCGGGGTAAATGCGAAATTCAAGTCCCGTAACTTTAAGAAGTACTTTTAGACCTTTGCTTTCCAATTTGTTCAAATAAATATGCCCCTGGTATAGTTTTTTATGACGATTGAATATTAGCGCTTATTTGACACAAGCTGATGCACATGATGATATGAGCCTCATCAGTAAAATGATAACACATGATTAAGTCATGTATGAGTAATTAAAAAATGACAGACACGTCTCTATTGTCAAATTCAGGTGAGTTATATCATGATATAGAACGTTTTGATTGAATGAAACTGATCTGATCCTCTAACAAAATTCATGTGAGTTATATCATGATATAGAACGCTTTGATTGAATGAAACTGATCTGATCCTCTAACAAAATTCAGGTGAGTTATATCATGATATAGAACGCTTTGATTGAATGAAACTGATCTGATCCTCTAACAAAATTCATGTGAGTTATATCATGATATAGAACGCTTTGATTGAATGAAACTGATCTGATCCTCTAACAAAATTCAGGTGAGTTATATCATGATATAGAACGCTTTGATTGAATGAAACTGATCTGATCCTCTAACAAAATTCAGGTGAGTTATATCATGATATAGAACGCTTTGATTGAATGAAACTGATCTGATCCTCTAACAAAATTCAGGTGAGTTATATCATGATATAGAACGCTTTGATTGAATGAAACTGATCTGATCCTCTAACAAAATTCAGTTATCACCTGATATAAACTTCTCAAAAAATTGTTTTCAAGCATATAGCTGAGATTATATGTGACATGTTCATATCGTGTTGCCTATCAATGGACAGCTAATTTATTCCCCTTTACGATGACACCACATTTGTAACAATCACCCTTTCCACGTCCGAATACTGGTACATTTCTTGTGATTGGGTCTCAATTGACCATTATTTTGCTCTCAAACAACACTAATCACTATTTCACTAGCGTGTGGAAAAACCATATGCAGCAACAACAGCCTGGTACCTCCTCCTCGTGCTGCTCACCAGCCTGGTCACACGTTGCTGTGGGATGGCATTCCATTCCTCAATCAGGATTCATCGCAGGTCATTCAATATGGTTGCATCGGCTACTCTGGCACGCACAGCACGACCAAGCTAGTCTCACAAGTGTTCAATCTGGTTGAGGTCTGCGCTAATTGCAGGACATTCCATTCTCTCTACTCTCATATTATGTATGTAGTCATAAGTCATTGATAATCCTGGCTCTGTGGAGGCGAACGTTGTCATCTGGGCGGATTGCATTAGGTTACAGATTGCGAAGATATGGGATTGCAGCTTGCTGCACAGAAAAATTGTAAATTTGGCACATTCTGTTTGAGACCCACTACATTCACAAGACGTATACTCAATCACTAAAAAGGGGATTGTTTCAAATGTGGTGTCATTGTAAAGGGGGAATATATAAGCTGTCCATTGCAACACGGCATTTTACATGTCACAAATAATTTGAGGTAGATGTTTGGAAAAAAATTCCAAACTTTTTTGAGGAAAAAATTCCAAACTTTTTGTTTTTGTATAATCAGTGTAGGAGAGTGCTAAATATGGAACATGGCCATCCTAGGACTATTCGGCTGTACTGGGTTAATCTCATTATCGCCACACGTTGTCAGATTGGCTGTACCAGGAAATCCACACTTGATTGGATTGGATTGGATTATTTTGATTTAATTTGATTGATTGAAAATCCAGCCAAGTAAACATACAAAAAGCAGAAAAAAGGCAAACATAGTCAACGGGGTCCCTGGAGGATTTCTTCTGCAACCCCGTTGATAAAAAATAAATAGGGACATTATGCAACGAAAAAGGAATTATGGAAAGTATCAGTCCGGATGCGATGGAAATGGCGGGAATCTATATGTTGACAGCTTGCCTGGAGAAAAAGCTTGATAGGGTCAGCCCAGCTCATGTTGTATTTGCTACACCCAACAGCAAACATAAAACGAAGATATTCAAAACGAGAAAGAGTGGTGGGAACCTCAAGTGTCTTGAGCCTAGTGCTGTATGAAGGCTTGGAATGCCAAGGACTAGGAAAACAGTATCTGGTGAAACCTTCTCTGGAACCCCTGCGATCTTCTCTGTTAGGAGCCCAAACTGGTGATTATCCAGGATAGAGCAAAGTAAAGCTTCTTCATGGTATCCGGATCATATACAGTTTTTGGCCTAAAAGAATGACATGACCGTTGTTTACATTTGAGAGTGACCAGAGCGTAAGCACGGCAGTGCGGTTCTGATTGGCTGAATCAATCGTCTGACAATCATAGCAACAAACCGAAAATCTGATTGCCCGATCATACTGCAGTTACTGTCCGTTTTCCTATACACAATACACAGTGCTCTCACCATTGACGCGTGACCTTTACAAATGATCTACGTTGGAAGAATGGGCACTTGCCTAGTTAACATCACTGTGTGAAAAATAACCAGCCAATATGTTAGCTATTCTCCAAACTTCTAGCAAATATATTTCTCTAACATGACCTAAAATTACAGCTAGGTTAGATGTTCAGAAATAGTCGCACTTTTGTAAAATATGAGTGAGGGCAAGGCATAGCTAGCCAACTCCCCGTGTTAATTGAATGGAGATTTGACCGAAAATATTGGTATCGGACCGCTCACTTCTGAAGGATGCCACAAAAAACGGTACAAGCTACATTTTAACTATTCTCTGGCAATCATCATGATGAGTTTCTTATATAGTATGCCGAAATTGGGTACTGTAGGTGATTGACAAATGGTCGCACTTTTCTGATAAATAAGTGACAGTGAACATGAAATATCAGCGCCCATAAACCCAAGTTAGTAGCTAGTTAGTGGAGGCCGTCACGGGACTGATTATTGATTATTGAAGTGCCTTATTAATAGATACGCACGATTTAGGGCAAGAAAAACAAACCGGGACACGTTTGGAGACATCATCATCATCATCATCATCATCATCATCATCATCATCATCATCATCATCATCATCATCACATCATCATCATCATCACTTTCTACATTTTTTCTAAACAACATAGGGCCTACCGTTTTAATAAGATTTTTTTCTTGAAATGCATGTAACTATAATTATTGTTTAGAGCGTGATGAAATAAAACATCACGATTTTCATCACAAAACAAAATATGCATAAGAAATCGTTTGTTTTAGAGCGTGATGATGAAATAAAACATCACGATTTTCATCTCGAAACAAAGTAATACATAAATCAATTTTTCGTGAGTGATGAAATAAAACATCAAAATTGTCATCACGAAACAAAGTAATACATGAGAAATCGTTTGTTTTAAAGCGTGATGAAATAAAACATCACGATTTTCATCACAAAACAAAGTAATAGGCCTACAAAAGAAATACATTTTTCAAGAGTGATTGAATAAAACATCACGATTTACATCACGGAACAAAGTAATACATAAGACATCGTTTGTTTGATTGCAATCAACCGCGACAGTTCGTCTCACACACATAACAATGCACTGCGATCAAATAGGTTGATGACAACATTTGATTGAATGGACTGCACTGCGCCATGATTACGTGCACCGGTTCAAATCCTTTGTTTGGAGCCAATCAATAATTTCACGTACAGCCTCTATGCAAATTAGAGTTTACACACGCTGCAGCTGGGGTAATCGACCGAAGCTTGTTGCCGTTAGTGATCGAATGCATGAGCTTATTTGCTTTACTGAATCGATTTACTGGATTAATTTCCTGTTAACTGGGTTTAATGCCACAAAGGTCGAATCGCCTTTGCCATGGACCATGACTGCATCATGTTATGCGTCAAAAGCTCCTCGTTTGTCGCGTCAATCTGAGCAAGGGACTGCCATGAAACCGAGTGTAATCCATCCGTTTTTTGGATGAATCCAACCAAATGTTGGGTCTTACCTATCGAGATGTGTGTTGGTAGAAACGGTTTCAAGAGGAATGTCACCCAGGTTGCATCTAACGGAAAGAGGACGACGGGATCTTGTAATGTGTCACGCATTTAGCAGTACTGTGAGGTTTATTAATGGTACTCCACGTCCTGGTTGCATAAGTCCGCCTGAAGCAGAACTTCATCCTGAGGAGAAGTAATAAATTTCTGCACCGGGTTTGTACAGTACCGTAAAGATGAAACAAAACTAGGAAGATCAAGAAGATGGACATTAAAAAGTAGGGGACCTAAAATGGAGCCCTTTTGGACTCCGGTTAGTGGCACGAATCTAATCGGAGAATATTAAACTCTGTTGCTCCCTTTTTTTATTCTATTGCAAAGGTACGAGATTTGAACCATTTGGTCAGCCAATGTATGGACATGTATACCCATTTCATGTGTCCTATACTGTGGGAGCTAACTTTCCAAATTATTTTAATATCAAATGGATACGACCAAAGTTCTAAACATGCGAAAGCTTTATCCGAATTCAAGATGGGTGCCACAACTCTACACGCTTTGCGTTTCTGTGGCATCCACATCACTTACACCACATTATTAAAGTATTATTTTGTAATAGTAATATTAGTATCTCAATTGTAAATTATTTGCCATTGCAATGTGCAGAAATAAATTCTGCTTCCAACGCATTTTACAGATTTGTAAAATACAATTGCCCGTGTTTGAATAATGGTCATTAATTAAGGGGGGTTAGTTACTTTTTTGAGATGTTTACTTCAGTGGCTAGCACTGTTTTCCAAGCAGGTCCTCATGTATTAAGTAAAATGATATTTACAAGATTTACAGAATATCTACAAAAAACCATAATACTTACAAGATTATACAAAAATATAAATAGATTTTAAGTATATACTTAAACAATATAATAAATCTAAAAATACATACAATAATAATAAATGATTATAATTCAGAAGCAATGATGCTTGTCTTGAATTTAGGCAATTACAGAGTTTCAAGGTTCACACGAAATGAAGGTGGTATATTTTGCAGCTCTTACAATAAATGTACGTTTACCACAATTAGAATTGTATTTGGGCACATTCAATGTGTTTGAAGAATGATTCCTTGTTTTGTGATCATGGGCATTATGAATAAAGTCAATCTGATTACATAAATATTCAGGACACATATTTTTTTATACATTTAAAAGTAAGAATAATCATGTGATTAGACCATCTATCACAAAGTTGACTCCAATTTAAAGAATTTAACATATCATCTACTGGTGTTTTAATATCAGCAAAGAGATTTGTTTTAGCTAATTTGTTGTGAAGTCCTTGAACAGTGTTGAAGCTGAAATTTGATTGGTTGCAGAACAATTAGACCGAACACTGCTGGCATAGTCAAAAAGTGGAATTACAAGTGCATTAGAGCATAACCATGATAACTAAAGCTTTATGAGGAAGGAACTACTTTGCACGTTTTGAAATACCAATTCTCTTGGAAATATTTCCAGATACATAATATGTGATGACCAAGACATATTACTATCAAACTTAATACCAAGATATTTAAAACATCAACTCTTTCAATAAATTTGTCATCAAATGTGAGGGTTGTGTCATCGTAATGATTGAGTGTATGATTAGTTCCAAAAATCATTAACTTGGTTTTATTAGTATTTGATGTGAGTTTATTAGCTTTAAACTAGTTAGTAACTGCTTTTAGGATAGATTCTAGTTGCACTTTTAGGTCATCTGTACTTTTGCTTTACACATAAGAGAAGTATCATCTGCATACTTCACTGTCTTACAAGTTACAACAATTAACAAAAAATATAAATAGTAGAGGGCTCAAAATTGAGCCTTGAGGAATTCCAGTATTATAAGTTTTGAAATCTGACAGCAAAGAATTCACATGCACAGCTTGAGCCCTATTACTTAGGTATGATTTAAAAGGTTTTTAAGTTAATTTCCCTTAATACCTTAATCAACAAGTTTATTGATTAGAATTTCATGATTTACCGTATAAAAAAGCCTATAGGCTAGATCAACAAAAAAAACTCCAGTTGTATTTAAGAATATAATCTAGTAAAGTTGTTGCTGTGGAATGATTGGCTCTAAAACCAGATTGCGAATCAGAAAGGATATTTCTACTGCAAAGATAATCATATAATTGGTTATGAACAATTGGCAAGACAGAAATTGGTCTATAATTGCTTGCATTATTCTTATCACCAGATTTAAAACTGGAGTAACTTTAGTTTTCTTCCACACATCAGGAAATTTGGAACTACTTAAAGAAAGATTACATAATATGAGCAAGTGATTTAGACACATAAGGTGCAACCAATTTGAGTAGTTTTACATTGAATTTATCTAAACCTGATGATTTATTATTATCCATTTTACATATTTGATTATATTCAAAATCATAGGATACAGAATAGAATAGAATCTAGAGCTCTCACTATGGTTACATCAAAATATACTACTTTTATAATCATTACATAGGCAGGTGATATCAACATTATCAAATTGCCTGCTTAGTTAAGTTACTGAGGTGAAGAATTGACTAAATGAGTCAGTAGTGTCCTTACTTGTAGGAATATTACCATTTTGAAATAATGAATACCCCCATATCTCGGACATGCTGTGTAATGCTGTATGAGGACCCCATATCTCGGACATGCTGTGTAATGCTGTCAATGAATACCCCATATCTCGGACATGCTTTGTAATGCTGTCAATGAATACCCCATATCTCGGACATGCTGTGTAATGCTGTCAATAAATACCCCATATCTCGGACATGCTCTGTAATGCTGTCAATGAATACCCCATATCTCGGACATGCTATGTACTGCTGTCAATAAATACCCCATATCTCGGACATGCTATGTACTGCTGTCAATGAATACCCCATATCTCGAACATGCTATGTACTGCTGTCAATGAATACCCCATATCTCGGACATGCTTTGTAATGCTGTCAATGAATACCCCATATCTCGGACATGCTATGTAATGCTGTAAATGAATACCCCATATCTCGGACATGCTATGTAATGCTGTCAATGAATACCCCATATCTCGAACATGCTTTGTAATGCTGTCAATGAATACCCCATATCTCGAACATGCTATGTAATGCTGTCAATGAATACCCCATATCTCGGACATGCTATGTAATGCTGTCAATGAATACCCCATATCTCGGACATGCTTTGTAATGCTATCAATGAATACCCCATATCTCGGACATGCTGTGTAATGCTGTCAATAAATACCCCATATCTCGGACATGCTATGTAATGCTGTCAATGAATACCCCATATCTCGGACATGCTTTGTAATGCTGTCAATGAATACCCAATATCTCGGACATGCTGTGTAATGCTGTCAATGAATACCCCATATCTCGGACATGCTGTGTAATGCTGTCAATAAATACCCCATATTCTTTTCCTTTTATTGTTTTGCTCTTTGTGTTCACCTATTATGCCCAATTTGAAATCCGAAAAATCCGGATCAGATCATGTCACTCTACACAATGCTGAAGAAGCAAAAGATATATTGTAGCATTATTATTAATGTTTGGTCCTGAGAGTACTTGAAGAATTTGCAGCGGCCTTGCCTTTGTCGGTGCACGGTAACTCCGCAGAGCTCCGTAAACCCGACATTATTTTGCTGAACAATAATTTGACAAATTATAAGCCATAGAACGCTTTGAAAGTGGTATATTCTTGCGCATTAGATTCGATTGATGGATGGATATGCATGGCAAACTTTAATCAATATAAGTTTGAGCACAAGTATAATTTGAGGGAAATAACTGTTAATATGTATGCCAATTTGGGAAAAAAATGTACAGATGATAATTATTTTGTTTTCTTTACCAATGCACAGGAAATTTGGTCATTTCTTTCATTGCAAAACTTGGCCTTCCTTCTGCAAGGTACAGCGTGCATGGTTCTGTATCATTTGCAACAATATTGCAGCCGTTGCTAGATTTCTAGGAAGAGGTTCGTCAGGTTTGGCAGCCGTAATGTTTGATGCACATTTTAATTGTCAAAACCAGCCGCAATTACGATGTATCATTGAAATTCTCAATTCAACAGTTGGGTGACGGGAAGTCGACTTGGATCATATCTCCATCATCATGATCATAATAGGGGCTATTCCAGGTTTGGTAAAGTCAAAGGTATATCCACGAAACCTATTGGCAAAGTAATACAATTTTCGCCTGGTTTTGTCAAATAAAATTGTAGGCTCTCTGATTGCGATATCTACCATCGTCCATGATAAACCATGATATTTCTCCAGCATGTAGGCTACGCCATATAAAGCATGAGAAATAACTGAATAGTGCTGTGGTTGTAAATGGACAGTCCATAGCACTTGAAATCAATCGTAATGTTTAAATCTTGTCAAGTTGTAAATCCTTGTACTCTATACTATACTAAGCATATTGAACAAAAGACACTTCAAAAACCTCTGAAGTAGCATAAATTTGCTAAGATTTTGCCTATGGCTTGAATTGAATGTAACATGTGTGCTTTACATGTTAAAGCTGAATAAGTTATGGATTGTAAGGTTATAAACCCCGATTAGAGGGATCAACCACATGAATAAATAAAGGCAAAGTGTTAACATTGAAAGTGCATGCATTGAGATTTGATCCAGTACTTGAGCTCAGTTTAGCATGTATAATTTGCCTTCTGTTGAAATTTTTTGACCTTCTTGTTTTGCTCCGAAGGCTTGTAACGGACTAAGCTACGCTAAACGTAGTTACTTCCAGTGCTACAATTAATACTAAGTTATAGTAATATAAAATATCCCGAGGTGCACACGAAAAATATTCTTGCTTAACATAATTTTTATAACTGGCTGGAGAAATAAAAGGATATTATTACTTTTAATTTAGTAAATCATCTACAAACTGTTTTGATAAAACATTGACTAGCTTCGACTAAATTTAGTCAAAATGATGTCTTATATATTACGTAATTTGCAGAAACACAACTAATTAAGGGATGGGAGCGATACGGTGGCGTTCTTCGATTTCTCAAAGAGTAAAAATCGCATTTTAACAAATAACGGTTAAAAGTAAGTGTTACATAAAAGCATATCCTGAAAAAAATGCAACTAAATAATCTCTGGTCCAAAATCCCCAGCCTATTACCAATACCAATGTCTATTTTCTACAAGACCATCCGTTGCATTTGTTGAATTATTCTTTTAAATTCTTGTTCGCAAATTCCAAATAAATCTATTTATTTATCTATCTGTTTGACTCATTAATAATAAACCAAGTGACAACACTCAAAAACGTGTTTTGATCAAAATGAAAATCATATCTTTGCTCGCTTGTTGTTCGCAATTCGTAATTCGGTTTATTTTGCTTATTTGAATTGGTTAATTGTTTTATTGTTTCAATGTTCCTTATCCGTTTTCTCTTTTATGTAGAAAATCACAATTGTAATTGTGATTAAAAACGTACATACTCAACTTATTGACCAAACAATCAAAACTTGAACCAAGAAGACCTGCTTCACACAAAAATGTTGTATTTTTTTAGAAGGAAGCACGCGCACACGTTATATTCACGGGCCAACAGCTCTGTAATTTACATAATCGGTACAGATTTAATCATGGACGTTGCGCATTGGAAATCATTATATCTGATCGTTAATACTTATACCTTGAATTTGATCAGACATTATATCCAATAAATCGAGGATAAAGGTTTGATTTTACAATATTGAATTATCGTATAGCAATGTTAATGCGCTTTAAATAGTTGAGTACGTTTTTTCTTTGCAAATTATACATGATATGTGATCAGTAAGAATGTCAATTTGGACAATAGATTAGATCTCGGGAGTCCATTGTTCCCAGCTCTTAAGGTTCGTGAGCAGGCTGAAAATTGTAAGATAAAGAAGCTTTTGGTCAGTATTTCAGATTTTCAGTTATATTTGAATTGGAATAAAGCGTTACTAAAATGCTTGCAAGGAAGTACTCTAATCAGATCAGATTTAACAGTACTTCAAAATATAAGTCTTGTACTATAATACTCTGACAGAATTTGGATTTTATCCCTGAAAAAATCACAGGCCATCCTTTTAATCCAGTAGATCCTTTTGACCAGTAGAATACGATATGACCAATCTCAATTCCTCACCATTCTCTTTCACTACTCTTACACAGCAAAATGTATCTCCATAATAAACTGATCAAGCAAAGAAACATTTTCAGCGGATTTTTATTTTCAGTGAATTTTGTCGGGGAATTTTCAGCCCATGCACGCGTTCAAAGTTCACATGCATTTTTGATGCAGAGTAATAGATTTGGCATTTTTGAGTAAAAAGCATTGAATGTCATGATTGGTTATGTAATAATTCAAGCTTCATCTGATTGACCATGTTTAACGCTATATCTAGGCCTATAACTACATTTTGAACTGTGATCTTGAGCTTCATTATGATAAACCCTTTCTGCATGGACTATCACTATAATCTATTTATCTACCTCCAGTCAGCGGCACTAGCTTTGAAGTTCAGCGTGTTCTGCGTTAGCTTAGCGTTACTTGGTGCGTGTACATGCACGCAAAGTGACGCATATGTACACGCAATAAACAACGCTAAATCAACGCAGCACACGCTGAACTTCAAGGTTAGTGCCGCTGACTGCAGGTAGTGATATAGACTATCGAGTTGTTCCATTTTATAATTAACCTGACAGAGAAAAAGTAGTTTCTGCAGTTCGATTCTAATTTTAGTGCGATCTTTCTACGCTTTCCAGCTAGTTGCAGTTATGCATGTCCTATCATGCATGTACAGCCTAGAACCGCGACGTCCCTCGATAGCAAGCGAAGCGATTGTTGGAATATCTAATAGACCATCGTACAGCTAGATAGCGGATTATACTGTTAAGAGCAAGTAAGAGCTATATTATACCCAAATTAGCTCAAATTCATCAAGCACTTTCAGGACCGCTTTCAGGATCTTAAATTTGTACACTGCTCTAGCAAGTTCTGCATGTGGCCGGGTGCTAGTAGCTCAGATGTTTGTAGTTCTTCGTCGGTTTTTCTTCCTTTCAAAATCTTTCTTTACGTACGGTTTCCTAGCTTGAGATGAGTTTAGGTTGCTCAGTCTATAGATTCTGACTTGATCATCGTCACCTCAGCCATTATACCAACTGTGTATGTATACCTCATTGTCGAATAGACTCTACATTCGCCTTCAGGTGGTTGATCCAGATGACAATTAAACATCAAGTGCGCTTCATTGCTATCTGGGAGCGGTCCTGTGTAATTATGTCTCTTACCCTTCCCTTAGCTATTACTGTATTTTAACGATCAAAAGGAGCTCACTATATCCTTGAACGTACCATCGTAACTCGTTGTATCATAGCAAAAAGTCTCCTATATATAATAATTAATATTCCATATATACCTTCCTCGAGTCAGTAAAGTAAAATCAGTAAAGTCAGTAGAGAATGTATGCTTTTATATATTTGTCATACATTTTTAGAGATACAATAAAAAAACAATACCTAAATTACTGACTCAAGAAAGGTTTGTGTGTAACTGAATCAAAACGCCCTTTTTTCTATGTCGACTTCCCGCCTTCATAACACATAGCCTAACTTATAACGTATTACACCTCGTGGTTTTCAAGTGGGCAATTGATCTATGTACAACATCTCATGATATTGGGCCCAGAATGGTTCTCCTCAAGATCTATAATTTGCACGTGGGTGAGACTTAAAGGTCAATCATTTATAGTGCTTTCGTTATGCCCTTCATATAATTGATACTACCGTGGCAGGACAATGTCGTAGTTAAATTGGATCTGAATCTGATCGGCATATGGTCCGGATGAGGTAGTTATCATCTAATTGCTGGTGCATGCACTTAGTTTGTTAATTTGAATTTGTCATTATTGCTGAACGCAACTAAGAATATAACCAGTGAGTTGAACCAAAAATATATCCTAGATCGCATACATGGCGGCCTGCATTAAGAGCCGGTAACGATTCCTGCATGTATTCAATCTCCGAGTACAAGTAACTGGCGATGGCTCGGTGTCGTGGCTGAAAGTAGTGATCCACAAGAGGTGTCCTCTTTGCTTATAATGGTTCTTGCTTAGCGTGCTTATAGAGGAACTGTTTGGATACCTTTCCTAACATTGCATCTGCTTTATATTCACATCAATATAGACGACTCGCATCATGATGTATATTGTTTTCTTTGATCATGGTGATCGGGACTGTTCCTCTCTGGTATTTGCAGCAATTGAACAGGTTGGAGATATCTTTGTTTACATTGGTAATCTACAATAACGTAATCCGTGCTTGCTAAAATTCGATGATCCTTCCATTGTTGATAATAATGCTGTCAATGATAATAGTTCTATTCTGACACCATTGATTTCTAAAACTTTTTATATGTCCATGTTCTACATGGGCACTTTCTTCATGGGCATCGCTCTCTTTGAGTAACTTTTGCATGGTACTCAAGTACCAGTGAGTGAACATTATGAATAGATTTATAGGGCATAGATGTATTTGAAAAGTCAATAATGAGTCTTCCATATATATTGCAGGGTGTTCATTACTGTGTTGTACTTCCTCGTTACCTTATTTTTGCTGCCATATCGACTTGAACTAAAAAGTGAATAAGAAAAAATAATAATAAAGCACACACAACCACACTATTAGTCCACACTCTGCACTTGGTATCTACTGGTCCAGTGTTCTATCTTCAACACGCATTAGTTCCAGTTTGGATTTGATATAGTACGGTAAACAAAAATATCTAAAAAATCATTTACAGTGATCACCGTGATTAATTAAATTGGTGTTATCCGTATTTCTACTTTAGCTATGTGTTTTATCGTCACCATGATTATCTGTTCCAAATCACTGATAGTAACATTATTCCGGTTTACCTGTCATTTACTAAGTAGTTAAAACGCTATAATTGCATGTAAGTCCCTCGACAGAGAAAAAGTGGTTTCTGCAGTTCGATTCTAATTTTAGTGCGATCTTTCTAAGCTTTCCAGCTAGTTGCAGTTATGCATGTACAGCCTAGAACCGCGACGTCCCTCGATAGCAAGCGAAGCGATTGTTGGAATATCTAATAGACCATCGTACAGCTAGATAGCGGATTATAGACCACTTGGCATGTGATGTCATTGCCCGGCAGTATGCGCGCGCATTATGGCAATTTCCATTGTTCTTTGCCCTGCAGTGTGTGTACGCATCGTAGTTTGCTAAGGGCACATGCATTTTAAATCGCCCGCCACATTTCATATAGTACAAGAAAGCCATTGAACAGTGTAGCGGCTCGTTCAAGCATATCGACAGACGAGTCCCTCGCCTTTATTGATAAACAGTGATGTCAAGTGGTCTATACTGTTAAGAGCAAGTAAGAGCTATAAGCCTTATTCCCATATTAGCTCAAATTCATCAAGCACTTTCAGGCCCGCTTTCAGGATCTGAAATTTGTACAACTGCACTAGCAAGTTCTGGGTCATGTGGCCGGGTGTTAGTAGCTCAGATGTTTGTAGTTCTGCGTCGGATTTTCTTCCTTTCAAAATCTTTCTTTACGTACGGTTTCCAAGCTTGAGATGAGTTTAGGTTGCTAAGTCTATAGATTCAGACTTGATCATCGTCACCCCAGCCATTACCAACCGTGTATGTATACCTCATTGTCGTCAGCGAATAGACTCTACATTCGCCTTCAGGTGGTTGATCCAGATGACAAACATCAAGTGCGCTTCATTGCTATCTGGGAGCGGTCCTGTGTAATTGTGTCTCTTACCCTTCCCTTAGCTATTACTGTATTTTAACGATCAAAAGGAGCTCACTATATCCTTTAACGTACCATCGTAACTCGTAGTATCATAGTAAAAAGTCTCCTATATATAATATTCCATACACACCTTCCTCGAGTCAGTAAAGTAAAATCAAATTTTAGATTTTCTTAAAAAGTGTAAATATTTGCAGGAATCGGTTCTAGAAAATCGGATTCCTTGCATAATTTCCTTTCTGAGAATGCATGCTTTTATATACTTTTCATACATTTTTAGAGATACAATAAAAAAAACAATACCTAAATTACTGACTCGAGAAAGGTATGGTATGTGTAACTGATTCAGAACGCTTTTTTCTATGTCGACTTCCCGCCTTCATAACCATGATAACACATAGCCTAACTTATTACACCTCGTGGTTTTCAAGTGGGCAATTGATCTATGTACAACATATCATGATATTGGGCCCAGAATGGTTCTCGTCAAGATCTATAATTTGCATGTGAGACTTAAAGGTCAATCATTTATAGTGCTTTCGTTATGCCCTTCATATAATTGATACTACCGTGGCAGGACAATCACGTACTTAAATTGGATCTGGATCTGATCTACAGATGGTCCGGATGAGGTAGTTATCATCTAATTGCTGGTGCATGCACCATACTTGATAGACCTTAGTTTGTTAATTTGAATTTGTCATTATTGCCGATAGCAACTAAGAATATAACCAGAGAGTTGAACCAAAAATATATCCTAGATCGCATACATGGCGGCCTGCATTAAGAGCCGATAAGGATTCCTGCATGTACAGAGTGCATTTCCAGATTATGTTTGGCAAGTATTCAATCTCCGAGCACGAGTAACTGGCGATGGCCCGGTGTGTCGTGGCTGAAAGTAGTGATCCACAAGAGTTGCCCTCTTTGCTTATAATGGTTCTTGCTTAGCATAGAGGAACTGTTCGGACACCTTTCCTAACATTGCATCTGCTTTATATTCACATCAATATAGACGACTCGCATCATGATGTATATTGTTTTCTTTGATCATGGTGATCGGGACTGTTCCTCTCTGGTATTTGCAGCAATTGAACAGGTTGGAGATATCTTTGTTTACATTGGTAATCTACAATAACGTAATCTGTGCTTGCTAAAATTCGATGATCCTTCCATTGTTGATAATAATGCTGTCAATGATAATAGTTCTATTCTGACACCATTGATTTCTAAAACTTTTTATATGTCCATGTTCTACATGGGCACTTTCTTCATAGGCATCGCTCTCTTGAGTAACTTTTGCATGGTACTCAAGTACCAGTGAGTGAACATTATGAATAGATTTATAGGGCATAGATGTATTTGAAAAGTCAATAATGAGTCTTCCATATATATTGCAGGGTGTTCATTACTGTGTTGTACTTCCTCGTTACCTTATTTTTTCTGCCATACCCTGTCATTTTATCGACTTGAACTAAAAAGTGAATACGAAAAAATAATAATAAAGCACACGCAAACACACTAACATTAGTCCAGACTCTGCACTTGGTACCTTATACTGGTCCAGTGTTCTATCTTCAACACGCATTAGTTCCAGTTTGGATTTGATATAGTACGGTAAACAAAAATATCTAAAAAATCATTTACAGTGATCACCGTGATTAATTAAATTGGTGTTATCCGTATTTCTACTTTAGCTATGTGTTTTATCGTCACCATGATTATTTGTTCCAAATCATTGATAGTAACATTATTCCGGTTTACCTGTCAAGTAGTTAAAACGCTATAATTGCATGTAAGTTCGCATGAACTTTCTGCAAACATGGAACATGTTGAATGCATCATGTCTTTTGAGTTATAAAAGTCCAACGATTGAGTGTATTCAACTCAACTCAATGAAAATGTAGTCATAAATACCCTAAAGAACCAGGAACCATAACGTTAAAGTAATAAAGAACCATAGATTTGGTTCATTTGGTCTACTAGAATTTCTAGCCAATCCTACCAGAGAGATGGTTAGTTATCGACTCACATATCACACCATCTTACTTCAATGGAACATGGGACATATCGACAGAATACCAACAAATAATTGCAAACTGGGTCTTAACCGGTGTGTGCAGAGCAATGTTTAATATTGGGGAGCATTAATACACACAAAAAATCTAAAATGACCACAGTTGCAAAATATTGCACACAATTGCATATGGATTACATTAAGGGTTCAGATAGCGACGGTTTCACGTATTTTTTGCGGGACCTGAGAGCACATCAGACATATCGAATAGCATTTTGAATACGAGAAATGTTATTCTGATATCAAATAATTTTTTTTTTATTCGCGATGAATACACATTTTATGGCAAATGATAAAAAATTGAGATTTTTGAGATTTAACAGTCCTCGAAGTAAATTGTATAAATCTAATGATGTGTACTTAAAGTGTATGTAGCTGGGATGAAAAGCCGTCCATCATATGAAAATGTTGACCTTTCGTGTTGAAGATATAGATAGATTTTTTTCCTAAAACACCAAACAAAATCTATTGGGGTGAATATCTTCAATATGAAAAATCAAAATTTTCAATTGATGATAGACTTTAAATCCCCATTACATACACTCAAAGTACATATCATTAGATTTACACAGTTTACTTCGAGGACTGTTAAATATCACAAATATCACATTTTAATAATTTTCCATAATATATGTAATATATCGCGAATTTAAAAATCAAAATTATTTGATATGATCAGGATATTCCTCGTGTTTCAATGCAATTCGATATGTCTGATGTGCTCTCAGGTATTCGATTCCTTAAAAATAATTATCCCTGTTAAGAAGCTCATCGCCTTGTGAGTTCATTCATGTTTATTCAAACGAAGGGCTAAGCTAGAGTCTTTTGTCTTGAGGTTTCACCAATAACCCACTTAACCAAAGGGGCAAAGTTTGATGCAGTCGCTTACACATGCCTTTCTTTTGATCGCCCATTGATACCCATGTCCCGAGTTTAAGCGACAAGACGCTGTTGGTGCAGTAACCAATCAGACGTTCACATTGAAGTAAATCTGAGCAAGGAATTCAATCGATAAATTTGAAGTGCATAAACGTATTTTAAATTGGCCTTGGATCAATCTATGGTGGGAAGTGCAGAAAAGAAACTACTGGAAATGAAATTGCGTGTTATAAAAACGCCCACCTATACGCGCTTTATACCTAAAGCGCATATAGGTGGGTAAAATTGTCACAAACATAAATATCATAACGGGATGAAGGTTCAATACGACTGTGTCTGTATTTTGCTCGATTTGAAAGACTGTAAAAATCGAAAAATGTACCAAAAAATGTTAATATCAGATTTAAAATTTTAATTTAAGACACGATAAAGTGTACTTTTGTTCTACTTGTCTGAAATTATTCCCAGCTCGGCCTAATTTTTTTTCAAGACAGGGAAGAAATACTGCTGAGAAAATAAGACGTTTAAAATTGATATTCCGCAAAAAACAACTTAAGCGATGAGTTCCTTCGAACGAGACAGATTTGACATAGAAAAAAGTTGACGTCATGAAATGACTGTGCGTGCTTTGCGAGAAGGGACTATAAACATTCTCTTTTCACAGAACGTATACTGTTGTTGTTCACAGAAAATAACTCTGAATTAAGTTTTACAAATTTAATGGTTTTTAAACATATGGATAAAATCAGCCGCTTCTTTTTTTATATATTAGTAAATTGTGATATTACAATTCATATGTATATCAATATCATGAGAAATATTTGGGCTAAGAAATAAAAAAATAATTTGAGCTTAGAATTTCAGCGTGATCAATCTGAGACTAGCATATAAACCGTGTTAAGTCCACAAACTCATGAACTAATTTCCCTGTGCGATATTGCAATGCTATAGTTATTATAGTTTCAGTTGAATGAAATATTACAAAGCAAACGCATAGTAACAATACTGGCTTTGTTTCCGAAATGAGAACAATAGTCTGCATATTGTTATGCAGCATTGTTATGGTAAATAATAGTACAACTTATCGTTGCTAATGCCAAACTTGGGAAAGTGATTGTGATTGTGTCACACAAGTAAATGAGAGCATGATATAGTATCCGCTTCATTTACTTACGGCATCAGCCCGCTGCCTTGAAAATTGATTTCGCTTCAAAAGGGGGAATAACACGTACGAGCCCCAACTTTACCCACACAATTTCTCTTTTTGTCGAGTGTCAACTTGTAATGTAATAATTATTCTCTTCGAATAGAGATAAACTTGTTTTTGCAATAGACCTGCCCTTTAAGGCACCTTGGCTCACATTTGTCCAACTTGGTGCAAACTTTGGATGCGCACAACTTTGGTAATTTCTATCGTTTTTCAATAATGGGTTACAAAAATTGGTCGAGGTATTGAGCTAAATCTGTAATCTTTTATTTATAAACATTCGGCCATGATCGTGATGATTGTGGCTATACGTCACATATTGCAGGACCTCTATTGAATTGCTCTTCAGAATGTATCGATGATGCTTGTCGCAGAAATATGTCAGATAATTACGTCAATATTGAGTCGATAAACCATAAAAAGCTTCACTGACTTAATAATAACACACTCAATTTATTTTAAGGTGAATCTTACGTGCCTCTTACACTTTGTTGCCAATATTACTTCTATGTTATTGTTAGTTGCATGTTTGTTTTCTGTTTTCTAAAATGCCATAATTTGCCCCCAAAATCCTCGGACTATTATAATGATCCTTCGGACTATGGGCTGTTCCCGATCCCGCATTAGGCCCTAATATTGAATGCTCTCATTCACTCTAAATGACAATTGTTCAATGTCGAGTAAAAAGGGCACAGAGCAACAAAATGAGTGAATAGAATTCTATGTTGATTAAATTGCAGTCAAATTGAGTAAAGATTTTGAGTTTTATTTGACTTGAGTAATTTTTACTATTTTTTTTTTATTTAGAGTGCTGATACATTCGATTCGTGCAATATGCATTTGTGAGACATATATTCAAAAAAAGTAAAAATAATTTTAAAAAAAGAAAGAGTAAAATAAAAAAGAACAGATAAAAAAGCGATAACCCTATCAGTAACACCTTAACACACAGATTGGAAAATACCAAATGCCTACCACATGTGTCATTTCTGTCATACCTGTTGCAATACGGTAGAGACGAAAACAGCTCGATAATTTCAAAATAGAAATTCAATTGCACATTATGGCTTTATTAATTGGAAGGCAATAACATGTAAAGCGTTCGATAATTTTGTCGAGTAGTATAAAATAAAAATACAATAAGGCAGGGTGATGATCCTGTATAATTTTGTGCAGCATGGTGTGAGCTATGGTTGGTGTATCTACCCTGTACACGTTGTTCGAGTTAGCTGCTTGCGTTTTGACAATGACAATCGCGTTGCGTGTAAAATGTATACAAGATAATACTGAACTGTAGAATGTAGGACGCATCAAGACGCATCCATCAGCTTCCATGCATTCTCGTATGAACCAGCGCGGGAAACGTCGAACTACATGCATATACCTCAAAACTGATCCTTTTACATATAATATGAAGCTAATCTATAATATCAATTAATTCAACACAACAATGTGCTTAAGTTTAATTGCTTGCAATGTTATCTGATTTTAAAAGTCGATAATTGATTGAGTGACATCATCTTATTATTCTCATATATGTTAAAATAAGTTAAAATCATCTTAGCTTGTAGACAATGGAATATTTTACCCCTTAATATTGATATACATTCCTGAAGCTCAGATCATCTTTAAAATAAGGAATGGTAAAAGAGGCTGGTATTCCTATATATATATTCCTAAAAGTTCGTCATCATTATATTTTTATTTTCATTGTTTAATTTAAAAAAATACAATAAGGCAGGGTGATGATCCTAAATAATTTTTGCAGCACGGTGAGAGCTAAGGTTGTAGGCTAGTCAAATTAAAAATTACCCACCACTAATTGCAACAGAATCCATTTTGCATGCTTCCATCTTCCTAAAGCTCACACAAAAACATCAAAGTCCCCAAAATTCCAAGTAGTGGATCGAACAGTGCCTAATTTGCATAAATCCAAAATGACCGCTTATGTAGGGGTGAAATTTCTAATTTGGTGCAATCTTGCTAAAAACCATACCAATGTATAATTGTTCTCGTTATAAATAAGGTTTCAGAAAAAGTATAGTTTGATTTATCTCCGATGTACATTTCTTGAGTTATAGGGGGAAAGGTCAAATGTCAAAATTTGGACTCCACAGGAGGGAAAATGAAAAATCTCTGATTTTGATTTTAACAAGGCGGTTCTCGAACCACGAGTCTCGCCTGCTTTCGCGACCACCTACTTTTGCGATTACTTTTGGTAGAGGTAAATGAATTTGGCGGTTATCGGCTGGGCACGATTATCTGGCTGATGGTGACTGTACCCACCAAGTTTCATGCCCATGCAACAGTTTTTACTAATTTGACCTCAGATGACCCCTGGTGACCCTGAAATGACCTTCCAAAAATTTGGATCTAAATGTTGACTGTACCCACCAAGATTCATGCCTGTACAACAGTTTTTACTAATTTGACCTCAGATGACCCCTGGTGACCTTGAAATGACCTTCCAAAAATTTGGCTTTAAATGTTCACTGTACCCACCAAGTTTCATGCCCGTAGAACAGTTTTTACTAAATTTGACCTCAGATGACCCCTGGTGACCTTGAAATGACCTTCCAAAAATTTGGCTTTAAATGTTGACTGTACCCACCAAGTTTCATGCCCGTACAACAGTTTTTACTAATTTGACCTCAGATGACCCCTGGTGACCTTGAAATGACCTTCCAAAAATTTGGCTTTAAATGTTGACTGTACCCACCAAGTTTCATGCTCATACAACAGTTTTTACTAATTTGACCTCAGATGACCCCTGGTGACCTTGAAATGACCTTCCAAACATTTGGCTTTAAATGTTGACTGTACCAACCAAGTTTCATGCCCATACGACAGTTTTTACTCATTTGACCTCAGATGACCCCTACATGACCTCAGTGACCTTGACCCACTAACCAATACAAACCGGTTCTGTCTCGGGTCAAGATGCACCCACCCCATAAGTTTGAGGAACGTGCGACTCCTAGTCTCCGAGAAAATAGGCGGAAGGCAAACTTTAACCAAAACTTTAACCAAATTTGTCACATACACGCCCCCACACATACACACATACACACATACATACATACGGAAAAGTGATTATATAGTCTCCTGCCTTATGGTCTCATATTGTTCCGCTAGCAAAGCATTTAATGAAAAGAATAGTTTGTCATATCTCAGGTGGGTTGTTACCTTGGTAACATGGCAAAGAAGATCAAATCCCATTGAGCCGTGTTGACCTTGACCTATTTGGTGGTGTTACCTATGTAACAAAACAATGCAACTTTTATCATTTCGATTTATTCTTGTCAAAGGAAAAATTTGAGACCAGTTGGATTAAAATTGGACCATATTTTAATAATTGTAACGTCCGTGGGTTCCAAAATTTGATCTTTGACCCTTTTGCCTATAACTCAAGAACTAGGGTAGGTGCAGGTAATATGGGACAGCAGGTAATATGGGACACCTGTTTTCATTTTAACAAAAAGTAGCTTAGAGAAGGTAAACACTTTAAGTTGATTTGTTAAGTGTTTAGAGACATCAATTGTGCTTCTAGAAATGCAGTTTTGGAGTCTGTGTATCAAACTCTTGGAAATCAATGCCAAAAAGAGTGAAATTGCCCAAAAAATTATGTCGTTTTTTGGCCTGATATAAAATCAATGACGTCACATTTTATGATTGTGTATCCAAAAACTCTGGTACTGAGGGGGCATTTGTCATTTTTTATGATCTTTAGGTGATGGGTAAAGCTTATCAGCAGGTAAAATTCCACTGACAAGTGGCACTTTCCTTTTATAAATGATTATTTTCTCTGATTTTCAACTGAATGGGTGCAGGTAATATGGGACACATAGGAAATTGTGTGCATTGTCAATGCGAAAAGCAAAACTATTTAGAAAATTGAATTTTCTTGTAGAAATTTGCATTTAACATTCAAAATCATGTAACAAAAATGTTTTTAGAACAAAAGAGTGATTTTCTGAACTTTTTGATTTTCACCATAGAGATAACACAGTGTCCCATATTACCTGCACATGCAGGTAATATGGGACACTTGACGATGACGTCATTTTGACGTCATAGCGTCCAAACAAACATAAAAACAAGGTAACATTGCCTGTTTTATTAATCTTAAAGGACAGGTTGTTCATCATAACAATCTCTTGTGGGCATATCTTCTTTAGTTTTTATGCAAATAAGCTAAACGTCCTTAATGGTCCCATATTACCTGCAGGTACCCTATTATTCGGAGACTGGTCAAACTATACTTTTTCTGAATCCTTATGATGAGAGCAATACATTGGGATGGTTGTTATCAAGATTTTACTCAATTTTACCCCTGCATAAGCAGCCATTTTTGATTTATGTAAATTAGGTAATGTTCCACTACTTGGATTTTTTGGGACTTTTGATGTGTTATTAAATATGCTTTTCTGAAATGAATGTTGATTAAATGGATTCTTTTGCAATTAATGGTGATTAACCCCTTATTTTTCTCAATTTGACAAGCCTATTGGTGTATCTACCCTATACTCGTTGTTCGAGTGAGCTGCTTGCGTTTTGACAATGACAAGCGCATTGCGTGTAAAATGCATACAAGATTCTACTGAACTTTAGAATGTAGAAAGCGTGCAGACGCATCCATCAGCTTCCGTGCATTTTTGTATGAACCAGCGGGAAATGTCGAACTATCCAAAACTGATTCTTTTACGTATAATATGAAGCTAATCTATAATATCAATTAATGCAACACAGCAATGTGTTAGGTTTAATTGCTTGCGGGATTTTAAAAGTCTGATTTTAAAAGTCGATAATTTTGAGTGACATCATCTTTTTATTCTCTTATCTATGTTATCAAGTTAAAATCATCTTTTAATATAATGGATTATTTTATTCCTTAATATTGATATACATTCCTGAAGCTCAGGTCATCTTTAAAATAAGGAATGGTGAAGGAGGCTAGCATTCATATAGTCCTATAAATTCGTCATCATTATATTTTCATTTAAAAGAGAGAACTTTGAAAGCCATTATGGGAGATTTTGTACATGTTGTAAGGATCTCTGATCAAAAGAACCATTGCTTTTCAAATAATTGGTTTAAATTATTAGTGTTATTATTATTATTATTATTATTATTATTATTATTATTATTATTATTATTATTATTATTATTATTATTATTATCATTATTATTATTATTATTAATATATCGATATGCCCATTAGTTCCACTTGAGTGAGATTGGTGCTTAGGTATGGTACTATAGTATAAGTGTGGCATAGCGTGAGTCATCCTATGGGGGCCCGACCATGATTGGGGGACCAGTCCTGATGGGGGTGGGGAACGTACCCCGTGACCCTATAACCCCTCTCCATCAGAACAAAAAAAATAATCCCAATATTATCGTTCAAGAGAAAGGGTGGGTGGGTATATATATTGAGTACATAAAAAAGTTAAAGTAATGACCATATTAGTAGACTGTACCATAAGGTACTTTTCACGATATTACTGTGCATTTTGAGGCTCAAATGATGTTAACCTCCTCAGCTGCATTCAATATATTATTGACACCATTTAACAGTTTCAATGACATAATATGTTGTGTCGCTAATTAATTCGACGACATAGATAGTACACCCGGTATTTTGAGCTGTGACATAAAACACTTGTGCCATACACTGTCTAAAAAACTTTTATCGTGCATCTTGTGTTTTTGAAGATCTATGCTTTTCCATAGATCCTAAAAAATGTAGGATATATGGCTTTTCTGAACACATTTACAGACTTGACATTTACTATGGAATATTTTTTCGCAAAATTTCAAGACTGGTCTGGAAGGTGTCTGCATAAACCGCACGGGTAAATATTTATTAGGGTGTGTCGGGAGATGGTATAAAATAATTGTTTGATAGAAAATGTGCTTTCAATGAGTTTACATTATGGTGTTCATAATGTAGCGAATTTGCCTAAAATGGCGGATATAGGGAGGCTGAAATTGAGCTTTGTGGGGGACACAATTTCGGACTTTATGCAACATTGTTCTCTTATTATCACATTTCTAGGGGTTTGAGGTGATATTTCCTAAACTTCGTCAGCAATTGGCATTAATCACAGCTGAAATACACTTGCAATGTACCAATTTTTTGAACATGTGAGGAGCTTAAAATATCTCTCTTAAAAGTGGTACGTACTCAAAAAATTTGAATGGCCCTCCTGAGGTCAAATGTTATAAACTAACGGTACATAAAACACCTATACGCGGATTCTTGGTAGTCCAATGAACTCACGCTTTTTCTTTGTGTACAGTAAGTTTATAACATTTGGCCCCAGGAGGCCATTTCAAACTTTCTGAGTGCGTACCACTTTTCAGAGCCATATTTTCGAATGCTCCTCCCACTTTCAAAACTGGTATATTACAAGTGCATTTCAGTTCTGACGAACACTTAGGCCTATTGGTATTTAGGTTCAGTAAATATCACTTCAAACCTCAATAAATTTGATAATATCAGAATAAATGTTGCTCAAATTCAGAAATTTTACCCCCATAAAAATCTAATTCAGTCTCCTGAAATCCGCCATTTTAGGGCAATTCACTACATTTTGAGCGCCATAATGTAAACTAATGGAAAGCGCATTTTCTGTCAAACAATTACTTAAACCATCTCCCGACACATCCCAATTAATATTTACCCCGTGCGGTTAATGCAGACCCCTTCCAGACCAATCTTGGAATTTTGCGAAACAATATTCCATACTAAATGTCAAGTCTGTATTTTGCAATAATCATTTGGCAGTTGAAATCTATTTCAAAACCGTATTGCTTTCAAACCATCAACATCAATCCGTTGTTATCGATACCTTCGCTAGAGGTTAGTGCATGGAAGTCTCATTAATAGCTATTAATTTCATCTCCTTCACTGGCATTTAGGGCCTATTTCTGTTTCATTCTTTGTTTATTTATGAACTGCCTCCATTCACAAAGGAAATAATAAAAGCGAATCTGTGGATATGTGCATGTATAACTTTGTGACCAACATACGTACTTTGTTTGAAATGTGTGCTTTCATTAATTAATCGTATGAATTAAAAGTTACGTAACTCGTATGTCTCATCTATTTCAAGCAGGAAACGGAAACGGTAGGTCTATAACTTCCCTTCCCTATAGATCGTTTCCATACAGAGGCATATAATTAAATTATTCTTATAAGTGCAATACTGTTATTTGTGACAACACAAGATGTGGGATCGAAAAAATGTGTAGCGGACTAAATAGTTCATCGACTTAAAGTTTACGAGGGGCGGTCAAAAAGTTCGCAGAACAAGGTATGCTACTTTGTCGCACGGTAATGAAATTGGGATCATTTGAAAGCTTGTTCCTCCACAACATTACTACAAAAATATTCGATTTTTGCATCACTGAATATGGGCAGGATACCCTGCAGAGGAAGCCTACTTCCTTGAATTCACAAGTACCACTAGAACTGAACACAGATTCATCATGGGATTTTATCCAGGAGGTGAAAACTCAAGTGAAATTTAGCAATTACAGTTGCTGTAAATGAAGTCCTTGATACTCACAGCAACGAAATGGTCCTTCGAATTCAAGAATTGATTTAACGTCCTTGAAGATCATCCAAGGTCCAAAAGACTTGCTGACGTCACCACTAATGATATATGTGCTGGTAATGTGGCATTGATAATGAATAAAGAACCAAACAAGAACGATGAGATAGCCACAATATATGACAACTCTGATGAAAGTGTTTTCAACATAAATCCATTGACATGATTAACATTTGGGTAGGGTGTCTTCTAGATAGGGTTCCCAGAATCTTCATGCACAAAATTGATACCAGTTTACATACCGGTAATTAGGTCTGCACCTTTTACAAGACAAGTTTCATGTAGTAGCTAAAGGTAATAAGACATACATTAATCACTGGAATTATGAGGGCAGATACCTGGATCAGAGTGAATCTCACACCCCTGTGAAGAATATCACTCGGTCACCATAGTGCAAGGTCTTTATTGTTGTTTTCTGAGATTCAGAGAGAGTCTTGATGACAGATCATTAAACATTATTAAAGTACAATCATAGCCATATATATCATACAATTTTGATAGCAAACTTGAGGCAAGCCATCAGGTGAAGTTGGTGGTAGGAATGGGACTGTTCTCGGATTGTGTCCTGTACCCTATTCTCAGTTTGTCAAGCTGCCATTCACGACAGAGGGGTCAGATAATTAAAGTAACCATGTTGTGGTGCCTCCAGTTAGTGAAACCTATTTTAGAATTTTAAGTCCTACCTTCATGATATCAGGTTTACTGGTGATCATGGCTGGTGAGCCTTCACGGAAGAGTAGCTCATGGGGCAATCGGGAGACTTCCATTTTGTTGACATTAGACGGTTTCAAGAAAAATTGAGACGGGTGCATTAAGGTGTACGTGCAGTGACCATGTTCAAGAGTTAGATAGAAAGAATTTGACTAGTACTAGTACCTTGTTCTAAGAACTTATTAACCGCCCCTCGTATACTAATAGTTGTGAACTATGGTTAAATTATGGCACAAGTTAAAGGATCAGTAGTGCTGCACTTATAGGTCACCGACTTAAATGTTTAATTAATGTCATTGTCCCGTGACTAAACAGGTCCTATAATTCCGAGAAAGTTATGCAGGCCTAAGCAGTAAGTTGTGGAATAAATTAAATTATTTGATCTCATTATTTCATAGTATAGGACTGAGTCGTAAGCTTATTAAGAAATCACTTGACAGCTTCTTGACTATACACCTAATATACTAAATCTGGCTAGTTATGAGAACCTGAGAGCAACGTATTGAAGTAAATAGTACTATCACAAAACAGTATTTATTGTAATTATAATAACCTGTTTCAGAATAGTCAGGAGTGTCATACCTCATTTTTACAATGTCATCAGTTCTATGATTCCCCACACATGAACTGATATTGGCATGAATCGTCTTGTATTTGTATACACAGAGAAGATGAGAATCTTTTCTGGTATACACTCTAAAACGTTTGCCCAACAATTAGTGAATGACTCTCCCGGTTGAGTAAAATTGTATACAAAGCTAAGTAAAATTCTAATTTAAATTGTATTTGTATTAAATTGTATTTAAAATTCCAAGAATTTATTCAATCATGCATATTAGGTTTTGTATACCAGTTAATTGGGTTTTGTTTTACTCAATATTGTTCCCATTTTCATGAATATTGAAACAACTTTATTTAGAATGTAATTGCAAGGAAAACATTTGTTGTACGAAGTATGCACATATGAAACACCAAGTGATTAGATAGGAGACAAGATTTCTCTGTTGACAGAAAATCTCAAGATTTAATAACAGCAATGAAGAATAAAACCAGATTATTTCTGATGCAGTACAACAATAATCATTTGATATTGAACAATGAGTTCCATATATTCATTGCCTATACATTATACATTTTAATACGTTATTTAAAACCGTAATGCACAGATGTCTTTACACAACAATAATATGTTAATTTATAAAATGAATCTACAATTAATGATGTCATAAATCACATATATAGGCACAAAAATGCAGAAAAAGAGTCGGCTTCCTAAAACATGAAAATAATCCATATTCCGATACATTATATCGATAACAATTTGTACACCGATATTCATTGTTATTAATTTATCACATAGATGCATGACTTTCTTTGATTGGTAACATATAATGAGCAAAATGAAAGCTAGCTCAGTAACAAACCCATTTCACATTTTACAATTAATAATTATATCTGAAAACTTTCTCATGGCATGTGTAAAAACCCCAGCTGTATTGAGAAAAGGCGGATTCAAATAGTATACACATAATAATACAAAGTAATCGTATCTTTGTACGGTATGAATTGTGTCTGATTTCCCACGCACAGACCCATCGATCCGTTAAACCATTTTCATACGATAACTTTTCAGTGTAATATTAACGCCTTTGGTATTTTTGGTATAGCAAAAGTGAGTCTAGTTTGAAGTTTTTGTTTTCTAAAAATTTAGAAGTATTCTTTCATGAAATCGTTTCAATACAGATCAATAAGAACTGCTAACGTAAGAAGATAGAAATGCAATCTTAGAGAAAATGGTTCTTGGCTGTAATGTATTTCGAACCACGTGAGAAAGTGAATCTTGAAAATGGAAAGAACCCGAAAATGGTTCTTTTTATAGGGCATTCCAGAACCTTTTTCTACAATGTTTTTTTCGACTTTCCAGAACCATTTGCTCTTCTTCGTAGAACCATTTAAGGTTCTACATGCAGGACAGCTCAAGAACCTCTTAAATTCTTCGTATAACTATTTAAGGTTCTATAGGACTGCTCAAGAACGTCTTAAATTCTTCTTAGAACCATTTAAGGTTCTACATGCAGGACAGCTCAAGAACCTCTCAAATTCTTCGTATAACAATTTAAGGTTCTATAGGGCAGCTCAAGAACGTCTTAAATTCTTCGTAGAACCTTTTAAGGTTCTACATGCAGGACAGCTCAAGAACCTCTTAAATTCTTCGTATAACAATTTAAGGTTCTATAGGACTGCTCAAGAACGTCTTAAATTCTTCGTAGAACCATTTAAGGTTCTACATGCAGGACAGCTCAAGAACCTCTTAAATTCTTCGTATAACAATTTAAGGTTCTATAGGGCAGCTCAAGAACGTCTTAAATTCTTCGTAGAACCATTTAAGGTTCTACATGCAGGACAGCTCAAGAACCTCTCAAATTCTTCGTATAACAATTTAAGGTTCTATAGGGCAGCTCAAGAACGTCTTAAATTCTTCTTAGAACATTTTAAGGGTCTACATGCAGGACAGCTCACGAACCTCTTAAATTCTTCGTATAACAATTTAAGGTTCTATAGGACAGCTCAAGAACGTCTTAAATTCTTCTTAGAACCTTTTAAGGGTCTACATGCAGGACAGCTCACGAACCTCTTAAATTCTTCGTATAACAATTTAAGGTTCTATAGGACTGCTCAAGAACGTCTTAAATTCTTCGTAGAACCTTTTAAGGTTCTACATGCAGGACAGCTCAAGAACCTCTTAAATTCTTCGTAGAACCTTTTAAGGTTCTACATGCAGGACAGCTCAAGAACCTCTCAAATTCTTCGTATAACAATTTAAGGTTCTATAGGGCAGCTCAAGAACGTCTTAAATTCTTCTTAGAACATTTTAAGGGTCTACATGCAGGACAGCTCACGAACCTCTTAAATTCTTCGTATAACAATTTAAGGTTCTATAGGGCAGCTCAAGAACGTCTTAAATTCTTCTTAGAACCTTTTAAGGGTCTACATGCAGGACAGCTCACGAACCTCTTAAATTCTTCGTATAACAATTTAAGGTTCTATAGGACTGCTCAAGAACCTCTTAAATTTTTCTTAGAACCTTTTACGGTTCTACATGCAGGACAGCTCAAGAACCTCTTAAATTCTTCGTATAACAATTTAAGGTTCTATAGGACTGCTCAAGAACGTCTTAAATTCTTCTTAGAACCTTTTAAGGGTCTACATGCAGGACAGCTCACGAACCTCTTAAATTCTTCTTAGAACCTTTTAAAGAGTGTATTTATTTTTATTTATTTTGTTCATTTCTTACTAGCCTTTTTTTTGTCAACGGGTCAAGCACCCATCGCTGATTATGAAAATTAATTTTCCTGGTTGGATTCTATGAACTGCAACAAAGTTCAGAAGGAAAACAAATTATTTTTCATTTGGATAGAACTCTTCCAATTCTTTAGATCAAGTTTAGAACCATTTTCCAAAAGTAATCCATTTAGAGGACAGAAAGGTTCCAAGATAAAATCACGAACCTTTACCATTCGTAATAATATTGTACTGGTTGGACATGACAGTATAAAAAATATAATATACCTTTGTGGTGTGCGTTAGGAGAACTTTAATACAGAATATACAGTAATAAGTAATGTTACAATTTCTTTGAATTTAACACACACATACTACAGTAACACTTGGTTTCATTTTGAGAGTTTTGTAGCATTAAGCTTATACGTTTTAATAAGATTTCCATCATTGTAATCACCATATACATGTATCGAGTCAGAAAAATAAAAGTAAATAAATTACTTGCAAAAAAATAATAAAATACAAAAATAATAAACAGGCTAACTTTGGTAATGTTGTTTTTACGATGGCGTACGGTATCTACTATTGTTTACAACCACTTAGAGTATTAAATGCCCTTTTTTATTAAACTTTAAAAAAGGGGGGCAGCCAGTTTTGAATTTGATTACGAAATCTTAATTAATGAGTCGGCAATAAATATTGAGATCAAATATGCATATCATCGTTTGTTAATCATGTTAATAAAGATATGTCTCAATATGAGTTGTAACTTTTCTTATTATTATATCTTCATTAGATGTCGTAATACAGGTATATAATCAAAGAAGGTGCAATTAAATCAAAATAATTAACTAAGGGTGTGCGTGTTTTTCAGGAAAGCACATTTTCCACAGTCAAAATCTTGTGAATAATAAGGTTTGAAGATATATAGAAGCTAGAGCTTATAATTACCGGGTTATATTATCATTAAGTACATGTATATTTTGTGTGTTTGTTTAACACAAAAAGATAACACTGAAAAGGTCTATATTAAGCCCGCTACCCCAGCCTTTACAGTACACTAAAAAGGCACCTTCAAGTTTGTCATAAGTACAAAATCAACTTTTATATCAAGTAAATGTTCATGTTGTATCACATCATTCACGCGTTACCATTTTTGGTCATTAATTTACCAGACTACTATGACAAACAGCATGTAAAAGCAAGCGGTCGATGACCCTAGGTGGTATGTGCTGAAAGAATCAATACAATGTGAATATTTATGTCATGTTCAGGTTTCATTTGTACTTGAGTTAAACTAAGATTAACGGATATGGTGTTCAAAATTAAGTTTCCCCGATAAAAATAAAAACATTGATTTGTAAGAAAGTCTTAAATGGAGGCAAATTGGAATTCTGGGTGATAAATCATATTATAAGTATACTGGAGGCAGTGGTGTTTTTTTTTCATTTCTTTGCAACCATGAACCGGTAATTAAAACAACTAATAACCATGGCAGGATATAAACCTGGAAGCAGGACTCGCCGATCTGATTCTCTATACAGACTACCGTAAAACCTCGTCTACAAGCATACAGAGTGCCTCTGATGAAAGCTAAATTAATCCAGGCGACATTATGGAGTTTGGGCAAATAAATTACAGATCCACGCATACAAACCAGTATTATTGTATGACCAATCTATTAGCATACTTACACTTGTTTCGTATTAATCTAGCTTTCATCATAAACACTTTATATGCTTGTAGACGAGGTTTTACGGTATGTAAACATGGTAAAGGAAGATGATTTTATACAACCTTTCACTGCAACCCTGTCCTACCCAGCAAACACAAAACGTTTTCGATATTATTCCAAAAAGGTTAGAAAAAGGTTGCCAGAAAACGGTTGCCAGAAAACGTTTAAATGTTGGGTTATATAAATGGTATATAAAGGGTAAAACATTCACAAATACATTTTTAAAACTTCAGTACCGTACTGCAAAATATTCTGACATAATGTTATTTAAGGGTTGACAAAATATTTGGAACAATATTTTCAAAAAAAGTATTTTACAATAACATTTTGACAATATTGTTGTTGTTGTAGTGTGTATTCATACAACCAAAATCCAAAATATAACCGGTTGAAAACTTTTTAAAAACGTTGAGTTTGCTGGGTGAGCAGTGATAAGTTTGATTATTGCATCAAAACATGAAAACCATGACTCGATTCCTTGATTTTCAACATCTGTTAAATTTCATTTACCATTTTCAACATCTTCCGGAAACTTACGCTTATAATTTGTATGGCTGCAAGTAATTAATTATTGACTGTTATTAACAATTATTGATTTAATACTCTACATTGTAATTTCACTTTCATTAAATTATTTGACAATGAGAATATCATATTATTCATAAACAGTTAAATAGTTCACGTTAATTTATGATCAATATTAAATTCATGACAATTGTTTTCAAAAGGTTTAAATTAAATAGCTGATTGAATTAAAAATATCAATTAAGTATAATACTGTAAGTATCGTTCAAGACGAGTTTCAAGAAATCTCTTGCTACATGTATCACAAGTATTCATATAATGCATGAAAGTCGTAAATTTGCATTTTTTTTAAATGAAGAGATTAATTTTTTGAAGCTACATTGTATTTCAGTAACAATGTCGATTGTTATCATGTATCGTGTTGAACGCAATTAATGGAACACTAGTTCGTATTAGTATTTAATTTGAGTTGTCACGGGTAATACTAGTAGTTATAAGCATTCCTTACAATGCATACAATATAATATGTAACAATTAATTACCCTATTTATAGTTTATAAATAAATATACATTTTCATACTAAATAAAGATTTGAACTAGAAATACTCAAAACATATTTTTTTATTATATTTAATTTTTTTAATTTTATTATCAAAAAATGATAATATAATAGTAAAACACTTTTACTGGCCTTATTTTTACTTACTGGTAGATTCCTGACAGGATAACATGGATACATCAATTAATATTAATGCTCTTTTTAGTTGCATACGATTGAAAATAGATGTTTTTTGACCGAAGTGGTTTGATTGATAGTAAGTTAATGTTTTTGAAAAAAATATCAGGGTTGGCGATTTTTATTTTTATTTATTCATTTTTTAATCGATTTACTAAAGTTAAATCAGATTTTCTATTAGGATTTAAATCGATTTTTTTTTTTAAATTTTATTTCAAGAACTGCTATACCCATGATAAAAGTCAAAAGAGACCAGTGAAATGCTAGATATCTAGGCTATACGAGCAATCCTATCAGGCATTAACAAAAGTTTTTACATGTGAAAATTTCAAAGAAAAAATTTGGTAAAATCATGGGATAAAACCTGCTGAATTCTGCACCTTGAAGATGATTTTTTAGCAATAGATAAAATGACATTATAAATGTATTCTAAAAGTTCCAAAAGGTGTAGAAGTTCTATAGAAATGAAGTGAAACGGTCAATTTAACAAAGAAGTTAACTTAATTGATCCAAAATGGTAAAAATTTAAAAGTTCATTTAAATCTTGATTATTGATTTAAATCGTGCCAACCCTGCAAAATATGTTTGTAAGAAATTTTCCCAGGTTTTTCCAGATTTTTCTGTCCGTCTGCCCATAAAACACGTTTTATATTTCGGTTTACTTAATAATTTAGAACTTTGGGAACTTAAATATTTCGTCAAATATATTGAAATGCAATCAATTATGATATATTTTTTAGATTTCAATTGTAATTGTAGATTTATACTTTCGTATACTGAATTTGCTGATCAGCATCAAATTGATATATTAAAATTTCCAAAAGGGACAGTGGTCAGTCCATTATTTTTATTCAAGTAAAAGTTTCCTCATGCTGACTTGTAGTCTATGGTCTTTTTTAATAACATACTGAATTATTTAATCAAAAGAGAAATGATAAAGCCCATTTGTATACATACATCAGTAATTATAAAGAATATATTGGTGAGAAGAATAATGTATTGGAGCACCAATGGTGCTGTAGCTCACCATGCATGCACTTGAGTAATCCTGTACGTACACTTGCTTCGTTGATACCAACCCATATGACCGCCAATTAACCCAAAATGATAACAACCAGAAACTGGATGGCGTAGATTTTTCTTCACATGTCCCTGTTTCTGTGAAAGATTGCCATTTCCCTTTGAAGGTTTCGATCATGTGAAACCTTACAACCTCTGCTTGACCTTTGACCCCGCAGGTGACTTGGTTTCAAAAACCAATTGCATTCACAGGAATCACGACACCAGCTAAGCTAGCACGTGCTATGCAAAATGGCCGTATGTGACCTTCACCCCAATATATCATTGTGACATTTCAAGTGGATTTTGAACAATATAATAGAAATCGGACACAAATGAGCTAGCATTGAACAGTCAAATAAAAACAAGCTTGCTTTACAATGCATGGCAAGCTTAATAAGTATTACAATTATGAAAAAGCAATAATGATGATGATGGCAGTGTTAATAACTCGGGGTTTTCTTTTCTTTAATTTACAATACATTTACAAAATGTACAGTGTTATTATACAAAATATGAAATTGTCAATTCATTTTGTAACCAATAATTACTTATCCATGGTATATGTTCCATAGGTTCGAATACATTTGCTGATAGAAGGAATATCAAAACAATGACGTCATCCGTTTATGATTCATTGATAGTTTTAGGATCTCAGCAAAAAATCCTTTTTGATCATTTTAGTATCCTCAAAAGGTTTGCCTCGGTCTATATCGCTGAACTCTTTTCTTTTCGCCCCGCTTTTCACTTGCAAACAAAATGTACTGTTTAAAAAAAACAGTCGGTCAAGTACTTTTACGTGTTTCGCGTGTTTTAAGGTGTAACAATTCCGCCAAAATCAAGCAAACACGAAGTCGTGTCTTTTTCATTACTTCTCAGTTAGCACTAAAATTTCCACCTCGAAAATAGTGTTCCTTCGAATACTCATGACGTAAGACATCGTTACAGTAGGTGTGCTTTTTCGGCGACTGCGTCGTTGGGAACGCGATCACACTACAAAACAGGGCAACCGCCCTCTCGATTTGTTTTGTGCACAGAGTTAGGTACCGGTATTTGGTACGTGCCCTTTACTTGAAACATTTTTTCATGTTCCGCATCAAATAAACAAACCACGTGTTGTCAAGCTGCATTCCACTTATTTATGTCGTTCAAATCAGACACAAGTCGCATACTTCACTTATACAGGAGATGTTTCCGTGGTCAAAATATAAGTTAAAAACTTGAAATCTTGAGCAAAGAAAGTAATAATGTTATTTTACTTTCTCCGTTCTGCTTGGGTCCGTGGATCTCCCCGCCTGTCAGAATTCTTCCTCCTCCTTTTGCTTTTTCTTGAGTCATTTTCTGCACTTTTCGTCTTTCTTCTCGTCTGTTGAGTATTACCATTATTATTAGAAGCATTGTCATGTAATTGCGATCTATTGTGTTCTCTATTATATTTTTTGCACTTGCAACTTCGAACCGTACGAATACGGTAAGTCCGTCGCTCATTATTATCACAAATCAGGTGCACTCTTTTCTGTCGTACCACATCGTTAACACACCGATATTCACGAGTCTTTTCTCTTGACCACACTTTCACATATTGGGCATAAAATGGAAGTTGTCCATTGTCTACAGGCAGACATTCCCCAGCGCAGACAACTTCTGTGATAGGTTTGATACTGGTACAAAATCCATCCGAGATGTATCTCTTTGACCGAAGTTCTGTGCAGCCCATTTGCAGGTCATCTGTAATAACGGTACAAAAAATAAGAAAAACAGAACTTAAGTTATACACAAACAGCTTTTAGTGGGTAATACCAAAAACAAATACTGCTAATGAGATGACCAAACATTGGTTTATTATTATTACTTTTTGTGGAACCCTGGAATGGAACGGTGTGCATGATAGCACTGAAAGACTATGTGATTATACATTTGTAATAACGGTCACTGGCAGCCTACTTGACCAGCTAAAATGCACTCAAGCCACGCGTACAGAATGTATTTAACTCGCGTTAAAATTTGCATTTCTTCTAATGCGTTTGTTACGTTCCACTCTAATGTGAATTACATCAGCACTTTTGTGAACATTACTGACAATAACAACATACCAGTGCCGCTTTTCTCCTCATTTATTTTTTAAGCATTGGTATTTAAAAAATACCTAGCTGTCAGTCATAGTAGTACGAGTGAAAACAAAACCTAGTAACCCCTCTCTCTCACTCTCTAACTAACACCTGCAATCGTGCAAACACTAAAAAACCCTCAACAAGTAATTGATTTGAGCATACATTACAAGTTTCCCGCGCGACCCATACAAACGCCATGAGCAGTATTTAGACGATACTCAATATGCTAGTACGAATGTCAACATGCTTGTTATGTATTGAAATCGAGTCATTTCGCCATTTTAATCGCAAGTGAATTGAAAAGAAGATCGGTACTAGTTACATGCGTTGATTGAATAATAAAAAACTGAAATCAAATAGTTTATGAATGTATATTATTTGCAGCGCATCTTGTAAAACGCAATTCTAAGTATGCCCTGTGTTGAATTGCGAGCAGGAGAGGTCATTGCAGGTCGGGCGTTGCCGATCTGGACGTTGTTGCAAGAGCAACAAAAGTTTTACTTTGCAAGCATTTTGACAGCACATTGTATAGAGGGTCGTTGTCTTGTGTGTGTTTTCTTTCTTTTCTTATTTCAAAATATCATGCACGTGATGCTGACATTTGAGTTCGCCCAGTTCGTTGCACTGCGCTGCTCTACACTATTCAATAAGCTTAAAATCAGTTTGGGATCGAAATAATAAGTTGAAAAACCTTTTCAAAATCGATTTCTGAAATCGATATCACTCAACGTAAAATCTGACAGCCATTCTGATTAAAGTGAAAAAGTATTGTTAAATAAGCTTCTCAAATAAGTAATTACATATTTGTGAATACACTTTTGCATAATTTCTAACGCATGTGAACAATTTGATATAAAAATGTGACAAGTTACATTTAGTCGACACCTATTTTCCTCCATATTGCATTTCGAAAAGGGTTTTGATTTACATAAACAATATATTCAGCGAACTTTTGGTAACATGTGCCACACTTTGATTTATCTTATGTTTTCATTTTCACCAGGCACATTCTATAGCGTGGTTTTAAAAAAAAAGGTCTGCATGAATACGATACTGACACAAAACACCTCTGTAATGAATCTAATTACGCTATACACATTTTGGCGACCTTAACTAAAATGGTATATGTGTGATTTTTCTTAGCACACAATAAACACGATAATTCATTTTGGCCTTTTAATTTTTTTCCAAGATAATGTTTTGAATAAAACTGTTTAGAGTATCATTAAAAGTTTAGTATCAATTGTGAAAGTGTTGTGAGTCACCTGCACCCGGCAGGTGGGAAATTAGGACGTGTCAAAGTTTTGAATCCGCACACGCCGAGCGTGAATTTCACGTCATGGCACCATACATGGCACACTGTTAACCTCTATTGGTTCGGTTTATGATAACAGAAAGACTACAAAAAGTAAAAGAGAGAGAGAGAGAAAGAATATAAATGTCCCTGGCAAAGCTCCCATACCCAGGTTCGATTTGACAATAAATAACTATATAATATTAGCATGGACACGGTGTACTGCGTTCGTAACGGTAATAGATTGAGAGCAAGGTGCACGCTACGCTGCATTTGAACACCGAGCACTTCTTTTTAACTGAACATGGATTTTGTTTGAGGTTGAATGCTATATTGTGTTGGGTACAATAACGCAAACCAGCCTGCAAGGGCCAAACTGAATAACTGTGATTAAAACATTTTACTATACGGAAGCCATTGCTAGTTAACTAATCATGATGGCAGTTTTATAGGTTTGGAAATCCCGGGTCGGGGAAATCAACATTAAGCAGAGATAGCGCCAAATCAGTGATGACATGTGTCACCTGATACTTTATATCAATGAAAGCCCATTTTTCAAAGGCGTGGTTCAGTCAAAAACGTTGCTGCTACAGGTAATTATGTGGGGTGTTTTAAACCATTACCTTTACTGTGTAAGAAAAAAACCTTAATAATATTCATGGGGAGGTGTGCTTGTTGATTCAATTTTTATACAGGGAAGAAGGGAACCAATAATGTGCAACGAATATTGGCAAGAGGCGAGATGGTTGCTTGTTTTCCCAATTCCACATGGAAACTTGTCGGTCCAAATCAACATACCCCAATGAGTTCATAACATTGTATAGGTCCTTTTCTCACTTTAAAAAAGTAAGTAATTGCACTTACTAGCACTAGGTCAAGAGACCTGAATATTGAACCGCGAGAATACAAAAAAAATCTCAATTCGGGCATAGGTTTATGCCTTGCCACAAGCATATAACGGACCGCGAATACAGGTAAAGGTGAGCCTGCATGCAGATTTTCTTTAAAGAATACGCTTTTGAAAGAGCCGAAATTGAATGGGGCTCCCAGTACTTGCTGAATAGCTTGCTTTGTTGACATGCCCAGAGGGTGTGAGGCAACAGCAACGATAAAACCCAACTCTAGCTAGCTAGGTAGTTTTTTTATTTTTTATGTTGAAGCCCTATTCTAAACCGAATTATTATGGAGTACATTGTAGCCAGGAGAGTTTGAAGTAGCGCATTGCATGGGACTGCCTTAGCTCTGGTATGGCTCCAAAACTTTCCCAGATCCATGCAACTTTAACAATCAGCCATGTCAGGTATGGAAAAATACTATATGGCGGATTGACTTACCAGGATTGTAAACCCCAGAACCGTCTAAATGGGTGTTTTCAATAGTGGTTAACTGGTTGGAATTATCACGATCACGCTGTCTGTCTTTCTGTTTTCTGTTCGTCGTAGTTTCAGTATTTCCTTCTGGAATTGTTGGTACTGCAGCAGTTTCTGGAGCTTTAGTGTCTTCCACTCTCAAACCATTACATAGTAAGCAGACAACCCACATATACACCACTGCCACCAACCATATCCTCCTCCACTGATTCGGCCTCATGTTGCCGCCAATACTGCTACTAGAGCACTCATTCAGACGGTTGAAAATATAAATTCCCTCAAAGTAGATGTCTGCTTATAAAAATCCACAATGTATGGTATATCCTGGCAAAAGAGAAAAACGATATAAAAATAGCGGGAATAGTAATACACTCCACATAGAATATAGTGTAAACCACTCATGTATAATATAAAGTGTGTACTGCTTGCTTGGCTAACAGGTTGCAAGCTTTCTGAACTTACCTTAAAATGTGGGTGGAGCTTCTGATGAATTGGATTGCCAATCAAAAATGCGAAGAAGCGTAACATTTATATGTTCGCTTGCGTTTACTCACGTGTTGCTTTACCTTGATGAATATAACTGACAGATGGAAAGGGCGTGACCTAGCTTAGCTGAAAATGATCTTTTCTGCAAATTTGTGTATATATTATTTGATAATTAGAGAAAGCTTTCTGCTGTATCAAAATTTAACACTTTTTGCCTTGAACCACTTTCAATTCCAAAATGTAAGTAATAGTCAGCAGTATTATTGATAGCTTTCTTCTTGTACTTTGTAATGACTGTCATTTTCCCTTAGTGAAAATGAAAATAATTATGTATATACAGTGAGACAGAACTAGAAAGCAAGTATATACACACAAGTCTACACTTGCTGAATATAATAAAGTATACTTGCAGTTATTTTGTTCTTAACAAATTATGTTGGTATAAACCTGCAAGGACCTTTATGTGCTAATCACACAATGCTTCAAATTGTGTCAGTGCAATGGCAGGGCAGGGTGTTATTCTTACACCTTCAATATGTACATGCCAAGTTCGTGTTAATATTGGTGCTCACATAAACTATATTTATTATGTATAATATAAATATAAGATTATAAGGCTATACTTATGCGAATCTAACATTAACATGTCTATTGATAAATGTTGTTGTAATTGTTTGTGTCGACAATAAGATAAGAGTATAATGTTATTAAAACTTATAATTAATGCAATGTTATATATGTTAGTGTCAGTATACCAATACCAACAGCATATATAACTGTATAACCCAACATAATAATACTAGGCCTGTATTGTGTTAATGTGGGCTATACCTTGCACACTATTTAAAAGTGTCATGTACCATTATATGCACTTCTGATTAATATTAATATTTCTATGCCTCTTCAATGGTCTATTATTGATGCTGATATGAAAGGGGCATCGTGAGCCTCATCCCGCACTTTTCTAAAAAACCTCTGGCTACATGAGCTAATGTTTATGTGCAAAAACAATCTTGCAGAATCATTCGCTTAGCAAAAAAAATCGTCAAATGTGTAAGTCTGTTCTGTTAACAGAACGAAGTTACAGCAAAATGACATGGACATGATGCAGCAATGTACTAAATTATGATGTATGGTTTGCAAACGCAAAATTTTAATCAACTGACATTTTGGGAAATAAACATTTTTTGTGGATATCTACTCAAACATATCATAAAAAAGAATGCTAGAATCACAAAATACTCCTTTAATCTCAAACACATCATGCATTAAATAATGTTGCTATACATTATAGTAATAAAAGTGAATATCACATTGACACTTTTAACAAGTTGACAATTTCACAAACCTAACAAACAATAGACTTTTTTTCTCAATCATGATCATTGTATTATGACATAGACAGACATGGAATATGAATTCAATAGACAGTTCTTCATAATATATGCACCTGAACAAACTAGCAAGCTAACAACCATGGCGTAGCGGAATAAAGGATCCCTGGTTGCACACGACTCTTCCAATTCTTCGCGATGGGTCAGGCGTAAGAGTCGCGCCTGGTCTACCCTTTTTATCACTTTTGTATTTCATTGAACAATGACAGTTTCATTGTAGTTGTCATCTGGTCACGACCAATGACGATATATTATATTCTATATAGGCCCCTAGTTGTCTTTTCAGTCAGTCATCAATGAATTGGAAGTCAAAAGGAACTAAACTACGAATATGACTGTGGAGTGTGGTCCCCCTAAATGTTTGGTGCTGGGTCAGCTTAAAATAAATTAACTTAATACGCTGGTAAGTTATAGTAACTTTTTTTGAACTAAAATGATTTATTATATAATGGGCTATTCCAGAAAGTAAGTGCACACCCCTAGAGGAGTAAATGTTCAATCAAACTGAGAAATGTTTGGATTTCCAGGTTGGCTTCCTGAAAACGACTGGAATTCTAGTTGCCAATGTTACTGGAAAAAGTTTGGAAATGAAATAAAATGTATAAAAAATAAAGGAATTGTCCCGGCGAAATAAGCCCCTTAAATTTAGGATTTTCGATTTTTTGCTGGATTTTTTCGTATTCAGACACTTTGAAACCTGGATTTCCAACAATTATGACTGGACAAAAAGTCCGGAAGGCCAAACTCCTCTATAGGGGATGTGCATCTATTTTCTGGATCGAATAGCCCAATAGCTCTATGCACAAGGCATCTGCACCTAATATAGATTGTTTCTGACCACAGCAATCATCTCTTAACAACAATTTTATTGGACGGTTTAGAATTACCATAATATTATCAAAACATGCCAAGAAATTCATTGCTCTTTATTAAAGCTAGACCATAATAGCTAGACGGATCTTGTGATTCTTTTAAGAATAGTGCTTGGCTCCGCTAAGAATGATTTGATTTATATATAAAAAATACCTTATTGAAATAAACCGAACTAATCTCAAAGTGATGAACCCTCCTAAAACTTCAAGTATTACAACAATGTTATTGTTTGGGTATGGAGTAAAAGAAAAGAGGGCGCCATACAGCATTGCTACATGTATCACTGCATTGTATTGAGTTACTGAAGTTGTACATAAAAAAACAACCTGAAAGTGCAACGTTATCATGTTCACGATAGATAACCTGCTCACTTTCGGTAGGATGAAAGTGTAACTTTATATTCATTTGTTGGGTGCAGTTTTCTTTCCTTCAATCTATAATATGCATCTGCTTCTCTCTTTTCTTCCAACACATGTCAGTATGCTAAGTTATGTTAACTTAATCATGTCCATTGATTCATGTTGTTTGTGTTATCATATTTATTTGTTTGTTTGTTTATCAGTCATTCTGTCAGTGCAGACACACACTTTGGTCATGAACCTGGTCATGTGCTGATGAGGCACAAGTTTAAGTTACACCAGGCTTTTAAGGTTTTAAAAAACTATACTAGGCCTACTTAGCATTATTAATGGTTACATACCTGTAGTAAGACGATGATCTCATGAATGCGCGATGGTTCAAATCCGAACAGTTCCGATATTTTTGTCTTCTTATAGCGCCAGTTTGCCTGAGCTTCTGGAACAGAAAGATATTAACAATAATAATTATGTTCATGAAAAACAAATATATTGAACGATTTTGGCAAAACAAATAAATTCGATCACCCTGTGCAGTCAGAAAATCAAAACAATACTGGCCATGGTGCACAACTTCCACTCTGTAACTGTATCATCAGGATCTATAAAACATTCAAACCGTCTTAAATATCAGATGACTAAAATGTGAAATTACATTAGTAATTTTTCACAATGCGGAATTTTTCACAAAATTTTAAGAGGATTTGGTAGCTAATTGTGTAACTTTATGTAATATAAGACTGTTGTCGTTGGGTTGTTGTTGCGCTTTTTGTGGGTGGGATAAGCAATATGTAAGCATGAAAGGAAAAAAAATAGAAATTATAAATGCAAAGAAGAAACAAACAAAGGATTGAAAAAGGAAAAAAAGAAAGAAAGGGAAGGGAGGAACACGAAATAATGATACATGTAGTAACATTTACAAAGGACAAGGACTAAAATAAAAAGAGATCATCAAGATCTTTGTTTTGTTTTGATTTAATAAGTTGTAACCCTCAACGTCGCCCTTAAGACTGATAATCTTTTAAGACGGGAAATCAGTTAGGTGAGATGTCATAATAAAGCAATGGGCACGATGGGTATATTCCAATTATACGGGCAGTTTGCCAGTATTTCAATGTGATTTATATCCATACTTAACATCTTAATTCATTCTACTAGATAGCCGATAGGAAACGCATTGAGCATTAACACTCGTAAGGAAGTTTTCAATTTAGAAGCGTAATTACCTCAATGACTGTCTTGACACATTACATTTCTACTCTCCTCAGGTTAAGTGGGAAGTGGGAAAGCAAGGAAACCACACGATGACGGAAGTTTAAACCGGTCATCAGAATGTACTTTAGATCCGAACTAAAGAGAAATCCATGCGCAACATTCCATCGGGCATTTTTTATGATGCCCCATTGCACTATATACTGTAGTTTTAAGTAAAGGTTCGATTTCTAACCCTTTTTGTCCTCTGTGTATAATTAAAAATGTTTTTAAAATGTTCTATGAACCTTTTTGGTTTCTTTAAAGAACCATTTTAGATTTTTACAGAATCTTTCAGGTTCTTTAAATAATCATCTCAGATTTACGTATAGAACCCTCACAGAATAGTAGGCCTATCTTTTGTAATCCAAAACCTCTCGTACACTATACAAGTAATTATTAGGGCTCTTAGACCAAGAAAGGCTCTTAACCATTAAGTAAAGTTCTGCTAAGCTAAAAATGGTTCTTTAAAGAAACAATGGTTCTTACCCTAACCAAAAAGGTTCTTTAGAGTTAGAGATTTTTTTGTTTTGTTTTATTACAGCACTATTTTTAGAACTAATATAGTTCGAGTCTTGGCAAGCGATATAGTGGCTTGCAAATAACAATACAGAAAACTTGAAACACATATGTCAGTATGTCTTATTGAGTCAGGTCTTCTAGAAAGTCATTTCTAACCAAAACATAAAATCTTGACAGCTTCACTTGACAGTCTTGCATTCTATACTCTTTGAAAAAGTTGCTATACAACTTGCAACGGTTTTCCGGCTGTCCTCCAGCCGGCACGATCTTCAAACAACCATTTTTTAAAGGTGTTTAAAGGGGTCTTTGGCCTATTGGTAGTGGCGTATAGGGTTGGTAGCGCCCGGGACAAGAAACAAAATTGGCGCCCCCCCCCCGCGAAATTTTGGACAAATAAGGCCTATACACTAATTAATTTTGGTTACTGGAAGTTGAATATCGGTCTTAAAATGTTCTTTCAATTGATCTTGTGCTGAAATTTTTGACTTTCATCGCTTGGAGGGGCGCAGAATCGATGCTGAATTGGTCAATTTGGCGCCCCCTAAGGGTGGCGCCCAGGGCATGTTTCCCCTCTGCCCCCCCCGTAGTTAAGCCACTGCCTATTGGTTCTATAGGCCCCCACCCTAAAGAACCTATTTTGGGTTCTTGAACATAAATAAAGAACCCTAGGATGATCATGACCCTTTTTTCCTTGCTGGACAAATATTAAGTTTAAAGTTGCGCCTTTTTGTGAAATAGACAGCACAACCGGGGCAAGACACACGGTTCTACTTCATTTACTGTACTTGCTTTAACCTATTTATACAATTCGATAATTCCGTGTTCTGTTATTGTTGTTGTTGCACAATTTTTATCATATTTAGCCTGATCCTAAAACCCATCTTTCTTTGCACTTCTTTACCTTATCATAACAAATGTCATTGGCTATATTATTGTTTGCTTGTTTGTTTACCGGGGGGCACTTCAATATGAAATGGATAGGGCTAACACTTTCGCAATAAGGGGCATTTGGTGAGTGAAAAATGTAAAAAATTGGGTGAGAGCATGATTTTTTGCATTCGGTGCTAGCAAAATGTAAAAATATGGGGTCATTGGGTGAAAACGTGACCTTTTTTTAAAATGGAACCTTTGGGTGAGCACCGAAACAGTGCCACATAAACCTGGAACATAAACCTGGAACATAAATTTCTAGTATAGTTCTAAATGGCTTCAAATTTCTTTGTTTGTTTGTTTTTTGTTTTTTTTTTTTTTTTCAAAATAAGTAACAAAATGAGTGATAAATGAAAGTTGATGTTCAAATTGGAAAAAATAAGGGTCTTTCGGTGACAGATCAAATGGAAAAATAGGGGGTCTTCGGGTGACAGAGCATGTGTTCGTAAAATAACATGGGGTCTTTTGGTGACAGCGACGCTGCAAAGGGGGGTCTTAACAGCCATAATACGCGTCACCTCCAAAGTGGGAGTGCCCAGGACGAAATGACACCTGGCGAAGTATCAGTACTGTATAATTTGCGAGGCATTATGGGAGGATAAAGCTATATCCTATGAGGCAAAGCACACGTTTCAAATGGCACGACGGATGTCTTCCATTTTGAGAAATTCAAACCAGAAATCCGTTATGTAATCGTAAATCTTTCAATCACATCATAAACTAGCCTAGACGTAATTCAAAATAGATATTAAGGGCAGGTATATACTCCAACATATTATACAAAACATTTGAAATGCTGAATAATGGTGAATGCTTTAATGCTCAGAATTTCGGCGTCCAATAAATATAAACCCCAGTATAAACCAATTCAACAAAATATGCCATCTTACAACAAAGGGGTTATTGCTTGTCCTGTATGTGTTTCTTAATATTGTAAATCATAATAATTTGATTTGGTTAAGGTCTTAACTCTGGTGCAAGAGGTTTCCAGTTCAATTCCCGGTGGATGCAAATTATTCGCTCTCTTCATTAATGCATTTGACTCGTGCATGGAGTAGATGCATGCAGTAATGACAAAGGTCTCGCAGTCAGTTCAGATCAGATCAAGTTAAGGCCTGGCTGCCTGTACGCTCTACCCGGGGCATCATGGAGAACTTTGTTCTCAGAACAGTGTCTGACATTGAATGTTTGGCCCAGGTAATAAATATAAGAAAAAATTATTATTTGAATAGGCCTACATATGTATATTATGTTTGGGTAAACAAAATTTCATCAGAACATTTTCCGATAAAACATGTAAAATGGCATAACATGATTTTCTGCATACTAACAGTATAAAATCAGCATACCGTTGACCGGGCGGCATGGAAATTCTTGGCAGGCGGTAAAAGGTATTACAAATCGCATCATAATGAACTAGATTATGTGGGAAAGGAGTATAATCATACAAACGAAAATGAAACGAATATTTTAAATCATTCTATCGTCTGCTGGGACTTGTTATTATTTTGATTATCTAATTCTTTCCTCCAGCCGGCCCGTGCTGTGGCTTCATTACTAAATATTTCACCTGTTCGAACAAACTAAATGAAAACATATTATCATCTACACTTGTTGAACTTTCAAAAAGTTTCTTTTGATTTTTTTTATTCTTTATTTGTTTTTTCTCATTTTATTTCTTCTTTTCGCATTTCCTTCATTCTTTTCTTTCTTTCTATTTCTTTCTTTCTTTCTTTCTTTCTTTCTTTAAAGGGACCATTGAAAGAAATATTATTTGGTATCAAAATAAAGGAAATAATATAGCATAATGCATATGGGGGTAATCTTGGGAAACGCTCGAATTCCTCGTCAAGCGTCACTAAACCTGGGAAGGGGGTACTATTACTACTAACTCAATGAAGAGGTGCATGGTGAGTATGATATGTGCCATCACACTGCATGATCCACTATTTTCAACTTCACTCATTCAATGACTGTGGTTTTGTCAAAGATTTTGACTCGGCAAATGACCCCGACATCATTTCTCTAAATGTGGCAGAATTTCAATTTTACTTTCCTAAAATTTCTATTTATACATTATATTGATTTGTCCCCCCCCCCCCAAACATGCTAAAAGTTTGCATATTTTAAACTTTTTTACTGTTAAACCCATTTCCACGACATTTCTCAAGCCAATGGACTCTCCCTCTGACCCTCTCAGAGCATGACACTATATTTGCCATGTTCATGTCATGTGTGCGTGCACAGGGGTGGGTAGTGTGGGGGTGTGTTTGTGGTGTGTGGGTGTCACTTTCTCGTCAAAAGACCCTTGTTGCAAAGACTTTTCTAAACCTGACCACACATCACTCACTTTAAGGTGGTACTACACCCCCTGATAAATTTTGTGACTAATTTTGCATTATTCTCAAAAAATAACTACACACTGGTAACAAAAGTTATGTACATGTATATTATAGGGGCAAGGAATCCAATCACATCACTGAAATTTCAGTGATTTAAGACAAGTGGTTCATTATATATGTTAAGAAATGAGGTGCATTCTAGTGATACCTCTTTTCTTATCATAAATAACGTACCACTTGTCTTGAGTAAGTTGAGTCACTGAAATTCCAGTATAGTAACTGGATTCCTTGCCCCTATAATATACATAACTTTTGTTATACCATTGTGTTATTATTTTTTGAGAAAAATGCAAAAATAGTCACACATTTATCAAGGAGTGTAGTACCACTAAGGTTAGCAACTGTTTTAAACTGTTGCGATTTGGTAATTCACAGCATCTTGCGAATGGTAGTGAGCATTGGCAAAAATTGCATTAATCATTTCATAGCATGACGTCGAAGCAGCCAAAAAATCGCTTGATTTATTGTTGTTAATGAGTTATGTACGTTTTACCAAAATGTTATTGTATCGGCGCTCTTTCTTCTTCTTCCGGTACTGTTCAAAACCTCAAATGAGTATCGATGCACATTTAAAACATAACAGTCAAGAACCACCGGACCTACAAAAGTATATCTGTGATATTTGAATTCTTCTACACACTCGCCTAAAAAATGGTCATTGCAATTTTTGCCAAAGTTCACTACCATTCGCAAAATGCTGTTAACTACCAAATCGCAACAATTTAAAATAGTTGCTAACCTTAAACAACTGCTTTCAAAAGTTGTCGCAATAGGTAATGACCCCAATGGCTTGCGATACACATTTTACATTAATGAATTGTAACCTAACTTGATTATAATAGGTGCACTGCACATTCATGACAAAAACAGAAGCCATAATAAATACATAGGGTTGAAGTCCATCAGTCTATAGGGCCTGTACATTAGTAAATATACAAAATAAATACCATTGTTATCTCTTGAATATCTGTCAATTACCATGATTACTAGTCATAGTAGTCAAGTACGAAATTTGCACATGATACTATAGTAAATTATAAAATAATAAAGATAGGCCTAGATGCCATGTGGTTACTACATTCTTATAAAATGAACACATGACCGTTTTTGTTTTTAATGCTCCGGCCCCAAACCCTGAATATATCAAATTAAAACGACAAGATGTTCCCTTAGGAAATACAAATTAACTCCGACTATAATCACCAACCATGCAGGATTCGAACATGGGACCTTCAATTGCGTGTTATATACTAATTCTATTGTTGTTGTTTTAAGTTGGCTCTGCCATAGGCTAAATGTTATCCCTGCAAATTTACAGCGAATAATTGATCAAATTAAAAATAAATGCTGCATTTATGGTAAAGCAATTGACAAAAAATGGAAAAGATAGCAATTTATGCCAGGCCCAACTTGAACTAGATTGCACCCTATTCGGAAATCGCTTCAGTTCTTGAACATTTAAGTAAACCTTTTTACTGTTAAAAGCCATTTAACATTCCGGATCTAGATATCTGACCATGTTGATGTTTGAAAAGGTTAGGAATGTGTTGAAGATAAATACTGAAGATACGACTGTGTCAATAAATGCTGGATTATCGATTATTGATAGACAGTCAGACCTCGGACTTTTAGGCCTATTTTTTTATAAATATATTAAATTGCTGCCCTTTGCAAAACAATTCATTTTGCCCTATAGGCCTACATTTCTTAATTAAGAAACTAATTAGCTCTAGAAGACACTGATTTACTTTCAAGTTTGTCATCACTGTTATTATTATTAGTAGTAGGCCTAGTATCATTATTTCTTTATTTATTATTAATATTATTATTATTGTTATTGTTGTTGTTGTTGTTGTTGTTGTTGTTACATAGATTGCACTGTTTTGCGTATTACTATTATTATTATTATTAGTGTTATTATTATTATTATTATTATTAGTGTTATTATTATTATTATTATTATTATTATTATTATTATTATTATTATTATTATTATTATTATTATCATTATTATTATTATTGCTATGCCTATTAATATATTTCACACGCTTTTTCGTATTAGTAAAACGCGCGAAATACACTTGATTTGAAAGCATGCTTTCTGGATGTATGCAAAATTATAATGTGAGGAGGTATGGAGGGACTGTGTGATGCAACACCATTGTGCAAATGGGTTGTTTTGATCGCAACATTGCTTTCATGGACATGCAAAGGTTTTATTATTTTTCATCAACATTTTGGTCTTTTACTTTTTCAGGCCTAGGCCTAGCCTACATGTATTGCCAATAATACGAAACAGTCCTCATAAATTAAGGCACTCATGAATGCATTGTTATTAGGCACGGGTATTTATAATAATAATAGGCCTACTTTGTCTGAAAAGCAAACGTGGAAATAATGTAGGCCTATACAATATAAATGGGCATTAATCCTGTCCCCCTCACCACTTTTTGGCAATTGTTATTAATTGTTTTCAGCTATTTTTTGACAATTGGCCCCTTTACCCCCACACATTTCAAGACGGATTGACACCACACGTTGTACATAAAATGGACCTGGGACAATGACATAAGGAAAATAAGCGAGCAAAATTTATATCGCCGGGTTTATGTTTATGTATGTTGATACTATTTAAGTAAAAACAATTTCAGTTTTCTATCCATTATAATTTGTCGTTATTAAACACCCCAAATTAAACATGCAAATTATGCGGAATTAGTTTGCATTAAAAATAAATCTCGGGGACGACATGTCAGCTGCTTAACCTTTCAAAACAGTCGAACTATAAAAGAATAATATTTGTATACACAAATACATGTTACCAACACACTGATCGACCTAGGCTACAAATTAGAAAATATGACAATTATTATTACATGCTTTGCTACAACAAGTTTGTCTCACCTTTTTACTGTCGGCTATTTCTTTGTCTTCTTCATGCAGCATTTATTTCCAAAGTAATAATTAAATAGCGTAAAATGTCTCGGCAAATTACAGTGACACAAACTTCAACTTGACTGGAGAGCACGTGGCTAAGTGAATCTGCAGACTGACTGCATGTATGCACATAATATTCCTGTGATGATCGGTGACGAATGTGGGTGTTGACTTGCTGAGTGTTCAGTCTGTTAATGTTATGACGCGCTGACAGTCAAAAAAAATATCATTCATACACTGTTGTAAAACTGTCAATGTGTTGTGTGCAGTCCCTTTAACAGTGTTGATAACATGGCAAACTCAACTTCGATTCTTTTTCGAGCATGCGCATATAATGGATAAGTGATGAAGACAATCATAGTAATAATATTAAAAAAATATGAATGAAAAAAAATGATGAAATGCTCGGTGTGATCTCATGTTTATCACGTGGACGAATGTGGTGACAAGATCATTTCCAAAAGAAACGCTAAAGCCGCATCTTTACGCAAATGACATAGGCCTAGGGGTACTGAAGAAAATGAAGGTGTTATCAGAGGCCTATGTCTTGTCATGAATAGGCCTAGGCCTACTGGAGAAATTTTTGAGATTTTGTTATAAAATATTTCAATTAACTTTCATTAACCATGCTAACCGTTAGGCTACATGGAGGCCTAACTGCTATATCCTAGGAAATTATAATTTATTAGGCATAAATGTTTTTTCTAGTGTAGGCCTAATTTCGATTCAGGTTTTTGATTTCAATTCGATTCATTTGCCACTAAACTCAGGCCTAGTTAGATTCAATTCGATTTTCAACTTCATATTTTTATCCAATTCCAATTCGATTCTCTTTCCCAATTTGTTTGATTCGATTCAAATTCAATATTTTTTGTTTCAAATCATTTCGATTGAATAACAATTCAATGCATTAAAATTAGATTTTAATAATTATTTTGATTCGATTTACCCAGCATTTTAATTCAATTCAATTCAAATTCAAATTCAGTGCTTAAGAAAAACACTGTGTTTGTTTTGGACAAAAAAGGAAGATCCACAGGTCGATTATTATTTTCTTTTTTGTTATATTTGCATTTTTAAGGGGGGGCTGCCCCTCTTTAGAAATGTTTAGTGGAGATTGCAGGGTTGCATTTTAGATTAGGCCTACTAAATGATCAGATGATTCAGTCGATAAATAAAAAACATTTCAACTTCCAAAGTTCTTTATCAGCATGGACAAAAGTTTATCAGTAAAGTGAACTCTAATGTCCCAAAGAAACTTATTGCATCACAACGACATTCAATACAATTCTTAAGTTAACTTATTAATGAACAATATTTTTTCATAATGTTTTACATTTTCAATTTTAAAATTATGTTTTGTTGACCTGAATTATAAAAGTGCAATGTTGAAATTCTTGAGTTGATTGATTGACTGAATATATTCGAATTAAGAGCATTAAAAAGGTAACAATGTTAAAACACACTTTTATGCATCTTAAAAAGGTACATATTGTTAAAATAGGATCACCCATGAAAGGCATAAGTAAATAATAACTTATTTCCAATGGGGTCCTTGGAAAGGGGGATAAATAGGGGAAAATATAGGGTTAAAACAGGGTTAAAGGTATGAATGAATGAATACATGAATTAAATAATTTGCTTGATTGCTATGTTGATTGATTGAATAATTAATCGAATGATTAAATGTTTGTTTGATTGATTGTTTGATTGTTTGATTGATTGATTGATTGATTGATTGATTGATTGATTGATTGATATAAAGATGAAGATGGCGATGAAGGTGATGGCGAGGCGACGAAAAAGAGGGGAAAGACGACTTCGAGTACGAAAATGACGACGCAACGCCAGTTTGATAACGTTCCAAACACATGACACACTCTACATTGATCACTCGTTTCACATGTTCACACGTTTGTTTACTACCAATTATACAAATTTTCCCAACGAATATTTGACATATCAAACATGATAACAAACCATACTATTACTATTTTTTGGCACAGAATTATTCAATATTTTGTTTCAAGGTCACGAAGTTATCTTCAAGTACATACCAGGTTAAGAAATCCAATACTAGGTATTGAAAAGTTAGAAATCGTTGTTTTCAGATGTCACGCATTTGAACAATCACGATGAAAGACAACACTAATTTCCAGTGTTGTGTTGTTGTCCTACTTACTGTACTGTACAATTCATGTGAACAGTTATCATGTTATGGAAAATGCAGTTTAATATGCTCGTCAAATAAAACAAAAATTATCCCAGCGGCTGAAATGGGGTGATTTTGTCATTAATTATGATTACCGTTGGCTGAACCAATGGTGTGGCTCGATGCTGTGTCGGGAAGACCAATCACGGGCGTGCTTGCCGTGGACCTTGAAACCACTGGCAGCAAATTTTCCAGTTATCCCGTAATTTGTTGTTTTTACGGGATAACCGGACATTCGCTATATAAACTGTCATTTATTTGTTAGGAGTCAAGCGGTAGACATTCGCTATATAAACTGTTGTTTTTTACATTAGGATTCAAGCGGTGGACATTCGCTATATAAACTGTCTGTCATATATAAAAGTTACATGTTTTACCTGCTCTTACAATGTAATTCAAGAGCAACATCTTATTGATAGTGTATTGATGTGCACTGTGCGCACAGGTGTGCCAAGCCAGGTACATATAAATTGATGAGTGTACATATATCTTTTTTGAAATGTTTCTCTTTAAATCTTAACTGAGGAAATTGTGCCACATGTCTAAAACGGAAAGACACTGTTGCTATACATGTAAGAAACAATTTTTACAGTGGAACAGCAAAACAAGACTGAGTTTTGCTGACTACGTTTTCAAACTGGTTTTACATGTATGAAACTCGTCTGTTTTTCTTAGAATGTCAAACATTATGGAAAGAAATAAAACAATGTTATTATTGACAAAACTTTGACTGATTTTGCCTTTCTTAAACCTATTAGGAATTTGACATGTTTTTGTTTTTTTTTTGACTGTGCTTCCGTTTATAACATAAGCAACGTGTAGGGAACATTCAATGTATCCACTGTTTTTCTTCACGATAGGAATAAGCAATTATGAGAATAATTGCAGCAGATGATATTCAACGAATAGTCCTCCATGGGAGCTTGTTGGCCTTCAAATCCAACTAAAAATAACGTTCAATAACATTAGTAAAAGTTATGACTATTTCCTTATCGTCCTGGGCGAAATACACATAATTATTTTGTCGAAATGTGTGGCAAGTGAAATGAGCAGTTATTCGGAAATCTTGGGGTTTCGATTGAAAAAATTGCTTGTGTTTGTTTTGTGTTGTTTTGGTTTATTGTTGCTGCTGTTTGTTTGTTTGTTTTACAAACTACCCCTCTATGGCCATCTTTGATGGCCGGTCCTACCCCCGGGAAAGGTGCTGGGGTAAAAATGTTATCACTAAAATGAGCGCAAAGAATGAATCTACGATTAGCTTAGGTCATTTGGGTGTAAAGGCGTGTAGTTTTTTTTATGACGGATACAAATCTCGGGGAGGGGCCTTTGTAGTCCGTGTTACAAAAATATATGGCTCAGTTGTTCTAGAGCTAATCTTTGCTTTGTACATGCATTAATGCGATGGAATAGAAATTATTCTGCTTTTTACTGACATATGAGCATTTGAGTCATTAGTAAACGAAGAAAGCTTTTATATTTTTTTCAACATTGTTCTTTGGATTATAACATTAATGTGAGATACAGACACAAGAACGTGTAAAAGCTATTCCTATTTCCTTTGGAAATGCATGGCATGTTGACAATATGCCAAGTGACATTGATGTTCTAATTTTATGAAATCTGTGTCATAATTATATCTATCGGGATCGGGAGTAGTATCTTTCTGGGCTGGTCAAGTATCTATCTGGATCGGGAGTAGTATCTTCCTGGGCTGGGCAAGTATCTATCGGTATCGGGAGTAATATCTTCCTGGGCTGGGCAAGTATCTATCGGGATCGGGAGTCATCTTCCAGGCTGGGTAGGATGATCTTTCGGGATCGGGAGTAGTATCTTCCTGGGCTTGGCAAGTATCTATCTGGATCGGGAGTAGTATCTTCCGGGCTGGGCAAGTATCTATCGGGATCGGGAGTTGTATCTTCCTGGGCTGGGCAAGTATCTATCGGGATCGGGGCTGGTATCTTCCTGGGCTGGGCAAGTATCTATCGGTATCGGGAGTGTATCTTCCTGGGCTGGGCAAGTATCTATCGGGATCGGGAGCAGATCTTCCTGGGCTGGGCAAGTATCTATCGGGATCGGGAGTAGTATCTTCCTGGGCTGGGCAAGTATATCGGGATCGGGAGCAGTATCTTCCTGGGCTGGGCAAGTATCTATCGGGATCGGGAATAGTATCGTCCTGGGCTGGGCAAGTATCTATCGGGATCGGGAGTAGTATCTTTCTGGGCTGAGCAAGTATCTATCGGGATCGGGACTGGTATCTTCCTGGGCTGGGCAAGTATCTATCGGGATCGGGAGTCATCTTCCAGGCTGGGCAAGTATCTATCGGGATCGGGAATAGTATCTTCCTGGGCTGGGCAAGTATCTATCGGGATCGGGAGTAGTATCTTCCTGGGCTGGGTAAGTATCTATCGGGATCGGGAGTGTATCTTCTTGGGCTGGGCAAGTATCTATCGGGATCGGGAGTGTATCTTCTTGGGCTGGGCAAGTATCTATCGGGATCGGGAGTGTATCTTCTTGGGCTGGGCAAGTATCTATCTGGATCGAGAGTAGTATCTTCCTGGACTTGGCAAGTATCTATCGGGATCGGGAGTGTATCTTCTTGGGCTGGGCAAGTATCTATCGGGATCGGGAGTGTATCTTCTTGGGCTGGGCAAGTATCTATCGGGATCGGGAGTGTATCTTCTTGGGCTGGGCACGTATCTATCGGGATCAGGGATAGTATCGACAAAACTTTGACTGATTTTGCCTTTCTTAAACCTATTAGGAATTTGACATGTTTTTGGTTTTTGAGTGACTGTGCTTCCGTTTATAACATAAGCAACGTATAGGAAACATTTCTTCATTATAGGAATAAGCAATTATGAGAATAATTGCAGCAGATGATCTTCAACAAATAGTCCTCCATGTGGAGCTTGTTGGCCTTCAAATCCAACTAAAAATAACGTTCAATAACATTAACAAAAGTTACGACCATTTCCTTATCGTCCTGGGCGAAATACACATAATTTGTCGACATGTGTGGCAAGTAAAATGACCAGTTATTCAAAAATCTTGGGGTTTCGATTGATAAAAATTGCTTGTGTTTGTTTTGTGTTGTTTTGGTTTATTGTTGCTGCTGTTTGTTTGTTCTATAATTTGGTTTTGGGAGTTTTCTTTTAGAAAAATGAAGATTTTTCATTTTTAATTCCAAAACTAAGATGATTTTCAATCGAGAAATTAAGATTAGTAGATTTTTCGTAGGCAACTGACTGATAACAACGATTTTCTTGAAACCAAGTTTGTTTTCCTGTTCTGGGTTTTTTTTTTTGGTTTTTTTGCATAATTGCACATTTTGCTTGTAGCCGATCATGGTGTTCTTTATTGATGGGCCACGCTCCAATTATCTGATTGGCTATAGTCAGAATGTTATTTCAGTCATTCGTTAAGGGCACTTATCTCTTCAAGGAATTGATTAAACATTTTGTGTTTTTTGACATGGTCAAATTAAACACATATTGGTAATATCGCAGTTATGTATGCTATGCAAAATAATATTATTAATGTTAATATTAGCAATTTGTTGCATTTGAAATGGAAAATTGCTTCCAAGCAAAAAACCATGGTCCATCCCGTTAACCCCCTCTCTCCCTGTTTGCCGATGCGTCGGTCCTGCACAAAACCACTAGACAAGCCACACGAACGGAGGTTAAATGAAGTAATAAATAGCGCATCTTGAATTTATAACCTGTACTTTATGTTAATTCGTATTTCCTGTCTTTATACAACCTTCTACTAGGTAGGCCATAGATTAATGATTTCCAAAGATAGCTAGAGATCAACTTTTATGTCTTTTTGCTTAAAACGTAATCGGCTAATTATGTTTAATTGAAATTCGTTATGAACTCTGTTGAACTCGACCGTTTTACAAGTTTCAATTTATTTATAAAATTAAAATATGATAATGCATAGTTATCGAGTTTCAAAATTGTATGATTTCAAACTGTTATTTTGTGAACATATTTTTTGTGAAAGTATATATATGCTAGATATAAACATCGGAGGGCATGTCCTAGTTTCGTTTCCCGATTTACTCTGACTCTGTGATGTTTTTCCACTATAAGGGTTGATTAAGTATTATTGGTCGAGGCAGTCAAAAAGATCAATTTTCATCGTCTAAATCAATATATTATTGAACTAAATCAATATATTATTGAAAAATAACATCTTGATGTTTTGCAGAAGTTCATTCTACAAATCATATACTTTGAAAATTTGCTTGATTTATTTGTTGTTAATGAGATATGTACGTTTTACAAAGCTGATGTGGTTTCAGCCTTCTTTACAACATAACTCAAGAACCACAGGACCTACAAAAGTATATCTGTGATATGTGACCGTGTACCACGAATGAGCCGTAAATGTCCTCAATTGTATTCTGAGTTACAGTGTAAAATGGGCATGAAGGTCATATTCATAGGTATTTCAATTTGGTGCTACGTGTATCTCATTTAATGAGGTACACGTAGCACCAAATTGAGGTACCTATGAATACGACCTTCATGCCCATTTTACACTGTAACTCAGAATACAATTGAGGACATTTACGGCTCATTCGTGCTGTACGGTCACATATTTGCATTCTTCTACACACTCGCTATGAAATGATCAATGCAATTTGTGACAAAGCTCATTGCCATTCGCATGATGCTGCTGTTGCAGCTGCAGCTGCTAACGACCAAATCGCAACAGTTGAAAATAGTTATTAACCTTTACACAAGTTTCATTTCTTTCCCATATTTTTTGATTAAAATCACTTCTATAAACATTTTAAAATATCTTTTTAAATCATAGAAACAAATCAAAATAATATTTTAGAGTGTTGTTTAGCGGTTTCTAGCATGAGAAAATAACGGTTAAAACGAAAACAAGTTCCTCTGATTAAACGAGGCTGGGTTCTATGAATTGTGGGTAAAAATGGCCGCCCATACATTGCCTATTGTTAATGTACTTTAGTATTTCGTAATGTTATTATAGTTTGCAGGGGGTTGTTGCGCAACCCCTAATTTTCAATTATGATCGGATACCGTTATATTTGGTACTAATGTATAGCAGTGGGTCTTCTCTATCCAGTGATACCAAAATAAGTACAAACATACCCCACATAATTTCGCTGTGACGTCATAATGTGAGGGCGCCCATGCAAATTTGGGAAATTCTGGCTATGTATATACAAAAGTATGGGCGCAATTGATTTTCGGCTAAAAATTCTACAAATATTTTCTCCTGATTATGAAAGGAAGTGACTATTTTCACCTAACTAACAAGTAAAAAGTCAGTAGCTCTTGAAATATTTTCATAACAGTAAAATGAAAATCATTGGGACCTCACCCCCCTATGGTTATCTTTGATGGCTGTTCCAACCCCTGGGCAAGGTGCTGGGGTAAAATGTTATCACTAAAATGAGCGCAAAGGATGGATCTACGATTAGATTAGGTCATTTGGGTGTAAAGGCGTGCGGGTTTTTTTCGTAGTCCGTGTTACAAAAATATATGGCTCAGTAGTAAGATGCTTTAATGCGATGGAATAGTAATTATTCTGCTTTTTATTGACATAGAGCATATGAGTCGTTGGTAAACGAAGAAAGCCTTTATATTGTTTCGACATTTTTCTTTGGATTATACATTTGTGAGATACAGACACAAGAACGTGTAAAAGCTATTCCTATTTCCTTTGGAAATGCATGGCATGTTGACAATATGCCAAGTGACATTGATGTTCTAATTTTATGAAATCTGTGTCATAATTATATAAGCTATAGGGATACAATCAAATGTAGGTTGCAGGAAATATCCTGAGAGAGGAAATGAAATGTTATACTGTTTTATTTCCTTTTACATGTTGTTCACTTTTTGATGAACGTTAATTGACTGTTGAAAACACCGAGTTCACAAAGCTAATCTAAAGGTACGTTGAATTCGACAGCTTCAAATTATATAAGCATGATAAGTGAACGTATTCAATAAAATATACAGTTTGAGCGGGGATGGGTACCCAGTGGGCACAGGTTAGGATTTCGACGTTGAATCAACGTTGATACAACGTCGAAGTTTCAACCTAACCTGATTTCAACCAACTTTCAATGCAAAAATTAAGGAGGATGAAATCAGATTGAAGTCCATTTGCAAATACAACGTTATTTCAACCTGATTTCGACGTCCAGACGTCGAAATTTCAACCTGATTTCAACGTCAGGTGTGCCCACTGGGTATGTAGGGTAGGGTGTGTTTGGTTTAGGGGATGTGAGCATGGGGAGCGGATGTGTGTGTGTTCGTTGATTGGGTGGGTGGTACTATGGGCATGGTGATATGTGCCCAAGTAATGAGTAAGCTGAATAAAGTGTTTTTAGCTAGACCAATCAAAATTGATAAATATGCATAAAAGCCTCCCAATGGAAAAGTGATCGATTAACAAGACAATGTGCCCTTGCCAAAAAAATAGCAACTCTGATTAAAGCACTAAAAGCTCATAGGGTTAAGTTAGGCATTGGGGTTGGGGTAAGAATCAGAATTATGTTGAACGCTCCCATCATGGATGCAAAAAGTAAATACTCGTGTCCGATACTGGAGGGTGGACACTGCAGGTGTAGAAACAAAATATGAAGGTAATGTGTTAGAATTTGTTTGAATTTCTGTGTGTTTGCAGTTAAGTGGTATATGTAACATATTGACCTTAGTTTCACCATCAAAACGAAAAGAGTCCATACAGGTTTTTAGTGTGCCTTCAAATTTGCCGACTACATGTGAAAACCAATGAAACGTCCATACCATGCAATACCCTATAATTTGTTACGACGTATTCTTTGAACCGTTATTCTCACGCCTGTAGCATTATGCCTTACGGGCTACAGATATTTACAGGGATAGAATTCATCTAATCCAAAAGCGTTTGTATAATGTGAACATATCAACAAGTATTAATTTCTAATAACCATAGGGTTTAAGTATTTAATAGCGGTCGTTGGCTTGTCACATAGACGTGAGGAAAACACCATATTGCCTTCCAAAGTTTTGGGGCACTCCTTAGGGTACGTGTAAAAGGGCCCATTTCGTGCCGCGACTATGTATAACATTGAAATACTGTATTGTAGAGAATGCAAACTCACACAGGGCAACTATTTCGGCTTTTTGTTACCTATTATTACCGCAAGATTCAAGATCCTATCTTGTAAGTTTGAATTAACCGCGCACGCTGTAAACAAGTTATGTTTTCAGGCGCATAAAATGTCTTTTTATACTATCTTAATAATCAAAATATAGCCTAGCGTATGGTCTTACATTCAAATTTTGACCCCATATTTAAAGGTTATAATTTTCTTATAGTCTTACTCTTGAATTAGCATTGAGAGATTTGTTGATTTGACCTATTTTACATTTTATAAGGTTATTACTTTATGTTAAAATTTGGTAACGGCAATATTGTGTTAAAGTTACAATTATTTGACTTTCAAAGTATTCTGGCTGGTTCAAGGTGTATAATCAAAGAAAGTTAAAACGTCAATACTAAAAAATAATAATTTTGCTACCTTGCTAACTAGGATAAGAATTTTTTTTCACACGTTATTAAGTATGTTACTTATGTAGGTTGGCCTAGGACTATTTGAATATGGGAACTGATTTTCTTTGTGCATTGTGTTCACATTTTTTTTAACGCAATGCACAAGAAAAATCTCAAAAATCATTTAAGGGATGTATAAAGGGAGGGAACCTGGTTTGGATTCCAGAGGGAGTGTGTCTATAAGAGACACGGCCAAATAAGTTAGCAGTTCAGAAATTGCAATTTTTCCCAGCCTTGAAACAAATAAGCAGAGCTAGGAGTCGAACCCGGGACCTCTCGGTTCTGAAACTCAGTGCATTACCACTAACTGTTAGCTGTGAGAAGTTTGATAGTAGTCTTTGATATTTCTAAATAGAATAAATCAATACTTATATTTATATAATGTACGATGTTATATTCCACATAAACTAGGAATATATGAAATGGCTATCAATCGATCAATTAATCAAGTTTTCAGTTTTCAAGTTATCAACAATTAATAATAAACCGATGAATCATGGAATACTTCTAATTACTTATTAATCTACCAAATAAATAAATAAATAAGTCAGTAAATAATAAATAAATAAATAAATACTGCAGAATTCTCACTCGGCGGCCCAGTCACTACCATACCTGCCGCTGTGATCTGGGGCAACTCGTTGCTTCCCCTCTCCAGTTACCTGTACTTCAAGTTCGCCCATACCCCAGCCCTTAAACTTACAATAAAATGTGAATAGAAGCAGTTATGAGTATGACCATGCCCTTTTCAAATCAAACAGTTAAAGAAAAAAAGACATGGTCCAATGCGCTGTAATTCTATTATGTTTCCCGTTTATTTTTGTTGACGAGATTCATTACCTAATTCTTACAAATTAACGTACACCCTCACTACCTAAAACCACAAAAAGTAACATAATTTATATGCCTATCTGTCTCAATGTCACGGAGGCAAAAATCGAAAACGGAAGAAGTGAAATTTTTTAATGTATAACCTGTAGTGTGTGCGGTCATTTTCTGACAATGGCAGTGCTATACACCTGAAAATATCACTTTACATAATCATATCAAAATTTGTAACAATAATAAATAAATAACATTGTGTGAAGCTTGTTTCCGTCTTGCAATGCCCGTGGAGTGCTCGTGATTCATAAAATACTAATGCTAATTGCAAGGCTGGATTGCCTCTCAGTGCAGTAGACCACCCGTTCATGTATGCCGCATTTAAGATATAATTACATTTTGGAGGGAAATTGTGGTTAAAAGTGTCTAATTTGGTGACGAACTTTTAACCACGTATACTGGTACACATATCATACTAATATATGATATTTTATAAATCACGTAGATCAGTAGCATCTGTAATTCGACGCTTCCCTGTAAGTCTGTATGTGGTTTTGGAAGGTTTGTGTATTTGTTTGATTGCTTCGTTTTTCTTTGATTTGCTTTTGAATAAAGTTTCCATGATAAACCATAAAGTAACAAATGGTATAGTATACAACTCCCAAACTTGATATGATATGATATGATATGATATGATATGATATGATATGATATGATATGATATGATATGATATGATATGATTTCATTATTATCTGTACAACATCGCGGCCAAACGGCCAAATTGCATATACAATAAACAGTATTAAACACATCAAATATTATGGAAGAAAGAAAATACACATTAAAGGATGTCTCCGGCAATCACAACGTTATGCCTTTATATATGATAGAAAATTAATTATCAAGCACGAATCACGTGGTTTTATTTGAAACAAAGTCATATTGACCATAAAGACGAATTAAAACAGCCGGCTCTCACCACGTGATATTCAAAATTCCCGAGCGCCGAAATTGTCCAGTGCAATGACGTCCCAGTAATACAATGAAGGCTGACAACAATTGAGCACAAGTTACCATGACGACATTGCACTAGACAATTTCGGCGCGGGAATTTTGAATATCGCGTGTTGAGAGCAGCTGTTTTTATTCGTTTTTATGGTCAATATGAGTTTCTGTTAAATAAAACCATGTGATTTGTGCTTGATCATTATTTTTCTAACATATAAGGCATAATGTTGTGATTGCCGGAGACAACCTTTAAAGGCAAAAATATGAAAAAGGCAACTTGGCATAGTATACAGTAGAGAGATGTAACTGGCACGAAGGGAAGCCACCAACCAATACACAATCAAATACTGCTTAGTCAATAGATTAATACGAGGGTCAATATGTAATGAAAGTTGACCTATGACCCCTTATATTGAATATTTAGATGGAATGAAGAATGTACCTTTGTCTTTCAAATTACATTATGTATAAATAATACCATATTCGTTTATTTCATTCGGCTGCGAAGCAGGCGACTACAAAGTTTCTCCATGTACTACCATTTAAAGCCAAAGTGGTAATGGCATATGACAGCAAAAAGTTGTCAAGTCCCCAAACAGTTTTTGCACATAAGACAAGTAGGATGTTCTTTGCCTTCCATGTCTTCTTCTACTATGTAATGGGGTGTAGAGATAATATATTCTGCATGGTTCATCTTCCTGCATCCCCAGACTTTGTGAATTAGTATACGATGCTCTCTGGGATACCATAGTGCCACAAAACAGAAAACATCATCTTCCTGTTGATTGAATCAAAGGCTTTCTTAAAGTCAATGAATGTTATAGTGAGTGGGAGTTGGTAACTATGGAAAACCTAAATGATTCTACGGAGGATATGCGTTTGCTGTGCACAGCTTCTGCCTGGTCTAGATCCGGCCTGATTACTTCTTATTACAGGATCAACATGGTCTCTAATTCTATTCAGTATACATGTAGTAGGATCCTATTATACACATTAGCTGCAGCTGGCATCAGTGTGATAACTGCATTATCATAAGAAATATAATCAGCACCCAAAATAATTATTCTACAGGCAATGGCGATGAATGCAAAAGAGTATTCCAAAAGGGGACGTACACTTAAACTGTGGTTAGCTCAGAAACATTGAAACTAAAACGTTTCAGAGAACGGAACATGAAGAGGCGTTTCTTGTCACACTTGCACATGTGATCCACCTGGGCATCCCATTTAAGATCTTCCTGTATGAAAATACCCATGACTTTGGCAATTGAAACAAAAGAAGGCAATGACGGACCTATCTTCAGATCGGAATGAGGAGGTGGGTTTCTAATGTAACACTGAATTTGAAGAGCTTGGCATTTGTTAGGGTTAAGTTTTAGGTGGTTACTTACAGACCATTCCAGGAAGTCATCAAGATCAGACTGAAGGTTGCCTTTCTCACTACACGCACGGTTCTCATCGAATCGAGATTTACAGAGATGGTCGACATATTCTCAGCAGTGAGAACTGCAACCTTGAGCTGCGTGTTGATGACAGTCTGAAAAATGATGGGACCAAGTTTGATACCTTGAGGAACACTGAAGGTAGCTTTAGCTTTAGCTTTCATTTGAAACTAAAGGCCGAGACTAAATGTAAGTTTGTACCACGCGCATCTAGAACGTTATATCAAAATTGTCTCCCAGTATTTCGGCACTTCATCTACATAACTGCATCTAACCCTAACCCCTACCCTATAATTCAAGACCGAATTAAAAAGACTAGCTTGCGTCTGACGTTAAGGTAAAGGCGGGCGTGATTGCTTGCTGACCTGCGCAGTACAATATTTTTGGTCTAGTTGTCATACGCAAACTAGTCTTTAATTCGGTCTTGGATTATAACTTTCGGATCCACTGAACTTCTATTTATGTTTCGGACTAGCGCTAGAGAACTATTTTTTGGACTTACGAACCTAATTTTCGGACAAGCGCACCTTTTAGCGCCTGCACACCACCGTTATGTCATCACTGTTATGTACTTATTTTATTTGTACGGCCTTTCAAAGCGAGAAGTTTTCAATCGTTTCTAACAGAGAGTTATCATGGTTAAGGGTAATTCAATTTCATGTTTTAAGCCTTTCAGTATCACCCGGAGTGCAAAAATATAGGTCAAAGGCATTGGTATAATGTGAGTGACGGACGGACGGTCACTACATAAAATACAATACAAAACACAGTTCAGATTTCGCATGATTTAGCACTGACTAATATTGCCATTTGCATAGAATGAAAAAGGGCCCAACTTTACGCTGTTCATGACAGAAATGGTGAAAGGTGCTGCAATGGTGTTCAAAGTTGAGGTACACCTTTATATTGCTCTAAGAAGCATGTGAAAATGTGCTTTGAACTTTTTTCAAGCGTGTATCGTGAAATTGGGACAAGAAAATAAATAATTGTTTGTTTGTCCACATCTCACACCTTTGAAAGGTACAGACAGTCGTTCAGATTTTTTAAAATATGAATTAGCTTAAACATTCATAATCATTGTTTGAATTATTTAAAAATAATTGAAACAATAACCCAGTAAAAGGTGTGAATTGGGATATTTGTATTCTTTTAGAAATAGTTTATAGAATTGTGATTTAAAAAAGTGTATTCTGAAAGAAAAGAAAAGCTAAACTTTCCGATTATCAAGATTAGGGTCGTTCAAGTGTGGGCAAGAAAACATTGGTAGGGGGCTTATTGATATTATATTACAGAAACGGAATGATATCGGTGGGGTGTGTGGGGTAGGGATGGGTAGTGTATCTGTTAGAATGTTAGGGCATGTTGTGTATGGGATAGAGGGAATGTGGCTGAAGGATGTGGATGACGTGCATCACGTGAACATACAACTACGTATGATGTGCTATCTGCACTTTGGTTCTCAAAATGTTTGCAAACATTTTAAGGACAAAATGTGTCCTTGCTAATGTGATATCGTGTTAATTGAAACTGTTTATATATATACACAAAGACAATATTAAACACACAATGGCGTTAAAGTAATGTGAAATAATTTGTTTAAAATAAGATTGTTTTGAATTATTGCAAGTTCACTAATCATAGGTCACATTGAGTTCACAGAATGCTTGGGAAAGTAGTCTTGTAATTGTATGCTAAAGGGTTGTTCAGGTAAACAATAGTGTTCAAGTATATTCTTCTCAGAACCTATTTTGCGCAAACCTAAATCACCAACTGCATAGAAGGTTTAACATTTCAAAATAAAGGGTTGAATCAACAAGCAATACGCTTCAGGACCTATTTGATAAGGAATCGAGGAAAAAATTACTAAATTTTATATCAGACGTTGGAATATTGTGGCAAGACATGCGGTAAATATATTGGGCCTTAGGCAGGTTACCACCTTTGCTCTGTAAGAAACCTATTTTATATTCTTTGAACATCTATAGATTAGTGACCATTAAAAGCTAGCTGTTGATATAAAAAGATTTTATTCAAGACATGTACCTTTTGTAATTGGTGTTCCAAGTTTGCAGCAGGCCAAGGTACTTTTCAGTAGTGACCAAACGACCAGACAGTCTGAAAATAGACGACATTTGAGAAGCAAAATTGCGGTTTACATAAAATAACTTTAATTGTTATTATTCTGAATACAATAAGGTTGATATCAGATTTGTCATTTTATATGGTGTTTGACAATCGATCATTATTTTGATAGTTTGTTTGCACAAGTTGACTATTTAAATGGAATTGTATTACTTTCGTGGAATATAAAAAGCCACAAGTAAATGTATAATGACTACATAGATTTAATAACTTGTAACAACTAAAATGATAATTGGTAAGAATTGATATTACTTAGTGGTGACTGGTGACAGTCAGTAATAATCACCACAAACAATAGATAACAGGTAATAGGTTTGTAACTTTCACAATTTCTGGTAGTGTCAATGTCAACCACTGGCGTCGATGACATGACTATCCGATAGTTTTACAATGTTGCTTTTGAATCGAATCCGATAAAAGCATGCATGTTACAACATATTAAATACTTAATTCATTCATTGATACTTTGATGGGGGCTGGTCTCGAAATTTCCCTTTAATATGGACTGCTAAACCTTTCTACCGCACAGTGTCATCGCCCCGATATCTTCATGACAGAAATCGCCATGGTAGGTTGAATCCACCGCCACGCCTGGCCATTTTGTTCCGACCTGTTTAATAGTTTTGAGACGCATAATAGGCCGAAGGACATCTGACTAAGGCTACTGACAATTGCCCGGTGACTGACCTCGCTGTATGTGAGTCGAGCATGGTATGCCATAGGTCATATGCTTTTAGAGACTACCCACGATTAGCCTATACACTGCGCTATATAATTCGGCACATATAAAATCAGAATTATTGTCAGTTTTTGAGTTCAAGACGCAAGCTTCTTTCTCAAGACGCAAGCTAAATAACGACTATCATATCTGTTCAACACATATCTTCAAGTGCAAGGAACCACATCTGGTTTCTTTAGACGAAATCATTTACGAGAGATATTCATCATTTTCTACCCCGGTATCCAAAGATTTTCGTCTGAATATCAAAATCGTGCATAGCACATTCACGTGTATCGATCCCGGGTATTGATTTTAGTATCTCTGGTGTACCAAGTAATTATTAGCCAGGCGATGTCGGTGTGCACCGTCTGTTAAAGCACACCCCCCCCCCAAAGACGCTATAGAATACTACGTCACTTGCCCTCATTTAAATACAATTCTGCACGTCTCCAAGGGGCAATTCGCATGATAATACAATTAAACATATGATATATATGAATGTTTGTGGAAACGAAATAGAGACCTATACCTACCTGTCCCTATGACACTTACATAAAACTCATCTGCCATTTCAGTTTATTCTATTGCAACAAGTTTCCCATGTCTGCAAGTTTGGCATGTTCTGCAAACAACAAAGTATATATTATGAAATATATATTTGCTTTAGCTTTAAATGTACATGTTATCAAAATGATATAAATAATATTAATACATACTTGTACACAAAGGACTTAAATATTCTGAAACCACTGAAATTTGGAAAGATGCTCAAATTGGAAAGCCGCAAATACCAATACACACGAGGCACAAACTCGTCAGTTATAGTCATCTTTGCTGTTCAACAACCTGATAATTTTGGATTATTCTGAAATATGCATTTTGTTAATTGGACTTTATTTTCTCATTTGACACCCTGTTCGTGAAAATCGAACAAGAATTGACCAAGATATCATGCGCCTCCAAAACCTCAAACCCCAAAATCAAAAGTTGCACTTTCAACGATTTTCAATGGGAACGCATCGTTGTATTGCGCACAAGCACCACGGGCCAATCAATGAAGCACACAATGTAACAGGCACAAGTGAATCGTTAAAATTGCAACTTTTCATTTTGGGGTTTGAGGGTTTGGAGGCTCATATCTTGGTCAATTCTTGCTCGATTGTCACGAGCAGGGTGTCAAATGAGAAAGCAAAGTCCAATTAACAACATTTATATTTCAGAATAATTCAAAATAATCAGATTGTTGAACAGCAACCTCAGCAAGGATGACTATAACAGACGAGTTTCTTTTTGTGCCTGGTGTATGCGCGGGGAAATTTTGGGTTTAACCTTTTAAGAAAAAACTTCTCCCAAAACACAAACAAGAAGCTGGACTTTTCCCAATCATATAAATTGACTGACAAAATTGGGCTATCAAAAAGTAATAACAGAACAATGAGTTGTTATTACATATTATACTTGTTTAGTAAATAGTCCCAAAGCCTTATTTCATCTCAAGTATTTTGGTTCACTTCTGAACTTGTTTTGATCTTCAAAGTTCAAAAGTGAACCAAATATTTTATATGCCGGCGTCGCATATACCGACAGACTTCAGAATCATGTGCACAATATTTAAGTTTCTTGGAGTCTCCCCTGTATAATTGTCTTAAAACATGCAGGATGTTCAGCTGTGATGTAACATCTTAGACTAATTATATTAGTCTCAAATACAAGCGCTATATACACAGTTTCAAGCGCTGTACATAATAAATCAATAAACCAAAATACAGTTTTACACGTTTTTCAAAGATAAAAGATCATATATAGCCTACCAAAAAGTATACCAATGCAAATGTTAGATCGGTAATATACTATCCGTGAAATAGTGTGCCAACCTCATCAGTGAAGGTATGTTTAGAACTAGATACCACTTTCTTAGAAAAATAAAGTTCAAGAAGGTTTATGTACAATATTCTTCAGAAAACGGAGTTATCAAAACATCAAAATTGAAACAGAAAATGAGACACCAGGCATCATTGGCATGTACCACTTCTTTTGCTTCTACCTTTAAAAGCATGTAAGCTACATTGATACCGATGTAGTACCTAAGGGCTGGGGTATGAACGTTTGGACAGTATTTATTTTGGGGCATTAGAGCACATCAGACATATCAATTGCATTCTGAATACGAAGAATGTCATTCTGATATCAAATAATTTTGATTTTTGAAATTCGCAATTTAATACACATTTTATGGCAAATCATTAAAATTGATATTTTGATTTTTAACAGTACTTGAAGTAAATTTTATAAATCTGATGATTTATACTTAAAGTGTATGTAGGTGGGATGAAAAGCCGACGATCTATTGAAAATGTTGACCTTTCGTATTGAAGATATGGATTTTTTTCCCAAAACACCAACAAAAAAATAGGTCTTTTGGGGAAAAAAATCCATATCTTCAATATGAAAGGTCAACATTTTCAATTGACCGTCGGCTTTTCCTCGCTGCTACATACACTTTAAGAATATATCATTCGATTTATATAATTTACTTCGAGGACTGTTATATATCAAAAATTTGAAAAATATCAAATTTTTATAATTTGTCATAAAAGTTGTATTATATTGTGATTTTCAAAAATGAAAATTATTTGATATCAGAAAGACATGCTTCGTATTCAGAATGCAATTCGATAGGTCTGAGGTGCTCTCATGTCCCACAAAAATACTGTCGAAACGCAATAAACGCTCATTTTAGATCCCTTAAACGTCAAAGATCTCTTCTATCCAGTGATACTAACATAAGTATACACTTTCCCAACGCATTGTCACTATGACGTCATAGTGTGAGTGTGCCCTCGTAAAAATGTAAAAAAGTATAGACAAAAATTGTATATGTTTGTTAATTTGTTGGTATGCAATAAAGAACTTAAATCAAATAAAACATATACAGCGGAATGTTATAAACGTCAGTTTTGTGTTCTGCATCTTGAACAGGATGGGCCAATAAACATCCTACAAGAGACAAGAGTCTGATAATTACCAGTGTATCGAAACAAATTAATTCATCCCTATAAATGACGGAAAATCATCAAAAACTATCTAGATATTACATTACTCATATCGGATCTCTTGAACATAAGGAATACACATGACGTATCCCTACCCATCATGCCCATCATAGGGGCATGGTTCATATTATATAGATAACGGCTACAATATCCCCGATGATTAATATGATTGACACAATTAGGGCATCACAAGAATTAACATGACATGACTTTGTTTTGCATCTTACTTGCTTAGGAAGTAGTCCCGAATCCATACTTCTTTTACCAGTGAACCAAATATTTTTGATACACCTGCAGACTTGTGTACAAATGTTTTGCAGTGTATACTTTTAAAATTGTCAAATACATATGCGCTTCAAATTAGACCGCCATACTGAATAGATATTTCGTGATCATATCAAGCCCTCATCATTGCATTGTAATGCTTACGCACATAATCAAAAAAGGTTCCAAACAACTCTGAATGATTATACACATACAATCTCGACGAGACCACTTTATCCTGCAGCGATCGTGTCAGGAAGCATGATATGAGGCAAATTTAGGAATGCTATAGTACTTGTTTTATAGACAAGATTAGGAATAATTATTTTAGAGACTAGATTTGGTATCCACCATTTTGGATTCAGCAAGTCTAAATTAGAAAATGTCTCAACCATTTTCCATTCATACAATCATTAATAATTTGCCCTACTACAGGGTGTCCTAAAAAAGAGGCCCCTCATTGCGCCTTCTTTTTCTCCTATTTCTGAAAAGTTGATCAAATATATTTTGGTAGGTATAGAAACCTTGAGTCGTTAGCTTTGATAAACCAAAACAATTATATCAATCGGCTCACAACTTTTGAAGATATGCTCTTTTAAAGAAATGTACCCGTTTTTCACTCTGTCCACGGAGAAGGTTTGGCTACTTCAAAGATTGAGTACACATACCATGCATGAATATTAAACATTCCTCAATGATAACTTTATAAAATAACTTTATTTACGGAATGGGCTTTACCAGTGGGCTTATGATCAATGGATTTCGTTAATAGTTTCATTAATTTGTGTGTAAAGTGGATGCCGAATGGGACTTCTTTTGCTTTACTTGGTTATTTATGCCTTTTTGTTTTATTATGTTTCTTACTTTCTTACTTTGTTGTTTCTTGCTTTCTTTCTTTTTATTTACAACATAAGTCATTTCTCTTTTTAGGATAAAAGGTAGCCATAAAAGGCTGTTTGGTTTGTCTATGGTTCTTCTGAAGTGAGTTTACTGTGCTGCTCTGACCTCTACCTGGTTGCCTCCTTGGCGAATACAGGTTTCAGCCCTGATCCTCATTGCATCAATTGCGTTGCGTACCATCCTTGTGCGCCGGATACTTGCGAATGCATTCAGTAATACTTTTGCGAAGATCTTGTGATTTTGTCACGTCACAAAGGAAAAAAATCAAGTGGTGTGAGGTCTGGTGATCGTGCAGGCCACTCCAAAGCATGAGCCATCCCAACCACTCTGTTTGCTATCCGTGGACAGAGTGAAAAACGGGTACTTTTATTCAAAAGGGCATATCTTCAAAAGTTGTGAGCCGATTGAAATAATTGTTTTGGTTTATTAAAGCTAACGATCAAAGGTTTCTTTACATACCAAAATATATTTAATCAACTTTTCAGAAATAGGAGAAAAAGAGGGCGCAATGAGGGGCCTCTTTTTTTTGGGACACCCTGTATAGTCTATCATAGAACATGATACTCAGCTGTGATATGATACAAGTGAAATATTTATAAACATGCATACTCAACATACTTAAAATATCGATATTCTTTTCGGTGAATTTCTGTAAAAACAAAGTATTATCACGGGCAATGTGTCAATCTGATAATCGTTCTCAGATAGAAAAGGTTTATGTATATAGACGATTTTTGTAGAATCTTCAAGATTTCAACAGCGGTATTTTGTTGACGTTGTATTTACAGGTAAACGTCTGTTTGACATTTTTGGTGTTCTGGTGAATCTTGAACAGGATGAGACAATAATGATATTTACAAGTTCATGGTACGTCCAAACAAATGAATTCATCCCTATCATGCCTATAGACGACATTAAAACTATAAATGTATCTCTGATGCTCCGCCAAATCGGATCTCTAAAACATATAACGGGAAGAGGATTGGTGAAGTCTTCTTCCGATTTCAGACCGAGGGTCAATTATAATCACTCGAAGAAATGGTAGTTCTGAGATTCATGACATGAATTTAGTTGCCCTGTTATGATAATTATTTAGCAACTTTGCACACAAACGTTGCCAAAATATAATTTATCTCTTTGTTCATATCATTAGTGTGGGCTATCTTTTTTATTTAAAAATACCAAAGTTGTAAGTGGGCCGAAATGAGCAAAATCCTTCAAGAAGTTGACTGTTGCCGTGGAAACGGAATAGAACACGCGGGTTACGAATTCGACAACATACCTAAACAACCTGAATATTTTGATACATGATTTGTCCATTTGAAACATCTGTCCAACAACGCGAATAATGGCGCTGGCCACTACACTGATTGCTATTTTTAAATTAAAAAAAGAAAGTCCACGCTAATGATATGAACAAAGAGATAAATTATCGTTTGTGTGCAAAATTGCTAAATAATTATCATAACAGGACAACTAAATTCATGTCATTTAAATTCGAGGAATGCAGACAATTATTCACAATTCTCGGAATTAATTCAACAGGTGGCCACCAAATAACAGCAAAATACATGTAGATTCTTAGAATTGTAATGTACGTGCAGGGCATTCGCAGTGTGTGCATCTTGTCTTGCATCGTGATCATGACCAAAGGGGAATGGGATCCACTGACCATACTAAACATATGATAAAATGATAAAACATAAATACTCGTATGTTACAAACTGCCCTAAGTATTTTAAATACACTACCAGATTCCTATACGCTGGCGTAGTGACGTAATAAATCAATCGGATTAACTACCATAGCAATAGGTGAAAACAATTTTGAATATACCGCACTGCACTAGTAAGCAGGTTGCATGCACCTCACCTGTGTATGTCTGCAATCATAGATTGAATACAATACCGGTCTTGTCAAAGATACTAAGCTTACAGGTGCGAGTGATCAGCATGATATGGTTCAATGTGCAGCGCGGTATATTCCAAAATTGTTTTCACCTATTGCTATGGTAGTTAATCCGATTATTACATCACTTCGCCAGCGTATTGCTGTCGACCCTACTGCTGTCGAGGTACACTGCTTCCCAGGTACTTTGTGGCTACTCTTGAGTACCGTACTAGTGCAGTACCAATCCAGTACCGGTGTGTGTACTGTTATGTGATTATGATGTGTATACTCTAGTAGTACCAATAAAGTTGGTGGGCAGCAGTGTACCTCTGGGGCGGCAGCATTAGGAATCTGGTAGTGTATTTTATGGACTCCAATGAACTCTGTGAGACTGTAGGTTTAACATTGCCAAAAATGGTCTACGCATTTCCAGTCATGGTGTCATGAGCGCTTCAACATTGGTGAGGAAACGATTTCATTTTGCTTTATCAGCCATACTAAATAGATATTTCGTGAGCTGATCCAAACGACCAAACAAGCCTTCAAATTGCTTAAACACAAAATCGAAAAGGTTCAAAAGAACTCTGAATTATTACATACAAACTCGACGAGACCACTTGATCCTGCAGCAATAGTGGCAGGATGCTTGATATGAGGCAACAGGTATACTTGTCTTATAGACTAGACGAGATTTTAACTAATTAATTCATCCCCAGACGACAAAAACTTATGTGATGAATATACTCATACTCAGACAAATCGGATCTCTTAAACATTTAAAGGGAAGTCACACGATAGACATCCAAATCGAGGGTCAATTTTATTTTCAAATAATCATCATGATCGTAAAATTTGTGCGAGTGACGGGATATTCTTTGAGCATTGTTGAGTATTCTCAAGCCCACGTGATTAAATGTTATTAAAATATATATTGGAAGAATACACACAAATCATTCAGTCAAGTTCTTGGAATTAATTCAACAGGTGGGCACCAAGTATACAACAACTTAACATATATTTTTAGGATTGTAACTTACGCTTGTAATATGTGACCGTACACTACGAATGATGTCCTAAATTGTATTCTGAGTTACAGTGTAAAATGTGCATGAAGGTCGTATTCATTGGTACCTCAATTTGGTGCGATAGGTCATCTAGGGGGAAAAATACCCCAACTGGATAGCAAAAGCAGCAGCAAGTGGATACAAATATCTGTACTGGGCAACTCTGGACATGTTTCATCCAGCTTTTGGCTTTCTGCACAATTTGAAATGCACAGAATGCATTGCTGCAAATGATTTTGAAATTTCAAACGTTGACCAATCGGACCCGAACTTGCTGAAAATTATTTCTATAAGCGCCCATACCCCAATAAGCGCCCATACCCTAATAAGCGCCCATACCCTAATAAGCGCCCATACCCCAATAAGCGCCCATACCCCAATAAGCGCCCATACCCCAATAAGCGCCCATACCCCAATAAGTGCCCATACCCCAATAAGTGCCCATACCCAATAAGTGCCCATACCCAATAAGTGCCCATACCCAATAAGCGCCCATACCCAATAAGCGCCTGCATACCCCAATAAGCACCCATATACCTCAATAAGCACCCACATACCCCAATAATAGCTAAAGGGCCATTACAGCTACAGGCCCACATGTTATAAACTCAAAAGGGTCATCAGGGGTCAAGCAGTATCTCTATCATCCACCTGGTGCCCTAATAGCTACAGGGCCATTACAGCTGCAGGTGCACTAGTATCTATAGAATTCTTAAATATATCTAGTCTTTGTTTGCTTTGACTAAATCCCTTTCAATTGATGGTTACAAAGCATTGTATTTTGTCTAGGTATGTATAACCAACAATTAACAATGAGAGGACATTTCTGAACCTCGTTGACTTGGGGATGATTTAAAATGTCCGCCAATTATGAATGTTTGAAATTTATTACCAGCAATGTGGGAAAAGAGACACATGTAGAATCGAAAAAGATATACCATTTTGTTGAAGAAGCAAAGTTCAACAAACCATAACCCCGCTTCTGGATATCGTTTGAAGTCAAATGATATACAATTTTAAAGCTTATGATACAAGTATGTATTTTCCAAACACGAAATAAAACAAAATTGACCGGGCGGACTTTACGGCTCATTCGTAGTGTACGGTCGACCGGTCACATATTTTCCTTCAAGAAGTTACAAGGGCAAACATACATAATGGGAAGAAACAGAACGACAAGAAAATATGCAGTGACAATGTTTGTCAACCAAAACGATTAGCAAGAGATAAAAAAAAAAGAAACAGTTGTTCAATGTCTTTCATAGAGATTTCCAAAGCTATTCTACTACTTTGATTCTAATTGACTTCGCGCAACTGAGTTTTTACTCGGCTCGCAAAAAAAGTCACTGAGTGGTGGTTACATGCCAGTGATGTTACAGTTATTGGAGGACAAGATATAGATTCAGCTGTTAACTACAGCATTTTGACCCAATGCCTCATACTTTTTAATCTAGTGGCATTTTTCAAACTGTATACTTTATTTTGATACACCCTGTATTATCATGCAATCTTTCTGTATTTGTATTGGTTTCCGATTTCGTTTTCGGGTGTTTGCGCCAAAATGGCTCAAGCTAATCGTAGATCCATTCTTTGCACTCATTTTAGTGATAAATTCTTTACTCCAGCACCTTACCCGGGGTAGCACCGGCCATAAGAGAAGACCATAGAGGGGTGGTGATGCCCACTGTAGGTTTTTTCAGTAAAATCCATGATTTTCATATTTCTCTTATAAAATGATTCCAAGAGATACCGACATATTAGTAGTAGAAAATCGCATGTTCGTAGATTTTTAACCGGAAATAATTATATATTGCCTACACCGTTTTACATAGCCAGAATTTCCTCCCGATTTTGCGAGAGGAATGTGTGTACTTCTTTTGGTATCACAGTTTATCACTGGATAAAGGAAATCCAAAGGTACCAAATATAACCAGTGATAACGGTATATGACATTTATAGTAGAAAATTAGGAGGGTTACACCAACTCCTCTAGTTTGTGTTACAAATATTGGCTCAGTACGCCGTTGAGGGTTTTAAAGCCTTAATAAACGATTTTGGTCAAATTTTAATTTGGTTATTCCGATCATTTTAAGCCAAACCAATGAGGTAAAATTAAAGAAAACACACTTATTATCTTAGCCGCTTAACTGTGGTGTTCTATGGGGTTTGAAGGGTTATCACTCGTTATCTATTGATTGACACCACACCTGTGCCTGCCGCATCGCAGTTGTTTGATGGCATGTAAAACTACGTAATTTTAAGTAAAAGTGAACACTGATGGCACTATTTATCTAAAATCGTGTTTTAATCTTTACAATGGGTAGACACTGGTATAATGGCATTAAAATATCGGGAACAAGTGTAAGAAATAGCATAAAATGTAAGGAATAACATATTATTTGGCTGAATAAGTTTTTAAATATAAATATACAGTTTTTATAATAAAAATTACCACCAAAAATCAGAATAAGCAATAAGGTGATATAGAAACAAAACACCTGTGTTAAAAAATAGCCAAATATATATGTATATATTATTGAGATAGCTGTTGTTATTGTCCAGGTCTAGTTGAACATAATATAATGTTTTGTTAGAAAATCTAATAAATGATCACATCAAACAACCGTTCTCTAAATTGATATTTCACGGATACCTCCATAGCTGCGCTTGTTCGACATTCGGTTTGCTCGACACGATGATCACCTAAAGCAAATCAACAACAAAGACCGGATTTGTTTCAATAAGGTCTTGGTGAAGACAGTATGGCTAGGATTATGGTTCACCGCGTCGGACAAGTTGAGTGTCGAACATACAGAGGAGGGACACATTTTATGCACAACAATTACCATACTACGTTGTCCAAGCTCTTCATCAGTTCTGAATCCAATATGCATCTATATGCACTGCCATTGGGTTGTGCTGATTGTGCAGCTGATTGTGGGGGGGGGGGAGGAAAACTTAGAGCCTTGGACAAGGCTAGTTACGCAGTGGATATGGATATATTATTCAGGGTCCTTCCAACGTAAACTCTTTCTACATTCTAGTATTAGCTAGTGTTGTGACACTCTAATCTCTTCAACAGTTGACTCAGTAATACGGAAAAGATTAAAAAAGGTCCAGTGTTTTAAGAATACACTGCGTTCCAAAGTCACGGTAACCGTTTTTGGAACTATTCTACCATAGTGTTTGTTAGTCATTTTCATACACCAGAGTTTCTTTCGATTCGTCTCGCACGTCACAGTAACACTCACAAAGATCTCCATAGCAGACAAAAAAATCTTTTCTTTTTTATGTTTATCGAAGATTTGTCTTTAAGTTGGATTACAAGTCTAAAAGGTCTTGACCCAGTACGGCTTTTAACTTGTAAAGATTTAGAAGGTAAGTAATGTGTGTATTGTTATTAAAGCAGTGCTGAAGGTTAGAGACCCCCATACTGCTTTCAATACTGCATTAGAATTCAGCAATACTATGCCATAATATCAATCAAATTTCAAACAGTCAATAGAGAGTCCTTCTCTCGAGAATCTCCGATTCTACCCTTTGTGACTAAACTTTGGCGTGAAGCCCAGAACATGCAAAGTTGAATCAACTATTCAGTTGGTATGACGGCTACTGGCCTTTCGTTCAACGACTCCATTGGATGTCAGAGCCATGTCCTGCTCTACCACGGCAGAAGAAAGTATGTAATTAAAGAAAGGTTTGAAAAACAGCACAGGTAGGTATGTCCGGAGGTTTTTCTCTGGTTTATCTACCTATGCATGTTATGTAGCTTTATGTTTCCACTACTGATAATTTCATGACTGCTCATATCAATAAGTATCAGGCTTGAGTCCTGTCCCACAAAAATACTGTCCAAACGTTGCTACCAGAGCCCTTAAATTGAATTATCTCATCACATATAGCCTACTTCCCTTTGCTGTGTGTTGATACCGTAGAATAAGACACCTGTCTGTGCAGCAAGTGAGTAGAATTAGAAACAAGTGTGTGATGCGGTAATGATGACACCAATCCGGCCCGGCAATCCGGTTTGATTCAAATTATCCACTTCATCTTTCTAAGTGTAATTATGATATATCTAATATCATTTAATTTCTTCCCCACTTGAATTCATCCTATTAAAGTAATTGACATGACAGTTTCAAGAACTTATTATTTTGTCATCATAAGAGGGTAGCATTTTGGTGTGATTTCAGTCAGCACACCTGGGGTGTTTTCACCGTGAGTTGGCACACTGTCCAGGACTTACCTGACGTAATTCTTTGGTTTGTTTTATTTGAATGATGTTGACATGAATAAGCATTATTTTTAAACCTGTTTAAATACATAACCATGTGTTACCCATACAGATGAAGTAGCTACTGACAATTTGGAAATTTATAATCTAAGACTGGAACTTACTTTTTGCAACTTTGCTACGTTGCGTCTGGAACCACCAGACTTCGTCAGGCAACTGACTCGCTGGACTTCAAGAACACACATTCATTACAATAGAATAACGTCCTCTTCATAAATTACCATTATGGTTCCAGTGGAAACCTATAATGTTATTAATTTCATCCGCATGCTAGTAGTGACTATGATACCAAACATCGAGATACTTAACACCCCTATCAGCAGTATAGACGATTACATCAACACATTGAACAACACTGGTATCGGCAGTAGTGGTTGCTTCATCGACACCATCGAAAAAGATATCATCAGTATGAAGCTTCGTCAACTTCATAAACACTGGTATCAGCAGGTAGCTCCTGGCGGACACTCCCGTATATTTTTTTTTTCAAATCTGCCACCCAATGACCCCCTTTTTTTTATCAGCTTTACACCAAATCTGCGCATTTTTGGCGCGCGTATTTTTTGTAGCCATTTAGCTGCAAAATTGCATTTCATCACTGAATGACGACCATTTATTTGGAACCCCCACTGAATGACCCCCTTTTTTCGGCAAAAATCGCCACCGATAGACCCCTACTTTTGTACTCCGGTAAGCACAGGTACGTCACTTTCATATTCGAGTGCCCCCCCAGGTAGCTACTGTACTTGCAGCTACTGGTATCACATGATGTAGGTAGCTACTTCAAATTCATCAACACCATGATAACTGTTATGAACACTGGCGGTATATTAAAGTATCAGCAGTAGATTGTTCTTTCTTCGAGGGCACGCACCACGCCCTCCCCCATCGGTCTGAAAATTTAGAAAATCCCATAGCCTAGGAAAAATGCCGAAAACTCGAATTGATTGTGCCCTCCACAATCAACTTGAGGAGGGTACAAGTTGATACCCTAACCCTAAAAATTCGGATTGGCAGGACAGTGGTTCGGACTTCCAGGATCTGTGTTCGGACTGACGGGGTGCAGTAGCTTCCTGCTGATACTAGTGTTTATGAAGTTGACGAAGCTTCATACTGATGATATCTTTTTCGATGGTGTTGATGAAGTAACCACTACTGCCGATACCAGTGTTGTTCAATGTGTTGATGTAATCGTCTATACTGCTGATAGGGGTGTTAAGTATCTCGATGTCTGATATCTATAGTCACTGCTAGCATGCTGATACCATTAATAACATTATAGGCTTCCATTGTAACCATAATGGTAATTTATCCAATTGTTAACATGGTAGTTTTCCATGAAGAGACAAGAGTACAGAAAAAGCCCGAGAAAAAGGAAGCAAAAAAAAAGGAAACATACACACAAAAGAGAACGTAATTCTAATGCAATGAATTACTACTATAATAATAATAGTTCTTTTCTTTGCTTGTATTGTTTTTGCCTGCTTTTGCAATATTTACCATGTTTACAGTTGACATAAGGTATCCTAGATTCAAAGATGATAATATGCTCGTTCTTCTTTGCTATCTATATGACATATTCTTAAACACTTGAGAACGTTTCAGCAATCCTAGTGGTTCATACCCGTGTGATATGACACGATATCACACGGGTCAGCGCGTGTGCATCAACGCGATACGCGTACTACCTACTTGAACCAATCGGAGGCGCATAGCAACAACTGGACTGATCGATTTTAAGCCCTAGGTAGTTCCTTGTAAAGTGTAGGATTTAATTTGATTAATACTTAAGATATTTATATTTAAATTGAAGTGTTTAAGAATGAGAATAAAGGTATTGTTTTTAGCCGCTGTCGTGCATCTATCGTCTCATATAACACGGGCGACATCATTATTTTTGGCGTAAAAGTTGTTTTACTTAAAATAATGATGTCGCCCGTGTTATATGAGACGATAGATGCACTCCAGTGGCTAAAAACAATACCTTTATTCTATAATTAATTTGCAATGAATGGGTAATACTGTACGTAATCATGATGCCGATTTATATTGACGTGTTTAGAGACTGGTAATGGTCATTTTCATCATTAGTGCGGAGAAGTTTTCTTCCTTTCTGTTTTAACTAAAAGTCTTACATTCCCAGCAAGCAAAATATGCTTGACACCCGGGCTTGACACCAGCTGAAGAAGAAGATTGAATTTATTTTGCACACCATCTTTTCTCTCTCTTACCAATCCTTATATGTCTATCATAAACTGGCACCTACAACTCGAGTATAGTCACTTCATAATTGGCATTCGTGATCACAGAGCCTGTTTACATCGTTGACCCACAGAGAAATCCATCATGAAAAGATAGCTCACTTTATGTTTGTTTTTGGTTCAACTGCTTACGCGTGAGAGTTGTATGCGATTTTTTTCTACAGCAAAAACGTAAAACCTGTCACACACCCAGACTGGTATTAACCACTGACGGTAGAATACATTTAATATTAATACTCCATGTCATGTTCAAATAATTGTGCTAATTGTCCAGCCATTTTTTCCAATACCTCATCATTTATGATAAACTATATGATTTATATGATTTTTTTTTAATTACATACGTTTCATTCCAAATTCAATGTACATCGCTAGTTCAAATCAATATGATCAACAGCTTATTTAACATCGGCTCTCAGCAACTACATGTAGAATGATTTACGATTACCATACCATCCACGGTTTAACCGAACACGCCATAGCATAGTACGGGTTATGACAGTCAGGTGCCAATCAATTTGAGTGTTGGCTTTTAACAATAGATAGGCTGGCTGTTGACTTGTTGCCTTGTTCGACCCCAAAGGTATCAAATTGAGAAGAATTTATTTCAAGCTTTGGTGATTTGCCTAGCGAGAGAGATTCAACAACGTTCCTATGCATGCAATAGAGAGAAAGAATGGAATGCCACGTTTCAATTCAAAATAATTTTTTTTATTGTATTGTACAAGGGATTAAAATATCGAGGTCTCTTTAGGCCGATTTGAAGTTGTCTGTTTTGATTTGTATTCAAGCAATAACCTCATAAAAATGTCAGATTTTAAAGGACCTATAAGCACTTTTCATACCAAATAATGATGATACCAATTGAGATGAAATCCTCTATGCAGGTGGCATTTTATTAAAAATAATAAAACTGGACTAAAAAATCATGTATCTGGTAATTTCCTTAAAGAAGATAACAATGAATAAATAAGTTATAAAAATTCCTTAATTATTTGACCTTCAATAATCATTTTTGGTTATCATAGATGATACAATAAAACGGCAGCATATCGCTAGTTATATAGCATTGTGATTTGTATTATCTTATTAAAAGGGTTTATTATAGCAAAGAACATTTTTAGCATCAGACGCAAGAAATGAAACAAATCTGCATGCGTATCTAGGAATCTGTTGGCGTTTACATGAAAGTTTTAAGAGTGTTCAACAGTTCAAAATGACCAGTCTTAAAAAAGGTTACGTGTTCTTTTTAGGTTTGTTTTTGTAAACAAACATCAATTTTAATCGATCTATTGTGATCAATAGCACCTCTTTCCTCAACGCTTCAATCTCAGTTTTCATTATGTTGAAATTTTGCCCGAAGATGATTTTTGGTAGAAACACTTGAAGACCACTCGGAAGTTGAGTTTGCAGCCTGCAAGTCTACGTGCGGTGATACGTGGTAACATATTATGATCCTTGTCTTTTGACCAAGCACAACACTCCAAAATGTAATTCTGACGATGAAAACAACATTAATAAACACTTAGAAGTTAGAACATGCTTTAAGTGGACGAAGTCTTATACTATATGCATTCACTTTAGCCCATAGATGGGTTGCACAAGAGGCAGAGGAGAGAGTGAATATTTCCGTGTAATCTTATGGGCACCACGCAGTACCCTCCAGGAGTACCATAGGTATAAGGGCAATGGGGGTTATGTATACAGTTTTTCTTGTACTATTAACACACTTAAGTGGTATGTAAGTATATCTTAAGTTCCTAGCCTCCATGCCTTATGTTTGGTAAACACTGCTAAGCATACTGGCTAACGATAATTGACAGTTCAAAATAGTTGAATGTATGCGTAACACTGTTATGTATTTTTAATGAAAATAATGGAATAGATGTACTGTGGGAAGATGAGGCGTAGACCAATTTGATTATCTTTCATCGAATCAACATCATTTCATGGCAAATAATGGATTATGAATGAGAGCGTGAGTCTACTTTCATCTCACAACATTGGGTCAGGTCATTTCAGTTGACATTCATACACACCCTTTGGAAGACATATCCTTAATCTCTCTCACATAGAGGCGGTGGCTTTCAAATGGACCCATTCAGGGTGAGAAGATAAAGGTCTTGTACGGGGTGTATGGATTTAAACTTAATGGGACATTGCTATAATTAAAAGCAATACTTATCTGCTTTTACAAAGTGCAACATTGACTCCTCTTGAAATAACTAAAGTTACGTTTTCTTCATGCCCACTCGTTTATTGATTCATTCGTTCGTTCATAACTTCTTTCATTCATTCGTTCGTTCATTCATGCATTCATTCACTCATTTTCGTTTTTCTGCTTTTCGTTTGTTTGTTCGTTCATTTATTCATTCATTCATTCATTCATTCGTTCGATCATTCATTCATTCATTTTCGTTTTTCTGCTTTTCGTTTGTTCGTTCGTTCGTTCGTCTGTTCGTTCGTTCATTCATTCATTCATTCATTTATACTTAACATCATTATCTCATTCGTTATCTTAACATATTATTAGAATGAACAATACGAAATTTCAGTTTTGTATTATTATTTATTTATTTATTTATTTATTTATTTATTTATTTATTTATTTATTTATTTATTTATTTATTTATTTATTTATTTATTTATTTATTTATTTATTTATTTATTTATTTATTTATTTATTTATTTATTTATTTATTTATTTATTTAACCAGAGGTGTCCAATCACTGACACTGTTCTCCCTTGGTTCGCAGGTCTTATTGGTCTTCTCCTTTCTTGAAGGCTGATGTGTGTTCACCGGCATGAACTTCTTTCCTTTGTTTGATTTATTGTAACATTCCATCTGTTACACAATGATGCTCCTTTTAAGGTGATGTTGTGTAAAAATTGAAATGAGGAATGAGTTCCAATTTCATCTCATGTTGTTTCCATAAGATCAGGACTCTCACTCAATGTTAATTGACGTATGAAAACTTTAGGGCGAGGGGGATGGCAGGAGTCATGTTTTACCAGTTTTAGAACATGATTTCAAAATAAACTTAAAGACTGCAGTGTATACTTCCATGAAACAGTTAATACTAGCAGGGATACTAGCCTTATCACAGGACGAAAAGGTGTTCAATTTGATGGCAATATACTCAAGTTACAATAGCTCAAAATGGCAGAAGTGCAAGAAATCGTCTGACGCAGAGAGGGCGAGGTTTTACTTTGAAAGGCTTCAGTGTTGGAGCCAGTGGATCAGAAGACACCCACAGGGAAAGAAGAGAAATATTCCACAAATTGCGAGACTGAAAAAGGTCACGTGAGAAGCGCACAAATGATTTTTATTCACGTCATGAGGGTCATAGTATGGTCATACTGTTAAAGTCGTTGAAATTGTTTCTGATAGTCACGTGACCTTATTATTACAGATTTTCAGTCTTTTTCGGTGTCCCAATCTTTGGAATACTTGTGTCTTCTTTCCATGTCGGTTTCGTCTGACACCTATTCTCTACAACTTTCGAACGTTACCATTTCCTGGACACCTTATCCAAGCCAAATAAACCCTCCTATACTGTAGCATTCCGGATATTCTATGAATCAAAAGTATCACCCTCTCAGCATTGGACAATTTCTTGGACTTCCGACATTTTAAGCTCTCGTAACTTAAGTATTTTACCACCAAATTGAACAACACTTCGCCCTGTGACTGGGCTAGTATTAATTGTTTCATGGGAAGAATCTTGACATATATTACGTAATGTAAAATTGATAGAAGCCGATTGAGTGTTTAATTATTTTTAACAGAAACCCTCTATTTTGGAGATGTTGGAATACTTATGTTTAGTGTGTAAAGGAAAGGAGTCAAGAACGCCAATGATCGCATTTATATATCCATACGTCTTGTTAGAGTTAAACATGTTAAAGACCATGGGCGTTATCTCCCTCCCAAGAAAAAGCATGCACATTGGGCAAAATGACAACCTTTATATCAAGCTTTCTGATCTCCTAAAGATCTGACCCTTACCATTCCTCTTGTGTGTCCGCTTTATTTGTCTCAATAGCTGAATGCAAACACCGCGAGGTATTGCTACCCTCCGACCCGCCTTAAAGAAATTGTATACACACGTGTATTATTTATCTACAGTATAACTGTGGCCCATCTAATTCTCTATCACCTATGACTAGTAAATTACAAGGCGGTTCGTTTCATATTTTAATATTCAAAAGCCAATATAATGGATCATCAGATCATGATGGAAAAGTCCACAAAGCAATGTATTATTAGCTTTATACTCTTAAAATTAAGAACTTTATAAAACGATCAGAGAAGTACAAGGTCTATTGATACTGATTAAATTCATTTTTAATACGGAAATGTACACTAAGCCTTCCTCATATATGTATAATTCTTTCCCACAAAGAAAGTGTAGACACAGGTGTAACAAGGCCAGGCACAGGTGTACAATGTAGGCACGTATAAAGAGGAATCCACATTTCTGAACCAATGCGAGCAAATGAGACAAGTGTCGGCAAATGAAATGGACAAAATGTGAACGAGTGTAAAACATGGAAATCCTATATCTTGATTTTTAAATTTATATTATTTGTTTTTCAGCAGAGCATACTTTCCTTTCATTATGCTATATGCCTACTTCGGTTTGGATTAATGAGACGATGAAGTTTGTTATACGTGTAACTTCCAAAATATTCAAAATAATTGTGGGATAGGCTTTTACGACGGGAATTCATAACAATTAGTGGGTTTTTAGCGGGTTCGACTCTTTTCAGAGTCATCAGTAGACAAGGGGCGGTCTACATGTTTCATTCTTAGGTACTTTTGTCCTGAAGAAGTCAGAGCTACTCCTGACGAAAGCTTGACAGTTCTAAACTTGTCCGACGGCGAACCCGCTAAAAACCCACTAATTCAAAATAATATTAAAATGCAGCTTTTTAGCTATTTCTTTTACAATATGACTAGTTTCAAATGCCAAACATTTACTTTATCTGTAATTTATCAATATCCTCTCTTACATTAGTCTTTGTCAAAGACTGACTCGCGATAGTGTCGGACTCGCGATCAAGGGGGGTGAGCGGCAAAGCCGCGATGAGCCGCGAAGCGGCAAATTCGAGCTGCGAAGCGGCTCGCAAACCGTGTGCCCACTATGGTTTCCGAGAGTGTGTGGTTCCCAGTAGTTTCTATCCATATGGATAATATAGGTACACGGTCTGAAACACAGACTACTCTTACATGTGTGTCAAATGTTTGATGTATAAAATATAAACCTGACCTAAATTGCATTTATTGGAAGATGAGAGTATGACCATGATGACATAACTAATCCAAAAGTGTGCAGTAACTTGCACGTTTCTCCTTATCTGCTTATATTCATGGTCAGAATAGTGCCTTTATTGGCAATTACCTGCCATAATTTTGAAATGGTTTTTTACATGTCATTTTACTAAATTGTCTAATCTTCCGACATTAGCTTCAATTACCCATGTTGACATACGTTTGGTCAAATCAACTTCCTAAATAAACATAACTTATACATTTGAAATCAGATCATGACGACGAAACGTGTTAATCAGATGAGAATTTCACTTATTTCTACAGGTGGGTTATAAGGTACATGAGTAAATTGAAACCACTAAATTGAATCGTGATGATATGGATGAGAAGAAAAGTGGTAAAAATGAGACAAAAAGGTGGAGAGATGAGAAGAAAAGACTAGGAGAGAAAATGAGTGGCGAAGAGAAGAGGCTGAAGGAGGAGATAATGTAAGTAGTGTGGAGAAGAAGAGAGGAGCGAACCGGAAGAGAAGAGAAGAAGAGAGGTGAAGAAAGGATAAGATGGGAAAGGAGAAGAGACAAGAGGAGAGGAAAGGAAATGAATCAAGGATGAAAAAAAATGTGTCGAGTGGAAAGTAGAGCAAAACAACATGGAATATAATGGAAAAAGAGAAGAAAGTTGCTTTTATTCTTAATGACCGGTCAAGAAGATTGATACAATCTACAATCTAACCATTCAAAGTTAACTAAACGTGTATTCTTCGATTAACGATGTTTTCAAAAAGATGAATAGATCAGTATTTTTTTGCATACTAACGCTGCAGAATTCGGCACCATAAAATGACAGTCAACTTAATCTGGTGCACATGAAGTGCATGCAAAGAGGTCTATGACATGTTAAGAGAGTACGAGTGACTCTGTTAGAAGGAAACTTTCCGAACACGGTGTGTCTGAAAAGATGAGAAGAGAGGCCGATAGAAGACGTAGAACGAAACCAGGAGGAGTATATCAAATATTTCAAAATAATGAGTTAAATGGTTCAACTTTTGTAATGTTCAAAACAAATCAATTTTTATTTTCTCAGTTAGCATTTTTCTGGTGAACTTGGCATGACCATATTGAGCAAGCAATGAAGCAAATAACTCGGTTGTTGTATCCCCTTCTGGGATACTAGCTGTCAACCAATCCGACATGCGGATTTGACAGCTCTAAAACACGAGGCTTGCATAAACCTCGGGGAACCCTCTTATTATCATGCACTGTTAAACAGTTTGTGTAAGGGTCTTTAGCAGATTTGCAAATCTTTTCAACAACTGTCACTCTGCACTTGAACAAAGGATTCATTTAGAATACAATTTTGTAAATTTTCTGCCTAAATCGACTTTGCTTATAGAAGTGGGTGGGGATTGACTTCTCAACCGCAGGGATATTTTTGTTTGGAGAGTATTTTTAGAGCAAAGATTTGCTTAGTAATTCTTGTGCTTTTTGTGATTTGGGCAGTACGGGTGGTGTCAATCTTGATCGGTTCTAGCCATGCTCTCCCCAGTATGTGAATTTGTTATTTAAAGCCAATTGAAGCTTCATTTGAAAACGTTTTATTTAAAATACACCTGCAAAAAGTTGAAGAAACTGTCCATTTCATTTGGAGACATTCCATTATTAATGCTGTCAACGTTGCATTGACTTCAAATCTATTATGCTCAAATGTTCATTTTTGCGCAAGTTTATACATATATGTGCATTGCGCAGACATTTTACCATTTAAAGCATTTCAGTCGGGGAATTGTTTTTAAAGTTGTTCATATTTTAAAGCAATATCCCATATGTTAGAACTTATAATTGGCAAATAACCAATTTTTATTCATATTGACATATGGTGTAGAAAAATATTGATAGCATAGACTTATAGCATGAAGTTTAGTTATAGCAAAGTATAAAACGTGATTGACAAGAGGTCAGTAAAAAGGCTATTGCATCATGCAGTTCACGCGTGTTTTGTTGCTATCTTCAGTAGATTACATTGGTACCGGGCCTGATACTTTACCATGTTAACGTACATACAGCGCATACATATAAATGTCGACCTGGTGTAGAGTTGTTAAAGAAGATGAGTAACTTTACATTTAGTTATTACCAGTCTGGTCTAGGTAATAAAGTTCATTAATTCCATTGGACATTATGCCAAAAATTTAGTAGTTGCTATCTTCAGTAGATAGCATGTGAAACTTAAACAAACAAAAAATTGAGCTGGATCAAACTTATGGGGCTTTAAATAAAATTATGAGTTTATCTAATTCTAGATAACTTTTATCTGGATTCATACTCAAATTTGATAACTAGATTACCTTTGATCTGAACTGGGGCAAATTTGAGTAGAATTCTGGATCAAATTGATCTGGAATGGAATGAGCTAATTAACCGGATCAGGATCCGAACTATTTTTAGAGTGTGTTTTGACTGTAAGAAACATAATAAATATGCTAATGTGAGCAAAAGACGGTCGTCTGCGTGATGGTATGGCAGTAAACTTATAAGACAATTTATTTCTACGAACTCCAGCCTCAAAAGACTCGCTGCCAGTCACTATAACTTTTTCTGTCGCTCATTAGAAATTCATGAGCCGATATTCTAAATGGTTTATGTACCCAACGGAGACTTATCGTGTTCAAAATGTTTAAGCAAAATTAACTTGAAGATCTCAACAAATTCCGTATGTATACTACGTATATAGATTATACCAATACTAAACGAACAAAGTTGTTATGTACACACCTCATGTCTAGAGTTGCACTAAGGAGTGAGTAAGAAGTGTCAGTAGTAAGAATCTATAGTAGCGGGTATACCCGTCTCGCCGTCGATGAAAACAAGGACGGTGCCTGGAGCCGTTATACTAGCTAGCCTAAGTCCCCTAGTTTGTTGGCTTAAGAAAATTGTAGACTGGTTCTTCACATACCAGTAATTCTTCGCAGTGTTGTTCATCAAGTGTTGTATACACACTTGAAATTTCTTGGTAAGAAATTGGTAGCCTGTGCGACTGTGTATACCTGTTGCATCAATTCTCTCCTTCTCTTCATATCTTTTGATAAAATAATGTGAATGACGCCAGGGAAAGACGCTTTCTGAAAATCAATCAAAATTAAAATTGCATTTTGTAAAATTAAATCTCGCATTTGCATGATATATTTTATGGTTTTTTTACTATTATCTGTTTATTTGAAAAAGTTATTGCAGATCATTAATATGGAGTTGTTTTAGTTAGGCAAATATTTCAAAACAATACAAATAACAGCTTAGAACGTTCTGAGATATAACATACAAACCTTTTTTGAACTTGCAGAAGTAGGTCTACATAAAGTCATACTCACTTACACTTAGTAATCGAAAGAAATAATTATTATAACAAATCACTTTTTTTGTGTGAACATGCATGAATTGTTGAAAAACATACCGTAAAAGAATTAACCATGTTGAAAAGCACACCGTAAAGGAATTAACCAAACAAACGATTTTAGTGGTGGGTGATTTTAAAAATGTTTTAGTTTGAGGTTTTTAATTTGAGGTTTTTAACAATTCCACAAAATACGACCTGCCTGCATAGGTATCCAAAACGAGGATAGGACGAGTTCGGCGCCCTATTCAGATTTCATTCAAATACAACCGACCAAGCAGACGACGCCGCCGCCATTGTTCACCAAAGATCAAATTTATATAAAATTGATGCCATAATATTATATAGACAGAAGAAAGGTTACTTTGCTTTGTACTTATTATTTGCTAATGCACGACTTGTCCATGTTAGATGTCGCCACTAAAGGTAAGGCAATTCATTTTTCTGCAAAACTATTATTGATAGTGCGTCTGCGTGTATTAATGTGTAACGGCCTTTCATGACGCCATGGATTGACATGATGGAGATGGGGTTTAGATTCTTTCCATAGACCAGATATTCATGGTCATATTTCTCACATTCAATTTGCTTGATTTTGCCTCAGATCAATTATGTGTTGATACATTCCAAACTATATATAGATACGATTTTATATACAATACGATACTTAAATCATATTTTGATAGCTTAATCATTGTATCTGTTATTATATCATATTATGTCTAAAAAACATTCCGCGCACTGTGTGCTATCTTACGAAGATAGCTATCTTATGAAGATATCAGATTACGAGCACATACAGCATGGCCGGTCGATATGTCCGTATGTTTCCTCTACAAACAAGTATTGGGTCATGTTCATGATTGTATCAAATGTATTTTACGAGCAAATTATGTCACATATCGGTTTCAAAGTGATTCACAAGGCACTGCAAGACATGACACATTTGTATGGCTCTCGGAGATTGGATGCTGATGATGTTATGTTTCTGCATGGGTCATTTGTCAAAACCTTTAAAACAAAAAAGTGTATCCTTAATTACAGGTATATTGTCCTAACTCCGAAGCCTCATTCCGAAAACCGAATGACTTAGTTATTATATATCCTATTGAATCCTGTGTCCTAACCCTAACCATTAACTTCACCCTAACCCTAACATATAACTTTAAATCCTTTCTCTAACCTATAACTTAGGCCCTAATCCTAATCCTAACCCTAAACATAGGCTCCAACTCTAATGGTATCATTGAACTTAACCATCCTTGCCCTAACTCTAATGTTTAACCCTAACCTTAAACCCTTATCCTAACCTAAACTGCTTTTACTCTTTTCTGACTTATGATTATTAATATAATGTGCGTTCTTTGCTTCGATCTGCATGGTATGATGTTGCACTTATACAATTTTCTAAAAACAAAATTGCGGATATTTTAAGTATAGCTTTAACTTAGGTTGGATTATGTAGTGAAAGTATGTTCAACTTCATTAGACCATTGATTCGACCATATGCACCTGATATTATCTGAATAGGCCTACTGTTTGAAATCGTCCATCAGTTCATTTACATTTAGTTTTAAAACATTGTTGATTAGCTTAAATTGTTGCAAGTGTTTACCTATCATGTTTGAGTTACCCCCATAAAGCAATAAAGGCTACATACGGCCCTACTAGCTACTACATGTTACACTCAATTGGCACCCATATTCGAACAAACATACCCGCACCTGAGTCAGCTTAGGTACGGTGATCAAACTTTTCCAATTATTATGATTGATAGCCATAAACGTACGACCATGTTTAAAGTGGAGGCGCTGTGACATTAAAATTGGTTTAAAAATAATTAATAATAAAATAACAGCAGTTGGTGCCTGATGAGCACACCACTCCACGCCATACATAAATTCTGCCAGTCACATTTCCCCAATATGAAATTTTTTAAAAGTAAAATTTCAATTTTAATTTTACTTCATTAAAGTTTGGCGGAGGCGGGGTTCGAACTCACGGCGGCGGCGGACTGCTTTGGATACACTATGAACCCAGCGCCTTAGACCACTCGGCCATTTGTCTTCTTGGAATTCATTTGAAACTTATTTGAAGGTATAATCGCAACTTCAACATAGGCCTACCACGTGACAAGCAAAGGCAGAAAACGTACCATATTTTGGAATTTTATTTGCCTAAAAACATTTATGTGTATTATTAGCGCTCAATTAAGTTAACTGCGTGTTTTATACAAAAAAATCCAATAATAAACAGTGATAACTGGGCGTCTGTATGGACAATACATTATATCGATTTTGACACGTGCTTGTGTCTCAGTACATTTCCATGGTCAGTAAAATACTATAGAGGAAAACCTACCATTTTCTTGTATCACGTTCGATGTTTTTATCAATTACATAAAAATTCCATTTTAGACCCCAAATGTTTTTTCTGGAAATAAAAGATTAGATTACCATAAAAACGAAACAGTAATCTTTTGCCGGGTCTAATGTAATATTCACATAGGATTTTCAACGTTTTTTCTATCCTTATTTTTGCTCAATTAAAAAAATATTTTGGCGTATATAAAATTGAAATAAAATTCTCTGCTTCTTAAACGACATCAAATGTGCCACAATTGGGTATCACGAATCGTTATATATGATGTGCAGTTAATATTCATATTTTCTTTTATGCAGAGGATGCTTCAGTTTTGACAGGAAAAATATTTTCTTGAAAACCCTCTCACTCGGTTATTTTAAAAGGTAACCACGCTTCCCTAGAATGTGCAATAAATTAGCATTAAAATTTTCTTATTCTAACAGCAAGCGTTTCTAGAATGTATTTTGGCGAAATGTGGTGTGCCTGATGAGATTAAGATTCTAAATAAACTAATATGGAAAAAGTAATGGTTTTACTAATTTGTCGGTATGTTTAACCACCTTAACACTATAAACTACACATTGACGATCGTCTTCGAAACCGGTTGGGTAAGGTTTTTTACCCAACATTGGGATAAATATTACCCAACATCGGGTTATTTTCAGTAATATTGGGTAGAATTTTACCCAATAGTGGGTACATACCAGCCCAAGAGGGTTGTTTATGGCACGCAGTGGTTGGGTAAAATTAGCATTTTACCCAACCACTGCGTGCCATAATAAACAACTCTCATGGGTTGGGTAAGGTTTTTTTTATCCAATATTGAGAAAAAGTTACCCAATATTGGGTATATTACTGAAAATAACCCGATGTTGGGTAACATTTACCCCAATGTTGGGTAAAAACCTTAGCCAACCGGTTTTTTTGGACCGGGCCAGCATGAGCTGGCCCGGTACTTACTAGTCGGAAATAAAAAAATTGTTGTTTCTAGAATATGAATAAGATAGAATTCGTAAAGAAAACAGGTGGACCTGGAGCAAGTTGTTTGATAATGTTTAAACGTGTAAACATTAAAGTTTTATGTGAAGGGAATTTTTGTGTTGAAACAATGATGAAAAATTAACAGGTTGTTTAATTTTTTAGGAATGAAATTAAACGTTGTTAAATTGTTACAAGTCAGTCGCTCTGACGGTTACAGCATTCACCTTGAGTACTCTTTCATGTGTAGTTTCACTTGGGGTTACCAAGTTAAAGAGACTACCATAGTCAAAGGTCACCATGGTCGAGGTCGGGGTACGCTATTAGTATTACATGTACTACCCCCACTAGGTTTAACTTGCAGCTAGCATAGCAGTATGCGACTGTGAGTGAACTTGATAGATAGTGAGGGTCTATATAGTCTCCTTCACTATTTATACCATCGGACTACAAACTATCTTTGCATAAATTGTACACCCGTGCACTAGTAAAAATTCCCTTTAAAAGGGAAAGCCAGTTCAATGTAGAAGAGGTCTTGTAATTAGTTTGGGTCACCGTAAAGGCATTTTTAGGATCACGCTTACATCCAATTTACATGACAGTCCTCCAAACCATCAATAATGAGAACATGCACACTGAAACAGCATGTTTCATTCATTACTCCAAATTGTTTCGTCTTTTTGTCTTTTCTGCTTTTTACCTATGCCTATAGTATTATTAATATTAAGAAATACATTGCAGTTTTTAGTTTATTCGCTATATAAACTCACCTTACATGGACATTTATATTTTATATTAATTCGCAATGTATAGTTTAATAATAATCTACATTGTGTGTTTTCTCTTCAATCATTTTCATCATGTTGAATGTAATTTTATGAAGTGTCATTTTATTTATCTTCACTTGTATACCTACGATTTTATTGAAACAAAGCTTATCTGGTGGCTAAAGAAATTACCTTGATAGATATATTAATACCAAACAAAAAAATAGGCGGCATACTTGTGTCATTCTATTTTCAAAATTGTACAAATTTTATTGTTACACCCTTATTTATAATTAATAAATTAAGACAATAATTTGTTTATTTTCTATAAGTGCATGTCAAATGGGTACATTGTTCAATACTATAGGCCTACATTTATGAATTATGCCCATATCATAGCTAGGACCTAAAAACGTTTATCCATAAAACGATACAGGATAGCATAGATAATTACTTGAACAATACTTGTAATTGTATATTCTAATTTCAAAACAATAACATCAACTGACCGCAGGTAATTGCGCAACTTGCAGAATATTAAAGGAAGATTACCGATATGTTTGCAGAATGATTTCTTTAATTTATCATCAATTACACGTACATCATTATATTTTATGTCCCAAATATAATTTCAGACCATCTCTTGCCATCAAATACTATCAAAGAAAAGAATATATCAAAAGCATTACTCATACTTCACATGGAATCAATACTGTCCCGGTCCATCCCTTTTTAAAGGGATTTTTATTACCCAGTGTTCTAACATTGGATAGATGGTTTGAAACAAATACATTCCCCAAATCACTCCTCCGCGCAGCATGATCTCATGTCCAATTGCTAGATTTTATTCATGTCCCCAAATTACTTTATTTTTTAAACTTTTATATGTTCTATCTTATCATCATCTAAAAACGTTTCAAATTCTACTCTTCAACAGTTTAAAAAGTTGTTTAATAATTGGGTGTATATAGGTGACCTGATTAAACAACTTGTTTAAAACAACCCAGGTTGCAGTTTTAAACTTTCGCAACAAAAATTAGGCCTTTCTCTCAAGAATTATACCGTATATAAAGTTAGTAAAATAATTATAAATAACAACGTTCTATATATTAAAGATTTGGGAACACGATAGACTCACGATGTTGGGCTAAGAGACGAGAAGTGAAAATTACCAGTAACCATGGTAACCAATATTATTTCACAAAGTCAAAGTTTTACCAACAGCAGAAAACCATCTAAATCTTAATACAAGAATGCAAAAATACCAGCATTTTAGCGTTGCGTTTCATTCCGGTCATTACATAATATGCTATACAATTAAAGTTACAAAATGTATAAATTTAACGATGTCGAACTTTTATTAAGGGCGCCTGCTATTCCTTCAGTGTTCAACCGTGTATTCATGATTATGCACACCCACGTGAATACTATAATGAATGGTTCTTTCTTCAAAATGTTTTATCAGCCCCATCGCTATTTTACTCCTGTTCGGATAATTTTCCTATACCTATACTAATGTTAATCAATGATTGTGTTTCTTTATAGGTATACATACTTCTGGTTTTTGAAATGTGTGTGTTCTTAAACATCTGCATAAAACATGTACAAATATGTTTTTGTTCTCATGTTTTTAGACGATTAAAATGATACCTGGTATTTATTCTACTTTTGTACGCCATGTCTGGTTTTTGTTGATTCCTGATAGTTTGTTGGTCTTCATTTAACATTACAATAACATAAAATGAATGCTAATGTATAAATGACGAGTATCTCGGTATCATTGGTATGCAGAGGTGTAAAGGATAAATGTAATGCAAGTGGTTAATTCATAATGGTTAATTTTGTCGAAACTTTTGCAATGCAACATGGCATTGTGAATGAGTGTTTCTTAATTCTTATTTAAGTTCGAAAGAGGCAAATGTGGAGGCCAAAGATAGTAAATGACATCAAGAAAGATAAATGAAAGAATTGAGAGAGATAAACGCACAGGAGAAAAGAGACAAACGAAATGAGTGAGGATCGAGAGAGATAAATGAAAATAGAGAGAGACAAATTCAAGAGGGGAGGACAAATGAGATGAGAGAGACACGCGAAGGGGGGGGGGAGAGGGGAAGAGAGAGAGAGGGAGGAGGAGAGAGAAAGTTAAATGATGTAAGCTAATGCATGATTTGGAATTGGAACATTGAACATAGGCCTGCATCTTTAGAAGCAACAGCGTATTCTAAAAATAACTCGGCAGTCGGCACAGTAAGACGTTGTAAAATCACGAAATCATGACGAATAATTTAATTTGATAAATTTCAGTAATTTCTTTTTATTCCTATCAAGATTCAACTAACATAAAAAAATTGACTTTTGACAAACTCAGTTGGATGTGTGTGGCCTTCGTGTCAGAGAAATCATAATATTTTGCTAACCGGTTTCTTCAGGCATATTAGGAAATTAAATAAAACGACACCAATCCCAGTCAATATCAGTTTTTCATGTTTGTAAACCTCAACATTTGTTTAGCGGTGTGGTGACTTTTATTTCGTGAACTTGTGAACTTATATAAAGTCAAATACGTCACGACGGACTGTGTGGGCAATTCTTAAAAACTTTTTACAAATGATAGGATGACTGGACCCTGAATGATCCGTGACGATGACGCTAAATGATGAGGGGAGGTATTGGGGGATTACCCCATAAGACTAAAAATCACCCAAACCCACTATTTTGGGCAAAATGTGCAAAATTTTACGTCCCCCAGATTTCAACTTTGCTAAAGATTTCTGGTGCTACCACTGTAGTGCACTGGTGTTATCGGTGTAAAAGATGTTTACAAAGGATCATGAAAGAAAAGTGCTGGTTTTAATGTAGATTCGATACTATAATTATACCTGATGGATATATGAATTCTGCAACTGACTAACAACTAAATGTATCTTTTGATTCCACGTGTGCGGGCTGGTTATAAGGTTTACCAAAACCGATGATGTTACCAGAAAACGTGAACAAAATGGGATTTTGGAAACAAGATTTGAGGATTTGAGAATGTCTGTGCACATGCCAGTGATGTTTCTATAACCTAACTTCAGCAGCACAAACCTCAAACACGATGTCCAGCACGCTTCACACAGTAGGAATTTCAGTGATTCATTCGAAGGGCGCACTGCGCACACCACTAAATAAACGTTCTATTGAACTGAATACACGTGAAAATGCAAGAAAGTAAGTTTGTTTTTCTACCCCATGTAACAATATTTGTCACATTTTGATCGAACCAACGTCTTAAATAAAGATTAACTTTTTATTTAAATTTGATTTTTTGAAACAAGTTAAGACAAACTTGAGAGATAAGAACCCCTGAACAGCCCCATCCCGATTTTCAGCCGACACTTGCGCCTCCTTACCAGTTCTGGCCATGATATTGTTTCCAGAGCCTATCACCCATTCGATTCGGAACATTTTCAGAACAAATTTGTAATGTTGCGCTCCTATTTTATCGTTTTTATCAAAACAACCAAGAGTCATTCAAATTCGGAACGCCGAATATATTTAGCATAGGCGCTATTTTTACCGGGATTATGAAGGGTTACGCGGAACGATTTAGTGGTATGTACCCTCATGCCCGCTATGCATGCATGCTGTATCAAAATGATTGGTACCTATCAGTGATGGACCAGACTACCGGCCACATCAAAATGCAATATCAGATCCATCTCATAAGCTTATTCCCAAAATTTCAGTTGATTCCGATTTTGCATTTGCGAGTTACGGTACATATGATTATGTGTATTACACTGCTTCACAGAGAATGTGTTGTAATTTTGCTGGTGTACCGTAATTCAAATTTCATGATTAATCTGCAAGAAATCTCTTGTGCATAAACATTATGTAGCCAGAGGTTTCCAGTGGCATAAAAATACCCACTTTTTTGAGAAAAGTGGGGGATGATGCTGTGGATCACGAAATGCCCTTTAAAAAGGTCCTACAATTTGTGTTCGTACATGTATCCAGAAGATCCAATTTCGAAGAGGCAGAACTTTCAATCAATATTAAACGATATTTTGATACAGCTTGTATTGAAGGCTTGAAAATAGATGGATATAAGCTAGCTCTGTCATCATCGTCATAGTCATCATCGTCATCATCATCATCATCTTGTCGTTATCATCATCATCATTATCTTCAATATCATCACAATTATCATCGCCGTCTTTGAATGTCCTCATCAAAGAAATTGTCAGGAAAGTATCTTATTTTTTGTTGTTGATAAAAACCAAAACAAAATGTGACTTTTTGACTTTCAAAAGTCATTTCTGGTTCAATAATTGTCGTATTTGTGCAGTTGGTCTTATATCGGATTTTCGGCGAAACTCCTGGCGAAAACTGAAAAGTCCAGTTAGTATGTTTTATAGAAAACTAGTCCCGCTAGTATGGCTCTGGGTATGTTTTCATAGAAATCTGGTTCCGCGAGGGTTTTTTTTTTTACCTGAAACTAGTCCCGGTAGAAATTACATCCAGGAACCTCTAGATATACCTGTCCTATCCTTTACAAAATACTGCTCACACGGCCCTGCACTTCTTAGATCGCCTTGATAAGAGTTCGAAGCCCTGTCGTCAACAGAGGGCAGTAAACTCGATGTAAAGAATATCCCATATCGCGCTAATGAGCTGGGCAGTAACCGTAGAAAAAGCTCGTTTCTGGCGAAAATTGACAAGTAACTTGCACACATTTCTAGATACAGTTACTATAAGGTCGTGCGATGTATTCAAACCATTTGTTAACCATTTCTTTTTTAGGGAGCAATAATTATTAATCATGAATATTATTGTCATGTTGATGATATCATAGTTACTCGCATTTTGTTCATTTTTAAATTTTAAAACATTTAACGCTCAAAAGTCACACAAAATCAATCGCATATATTTTTCTTTATTTCACCAGAGTGTCCTTGCCAAGATTCTAGCATCAGACCATGCGCTTTCTCAAGATACAGCCTTCATAAGTGTTAGGTCACTTCTGTACAATTCTTATAATTTGTTTCATGCATACAAATAGCGATGCACGTTTTTGTTGTGTTTTTGATAGGTTTTCATGTCCGATTTTGACGATAAAACATTATTCCCTATAGAAAAACAATATGGCAAAAGATACAACAGTTTGTAACATTCTCCATGAACTTAACCATCTATGTTTGGATTGTGATGTAATTAACGTGTGTAATGAGATTTTCTCTTTCTGAATCTGACTTGTAAAATATTAATTTTCATCACAATTTCTCATCAAATTCATACATTTCTGGGTCAAAAGTCAGGTAAAACACTTTGTGGTTTTGAAATTTGGTTTAGAAATAACGCTAATAAAATCATTTGGGTTGATCAAGCAGTTGCTTTTTATGATTTTCAAGGCAATATGCATAAATGATGAATCTGCATGTACATAATTTTTCACTTCAGTAAGCTCGTCTTTTGACCAACGTTCATTATTGATCACGGGTTATATTGTATGCGATTAACATCAAAGAACCGCATGTGTATGAGCTTGTGCATTGAATTGAATTACACAATGGTTATTCAGGTTATTGATCGCTAGATGGAAGCGAACATGATACATATTACGTAGGATTCCATGCCTGTGCGGGGATTTGAACCCTAGCGACCAGAACTATGAACACTTTGAAGTGTTAGCACCTTGCAGGGCCGTGCTCAACGCCCCCGGTATTAGAGCCAGGTGAGCAAGCTCTAGATATTCACATGTACATGATGGCGCCTGTCAATTTTGAATTGCCAACCAGGGATGTGCACACCACTCTTCGTCATAAATACGTCATAAAGTACATAAATTCTCCCAGCCACAAGTTCCCTAACATAATATGATTTTTTTAATGGAAATTTAGTTCCGGGCAGAGGTGGGGCTCGAACTCACACCGCACCGCTATCGTGAATTCTGAATGAGCCTAGCGCCTTAGACCGCTCGGCCACCTAACTTGTTGGTATCCATCTTGAAACCTTTTTGAACATATAATCGCAACTTCAACATAGGCTTACCACGTGACAAGCAAAGACAGAAAACGTACCATATTTTGGAATTTTATTTGCTTAAAACATTAATGTGTATTTATAGCGCTCAATTGTTGATAACTGCGTGTTCTACATACAGAAATCCGACAATAAATGGGCCTTCCATACATGCACAGTCAACGTAGGTCCCCAAAGTTTCTTTCAGATATTAAGAGATTAGATTCCCATAAAGACGAAACAATAATCTTTGGTTGGGACCTACGTAAAAATTACATAAAATTTTCACCATCAATTCAGTGTTAATTTCCACTAAATTCAGAAAATATTTTGGCGTATATAAAATTCTCTGCTTTCTAAACCACATAAACTTTAGCACCATTGGGTATCACGAATCGTCATATATGATGTACAGTTATTACAAATATCTTTTTATACATTATGATACTTCAGTTTTTACACAAAAAATATTTCATTGAAAACCCTCCCACTCGGCTATTTTTAAAAGGTAATCAGGCTTCCTCAGCATATGCAAGAAAATAGCATTAACATTTTTCTTATTCTAGCAGCCTTTTAGAAATACTGGGGAACGGCGTCCACTGCTGTAAGGGATGTGTAGGACAAATAATCCTAAGGGATTGTTCAATTTTTATGCCAGAGGGGAGTGGGAGTTTTAAGGGGGGAATCCGAATTCTTTTGGGATATTGAGGGGGGATCTGAATTTCTAATACTTGAACCACGTGGGGAATTTTAAATGGAGAAAAAGGGGAAAACAAGGGGGAATAAAGGGGAAACAAAATGTACCCTAAGGAAAAGGATTAAAAGCCGTTTAAAGTTCTCACGTGATAAAACTTGAGTCAAAATAATTGGTACCCATCAGTTACCTAGAGACAAGCCAGTAAATACTGCTATACATCCAAATGCAACATAAGATCCACATAATTTATATCATTCACACAAAAACAAGTTGTAGTCATTTGATCCCATTATTTTAATTGGAAGAACTAGTCTTGTCACTACTCACTAAGCATCACAACTCATGGGTACCGGACATTTTGATACATCCAGTAGTTCGTCCACCAACATCAGCAATATTTTGAAGATAGAAGAGGAATCGGATTACACCATGACATAAAAGACGAATTCCTTTCATCATCTTTTAAATACTCACGTAATTTAATTTAATTTAATTTGTTTTTGTGAAATTATACTAGTATGTATCTTTACAGAAGTTTAAAATTATTGATTAGTGCAATATAATCTTAGTTGCTGCCTATATGAATAAATCTATTAAGTTATAATCCTAAAATCCATAAACAATTATCGACTCTGTATATTTAACCAACACCAATATATAAAATCAATAAATATAAATCACCAGGTTCATTATAATTTTGCAGATGAATCCTAATCAGATATTAAATTAGCAATTACAGTTCTCTTTCACACCCATAGTGAGATCTGGTATTGTTATGTGTGTTGTCACATATTTGCTAATCTCGTTTATTCTTTAAAATCTAGGATAACCTAATAACGCGTCCCTTTTCAAAGGGTCTTTTATTTCTGTTATGACACATCCTTGCATTTCCTCTGTGAACCACTCTACGTTGTCCACGGAAGTACCAAACGTAAAAACATGCAAGTAGTACAAGAACCAACCCAAGTACGGCTAGACATGAGATAACAATGACGAGGATTACCCAATTAAAACCTCCTGTCGTTGTGTCACTATAGATATCCTGAAAGTTAAATTTTATAAGAGATAAACAAGACGGAATGAAGAGTTTTAATTTCTCGGTTGCATGAGAAAGAAAGGAAGTAATTTTTAAAGATATTCTTTAAATGATTGTTACTACACCACCATCCCGCTGCTCTACGGACACATACACGCAGTATTGTCTTTATGGGAGGAAGTTCGACACCCTCGAGAGGTTGTGGCTTCATTCAACGGGATCAGGCAGTTCAAATTAAAGCATGTTTTCCCTCTGTATATCTTTAAACTTGATTTTCCATGCGTCTAATATAATAATAATAAGTGTTACGCATTTATTAACCTATACTATAAATATCAAATATTTTACAATTCATAAATTACCATAAGAACAGCAAAGCTTGTGAGATGATCGCAGTCACATATTCTCTGCCAATTTGGTGTTTCACCGAGGTATCTGCATCCTTCACTCGACCAATCATTACGAATACAATCCCAATACACACATTGTGTATTGTTAGCATGAATCTAGGAATATCAAGAATGGTTACAACTTATATGGACTTCCAGGTAGCTCCAAGGCTTTATACTTTCACAATAATTTAGCTATTACATGTACTGTGAAGGTATTATTGTTGTAGTGCTGGTTGTGGTAGTACGATTACTTTTACCACCTCTACTCTTCACTAAAAGTCATCTCACCTTGAAAATGGTAGTGACGTCAGGAATCGTAAGAAGAGTATGTTAGAGGGTCTTACGTTTGTGTCGTCTTTACACGCGAGTCTGTGATTTTGAGAACAGCACGCGCGTTTCAAGGCTACGTAGAGTTGTGGCATCACTATCAATCCCGAGATTTTGACATCTAAGAGGGGAATAGACCCTTACCTCCAGAGGGGTGAACAGCAATCTAACTGGTTCTTGCAAACCCCGGACCTCTTGGTCTCCAACAGTTACAGAAATAACAGGTGAATTAACCACTCTGTTATAGAGATGTGTGCCTTCACTTGTAGTTTGAAGAGTCGAAGATGGTAATAACTTATCACCGGCAAATACGTCAAGTACAACTCGAGCTCCATTCGGATATCGATAGCAGATTTCTAAAACAAAATTAATAGGACATGATAGGACATTAAAACTTCACAATCGGCTATGTTTAAATAGCCCCACCCTATACATCTACTATTGCATTTAATCTAATTCAGTGTGTTAGGTTTGAGTTTTTTACATTTTACTCTTACATTTCATTAATTATAATGTCAGTAACAAGAATAAACTCACCAGGCGGAACTTCAATTTCAGCATCTATGGATGTTGAACTTTGTCGTACTCGTGTTAACAAATCATTTGCAGGAATCCCTGGACCACTGGAAGAGGCGACGTACAACCCTCTACATAGTTCTTCATTAGAAGCCCGATAAACCTGTAATAAAATACACGGATGTAAAAGTAACAATAAAATGTCACATTTATACATCAGGTTTTGTCATCCTGCCTTCGTACTAACCTATGTTATGAATTTGAAAATTAAAGGTTCTACAGGTTGCTCGACGTCATCGTCAGCATATAGCTCTGTGCTGAGACACAAAGAAAGGATATCAAGATTGCTTTCCCAAAGGATTTGTCTGTCATTGACATCTCTGATAAGGGGAAGCGTGTCACAGTGGCTAAGCCTCTGTGTTACACGAGGTCCCGGATTCAACCCTCAGCGGTGACTTGCTGTGGTATTGGCTTGCAAATGTCCGAATATGATGGGTAACTTATGGTTAGTAACAATTAAATATAGATAAAAACCGTGGGTCCCGTGCACAGAGAAATTTTGACATATTGTAGTCAGTTTTGTAAGATACCTTCATTAATGCAAAAGCTCTATGTCGTTTTGGTTGACCTTCCTGGACTATCTGATAATGGCCGAATTGAAAAAGAGTTAAAACGTGTAAAATTGTTTTACTCTTGCACTTTTCGCGATCTTCCCTTAAAAAGTCCAATTGCTTTGGGATTTAAAAAAATAAAACACGTTATGACTTACTTCAGCAGCTATGTTATTTGTAACTCTACGATACGGCCAATCCCCGATATCTTGGCGCTGAATTTCCACTACTTTGATTTGCTTCTCAAGTAGCTTCACGGCATAACTGGTTCTCTTTTCTGCCATTAAAACATCAGGATCAACTAGATATAGTTTGTCTACAACGTCAATTACCTTATCGGTTACCTATAGCATGTATTGGTAAAAAATAAAACCATGTACAAAATTTAAGTGGCTATTATTTAGTTATAAGGGGAGTTACTTGATTCTAAGCATGCAATTACGTTCTACACGATCAATACAAACACTGATGTAGGATATAACTATGGAAATTTTTATAGGATACCATAGACAGAGGAGTATCTATACTTATGTGACAATAATTGCCCAAACTAGGGTAATACATGTATATATCACATATGTATACAACTTGGTACTGTTATGAGCCGCAATGACTCACATGACTCAAGGGCAAACACCTTTTACCCAAATTCACTCCAATGCACAAACAAGACACTGTTTGATTAAGTTAACAAAATCTAAGTCTTTAATTGTACGCTGGTTATTCTTTCCTTCTGGAGTACTACGTCCCGTATCAACAATACTGTTTATTCCGCAGAGAACAGAGGAATATGCTCTTATGATTAAAAGCACGGGCTGCTGTGCTCATTGTTATATCAGTCTATTTTAGTTATCTAAGTTGCAGTTTGAATTGCAATTCAGCAAAAGATGTATATAGTTTAGTCTAATTTCATATAAATGTTCACCGTAAACCAACAAATCAAAGATAAAAGAACGTATGCTTTGACGATCATACCTCTCTATCGGGAAGTTGTAAGTCAACCACATCTCCAAGAATATCGATGACGTTCGAAACACATTCAGCGTTTACATCATTTGGTCGATCTGTAAGAAGGTTGCAGATGTCGTCTAATGTCGCCTCTGCGTTGTCTGATGTTATGGGTCGCTATCAAATTACATTCATAAGGAGAAGAATAAAAAATTGTTTTAGCGTACTGCTTATGTTTTATATCTCTGCGTGTATATTCTTATACATGTATAAGGCATTGCATTTCACATTCATAGTGTGATAGTGAAGGAAAGTGAAGGAAAAAATCACGATTATTAGGTTGGAATTTTGAGAGTATCTCACCCCTAAAATGACATTTAATTTTTGCTTCGTTGTTTTATCTCCACCACAGTCGACGATCCACTCCCAAAATGTTATTCTGTTTCTTTGTACACACGTCGCTCTTCCAATTGGACTCCCTGTAGAAAGAGTGTTAAATATGAAGATACGACTTGTCATCTCAAATCATAATTGCAATGTAGGCCCTATATTGGGTATTATATATTAACGAAAAGCTTGTTTATTCTATGTAGTTATACCTTGCGGTATTTAAGAAGCAGAATATTGTAGACCGCAGCAATGGTGAATGGCGAACCAACTGTTGTTAAGTTCAGCAGATTATGGTAAATATATTGCAATTAGTCAATTTGGGTGCTTCTTTTTCAGATCTGGTGCGGCATCCTTTAGGGTTACACTGCTGAATGTACTGGCCCATGGTACAAAGTGAAATCGGTAAATGTAATGTCCAGTTGAGTCATTCATAAGACATCAACAATAATTAAGGAATATATAGGACACATTATAGTCAATGGAGATTTCGGTTGAACACATATGGCACACATACAAAATATAGAAATAGTGCAGGTGAGTATTATTATTTTCTTCTCCAGTTAGTTGTCCGATAACGCAGAGATGATTTTACGTGCTTCTAAACAATCACGATGTTATTGTCACAAGTAAATAGCAAACTAACCAAATAACACGGACATTGGAATGCTGAGAGGTTTGAAACATCTTGAAAACTATGCTGAAATCGGGGCTGGAATACAGGATATAGAATATTCCTACCTTCGTTCCGAGTGTACCATGGACAAACTGCCTCAGATAAATAACTACTCCCAACTGGTTCACCGCCGGGTGCTCTGAGACGTCCGTAAGGCGTAACCTCTACATCAGTTTCACAGGACACTAAAAATAAAACCAGGATGGTCGCTATTCGTAAGTAATCCTGCTTTCTATAAATCATGTAATGATGTAAGGATAACACTAAGCACTTTCAGGCAAATTGGGTGGAAAGAATGAAACAAATTCCCCATTTCTGTTCATTCTCTAAGAATGATTAGACTGATTATGTGCATGCTTGTGATAGCTGGCAATCCTGGCATGAGATTCATGCTACGGAAATGACCATTTTGTAAGATGATCAAGAAAATCTTACTTACTAGGACAATTCTGTCTATTACATCGCGCGCTATCTGTATTGGATCCTTGACATGAAGCCGCAGTGCCAAAGTTGTTGCAGCTTCGTGTTCGAATTCGCAATCCACCGCTACCGCATGTCGACGAGCATTCAGTCCATTGTCTCCAGTCATTCCATTCTGTCAAAATGAAGTAAAAATACTAAAAGAGTAGACTTTGTCTAAATCACTTGAAAAGCAGACTCGTATGCAGGTAAAGCACTTTTGTTCGAGCAGAACCAAGTTTGGCGATCGGTGTAGTCTATGGAAACTGTATCTCGGGTAGACCTGACCGGAAAGGATCCCTCGATTGCAATGTCCTTAAACTTGTCTGCGGGAGTTTAAACTTCCACGACAGTATTGATTGGACATGTTGGAGGAGGCGTGTTACTACTGGCTATATTGACAGTGGTGTTTTTGCCGTGGTTTTCACTAGAGCTATCATCGGTCACAATAATGCGCCCAATCTTGTACTACTAATGTAAAAATTCACAGGGTTATTTGCAAGTTCCGTTATTTACCTACATTGACTATTTCAGTCCATGTGAGGTTCATGCACTTGCCTTTATCATTTGGGATTGCAAAATCGCAGTCATGGTCATGGCAGTTGCAAATAACTTGTGTATAATATCTTGATCAACCATTTGTATACAGTCTGCAAAACAATTAAGGTACCAGTTATTGTTACCCCTGTATATCCTAAACAAAGGCGGGTATGACATCATTAGAGCCAACTTGTTAAATTTGGTCAAGAAATAAAGCCACAATGATCCAAAACCTAAGGAAGATGCAAATTCAAAAGTGGCAGTTTTGCTCCATTACCTGACTAAATGCCCTATTGATTTGTACATAAAGCATTCTTGAACAAGAGAACTAGCGTCGTGTTTCCATTGATGTGCACATAAAACTAACGATGAGCTTTACATTTATAAGAACATGAAAGTGCAACTTTTGATTTCGTTACATCCTTGGGTTTTAGATCACCATTTCTTTAATTCTCAACCAATTTCAACAAGTGGGGTCTTATATCAGAGCTAAAGGGTACAGGTATTGGCTGCTGGTTTAAAATTTTAACATATTCATCTGTGTTTAGGATATACAGGGGTGAACATAACTGGTACCTTAATTACTACTTTGGCTTATTGTATGTCACGATACTTCAGGGAAGATAAAGTAGAGCACTTTCTCTTTCTTACCTGGGCAAACAACTTGAGTATTACAAATCTGACTCTGTGTGTTATCTCCGATGCAATATTCAGCTGACCCAACGCATGTTCGAGTTCGAGTTTCAATACCAATACCACAAGTTGTACTGCAACCACTCCATTCATTCCAGGGAGTCCAGGCTATATGATTGATATAATCATAAATAATGTAAAAGAGAAAGAATCTTAAATGGTGGGGTATGAGCGTTTGTATAGTATTTTTTGTGGGACATGAGAGCACATCAGACATATTGAATTGCATTCTGAATACAAATAATGTCCTTCTGATATCAAATAAGTTTGATGTTTTGAAATTCGCGATATAATACATATTTTATGGCAAATGATTAAAAATTGATATTTTGAACTTTTGTATTGAAGATCTGTTTTTTTACCCAAAACAACAACAAAAAATTAGTCTTTTGGGGGAAAAATATATATCTTAAATATGAAAGGTCAAAATTATCAATTGATCGTCGGCTTTTCATCCCAGCTACATACGCTTTAAGCACATATCATTTATAGATTTATTAAGTTTACTTCGAGGACTGTTATATATCAAAAACCATGAACAGAAACGAGGGGCAATATAAATTGAGTCACGTCTTTGACGACATATGAAAAGGTTTGGCTACAAAAACGATTCTCCTATAATTACATCTACGCACAGTTTCCACCTCAATACACCCGAGTACACATATATTTCCAAGATTTCCAAGCACATCGAGTCTAGTCTCTACGCAGTCTGTGATTATATTACACGGTTGAGCACATAGTATCATAAGAGGGCGAGATGGCCGAGTGGTTAAGGCGTTGCGCTGCCGGCCGGGAGATACGATCGACGAGGGTTCGAGCCTTGGGCTTGCCTTAGGTGAAAATTCTTTTCCCTCCCAAAAAGTTCCTATATGGTCAGAAATCCTTCAATTCAGTTCAGTTATTAATTTCAGAATTTAGTTGAAGAATTTCTTCTCGCCCCCATACACTGTTTATCACGTGCAGATATAGGTAGTGTATGTGCTTCGTCCGTGATTCGGAAGTCACGTAAAGCCGTTGGTCCCGTGTACAGGAAGAGTCAAACCCTGTGCATGTAAAGTGTCAGAGCTATTCGAAAAGAGAAGGGGGACCATCCCCGGTTCTGATATCTGCAATCAATCCTAGGTTCCAGGATCGTGCATAGGTAAAAAACTATGCACGTTAAGCCCGTGCGACAATACTCAATTTGAGGTATGCACGTATATAGGAAGAAGAAGAGGAAGAGCTGTGTGAGATCTAGTTGAAAATAGGATTCTGTGATTGGTTTTTGTCAAAACCTCAAGTGTTCCCTTCATCCAATCAGAAAATGTTGATATCGAACGAATGAGCTAACATTTCCCCCTAAAACACATGTTTTCATTAGGTCAACAGATAACGCAATTCAATGTTTATATGAATGTAGTAACTCTGTTGAAAACGACATATCCAAGCACATGTAGGTTTTAAAAGTCAAAACCTCAAGTGTTCCTTACAATATTATTAAAATTTTATGTCATTAAAATAAAGAGCACACTTATATTGTCCATATACTAGCTTCATTTCAATGAGCAATGGTCAATTCTCTTTAAATTGCTAATCTTGTGCAAAAAGTTACTAAATTCGCCTGTTTTGTCATACGGTTGTAAATTCAATGAACTATGAGTTTGCTAAAGAGCGCTTACAAATTGACATGTCTGATAACTGAAGAAAAATCAACTTGCAACTTAACTCCGTTGCTGCAACAATAGCATCGATAAAGGAAACTGCCAGTTCCCGAAACGTCTGCAAGTAAGTGGACATATTTGGACTAGTTGTATGAATTTACAAATAACAGTTTGGAATAATTTACCTGCAGCGGTTTGGCAAAGTTGTGTATTACAATCTCTCGTTTCTTCTGAAGATCCTGGTGTACACGTTACATCATCTTGTTGGTTTGTATCTATACAATCTCTTGAACGGGTTTGACTTCCACCACCACAGATTACGGTACATGCAGAATATTCAGCCCACTCGCTCCAAACTGGTATCTGCGCTTCTGAATATTAAAATCGTTAGATAGATGATAGTGAGTGAAATAAACGCTTTTCATGATTTTATCAATACATCACCTGTCAAACTACCCACGGCCCGTGATGTTTTAAAAGCACGTAAAATCATCTCTTCCTTATCGGCATGATCAGAGAAAAGGAATCGCTAAAAATGGCAAACGATCTCGCAACTTTTACAAGGCAAAAAGCAACTTTTCTAGGTATTGTTGACATGGTGCCACCAGGAAAGAACACTTCCTATTACCATTACAGAGACCTAACTTTTGAGACGGTTTGTATGTTTGAAGGTGCAAACCTAACCGAAGAGATGCTCGTGGGTTTTTTTAAATTATCACGACAAATCGTTAAAAAAACCGTCTCGAGTTTAATTGACAGGTGAAGTCAGACACGAACTAGTATCTTTAATTCCGACTATAAGAATAATGATACCAATTGTTAATTCGTACCAAATTCATCTCATTGCTTGAAGACACGTACACAATTGCCATCTGAGAATTCAACACAGCGGCTAAAAATTCCATTGATGTTTACAAATTATAACATCATCATATTAATCAAAATGTACTTTTTGACATGATCTGTTTGAGTAGGTACCTTCTGTCCGACTCAAATTATTTAAATTATATTCGCAGGCCTTAAAGTTCATACCAGGGCATGATGTCTGTGTAGTACAATCGACTATCTCCTGGGAATCGCCTAAACACGCAATGCTATCCGAAGGGTTGGGATCGTCACAGGTCCGAGTTCGATTCATTGCACCACTTCCACATGTCTGAGAACATTCTGAATATGGACTCCAGGAATTCCACGCTGCCTCTAAATGATAAGTGATTAGATTTGTATCATATTTATATAAAAATAATTCGCTACGAGTTTGACAAAGGGGAAAATATCGATTCGTCTCTTTTAACTAAAAAATAAATAAACCGCGATTGAAAGTTTGGTACACCAGTTAAAATTCCCACTTGACATCTGAGAATTCCACACTCAACTGAAAAGTTTATTGGTGTTTACAAATTGTATCACCATCATGAATATTAATTAAAGTGTACTTCCGTCCGCCACAATTATTCATATTTATTTGCAGGCCTAAGTGATTTCATACCAGGGCATGACGTCTGCGTAGTGCAATCGACTGTCTCCTGGGAATCGCCTAAACACGTAGCGCTATCTGAAGGGTTAGGATCGTCACAGGTCCGAGTTCGAGTCATTATACCACTTCCGCATGTCTGAGAACATTCTGAATATGGACTCCAGGAATTCCATACTGCCTCTACGAAATGATAAGTGATTAGATTTGTATCATATTTATATAAAGAATTTATATAAAGACCCGTGCTTCGCGGTCACAATATTTAGCGGTCACAGCCTTTCGGCGGTTGGTAAATTGTACTGATATGTTGGGTGTGGAAATGTTCTATTTAATGTGAATAGTTTCGTTAGTGAGATTATCATTTAGAAATACAATAGCGAGGCTGATTGTTTGTAAAGTACATATCATGTAGCAGCAAGATGCAATCAAAGTCTTCATAGATGATAGGTGTAGATGACACTACTCTGAAAAAGATGAAATTACTCCTGAAAAGTAGAGAGGAAAGTCCTTAGCAGCCCGCAGAATAATTCAGAAGTCAATATAATCATTGTCATCATATAATTGATAGGTGTATAAACAATGACCACTCACTCCATAATTTCATAAAAACGCACGACTGGCGAGTATGTTTTTATGTTTCCCGCACGAAAGCTTGCGTCTACATCTATACTATACTTCTTTGGAAACGTTGACCTTTGACCATTCTTTGTTTAATGCCCTGCTATAACCTTGATATGTTCGCTTGATTGGGTACGTTATAGCGTCCATTTCATTGAGTTGTTTAGCACCTGGTCAGCATGGTCAGTAGATAATCCTACAGGGATACAGTAGTTTAACTATGATGTGAGATGTGAGCATGGTGAAAGACTCATTATTGATTAGGCGCGGGCCCGGGCGCGAATATTAAAAGCACAGGTCCTTTGCGTGTATAGCAGAAAATTATAATAGAAAGTTTGGAATTTTGTAACCAAAATACTAACTGCATGCTGCATTATGTATTTGTTTATTTATTTAGGCCTATGCCTATTTATTTATTTATTTATTTATTTATTTATATGGTATATTAGTTAGCAATTAGTAATATTCCATGATTCATCGGTTTATCATTGATTGATTGAGTGTTGATAACTTGAAAACTTGATTGTCATTTCACATTATATTCCTAGTTTATAGGCCCCTATGGAACGTCTATTAATTTTGAATAGCATTGTACATTAGATAAATAGGCTTATCAGTATTGATTTATTCTATTCAGCAATATCAAGGATTACTATCATACTGTCAGTTGGCTCAGTGTTTACGCACTTTGTTTTACAACAGGGAGGTCCCGGGTTCGATTCCCAGCTCTGCCTATTTTTTCAAGGCTGAGAAAAAAAATTAAATTTCTGAACTGCAAACTTATTTGGCGCGCGATCTGAGCTGGTCCTTTTCTGGTGGCTGTGTCTGTTACAGGCACACTCCCTCTGGAATCAAAATCAGGTTCCCACCCATTGCACATCCCTTAATATAACAATTAATATACCATCAAAACCTTCCATCTTCACCGTGATGAACATGTTGCTCTCCATATTTCTTCTGCCAGCATTCTGTTAAGTTTGGGATACCAGTTCAAATTCCCACTTGTAAATTTCCATTGTTTGGAGACACGTACACAGATAAGATTGACATCTGAGAATTCCACACTCAACTAAAAAGTTTATTGATGTTTACAAATTGTATCACCATCATATTAATTAAAGTGTATTTCTGTCCGCCTCAAATTATTCATAGTTATTTGTAGGCCTAAATGATTTCATACCAGGGCATGATGTCTGTGTACAATCGACTGTCTCCTGGGAATCGCCTGAACACGTAGTGCTATCTGAAGGGTTAGAATCGTCACAGGTCCGAGTTCGAGTCATTTCACCACTTCCGCATGTCTGAGAACATTCTGAATATGGATTCCAGGAATTCCATACTGCCTCTACGAAATGATAAGTGATTAGATTTGTATCATATTTACATTCGGGTGGAATAAGTATGAATATCTGTTCAGAATAAAATAATCAGCGAAGTTGGCGTTGAGATTTCCAAAAGTATAATACTATGCATAAATAAACCCATGAGCAAATTTATGAATGTCGAAAATGGTAAGAGTATTGAAATTCTTAAATAAAGGAGGTGTATGAGCAAACCAGTTAGAATTTGAACAGAGTCCAATAATTCGTTTTAATTTGGGGTGAATTAGAATCAGCCCAAATTAAATTGCATTAGTACAAATAAAGGCAGGACTAAAGTATTGTATAGGGAAAATAAAGTAGTACATGGAAGACACTTTTGAAGCCGAAACAAGATAGCAGTAAATTTGGATATAAGATTTAGAATGTGAGACGTGTGATTAGCCCATGTTAATGATCATCCAGAATGATACCGACTGTCGTTTTATCTATTCTGTTTCGGGAGCTCTATTGTTCAGACACGAAAATGCACGGGATTATGTGAGTTGATCTGTTACTGAATTCATTGTTAAGTTTGAAGTACCAATCAGCTTATTTCAATAGAGGTGGATGCCTGTTGTTAATAAAGGCTGGATAAGACAAGATTATGGAACACCCACAGTGTGTGGAAGACCGGTGTTTTTAGTGGTCTAGCGCCCCTTTCGCTATAATGTCCTCTAATAATACTATAGGCCTTTGATGTTGTTAAACTGCACATTTCGCTTTTTTCTGTCTCTCCCCCTCCCCCAACTGTGACTCGTGTCGTCTGTTGAATTATGTGCATAAATTTATAGGTTGTTATGTTGTATTTCAAGTCTCTCTTTTACAAAGATCCCCTAGCCCCTTTACCCTTCTCCCCCCTCACTGTTATATGTTTTTGTTGTTGTTGTTGTTGTTTTATTTTGTGTGTGTGTGTTTCTCTCAGTAATTTGTAAACAAAATTGGGCTTTCTTAATTCATCTGTTTATTGCTTATTTTACCCTACTATGCAATTGGCAAACTTTATCAGTAGGCCTATGATCAACATGGACAAATTTAAATAAACTGAATAAACTCATCTCTCCTCTCCTCTCCTCTCCTCTCCTCTCCTCTCCTCCACCCGATCATCTCCTCGTCATCACCCCCACTCACTCCATTCCCCTACTTCAATTTGCAGTGTTTAACAGCCTGGTCAATGAATGACAAATAATATACATTTAAAATAGATTTGAGTCTGGCAATTTTGTCTGATTAGCATGATTAGTGTATACAGTATTTCTACGCTGGGCTATTTTCACGAGCCACTCCCGCCTAGGCGGAAGTACCTATACACCATGATACACCCAACGCAAGTCAATTGAAGCCGCTACAATTTATCGCGAATTTACGACTGTAAAATTTAGACACTTCTTTTGTCTAGATAAGCACCAACCCTCTCATCTTACATTTTCATGTCAGAAATTAACATAACTCCCGAAACCGAAACAATCTTCGTTCAACTTTTAATTTCAGGCAACAAAAGACTAGAATAAAAGGATTGTTCACACGTACCATGCTAACACTTCAAAATAACAATGAGATCCGAAACCGAAAACTGAAACCGAAACCGAAACAGAAAAGATAAAACGACGGCGAGAAATTTGGTAAAAGAATCTTTACTGATTTTTATAGTGGGTGTATACGAAAAGATTATACTGCAATAACAATAATTGATTTCGCAGTACTTCGCTAATATACGCCAAATACCGGACAATCTGGCTCATAGAGCGTGTTTATAATGCTTATCCGGTATTTAGCGTATACTTGGTAAACTTGGTATAGCGTACTGCGAAATGAATGTATTGCAGTATAATCTTTCCGAATACAACCACTATAAACACACTATGTGATGAATAGATTTGAGAATTTCTGTTTTTAGCCAGGTTTTACGCGGAACACGGTTGGAATTAACCTTATTAAACTTATCAAAGTGTTTTGTGTAAGCATCGTGTGGACAAAAGCTCATTCATGACATGACTCCAATTTGTGAGTTGGAGGTGACTTGATTAATGTTTGACTGATTAAAAGAAAGACTGAAAATGATTTGGGAGAATTCAATTGGATATCAAAAGGACTCGTATACTGGAAAATGGATAGTGATATGTGATATCAACAGCAAAAACACCGGATTTGATCTTTGATTGAAGGACAGTAGTAACTAGATGCCACAGTAATGTGTTTTACCAAACACGAATATCTATGCCCGTGACCACACCTAACCCCCTTCCCCTATTCACAAACGAAAACATGGTGAGCACCATGTGAAAGCTTTCATTTTATATACATGTAATGCTTTTAACACAAGACTGGCCCAAACTCTCTCTAATACCCTACCAAGCCTTCACTCTCTTTTATACCCCATCAGACCATCACTCTCTCTAAAACACCACCAGACTGGACCACACTCTCTCTTATACCTCACCAGACCCTCACTCTCTCTTATACTCCACCAGACACTCACTCGCTCTGAAACACCACTAGGCTGACCCATACTCTCTCTAATACACCAAGCCTCCACTCTCTCTTATACTCCATACACTCACACCACCGGACTGGCCCATACTCTCTCTAATACCCTACCAAGCCTTCACTCTCTCTTATACCGCATCAGACCATCAATCTCTCTATAACACCACCAGAATGGACCACACTCTCTCTAATACCCCACCAGACCCTCACTCTCTCTTATACTCCACCAGGCACTCACTCACTCTAAAACACCACCAGACTGGCCCACACTCTCTCTAATACCCTACCAAGCCTTCACTCTCTCTTATACCCCATCAGACACACTCTCTCTAAAACATCACAAGACTGACATTATCTCTAATAACCCACCCTGAACCAACCACACCGCTTATTTTATCATGACAACCTTTTGAGGTGGTCCAATGAACCAAAATCAAAATGCCTACACATTCCCTTTTAAGGAATTTTTTTGTCAAGTGATCAGTTTCCTTGACGTACGATTCAGACCTTTATCATTGCAAACACAGGTAGCTAACAAAATACTACCTATTGCGCTACACCGTGTTAATTGGTCGTACCTATTTTGCTTTTTAAAGCCTTTAGACTGTGACCTCTGGGGATGCGGCTAATATAGAATACATCTAGGGTCATGGGCCATTATTGTACCATTTATGAACCCTGAGGGCGCTATTGTTCTTGAGCTGGAGCTGTTTTAAAAGTTTACACATATTGCTCACTGTAGCCCATGACCTATGACCTCTGGGGTCGATGTTACAGCAGAAAATATCTAAAGGTCATGGGCCATCATTGTACCAAGCATGAACCCTGAGGGCGCTATAGTTCTTGAGCTAAAGCGGTTTAAAAAATTTACACATATTGCTCCCTGTAGCCTGTGACCTTTGACCTCTGGGGTCGTGGCTACCATAAGTTACTTTTAGGGGTCATGGGCCATCACTATACTAAGTATGAACCCTGAGGGCGCTATAGTTCTTCGGCTAGAGCTGTTAGAAATTTTACACATATTGCGCCATGTAGCCCATGACCTTTGACCTCTGGGGTCGAGGCTGTCCAGGAAATTTTTTGGGGTCATGGGTCATCACTATACCAAGTATGGGCCCCGAGGCTACTTTAGTTCTTGAGCTAGAGGAGTGCAAAGAAGTGGTCTTAAGAAGATGAAGGAGAAGGAGAAGGCGAAGATGGAGAAGACTAAACACAACAAATACAATATCTATGCCCCGTTGCACGGGCATAGATAAAAATACCAATAGCTACTGTGGCATCGAGATCCCTTTAATTAGCAAGTAAAAACTTCATTTAAGATGTTTTTTAAAGTAACATTTAAACGGAAGGTGTGTGTTCCACACACACTGTGTGTGGAACAAAATGAATGCCTTTTATATCACTTTCAGTATGACAACGACAAGAATCACATACCTGGATCAACCATGTTGATTTGAACGGTGAAGGAGCATGAAGCCAAAGAGTTATCACTAGCTACTACGACATGAATGATTGTAGATCCTACTGGGAATGTATACGAAACCTGATCATTTACTAGCGATGGGAATATCTGTTGTCCATCTACTGAGTATAAGATCGATGTCATGAAGCCTATTGTTCTAGGTGTGGTCCATGTGTGGATTGGATTTGTACTGTTGTGATCCGGTGGACATATGACGCCAACTGGAAATACTGGTACTTAAAACAAAAACAAAAATTAAGTGAACAAAAGCAGATTAGTAAACATGATCGCTGTGTTTATGAGGTATCTTGGATAATGTTAGGGGAATCACCGATGGCTCTAATCAGCATTAGATTTCCAGTGGGGCATGGAGGTTTGGGTCGGGCAGAATTAATTTTGGTTTAGTCATCAGAAACGCGAAATTATTATTATAGTGGGCGAATTGTTTTTTCTTCAAAATTCTTCCTTTGTACAGCTAGAAATCTATTAAGATGCTTCCCTTATCTAGGCATAAAGCTTCTTCAGGAATGAAACTGTAATTTCACAGTAAAAAAAAGTAATAACAACTTAAATCAAGTTTCAAATTTGATTACTAAGGAGATGACTGAATATCGGTGGCAAACAACACTTTCCCACATGAGGGTCTATTGGCGGAATGTTTATGGAGTTATTGTGTCAAAATGAACAAAAATCACAGTTTAAATCAACATTCCTAATGAACTTGTTTAAAGATCTCAAATAACATTTAGACAAAGGCGTATGTGCAGTTTCAAAACACATCAAACCGGAATTATAATCATACTTGGGATAGTTTCTTCAATGATAATATTAACGGAGAATGAACATGAAGCCGATATAGGCCTTCGACCACTACTGTCCGTTGCTGTGACCATAACGGTTGTATATCCTAGTGGAAAACTATACAGAGGTTGTCCCGTTTCTTGCAATGGTATTAATGGTTGTCCATCTACTGAGTATGAGAATGATGGTGCTGTTGTGAAGCCTGATGTTATAGGTGTGGGCCATGTGTGGGTTTGATTTGTACTCATGTGATCCGGTGGACATATGACGGCAACTGGAAATGCAAACAAAAATATATATTATTATTATTATTATTATTATTATTATTATTATTATTATTATTATTATTATTATTATTATTAGTGTTATTATTATTATTATTATTAAAGTTGTGACCGAAAAATATGAGGTTCGTCTTAATTGTGTGTTGAGATTGGAGTTGAGATCATATGTTTAAATAGTAAAGAGTACCAAGACAGATGAACATTCATTCAAGATATTAAGGAATTATATGAATATTATATGTAAAAATGTACATCATAATAATATAACGATTAGTGATATCTAACACGCCGCAATTGATCTGGTTTAGAAATCAAAATACTATAAAATGGGGACAGCAAAGAGTAAAGTGACATTACAATGACTGAAAATGGGACAAAAATTGACAAATGGGGATGAAATAAATTTGGCTTTGCATGTTATTACATGGCATAGTTATGCGTCGTGTAGGGTGATGCACTTTGAATACACTGGGTACAAAATATTATACTCAAATTACGTCAAACTGTAATAATGTTGATTGGAGGTTTTTGAACTACAATCCCGGAAAATATGTGTTCGTACACCCACTGTAATCCCCATATTGCGCACGCTATATGAGTCACTGGAAACTAAGAATTATAGTAGAGTTCTCTCAATGTTCATCTTAAGCATATCCCCTCCCCTTTCCCCACCAATCAATGTTGGGAGAAGATATGGTGAAGATGAGCATATTGGGCATGCCAACATTGTACGGGGGTAGAAGGGGGACCATTTCCAATAAGGCCTTTAAAGTGTTCGAACAATTTTTTCTAAGATTGTAGTAGGGATGACCAATGAACCATCAACTTGATTAGAACCTCCCACAGACATGCAGGGAGCTCAACTGTGCACTGCTTGCACAGACATTTCTAAATTGATCTCATTCTTTTATTTTTCAATATTTTTCTGTAAAAATTGGGGAAGTTAATGCCAATTATATTTTGTAACTATCTTGCAAATTACATTAACATAACTTATTTCATTTTCCTGTAAGTGCGAGTTAAATTTGGTCCATCGCCACAGTGCGCTTAATTGCCAGTGGCTGAGTTCAGCACTGCTCAAGAATGGCACAAAATATTCATGTCAATAATTTCAGGTGAAAAACGTGGCCTACTGAGCTGAAATTTGGCAGAGTTGCCAATAATACCTCTATCATACCCTCTGTAAAAAGGTTAAAATATTGAACAAGTAGATCTCGAGTTACAAATTAAATCACCAGCTTCCCTTTGGAATTTCCATACTCCTTTCGAATCATGCTAAGAAGACACCTTTCTGAACATAAATGTGAAGTTTCGTGCTCATTTGATGTATTTTTCACCTGATTTCAACCCTAAACGTTTTCTTATATTTAGGCCCATACCATCTACAACTTGCTGCTGACTATACCTTGTTTAGAACTTTCAAAAGAAGTACCTGAATGTGCAACCATAACTGTTTCAAAATAGCCCGCGAAAGTCATGCAGGTAACTCCGAGGTCATGTATTGAATTGTTTTGAATGAGGAATACTATGGGAACCAGCACCTTTTGTTAGAAGTCACACATTAGCATGATGAGTGAAGTGGATAACCTCTATTGTTGTGAATGAGTCAATGACCTTCAATGACACTTAAGATTTAATTTGCATACACCTACTAATTGGTCATATTAAACCCAATAACATTTTTTTGGTTGTGAAAAAAAAAGTTTACCTGGACTTAGTGCAATTTTGATTTTGTGCCATTTTTGGCAAATGTTCGCTAAATGTATGATTTCACTGCCTCGGTTTGAAAAAATAATTTATGCCATTGACTAGTAAAGTGCCATTTCATAAGAAACCCTTTGATACTTTCACAATATGCTTGTTTCATGTTTGCATAAATGTTAAAATAAAGAAATATATAAAGGTAAATATATGCTTATGCCAATTTTGCTCCCAATTGATATTTTTGGACCTTGTCATTTTATTTCGTTCCAATGACCGGTCAGAATGGGAAACTTTGAAAATTCATAATTCGAAAAGTTTTTGACCGATTTTGACCATTTAACCACCAAAATACTTCTATTGATGAGTTCTATCCAGAAAACAATCTTTTGTAGCAATAGGGGCAACATGAAATTTTGATGGTTATCCCTAATTGTAGGTTATGAGCAGTGGCAGATCTTAACCAGTCAGAGTCAAATGCCTGAACTCAATGTGACGGGCCGCCTTGCATATCGACGAGCATGCAGTAATTTTACAGGCTTTTAGACCGAGGTTCCCTTCAAGCACAGCCTTACACAATCACAGGCCTATACTTACGATCGATCGACTCGATTGTGCAGCTTTCTAGGCACGGGCCTACTCAATTACGTGCAAATATTTAACGTTTTGTCGTATCTTTTTCAACATTTTCTCGTCTCTTTTTCTCCCTTCCTCTTCTCTTTTTTCTTTCCCCTTCTCTTTTATTGGTGGAGCGATGGGCACCCCCCCCCAGGCAATCCGCGCCTGGACTCATGAAAGTGAGGTTATTTTGGATCCTGTAGTGATATTTGAGAGGATTTGGTCCACTCACCTTGTGCCGAAATCAACTTGAAGACAACGCATGAAAGCACAAGTACGTGTAACAGTCGTTCCATTCTATTACCGGTATAATGATGCACCCATGTAGACTTATAAGTTACCATTCAAAAATGCGTGTTACACCACAATCGCACAGAACATAAACAGGATTTCACAATTAGTTCAGTTCAAATAGTGAATTCGTTTCATTGAACAAAATAACTTAAATAGCATAGCTGTAACATATTATATAACTTATATGTAGCTAGTCTAAATGCATACGCCACGTTCAAGGTTAACCTATTGCTATCAGTTTGTCATGATAGGACGGATCCTTGTCATGGCTTTGTCCAAACTCACAACCATCACATTGCGTAGGCATTTTCTATTATTGTATAGTAGCTCAAAATCATATGCATAAATAATGTGGTTGCAAAAAATGTGGTAATTATAAGCCAGTTAAGTTAGTGCCATAGGTCATTATGGTGTTGTTTTGTTTTTTGGGACAAATTAGTGACAAAATCTGTGTTTTGCACATTTTTCATTAAAGAGAAATGTCAGAAACAATCGGTTGTACACATACTCACAATAAGAATCATTTTTCACGATGGCATGGCCCCAACATTGCCAAAATATACGTCTTGTGGTCGGCAATCTTCTCAAGAATGTGTATTTTGTTTGATACCAAAGTTTGCATTCATTACATATGAAAAGGTCTGGCTACAAAACGATTCTCTTATAAACGCATCTATGCACAGTTTCCACCTCGATACATCTGAGCACACAATTTCGTCCAAGGGCTTCCAAGCAAGCAGTGAATTGTCTCTACACAGTCCGGGACACAGTCTTTGTTTACACTACACGGTTGAGTGCATAGCATCATGTGCGAGCTTCTAGCTGGTGGCTAGTGGAAAATAGGCATCTGTGATTGGTTTTTGTCAAAACCTCAAGTGTTCCCTTCATCCAATCAGAGCTAACACTTCCCCTAAAAACATCTTTTTTCATTACGTCAACAGAGAACTCAATTCAATGTTTATAGCAAGGCGAATGTGGTAATTTTTGACCAAAATGTAGATTTTAAAAGTCAATACCTTAAGGGAGGTGTAATGAGCGTGAACCTGGTTTGGATGCAGAGAGAGTGTGCCTGTAACAGACACAGCCACCAGAAAAGGACCAGCTCAGATCGCGCGCCAAATAAGTTTGCAGTCCAGAAATTTCATTTTTTTCTCAGCCTTGCAAAAAATAGGCAGAGGTGGGAATCGAACCCGGGACCTCCGTGTTGTAAAACCTACTGCGTTACCACTGAGCCAACTGTCAATTAGCTATGAGAAGTTTGATAGTAATCCTTGATATTGCTGAATAGAATAAATCAATACTGATAGGTATATTTATCTAATGTACGATGCTATTCAAATTGGTCTATAAACTAGGAATATAATGTGAAATGACTATTAATCGATCAATTAATCAAGTTGTCAAGTTATCAACAATCAATAATAAACCGACGTAGGCCTATCATGGAATATTACTATTAAACTAGGCCTACTAACTAATATACCAAATAAAGTAAATAAATAAATAAGTCAGTAAATAAATAAATAGGCATAGGCCTAAATAAATAAATAAATACATAATGCAGAATGCAGTTAGTATTTTAGTTGCAAAATTCCAAACATTCTATTCACACATTCTATTATAATTTTCTGCTATACACGCAAAGGACCTGTGCCTTTAATATGTCCGCGCCTAATCAATAATGAGTCTTTCACCATGCTCACACACCATGTTAAACTATTGTATCCCTGTATAGTATTATCTACTGACCAAGTCCTAACAACTCAATGAAATGGATGCTATAACGTACCCAATCAAGCGAACATATCAAGGTCATATCAGGGCGTTATACAAAGAATGGTCAAAGGTCAACGTTTCCAAAGAAGTATAGTAATAGATGTAGACACAAGCTTTCGTGCGGGAAACATAAACACATAGTCGTCAGTCGTGTGGTTTTTATGAGATTTGATACGGCGCTGAAGTCTATGGCTGTCCCAAAATCAGTACCAGACCCGGTTACCAGACGGCAATGTGGGTGTTGTTACAAGGAATACACACTCATTTTATCAATAAGTGAACCACATAGAGGAATACGACATCTATCGTGAGCCGATCTGCATTCTGTTGCCTGCAAAAGCCGACGATCAGGTAAAAATTCTAAAAGCAGCGTGACTAGATATTTGCGTTATTTTCATGATACGTGTAAAACGCATTGAAAACGCCAAATTGCAGTCATAAAATATATAATATTAGTAAATCACCCAATCTTTGGCATGTCGCTTTTTTGAAATATCACCAAAAATATCAAATTTTGGAAAAACGCCCCAAAATTTAAAACAAACACGACCCTTCCAAAATAAATATATATTAGCACTCGGCGGCCCAGTCACTACCTGCCGCTGTGATTTGGGGTAACTCATTGCTTCCCCTCTCCAGATACCGGTACTTCAAGGTCGCTCATACCCCAGCCCTTAAGTGATCCTTACAATATTTTTCAGATTTTATTGTCCATTGTCGTTATATTGTCCATTATATACTAGCTTCATTTCAATGAGCAATGACCAATTCTCTTTAAATTGCAAATCTTGTGCGAAAGGTTACTAGTTTCGCCTGTTTTGCCATCCGGTTGTAAATTCAATGAACAATGACTTTGCTTAAAGAGCGCTTACCAATTCATATGAATACAGTGTGGAGCATACCAACACATCAGATACTGTAAGCTCAATATTGGATGACAAACATCAGTTTATGGGCTCTTACCAGATATAAAAGTTCGTAAATAAATAAAATAATATTTCATGTACTGACCCATGTTTACATTATAGTTGGCGTAGGTCATGTTTACTATTCAACAGGGGCTAACCTGAAAGAGGTCAATATGAGACCCCATCATCCCATCATCCTCTTTGCTGGTGGTAACACACGCTCTATCCCGAGGGTGCGTGGTCTTGAGGAGAGGGTCATACACGTTACCCCTTCTGTAAGACTTCGGTATCATCCCAGTAGGTTCTGTTGGATAGCGTGAACTGATATGGCTGACTTGCTTTGCTCTGTGACAGACTCTTTTCTTTTTGCACTTTTCCAATTTTTCAGGTTTTTTTTTTCTGATGTTCCTTCAGCCGGGTATGTGCTGTCACAATTTTGGCGTGGAATCTCGTAAATGCAGTCTGTTTTGTCCAGTTTGTGGAGTTCTTGGAAGAGCAAGCCATCGCAACAGCCCCCATGGAGTTAAGCTGTGGAAAAGGTATATAATGCACGACATCCTTTAAATAGTGCAGTGAACGACAATCAAGTTGACAACCCCACAGGGCAACTCAATAACCCTGATCCAACAGACAGTATAAAGTTCACCTACGAGGAGAGGGCCGTTTTTAGACACACTCATCGACAGAAAAGAGGATGGCTCAGTCAAACTACTGGTTTACCACAAGGCTACACATACTGACCTGTATCTCAACACCCAATATATCCCAAGCTGGGAGTAGTACGCACTTTACTGGATATAATGGACAAGATCATCACAGAAATGGAAGACAGGCAAAAAGAGGAAGGTAACATCAAGAAGGCTTTGAAGATGTGTGGCTACCCAGAATGGACGGTTGAGACGGCCAAAAAGTAGATCAGGAACAAACCTTCCAATACCACCGAAACTAAAACCAAAGATCTTTCTCAACAAACCAAGGGCCTTTTAGTGATTCCATATGTGGAAGATGTGGCTGAGAGAGCCAATCGGGTGTTTACGAAGCATAACATTGCCACCGCCATGAAGCCTAACACCTCTTTGAGGAAGCTTTTGGTACATCCGAAAGATAATATTGACCCTCTGGAAAAAAACAGACTGCATTTACGAGATGGCAAAATTGTGACAACACATACGTAGGTTAGACCGGCCGAAAATGGAATACCTGGCTGAAGGAACATCAGAAAAAAACTGAAAGATGAAAATTATAAATTATAAAATAAAATCGACCATGGCATACGGTAGTTTATTCTCAGGATGGACTAATTACCCGAGATTTGATAGAAAGCTCTAGCCAATTAGAGGAGTCGTTGTTTATGCTCGATTGCAGATGGTTGTTAGGAACGACGAGTTTTAGGACCGACAGAAACCGGCTGTAAAGGAGACTACCTTGTATTAATATTAGCAAATGCTGATTTGCTTTGAAATAACTCGATCCAAATGTACCCTTAGGAACCGAATTACAGTGCAATAAGTTTAAAATTGTCATGTGTTACAACCTGTGTCCAAGTAATTGGTACCCATTAATTACTCCGGATAAGACAGTAAAGACTGATATATAAATTTAATTTAACAACATAATATCCACCTAATTTAGATTCAGATTCAGATTGTTTTATTTTCACATACATTCAAATCTCCACATACGGAAATATTTATGAAATAAATGTTATATGGTTGCACTTATATAAGTATCGTATTACAATTAACACACAAACCACCATTATCATAACTATAACAATAATAATACATATAAAAAATAATAAGGAAAAGATAATAAATTTAATTATAATAAATACTGGTAATAATAGCAATGACAATGGTGGTGGTAGGAATAATAATGGTAGTAATAATAGTGCTTAAATTCATATTATGTTAAATTATGTCAGTCAAAAACAAGTTGTAGTCATTGATCCCATGTTGTAATTGCAAGAAACATTGTTCCCAATGTTGTAATTTAATGTTTTTTTGTGAAGTATTACTAGTACATTACATTAAAGTAGTTAAAATTTATTAATACATTAACTTAGTTCCTGGGTATGAATATATCTATAAATGGTATAAATCAATAAATAATTGTATTGATATCGACACTCTTTATGGACAATATTGCCCTTTCTCTCAAACCTGGACATTTAACCAACACCATATATAAAATTAATAAATATAAATCATCAGATTTATTATAAATTTGCAGATGAGTCCTAATCAGATATTACATTAGCAATAACAGTTTCTTTCACAACAAAAGTGATAACTTGTATTGTTAATTGTCTGTTATCCCACATTTGCTAATCTTGTTTATTCTTTAAAATCTAGGATGACTTCTTGCGATAACACGTTCCTTTTTAAAGTGCCTTCTTGTGTTGTGGCACATCCTTGCATTTCCTCTTCGAAACGCTCTACGTCGTTCACGGAGGTACCAAACGTAAAAACATGCAAGTAGTACAAGCACCAACCCAAGTACAGCTAGACATGAGATAACAATGACGAAGATTACCCAATTAAAACCTCCTGTCGTTGTGTCACTGTAGATATCCTGAAAGTTAAATTTTATAAGAATTAAACAAGACGTAATGAAGAGTTTTAATTTCTCGATTGCATGAGAAAGAAAGGAAGTAATTTTGAAATACATTCTTTAGATGACTGTTAAAAAAACACCACCATCCCGCCGTTCTAGGGACACATATACATACAGTGTGGTCTTTATGGGTGTGAGTTTAACGCCTAGAAAGGTTGGAGCTTAATTCAAGGGGGTTAGGGAGTTTTTTGTTCCAATAAAAGCATACTTTTCCTCTGTACATCTTTTAACTTCCATGCGTGGCATATAATAATAATAATAATAATAATAATAATAATAATAATAACACCTTTAGGTTTTGATTGAAGGATTTAATGTTAAGAATGTTAAAAACCTCTGTCGATTCTACTCCCAACATAAAGTGGTACGCATTTATTAACCTATACATATAAATATCAACTATTTTAAAATTCATAAATTACCATAAGAACAGCAAAACTGGTGAGATGATCACAATCACATATTCTCTGCCAATTTGGTGTTTCACCGAGGTATCTACATCCTTCACTCGACCAATCATTACGAGTACAATCCCAATACACACATTGTGTATTGTTGGAATGAATCTAGAAAAATCAAGAATGGTTACAACTTCATTACTACAATAATTGACTTCTTGGCAGCTGCAAGGCTTTATACTTTCACAATAATTCTGCTATTATTATGAAGGTATTATTGGGTTATTCCAGAAAACAAGTTCACACCCCTGTAGAAGAGTAACCTTTCAATAAACGAGATGTCTGAATTTCCAAGTTTACTTTCTGAAAACGACTGGAATTAATGTTGCCAATGTTACTTAAACATTTGCTTTAAAAAAAGGCTTGGAAGTGCAAATAAATTAAAGAAAAGTCACGGAAATTTCCAAAATGAGCTCTTAAATTGAGGATTTCTGATTTTAAACAATTTTTCTGCTGGATATTTTTACCATGTTTACCTTTGGACACATTAAAGCAATAATGTGTGATTTGCATAAAGAATAGATTCCTATTTAAATGTTTGTTTTCACTGATTACATTATCCCCTTTTAATTTTGAGTCAAATAAATGAGGTATAATTCGTGTACTACGCTCGCCGATCGTATTACATAAATACTGCACGGAGCGTCGCGCTCGACGTGTGTATGCATAAGCTGACATCCACGTGACATGTTAGGAAGCACTCGATCGGAGAACTCTGGACCGGTTTTAATATAAAGCACTTCAGGCTTAGTCTTTAGTACACCACTGGGCATTATAATTATGCAAAAAGTAGAAATCCGAGTAATATTGAGGGCGTCGATGTGAAGCAAATGACACATTTATATGGCTTTAAAAGTCCTGATTTCCAACAATCACGACTGGACAATCCAGAAATTCGAACTATAGGGGTGTGCATCTATTTACTGGAATAGCCCATTGTTGTTCTTGTTCGTTTTACAATTGTTGTTGTTGTTGGTGGTGGTGGTGGTGGTGGTGGTGGTGGTGGTGGTGGTGGTGGTGGTGGTGGTGCTTGTGATGATGTTTTTATACTTTGACCACAATCACTAATCTTCACTACTATCTATACTATAAGTCATCTACTTTGAAATCTTGTGATTTTGAGAACGGCGCACATTTAAAAGCTATATACGTAATTAAAACACATTGACGTCACTATCAATCATAAGAGTTTGACATCTAAGAGAGGAATAGAACACTACCTCCAGGGGGTTGAACAGCAATCTAACTGGTTCCTGCAAACCCCGGACCTCTTGGTCTCCAACAGTTACAGAAATAACAGGTGAATTAACCACTCTGTTATAGAGATTTTGGGCTTCATTTGTGGTCTGAAGAGTCGAAGATGGTAATAACTTATCATCGGCAAATACGTCAAGTACAACTCGAGCTCCATTTGGATATCGATCGCAGATTTCTAAACAAAAGTAATAGGACAGGAGTAGCATGATAAATTGATTTTAAAAAAGGAAAGCTCCACAATCGGCTGTTGTATCCACTAAATGTTTTTTACATTTTAGTGAAATTAACATTTCATTAACTATAATGTTAGTAACAAGAATACTATAATTTACATAAACTCACCAGGTGGTACTTCAATTTCAACATCTATTACTGTTGAACTTTGTCGTACTCGTGTTAACAAATCATTTCGAGGAACACCTGGACCACTGGAAGAGGCGACGTATAATCCTCTACATAGTTCTTCATTAGAAGCCCAATAAACCTGTAGTTAAATACGTTCATGACCAATAGCCATTAAATGTCACATTTTTACATCAGATTTTGTACGTAGCCTATGTTACGAAGTTGTAAGTTAAAACAGGGATGGTTAAAAGTTCCACAGGTCTCTCGACGTCATCATCGTCACTATATAGCTTTGCTGAGACACAGAAAGGAAATCGAGATTCCATTTCCAAAGGATTTGTCTGTCATTGACATATGTGATAAGCCTAAACGTGTCACAGTGGCTGACCTCAGCGGTGACGTGCTGCTGTGGTATTGGCTGGGTAAAGTCTGAATATGATTGATAACTTATGATTGGTAACAATTCATTCATTCATTCATTCATTCCCAATTGCCAATCACCAATCAATAATACAACTATAGATGTTGTGCATATGACGTATCATACCGTAAATAAGGTGGACTACTCAAATGCATTCAATAAAAGCATGATTGCAATCTACCGCGGCAGTTCGTCGCACACACATAACAAATGCACTACGATCAAATAGGTTGATGATAACATTTGATTGAATGGACTGCACAGCGCCATGATTATACGGTGACGGACACCGGTTCAAATCCTTTGTTTGGAGCCAATCAATAATTTCACGCACAACCTCTATAAACACCCTGGGTCCCGTGTACAGGAGGGCTGTCGAGGGCAGATCCGTCGGAACACGCCCCTAACCCTAACTAACCCCTAACCCTAACTAACCTCATCGTGACATCATCCAAACAGCAAAGTTCATTTCCCATTGAAAAAGCGTGTTCCGACGGATCTGCAGTCGACCATTCTAACAGAGAGGAATACCTAACATATGTAGTCAGTTTCGTAGGATACCTACATTGGTTGATGCAAAAGCTTTATGTCGTTTTAGTCGAATTGACGGGGCGAAATGAATAAGTCTTGTAAAAATGTTCTTACTCTTACGCTTTTCACCATATTTCCTTCAAACAAATGACGGATCCAATTTAAATATAAAGTCCAATACAGTTACTTTGGGATAAAAGTACGTTTTAACTCACTTCAGTAGCTATGTTACATGTATCTGTAACTCTACGGTATGGCCATTCCCCAATATCTTGGCGTTCAATTTCCACTACTTTGAGTTGCTTCTCAATTAGCTTCATGGCATTACTGGTACTCTGTTCTGCCATTAAAACATCAGGATCAACTAGACACAGTTTGTCTACAACGTCAATTACCTTATCGGTTACCTATAGCATGTATTGGTAAAAAATAAAACCATGTACATAATTTAAGTGGCTATAATTAACAGCTATAAGGGTGGTTACTTTTAATAATGTTATAACATTCTACATGTTTAATGCAAACACTCATCATGTTTATGATATAATTATTTTTGTTCAAAAAATTACCAGGTGAGAATTTTTTTATAGGAAACCATAGACACAAGAGTATCTATAATTCTCATGAGGTGACAATAATTCACCCAAACCAGGGTAATACATCATTACATGCATATATCACAAACATGCTGGTTATTCTGTCCTCTGGAGTGCTATATACATCCCGTATCAACGATGCTGTTTATTCCGTAGAGAACGAACAGGAAAATGCACTCTCATTATTAAAAACACGGGCTGCTGTGCTAATTGTTATATCAGTCTATTCTGGTTATCTAAGTTGCAATATTTTGAACTGCTAGCAAAAGATGTATATGATTTAGTAATATCCTGTAAATGTTCGCAAAACCCAATCAAAAATAAAGAACGTAGACTTTGACAAATGTCAATCATACCTCTCTATCGGGAAGTTGTAAGTCAACCACATCTCCAAGAATATCGATGACGTTCGAAACACATTCAGCGTTTACATCATTTGGTCTATCTGTAAGAAGGTTGCAGATGTCGTCTAACGTCGCTTCTGCGTTTTCTGATGTTATGGGCCGCTATCAAATTTATATAGCAAGATGAATAGTTGTTATTGGTACATAAATACTTGTAATTTTACCATATTTGTAAATTATATTTAGAAGGGCATACTACATAGTGATGACAAGATACAATACAGACCAAAGTAAACCAATATAGCCTAGTTGTTATAATTATTGGTCTGTTCCGATGACGACGACGACGACGATGATGATGATGATGATGATGATGATGATGATGATGATGATGATGATGATGATGATGATGATGATGATGATGATGATGATGATGACGGCGATTTAATATAAGTTCAATATTTTCCAACAGTACGTATTTATGCTGCAAAACAACCTGTTCTTCTACCAGAGAAACAGAACCATCCAAAAACAATTATGCTCTTTGCATCGATTGTGTTATGCGATGCATAAAATTCCTTGAATAACAATCATATAAGAAAATTTTATAGTTATGCTTAATTATTTAAACCTATGACTAGTCACCATTCTCCTGATGAAGGTCAACGTTGGGACCGAAAATTTGAGGTACGTCTTCTGATCATAGGTTTAAATAGTTACTATGAAGTCTACCGACACGGATGAACTTCCATGTCAATTGTTCACATTTTCTCAAACGAGCGATATGCAGGTCGTAATGCTTGCTTCTTTTAATTTAGTTTCGTTGTATTTGGGTTAGAATTTCTATAGAAAATGTCAGATATCAATGGTAACTCACTCCCAAAATAACATTTAATTTTTGCTTCGTTGATTTATCTCCTCCACAGTCGACGATCCAGTCCCAAAATGTAATTCCATTCCTTCGTACACACGTCGCTCTTCCAATTGGATTCCCTGTAGAAAAGATGTTTGATACAAAGATACTTCTTATAATTTTCAAAATCATAATTGATTTCAATGTACATTAACGAACAGCTTCTTATGTATTGTCTTTTAACAAAAACAAACCGTACCTGGTTTGGTTTTTGCGAGCGATAGAATATTGTAAATTATGGTAAATTCATTGCAATGTGTCAAATTGTAGGTACTTGTTTTGCAAATCTTGCTGAATAGGCTACACTTGTTCCAAGTACAAATTAAAATCGGTAAATGTGATGTCCAGTTCTGTCATTCATGAGCTTGTAATGTGGTTACAGCCAAAATAATTGAGGTATAAGACGAAAAATACGACAGATAGAAATAATGCAAAGTTACGCTGAGCGAATTAATGATCTACCTAATCAGCGAACTAAACCAATACTGGCATTGGAATCAGAGATCTGTCCGGGATCAAAAAATTCTAAAGTTGATAAATCGGAATAATAACCCTAAACATTTTCTTGTCAGAAATATTGACTATATATTCAGAAAACTGAATTAGAAATGCTATGTCAATCTCTGAGATCGCATTCCCAAAATTAGCATACATTAGTTGACTAATTTCAGTTTCTAGCGTTTTTGCGTGACCTGTGTTTCTATTATATACAATAAAAACAAGCAAATGCCAAAAATAAATGATGGAACTTAACTGTATCAATACGAAGAAATTCCTCAAATAATTACAAAGATTTACTGAGTCTCTCAGTCTCTTGACATAAAAACAGTTTATAGCGTATCCATTGTTGGAGTTAGTTTACATGATCAGTAAACATGGTAAACCTGTTAAACATTGCTAGTAAACTGGTACAGGTGGTGACTGGTATAGTTTTTACCTTCGTTTCGAGTGTACCATGGACAAACTGCTTCAGATAAGTAAGTACTTCCAACTTGACCGTCGGGTGCTCTAAGACGTCCGTAAGGTGTAACTTCTACATCACTTGCACACGTCACTGTAAATAATACAATGGTCACTTTTGTTAATTGATCCGAACTTCTGCACTGCAAATCATCCGGACAACACGTATTGGGACGGGAAGAAATAATTAAAAGTTTCGGTAAAATCAGCTCTTTTTTTTGGACAATGTTTCCCTTCCAATCGGACTTTTGTCTTCTTGTCATGTACGACCACGTTGGTATGACACTAGTCTGTGCAGTGGCGATTGGGAGGGCACGTGCCTCTATGACGCTACGTCACTGAGTCTGTGTTACAGGCTGGGAAACTGATTACTACCCACGAGCTACCAACATCACTATGGACCACAATGACCTCATCCCAATGGCATAATTCAATAACCTCAATTAAACAATCATAGCACAAAATTTGACCTCAAGTTGCAGAATATGTGTTTTTGTATTCAAAATTTCAAAGGTCATTCATGTATTGGGGTTAAGGAACTGTGCCCCTGATAGATGAGCATGTTGTGGATCCTAGTGCATGTGTAGGAGTATTCGCCGCAAGGATCGTGAGTCGTCTTTAACAAAGACTAGTATGACACCTGCTTGTCGGACAGGAATGACCATTTGGTGAATTTTACGTGTATGTTCAAATGCAAACGGCTATATTACGACTATTCAATTATTAATACACAAGACAAGAAATTATATTAAACATACTTGGACAAGCCTGTCTATTACATCGCCCGCTCTCAGTATTGGATCCTTGACATGAATTCCCTGTGCCAAAATTGTTGCAGGTTCGTGTTCGTATTCGAGATCCAAAGCTTCCACATGTCGACGAGCATCCACTCCATTGTCCCCAATCATTCCACTCTGTAAAACAAAATATTACCAGCATGAGCTGTCTCATAATATATATCATTAAGTACAAATTGAGCGAACTACCGTTTTATGGTAACTAATAGGCACAATAGAGCATTACGGCTGTTTGACGTGATCATTTATTAGTTTTTCAAACAAAACATCATGTACAACCCAATTTTAGGCTTAAACAGCTAAAAGCGATATCATGCTAATGTATACAGATGCTTTTGAGTCATTTTCAACTTTAAATTTCCCCTCTTTTACAACATTATTCACTTTTACAGCATTTTTAAAAGCTTTTCGGATATAAAATGTATCTATTTATGACAAAATTAGTGGCGCTATTTAGTTACTGAAAATTACTCTTTCAAGCTTTTAATACAAACAATTCCTTTAATTTTTTGATGAAATATGTTTATAAAATTTCTTTGCTGCTTGTTTCACCTGTTCCATCTGTTTTAAAGGCAGTATTGGTCATCTAACCTTGCAAATTAATATAATATGATTTAGGATAAATAGCGCCATCTATAGTTTGCATTTAGTTAATAATGAAGCCAATTCTATTATACATCAAACAACCGCACAATAAGCTATTTTGTGATTTGAATGACTACCTCCGTGAAGAACATCTATAGTTAAATATGGCTTGATCAGCTGGTAGAACGGAGCAATTACTAAGATCTCGATATTCTTATCAGAGCACCCAATACAGACAGCATTACAGGCATGGCAATAAACACTTTTCCCAATTTTAGGATATGTATATATTTCAAAAACAAAGTTTGTGTGTGTAATATCTTTGTAATATTATCAATGAATTAACCATGTTAACAAATCACACAAATTCAATCTGAAAGTTATATAGAGATGGGTCGCTTTCTCTAATAATTACCTGGGCAAACAACTTGAGTATTACAAATCTGACTTTGTGTGTTATCTCCTATGCAATCTTCAGATGACCCAACACATGTTCGAGTTCGACTCTCAGCACCAATACCGCAAGATGTATCACAACCACTCCATCCACTCCAGGAAGTCCAGCCTGTATTGATTTAAAGAGGCTTGAATTAGTGGCGCAGAGAATTGAAGTACATAATAAAATAGACATTTTTAAATCGATAAATCCACATGTGCGCCATTTTTTCACATGTATTTCACTGTATAATGTAAACTGGCGCTGTTATACAATTTTGGAATTATAATGAAAACACCCTTTACCTGGTGGAGGGCCCTCATCATCATCCTCAATAGTTATCGCCAGATTCCCTGGGATTCCAATGGTTCCGTCTGAGTGATCATGCAATATTAACGAAGCTAAGACATCTGGTTCAGGGAAATTGTCATCTATCACAAAGATTTGAATTCGGACTGCACTGACACCAGGAAGAAACGTGATCTGGTCTGTATTCAATTGTAGGTCTCCGGTTCTTCTGATACCTATAGGAACCACAAATTAATATGCTAAATGAAAGTGTTTGACATGTTTAAAATTATTATATCTGAGACATACCGAGGTCGGCACGAAACACCGGACAGGAAACGTAAAATATACATGCTTAAAGGGCATATCTATTAAACTCAATTCGAAGAGAATAATTATTATATTACAAGTTGACACTCGTTGCCATTTTTTTTATTCGTATTTCTCTTGAAAAAAGACAAATTGTGTTGATAAAATGCTGGCTCGTACGGCCATTTTCAGCGTTAGAAGTGAAATTGATTTCCAGTGCAGCATACTGATCACGTCATTATACGAATAGTAGTCTCCTCCGCAGCCAGTTTGGTTACGCGTAACCAAACTGGCTGCGGAGGAGAAAATATGTTTCCAAACCATCGTGGTACTTCTAGTTTTTGTTATTAAATTTCTGACATTAATTTTTTCAAATTTTTTCAAATTTCTTCAAATTTTCCCGAATAATATCAACAAGGTCTTCAGTTTTGTTAATCTTGAATGAAATCAATTGTATTAGGTTCAACAGACACAAACATAGTATTATATATAATGCTATCAGTACTAACAATTTACCCAGAATATGTTCAGTTTTGTAACAGCTCACCTACTGTTGCACCATTTGCAAATGATGTTCGTTGAACTTCAACAAAGAACGAGCCAATGCTTTCCACCGTCTTGTAGGTTGGTTGTTGAAAGAACACTAACGTAAACAATGAAGAATAAAGGTTCATACGTTTATTGTACAAATTGTTCAAAGATTTAATTTAAGTCATGAAATCAAAAGGTTTGTAAAAAAAATTTTCTTTTCCCCAGCCATACACACTCACTAAATCATTTAATTAGGCACCGGAACAGACCGAATTGGGTGTTAAAATAAGCGAAATTGTGAGCGACACCTTTTCACTTTTAAATAAATTTTTTCGGCAAATGAAAAGTGAACTTTAGTCTTCTAGTGTAAGATTTTGACAGGCCCGTGAGCATTTTTTGGTCAACGTTTTAGCTTTTCAAATTAACATAGTTTGAAAGATTTTCCCAATTTTCTACGGCCACCATACGGGGCTATATATCATAGTTGATAGTAGGTGATGTCTGCATTGTCACAATGGAAATATCGATTATTTCTATTGGTTCTGTTCGACTACCATTTTGATGTAATAAACATCAGTATAATTTCGAGTTCAACTGAATGCGTTCATCATTATTAATAACATATTTTTATCTATCAAAAATCGACTATGGCATAGTCTAGATAAACATCTGTATTAGGTCCTATTTGTTCATCATGATTACCAACACAAGTTTTATCTCCAAAATTGACTATGGCATAGTCTACTCATCTATATACAGTGAGCCAAAAATGTTGGTATGCAGTATTTACCTGTATTTGCTTCGTTCTGGCAAAGTTGTGTATTACAATCTGTCGTTTCTTGTGAAGATCCTGGTGTACACGTTACATCATCTTGTTTGTTTGTATCTAAACACTCTCGTAAACGGGTTTGACGTCCACCACCACAACTTACGGTACATGCAGAATATTCAGACCACTCGCTCCAAACTGGCTCTCCTTAAAATCAAAGTATTTGAAATGATATCAAGGATACTATATGGGATAAGCGACTGTTATCACGTGATGATTCGGGATAATGTGCTCTAGGTCTAGACAATAGGCGGCCATTAGCGGCCATTTTGCATCCTACATGATGTTATTCATGTGTCGTAATACTTTTACAAATATTTACATGTTTACAATTCTAAATTACCGTATATGTTGAGAATACAATATAGTAAATCGACGGAATATGATGGTGATATTATACTTGATAGAATTAGACTGTCTGACCAGCTATAGTATTCTATTCCGCCGTCAGTGGGATTCCAGTCACTCCACATTATGTTGCGAAGGTGGAGGAGACTGAAGCTGTAATGACGAACACACATCAGACCCATTTCGGAAAAATTTAAGAACAAACGGTTTCTTGGTACCGTTGGAATCGTCCTCGAATATTTATGATATTTACATAAAGTATAATGTAGCTGGGAGAAAATTTTGACCTTCCGTATTAAAGATATACAAATGCATTTTTTTCCAAAAAGACCTAATGATATTAGGTCTTTTAGGGAAAAATGTATCTTCAATATGAAAGGTCAAACTTTTCAAATGATTGTCGGTTTTTCCTACATTTTAAGTGCATATCATTAGATTTATAAAAAAAACAATGTCAATTTTTAATAATTTGCCATAAAATGTGTATTATATCGCCAATTTTAAAGAGGCAGAATTTTTTGATATCAGAAGGACAGTGCTCGTATTCAGAATGCAATTCGATGTGCTCTCAGTGCCATAAAAAATACTGTGCAAACGTTGCAATCCGATCCCTTAAATGACCTTTCATAATATAGAGGGCTCCATCTCTATACGAAATAATTAAAAGTTCTGCATCTGAGCTTATATAAATGACAATGAAAATAAAGACACGTATAACCACTTTTCTTCACTTGGGTTGAGGCATAACTTATTGAATGACCATCGTATAGACATTATCATTGTACATGTATGTACTTACCAGTACATGGTATCTGCGTTGCACAATCGGCTGGCTCCTGGGAATCTCCTGAACATGTAGTAATGTCATCTGAAGGATCTGGATCGACACAAGTACGGGTTCGAGTCCTCGTACCACTCCCGCAGGTCACAGAACATTCTGAATAGCTCCAAGAACTCCACGCTGTATGAAAAAGAAATTTGTACAAAATATATGGATGCCAAGTGCTTACATTAACTATTTTCGAGGATTTTGGGTAACTTGCTGTGTTATGTCTGTTTGTTGGGTTGTGCGGCGTGGGGGTGTGTAGAAGGTGCGTGAACATGGTGCATATAAAAGTGTGCTGATATTGGATAGCACCTTAAAGGCTAATTCAGTGATCCCAGCAAAAGTATAAACAGATTAAAATTGTAAATAAATTGCCTAAAAGTGAAGGATAAGTCATTAAAATTGTCATTAGGTATTTTTTAAATGCAAAATTTGGCGAAAAAGGAAAGCAACAGTATTGACAAAGTTTACAAATTTGAAGCCCCATTCAAATGCATGTAACTATTTTTTCTACTTAAATAGAGAAATTACAGATTCATGTAAATTGTCTTTAGTACACAGCCTTCGGCTTAACCACAAGCAGGCTATGTTAGCACATCTATGACACTGCAAAAGGTACCAAAATCTGAATTTTTATTATTTTTTTGCGTTCTTCGGACGAGCAAATCACTGAATATGGCTTTAATATAAATAACTCGAGTATTGTATTAATTTTTGTATATTATTCAAACTTTCTCTACAAAAGAAGAAAAGTAATTATTTTATAGCTAAATTCCTATTCAAGATATTATACCAGGGCATGATGTCTCGGCAGTACAGCTCTCTGTCTCCATTGAATCTCCAACACAGTCTGAATTGTTATCGTCTGGGTTAGGATCATTACAAGCCCGGGTTCGAATCCTTGTACCGCTTCCACAGGCCACAGAACATTCCGAATATTCACTCCACTGACTCCACACTAAGTTTAAAAAAGTACACAGAGTATTCATGATTTTTTTTTTAATTCAAAGATCATTCTTTTCAGACTGATTCTTACTCTAAAAAGAGTTTCCCGTTAATTATCATCCCTTGAAGAGTGGCAATTTTACCCTTTTAAATTAAATTATATATTGTCCAAGCGTGTTCTGCTTATTCTGTAAGTCGTAAATCAATAATGATATGGTCCTAACAAGTCTAAATTCGATTTGAAAACATCCGCTTAAAAGTGACGTTAAAGATTTTAACTTAAAAAAACCAAAACAAATAGTGACTGGAGCGGAAGAAGTCCCAAGAAGATGTAAAAGTGCGGACCAAAAATGTCGCACTTTGTGTTTGATTGTTGTGTAGTTGTCTTGCCTTTTCCATTCATGAATGTTTGGAAAAGGTTGAAAACATTCAGCCATTTTTTCATATAACTTGACTTGGATTATTCTTTCTCCAATTATCCGTACCTGGTTCGTTATCGACGTTATCGACGTTCGTTATCGTGATTTCTGTAGAACCTAAATTTCCAATAGTTGCAGGAGGTGTATTGTTATTATCCAATAGTGGGTCATCATCCACTTGCGGGTTGAATAGGGACAGAATACCTACAATATCAGAATTAGGAACATCGATGTTGGCCAAATTAAGTACCAGATCCGCTGTTTCATCACCAGGTAAAAATCGAACTCTGCTTTGACCACCAATAGGTATGGAACCATCGCTACTTACATCTGAAAAGATAATACAAGGTGATAGTGATCTTGATTGGTTACATTAAATAGCTTTATAACTTAAATTAAAAAAAATATGCAAATCCTCCAGGTTTAAGTCTTAAAACAATTGCTTTATTCATTTTAACTATCTGAAATCGGGAAAAAACAGACAAGAAAAAGAAAGAAAGAAAGAAAGAAAGAAAGAAAGAAAGAAAGAAAGAAAGAAAGAAAGAAAGAAAGAAAGAAAGAAAGAAAGAAAGAAAGAAAGAAAGAAAGAAAGAAAGAAAGAAAGAAAGAAAGAAAGAAAGAAAGAAAGAAAGAAAGAAAGAAAGAAAGAAAGAAAGAAAGAAAGAAAGAAAGAAAGAAAAAGAAAGAAAGAAAGAAAGAAAGAAAGAAAGAAAGAAAGAAAGAAAGAAAGAAAAGAAAGAAAGAAAGAAAGAAAGAAAGAAAGAAAGAAAGAAAGAAAGAAAGAAAGAAAGAAAGATAGAATTTTTATTCTCACCTACTGTGGCACCTAACCTCAACAACACGTCACTTGTTCGTTCAATTTTAACAATAAGCTGGTCGGTACCTTCCTGTACCACATATGCGGGTTGCTGAAAGTTGAATACGTCTATCAAAAATACAAATGATACAATAAAAATATATGTAAGTTGGTGCAAAAATCCAATAATAAATTATGATCAAATACGGTCTTCAAGCAGGGGGTTTAACACGATATGATTCGAATGGGCGATTAAATTGTCGTTCTGAAATACGTGAAATATAGCCTATGCTACCCATATGGCTGCTATTCCAATTGTGTTTATCTTGTATTTTTTCAATTTTCTTGGGAATTAAAGTATGGAGAGTGCTGCCGTTTGGAATAGTAATGATTTTCGCCGCCATTTTTGCAGAATAATGTTGCTTCCTTTCAAGTCCTACAGTTGTTGAAATTCAAAGACGTCCAACCGAGTTTAAATGACAAGTCTCATATTTTACCAAAAGGCAGACCCATGACCTGTTCTTTACTTCTGCCCAAAACTAGCAATATGCGCCATGTACTTTTGCTGTTCTGTTTTCTGTTTTTAAACACGTGCCTTTGCTTTTTATTACGTGATTTGGCAGTGTTCCTAATCTATTGATTTTATGCTAAGTACTGCTGTTAATTAATCAAGTATATGGTATCAATTACACATGTGTGGTTTCAGGTTTCATAAAGAAATTCCATCCAAATATTCAATATATCGGTCAAAGGTTAACTTTCATTACATACTGACCGACCCTCGTACAGCAATTACTTCCTCAAATCATCACTTTCGATGGCAATAAACATAACAAGTTGTTAAAACTTTGTTAACTTTTACTGTTTGAATTCGAAATACAATTACATGTAGATGATGCATAGACCAGCTAAGGCAAATTGTTTACGGTTGTCTACCCAATTGTTCTAGATTTAATAAGTGTATTTTTGTTCACGCATGTGAACATTAAAATCACTTGAACCCACATCTCATATGCACAGTTTATCCCTTATGTAGCACACCAACCATGTGGTTAAGAGGCCAGTAATTAATTCATGATATCTCATAACTTTGTTTGTATGCCTTTTCTTTTCCTAACCCTGCCCCACATGACATGCATGACAAGGACTATTTAGCACATCTAATCTTGTAATGAGACAGTGGCTGCCGGGACTCTTTTCAGCCTTTTTTCTAAGCATGTTTGCAGTTGGCTACCAGCCATCACATGATTATAATATATGCTTTACTGATTGGTGAGCAAGGCTATTACAATAATGTTGAATTAGTGATGAGATCGCTGCACATAGGAAAAATACACTGGATATTTCAAAGAGCCGGTTTACTGCTCATGATGTCCCACTGTGTTCCTGATGAATTTATTAATTATCTTATCAAGACTTTATCTGCTAAATTAATATGGTAGTGGTATTTGTTTTAAAGCTTATCTTGTTTGAAGGATACAAACAACTGGTTCTTTTTGCAATAGGCTACTGCATATTTCTAGAGTTGTATCTGGCTGGCGATTTATATAAGCTTCATGGGCATCTAGTCTGATGCCCAAGCCGAAAACCCAAAAGTAGCGTCCGCACAATGTTTTTTTTCTTGTTTCTATATCAACAAGACCTACTGAAACAGAAACTGACCGATGCCACCTCAGCAGTCAGCACCCTTGGGAATTTCGAGATATCCAAGATGGCCGCCAAAATGGCTGCCATCACATATAAATAGCCAGTTCATATTAGTCCTTATCTAAACCACAGAAGTCTTTATTCACGCTGAAATCCAATATGGCCGCCAAAATGACCGCCGCCACATATACATAGCCATATATCAGCTATATAAACAGGTATGCTTTTAGTGTCTTGAATGGGCTTCAGGGGTCAACCAATTCATATTTGGCCTTATCAAAACCACTGAAGTATTCATTCACATTGAAATCCAATATGGACGCCAAAATGCCCACCATCACATATAAAATGGCTTATATAAACAGCTATGGTGATGATGTTAGTGCCTTTAAATAGGCTTTAGGGTCAACGAATTTCATATTTGCATTGTTACATCTGAGTGCCAAGGTGTGCTTAAGAGCTATATAAACAGCTTTGATTATATTGAAGGAGCTTATGTGGTCACTTATTCATCAGGTACAACTACATTATCTGGTAATATAACTGACATGGATCAAGATCAGGTGGATGATCGGGAGGAAAGAAAATGCTCGCTTCCATGTGATAACTTGTAAATGAGCTCGTTTTATATTTTCAGCAAATGCCTCAGTTGGCAAGTTATTCAACTTTAGTGTGGTTGTCAGTCACTTTCCGTTTGCAACTTTTGACAACCAAGTTCTGTACCGAACCTCTAACATTGTCCCAGTTGGCTACAACAAATATGGTAGCCTCTGCAATTGTGTCATCCACTGCTTGCTCTATATCACCTAACTAGAGTCTAGCTTATGGTCCTTTAGAAGCACTTACCAAAGGCCATAGTGTCACAACCAGAGAGGGCATGAGCAGCCAGAATTTGTGGTAAAATATATACATGCTTCTTTGCGGTTGCTGAAATATTTATTTTTGTATGCTTGGAAATACCTTCCCATCCATAGAAAGGTTACAGGTAAGATTGCTATGTAGTGCTGCAGAATGGTGAAACCATTGTTAAATTTTTGTGAAAAGTGTGAAATTTGGCTCAGATGTAGTATTCAGTCTGGTGAACAATTCTAGGGGGAGGGCCAACAATATTTTGTCCAATATGGCCGCTATAGAGGTCATCGAACTTTATACAGGAAAAAAATTCATAAACCATGCCAAAGTGTTCCTCTGGTCACAAGGATTCAGAAAAAGTATAGTTTGACCTATCTGTGATGTATGGTTCTCAAGTTATAAGCAAAAAGGTCAAATGTCAAGGTTAGACCTCTACAGGGGCCAAATTTGAAAACTTGCTCCGATTGTTGTCAAAATGGTCTCAAATTCTTCCTCTCGTCATAATATTTCAAATATGTAGGAAGGTTACACCAACAAATTGGTCAGTCAATATGTCTATGTACACTTTTGATATGGAACTTTATTGGGCAAAATATTTTTTTGGTCCTCCCCCTAGAATTGTTCACCAGACTGAATATTAAATCTGAGCCAAATTTCACACTTTTCACAAAAATTACCCAATTTTTTTGCTATGATTCACCATTATGCTATTATGCCATTAGCTATATGTGAGCAACGGGAACGCATTCGTGTCATCACATATGACTTATGTCTCCTTAATCTTGGCAATGAAGGCAACTTGCTGGGACATAATAACATCAGCTTCGCATGGTTTATTTTCATATCAGTCCGCTGGATCACAATGCCCAAATTGACTTCTTGGGGACAGAATAAGGTCTTGCACAACAAGTCCATGTGTTACAGTGTTTGTTTTTTCACACTATCTATAATAAATTACTGAGTTTGGCGAATTGGTAAGGCTAAAAACTTCAACGTTTTACATTATTTCGGAAAACGGATTTTTGCGTTTTGTAGAGTAAGGTTGTCCGCACCCCAATAAAACGTCCAATTTTGGTTTTTTTTACGTTAATGGTGTCAAATAATGTTAATTAGTTTAAAATGCACTAGCAATGCACTAGCAAGCAACCTGCGAGCTAAGCACTGACTAAACACTGAGTAAACAGTCACAATACACTGCAATACAGCCATGCTGTTTAACATGAAACCCGCAAATCCTATGTCTGATCTGATCAATGCTGAGATTGGGTCACTCATACCATCACACAGGAGAATCTGACTTGAGGAATTAACATGCATTGTTTATTCAACTAATTTGTCAACATTATCATGTCAGTATTCAAACTAGAACCTATTGTCAACAATTAAATGTTTGTTTATTGAATTAGGTCAAAGTCTCCAAATCACCCAAATTAAACAGGGTTGCCAAACTGTGATTTAGTAGCCCAAATGGGTGACTTTTGAAGATCCCCCAATTTTGACAATTTCCTGTCCCATAGAGACAGATGGTTAAATGGGTGACTTTTTAGCAACGTAACTCACAGGTTAGCAGCATAATCAGTGTCTGTGCAAACAACAGTTAAATGTTTGTTTATTGAATTAGGTCAAAGTCTCCAAATCACCCAAATTAAACAGGGTTGCCAAATTGTGATTTAGTAGCCCAAATGGGTGACTTTTGAAGATCCCCCAACTTTTGACAATTTCCTGTCCCATAGAGACAGATGGTTAAATGGGTGACTTTTTAGCAACGTAACTCACAACTTAGCAGCATATAAATCAGTGTCTGTGCAAAATACTTTGCCAATGTTGAAAGTATTGTTCTACAAAATTGTACATTTATTTTGATTATTCCGAGACTGCACCTCAAATTGCCCTGCACCAAGTGAAATTACACCTTAACTTTCAAAATGGGGTGTAAAAAATTAACTCAAACACTGCAATTGAACATGCCCATTACACCTGACCAGTACATTAAAAAGAATATAAAATATAAGTACTGCAAAAGGCAGTAACCGATAAACACAGTGACCGCGAAATACGAAATACGGGTGACCGCTAGTACAACAAAACATAGTGTGGATTAAGACGATATTTTGGGTTTCGGCACTAAACTATATTTACGAGAAAGAATTTTGACAAATCAGTGTACACAAGCTGAGATGTTGATGAATACAATACTGCATTGCAGTTGCAAGCATTTTGTGAGCATTCAGCAAAAGTGCTGAAAAACAAGTCAGTATTCAACATCAACTCCCTGCTACAGAAGCAAATCACACTTAATGGCATTAAGAACAATGTTCAGATCATCGCCATCATTTGCCAACAGCTTTGGGATCACGTGAAAGATCTTCGGAAAACAAACACTAGCTCATCGATGTGCTGTGACTGTTCCACAAGAAGTCAATTTGGGTATTGTGATCCAGCGGAATGATTATATGAAAACGAACCATGCGAAGCTGATGTTACTATGACCAGCAGGTTATTTCTTCCAACCAAGGGATTGAGAATATCAAAGTCATATGTGATAACACATTGCCCACATATTACTACCTGTAACCTTTCTTTGGAAGGCATATTACTACCTGTAACCTTTCTATGGAAGATACTAGTTACATGCGTGCAAACATAAAAGTCATGCATCGCCGCAAAGAAGCATGTAGATATTGTGCCACAACTTCTGGTTAAATGTAGAAATTTATAGAAATTTATATAGCGCTTTATGCCGTAAACAGCTTCAAAGCGCTTTACATTTATTCCGCCGTCATTAGAACCACGTTTGCAGCCTCCATGTGGCGCAGGGTCCATCAGTACAACGAATGTGACTACCCCTAACAGCTTCCCATTGCACCTGGGTGGGGTGAGGCAAGCGAGGCAAAGCGCCTTGCCCAAGGGCGCAACACGGTGGTGGGACGGGGAATCGAACCCACGCACGTCGAGCCAAGCTCTCAGATTATGAGTCCAAGGCCGTAACCACGAACCACCGTGCCCTCTGGTTGCTCATATCCTCCCTGGCTTTGACATTGTGGCATATCGTTGGGAAATTGGAAAGGCAACTGTTATCAAAGTGCTTCTAAAGGGCCATAAGTAAGAAGTTGGATGTTATGGAGCAAGCTGTGGCTGACATACTTGCAGAGCCTACCACCTTTGATGCAGCATGTGATGAAAGCAACGACTGGGACAATGTGAGCGATTTAGTACTACAGCACTTGTCGAAAATTACAAAACGGAAAGTGACAACCACATCTAAGTTGAAACCTTGCCACCAACAACCGGGGCATTTGTTGAAAATGAAAAACGAGCGTATTTGTAAATTAGCATCTAGAGCCAGTATTAAACCAGGATCCACATGATCCATGTAAGTTGGGTTGGCTGGAAGATATAATAAATAAGGACTTTTTTCCTCTGGCGTCTAAAAAATGGAATTGATTCCGGATTAAAGTTTCTTAACGAGAACGTATATATTACTTTACTATAAAAAAATATATTAAAAAGCGGGAAATGTAAATCAAATTTTCTCCACAGCTCCAAAGTACACAATCTGCTTTACATTGTGATTTGCCAGCCGGCCTGTACATGTCCGATGTGTGAACTGAAATGCAGCCAATGGGCTGTTCCAGTTAAAATCCTTACATTCTCTAGATGGAGGTCATGACGTCACTCTTGCACACAGGAGTGTAGATATCAAATGTAGTCACCCATTCAGGAAATACCATTTGATATCCACACTCCCCGTATGGAAGATATCTTGCCGGGTGGGGAGTATGGAATTCAAATGGAATAGCTCAACAGTTCTTCTTTTGTAGGATTTGAAGGATTTCAAGTTTTAGGATGTGCGCTCTTGAAGCAGCAAAGTCCCTGAATTGTTGTTTAATGGTTTATGGAATGGTGTGGGGCCGTAGTAGTCAGTGACAACATGTAAAGTGTGCTGAGGCTTGAGAATCAACGTCTAGGCGTTGTGCCTGTGCGTAACGCACTATAAATCACTGCGCTTTTATGTCCAATCCTATCTTTGTTTTCAATCTTTGATATTAAGATTGTTATTGTTTAGTTCAACTTCCATGTCATTTATAGACGTTGTTATATCACTTATCATGCTTATCTTGTCGCCAAAGAACACACCCGAAACCTTTAGAGCAATATAAGTATCTAGTACAGTCTACTTACCTCCTACTCCTGTTGGTGGTGGGTTATCTGGTGGTAGGTTATCGGGGATTTGTGCTAACGCCGACTGCAAAGTAACGCAGGACAGTGTCACGAAATACAACAACAGTTCCATCGTACTATCTTCAGCTACGATTTCTGACTTTTGACACGTTAGAATCGTACATAAATAATAAATAAACAAGATTTCAAACTAAGCATATCAAGCCTTGCATATTGAATACATGGTGTACAAAAAATAAACTCAATACGTAATGTTATTGTCCACCAATATGGCTCCCTTTACGGTCCTGTTAATATAAACGGACACAAAAAAGGTCAAATTTTGTCTCAATTTACTATTTAATGCATATTTCTGGTTCACGGTTTAAGTAACTCATTGTTCCCAATTTTGGCATAGCTTTATTAAAAGTCACAACCGTATCTTGCTTTTATTTTGCTGTTGAACTTACAAGCCCGCAGATTCACATGTACTGATATACACGCAAGCCTTCGCCCGATTTAATATCTAGTCAACTATTGGAAATAAGGGCCAAAAACATGCATTTTGAATGCGTTTTTCGTAGGCTTAGATAATCAAGCCCAAAGCCTTCTACAAAGACTAATTTCATGTTATGCGTTGTAATTTTTAGCAAAATATTTTCTTACTTTTTTATAACCAATTATCAAAAATAGCACAGAAAAAAAATGAACTCAAGCGTACAATTTGTAACAAAATATCCATAGGCTTATAGGCCGCGCCTCAAGCGTACAATTTGTAAAAAATATCCATAGGCTTATAGGCCGCGCCTATTTAGATTAGTAGGCCTATTCATGAATTATACAATAATAAAAAAAACCGGCAAAAACAATCAATCACTGTAGTCAGAAAGATAGAAACGAACAAGAAAGAAGACAGAAAAGGAGAAAAGTAAGAAAAAAATATAAAATAATAGAATTGGACCACAAAGGGACTCGAACCCGTACTAGTTGACCATCCCAAACCTATTACATAGTCGAGAAGAATATGATAAGTCAAGCGCGCTAATCGATTGCGCCACCGAGTGAACTTACGAAAACTGATGGTCTCAAACTGACCAGGCGGTGATGGAAGCGATATCGCCAATATCGCCACCTAAGTCCATGCGAAGTTATTTTGAGAGAAAAACCCGTGTATCATTTTAATTCCTTCAGTTAGATTTACCTGGTCAATATGGTAAGCATACGATTAGCATTTCAGGGACTTCGTGGGTTCATTTTAAATTTTGGACTTAGGTGGTTTTTGAATCATATACAAAGACAACAATGTTAGAATGAGATTACCACTAGTAAGATAATACAAAATAAAGCACACAGGTATGTATAATGTTGATAAGCATTCTGCCATGTAATATAAACCACACACTTTCCTTTATTAAACCCATTTTTTGTTCAAAAGTCATTCTCAAGCAATGAATGTGTTACAAGTGGACTTTTATACATACTGGATTTCAATCAATGTGTTACAAGACTCAAATCATGGAATTGGGTGATTCTTTCATACATGCTATTTTTCACATGCCCAATAGACACAGAGAATGAATTTGAGTTGTTCTTTCATGCATATGACAGGCCTATGTATAGCAACAATTTCCCATGCTTAACTCAATTTGGCCAAAGTATGGACTTAGGTGGCTTTTGTATTCATATATTCAATTCTAAATTTGTTATGTGGTGTCAAAGCAAAATTATCTTACTCTAAAACCGTCGGGGTTCTTCAAAGTACCCCACTGCAAGTATGTTAATTTTCCATTTGTAATTGCTAACCGTGTATTTTGAATGGGGCTGTCAGCCCTGTATCTTCGCCAGCCTCGTACGTCACGGTCGCGCTTCCTATGCCGCCTGAAACTGACTATGATATTCAATAGTGCATACAGGCTGTTATGATAAACACATCATGCAGTTATTGTTAACTACATGTATGCACACAACACAGGGCCACTCACAATAGGCAATTGAACCCTACTGGTAGCGCTGTATCGTAGCTATTGGGGATGAACTAGTATCATATATCAAAAAGTATAAAAGCTATGATTTTAGTACTTTCTCTATGTTTCAATTACTTATTCTTTTCCAAATATCTGAATCTTCAACCAGGTACAAACTTTAATAACGGGGGAACATACATTTTTATTAAAAAGAAATCCTACCATCTCTCCAAACTCACCGTGTTATTCCAATGCACATTTTACTTCACCGGGCGGCCATTTTTTGATCGTATTTTGAAGATTGGTGTCATAAAACCGTCATAGGTACAAATTTAGTACTTTCTGTCAATCAATTATGGCTTATTCACTACATGTCAATCTTTAAATAATTGGCATAGTCCTTATAATAACGGTCGTCCGCCTTGATGAGTAAATGACAGCAAACAGCTGCAAACCAGTGAAAAATATCCCAAAACTCGGTCAGTGGGGCTCCGTTCGTACATGTCAATAGAGTCATTATCGATTGGATTAGTCGTCCGTAGCGGACAATTCGGTCGCTCATTGGATCAATATTATCAGGTGGTAATAAATTTGCATTGGACAACAGATTACTATATAATGGTTTAAGACTGCATATATCGGTTTAATCTTCAATAAGCGGGTTTATGGCTGGAAAGGTCACGGTGAATTCGCCGTGGACGTAAGTGCACTATGAAGCGCATTTCACCCGCAAAGTCGGACGCATCGATGACAAAAAAAACCTCGTTTTTTGCGAAAGTAGCTTTAATTTGGAATGAAAATCAAATGGTAGAGTAATCGACAGACAGTTGAGAAATAATGTTGGTAGTTAGATTAACGTTCCACAATCAAGATATCAATAATGTAACAAAACAGTTTTTTCTCATGCAATATTCTCGAAAATCCCCCCCCCCCCATAACGGGCTTTTGAAATTTAATCGGTACTGTATTTGGTTCTTCCCCATGGCAACATTATTTCTTTGATCGATTTGTAGTACAATACAAAAAAGAAGAAACAATCACTCGGCGTGGTTTTATACGAAGCGAACATTTGAAGAAAAAAAACGTCATGGAACGCGTTTTTGATCTTGTGAACATGGTGCGTAAAAAGGCTTTAAACGAAGAATTTTCAAATTGATTCTAAAAATTTGTATAAACACACACAAAAATGTTAAGCTACATCCAATGCACCAACATTTCACTCGCTGCGATATTTGATTACTGAGAAAACTCTGTTTTAGAGAACAACGTCTTTTATACGTTTTTATACGTGTCTTTGTGTAACCTTAACTGCACATCATATATAACGATTCGTGATACCCAATCGTGCTAAAGTTTATATGGTTTAGGAAGCAGAGAATTTTTTTTCAACTTTATATACACCAAAATATTTTCTGAATTAATAAAAATTAACACTGAATTGATGGTGAAACCTTTATGTAAATTTGACATAGGTCCCCACAAAAGATTACTGTTTCGTCTTTATGGGGATCTAATCTTTTAATATCTGAAAGAAACTTTTGGGACATATGTGGACTTTTCCTATAAATTGCAAATATTCTGACCGTCTTACAAGAAAAATGGTAGGTTGACTAGGCTCCCTACATTGCCTCATTTCAAATATTTAGTTTTAGTTTTGGTTTTGGTTTTGGTCACGTGGTTTCCTATTGTCCTGCCTCCTAACCACTTGAATCATAAGATATCGAACTCATTGTTTCTACCTTTTGTTTAAAACCGAACATTTGTGTCAGTCAGTTTCGGTTTTGGTTTCAGTTTCTTATAAGTGGTGTGAATCGTACAATTATTTGATTTGAAGTTACCTACTCTTAAGTATACAAAAGAAATGTTTAAATTTCGCAGTGCAATATTCACGAGGAGAGAAATCGAGCATGGTAATCTACATTGAAAGACGTGGTTTACAAAACCGAATAAGCCTGGGCTAATTCACCTGTGAAAAAATATAGCCCATCGAAATATTTACATTCGACATTACAAAAGGGGCCACTATTGTAATTGTATAGGTGCTATAAACAAAATCGATTCATTTCCTTAATCCCATGTACCAGAATCGATGGAAGGCCATTATATGACCTCTAATAACCTAATGACTTTTACTGAAGCAAGAGGGGAAAAGAGATTGTGTGGTGTGTGTGTGTGGGGGGGGGGGGTGGTTGGAGGGCAAGGGGGATATGGGCCGGGAGAGAGAGAAACAGATGAGAGAGCATTGGAAGTGAAAGAGAAGGGGAGGAGAGCTCGAGATGAAGATATCGAATGTAGGGGAGGAGGAGGGGAAAGGGGTAATTTAGGAAAGAGGTGGTTATATAGGAGGGAGCCCCCTCTTAAAGAGGTATGGGTTGTGCTTCCCGGGGATAATAAACTAATTCATAATCAAATCATCTCCATGCATCGTTTATGTTTCATACAAACAAACAAATCCCCCACCCCGCCCCATCCTTTAATATACGCGCATGTATATAATTTCTAGGCCTAGAACTCGTGAGTGTAATATGCCACCTACCTTCGACAGAGAGCATCAACTGTTGTCCGCGGATAGATTTCCGATATCAATCATGATAATAATTATGTTAGCACAATAGGCTATTGTATACTTCTGGTTATATACCCTATACTGTGTCCTCCCAGCATAATAGTGTTATGATTGTAGACCAGATCAGCTCTACTTTTTAATCCCTTGATTTTTGGTTTCTGAACAAAAGAGAAACCAAAACTAAATATTTGAAATGAGGGATTGCAACCGACACGATGTCCTGGCACGAAATCAAAATCGATTTATGTATTGTTTATGTATCATAGGCCCCTCGTATTGTCGGTATGCGCTTGAGAATTCAACAATATTAATAATGGTAGCTCTATTATAATACACATTAATGTTTTAAAGCAGATATGGTACGTTTTCTGTCTTTGCTTGTCACGTGGTATGTTGAAGTAATGAAGCTGCGATTATATGTCCAAATGTCCAACAAGTCAGGTGGCCGAGCGATCTAAGGCGCTGGTAATATAACGATACTGTAAACAAGATAGCGGCGCAGCGCATTATGTTAGGGAAATGTGGCTGGGAGAATTTATGTATGACGAAGAGAGGAGTGGTGTGACACACATGGGTTTTGATGTTCAATGACCAGATTGTTTCTTACAACATGAGATCAAATAAATTAGGTGGATTTTATGTTACATTTTGACCAATCTTCGAGTTATTTCAAACATAGACTCTGGGAAAAGAATGTTACAAACTGATTCTCGGAAAAGAATTGAATGACCATGGTTGCTGTAAATTGATTGATTGATTGATTGATTGATTGATTGATTGATTGATTGATTGCTATTTACAAATTCATCAATACAGATATGGGTGGTTGGCACAATGAAATACTTAGCATAGGTAGTGTAGTTAGAACAACAGTATACGATACTAATTTGATGCTCTGGCGATTTCACAGAAAAAGTATTTCTAGTACAATATATCAATTTCTAAGCACTCTTTTAGCAAGCCTTGGTTCATTGAATTTACAACGTTATGAGATACTAAGCAAAAACAGCCATTTTGGCAAATAATTTACTATTTAGGAATAAGTGGTCATTGCTCATTACTTTGATGCTTTTGCCATTAATGATATAAAATTTGAAAAATAATGTAAGGATCATCCTTCAAATCGACTCTTTTAAGAGTCGATTTGAAGATGATCCTTACATTATTTTTCAAATTTTATATCATTAAAAACCCCTCATATTGGTCAAAAATCGTGCATGAATGGCTCGTTTTCGCCACGATCAATTTTTACGCCGTCTTCGGAAGCGATTTTTTTTTTCGATTATAATTATAATTTTAATTTTAATGTATACCTTTATACAAAGTTGGGTGGGGATTTTTTTTACTCATCAGTGAGGTGAATTTTTTTTGCCCTCACCAATATGGCGGCCAAGTGGTTTCAGTTTTTCGGTCGCCGCCCGCTATCCATGTATAGAGGTCAGTGGTCGAACTCTAGCTGAGTCATTTGAACTCCAAGAAAGGCTCTTCATACGCAAATGAACAAACACAAAGGAGAGTAGTCTCCTCGGTGGCCAGTTTGGTTCCGAGGGAGCGGAAGCAAACTGGCTGCGGAGGAGAATAAATGACGGGGTCATTCTTAGAATGCTGCCCTCATTCGTTAACCTTCGACGAAGCATACAAATATATGCGAAGTGTGGGCGAGTGATGAAGTTAGTCTAGGGTCATTCTGCCATGCAAATAATTTATTTTTACCCGCCTGAGTATACGTATAGTTGCATGTATATTTTTATAAACAAGTATACCAGTTCATATTTACCGAAGCGCGGCGAGGCGTAAGACCAAGATATACCAGCAGAGTTGACGTTACTTATGAGACAATTCATAATAGGAGGCCGGTCGAGTGCAGATCCGTGGGAACACGCTTTTCAATAAATGCTAACCTCATCGTGACATCATCCAATCAGCAAAGTTCATTTCCCATTGAAAAAGCGTTATCCGACGGATCTGCAGTCGACCATTCTGTAGATTTGATTAACGTTAATGGTCGTTAGGTGGTTGTGTTTGGAGACAGGGTTAATTTCGTAAACGTTTGTGTATTTTGGTTTACCATGTACATAATACATACTAAAGATTCCCTATCAAAATTTTTAATAAACTTTTTTTTTCTATTGGTACATATAGTCAGGTACATACAGCTTCAACTATCGAATCACAACAGTAATGTTGATAATCCCTAGTATTGGACAAAATCATTTACTTGCATTTACAATGACTGAAACCTAAAGAGCTCTTGGCAGATTTCCCAATCCCAAATGCATAGTTACCAATCATTTTCATACATCTATTAGCTTGTCCACCAACATCAGCGGTTATTGTTTTCTCAACTCATTCTGTTCATTTGTCCATTGTGAAGATAGAAGAGGAATCGGATTATACCGTAAAGACATGTAGTAAGGTCATACTTAGGTTTTCATAACCCCGAGAGCAGTAGAATAATTGGGATAATATTGGTTTTCTGAGATACTTGGAAAAAATTAGGTCCTATGTCCATGCCTAGATAGTAGAAACTATGTTTTTCATTTTTGACCCCTGTAAGCCATAATGGATTTACCCTCTCTTGGAATTAGCCCACACTTTTTGGGAGAGACATGAAAAACAGAACCCTAAATATATTTTAGAATGTAAAGAAACCTTTAATCGTTAGCTTTAATAAACCAAAACAATTGCGACTGAAAAAGGTCACGATTCCCACAAGTGGTACCTCATCGACTCTACGATCTCAATTGACATAGGTCTGTTTATTTGCATACTTAGTACAGGCACATTCGTTTTACCACAGACCCTGGAAGATATTTAATAAACATTTGGTCACAATTTATCAATATGATAAATTATTTCAATCGGCTCACAATTTTTGAAGAGATGCCCTTTTAAAGAAATGTACCCGTTTTTCACTCTGTCTACGGATGAGGTTTGGCTACATCAAATATTAACATGAAACACACGGTTAATGACATGGAAAAATAATAGCATATGGCTTTGGAACACATTCACTATGATCGAGGATCACCAGCTAGCCTCTAACATCTTCGCAACCGTATTACTGCTGCCGATTCGCAGGTATCCTGCCTACAAGGAGGGTACGCAACGTAATTGATGCAATGAGGACCAGGGCTGAAGTCTGTATTCGTCAAGGAGGCAACCAGGTAGAGGGTAGAGCAGCACAGTAAACTCACTTCAGAAGAACCAAAGACAAAAAAACCTCTCTTTTCCGAGCTACCTTATATCCATTGAGGAATGTTTTATATTTATTCATGGTACGTGTACTCCTACGTGAGTGAAAAACGGGTACATTTCAGAAATAGGAGAAAAAGAAGGGGGCAACGAGGGTTCTGTGGTGTGTGTGGTGGTTTTTATTTTGGGGGGAGGGGACACCCTGTATGACCTTACTAATGAATATAAATTTCTTTTTTCTAATATGAAAACCAGTGGTTTTTTTTCAACGGGAATAAGCAAACTATGATGCAATTTTATCGGTTTCGCTGTCGAGCAATGATTAAAGGAGGAAAAAGGAAACTGATAAAATTGCATCATAGATAACTAGAATGTTCTCTCTTAATAACGTTCTTTCTCTAAAAATTTTAATGTATAGAATAATAATACCCGTTTTGTAAGGTATAATAGATGTAACTTTAAAGTAGTTTTTAAAATGAGTAATAAATATACGGTAGTTAACGTAATTGCTGCGTATGCATATAAATTGTATAATATTATGTACAATTGTATTGATATCGACACTCTTTGTGGAAAACCTTTACTAACCCCAATATATAAAAATAAATATAAAAGTAAATGTGAATTTTAATTTGCAGATGAATCCTAAACAAACATTGAATTAGCAATAACAGTTTTCTTTCACACCAGCAGTAATATCCTGCAGTGTTAATTTCTGTTGTCACACATTTACTAATCTGGTTTCTTCTTTAAAATCTGGGATAGCCTCTTGCGATAACACGTTCTTTTTCAAAGGGTCTTCTATTTCTGCTGTGGCACATCCTTGTATTTTCTCTGCGAACCACTCTACGTTGTCCACGGAAGTACCAAACGTAAAAACATGCAAGTAGTACAAGAACCAACCCAAGTACAGCTAGGCATGAGATAACAATGACGAGGATTACCCAATTAAAACCTCCTGTCGTTGTGTCACTATAGATATCCTGAAAGTTAAAATATGATATTAGAGTTAATGTAGAACTTCCATGTTGCGATTTCAATAGAAAAAGAGGAAGTAATTTTGAAACAAGTTCTTAGGTATTCTAAAAACACCACCGTCCCACTACGGACACATAAACTGGCCAAAAGTATTACAATATCTCTGAAAAAAGAATGATGCGGCAAATTATAAGTTGAACATTAATCAAATATCCTATCAGTTTCACATTAATTACTTGATGATAATGTTCTTTGCATGAAATAAGTCAGATTAGGCTAATCAATGGGATCGAAGGTATATTACTGTGCTGGAAATGGCGGAAACACGAAAATCCGCCTGAATGCAGAGACCAAAAAACTGTAGTCAACAAACCGTCCAGTTGCCTTTGGCTTAATTCATTTTTGCAAAGCATTGTGAAAATGATGGTGAAACAATAATTCATGGAAGTGTCGGTTGGTCAATATTACCAGCCTTAGAAGACAGTGTCCTTCAAGGTATTGGGGTAAAAGAAACGTGGCTACCCCATAGGGTACCGGGCGGGTGACCTTGATTCACACCAAACCATTGTCTTGTGTGTTCCTTATTTCTTTAAATGTCATTATATTCTTTACGGAGTAACTACTTGACATTATTATTGCAATTGAAATTCCTGAGTGCCCCAACCTTTTCAGGACGTCGACCATCTTTGGCTTTTCATGATTTCAGTGCAACCTTCTTTCGCAACCATGTTTCTGATACCTTGCAGAAACCGATAAGCCTTTTTGAAATATGGCGGGCACAAAAGGAGAGGGCGTACTTTGAAGTGAGTAAACTTTTGTCAGATGAGAAGCATACAAAGATTACTCACTTCAAAGTACGCCCTCTCCTTTTGTGCCCGCCATATTTCAAAAAGGCTTATTAGATCATTTGGCGATCATTCTAAAGGCATCTAGACATTTTGTGATTCAAGTTTCTTCGTCTGTGTATTCAAACGGATTTCAATTATTCCGCCATTGGAAACACTAGAATATGCGCATATTATGTCATCACAGGTGACACCTTCTATCACATTGATAAGCTGGATCTTACTTATTTCATGAAAAGAACATTGCCATCTAGTATGTAATGTGAAAGATATTAGATGAATGTTCAACTAACAGTGTGCCGAATTATTCTTTTGCAGCGATGTTCAAGTACTGAAAAGAAAAAGAGCAAGGTACACCAATTTAGTGTTAGATGTTGAAGTACTTTTTGGCCAGTATGTGTACAAGTCGTGTGGTCTTCATGGGTAGGTGTTCGACGTCCTCAAATGAACGGAAAACTGCCATACCACTTTTAAAAAGGGATAATACGTTTGTATTTGAGGAATTGGAACTTTATTTTAAAATGAAGTTCCAATTCCTCAAATACAAACGTATTATCCCTTTTTTTTATCTCTTTCAAACATCTTTTTTAAACGCCTGTTGAATATAATAAAAACTGGTGCTCATGTTCGAAAACCCTGTCTATTATACGATCACTACATTTCACATTAGTTGAAACTATTATCATAAATTCATGAAAAACTTACAGACTACTTACCATGAGAACAGCAAAACTGGTGAGATGATCACAATCACATATTCTCTGCCAATTTGGTGTTTCACCGAGGTATCTGCATCCTTCACTCGACCAATCATTACGAGTACAATCCCAATACACACATTGTGTATTGTTAGCATGAATCTATAGGGGAATCAAAAATGGTTAATACTTCGTTACTGCAATATTGACTTCCTGGTAGCTCTTACTTTTACACAATAATTTTTAAGCCATTATTAGAAGATGTTGTTGTTGTTGGTGGTGGTGTGGTTGTACGTTTACCTCTACTACCACCCCTATTCTTCACTACTATACTATAGTTCATCTCACCTTAAAGAGGAAGCCCCACCAGAGCAGTTCTTCTGGGGTGAACTAAACCTGTCTGGTTATCAAATTAATCAGTGACAAGGTTATCTCTGAATTTGACAGGTGCTAATTGATGCAATAACATTAAAACATCAATTAGCACCTGACAAATTCAGAGATAACTTTGTCACTGATTAATTTTATAACCAGGCAGGTTTGGTTCACCCCAGAAGAACTGCTCTGGCGGGGCTTCCTCTTTAAGATTGATAGTGACATCTCTGTATGTTAGAGAACGTTTAATACAATTGTGCCGCCTTTAAACGCGAGCGTATCATGCTGTGAGAACGGTACACTCGTTTCAAGGCTACGCAAGCTAAACACGCAGTGACGTCACTAATAACACTGGAGGTAAGAATAACTATATGTGACGTGTCATGTCAAAAGGAGACACTTTTGGGCAGGTTATCAATTTTGAGGTTTTTACATATCTTAAATATAGAGATATTTTGCTCCACAACGCCGTTTTCCCCAATAAAATTGGACATTCCTAAGCGAAGATATTGAGTTTGTAAGTTATGGTATTATAAAATTGGAAATTGAGATATCTGCATTTAAAAATATTATTTCCAATGTTGAGAGTAGGAATTACCTTGAAAAATGTCTCAAAAAATACAAGATGCCAGTTATATTCCGGTCTGAAACTTTCAGACAATATTTTTAACATTAATAAAATCACAAATTTGCAACAAACATAAATTGTGAAAAAATCACCACTGGGCAGATTTTTGGCTATTTCTCCATTTACGATCCTGCCCAAAAGTGTCTCCTTTTGACATGACACGTCACATATTATTTTGATATCTGACAGGTGAATAGAACACTACCTCAAGCGGAGTGAACAGTAATCTAACTGGTTCTTGCAAACCCCGGACCTCTTGGTCTCCGACAGTTACAGAAATAACAGGTGAATTAACCACTCTGTTATAAAGATTTTGGGCTTCATTTGTGGTCTGAATAGTCGAAGATGGTAAGAGCTTATCACCGGCAAATACGTCAAGTACAACTCGAGCACCATTTGGATATCGATCGCAGATTTCTAAAACAAAAATTATAGGACAGGAACGGCAAACTGATGAAAAGTAATGTTTTAACCGTACCTATATAATATAATATAATATAATATAATATAATATAATATAATATAATATAATATAATATAATACTATTATTAGGTATGTCACAGTGGCTGCACAATAATTCTGTCATACTGTGCACGCATACATAACAGTGAATCAAAAAGCGCGCGGATCAAAGTTGGCCAATTTTTGAAAACATACATGTCATAAAACGATTTCCTCGTTATGTTTCATTGATCACAATAAGTTGTCTTTTTAATATATGGTAGGTGAAACATTTCCTAAATCACTATCAACTCCGCCGAAATTAAACACTGCCTAGTTTAAGAGTTAAGACCTGTTTTGTGAATTTTTTTAGATCGTCCATAAATCAATAAATATAGGTCTCTCGAAATAGAGGACCTAGTACCACCGGTCTGAAATACCAGTGTTTCTTATCATGTATTTTTTTTCCTTGGACAATGAGTGAAACACTTCCCTATACCAATTGAAAACTCGGTGCACTTAGGCAATTAACTGCAGTTTCTTTATTCAACATCACAGCAGGTTCATATTTGACAAAATCATGCTGTATGAATAAAACATAAATAAAACATTGAAAAAAGTAAAAATTACATATGCCTAATTAACATAAGAATGGCATAAATATATAATTAGATGTAATTAGCTAATTTGCATAATTAATGACTTTTTGTGTATTTTTTGTTACCAAATGAAAGAACTTTGGGTACTTCTGTGTGCAAAAAAAACCGCATCCTCATATCATGTACGGTTCTCTGTTGGCATTATTTTTGCATATTAATTAGCTGGACCTAGTCATTTTTTAAGCTTTTATTTGTCTGCAGATTGGTCAAAATGGCTAAAATTGTATATTTGGTGGATTTATTACATTTATTCAAGGAGAGATTTTTTAATCTTGTTTTCTTTAACGAAGTCCGGAAAGATATGCAATTAATCTGTGATACTTAAATCAATGCTACCTTTTCAAGTATGTGTCCGAATAAGCATTACAAATCCCAAAATTACCATTTTGCCATTTATAGCAATTTGTGGCAGGTTTTCACCCGATTTCCGGGTATCTTCAAGTTGATGTTACATCACTTTGCATTATCCGATTTCAATTCTGTTTTTTGTTTTTTGAAGCATTCATAACGATGATTCAATTAAAAGCGTCAAATAACATGTTTCTGCTGCGCTTATTTTTGGGGTGATATACCTACTATTATATTGTAACACACGCTGTGTTAATCTAATTCAGTTGATTACGTTTTAGGCACAACGCCTTAATTATAAATATTGGTATATGAATGCCACAAACATAAGAAAAACAGCCAGCTATTTAAAAAAAAAAAGGCTAAATACCATAATTATAGGCAGAGCAATAAAAAAAATTTAAATGCTTTGGTTTACACCATGCTACATTTACTGATCAGTTCACTTCTCTTTTTAGCATTTAGCAGATCATTGTGATTTATTTGTTTTTCACACAGCACAAGGGGACAATTAGAAGAAAAGAAACGAGAAAAGAAAAATAAAAATCACGCGGTATAGAATATATGTAATTTTCATGCTCAGGTCGGGGTGTGACTACAATGTACAAAATACGATGTATACCGCCCGGCACCCCCCCCCCCCCCCACACTGCAATCAAAACCACTCTGCAATCCCTTTTATTCCTTCAGTTGTCCACGCGAAAGTAGGATTTTCAGCCGTTATTTCTGATTTATTAAATAATCTTATGCCTATTTTTTTTTCGATTGAAAATTGTACGCCTACTTCAAACATAGCTGATAAAATGATAAACAAATCACCTGACCGTTCCAAATCCGCTTTCTCCCCTGTATGCGCACTCTGTCAGAACGATGTCAGTTTCTATTGGCGTTACCCGGATAATTTCTCCGCCATTATCCTACCAAAAGTAGGATAATTTCCCCGGAAAACTCTCCCCGCTATTATCCGGAGAATAGCGGAGAAGGTCAGTTTCTATTGGGTACAATTAATCTCTTAGCCGGTTTTTTTCCGGATAATGTCCCCAATAGAATCAAACTAATCAAGAAGCAATTTCCTAGAGGAGGTATTAAAACTGCACTAAACCTTCAATAAAAAACAATACGAAGGTATAAAAATTTGGATGCGAAATTTGGACAGCATAATGAAATCTCGCAATGCGCGAATCAGATGCAAGGTAAATAAATCGCCTTTTAACAGAAGAAAGGAAAATTGGCTCCTCAATTGTAAATTCTTGTAGATCAGTGGTCTACATAGCTACTGTCAAATCTGGTCTTACGGAGAACACTTTCAAGGAAAGGTTTAACAACCATTCTAATCCAAAAACAATCAAAGAAAAAAACCTAGTTGTCCAAATATGTGTGGGGCTTGAAACAAAAGTGGGGCGAACTTGACATGCAATGGGACATGTTACGCAAATCCATCAATTCCAATATAGAGTCTGGGATTTGAAACCTATGTTTAAAAGATGTGCAATCTTCATGATCTTGTGTGAAAAACAGATTAACCACAAAAATGGTCTGCTTTTAAAAGAAGTGAAATTGTATCCTTTGGACGGCGCTCAATGAACGATACAGTAATGAAGCTCCCCATTTCACCTCTTTTGTTTGTCCGTTTTATTTCTGCTTTAACCTGGGACACTCAATCAGTTGAAAACACAATTATTAATCATCTGTTCTTGCTTGAGGCCCAGGGTAGAGAAAAACAAGTGAGATAAATCGCCTTGCCCAAGTGCACAACACGATGGCACCGCCGGGGCTCGAACTCGCAATCCTCCGATTGTGAGGCAGAGCCCGTACCCCAAAACTGTGTAGTGACTATACTATAAGCATGGTGCAAAACCATTGTATTTTGGTGATAGGAATACTGCAGTTTACATAAACTCACCAGGTGGAACTTCAATTTCAGCATCTATAGACGTTGAACTTTGTCGTACTCGTGTTAACAAATCATTCGCAGAAATCCCTGGACCACGGGAAGAGGCGACGTATAACCCTCTACAGAGTTCGTCATTAGAAGCCCAATAAACCTGTAATTAAATACATGCATGTAAAAATAGCCATAAAATGTCAAGTTTTTATACATCAGATTTTGTCTACCTGCCTCAGCCTTTGCAAGTAGCCTACGGTATGTTATGAAGCTGTAAATTACATACTACAGGTTGCTCGACGTCATCGTTACCGGCATTGAGACACATAAAAAGCCCTAATAAAAAGGAGATCAAGATTCTTTTTCCAGAGGATATATCTGATATTAACATCTCTGATAAGGGAGAGCGTGGCACAGTGGCTATAGGGGCTCACTTCTATGTTACATGAGGTCCTGATTATCAGTTGCGGTGATTGTATATATTGGCTTTGAAAAGTCCGAATATGATACAGCTGTAAATTAAATACCCAGTTCCGTTCTCTCCGTGTTGAATTCTGGAACCATGAGAATACCTCGGACGCTGGGTCCAGTGTACAGCTAGAGAAATACCTGATAGAGTGTAGTCAGTTTCGTAGCCTGTATAACCTTCATTGTTGCAATAAAGCTCTGTTGTTCTTGTTTAAATTTCTTAAGATTGGGCTCTCCTGGACTATTTGAACCTTGAAATTTATTTTACTATTGTACTTTTCGCAGTCTTTCCTTAAAACAAATGATAAATCTTTTGCTAAAGAAGCCAATCTCAATATAAAAGATCAACACATTTCCATGGGGATAAAACCACGTTAAATTACAACTCACTTCGGCAGCTATGTTATCTGTAACTCTACGGTACGGCAAATCCCCGATATATTGGCGTTCAACTTCCACTACTTTGAGTTGCTTCTCAAGTAGCTTCATAGCATCACTAGTCGGTGGACTGGTTCCCTGCCCAGCCATTAAATCATCTGCATTAACTAGACACAGTTTGTCTACAACGTCAATTACCTTATCGGTTACCTAGTAAAAATAAAATAAAACCAAGTACAGAATTTAAGTAGCTTATAACTAAATATTGTTTTCATTCATAGCCTCAAATTACGTTCTATACTAACAGTGTTTTATTATTATTATTATTGTTATTATTATTATTATTATTATTATTATTATTATTATTATTATTATTATTATTATCAACAAATTATCATAGACACAAGCGGATATATAATTCTCATGAGGTAGAATAATTCACCCAAACTAGGATAGTACATGTGCATGTATCTCATACTCGTGAATTTGGGATCCTGGTTATTCTGTCCTCTGGAGTGCTACATCCCCGTGTTAACAATGCTGTTTGTTCCGTAGAGAACAGGGAATATGCTCTCATGATTAAAAATACGGGCTGCTGTGCTCATTGTTATATCAGTCTGGTTATCTGGTAATGTTAACAAAACCAAATCAAAGATCAAAAACTTGGGCTTTAACTATTGTAAGTCATACCTCTCTATCGGGAAGTTGTAAGTCAACCACATCTTCAATAATATCGATGACGTTTGAAACACATTCAGCGTTTACATCATTTGGTCGATCTGTAAGAAGGTTGCAGATGTCGTCTAATGTTGCCTCTGCGTTGTCTGATGTTATGGGCCGCTATTGAATTTATATAGCAAGAGGACGAGTCGTTATTGGACTTTTAATTTGACTTAAAAGTGAATTTAACATATATAGTGATGCCAAGATACAATGAAGACTAAAATAGTCCAATATACTATATTATAGTTATTGGTATTGGTTTGTTGCCGGTGACGACGACGACGACGACGACGACGACGACGATGACGATGATGATGATGATGATGATGATGATGATGATGATGATGATATCGTATATGCTACAAACAACCTGTTCTTCAAGAAAACAAAACAATTAGTATATGGATGCTCCTTTGCTGTGAATGTTTACAATGCTTTATGAAGTCTACCAACACGGATGAACTTTCATGCTAGTATGGCAATTGTTCTCATTTTCTCAAACGAGCGATATGCAGGTGATAATGCTTGCATCTTTTAATTTTATTTCGTTGTACACTCAGTATTGAAAATGATTGGGTTCGATTTCCTATAGAAAATGCAAGATATCAATGGTAACTCACTCCCAAAATAACATTTAATTTTTGCTTCGTTGTTTTATCTCCACCGCAGTCGACGATCCACTCCCAAAATGTTCGCCCATTCCTTTGTACACACGTCGCTCTTCCAATTGGACTCCCTACAGAAAGGATGTTAGATATAAAGATAATTGATTTCAATGTGTTATTAACAAAGAGCTTCTTATGTATCTATTAAACTGGTTTTGTTTTCACGACCGATTACATTGTAGATCTCAGCAATGTTAACTAATGGTGAAGCAACTGTTGTTCACCATATCGTGGTAAATTCATTGGATTGTGCCAGTTTCTAGGTATTTGCAATCTGGGGCGGCAGTCATTAAGGTTCCTTGCTGAATACGCTGTCCCCTGGTACATGGTGAAATTGGTCGATGTAATGTTCAGTTTTGTCATTCATAAGCTTGTAGTTACAGCAAAAATAATTAAGGTATAGGTCAGATTATAGTCAATAGGAGACTCAGACTCAGGTTGAACACAATATGCACACATAAAAATGTGAAAATATAGAAATAATGCAGTAAAAATACGCCCTTCTGAAGTTGTAATGCAATGAGGTTATTAACTACATTAGTTAACATTCCAAACGTTGCAAAATGACAAGTGTCGGGAATGGTGTAGTTTGGGAGTGACGAATCTATGAAGGTCGGTTTCAACTTCCTTCAAGAAACAAAATCGGGGTTATAACCCTCGGAATAATAACACTGGGTTGAGTCTTGAGGATGGGGGATAATAGCATATTCTTACCTTCGTTTCGAGTGTACCATGGACAAACTGCCCCAGATAAGTAAGTACTTCCAACTTGACCGTCGGGTGCTCTAAGACGTCCGTAAGGTGTAACCTCTACATCACTTGAACACGTCACTATAAATAATAGAATGGTCACTTTTGTTAATTGATCCGACTTTCTGGACTGCAAATCATCAGGACAACACTACCTATTTTGGATATATTAGGAAGGGAAGATATAATTGAAACTCATATTAAATTAGACCTTTTTGACAATATTTCCACTCCAATTGGCACACATTTCTCTATGACCAGGTTTTAGCTTCTTTTCCTGCATGACCAGGTTGGAATCCAAGGACAAGAAAGTCTAATAAACATACTTGGGCAAGCCTGTCTATTACATCGCTCGCTCATTGTGTTGGATCCTTGACATGAATTCTCTGTGCCAAAATTGTTACAGGTTCGTGTTCGTATTCGAGATCCAAAGCTACCACATGTCGACGAGCATCCACTCCATTGTCCCCAGTCATTCCACTCTGTGAAAATGAGATGGTATTATGATAAATAACAGACACAGTAATAGCATTAATCATTGCATACAAATCTTTTGTGATTTTAATGACTACCTTCGTGAACATGGTGAAGAACCAATAGCTAACTTGAATAGTTATATAGCAATAGCGGACATTCGGAGACATGCAACGTAGTTCATTCGTTTATATTTTTGGATATTTATTTCAAAAACAAAGTACGTGTGTGTAATATTCTTATTGTATAGATAGGCTTATATAAATGAATTATATAAATCACGACACCCTTTCTCTAATAATTACCTGGACAAACAACTTGAGTATAACAAATCTGACTTTGTGTGTTATCTCCTATGCAATCTTCAGATGACCCAACGCATGTTCGAGTTCGAGTCTCAGCACCAATACCGCAAGTTGTACTGCAACCACTCCATTCTTCCCAGGAAGTCCAGGCTGTAATTGATTTAAAGAGGTATGAATTAGTGGCGCAGAGTAAAGTATATAGACATTATTATATCGTTCATTCCACATGAGCTCTATTGAGTATGTTTTTCATTGTATAATGTAAACCGGCGCTGTTATGATATTTGGCCTTATATTGAAAACACCCTTTACCTGGTGGAATACCCTCATCATCATCCTCAATAGTTATCTCCAGATCCCCTGTGGTTCCAACGGTTCCATCTGAGTGATCATACAATATCAACGAAGCTAAGACATTTGGTTCAGGGATATTGTCATCTATCACAAAGATTTGAATTTCGACTACACTGATACCAGCAAGAAACGTGATCTGGTTTGCGTTCAGTTGTAGGTCTCCGGTGCTTCTGATACCTATACGAAACACATTATTAATATTGTATTAGGTTCATCAGTTAAATATAAGCATGGTATTATGTACTACAAATTTCACCTGAAACATGTTCAGGTTTTGTTTACAAGTAAACGCTTACCTACTGTTGCACGATTTGCAAATGATGTTCGTTGAACCCCAACAAAGAACGATCCAATGCTTTCCACCGTCTTGTAGGTTGGTTGTTGAAAGAACACTAACGTAAACAATGAGGAATAAAAGTTCATACGTTAATTGTACAAATTGTTTAAGGATTCGGATAGCAACGTTTGCACAGTATTTTTATGGGACATATGAGAGCAGACACACCAAATTGTATTCTGAATACGAGGAATGCCCTTCTGATATCAAATAAGTTAGATTTTTTTTAATTCGCGATATAATGCATACAAATTTTATGGCAAATTATTAAAAATTTATATTTTGACATTCAACAGTCCTCGAAGTAAACTTTATAAATTTTATGATATGTACATAAAGTGTATGTAGCTGTGAGGAAAAGCCGTCCATCATTTTAAAATTTTGACCTTTCGTATTGAATATATACATTTTGTCCCATAGTTGTAAGACTATTCATGCCTTCAAGGTGAAATAAACCTACTCATGTTACTGTCTGGCCTGCTGTCTGTCTGCAGTTTTCCTGGGAAACAGGCATTTCCAATTTGGGCCTTTAAGAAAACGTTTGGACCAAAACCAAAACGCGTAGGCCCTTATAGTATGTTTATTACGTTTGAACAACATTAATTGCGCTTGCTGGGAATGTGATCTCCTCATCTATACAGTAAACCGATATGTTAGTATATTTACCTTCGTTCTGGCAACTGAGTTGTGTATTACAATCTCTCGTTTCTTGTGAAGATCCTGGTGAACACGTCACATCATCTTGTAGGTTTGTATCTAGGCCTATACAATCTCGTGAACGGGTTTGACTTCCACCCTGGCTTCCACCACCACAGATCACGGTACATGTAGAATACTGACCCCACTGGCCCCAAACTGGTACATCTGAAAATAAGACCCAGAGTGTCCAAATAGACTTGTTTATTCTTTGGGACTAGAGAAACAACATGTGATTATTAAAACTTGATTAAAGCATTTAAAAACTTTAATCCCCTTGTGTGACCTCAATAACTCAATTTCCTCAAGGGTGCAGTGGCGTAGCGACGGGGGGCAGAAGGGGCCACGTGCTCACGTGCCCCAGATAAGAGACGTAAACTCAGATATGGCAGTCTAAACCCCAGATAAGGCGCCGTCTGGGGTTTACTTCTCTCATCTTAGGTTTATGTTCCTTATTTAGGGTTAAGGCGCCTTATTGGGGGTTGGGACTGCTTTACCTGAGGTGTAGGTCCCTTATCTGGGGTTAACCCAGCAAACACAAAACGTTTTGGACATCATTCGCAAAAGGTTATAAAAGGTTGTCAGAAAACGTCTAAATGTCGGGTTATATAAAGGGTACATTAATGGTATAAAACGTTTTCATAACATTAAATAACATTTGTTGGTAATTTACTGCACAGCAAACACAAATGTTTTACAGAAAACATTTAAATGTCGGGTTATATAAAGGGTATAAAAACGTTTTAATAACATTCCAAATACATTTTTGAAAACTTGGTACAAATCATTCTAAACAGAATGTTATTTTGGGGTTGAAAAAATATTTTGCAAAAAATGTTTGCCCAAAATATTTACAATAACGTTTTTAAAATGTTTTCACGACCTTTATATAACCCGACATTTAAATGTTATTAAAACGTTTTGTAAAAGCATTTTAAGAACATTTCTGTGTTTGCAAATATTTTAACATAATGTTATTAAAGTGTTGACAAAATATTTGGCCAAAAATGTTTGCAAAAATAGTTTACAATGACATTTCGAAAACATTAAAAAATGTTTTTGTAGTATGTTTTCATACAAAACGTTTTAAAACGATTTCATGACCTTTATATAACCCGACATTTTAATGTTATTAAAACGTTTTTACCTAAACCAAAACCCAAAATATAACTTATTTAAAATGTTTTCAAAACGTTTTTGTGTTTGCTGGGAAGGCGCCTTAACTGGGGTTTAGACTGTCATATCTGAGTTTACGTCTCTTATCTGGGGTTAAGGCGCCTTATCTTGGGTTTAGATGCCTTATCTGAGGTTTACGACCCTTATCTGGGGTTAACGACCCTTATCTAGAGTTAAGGCACCTTATGTGGGGTTTAGATGCATTATCTTGGGTTTATGTTCCTCATTTAGGGTTACGGCGCCTTATTTAGGGTTTGGACTGCTTTATCGGGGGTCTACATCCCTTATCTGGGGTTACGGCGCATTATCTGGGGTTTAGATGCCTTTTCTGGGTTTAGACTGCGATATGCTAAGGTTAAGGCATCTTAGCCACAGGTAAGGAACGTAAACCCAGGATAAGGCGCCTTATCCCTAGATAAGGGATGTAAACCCAAGATAAGGCAGTTTAAACCCCATATAAGGGACATGAACCCCAGATAAGGCGGAAATGACACACTTATGCTTCTGCTCTCATTCAAAAATCACATTTACGCTCTACCAAATGGGGGCCATCTTGGATTTCTGGGCAAAAATTATGTTATAATGTCAAATTAATGTCAGATTCGGATTTCTTGGGGTCGAATTACCGGAAAAAGTGTCTTTGTACACGATTTTAGGTACTCTGGTTCCAAACCTATTTTTTCAAGATGGCGCGGCGGCCACCATCTTGGATTTCTGGGTAAAATGAGGTCGCAATGTCAAAGTAATGTCAAATTTGAAATCCTTGTTGTCGACTTATCCAAAAAAAGTGTCTTTGTACACGATTTTAGGTCCTCTGGTTCAAAACTAAATTTTTCAAGATGGTGCTGGCCACCATCTTGGATTTCTGGGTGAAAATGATGCCGTAACGTCAAACTATTTTATGTCAGAATCGGAATCCTTGTACTCGACATATCCGAAAAAGTGTCTTTGTGCATGATTATAGGTGCTCTGGTTCAAAACTTAAATTTTCAAAATGGTGGCGGCGGCCATTTTGGATTTTGGCCTCTAACTAAAAATGCCGGGATTTTCGCGAGGGACATGGAGGCTATTTGTTTTCTAAATGGTCCATAGAAGTCGAATCAATCGTCAAACCTTACTAGCCAGAGAGTGGTCACCAAATTTAAGTTTTTGACCTAACTACATACATAGCGGATCTAAGCTTAGAACAAAAACACGGTTTGGTATAAAACACGTAGTAATTGACACAAACAAAGTGTAAAAGAAAATAGAACTTGAAGATTGCAAGCATTAAACCCTCTTCCATCCTTATAAAACAAGCACATATCAACATCCATTTTACTGAAATATTTAAGGAGTCGGTCACCCAACTTTGCACAGTATTTTTTGTGGGACCTGAGAGCACATCAGACCAGATGAAGAGATCGCTCGAACATATAATCCGATTACCCACAGTTAACCTCCAATCACTTTTCTTTGTTTGGGGTACTTAAAACACCACTTGAAACTTCCTTTGTGGTAATCTGTTTATCCGCCACACGCTCGACTGATTCGGTAGTTCTCTTAGTGGAAAAAATATTCCACACACGGAAGTACATCTTTAAATTCCCAATTCGCAGTCAAATCATGCTTTTTTTTCTTTAAAAATAATAATAATAACTGAAGGGTGACCATGATTTTTAAACGAATGAAAAAGCATTATATATATTGCAACTCCCATTAAAAATATCAAAAGTTTTGTTAAGTTATGGAAAGTCAAGCATAATTAATTTTCCGGTGAAATTAATATAAGGTCAAAGGAAACGAAATTTAAATGATAACCATTTGAATATTTGCGGCAGTTTACGGAAACTTAAAACTAGTGTAATCAGTAATTCAAACTCGTGTCAGTTTCTCCATATACTCCCGTTTGCGTTTTGTGTCCAAACGTGTCCAAAAATGCTATTTGGTTCCAAAATGAGGGTCTTTTTCACAGGGATCTCGGGTCAAACTTAGCAGTCGGTCATGCCAAACAATACAGAAATTATATTTCGCGGTCAACTGACGTAACAAATTGATATCCGGGCATGCGCCGTTTAGAGCTAGACAGTTGTGACTCGCAAAGCCACTTATCGTATTAGTTTATCAATCGGATTAGATCATTGTTTCCATCAATAGGCGGATGCATACATTATTTATTACCTCCTCTTTTATCATCTTCTCTGATCAGACACACCAAATTGCATTCTGAATACGAAAAATGTCCTTCTGATATTAAATAAATTTAAGATTTTTTTGAAATTCGCTTTTGACATTTAACAGTCCTGGAAGTAAACTTTATAAATCTAATGATATGTACTTTAAAAAGCGTTTAGGTGTTTCGGGGGGGGGGGTGTATATCTTCAACACGAAAGGTTGACATTTCATATGATGGACGGCTATCACGGCTTTTCATCCCAGCTACATAAAATGTAACTTAGTACAAAAAACATTGATATCAGAAGAACATTTATCGTATTCTAAATGCAATTTGGTGTGTTTGATGTACTCTCAGGCAGCACTAAAAATACGTGAAAACGTAGGTATCCGAGCCCTTAATTGATAAAAATAAAGACATGTATAACCAGTTTTCTTCACTTAGGTTGAGGCAGAACCTTTGGAATGACTATCGTATTTTTTATAGACATCATCATTATTACATACCATGCAGTACATGGTGGCATATAGCCTACTTACCAGTACATGATATCTGCGCAGTACAATCGGCTGTAGCCTCGGAATCTCCTAAACATGTAGTGTCATCTGAAAGATCGGGATCGTCACAAGTACGGGTTCGAGTCCTCGAACCACTCCCGCAGGTCACAGAACATTCTGAATATGGGCTCCAAGAACTCCACGCTGTGTGAAAATATTCCAATGTCTACAAATCAGGCCTACTCACTTGGCACAAAACAAAAGTGCTGACATTTACAGATTTAAATGATTTTAGGTATAATCAAAAACTGAATTAAAAAGACTAGTTTGCGTCTGACGTCATCTGTCAATTTCTGAACGCGCCGGTAAAACAGCGTGCCTTATGGTTACACTTGCACCTTCAAATATACAAGCAAATGTTAGGTCTTAGTAATGGGAAACTTTCTTTCCTGAAGGCACCATGTCAACAAAGCTTAGAAACGTTACTTTTTGTCATGCAAAAGTACCGGAATCTTTCGCCATTTTCTGTGATTATATTTCTCCGGTCGGCACCAGATAAATCAAGCTTCCATCACTAACCAGGGTCTGGAGTTTGATTGACGTCAGACGCGAACTAGTCTTTTTTATTCTGTCTCAATAAGTTTACCCGCTTGATGATTTTCTTTTCTTTTTTTGTTGGAATGTGTGTGCAGGGGTGGGAGTATATTGAGTGTGGTGTTCGTAAAAATGGTAAAGGTGTGCTGATTTTGAGTACATTAATATAACTAACAGGGCACTATTTGTAAATTCTTAAACATACCGAACCACTTTACTTTTTCCAAAACCCTTTTTGATACAACTTTCTCTTTCATGTCTTGGAAAAAAGAACAGTAATTAGCTGGACGCTAACACCCCGCCGCCAACGGCCAATACGCGCTAGCGATCAAGAAACCAACACGGGGAGCCCTGAAATATTTTGGCCTTGGTAAGAGAGATTCGCTGGCTGATTTTGTCATGAAATAGCAAGATATCGGGAGGGTCATCATGGTCATTATCCCAAATAACCGGTTGTACATGAAGATTGATTATTAAAGTATGAATTTCTGCAGTTGATTCTTGTATTGAACTCTTATTATGACTCTGAGGGCCAATTTTTGGACAATTTTAAGAATTGATGACGTCACAGTTTTAAGTATTATTTTTTACCCGGGGAACCCACGCAGATATATATGAGCTACGTATCCGCTTTTAATAAAAACGTGGAAAAGGATCGGATATTTGCCATCGCACGTCGTTTTGGGTATAAGGGGTAAAATGTGCACTGTTTTTACATTAATGGTATGGTTTTGGAACAACGCTCATCACCATTTGTGCCTAGGGTAATGTTTATGGACATTCATTTAACAGTCCCAATTTTTTTAAATAGATTTCACCCCAGGAGCGGCGTTCTACAATCCGCCTCATTATAATTTTTACATGCTACACCACAACACCTTGTGACTTTGTATATCGTCACTCTTGAGATACTTTGATACTTTAACACGTAAACACGAAAATGTCTCAAATAATTCCAAAAGTGTATGTATGTATCAAGCAATATTTTATCTGTCTAAATCCGTTGAGGTGCGACAGTGCACCTCATTGTAACTTTGTAAGTACTATTTTTTGAATTTTTTGTATAAATAACGCACGATATGTTATTATATGTACTGAAATTCCCCTATGCTAAGCAAGTAAGCGTGGTGTAATGGATTGTAGCAATGCCTGCAACGCCGGTGGATACGCTTTTCTTCACATTCATTTTGAATCCAAAATTATTTATTTTCATGTAAAAATATTTATATTGCAATGGGAAATATATGTTGTGCTTTTTTTTCTGTAACGGGGCCAATAGAGCTATAAACGCACCTCGGCTGGGGGAAAAATAATTGCGTCCAACGTCCAGACAGTGTTGCCGTCATATTGTCTGTTTACGCTATTGGCTGTTGCCGCATTAAATGACGTCGGCCACCATCGTCTGGTCTCACCACTTCTCAAACTTCGCTGCAAAATGATGCCTACCAAACCTAATACCCTTGAACATAGGCGCCATGGCTACAGAGCTATGCGCTCTGTAGCCAGGCGCACCTATACACCGTAACCCCAAACCACCCCTGCTCACGTCATCACAGCCCCAAAAACCATTGCACATCTGGATTCAAGATATTATACCTGGGCACGATATCTGGGCAGTACAGCTGGCTGTCTCCATTGAATCTCCAACACAGTCTGGATTGTCGTCGAATGTGATAGGATCGATACAGACGCGGATTCTGCTCCTTGTACCACTTCCACAGGTCACAGAACATTCTGAATATTGACTCCAAGAACTCCACACTACGTTAAAGAAGCATCAATATTTATGTTTGTGAGTTTGTAATTGGTCAATTAATGCAAAAAAGTTGACTGGGCGACAACTAAATTGTTCACTCTCAAAATCACAGTTCTTTTTTCACTCTAAAAAGAGTTATTACCATCCCTTGATAGAGTGGTGTTTACACTCTTTTACATTTTATTATACACTCTTAAAAGGTGTAAAATGGCATAATTTGTGGCCAAAGTGGCTTTTTTTTCAGTCGGTGCATATTTGACCCCGTATTTTTAAGGATGTTTAGTCCTATTAAGCATTGCATTTTACCAGCTCGTTTTTCCTTATATGGTGTAACCTTAAATAAATTGTTATGGACATATCAAATCTAAATTCGAATTGACAACATCCACTTAAAATACTCACGTTGACTTACAAAATTCGAAGAAAAAAACTTTAAAGTTACATTAAATGTTTCGGATTTCTTTTTAAACATAGAAATTATAGAAAACAGTGGAAGAAGTACATCCAAGTGCAAAAGGTAAGTTCAAACAAAATGTATAAATATGCACCAGAAACTTCGCACTGTATGCTTGATAGTTGTGGTGTTACGTTATTTTGCACGAATATTTGGAAAGTTTGAAAACATTTGCCCATTGTCTCTGAACACTCAGATTATTGTTCCTCTAGCCTAATTATTACCGTTGGGTTTATCGTCATCTTTTATAGTTACATTGGTAGTTCGTACGTCTCCAAATGTTCCGGGTAAACCGCTGTCCAATCGCGCGGCGAACAAGGTTAATGTACCTACAATGTCGGCATTTACAACCTGGTTGTCGAAAATGTCGGCAATGGGAATGACCACTTCAGCTGTTTCTTCGTCAACCATAAATTTAGCCCAAAATGTACCAAGATTAGATATCGCTCCACCGCTGTATATATCTGAAAAATAAATACATGCAACAGTTAAATAATACCAACGCAACAGTTATCTCGGCTTGGTATCTCATGTGACGAACTAGCTTTAAAAAATGCATCAGTTAAAAGAATGAAAATCTCGGTCGATTGAAAGACAGACAGACAGACAGACAGACAGAAAGAACGAAAGAAAGAAAGAAAGCAAGAAAGCAAGAAAGAAAGAAAGAAAGAAAGAAAGAAAGAAAGAAAGAAAGAAAGAAAGAAAGAAAGAAAGAAAGAAAGAAAGAAAGAAAGAAAGAAAAAGAAAGAAAGAAAGAAAGAAAGAAAGAAAGAAAGAAAGAAAGAAAGAAAGAAAGAAAGAAAGAAAGAAAGAAAGAAAGAAAGAAAGAAAAAGAACTCACCTATTGTTGCACTGAATGGAGGGGTCCCATCACTAATTCGTTCAATTGTAACAACAAGCTGTGCAGCACTTTCCAATACCTCATATGAGGGTTCCTGAAAGTTGAAAACATCTTTAAAAAAAAACGATACAAAAATAAATATAAGTTAGTGCAATAGATCCAATACTTTACGTCATCAAAACACTGCCCTGTAAATTATTTGCCCACCCAGTAAATTATTTGCCCACCCAGTAAATTCAACTTATCCATTGCCCAAAAAAGTACCCACCAATAAATCATTTAGCCCACTAACAATTGGGCACCATTATAATAAATATTAACTAATACAGCTCTTAAGGGGCCTGGCAATTTCTTTTATACATTGAGCAGAAATGGGAGGATTCTACCATGTTTGCTGTGAATTTTTGCCTAGCAATATTGATCACAGGTGTACATCACCCGGGTTACATCAACAACCAAACTCTCTAGTTTTATATTTGAGCATAGTCTCATTTTAGGAATTCCAGTCAGAATTTTTGTCAGAACTGAAACGACAATGACAAGCTATGACAGTGTCGTGGTGTTTAACGTGTGACTTAGGGTACTTTTTTACAGCGTGTATATGGGGAGGGGGCTGTATGACATTTTACTAAAATTGTTGTATTGAAACTTAATTTGGGCCAGGGTACATTCAATGAATGAATGAATGAATGAATGAATGAATGAATGAATGAATGAATGAATGAGTGAATGAATGAATGAATGAATGAATGAATGAATGAATGAATGAATGAATATTGCGTATGTCATGTGTATGTCCAGTCCCATATTTTCAGGTAAGATCGTTATTGTTCGACTTCCACGTCCTTTGAAGATGTTGCAATATCACCAATCATGTCGCCAAAGAACACGTCCGCACAATATTTAGAATAGTAACATATTTTATCTTCAGTCTACTCACCTTGTGCAAACGCCAACTGCAAAGTAACGCAGGATAATGTCAGGAAATACAACAGTCGTTCCATCGTACTATCTGCTTCAAGATTATCTTCAGCTACGATTCCAGAATACTTCTGACAGTATAGAATCGTGCTTAAAATAATAAAGACAATTTCAAACTAAGCATATGTCAAGTCTTGCATCTTGAATACTTGCTGTACAGAGAAACTTCACAATTATGCAAAACACAATGTTTCAATGCACCAAAATGGATTCCTTCACGCCCCTGACCTGTTGCGGAACAGACACAGTGTTTTTTTTCCTCGATTCACTAATTTTACTGAATGTTTCAGGTTCAGGGTTATAATTATGTTTACCCTCAAGGTTATCCTAGCTTTATTAAAAATCACGACCGTATCTTTGCCTGCTTTTATTTTGCTGTTGAACTTACAAGCGTAAATTCACCCCTACTGGTAAATAAATGTTGGCATTTGTACAGCGCCTTTCACGTGTATCAAAGCGCTTTACATTTATTCCACTGTCGTTAGAATATATATATCAGTTGTCACACAATGCATCCTCATATCTTTGAGCGCTCAGTAAGTGATGCAGGATCCTGCAAAGCTTCAGAAGTATTATGCAATTTTCCATAAAAGCGTCAAATTTGGCTCAATTGTAGCTTTTGATGTGCTGAACAAATCTGGAGTAAGGGCCAAAAACTTTTTGCACCTTCTTGGTATTCAATTGTGCTAATTTCTCATCTTTTCATATCTGTTTATTGATAATACAAGTAGAAATCTTTTCTGATTATTCTAATATAGCAATTCTGGTTTATTTTCTTAAAGATGTCCGCCATTTTAAAATGGCCGCTGCCTTAGCTGAAAACAACAAATACATGTACATAAATAATACAGGCTATTCCTTTCACCTATTACTGGTACCTTGTATCAACAAGAAATATAATGCTTTAGCTGCAGAACAATTTTGGATATGGGGTAATCCATTTTTTTTAAATGGTTGCCACATTCATAGTGGCTACCGCCTTTGCTGGAAAACACCAAAAACACTTAAATAGTTTTGTTAGTTTTTAAAACCAATCAAAAATGTGAAATTTGTCTTGTTTGTAGCTTTGAATGATTTCATGAAACTTGATTTTATCCATGTATGTGTGTATTATATAGCACGTATTTGATATATGTTTATGTATCTTCAAACCTATATAGAGGTTATCCATGTTCTATACGCTGCATATCCTATCAACGACTGCTATACCTTGTTTAGGACTTTAAAAAGAAGTACATGCTTGTGCTACCATGACTGTTTCAAAATAGCCCGCCAAAGTCATGCAGGTATAAACTCCGAGGTCGTGTATTGGTTTGAATGAGGAAAACTACGGGAACCAGCACCTTTTGTTAGCAGTGTGATGTGCCCTGAGAAATTTGATTTGATTATTTATCTTTGTTTACAAAATTACATGAGTGATGACATTTTGGAGGAAGAAATATCTTCAGGAAGTCCTGCTTCCTGAAGAATTGTGTGAAAGGTGGAAATAGCACCATTTTTGGAGAAAGCAGCGCAAGGAGTCAAGTTTGGAGAAAGCAGCGCAAGGAGTCAAGTTTGGAGAAAGCAGCGCAAGGAGTCAAGTTTGGAGAAAGCAGCGCAAGGAGTCAAGTTTGGAGAAAGCAGCGCAAGGAGTTAAGTTTGCAGAAAGCAGCGCAGGGAGTTAAGTTTGGAGAAAGCAGCGCAAAGAGATAAGCATTTGGAGAAAGCAGCACCATTTTTGTGTGAGGATTTTATACGCAATGATATTTATAAGTACAAGGTTACAAAGGACTTCGCTGATTTTCGCAGGACATGTGATTAAGGATATTTACATCATGCATCAGCCGTCCAGAACATTGCAAGAACTCTGTTATCTTCAAGAAGAAGAATGCTGGTTCAGTACTAATAAGTTAAATTAATCATTGTGATTGTGTGATTATTTTATAATGTGCATTTGTTGTCATATATTGTACCAATCATATACTACTTTCAATATAAGACTTATATTTTGTTAGCTTAATCAAACAGTGTATTTGTGTTGTGCATTCGTGTGAATTTGGGTAAAAGGTGATTTTGGCCTTGAAGCAGTACGGCTCGTAACAGCAGTCACACATGAGTGAAGTGGATAACCTCTATTGTCATGATTCAAGGAAAACACGTCAGCGTGCACTTTATATCAGCAAAGAAAAACACGTCAGTTTTTAACTCGGTTAGCAAGAGAATATTAACGGTCACATTTCATGGTAATCCTCAGCTCACTGTATGATCCAACTGAATCTGACACCACTGCAGAAAAGGATGGCATCTGTGACTCCCTTGCCGACCATGTTGGAAAGCTGAAGACTGAGAGCGTCATCTAATCATTGGCGACTTCAAGGCGAGATTTGGCTACGATAGTCACATTTCTCATCACACAGTTATTGGGCCTCATTACTTTCAAGATGAAATAACCAATGGAGAGAGGTTATAGTGAATCTCTTCCAGGAATTCCAGCTTCGTCCAGCACAAACAAGATTCCTTCAACCCAGAAGTCGTCTCTGGACATGGAAGCAGTCCGAAGCACATGCTCCAAACACCAGCTGGACCACATCCTCAAGTGGGTGAATACCAATTTCAGATCCTACAATTCTGTAGAGCTTGATTAAGGCCACCGGATCATCGATCATTCTACTCATTACCAGCCTTGGAACCACCAAAGGGTGCCTAAATTCAATGGGAGGAAGCTCCAAGATGCTCCTACAATGAACCGATTTTAGATTAAACTTTCAAATAGATTCAAAGTCCTCCAGGATCAAACACTTCAACACAAACCAAATCACAGTATGGGGTCTTTGAGAAAGCAGTAGAAGAAGTAGCTGAAAAGGTGATTGGTAAATGCAGTCCTTGTGGAATGCCTAGCTGCGTGGCAGATAAGACTCTTCAGCTGAGCATGGATACAGACAAGGCAAAGGAGAGGTACCTCCTTCTAGAACTAGTCAGTCTATAAAGGAATCATAAAGGTTTGGCCACAAAACGATTCACTTATAAACGCATCTATGCACAGTTTCCCCTCGATACACCTGAGCACACAAATTTGTCCAGGCACAGTTAGCCTAGCAATGCATTGTCTCTATATAGTCTGTGTTTACACTACACGGTTGAGTGCATAGCATCATAAGAGCTGTGTGAGCTCCTAGCTGGTGACTAGTGGAAAATACGGCATCTGTGATTGGTTTTTGTCAAAACCCCGAATGTTCCTTGTATCCGATCAGAAGGGTTTTTATATCGAACGATCACTTTCCCCTAAAAACACGTTTAGTCATTACGTTAACAGATGACGTAATTCACATACTGCAGTTACTGTACATTTTCCTATACACAATACACAGTGCTCTCACCAATGACGTGTGACCTCTACAAACTACAAACAGTGAATGTTAGAGGTATAGGTCATTGCCTAGTTAACGTCACTGTGTGAAAAATAACCGGCCAATATATTTTTGTAAAATATAGTTTTGTAACATGTCCTAAATTTTTAGCTAATTTAGATATTTGGAAATATTCGCACTTTGGTGTTTTAGTAAGGCCTGCAAAATTCCCTGCGTAAATCGAATGTAACTTTTAGTGACTATCACTCACTTGTAGACCGCTCTCTTCCGAAGGGCAATAAAGCTAAACCACTTGACGGATATTTTTGTACTTGCTGTCAATCAAGAATAATGTATACATTACATGTAGGCTAAAAACTGAGTAGGTGGGGCATCTGCAAATATTCGTACTTCCCTGATATGTAAATGACAGATAACAGCTCCCATATCTGTCAAATAACTTTGGTCAGTGCAGCGAGTCTTGGGCATAAGTGCAGTCCACCATTCAATGGAGGATAGACTAGACTTTATCGATTGATTTTGCTGGAGTAATTTCCTGTTAACCAGGTTTAAGTACTACAAAGGTCGAATCATGTTTGCTGTGTAGCATATTACTGCACTATGAATGTTTATAGCAAGTCGAGTGTGGTGAATCTGTTAAAAACGGCCTATTCACGCGCAATGTTTGACCAAGATGTAGGTTTAAACGTCAAAACCCCGGTTGATCCTTACAATATTTTGCAAATTTTATGTCATAAAATGAAAGAGCACACTTGTATTGTCCATATAATAGATTCATTGCAATGAGCAATGGCCAATTCTCTTTAAATTGCAAATCTTTTTACTATTTTCGCCTGTTTTGTCGTACGGTTGTAAAGTCAATGAACAATGTCTTTTCCTAAAGAGCGTTTAGAAATTGATATGCATAGAAAAAGCTAAACACCAGCCTAAATGAGTCCTACAAAGCTGATGAACTGCCCACTCTACACAAACAGGTGAAAGACCTAACGTCGCTGATGTGAAATGTGAGTATACCACACTCATCCATGGCATCGCTGGCATCGCTGGAACAGATCTATTGCCAACCCTGGATAACACAAGAAAGCCTCTATTGAAGCTTATTTCCATTAGGGTCCATTTGAACATCGGGACAAGTTGGGAACAGTCAGGGGTTAAGGGTTCATACCACTAAATCCGCCTGTGAAGCGGTTTCCGGTAAAAGTTTATCACGACTATAGTCCCAACTTTGCATAAAAATTGTGCAAAATCGGTACAATATTAACAATTTTAGTGTTGCAAATCGTGTTTTGCTAGAACTTATGAATGTGATCTGAGATCTCCAGGGGTGCAAATTGTGATTTCTTCCTCAGGAGCAAGGTTTTTAGGCTCAAGATTTCCTCAATCATAACCAGACATAAAATATCTTTATTCTTCACTTCGAAAGACGACAATGGTAACATTTGTAACAGAGAGACTCTACATGTTAAGTCTTCGAGCTTTCAAACTAGGGTGGTTCTGATGATGCGCGCGTAGCGCGCAAAAATTCGGTATTTCACACTAGTTTTAGCACATAATGTTGGCGGGACACAGTCTCTTTCCCCTTTACTTTTCCTTCCCCCTCCCGATTTTCTCTTTCATTTTTGTCAGAGTGAGCACATTTTCTCTTTCATATTTGTCAGGGGGCTCTGCCCTGCAGGACATTGCTCAATTGCCTCAAGCCACCCTTTCCAACTTCCCAAATTTCATGTCAGAAAGCACATCTGATCTGATCTTAGTTTAATAGACTTGTTAACAAAGGCTTGGGAGCATAGCGCATTGTGTTTTGTCACCACTCTTCTGTCCAGCATCTCGGAAATCTTTCTGAGCTAGTTGCATTCAGTGAGCAAAATCATGTGTAAAGTCAGCTCTGTGTAGACTAGATTGAGTGAATCAGAGAGTTACCTCTGAACACTGTTATGAAAATACTGTCCATCAAAGTCTCCTAAGCCCTGCAACTAGCAGTTCTGATAATTTTTCCTTGTCAATTCCTCTACCACAATCAATTTATATGTATTGTTTCCCTTTAATTTGTCTCCCTTTAAATCATGCTGGTCAGAAGGAGCCACGCATCCACTTACTGATGTATGTATCTCCATTTCTGCCTTTTAAGTTTTTACCCTCTTAATGTTCATTTGGATCCAATTCCTTACTTTTACAACTTGTTCAGTGCCTTCTTCTTTTTAAATTTATTTCCTCAAGATTTTCCAGGTTGTTTTCTCCTCACTGGCACTTCTGGGTTTTTTTAGTATTGATACACTGAATTTCCTTAATGACTACAATTTTTCCATAAATTCCTAATTGCTGCGTTGTATAAATTTCCTCAGATAGGTGCCCTATTTCCACCTGCATTCACGCATCTTCTTTTCCCCCCTCTTGAATAACATTGAATACCTAGTCTCGTAATGAATTGTAAATGTCCTCAACCATTGCCACCCATTTCTATATTCTAACACAATACCTTCCTCTTTTAAGGCTCTTATTTTTTGAACAATCGTGTGAATTCCTCAAAATTTTGCGCAACCAGTGTCTTGAGATTTACTCTCTTCCATTCAGTAGCTTTACTGCCTCACTACTAAAGTATTAACTTGTTTCTTAGCTGAGATCTGGTTCCCTCTACGTTATCTTCTACCTCACTCCCACTCCTTTTCTTCCTCTCCCCCTCTCACTCTCCTTTCTTTTTATTCTCCCTTCCTCTCTGTTCCTCTATTTTCTGCTCAAGGCATTATTTCCTCAATTTTGACTGTCATTTCCTAGGAGCGGTGCTCCCCGCTCCCGCACAATTTGCATCCCTGGTGATCTCTACTAATTTGAACAGAAAACGCGAAAATTTGAGTGATGTTTACGATGATGAGCGCATGAACACACGAGGTCAAAACGCGGTTAGCAGTCGGACGTAAACACGGGAAAATCGGGCCTTTTTATATAGCGCTATTTTTCTCAAAAAAGTAGACCTAAAATATGGTGTCATTTTCAGATATGTTATGCAGAATTTTGTTCTGATTAAGATGATATCAAATATATATTTCAAAGTAAGACGTAACTCGACTTATAGCCTAAAACGTGACCCCTATTTTGCACGTAAAGTCTATGGAAAGCTATTTTGTGGCATGTACCCTTAACACCCTACTCTTTTCGAAGCTGCCTGCGAGATACAGGCGTGGCTCTTTTTACACGGGACCGACGGCTTAACGTCCGCTCCGAAAGACGGAGTAAGCATAGGACCTGCACTTTGGCTCGTTTTTTGCAGGTTTACATGGTCCAATAATCACAAGATGACTGACATGTGGTAACAAAGGAAGCAGTCACTGCAATTTGATTATGTCCCATATGATTGGCCATTCAAGACACCCCTGTGAATATACTATAGCGGCCTTTTCAAAATATAATACCTGTTTGCTTGACTGTATTGACAATACCCGGGAACAATACACACAGTATATGCATTGGACACACTTTTTACAATAAGCATGATAAGTGATGATGTGACCTCCAGATTTATACATCGTTCGTCTCGCACACTGACAACATTTGATTGACTGGACTGTAGGCTACTGCGCCGTGATTACGGTGAAGGACACCGGTTCAAATCCTTTGTTTGGAGCCAATCGATAAAAGCATGCAGGGCTTCTATACCCATGTACAGTTTATCCCTACATAACCTATGTCTTGAATACGCTGGCAAAGTTATGTAATAATCGGATTAATACTATATAGCAGTAGGTAAAAACAAGTTTTGAATAATCCGCGCTATAAAGTCCCATTCAGTGATCCCAGCGAAAGTTAAAAAAATCAAATTGTTACGTTTATACATTTTTTGATGAAAACAAATGGCAAAAAACGAAACAGGAAAACGACAGTATTGACGAAGTTGAAGCCCCATTCAAATACATGTAGCTAATTTATATACTGTCAGTACCGGTATATAAATTACAGACTCACGTAAATGCATTATTTTTTGTCTTAGACACACGGTTTTCGGCTGAACCACTGCACTAGCAAGCTATGTTAGCACATCTATGACAATGACGAAAGGTACAAAATCAGCCATAGGCCTTTAGATAGCAGAAGACACAAAAGTGGTGTTTTATGACCTTTGACATTCTTTTGTGGCGAGTGACATGGTCCTTCAATTCACGCCGAGTGTCCTTGACAGGTTTGACTATGCTTCAGTGGTCATGAAAGAATTCAAAAGATAACCTCTGCCCCAATAATCCCAAGCAATTGTCTGAAACTGCTCCTCGGATCAAAAGAACTCAGTCCTCAAATGATAGTCATAATAATGTCCAAAATATAAAATTACTGACTATCATTGAAGACTGAGTTCCGCAGTCTAGTATCCAAAATCTGAATTTTGATGATTTTTACGATCGTCGGGATGAACAAAAATCAAAAAAACCTGAATGGGCCTTTAGTTCCCTCTCCTTACCCTTATAAGAAAAATAAAGAAAGAAAACAAGAAAAGAAAATTAACCAAATTAAGGGATCTGGAATGAGCGTTTTGAGCGTTTCGATAGTATTTTTGTGGGACATGAGAGCACATCAGACATATCGAATTGCATTCTGAATACGAAGAATGTCTTTCTGATATCAAATAAATTTCATTGTTTGAAATTCACGATATAATACAAATGTTATGACAAATTATTAAAATTTGATATTTTTCACATTTTGATAAATAACAGTCCTCGAAGTAAATATCATAAATCTAATGTTATATTCTTAAACAGTCCCTGGCATGATACCATACATGTATAGGCCTATGTTTAGTAAATTTGTCTGCTTTATCTGTTTTGTGCTGTTTAGGCAAATAGTTAAACATAATTTCCATAAAATGTAAGCTTTTACTGTCAGCTAGATATGTCCCCTTTTAATTTTGAGCAGAACAAGTGAGGTAAAGCAAAGAAAATTGAAATGTACTACTACTAGCGCCAATGAATGTTATAAGATTGTAAAACGGTACGATCCTCTGGGTGTGTGTGGGGGTGTGTGGGGGGTGTGTGCGTATGTGTGTCCTGCACGCGCATTTTTTTCTGCAACTATAACGGGACGCAATACGATACCGGTATGTTATAAGAATCAAACTTACAAGAAAGATGGCTCTTGTCAAATCCTACAATTCTGTCAGAGAAAATATGCATATTTGCATTAAATTTTTAATTAATTGACATAATTGAGTAATTAATAAATATTTATATTTAATGATTTACCATAATTCCAAATATGTCAAACAATATGTCAAATTAAAGCTAATGAAATGCTTTATAAATTGGTCAGAGCGCATTTTGCAGAATGCATTTAGTACTTTAGTTACATGATTCCAAACATTCTATTCCAATTTTTTGCTATACACGCATAGGAGCTGTACTTTTAAAATCCGCGCCTAATCAATAATAATAGTCTTTCACTCCATTGTCAAAGTACTGTGCTCCCTGTAGCTGTAGCATTATGGAGTGACCATGTCCTAGAGTGTGATGGTTTTGTAGCAGATGACAGTGCTCATTCAAGCCTGTCAATGTCAGTTAGTAGCCACTTGCTGAATGGATGGCCATGATCAGCTATCAAAGAGATGCCTTGTGCAGCTGCCAATCTCAGTAGAGGTTTGATAACATTTTGTTAAAAACCCAAATGTGATATAAGGACAAAGCTGTGCATGTTGGTACTTAATTGTTTGGATTCTTACGTTGAAATTCCCTTGTATTAGTATTTTTATGTGTAGTGTATAGTGGTCATAAATTATATAGCTTTTAAATTTTGGGCATTTTTGCTCTGTTGCACTGAACCATTATGGAATTTGAGCAAATCAATTACCGACACAAGCAGGTATACAGTGTATTATTTTATTTTTATTTCGTATCTCAGGAGCACAGCTCACTTGGTAAGGCATCAGAATTTGGTACACTAGCGCTTCGAACTTTAAATCGGAAGGTGGTGAGTTCGAGCCTCATCACGGTCACATTAATTTTATATACCAAATATTGTTCGAACTTTTCATATTTGTTTTTCTTTTATTGTTTCTTTTCTTTGTCTTTTTTTTTCTTGTTTTCTTTATTTTTTTCTTTATTTTTCTTTGATCCATATTGCCAGTGTAAGGAGAGGATGGAACTCACGGCCCATTCAGTGATTTTTTTTCATCCGGACGATCGTAAAAATCATCAAAATTCAGATTTTGTACAAGACTGCGGAACTCAGTCTTCAATGATATAGTCAGTAATAATCTTTTGGTCATTATATGACCATGGAGGTATATAAATAAATGGAGAATGATCTAGCCAAGCATCTTTTGTACTACGTTGGTTATGACCAATTATTGTTGAATAGGCAATTTCAGGGGATATTGATTATGCTAAGCTGATTACATTGTTAAGTCTGTTTCACTGGTCATTTATTTCAATGGGGTGCTAAATGCAGTTACTTATAATGTTTATTGGAAAGTGCTCATGTTTCAGAAAATTTGATATCAAAATGTCATTTTCGCCAAAAATTGCATTGAAATCAGTCTTTTTGAATAAAATAAACACCCTATCTGTAGGCCTATATCTGTGGTCATATATTGTGACCCCCTACATTTTGGTAATGATTCTTGAAAAATTAAATTAGGCTATGACCCCCTATTTTTCTTTCCAAAAAGTTATGACCCCCCCCCTATAGGCCTATTTGGAACCCCTCCAAAGAAAAATGATGGCCCCTAATAATATTAATAATCATTTAGGCCTAAATACTGATAATTATTTATTATAAAATGAGAAGTTTAATTATGATGAAAAGATTTTACCTGAATTCCGAAGTACTTCCGGTAAATTTTACTCGCTCTTAACTCAATTGGCCCAAATTGGCCCAACATAATTTTTTCAAAATCGGAAGGTAAAAACGTTTTGCTTTCATTTGCACTATATTTGAACTCCCTCAGACCCCCTTAAAAGCTTAATATATGAACATGAAAACTAAGCATATTTGTAAAGTTACGGCACAACTAGTGTAGAAAACAGTTTCATAACTTGAGAACAGAACATCCAAATTTCATCGGGTTTTCGCACAATCATACATTGAAACTATAAGCTATCAAAACTGGCGACTTTGAACAGCTAATTGACTAGCTGACGTCATTATACAGTCTCTTTTACAAGCCTTCCGGTACGGGTCAATGTAGGGTCAATTCCTATGAGGAAATTTTGGGAGTGACGATCAATGAACCATGGTAGAGTCTCATAACCATCGTGGAGATCAATAGCTTGGCTGAAGTGGCTAGTCATTCAAGTTTGGTGACTCATTGAATAGAGGTAATAGGATAATCTCCACTTAAGAGATTAGAATTCTGGCGATCATTCTCCATTTATTTATATACCTCCATGATATGACTATCATCATTTGACGACTGAGTTCTTATGATACATCATCCGAAGAGCAGTTTCAGACAATTGCTTGGGATTGTTGGGGCAGAGGTTATCTTTTGAATTCTTTCATGACCACCGAAGCAGAGTTAAACCTGTCAAGGACACTCGGCGTGAATTGAACTGACCATGTCACTCGCCACAAAAAAAGAATGTCAAAGGTCATAAAACATCAACTTGGTGTCTTCTGCTAGTGGTTCAGCCCTACGCCGTGTAGGCCTATTTAAGACAAAAATAATGCATTTACGTGAATCTGTAATTTATATACTGACAGTATATATAAATTAGCTACATGTATTTGAATGGGACTTCAACTTCGTCAATACTGCCGTTTTCTTGGGTTTTGTACCAATTTTTTTCATTAAATTTTTTTATAAAAGTAACAATTTGATTTTTTTTTCACTTTCGTTGGTATCACTGAATGGGGCTTTGCAACGCGATATATTCAAAACTTGTATTCACCTACTGTTATAGCATTAATCCGATTATTACACAACCTCACCAGCGTATTCAAGATATCCAATGCAAATAATCACCTAGATTATGACGTATCATACCGTAAATTTGGCGGAGTACTCAAATTCATTCAACAAAAGCATGATTACAAGCTATTGCAATCTACCGCGACAGCTCGTCTCACACACATAACAAATGCACAAATACGATCAAATAGGTTGACGACAACGTTTGATTGAATGCACTGCATTGTGCCATGATTACGGTGAAGGACACCGGTTCAATTCCTTTGTATGGAGCCAATCAATAATTTCACGCACATCCTCTATTATTGCCCAATTATTGCCCGGGATGATTGCACACTGTAAAACAGCTATTGTTATAATGTTTGATGAAATCGTGTTTAACTACCGTATTTGCTTAAGAAGGGGCACAATACAGATAAAGCAGACAGATTGACTACATGTGGTACATGTATATACATATTAATATAGGGAATGTGTGTGAGTCGAGTATTACCTAATTATAATAGGGGCGTATCCAAAAATGAATTCACGCCCCTTTCAAATGTCGAGCCAAAGTGCAGGCCCTATGCTGGAGTACTTGCATGATTCATTCACCCAATTCTAAATGAACCATGGGGAGAGCGGAAGTCTGAATTTAATCTACAGAATGTTGCCAATTACTTTCAGACATTCCCCCCCCCCCCAGCAAATCTCCAGCGCTGATAATTGAACTCAGGACCTCATACACTAAAGCCATTCAATGAAGAACAGTTGAAAATGACGGCCATCTTGCAAAAATAAACCAGAATTGTTCAGTGTTACTATATCTATATTACCATATATTTTAGAACAATCAGAAAACGGACTTCTACTGCGCCTTATTATTACAGTACTTAAACAGATACGAAAAGGGAGTGAAATTAGCACCGTATTGAATACCTAGAAGATGCAAAAAGTTGCAATTTTACTCAGTGGCAGCCATTTTGAATTTGGCCATCTTGGAAAGAAATTATTTTGGCCCTTACTCCAGATTTGTTTGGCACATCAAAAGCTACAACTGAGCCACATTCGGTGCTTTTTCGGAAAAAATGCACAATAGTTTCACGCATCAGCAGCAGCACTATAATGGACAATATTCATAACAGCTCCTCATTTTAGCTCCTCTCTACCCTATTTTGGGGTAGAGATATGCACTAAGTCGGTGGTCTAAGATATGGCCCATTGTGTAAAATAGTCCTAAAACCGCTTGTGCCACTTTCGTGTCTTTATGCAGCAAAGGTTGAGTTGAACCATGAACCATCTGGTCGGTGCTCTTAAGATGGGTAATTTTAAACAATGGAGTATCTGAATTTATGATATAAATATCATATTATTTATTTCCTAGCGTTTGGACCCATAAGAAAGGTAACATGTAAAGTGTGAACTGGTCAAGGCATTCCAATTTTATAATGTGAAATATCGTTCAAAATTCTTTTTATTTTCTTTATTATTTTTTACCTTTTTCAGTTGTATCTTGAAATATGCACGTACCGTCTCAAAGTCCCCAGTTTTGATGAGCTGCATACAAAAATACCTAAAATCTTGTGTATTAATACATTCTCCCAGGAACCAGCTATTCTACCACCTCTGGTAACTTCAACTTCTGCTTGGTTTTCAAATTTGTCATCTTCGTCGTCAATTGTCTTCTATGTGTGACCCAACACCTTATATTTGATCATTGACATCACTCTTATCATCTTGGTCACTATTGTTGTCACCTTCACTGTCTCAGTGTCATTATGATTAAATAGTGAAATCAGTCTACAAAGAGAGTTAAAGTGACAACAAAAAAACATTTCAGTCTATTTTTCAATCTATTTAGATTGTTTCCTTCCTATCATCGTTAAAAGATTGATATATTTCAATCGGCCAATTTAAGTGCATCATTTCCACTGCGGTCATTTCATTATAATCCTCGTTCATTTCTTCAGTTTCGTCACTTTGAGTTTCACTATCTCCATCTAGACTATATACTTCTTCCACATCATTGATAAGTTCACCTCTCAGAACATGCCTTCTATGATCACCCCCTTTCCCCCCTTTTTGTTGTTGTTGTTGTTGTTGTTCTTGCTTGCATATTTTGTTCATCAAGGTATTTGTTAAGTTCAGCTACACGAAGAGAGTTGAGAGAATGTGTCTGCTCATAGTCCCCATATCTAAAGTTGTTCTCTTTGATTGCGGTTAACTACATGTTGGTTTTGCGAATTGCTGCTTTGCACTTGAGTGGTAGATGGCACACATACTGGTGCATATAATCTGACTTAAGAAACCCTACTCTCACATACCCCTGCCACACATAGTGGTCGAGGCTTGAACCGAATTGTATAGCTGTCAAAATTCTGATAACTGAATTGCAGGGCTGAATTGTAACTTTTATGATGAGCGCCCTCTATAAATAACCCAATTGAACGTAAGTAACGAGTAATTGATGCAAACAGATGAGTTAAATATCGCGAGTTCTAATATTGTCTATACCCTATCGAGACGAGTTCGAGCAATGATTTTCGTTGTTTGAAATTTGAATATAATTCTTGACAGCTTCAAAGTTTGTTTTCAGCATTAGGACTATTGCAATTTTTTTTCTCCATTCATTTTCAATAATAGCCCTACCTGGGATATGAAACCCTCAAATCCTACATGATTTTTTTTAGGGGGGGGTGCTGTTTTGGTAAAATCCATGAATGGATTGTCTTTTACTCCCAGAATATTAAACTTTCTCAGAAAAAAAAGTAATCGATAAAGTTGATATTTTAAAACCAAAATGGCAAATATGACGTTTGAACTGGAACATGTGCGCATCAAGAAGACCTGAATTTTAAGTTTAAAGCTGTAGGCCTATGATAGGGTAATTTGGTCACAAACACGCATTTACATCAATGCCGGGGAGGAGAAATAAGATTGCAAAAACCATCCCATCTTCAATATTGGGGAGTAAATTGGGGAATTGATTTGCAGTAATGCTGATCTGGGAAGCGCATATACCGTACTCTTCCCAGATGCTGATGATCTTGAAACCCCGGCTTAAAACAGGCACCGTGCCAGAACACTTTTTTATGCCTACTCCAGGAAGGGGGTGTGGAAACAGTGGCAGTAGCGTAGCCAGCGGGGGGGCGGGGGGGCAGAGTACCCCCCCTGACAAAAAAAATGAAAGAAAAAAGTGCCCCTCTGACAAAAAATAAAAAAAAAGGGAAAATCAGGAGGGCAAAGGAAAAGAAAAGGGGCAAGGAGCCCTTTTCTACCAAAATTCAGCCCGAAAATACACATTTTTTTCCGCGCTACGCGCGCATATTGCAAAGATTAAGACTTTCTATCCTGATAATGGTCAAAAATAATGTAAAATACCATTTTTTTGCGCGCTACGCGAGCACATCGTCCCAATAAAGCCGTTTGTCTCTATGTGTTATATGCTGCAACTTCAAATTTTATTTTGCCCCCACCCCCCTGACCAAGAAAGCTGCCTACGCCCCTGAACAGTGGCGTAGCTGCCGGGGACATGGGGGGAATTGCCCCCCTGGCAAAAATTACCTATTTGGGCCCCCGCCTATTTGGGCCCGCCCCCTAGCGCAAGGAAAAAAGAGGAAAAAGGAGGAAAAAGGAAAGAGGAAAAAAAGAGGAGAGAGAGGGAGAGGAGGGGCAAAGAGATGGTGAATTCATATGATATGCAATACCATACGATTATTATCAATAAGCCTGGCAAAAATTATCTATTTGGGCCCCCCCCCCCCCAAGTGCAGGGAAATTTGGTGGATTTGGGCCCCTGCCCCATACAGGCTTCCCCCCCCCTGAAAAATCCCAGCTACGCCGCTGTGTGGAAAGTATGCACATTTGCAATTGAGTAACTAGACATTTTCATTTGGGGGTGGGCAAGTGGGGAAACATAATAATGATGATGAAGGGACCGGCATGGCATCGTTCATGCTGTTGTAAGCGTATCGCGATCCTCGTCGCACTGGGCGACACGTGGGGGGGTAGGGGTCTGAGAGAGGAGTCTCAGGAGACCTGCTTCAAATGTGTCCCCGGAAAAGTCGGCATAGATTTCTTTTTGGGATTGGGTTGGTAAAATTGTCTTGAAGTAGGCCTACAGTGAATCCAGCACCTTTTGGCGACAAAAGAAGTTTATGATACAGCACGAAGAATTTTGGCATATTGAAGCTAAAGTGCGCAAAATATTTTTTTAGGTTAAAATGACCAATGAGGTTAATTAAAAAAAATTAAGCCTACTTTACCTTTTTCATGGGGGAGTAGGCGGGACGGGTTCAAATCGCCCCCCCTCGCTAGTTACGCCACCCTGCAGTTTGGTGCATATTATCAGGATTTTTCGTAACTTTGGGTCGCAATTTTATAGGAAAACTGGTTTAGAGATGGGGTGTTTTTCGAAATTTCTTCGAGAAATTTGCACCAAAAATGGTCAAAAAATGCTGTATTTTCAAAAAAATCATAAAAAAGCCTGATTTTCGCCCAAATTTCAAATATTTTTGGTGAAGTTTGTCAAAATTCAAAAAAAAAATAAAAAAACGGCTCCTAGATATTTTTATCTAGTTTTTAAAAATTAATAAAAAAAAAAAATTGGCCCAAGAATTTTTTTGTTACGTTGCACGAAAAAGAAGTGGGCCAAAAACCGTTTTTTTGGGGATTTTGGGCCAAAAATGACATTTGGCCCAAATTTGACCTCACAAATGAACTTTGCCATTCTAAATATGTATACTTTTATATACTTTACACCAACAATTTAGCAGTTTATATGAGGTCCGAAAGTTTCCATAATTCCAGGGTCCTCAGACCAACCTTTTAAAAACTCGAAATCTAAAACTCAACATAAAGCGCAGCAATCTGAAAATTCAGAAGTGCACCTGAAGTGCACGGTAAAATGTTCACTTTCCGGAAGTAAACTTGTGACCGTAAAGTTTGTTTTGCCTTACTTGGTAACTTTTCAATCGAAGGTTTCGTACTCAAAACCATACAATTAGCTGTGTTGAAGTTGTATTTGGGTAAGTATATACATGGCCCCTATAACTGAGCAATTAATTCTTTACGTGACAGTCATTTTTGAAGGTATAACATCACTGAACATGACAAGTCACATTCATGCATTGCGTACACAGTGCCGTGATACACGCCGCACTGTTTAGGGACCGTTCATTATTTCTACCGGAGGGGGGGCCGGGAGCAGACAGAAAGTCACTGCCGAATTCTATATGACCCCCCCTTCTCCGATAATAAAAACCATATGACCCCCCCTCCAAGCCACATGAAAATCATATGACCCCCCCCCCCCCCCACCAACCAAAATAGAAAGTATTGCTGCATGCTGCAGAGGAGTGGGGTCTTTGTAATTTTGGTTACAGGGATGTGCCACACAGACCTTTGAATGCTGACTTTCTCGCATCTGTACCATTTTTCATCACCATGTACATGTAGCAGTGATGTCAGTGTGCATTTCATTTATAGGCACAGCTTCAAGTAGCTAGTGGACACTTAAAGCGCTGAAGTATGCACATGCGCAATGACGCGCAATAGATGCGCACATGGATCAGCTGCCTCAACGCATCACGTCAATGCCACATATCAGACTGAAAAATTAGGAATAAAAAGTAAAATAAAAAGTAGTGACATCTTACCATAAATCAGTGATGTACAGTGGCATAGATTTCTTTTTGACCTGGGGGGCAGAGTTGGAAAAAAGTATAGTGAATCCAGCACCTTTTGGTGGCAAAATAAGTTTATGGTTCAAATGCGCGCAAAGCGCTCGAAAAAATTTTGATATTTTAAAGCTAAACTGATGAAATATGGTGCAAAAGAGGAATAAATGCGCGCGAAGCGTGCGGAAATTTGCACTTTTAGGGCTAAAATGGGCAAATATGTGGTCAGAAACCTATATTCAGGCGTCAACATTGGGGGGGGGGATGATTGTATGGAGCATCCCCCCTGGCAAAATATTGGGGGGATCTACGCCTATGTTGATGTATCAATTGGACTCAAGTCCACTTTTTTCCGGACTCGGACACCAACAGACTCGGTTCGACTCATTATTATGTTTTCAGAATCTTGCTTCCTATACCTCTCCACACAGTTTAAAACGTCAAAAAAATAGCATATTGGATGCATTTCAATCCAATTTTAGCGCCACCTGGATCCCAATCCCCCGTGATTTTTAAAATCACCGATTTTGCCGCCAATTTTAACGTATTGCAAACAGCAACGACCGTATGTGAGACTAGCGAACATAAACGCACTGAATGAGACTATTCATTCATGAACTCGATTTTGTTTACTTTGCTGTCAAACCGGGAGAATTTGATTTTCTACGACGCTGAAAGAGATGTTTAATTTCATGATTCTAGGCTTGAAAATCAACGTTGTGGTGTACTAAATGCATGTTTCAGCTGCTAAGAAATGAAGAAATTAATGTTGTTTGCCGTTTATCTGTACGAAAAGTACAAAAAAAAGCAGTAAAAACGGTGCTTAACAACCACGTAAAAGCTGCAGAATTCGGCACTCTCATGCCTCGGACATCGAAAATTATCATATTTTCTGACCTAACCAGAGGATTTATACCTGCCAAATGTCACTTTTGTAACTAATTGAAGACTCTGCAAGGTTTGAATGATGTTAGCACAGACACGGTAGGGTTTTAGATAAGCTTATGAAATCGGCAAATATAGCTCTAGTCCACCCAACTGCACTGCACTGGCTCTTGCACAGTTGCACTGCAGAGCTCTGCAGGCTTGCACTCTGTATTTTGTAGCTTAAGTTAAGCTTTACTTTATCAGTTTATTGCCTATCAAATATTATTATAAACACTTTATTACTTCATATTTTCAACCCTCATAATTCAATTATATCATTTCAAGCAACTTACTTAACGACTCGGAACGAGTACGTAACTTCATGAGACATAGGGATTTTCCCCCATTTTTTTCCCTCTAGTGTTGGTAGGCAATCTCTGGGAAGTGCAGATTAGTAAATAATTTGAGTGAAATGTATTTTACAATACGTTCTAAAGGATTTTGAGACTTACGAAGCGCTTCTGAATCGTCATAAATTTTGGTGAAATGAATCCCGCTTATGTAAATGTTACGGAAACTTGTGGAATTCGAAGTGGGGCCAAAAAGTCCGAATAGGACAAAAAAAATTCAAAAATTCTTTTTTCAATTTTTTTTTTTTTGCTCTAGGCATGTAAGATCAGTCGATTTTGACCTCCCCCCCAAATTTTTTTTTTTTTTTTAATCTAAAAAAACCAATTACTGAAAAAAAAATTTAATTTTGTCTTAAAATAAAGATTCTGAAAACATAATAATGATAAAATTGGATGGTTTATTTCACCCAATGCAAAATTTATTGGTCTCGCTATGAGTTTTAAAACATTGGACTCGACTACGTCTCAAGTCCAATATTTTAAAACTCATAGCTCAACCAATAAATTTGTGCATTGGGTTCAAACCATCCAATTTTATATCAAACTTGGACACAGAAGGTCCAATTAATAGATCCATAAAATGTGAAATGATTATCTAAAAATGTCAAAATAGATCTCAAATGTGATTCAAAATTTGTTGTCATAATGATGATGATGATGTTATTTTTCTATAATGTATTTGAATACATTGCCCAAGTTTACTGTCATGGTGGTTTAGGCGAGTCTTTGTAGTTTAACTAGGGTATGGAAATGACACCTGTGTGGGGTGGGGTTTGATAGTAAAAGAACAAAGAAGAGTCTGACCACAGCATTACTGTGCAGCTTGCAATTCTCTATTACGAAAATGGGAGGGTACATGTATATTTATGAAATATGGTTCAAAATTCTCTTAAATTTGTATTCTACATTTGGCAAATTAGAAGCAAAATCTAGAATTTTTCTCCATTTTTTGGAATGTTTTACCCAATGACCCATTTTTTCAAAATGTTATAATAAATTACTTACTTTTGGTGCAAATTTATGTCAATTCACACCGTGGCAGGTGAAAAACAGGTGAGGCCCGACTTAAGTCCAGACTAGGACCAAAGTGTCGGCCGACATGCAAAGCGCAAATTTAATGGTCAGGGGTCCAGGGGCAATGTTCCAGATGGGGTCCAGGGGCGAAGCCCCGAAGCTCTAGGATTTTTGAGATGCAAAACCATCTGACCCCCCTTTCAATAACTAAAAACCATCTGACCCCCCTTTTTGCCTGACAAAAACCATCTGACCCCCCATGTATTCTCCGGCCCCCCCTCCGTGGAAATAATGAACGGTCCTTACTGTTTATTTGGGGAGGATGTCAATATTGTCATCCTCATCGCCTCAACTTGCTCACGACCACACTGTGTAGTTATGTATGTAAATGATAATTTTCACCACTAAATCATCTTGTATATTAAATTCCCTGCAATACCCTGTACGTGATATTGTGATAATAACTTACTTATCTCTCTTTTGCAATACTGGTGTCATAGCCCGAGCCGGGACAATTTCAATTGTCCTCCGTAGGAAGGTCTGAGGCTCCTGCCTATCTGGTGCAGGGTACACAGTATTGAATTTTATTAACTATTATATCACTTCTTACCATTCCTCACGTGAACATTTTAAGACTGTAAAATGACCAAATTTGTGACTGTACGATCGTCACCATAACAAATAAATGTCTCATAGATAGAGTAGGTATGCTAGGTGAATTCAAATTTGCCATCAAACTGCATCATTTTATATATCAAATTAAAGCCCTTGAGTAAACAAAGCCAAAAATGAAAACCTTTGTTTCATAGCACTTTCCGTAGCAAAGTTACATCTTGTCAAAGATTGACTTTCATCAATCCAAGCCTCGAATTTCGTTATTTTTAGGGCAGGCCAACTTGGCCTTGGCTATTTAACATTTTAGGGGGCACCGAGGCCATCATGCCAGGGCACCAAGGCCAAAGCAAATTTCGTTATTTTTAGGGCAGGCCAACTTGGCCTAGGCTATTTAACATTTTAGGGGCACCGAGGCCATGATTTATTTATTTCATATATTTATTCGCTCATCCATCCATCCACCATTATTTCTTCTTTCTTTATTTATTTCATGATTCATTCATTTATTTATATATATATATATTTATTTATTTATTTCATGATTCATTCAGTGAAATATGAGTATGTAAATAAACAGAAACAAACACCTGGGAGGTGCAGTGATACAGTCAAACTTTTACCTGTTATTAGAATGATAATACAGCTTCAATTTCCATATTCGTTCCAGGTTCGTTATTAGAATACATTCAGGCATGAAAATGTCAGCGTTTTTATTTTCCAGCATTTTTTTTAACGCTGAAAAAACACGGAAGGAAAAAAAATCACGCAAAAATACGTAAAATAAATCTCCGATACACAAATTGCAGGATGTCACAGGATCTCTACCTGTTGCAGAACGATCGAAAAACGTATTTGCCAACCCCGCTAAGGAGACACGTGTTAGGCGCTTTTCGTCAGCAAGGAACATGCCCGATGAACTTTGTTGTGTGCAGCCTGCAGCGCATTTGCTGCGCTTGTGCGGCAAAGATCTGGCAACTCCGTTGTGATTTCGCTTGCGGGCGAGGAAGCTGGAGGAAACGACACGTGTGATCATAATGATTGAGTGTAACCTGCGATTGTATGAAAGCTTAAGCTTTACAGTCAATTGTGATACAAAATAAAAAGGGCTACTTTTAAATTGGTTCCACTTCCGGAATCGAGAGCATTTTTTGTTCCCGACCGAGACTCGATCCCAAATGCTACTGGCCACTGCAAAATTAGGGCAAGGCCATTGTGGCCGCGTAAAGTTCTTGTTTTTCAGGGCATTAAGGCCAAATGAAAGGGCACCGCGGCAATGGCCGCGGTGGCCGCCGCGAAATTCGAGCACTGCCATCAAACAATGTCAAAAAGATTCAGCTAGCAAAATTCCCCAAAACGGCATTTCGGGGTGTTTCTAGATCTTAGTCTCATGATGATAGCAGCTTTTTTTAATGGAACTGCTATCAAAATCCCTCTAAAATTCCATGTGCGAGTGACTTACCACCATAAAAAATCATATATTTGGGTCAAGTGAAGTATAGAAAACATATTTATGTAGGTTTCTTTCTTCAGCCAGTTGTTTTAAATTTCTATTTAAAAATGCATCAATTGACATTGTCGGCGAATTTGGCTGACTAGCAAATGTGTTTGCCTGGCATACCTACATAGAGATAACATGGTGGGTGGCGAAGAAAGTGAAATGCATATTTATTGAAGAAAAGAGATCAGGAAGTCTTCATCTTATTTTTAAGTGATTACACAAAACTGAACATGTGCACGAGTACATTTATGAATGAACCTTTGAAAATCATAAAAATGCAAATTGAGTTCAGTGCGGCTGCCTCCATGTCCCCCAGTTTGTGCAATAGTATGGAGGTCATATATATGGCCCTATGGTGAGGAAGGAACCACTAGTCTAGGGCCATGATGTGTCAGGCTAAAGGCACGTCCCAAACCCAGTTGTAGTAACTACAAATTTCAAACGTTTGAGGACGTGTTCTCAAGCTGTAGTTCTCAAGTTTGTTTGAAACAGTATTTTCTTGTATCTTGGCCCAGATAGCAGGATTGTTGGTCGATTTGATGTATTTTAAAAATTTGAAATAAAAATTAGTTCATAGATGCGCTAAAAATGTCATTAAAATATTAAAAATAGCTGTTCAACATTTGACAAAAAATATACTGTAGCAGGCTTGAAATAGTCTAACCTTGCTTGGATGCAGTAAGCGGTGTTTTTACGGGTAATTTTATTACTTGAACGCGGAGCACGCACGATGCAGCCTGTAGAAATTGCGGTAGTGTCCCAGGCCTACGCAATGATTTCTGTACATATTTCATTGGTAAAGTGGAAACAATTCATGTTGATGTTGATGCTGTACATACTACCTCATCAAATACTTTTCTCTCGATGCACATTGCAGTGCTCTGTTGATAAATTTGAAGCTGTGTCTGAAGAAGAATTATCAAAAATAATAACGCAGTGGCCCTCCAAGTCTTGTGACCTAGACCCCCTCCTGACCTGGTTGTTAAAGAAACATCTCCATATCTTTCTCCCTATTTTCACCAAGATTGTCAATACCTCCCTCCTTTCTAGCTGCTTTCCTGCTGAGCTGCGTAGGGCTACCAACACGCCTGTACTGAAAAAGGTGTCTCTTGAAAAACAGCTGCTCTCTAATTACCGGCCTATGTCCAATCTGGCCTTTGTTGGTAAACTGATTGAGAAGGTTGTCTCTACTCAGCAGGGGTAGTGTGAGCTCAAAAATGTTCAGGGTCTACAGTTGATTTTTTCTGGACCCTAAGCCCTCCAAAAACCCAAATTTAAGGGGTCCAGTGAGAATCTAAGGGGTCTGATCTGAAGTTCCTGCTTCTTACATTAGAGATGGTTGACCTTAATGACCTGTTCACCTGTGACCTGTGCATGCGCAATACGTGGTAACTTGTTACGGGTGATGATCGGACCGATTATTTTCATGATTTTTGAACGCTCTATTTGGAAGATTCCTTAGGTTTTCTGTGTCATAATTGGTTCCTTTTTTGTATCGACAATGACAAATTACATGATAAACGCTTCCATGCTTCATAAAATTTAAGGGGTTCATGAAGTTTTGATCGGACCTGTTGGTCAGGTTCAACTTGTAATTTAAGGGGTACAAAACAAAAAGTAAGGGGTCCTGGATGCACATACGCACAAGAATGCGACCCCTGCTGCTCAGGTCACCAAGTATGTCGAGTGCAATAAACTGGTTGAGCCATTGCAGTCAGCGTATCGGGCTGCTCAAAGTACTGAGACCGCACTCCTTTCTGTTCATAATACTATTCTCAGATCCATCGATGACAACATAGGCTTGGGCATCGTCAGTCTTTCGCATATTGCATATCGCGGCCAAAAGCATATCGCGATATCGCCATCTGACGATATTTGTATCCATACATGCATGATCAGAAGTTCACTGTTATACAGGTGCAAAACGGCCCGGCAATCAGTGAAGCAACAACTTGAACAAGAATACAAGTAAACAGGTACAAAACATACTTATTCAATCCACTGCCATCGTTCAAAACAGCTTCTTTATATCCAAAACGTTATTAAAACCAGTACACCTGCCATATTTGCAAGTGCAATCAACAGTACTTCCGAGATTTCACCACAAACGCCGCCATTTATATTGTGCACGAACAGTTGGCTGTGGACAAAAGCTGGATGGGAGACCCAAGTATAAGTATATCGCCTGTCACTTTTTCTACATATCGTCATCGTGATAAGGATTTAATATCGCGATATATCGCAGGGCGCGATATCGCCCAACGCTATGACAACAGGGCTGTCTTTGTAGTTCTACTTGACTTGACTGCCACGTTTGATATGGTGGATCACCGTATTCTGTTGCAGCGGTTGAGCCGAGAATTTAGCATCATTGGTGATGCCCATAGAGTGTTCCAGTCCTACCTCGACAATCGCAGTAGTCTGGTCTTTGTGGCTTATGGGTCCCCAGGGATCGGTTATTGGCCCGATTTTGTTATACTCATACCATCGGTGACATTATGTGTGGTCATGGCCTCCAATATCACCTCTATGCCGATGATGTTCAGCTGATTTAAATCACCTTCAGGCTGAAGCTAAGTATGACCAAGACGTGAGTTTTTTTCTGCTTCTTCCGATTATCACTACATTAATCTCAAACATCTCTCCCTTTATTTGGATGGGCTGGAGATCCCCTGTATCTCCATTCATAAAGAATTTAGGGGTCATCTTTGATCATGACATGGAGATGTCCAGTTATGTTGTGCATCTGTCTAAAACTTTGAATTGGCAGATTGACAATACCTGGAGGATTAGGCGGTTCCTCAGTTTTGATGTGTATACCAATGCGCAAATTTTGAACCAATTCCTTGCTTAGGGTGTTTTATTTGAGTAAAATCCTTGTTTCTAAGGTTTGACCTTGACCTAAGGCATCGGCACGGGTGGATCACTCTCTGCCTTGCCATCTGTGTCATGATGCTTTGCCAGGTTGTTCTTTGTTTTGCTAGCCTTCCAGCTTCCACCAGGGATGTCAAGTTAATAATGGTTGAGAAGTCTGTCTTGATGCAATCCATCCATCTCTTTGCAGGTCTTCCTTTTGGTTGTTATGGAAGTATGCTTGCTTCCAGGAGGATTTTTGGATATCTTGTGTTTGGTATTCTTTGGCTGTGTCCAAAGCGGGGTCCAAAGAATCGCAGTCGCTTCTGAGTAAAAGATTGTGTGGTTCATATCTAGAGATTGGCGGATGGTTGAGTTTCTAATTTTGTCTAGTCGAGATACTCCCAGCATTTTTCTCAGACACAGCAGACGATTCTCATCTTCCTTTTTCAAGGTCCAAGTTTCTGCCCCATATAGCAGGATGGCGAGAACAAGTACTTTATACAGTTCAACTTAGGTTGAACGGCGAATATCCTTTGCACTCCAGATTGGCTTTAGTCTTTGAACCGCACCTAGCGCTTTTCCAATTCTGTGTTTGACATCCTCCTTACATGTTCCTCTGCCAGATATTTTTCCCCCGAGGTAGATGAACTCATTTACTTGATTTAGATTTTGTCCATTAATATTGATGTTGAGCTGGATTTCTTGTCTACTAATGACTTGAACTTCAGTTTTGGTGATGTTGATCTTGAACCCTAGGTTGGAGCTATATTTGAATACTTTGTCCACAAATGTTTGGAGGTCCCTGTGTGTTTCTGCTATGAGAATAATGTCGTCAGCGAGGCAGAGGTTTGAAATAAGATGGCCTTGGATATGGCGATATGTTGTGAGTTGCATAAAGCATAACCAGTTCTAGGAGGATATAAGAATTGGGGCTTAGTTTGACAAATTTTCGACATCCTAGCTTAAGGTCAGTTTTGAAAGTCGGATGCTTACAACTTTTATGCATGAGTGCCCCCCCAGCTAACATAGAGAACAGGAAAGCATGCAGGCAACACTTGTGATCCGTAGATCTGATTGTTATTTATGTTCTACTTCTAACTTCAACTGCCCAGAATCAAATTTACCCCCAGCTGGTGAGTGGGTGAGTGTTATAATATAGACTATTGGATTTGATCATATTATAGAAAATTATTATTAGACAAAAATATGAAAAAAAAAAAAGTGTGGGTTCGTTGGTGACAAATCTGGCAATGATTCTTTTACAAGGGTGTAATTAGCCTACTTTATAGTAGGTCAAGTGCACTCACGTGGGTGTGAAGCCATTAACTGGCAAATGTGCTGCTAATGTTATACCATTAACAAAATAGCTTTTCCTGCTTGCTCCCATCATATACCCTGGGATGAATGCTACCATAAAAATTGAAATACCACATCTATTCGTATCGATTAAAGGTGCAAACTTTACTTTTATTATGTGGCTATATATTTATTTAGTTTGTTCATTTGACTACGGAGCAGGCGACTACAAAGTTTCTCCAAGCACCATGATCCATCTAGTGAGGCAATAGCATCATCATCAGGCAGCTGCGGAGCTTTCTCCAACTATTGCGATCTTGGGCAAGTGAAACAATTTTGTTTGGCTGCAGCTGCAGCATCCCTATCTCTCAGGAGGTGCCGGACATACTGTAAGTACAGTGTGCGCGGCCATCCCGGTTTCCTCTTCCCATGTGGTGGAATATAAAGGGCATATCCTTTCACAGGTTTGTCGTCTTCAAGATGCAATATATGGCTGAGAAATTTGAGTTGATGAATCTTGACTCTGGCAACCAGTGGGGTGGTGTTGGTCAGATTGTAGATGGTTTCATTTGGAATCCAATCCATCACACGCTTGATATTTAACATGACTCTGTAGCAAGATGTTGCAAAGGCATTGATCTTGTTTTACATGTCCTTGGTGATTAACCATGACTCACACCCGTACAGAAAGACAGTAATACAAGTTGTCTCAAACAGCTTGATTTTTGTTTTGATTGGCAGGGATGGGCTTCTCCAAAGGCATTCCAGTTTCCAGAAAGCTGCCCAGGCTATTGCTTTTCTTCTTTTTAGGTCTCCAGCACTAGAGGCAATAGCATCTGGTTGTAAATCGTTGTTGGTATCCTTCAACAGCTTCTGTATAATAAGTCAGATAGCTTGTCCTTTGTCACTCCTTTTGCTATGTGATGGAACATAAAGATCATATTTTCTACAGGGCTCCTCCACTGGCGTTCTCAGGATGTGTCCAAGGAAGCGAAGTTGAGACTGGGTGTCAGTCATAGCATAGATCCGGGCATTGCTCACACATTTGAGGCACCTTATGTGGAACATAATCCTGTATAATGATGTAGCAATTATTTTCCATGTCACCCAATACCCAGGATTCACTCACTGGCCTTAAAATGAGTGCATATCAATGTGAATATCAAGGCCTGCCTTAGCCATAGCCTCACCAACACCCACACACAAAGACACAAACATAATGTGGTCTCATTGGATGCAAATGGAACAGTCACTGCTTTCATCATACAAACATTTTCTTCATGATGATGTTTTAATACTCGGATATGATGATTTAGTGTTAATGTTAATATTTAAACCAATTCTAAATGCATCATGAGGACAGTGGAAGTCTGAATTATTTCCAATTATTAATACTTGAGTGAATTCCCATTTCCTGGAGATTGAACCCTTATGCTCCAGGTGTGAGTGCCCTGATCTCTGTACTATACTCTCCCTCAAATGAACTGATGTGAAGCTACACTGAGGCTGAAAAACCTCTATGTTAATATGCATACAACCTTGAGGAACCTTCTGTGGTAAAATACATAGTCAAAATAGAATGCTGACATGCTTTGCTTTATGCAATTTTTTAAACCTACACAATACCATGAACTTGAAAACATTCAAGAATATTTTCACTAGTTGTTCTGTTTTTTCTGTAAATTGCTTTTAGCTAAATGGTGAGGTTCAACAAATTTAATGTCAATGCTTTTAGGGGTCAAGCACATCTATAAATATTCTTTTATCATACTTTCTACTAAATCTCTGGAGGCAAAAACTAAGGGTAACTAGAAGACATTTCTTATGCAACTTAGTGTACGTTTATTTGGTGACTTGTATAGTATTCCAGAGGAGTGAAAGCAGATCCCTTCCTCCAGGACTCACGGCAGCCATTAGCACAGGTCTTATCTGGATTGTGAATATCCAAGCACCACCTGGGACTCTTTTTGAAACTGACTGCAAGATGCAATATACAGATGGCTATCTGATATCTGTAGTCTGTAAACAGGACAGATGGATTAACTGCCCCTCCAAAGGAAGGAGTACTATTATGGGCCATTTACCAATTCTTAATGCACCATGGAGAGTCTAAATTAATCAAACAATTAAATTCAGACCAATGGGCCAGTCCCAAATGAATAGCTATTTACATTTTGGAAGGCAGATATTTTGTATTATTGTGCTTGCAAGGTAAAAGGTTGAATCTGATATTAGTAATATTGTCAGCCAACAAGATACTGTTGTTTTACTCATGAGGGCAGAATTAAGATGCGGGTTTAGCCTATTCACCCTTTGCAAAGATCCGCCATCTTGCTACCAAAATGAGGGTCTTGCTGCAAAAGTATGCGCAAAATGTGCATTTTTGTTTCCTGCGCTTTCCTAGCAACGCACCAGAACGCTTTTGCAAAGTGTACGCAGTAATTAAAGCATGTGTTTGACAGGTGTAAGCACACACAGCATGTACTTTGCAGGTAGAATCTCATTTTGAAATGACCGTGCGATCAATGAATTGTAAAATAAGCATTATGTTTTAAAGTTTGCCCAACAAAGCCTTCAGCACACACAAAATGTGCATTTACCTGGTACACCCACACAGTTACATAACTTGTTAACTGACTGTGTGGATAAATCCAAAGGCTTGACAAATGAATGACAAGGCCTAGTTTAAAACCAGAGGGAGAATCTGGGATTGACACTGATTTCAACAGCCAAAGCCCCTGGAATTTTTTATCAAATGACAAAAGGTGAAAAATTTACCATGATAATCATCACAAAAATAGGTTATATCCAATAAAAAATGTGTATCATACAAATACAATCTGCCTATTATATTATAGCAGATAGCGTATATTAGGCCTGGCATTTTCGGGTAATTTTGTACCGGTACCGCCGAATTGTAATTGAAAAAAAAAAAAAAATTTTTTTTTTTTTTTTTTTTAAGTTTTTTTTTTCGGTTTTGTAGTGTCTCTGGACCTAGACCTAAATGCCAGGATCATTCATGGTTGACCTAAAAAAAAAAAAAAATTCAAGATATTTTGTTATTTTTTATATGAAAATTGATAATTTGTATTCATGTCATAGTCTATTAATGATTTCAAAATGTATTGAATTTGAGTTTTTTTTTTTTTTTGAATTTGGTACCCGGGAGGGTATTTCCTACCGGGTAATGTAATCTCGGTGGTACCCGTTTACCCGACCGAAAATGCCAGCCTTAGCGTATATCCATGGCAGCTCATGTTGATTATGTCATGAAACTGGTGAGGGAGAAATATTTTTCAGAGGGATTGCCCATTTTTATGTAAATTTGATTGCTTTAAGGGGGTACTACACCTGCATCTTTGGCGACTTTTCCTTTATATTTTGCAGGCTTTGAGTTTTAAGGCGTGTTGAACTTAAACGTAAGTTCGCTGATCCGATCATTTCCAGCGAGAGTCCACATGGACTCTCGCAATAGGATTTTACGGGAGTCTCTGCGAGAGTCGACTCTCAGACTCCCGCGAAATTCCACCTCTGCCCCTGGCCAAATTTGTGCCTATTTTTGTATTTTTCTCAAAAATTATAGCACATTGGTGGCAAGTAAGATATGTGTATTATGGGGGCAAGGACTTCAACTACTGCACTGAAAATTCAGTAACTCACGACAAGTAGTTTTTTTTAATTTTATTTTTTTAATGTCGAGACATATCAAGGCATTAACAGCTGTTATCGTTACGATAAAGCTGACGGGTTGACGCCTAGATAGCTATTAACCTCCTTTTTGAAGCTGTTCCATTTCACAATTCTAGGAATGTGAGGCGGGAGTGCATTCCATGTGCGGGCTGTAGATGGAATGAAAGACCGCTCATGACTAACATTACAAGGTTAGATCTTGGAATTTGAACTGCAAGGTCGTGAGATCTAACTGAGCGGCGAAGGCGAGGGTCGGTCTGGAGCTGGTCCGGAAGTAGTTGGCATAGTAATTCAGGGGCATTTCCGTATTGATTTATTGATCAAATATTGGTTTCCCTCATTTTTGACTGTAACTCCACAACTGTTGTCTGTGCTGAAATAAAATTTCCAGTGCAGTTGTTGTAGTCCTTGCCCCTATAATATACATTATCTTACTTGTCACCAATGCATTATAATTTTTGATAAAAATGAAAAAATAGGCAAAAAATTGGCCAGGGGTGTAGTACCCCCCTAACCCTAACCCCCTAAGGGCTTTTCGGCGATGGGAAGGGAAAGAAGGAAAGAATAAAGAGAGAAAAGAAGGAAAGAAGTTGTTTGCTCTGGGTGGGATTCAACCCGAGACCCCTCGCATGCCAAGCACTCGGTCGGCGACACTTTGCCACAGGTCTTGGGATTTGCTGGCCAGCGAAACCGTGCCTATATATCACTTAGGGCGATTGCGTCATCACACCACGTGGGATGCATGCACGAACAGCGCATATATCAAGTAGTATTTTGTAGTATTCAGATGGGTTAGGGTTAAGGAAGCCAAAAACAGGGGTGGCAAAAACGATGGGGCGGCAAAAAGAATTAGTAAATACAAAAGGGCGGAAAAATTTGATAAAGCATAAATTTTTTTTTTTTAACCATGTACTATACATGTACATCAAAATGTGTTGCTTTTAGGGCGCTTAGCGCCTGAAACCCTTTTTTTTGCTCTTCACTTTTTCAAACGACCGAGAAAAAAATTGGTGCAACCTTTTCGGGCTGTTGAGGAAGGGGCGGCAAAATTGAATTTTCTTCAGCCCCCCGGGGTTGGGGTGGCCACGGTACGCCACTGACATCATCGCAGCATTGCATGTTCCTGTTTTTTGGAATATTAAATTGTGTGATGTTGTATTGACAGGGGCAGATTTAGGGGGGGGGGGGCACAGCCGGGGCGCGCCCCCTCTATTTTTTTGACTAGCAAAGGGAGCCGGTAACTTAAAAATGCAAAAATTGTAAGAAATTTTAAAAAAAGGAACCAATTCAGCCATGAACAGCAAACAATCCTGTACAAAATATTGTGAAACTTTTGATAATAGTTGTACAATCACCTTCATGTGGTTGTAGTCTACATCTGTAAACTACAAACTGTGATTTATCACATGTATACATGGGTAGTTATTGGTTTACACCTGTAACAGATGCAATAATGAAATGGTATAAAATAATGAATAATGAAAATTGAAATGGTCACCTACACATTCATGAAAAATTGTGTAACGGGAAACAATGAATTGACTTTCATTGGCCTAATTTGGATATTATTATGGCTAATTAGGATCATTTGGATATTTCAGATAATTTGGATAGTATTACAGATATTATGGATATTTTAATATTTTAGCTACACAAAATCACCATCCAACATTGCCAGATGATCAATTTCTCTAAAAGGCTGCCCTACAAAAGCTGACCTTTCGGTGGATTTGGGGTGTGCGCAGCACTCTTGGTACCCCCTATGTACCTATCTGTATTTGGAAAAATCACGTGATTTCCCCGGGGTGATTTCCACAACCTATGCAAGAATCTAACATGATTCTTTTACTCTGCAACAAGTTCTAACCTTTGCCAAAGTCCCAGGCGAACATGAAGTTTAGGATACTGGTAGTCTATAGTGTTTTTATTTTTAAAATGATAATCATTGTGATCATGTTATATATTGATATCAAATGAATGACCATTTTGTTCATATTGAAATTAAAAACTTGTTCCAAATCGGTGTATTTCTGAATTACTCTCAAACATGTTATACCACAGTCGAGACTAATTTTACATTTTTTTTATACAATTTTTTGATGATTTCTGTTGAAATATTTGGATTGACTAATTTCAATATGTTATTGAGACAAATATGTGACCATCCACCACAACTGAACATGGATGTCTCCAGTGCCACTATTGAGATATGCTCCATTGAACTTAACAATAAACAATAGGAAACAAAGGATTTATTGACTGTTTTATTGATTTTTCACTGCTTAAATGTCAAGTACTATAGACATGATATACATCATTTTAAAGCTAATTTCAAGCAGAATATTTTGGTTGAATATCTCAAAAATGATGATTGGCGACTTCAGGGCTCAGTTGTGCTGGATGGTCACATAATTATGAGCTTTCATCTGATACCAAAATCTGCATTTTGATTGGGGTAAAGTAGAGGATGACACTGTCATTTGGGTCACACACCTTTAATTAATGTTAATGCTCTCGTTAAAAAGTGAGTGAGCGAGCGTGAAAATGGATTGCTTCCTTGTATTGATTGGTAATATCATTCTGTAGTGAAGATACCAATAGCTCTATTGACCTGGATATTTATAGGTGTCTGCCTTTTATTCATTTCTTTTAAAACATAAAAATCAATGTTTAAAGTCTACAAATGCATCATGATCATTATGTCCTTGTGGCTTTTAAAGGCATCTATTATTATTATGTGTTATCATTATTTCCTTGAGGCTTTTGTAGATTTTTGTACTATCAATAGTCATGAGAGTGAAATCAATTGGAACAACGTCATCAATCTTCTTAATTACATAACAATTTCTTTGCTAAATAACCAGTAGGGATCCAGTGTAAGATTTTTTAAAGTTTCTGATATCTTTTTGGGAATCTTACTTCCTTGTTTGACTGAAAAAATTTCTTCTATCAGCCGCCTCTTCAGTTTCATCCCACTTCAGTTTCATCCCACTTCAGTTTCATCCCACTGTGTCTTGTGAGTTAGTGTTTTCAAGGCTAGATGAATCAATGTGATATTTATTTTATTTATTCATACAACTTGTGATCATATGGACCAACTGCTTCTTGAATTGAGTTTTCAGGATCTTATCATCAGATTTCAAAGCCTTGGATTCTTCTAACCAGCGTTCAAATTTTGGTTGTCCGTTCGCCGGGACAACTAAAAAGTCGCCGGACAACCAAAAATACTGATGCGGTTGTCCGCCGGACAACCATAAATCTGTAGCCAAGTCACCTTTGTAGGCCTACGGACAACCAAAAACTTAGACGGACAACCAGAAATTGTAATCTGGTTGTCCGTGGGACAACCATTTATTTTTCCTTAATTTGAACACTGCTTCTAACCCTGATCCCAATGTCTATGTCTTACTTATGGACAGAGATATGGGCACATTGACCTTGGATGTTGATGCAACACATAATCTTGGACCCATAAGTGATGTTGTTGTCCATTTTACTGCATTTGGAAAAACGGTTAAAACATTTCCTACTTGTTATCCCCTCCCATCTTCTTTTCTGTTCAATTTTGAGTCTAGAATAGTTTTAAGTGCCTCTTCGTAAGTCTCAAGTTTTGATGATTTTTAAAAGTCAGCATATTTCCTGCCTTTGAGTAGCTTTGAGTCCCTGCACTATTTTTACAGCGTAAAGCTGTTTGTAGACCAGAGTGGGTGGAAAAAGGTCTGGGAACCTCTGTAGGCCTACTGTTTCAGAGTTCTTGAATTATTGCAATTGATTTGGGAACATTTTTCACACCTGTCAAATAATTAGGTATCACTTCATGCTACATGTATGTTATTAGATACATGACATTTGTAAGGTGTTGTTTGCAGCCTAGTTGCCACACTACCGATTTAGCAGTCTAATTAGTCAACTTTGAACTATCATCCTGGGACTTGAAAATGGCAGGCGTGACTGGGAGCCATGATAGTTCAACTTTTGGATGTCTTAAGCGCGCTTCAGACTCCGTATTGTACGTACAATATTGTATGTACAATATTTTTCGTGACGTCAAAAAGTATTACACGTGCAATAAATAGTATGTACCGGAAAATATATATTTTGCTACAATCATAGGTTGCTTAATTGATACGGAGTTGCCAAATTTCTAAGAGTTCTAAATTTAGTGAGTGCACGGAATGATGAACATCTTTTAATGTCTTCTTGTATTCAACCATGGTAGGTATCATAATACCTACCATGATTCAACTGTACTTGAATTATTATATAATCAATGGGCACCTTTTTAAAGTTAATAATACGTCGTATTAATACTTATATTAATAATATTAAAATTGTAATAATAATATAAATGGCACATTCAGGTCTTATTTATTTATTTATAGATTTATATATTTAGGCCTATTTATTTATTTATTTATTTATTTATTTATTTATTTATTTATTTATTTATTTATTTATTTATTTATTTATTTATTGATTGATTGATTGATTGATTGATTGATTGATTGATTGATTGATTGATTGATTGATTGATTGATTGATTGATTGATTGATTGATTGATTTATTGATTGATTGATTGATAACTGATTGATTAATTGATTTAGAGATTCATTTATACTGATATTTAGTCATATATTGATTTAGAAAGTTTAAAAGTATTATTTGTAGGTCTTCCGCCTTTGTATTTATTCTGGTTCTGATTTGATTGATACTGATATATTTGTTAACTTGTAAAGTTTTGGCATAGCATTCGTTACATTATAACACGCTGTGTTATGAATTTGCAACACCTTTTTACATATTGATATCGTTGAGGCATGTTATGACAGTACATCCATAAACGTGTTAATGCAGTAATCAGTGGCGTTAGGGGCACGGAAGCCCCCCATTGATCTGAAATATTAGAAAATCCCATAGGAAAACTGCCGAAAACGGCTTGTGCCCCTCCCCCCTCATCAGAACCGGATGCAACGCCTTCTATACTTTCTCATTCATTAATTATAGGCGTATTAATAGTAATGCGTTGAGTTTTTAAAAAGTGATATCCGCCTTTTTTTCTTTCTTTTTGAAATGACATACGGCACTTGTTACAAAAACAAATCAGCATGGAAAACATTTTTTTTCGTCAGAGGCAGATATTTGGCCTATTCAGTGTCATAAAGCTGCAAAATAGACGATCTTTTAAAATCATTTTTAAATGGCTATTTATTTTTCAACCTTATTGTTTGTATTTGTAATGTTCACACAATCTGAACATGTGCTTGTAGGACAACGATTTTGAATTAAACATGTTAATTGTGATATTTTAATTCCCTAGAACACCACAGTTAAGCGTCCAAAATTGTAAGTGGGTTTTCTTTTATTTAACCTCATTATTTCGCTAAAATTACTCGAAAACCCTCCTAAGAGTTGTTGTTACTAATAAACATTTCATAATTTTGGGCAAAGGATAGCCAAATAGTTGACCGAAATCGTATATTTGCACCAATATTTGACTGAAATCGTATATTAACATTACCGCCCTTCGTGGCTTTATTGCAAGCCAAAGTGTGAAACGAGATTACTTGAAATATATATTTCAGAGTTGAAAGAGTTTCAACCCTACGAATATATTTCTGAAATATGTCTCTCTGATTGGTTGATGGTCAAGAGGATTACGGCATCCTCAAAGCCTCTTGCTGTAATTCTCTAATCGATATCTATTATAGGACCGATCTTCTGAAATCCATACAACCGTGTCAAATGAAATAGTCTCGAATCATAATTTGTGCACGATACAACGTTGATACGTCAGATTTCGAATTTTATTAAAATAGGCATAAATCACATTGAACAGGTTGAATGCTGGCAAAAGTAGATAAAATAACTATGGGTCGAATTTACATTAATCAGTGTCCTGGGGCCAGGATAACATTTAGGACTCCTTCGCATTCTAAGACAATACTTCGCCAAATGTCCTTGCTTTCATTTTCTCATTTAATTTGTTTTAATTTTAATTAATTTCTTTATCCACTGGCTCTCTGGTAAATCCGGTATTGCCAAATATTTCTTGTCCATTACCCGTGTTAATCTATTTATTTATTAAAATGAACCATCTATTAAATTCCTATAATACAATGTATAGGCCTACTGTATTTGATAACAAATTTGTTTTTATTTTTAATTGAAATTTGGGTTCCATTACACGATTTCATAATAAGATATGTTTGGGCATGGCGGAATTAGTATATGATTAAAAATAGACATACTCATAGGCCCCCTTTTTAAATGTTTGTAGGCCTACATTATTGATATCAATATTTATGTACAAAATGCAAAAGAATGTATATATATTTGATTGTTTTGTAAACATTAAATTTGATGTTTACTCATAATTATGTCTGGAAAGTCAGGGAAAAACTAACGAGTATCGGTATTTAGTTTCCTGGGAAAGTGGATCAGATGAGCAGTGAGTAAAAACATTTGCCCTAAATCTTTATTTGATTTTTATTGTTTTGTGAATTTATTTGGTGCAGAAAAAACCTTCAAACACACTCTAGGATTTTTCATCAGCAGCAGTAGAAATTTCTCTTGCATAGATTTTCAGGTGACCTCGCTTGGATTTAGCAAACAATGAACCGTCAGGGTTATAGCGCGTTATTTAATCTGATTCAACTCGTCGTGGCACGTATATTTATTGCACGTGTAATACTTTTTGACGTCACGAAAAGTATTGTACATACAATATTGTACGTACAATACGGAGTCTGAAGCTAGCCTTAGGAGCTTGAGTGGTAAAACATTCATTTATAGCTCCTTTTCAGTGATACAATGCATTTGCTTTAAAAACAAAATTTTTTGTTGGGTTTAAAGATGATTTTTTGATAAAATAATCAAATTTTTGAACAATTTCATCTCAAAATGCCCTGTAAAATTGATATCTGACTGCTTATTTATAAATTGGGTGGGTTTTTGACAATTTGTGTGACATTGTCTAGATTTGTGTTGAGCTCATGAAATGGGCTAAAAAAACTTGGCAACACCGATTGCATTTATACAATCGATCACCCTATAAGAAGCACCTTATAAGACATTTTTGTATGTATGTATGTAGTACAGTAATTCACTTGTTTGTGCCTACATTTCATTAATTTCATAGTACTTTAGCAGTTAATGAAGTCATGTAAATTCTGAGAAAACATCAAAATTAATAATAAACCAAAATAAATCAACCTTTATGCAGTCATGCAATTAAAGAGGAAAAGGGTGATAATGCAAAGTATTTTATAACTAATTGACCTCAAATGTACAGGTTAGTGTAACAATGGGATCTTTTTTGTAAGTTTATTGTACGCAAAATTATTGTACTGATGCAAGTATATGCCCACCTTCGAGTAAAGTCCCACCCCCAATCAAAAAATTCTGAAAAAATTAAAATGTTTTTTTATTTTATTTTTTGGATTTGGAGTGTCCCTGACCTAGAGTTCTGGTAACTTTTAATGAAAACAGGGGTAAAACGTCTGACTATATGCTAGTAGAGTCAGTATGGTAGTATACAATGAGGGGCAAGGTTAAAATTGTAGGCCCAAGGTGATCTCAAAGTTGTTTTTGAGGTCACGGGCCTATAGTTTTAGCCATGCCCCAAATATAAAGCAGCTACATATAATTCAACGACCACACTTTTAACCAATCAGATAACAGGAATCTATGTGAGGTATATAATAGGAGATGTTTAGCATAGAGAACATTTTGTAAGTAAGAAAACTATAGCTGGCAAAAATTAGACAGCCCAGTCAGCTTTAATAAAATATCTGAAGCTCCTCATCAGCTCAGCGAAAGAAGAAAAAGCCAATAGTATATTTTGGAGTGTAAAATTGATTGAATTGCATAATATCCTTATTGCTGATTGACACATAAGACTCGTTTAAATCAAATGACTTGAATACTGACCATGTAAGAGGTTTAATTTTGATTTTTCCCAAACAGCTAAATCAGCCAATACCACTGCTAAAAGTCCTCCAAGAGATATATAACTTGTTGATAATTAAAGGGGCATTTTATGATCCACAACCTCATCCCCCACTTTCCTTAAAAAAAGTTGAAACTTTTATACCACAGGAAAGCTCTGGCTATAATGTTTATGTACAAAAAAAGTCTTGCAGATTAATTTGTTTAGCATAAATATCATAAAATTTGAATTACATTCTGGTATACCAGAATGAAATTACAACACGGTGGTCTATGGAGCAGTGTAATAGACATAATCATGCACAACTGGCAAACGCAAAATCAGGATCAACTGAAATTTTGGGAATAAGCTTTTTTGGTGATATGTACTGAAAATTGTCATAAAAGGAGGATGCTAGGATCACGAAATACTACTTTAAGGCAGCTGTGTACTCTCAGACATGCATGTAGTAAAAGTGCCATAACTTTGTAATTATTCACGCAAGACATAAAAGTATACATTTTTATAAAGGCTAGACATCAATGAATCTTAATATAAATACAGATTTGGTGTAAAAACAACAATTACGAAGAAAATCACAAAAAAGTGAGTTTTTGGCCATTTCTGTTCGGTACATCATAACAAAAAATACTCTTTCCAAAAATTTTTGTTTTGTTTTTTTCTTAATCTTGAGACACCATTCCAAAAACAGTTTTTTTAGTTTTTTGATATTGGCCTTATTTTTTGAGATATTGACCATATAAGGCATCAAAATGAACTTTTTAAAATTCACAAACGCCTATTTGCACAAAATGATGCCTAAAATCGGAAATAGACCAAAATATAAAAAAAAATGAGAAAACCGTTTCTTAAGTCGATCATGCTTTTTATGATGAGCATAATTGCTTACCTATAGATGCTGTATTTATTGAGTTATCGTGTACCTAAATCGTCATTTTACCGAGAAAATGAACATTGAAATAAAGGCCGTTGAAGTTTAAAGTGGTCATATTTTGCACTTTGATCGAAGCTCACAGGAGAATGCGGCAGTTCTCGCTTTTCTACCTTACATTACGTGAACATCGGGTAAATCCACAGCCCCTTGAGAAGTTTGGGCGAAATCTATTCATATCTTGATGTTTAAATCCGGGAAAAGAACTTGAAAAAATTCACATTTTATCAGCTAAAACGGAGCCATTTGACCGCTAGGTATTTATGAAATCAGTGCTTCCGTGGTGCTTCCATAAGATGCGCCACGATGCAGGTAAGCGCTTGCGTATCGTAGCGTATCTGTGCGTTAACAAATTGCGCGTCTACAAAACGCGATGCGTTATTGCGCGCGTATACCAAGAAGCAACTTTTTAGAACAAAATCTGGTCTGTATCACCTTGTTGAGTTTGCACCAAGAGAGAATGAACCATCCATGAGCCTTTGGGAAATAATGGTTGTGTAAAATGCTAATTATTTCGCAGGAAGATGTTAAGATAATATTGATTGATGAATGGTGCATTCTTTCCCTTGATAAAATTGTGCTAATTTTCACAGCAATGGTTCTACATCCATCCTTCAATGAATGTCATTATTTTTGTAGAATTTTGATTTAAACTGTAGTAAAAAGTTCTGTAGGTGATCATATTTTTGTGAATTATTATAGTGGAAGGATACCCAAAATGTGTTCAGGAATAGTGCCATGAATAAAGGGGTACAATCTTTTCCATTTTCTCTGTACTTAGGTCACAAACATTCATGTTATATACTTGTAGGAATCAATTAAAATGACACAAGAACTGTAATCTGCAACTTTTAAACAACAACTAGAGCTGCTGTGCTTCAAGAAGCACAAATATCAGGCAGTGGCTCATGAACACCAAGATGATCATTAGGGACAGCGTCTTAGCCAGAAATCAGAAACCACCCGTCCAAGCAGATACCAAAATTTGACCCTCAAATATAAAACAACTTGTCTATACCCATGGAAGGGTCACTGGGGTCAAATATGTCCTGATTTGGCCTTTACATGCCGGGTTTACATGTCACTCTGAATTAGTCTCAAGTTCATATAACCTTAAAATCATCTGTTTTAGAGCTATCACATCTGTAAAATCCATTAAATCCACCCGTCTAAAATTAGATTAGCCCGTCTTAAAGACGGGTGGACGCATGGCTGGCTAAGACCTTGATTAGGGACCAATCACAAACACTTGTTAGGGGGGGCCTGATGCACAAAAAAATTGTCACAAAAGTTTTTCGGCCCCCCTTTTCAGATCTCAAAAATGTCAGGGCCCCCTTTTTTGACATGAAAATTATGGATCAACCCAATAGAAAAGCATATACTAGTAAACTTAATTTTTTTCAGGAAAAATTGTGGTCATTTTTTTCAGGCCCCCCCTTTTTGCATCAGGCCCCCCTAACAAGTGTGTGTGAATGGTCCCTTAATGACATTTGACATAACACATTTACGGTTCTTGAGGTAGGTTTTAGATGGCTAAATGGTAAAAACAAAATAACAGGTAATTTGACTATTTTTTGCGCAGTTTTTAGCCCCCAGTTACCTCCCTCCCATATGAAAACATGTCATTTTAGGTGAGAATTTTCAACATTTAGACAAATTTTAGATTTTGGACAACCCTCCCCTCCCCCATGAAATTCACTACCTCTAGTAAAAACTCCACCCTGGTGCTGCTACCCATGCTCATAGTTATCATACTTCTCCAGACATAGAATAATCCATGCCTACATGTACTCCAGATAATGCTCCCAATTCATTGTCATCTATCTCCCATTGTTGAGACACTGACCTACTTCTCTGTCTTATATACCCCAGGATATGTGTTAATGGTTGGGATTTTAATGGAGGGTTATATTTTATGGTCAAATACTGACAAGAAAGCCTGTAATTTAATGGAAAAATAATGACAATATGCTAGTATTTGATGTGTGAAATTGGTTTCATTTGGAGTTGTGTGAAGATGCTTGAAGCAGACGAATTAAAAAAATTCAAATAAGTGGGTTATGATATTATTCGGGCGTTATTATAAAACTGGGTTACATTTTGATTATGGTCGTGTGAAGAATGAAGTTTTTGATAGTTGCGATCATTTTAATTAAATGTGGAACTTTTTAGCAGTGGAATTGTTTATAAGTTTTTAAATCACGATATTGTGAAAGTTTATAATACCCCTAGTTGTGTTGTAGTGGAATCTCTTTTAAGCAGCTGAATTGCAAATATCAAAGTGAATAAATATATTATAATTAGGCCTATATTTTTGAAATATGTTATACAAATACATAAAATGATATATTTTGTTCTGTTTTGAGGGTATTATGATACATGCTTTCTTGCATGTCTTCTTTCCTAGATTTTCACCTTGTTTCAGTCGTTTCTAAAAATCTGACAGATCACAGACATCTGACAAATTTTCCTTCCCACATAGTGTTTGCTATCACCCTGCTGCTCCTCCAAAGTTAGACAGCAATACTCAACTTTGAAGGATACACTGTACTAGATGAGGAAGAGGAATGCTTTCTTTCCAGGACTGCAATCCTATACAAATGTTTATTGTAAAATCTCGTACCGGGTACCATAAAACTCACAGTAAATATTACAATTCAGTTGCAGTCGGCAAGTAGGCTTTAACTTGATGTTTAATCAGACTAGCTACCATGACCTTTAGCGTAGAAATGGTGCATCACAAGTACTCAAATGCTTTGGAATTAGGTAATAACGTAGATTGGAAGATGAGCATATTTACAGGTTAATGATGATGAGTCAATAGTCTTTTGATCCTCTTGTCATCTTGTTAATGATGTATACAGGTGCTGATGCAAATCCAACATAGATCTCTGGGAATTAAGCTTAGCACATTTCCCCAAATGCACATTTCTAGTATGGATTGATTGGTAGGGAGCAATGCTAATTGAAACAGATCTAGAAATGTCAAATTATAGATTCATGATCTTAGACATAAATAGTATGTGAAGCTACACATGTAGAGATATTAATATGCAGTGTTACTAAAACTTTTCAGTCTTGAGGCATAGCAAATTGGATCATCATGCCACAATGAGTGATTATCAAGTAGCGAATAAAACAACTATAAAAAGCACCCATTACCAGATATTTGGGTGGTTTTACCTGAGTTTGGGACATAAATTACCCAATTGGGTGAAAGAGCATGCATGTGAATGATAAAACCTCAGAATGTACTGACTACTGACAGATCAAAATGGTCACAAAACCCATTGTTATTGCAAACCTTTATAATTTGGTAGAATAAAAGTACAAAACATAAAAAACAACAACACATGGCCGATACTTGCAAGTTTTAGGCTCCCAGCATTTCTATGGCACGCCAAGTAATCTGCATGTAGCCCAATGTGTTAAATGTGGCACCAAAGTTGTGGGGTTGACACTGATTTGAATGAAATTTATACATATTGCAGGGATCATGGTACAAAATATAAATTGTTTAGTGCTTTTTAAAATATTCATACTTTCACACAAGTTTTACGGAGTCAGTTCTTTGATAAAGAGACATGATAAGGTCAATTTGACAATTACACTTTGAGATTAAGCTGAGCTTAGGGGATGGAAAAAAATCACCTGTTCCATGTGTGAACGAACATGCCAAGTAGGTTTGGTCGGTTGGGATTTTATTTGCTTATTCATTTGTTTTTCTGGAAGAGGCTGGAATCACCAAAAGCTTGAAGAATTTGAAAAAAAAATGAAAAACAATTTTAGTCAAAATCAATCCACTTCGGCCAAAACACGGCTGTTTTAACCCCCTGAGCACTACCTGCCGATCTAACATTGTCTCTGATTGGTCAATTCTCGCGTTTCACAATACGAGGCACCGCCAGCGGTTGCTTTTGGCAGTCAAATTTTCGACTCCAGAGTCGACATCGCCATTCTAGCTGCTATTGAATTTTCATGCGAGTGTGATAATAAATATGTTGAAAACAGCTCCACGAAGGATTCCCTGTGATCAATAGATAGAAAATGGATCTACTATAGTTGTAAATTGTTGTTTTAGTGTAACATCATTATAATGACATTTAAACTCACAATGATGCATGTACCTGTATTGTATTCGTATTACGCGGGCTTTGGATGTCGACTCATTTTCCCATGATGCACTGCGTATTTTGGCCTCGACCCAGTGACCGCTGGAGGCGCATCGTATTGTGAAACGCGAGAGTTACATGATATCTTCACTTTAATCACCAATCAGAATGGAGCTTTGGATGTAATTCACCCCAATTTTTTTGCGTGGTGAAATTATTCTAACAATGTTGCTGATTGGGCCAATTGATAATGAAAACTTCTTTTTGGCCAATCGGCAGGTAGTTCTCATGGGGTTAATTGATACACCTAAAAGTCGGGCTCAGTCGGGCCCATTGAACAGGCAACATCCTTTAGTTCTATTCTTTTACTGTAAAAATAGTGCAATTTAGAGAGAAAATATCACTTTTTTGGCCAAATATTTTAAGTTGTTTACATCAAGATAAAGTGCGTTTGTAAACGCCTCCAAACGAGGACCTACATATGGATACACACCGTACAACGAGGATACACATCCAAATGAGGACGTCCTCAGTTTGTTACTATGACCAGGATGACGTAAATGATGCAAAAATGCATATAAGATGGCATAAGATAGGTCCCCCAGAGGGGGTATAGGACGGGTCACAGTTGGATAGTAAGTTGTTTGGTGTGTTTGTGTGAGGTCCACGGTGTGTCGATTAAAAACAGGTGTGTGAGTCCTCGGTTAGATCCTCGTTAAGTCAAGGTCCTCGTTTGGAGGCATTTACAAACAGGGGTGTGTATGCGTATGCGTATCCACAGCACAAGTGAGAGCATGTATCGCGATTTTTTTAACGTATAACCTTGTGTATGCACGTGATGACAAATCATAGTGCGCAATTTTGGATAATGGACAATGGAGCTGATAGAATATGGCATATGGTTTGTCAGTCAAAATCATTAATCCACTTTGCACCTTACACAAAATTTGCCAGCTAAGTGACATAATAATCGGATTAACTACCATACCAATAAGTGAAAACAATTTTTGAATATATCATGTTGCACTACAAGCAGGTTGTACTCATCACCTGTTTATGTCTGCAATCATAGATTGAATACAATATCGTTTCTTACAGGTGCGAGTGATCAGCATGATATGGTTCAATTCAGAGGTACCTGTTTTCACCTATTGCTATGGTAGTTAATCTGGCTATTACGTCACTTCACCGGCGAATATCTGATCAACTTGGTGATGGAGTATTGCAAGCTCATGTATAGTTTTGTGTCAGGTTATTTGCATTTTCATGAATATTAATGAGCTTCGTCATTATACTCAGTCTGAAATTCTATGAATCCTCTCTGCTTCCGTGGTCTGGGCTGTCCGCCGAGCGTAAATGAGCGTAAACACAGAAGTGATAAACATTCACGCTTTTGGCTGATCAATGGTCTTGACAACGAGACGGTTGACCCATTGGTTGTCGGCGCGTAGAAGGGGAGGAGACCTCACCACTTTGATGCGATCACAGATTGCCAGCGTGTAACTGGAGCACAGAAGAAATGAAAAATTAACTTTACACACAATAACTAATTAAAACTTCTCTCTTCTCTTGACAAATGCCTGGTACACATTTTAAAATCATCTTGCCCAAAAGGTTCACACATGACAGGATATTTCACAAATTGTGTATTTAATTGGTCTCATAAAGTTTGTAATAGTGTATGATTATTTTGGAAACATAGAGCGACATACCTGAAAGCACATTTGTTGCATTCAATTTCCACATACTGTCATGATGTGGCCTACTTACTGGGTGTTGTGGTGTGAATCTATTGGGAGCATGTAAGTCCAATGAGATTTGCTCAAAGCAATCAAAGTAATTTTCAAAAGAAGCTATTGTAGGATATGTTGAGATGTTGTGTAATGGCTCCGCCACACTATTCAGGGTGTCCAAAATGCCCAAACAGAAAAAGATGTCTGGTCTGATCGTAGCACATGGTGTTTTCTGATCACCCCAAAACATTCATAATCCAAATATTGAGTTTTGTTTCAGCGGTTTGGATTCTTAGAAACAAGTAAAATGTCACATTGGCCAATAGAATAGTACCAGTACAAATTTTGGCCCAAAATTTCACGGAGGTTGTGAGAAAAATCATTTCAATGGAGCAGAAAACTACAAAATTTCTGCAAGTTACCAGGTGTACCACAATCCAAAGCTATAGTGAGGCAATAGCATCTGGTTGTAAATCAAGCCTTTATCTGATACCAAAATCACCATTTTGATATGAATAAAGTGGGGAGATGAAGTTGTTAATTGGTCCACTGGAATGTTTTGGACATGTGACAATAAATAGGAATGACAATGTTTGTGTTTTCATCAATCAGAGCAAGCTATGCAAAAAGTTTGGTTATATTTCTGCATGATTTCATTACCGGCATACATGTTTTTTACCATTCTCTTTAGCAGTTATATTTTAATTAACTTGTCTGCAGCTGATAGCGTCATATTAAATTGGTAGAACATCTGCGTAGTATTTTGAGTATTCCAGAATCAAATCAAATTGTGGATTGCCAGTGAATATTTTCACTGGTTGTTGTATTAAATTAAATTAAATTTTAACACTGCATCACCAGTCTTTGTCAAAGATCATGAAATTTACACCTTCATTTTATGGTTCAAAAGTTGATGCACAAAGGGACCACTGGCGGCACCAGGCAATTTTTCAACAGGGGAAGTGAATTGTAGGGTGTCAAAATAATGAAATTTCTGTAAAAATTGCTGCGAAAATTGTACATTACAATGGGGGGAACCTTCCCCCATACCCCCATGATGCCGCAATTGGAAGGAACACTCAATTTATGGTTCATCAATGCTTTTTATTTGTTATTTGTCTGTCGGTTCTGAAGAATATGATTATCAATGTGATTTATGTGGATTATATTTTTGCTGTAGTGCAACAATTTGATCTGTGGTTTCATTTCTTTGGAAAGCCATGGGCCTAAGGGGGGGGGGGTTAGGTGGCTTCAGTTCTACCTCCTCCATACAAAATTAGGATATTTGTAGCACATTTGAGTCATTCATCTCCAGGCCAGGGCTTGAAAAAATGTCAATTTTCTGGGAAGAAGCTAAATTTCCCACAATTTACAGCCTGTTTTTTAGATAAAAAAGACACAATTTCCCTCCAAATACCAGAATTTCCCTTCAAACACCAACATTTCCTGGGAAGGAGCTTCCCAAATACCCCACTTTTTCGACCCATGCTCATCGCTCCCCTACATGGACTGGAGCAAGGCTTTTGATAAAGTCAGCCACTCTTTGCTCTTAGCCAAGCTTCATCGTTATGGTATTTGTGGTCCTCTCTGGCACTGGATTTCCTCATTTCTTTTAGGTCGCTCACAGTGTGTTAAATTCCGAGGGGCATCATCAAATTGGGTTTCTGTTGAGTCCGGGGTCCCTCAGGGTTCTGTCCTGGGGCCTTTGTTGTTTAATCTCTTTGTTTTGGACTTGCCAAATTTTGTTAGCTCATCGCTCCCCCAATATGCTGATGACACGCTCCTGTACAGACCCATCCAGGCGGAAGATGACATCAACACTGTCCAAAATGATCTTGACAGTATAGTTAACTGGTGCAATATTAACAAAATGTCTTTAAATCCAGACAAGTGCAAGGTTATGAGATTGTCCAGGAGAGTTGGTGTTAATAGATCCACTCCACAGTACACCTTACTTAACAAACCCTTAGGTGTAGTTCATAGTTATAAATATCTCGGCATCATAATTTCTTCAAATCTGAAATGGGGGGACCATGTTAAATCAGTCACTTCAAGAACCTCGCGTCTTTTGGGATTTATTAGGCGACTGGTCCGCTGCAATGATCCAGATATTTTTGGTCAAATTATATACCTCCCTCTGCCATCCAATTCTTGAATATGGTATCCCAGCCTGGCTTCCACATCAAAGTGGACACTTAAAATCCTTGGAAAAAATACAGGGACGCCTGGCACGTGCCTGTATTCCAGCACCCAGGGAGAGCTTGAGTATGGTGTACGCCTTGAAAAACTAGGTCTGATGTCTGTGTGCAATAGATACAATTATCTTGCTATTTCCTTTGTTGCCAAGTGTTTTTACTGCAAGCATGATATTGATCCTTTGGAGTATATTTCCATCAATACTCGTCATAGTAATTCTCTTAAGTTCTCCCATTCTTATGCTAGAACCGATAGTTTTAAATACACTATCTTCAATCGCTTTTCCAGTTTATTTTGATCAACTTCCTCCATCTCTCAAAGACCAATTCTTGTTTAGTATATTTAATTTCCTGGACAATCTCAAAAAAAACATTTCAAAACAATTAGCTGGAATTCAAAATAGTTTTTAGTTGGGCTTAGGCTTATTTTTTATCTAAAGGTTGTGCTTACATTGTATTATCATGCCTCATCTTATGTTGGAGAATGTAGGTAGATTCATCCTTTGCCCTGTTCCCCTGTGCTGATTGTATGTGTTCTTGTGGGAATCAATTAGGTTTAGCCACTTTGAAAGTGACTTTGTCACTATCTGGCTATCCCTGCCAGGGGTTCTCTTGTCCTTTGTTTAAATTGTTCCTGGTTAAGGCATGCCATCTCTCTATTTTCTCCAACATGGGTCAATTGAATTTCAATTTCTTGCTTTATGACCTTCCATGGCTTACATTTTTATATCTTTGCATGTGTAATTTATATATTTATGTGTAATTTTGATATTGTGCAATATTTTATATGTATATGTGTCTTTTTGCTGGCAAATAAAATGATATGATATGATATGATATGATACATGTATTTTGAGACAATATGTCAAATGCCTGTTATTCCATCAATGTGCAATGCTTGTTATGTGATGGCTATATATCGGTTGAGTTAAAATGAATGTTTTAATTTGTGTTGTTACACAACATGCTGCTAACTGTTTCAAATGGTGCATGGCATGACATTGATATAAGTTGTACACTACTCAAAACAATTCAAAACAATCAGAATCTGACAATCTTGATTAAACCTTCTTCCTTTTGGTGTTCTTAAGTTGCTAACCAAAAGTGTTTTTCAATGTCGCAGTACTTTACTGTTGCTTTAAAACATTACTGAATAAAATGCCATTCATCTGATTTACTAGGTTAATACTGTTTGTGCAAAATGCTAATAAGTGAGTCTGATCCTTTAATTTCTGTGAGTAGTGTATATGTGATATGCATCAATGAGTAGATGGATGGGAATGTTGCATGCTTACAAAATGATTGAAAACATTATCATGTATCAGCATATTGACAGATGTTTGGAAGTAAGTCCATCTTTAGAGCAGAGCCATGTACTTTCAGTCATTTCAGGTGTTGAGGGCACACTCTTTTGGAGGAAGTGAATTGTGTTCATCCATAATTTGCTCAAGCCACCACTTATGTACAGTACAATGTATACCTTTTTGGGCTTCTGCAGCTGTCAGTTGCAATCCCCCTCCCCTGGACTAGCTGGGACTTTGGTAGGAATGTTCAATATAGTGCAGGGCAGGGCCATATTATCTTATACATCCCCATCCTAGTCCCCACCCCTAACCCCCACAAAATGTGCATGACTTCTCAGACTCAAACCATAATTTCAAAGAACCTGGATTCCCATCGATAGAACAGATCAGAGTTTTATGCTAAATTTACATTACAGGGGGAGGGCTGATATGGGAATTTGGAATTGTGTTCAAAATGTCTTCCATGTATATACTGAATTGTTGAAACTTTAAGCTAAAAATATACTGGAGCTTGCTTGATCATGCTAAATTAAACATAATTATTAATCAGCTACTCAAGAACATTCTTACACAAGACCCTTCCTGATTATCATATCTTAATGTTGCTATCTTCAGTAGATGGTGCATTAATTTGAGTCAGAATCATACTTAAACTTGAATTATTTCACTTTTAATGGTCAAGATATGTTGAGAAAGGCTAAATATCATGTAAAATGATCTTTTAATGATCTTTTAAAACATTTAATTCCTGCACACTTAAGAGATCACACCACTAAATCACATCAATTGTCGCCCAACCCTATCTGACTGAAGAAATAGAGGGATTATCAGAGATTGTCTGTACAAAATAATTGGGCTAATGCTGGTTTCATACTTTCCTGCTGCTTTGAAGATGAATTTGCTTCACTGCGCAGTCGCACCAGAAACGCTAGCGGTGACCAGCGGCAAGCCGATATATCGATCACTCCACCGCTTTGCCGCGGCAGCAGCACCGCTGGGAGTTGAACTCAAGTCAAGTCGGAGCAGTGCCGCTCTGACGTATGAGAACAAAATATAATTTTTGAGCGGTGCTGAGTGGCAAGAGTCATGCCGCTGCCGCTCAGTGGTATGCCGCTCCGCTTGCAGACAAGTGCAAGTGGCATGATGCCGCTCAGCGGCAAGCGGCAGAAAGTATGAAACCAGCATAACTGCACGGTCTGCACCACCAAATGATCAACAATTATATAGACTGATTGGATACCAATATTTGATTTCATTTGCACCATGCCAAATATGAGAGCCCTGTGTGCCTGATAAAAAGAGTAATAAAGAAATACTAGCGCACTTTTATTCTACCATCATTTTGATGCGGCCCAATTTGTCTTTATCAGATTACTTCCTCATTTGCTTCAACAGCACATCTGTACTTGTTCCAAAAATGCAAAAAATCTCAATTCTTTGTTGGATCATTAAGTATCAAGCTAATGTATTATCAAAAATTTGAATTTGATCCCATTGAATTGTGTAATTCTACTCACAGCAATTAACATTTAAGATATCACCTGCACATATCTCTTCTTGGGAAAACAAATAATGGTCAAAGAGTCGTGAGTGCTGTGAGGAACAAATAGAGAGTTGAGATATGCGCCATTTTCGAACTTTTTGAGATCAGACCACCAGCATGTGATACTGGCTTTTTGAAATTGACACCATATTTGACAAATTCATAATTCAAAATTGTTAAAAATATGACAGAAAGTAGGACATAATATTATTTTCTTATCATTTGCTTCATTGACCAGTTATATTTGCCTCACTAGTGACAAATGGATATCATCACATTTTGCATTTGAAAGCTGCAGACCTGGAAAAAATGTTTATTTCCCGGCAATAAAGATAAATTTCCCTCCAACTTAGCAGGATTTCCCACCATTTCTTATGTATTTCTTTATCCAGAAAAGCAAAATTTCCCTTCAAATGACACAATTTCCCAGCAAGGAGATTGCCAATTTTTTCCAGGCCTGTAAACTGTTTTCAATTGCTTTTTAACTATTCTGATTTGTATGTATTTTGGTGCATCATTGTATGTATTTTGCCAGGAGTCTCTTTGTACAGCACTCTCAGACAGACCATGTGTAGGTGTGAAGTGCTGGTTACATAATGTCAAGTGAAAAGCCAACTGACTTTCAAAATGCTTACTAAATGGATGGGATGTGAGCCCCAAGTGATTGAAAATCATTGTACACCAATCTGTGCTCTACCGAAATTTCCAATTGAAGTAAATCAGTCTTAAGATTTTGCATTGTCAGCTGTGGATAGTACACTGTATCTTTATGAAGCCATGCACTTATAGCAATAACGTCTAATTAATTTCAGAGGCTTACTAGAAAGGCATGCAATTTATTGTTATCATATCGCAGCAGATTTACGTTAAATCCGCAGATTTGTCTCATCATCATGTGTTTTTATTTGCATGTAGATCTTAGGGGCTCTGCACTCAAGTGATGTCATAGCACAAGGTCAATATCAAGAAAAGAAAAGTTTTTGTTTCACAAGGATCACAGTATTTTCACTAGGATTCGGTGCATCTAACAATGTGTTCAAATGGTTATAAACCCCAGAGGGTACTCAAGTTTGGTTTTGGTAGGGGTGTGCTGCTGAGAATTTGAAAGTGGACCCATCAATTAACCATTTGTCAAGAAATTTGGACCCATCGATATACCTAAAGTCAAATTTTTATGCCAAATTTAACCTAATTGTCTTAGTTTTTGCTAATGTTCCTCCAAATTTTTTTTTCAAATTTGAACAATTTTGGCTAGATTGTGACGAAATTAGGATATTTTCCAAAAAAATTGAGAACATTTTGAAAAAAGGACCCAACCATATACCAAATTGGCTTAGCAAATTTAGGTGTCATTGATATTCCAAAAGGCCGCAAATGCTACTCATGTTTGCTGCATGTCCCCGTATGGTCATTTGTACTGAGTAACCGCCCCCCAGGTTGCAAACATGGCAAGCATTGGTGCAGTGGTTTATAATGTGACACACTAGACCTTAAGAACCAGAGTAAATAAGTGAAATAAAAATGAAATAATAATTGCTCACTTCTCCTCTCTGTTTTCTTTTTTTTTCAGATGATTGTTTCATGTTTGCTGCCCTCTGCCAGTAGTTGGTAAGCATCCCATAGCTGAATCTTGATCCAGCACACACACATACACAGCACACGTACCTGCTTACGCACTCAGCAGCTAGCGCTAATCAGCCTGTTGGTCTGTCAGTCCATGCAGTGAGAGGGTCAGTTAGGTCATTTGGAATGCCTTACTAACTCCACCGGCCAGTAGCCGTGCATATAGCCCTCTAGCCACTCACGGCAAGTGACCTCATAAGAGCTAGCCAGATTCATCAGTCCGCTTAGCCCAGCTGGGTTACAGGACAGCCAGCTTTTTTTTATACCAAGCTAGCTAGCCTGTGTGTTATGTATGTAGCCAGCCCCTGGTGTGTGCTGTGCATGCGAGTATAAGTGAATGGATGTGCCTATATCGGCCTGTTTATGCCTACTCTATGCTCGCTGCTGTCATATAGGGAGGACGAAGAACGAGACGAAGGAGTTGTACAAGCTCAACATAAGCTGACAACAAGGTTAGGATAACTGGCATCTTGCGAAGAATTAAAGGACTCACAAGTGTAGATGTCATCTACGCTATACCTCTCCAACCAGGAATATCAATATTCAACCAGTGATTTACCGAGAGATTATTTTTGTCAGGCATGTACTTGTGAAGTTGCTAGAAGGAAGCCATCCTACTGCCCCCCTTCTACTAGATGCCGATATATTTTATGACGGAATATTATACCTGTTGTGCAGAAGAAAGTGGAAGATTTTAAGAAACTTGCTTTTTTTTTTTAATCGTTTGTGCATAGTGCTTAGTGAGGCAGCTAGGAAGCCGATAGCAGAGGATGCTTAATGCTGATGCAGGTACACATCAGTTCTAACTCTACATAGTTAATGCATACAACATGGCAAAAGCAATGATTTGGGACAAGCTAAGCCCTAACGAATTTGAACAGCTGTTGGACTACGTATCATGTAAGTAACATACCAACATTGAGCATATTGTAAACATTTAAAAAATAGTGAAATAGACCAACACAGTAATTTACCTTATATACGGCATGATGGTTCATTATGCAAGTGAGTTACTGAATATGTTACGTGTCTATTGAATTACACGCACTTGTATCTGTATTTCATGGTGTCACGTTTTTGCATATGAAATATTTGTAAATGAATAGAAAATTTGCCTAGAAAAAAGAAAATCAATGAATAAATGAGGCAATAAAGGAAGGTAACGTCTACAGAATGAAAAGAAGGAAGTGCAGACCTGAAAATTAGCCGATTTCACCTTTTTTGTTGCTCAAATTTATATGTTTTCTTTTATTTTCAGCCCAATTTGAGCTAAAGTACCCCAATTTCACACTGTTTTCATGTTTTTTTTTGTATTTTGAGCTTTTTTCACTAAAGGTCAGTTTCAGGTCTGAAGCTGGAAAGACAGGATAACTTGAAGTGTTATTTAATTAAAGAAATAATAATAAATAGTAATAATAAATAATAAATAATAAATAAATAATATTAATGATAATGATAACAATAATGATAATAATAATGACACAAGTAACAATAATGATTATATAATGATCATTATGATTGATGGATAAATACAATAAAATACAAATGAAGAGTAACACAATACTGGATGACAATATTTTTAATAATGACTGTAATAAACGTACAGCAAAGTAATGTGTCAATACTTGCTGACGGCGTCCAGACGGCAACCACTTGAAGTAATCCCTTCATATAATAACAGTGTCAATTTGTACAAACATTTTGCAAATTAATGTTGCTGAAATTGTTTAATGTAACAAATAATGAATATCAGGCAAATGTGAATCATAACTTCACAATAAATGTAATGTCAGTTTTGGAGAAATTCTGGGTTTTTTTCTCCAAAAACTAACAATGCTAATACCATGTTAAAATATCAGATATTTGTTCAGAGGCAGGCAGACAGACAGACAGACACACAGACAGACAAATGACAGACATATGGATACGTACAGTTACAGACAAACAGCAGACATGGAACAAGGGACAAACACTCAAGACAGATGGAGGAGTTACGAATTTGGTAGTGGATATCTATAATATTTTGAATAAGATTTTTTTATACCTACACGTACTGCATTTAAAAGAGATCACAGAGACATAGGCAGATGGGAGCTGGGACAAACATCCCCTATTCCCAGAATAATTTAGATTGTTTGTCTCTAGACTATTCAATTCAGGCCATCATAATTACACAAAATTAATTTCATAATCATTTTGAATATATTTATAATGAATATCCAATGACTGTCCTTTTTCCTGTGTTGATAATTATTTACATAACTAATTACATCAAGCAAGAGCTATGTAATTATACATTGTGATGACTAATTAGCTATGCTTATAAATAGCATCATTGATTAGAAATGTGTTGGCAACATTTATAGACAGATGAAGAATTGATTAAAAAAATTAAATATAAGAACAATAGTTCATTAGGTTGATGCAGCTCGGTCTGAAAATAATGTCTATTGACTTGCCACACACCATGCTGGAAATGCTTACCAAATTTGGTTTGATAATCTTTAAGTTGAAAAGTTCATCATTTTTGAAATGTCAGAGTTAATGAATTTTTGGTGGTGAGCAGAAATAATTACTTTTTAATAACGAATGACAGGTAATTCCAAGAAGAAAAGTTCAGTCATGAAATGATGCTCAATAATATGGATTTTGATGGTGGTCAGAATGATTAGCCTTTATCCATACGTTTATTAACAGTAGCAAAAACAAGTTGTGGTGCTGCACTTTATAAAAATTGGTGAGACAGTTGAGAAGTTCATCGGTGGTTAAAGATGATGAAGTAAATACATGGATGTTGGTTTTTCCTTGTAAGCCGTTTGACTCTGCGGTTTATTGACATGCTGGTTGGTTTTTGTGTCATTATTTATGATGCATGAAATATGATTTCAACAGCTCATTACATCCATAACGTACTACATTCTTTTTCACCATCATTTTGATCCATTTATAATCACTTTTGCACCCTTTTGTATGAGCTTGGAGACCAAGCCAGTTGCCTTAGCGTGTGTTTGGGGGTGTGTGTGTTTGCGTTTGTTTTCACCGACAAATGTGGACCACCTATAGATGACATTTTGCTCATAAAGTACAGACCCTCACCAACGGTGGACGACTGGACGTCCACCGTCAAAAGGGAGCGGCAGTGGGCTCTATAGAGTCACCGTAATAATGGGGTAAATAGGTCCCCCATGGTAGGTGTACCAGGTCCACGGTTTGGCAGTAAAATATTGTATCTTACCATAGAGGTCCACAGTTATATGCTGTTAACTACATAGCAGGTTCATAGGATCCATGTTTGTCTGTGAAAATGTGTCGGGATAGGGGTGTTTGTGGAGTGTGTAGGTGTAAGTGTGGAGGGTGGGGGTTATAATAATACAGTGTGTATGGGGAATTGTCACCCTAACTTGAGCTTTCAAGCTTTTCAAGCTCAGTCAAGATCCAAGAATTAAATCAAGATGGCAACTTTCCACTGAATACTCTCTTTATACACATTGTACCAAGTTGCAGTATCTTCGTACTCACCATCTATGTGATTTAAAGATTCAGTCATATTTCACCATTGTTCATCACCGTTTAACAACTCACATCCAAATCCCAAAATCATGTTATAGATGGTGAGGATGAAGATATTGCAACTTGGTATAATGTGTAGGGAGAGGCTCAGAAGTAAACTACACAGACGACACAGACTTATCGTTGTTAAACGGTGATGAACAACGGTGAAACATGATTGAATCACTTTCAACAACGAAAACAAGCTAAAGATCATATAATTCACATGATTACTTCTTGAGGAATGTCAGTTAATCATTGCCACTCAGCCTTACAAAAAGATAGCTGATTTCTCTGTTAATAATATCAGCAATAAAACTACAGAATAAAATGGCAATATTTAGCCGCTACCTCCAAAATACTGAACTTGTAATCGTGTACACGCACACAGGTTACAGGCGTGACAAATTTTACGTGCTGTCGCGTAATGAGTATGCGCACTTGCGTTCGCGTATACGCTACTGTAAAAGTGTGGATTCATCATGGATTAACAACAAAAATGTGTTGAAACATATATCTATCAGATAGAACAAGCATATTGGTAAACAAGGCCCAGGCCACTCAGTCACTTAATTAGGTGCTTGAAACGATCAAATTCGGTGTTGAAATAAGCAAATTTTTTAGTTACACTTTTTCACTTCATGATTAATTTTCTCGGTCAAATGAAAAGCAATAATTTTCAATTCTTCGGTAAATGTCAGAAGAAAACTATAATGCTTGTACTGTATATTTTCTTCAAACCCTGGTGTTGTTAAACTTAGGTGTGAAATTTAGGCTTCTAGTGTAAGATTTTCGATTTTCATAGGCTTCATTTTGCCCCGCGAGTTTTTTCTGGGGCAACATTTTTGCTTTTCAAAGTGAAATAATTTGCTAACGAAAGATATTTCCCATTTTCTAAAGCACATCATATTGGGCTATATGTCATAGTTTTGTCAAAATTTTGGTTTTGATTGCACCATTTTTCAATTCCGACTAACAATTTTGTCAAAATCAACTCGCGAATGTACCCATGGATGGATGATTTTACAAGCCACAATAGAAATATCGATTAGTTCTGCTGGTTATATTAGAAATGAAGTACTGGTTGGACATTTTGGCAGTCGCAAGTGGAAAAAGGTGAAATCAAAACGGATATTCTGACAAAAAAACTATAATATATAGACCCACATGATGTGCCTCACAGATGCAGGAAATATCTTTCTTTAGCGAATAATATTAGTTTGAAACGCTAAAACATGAATTCCGAGAAAAGCTCGCGGGCGAAGTTAAGGCCTATAAAAATTAAAAATCTTACACTAAAATACACAATTTCATGCCTAATTTTAACACCAGGATTTAAAAAAAAAAATGTATATCCATGCACTATGTGGTTTTTTTTTCATTCAGTAATGTCAGTTAAAAAGTTTTCAACTGACATTACTGAAGGATAACAAATTATTGCTTTATATTTGACAGAGAAAATGAATTTTGTGTATCTCTGAATTGTGCTGATTTCAACATGTATCGATCGACTTTTAGCGCGACTATGCATAACAAAAGAAGCTGATGACCACCGTTCTGAGTGTATAGTTTGATATCAAATTAATCGTGGTATATTCAGTGGAGCAAATTAATAATCAAATCTTGCACAAACTGTCATTTCTAAATTGATAATAATTGACTGTCCTTGGGACAGGAGAGCAATATTATATTAAATGAATTAAAATGTGTATTTTCTTTACAATATATTTTTGTTAGGTTAATGACAGCATGTTACAAACAGTGGATGAGGACACTTTGATATCAGATACTTTAGTTGCAATTATACAAAGGTTCATGACCCTTCAATTACATGATGTTTTTGACCAGTCAGATGTCCAGTGAGAAGATTTTTGACCCTTGAAACGTCCAGGTGAACATGTTATTTTTAGAAAGATGTCTGCTGCGTATGGTCAGAATAATAAGCAAGTTGATGAGGGATCAAAATTTTACGCTTAATTTATGGGGGAAAGTCCATTCACTTGGTTGTAAATGTAATTGATTTCATTTCAATCACACCCAGGTATAAACAAGTACAATTGTAAAGTGTAACTCCAATAATAATTTGGGACATCATTCATTTGAATTTGGTTAAAATACATGTACGTATGTCAGTCATCATTAAGGATGACTTTTCGCTATCAAATGTAAACCTTCAATTAAATTTCATGAACCTGTTATTGAATTTAGCAAACATTACCAATTGCAACAAATTCAACTTTTATATATTCTATGGGCTGTTACATTTTAAATCCATACACCCACTTTTGATGACATGATTTTAAAAATACCTTCCAAGAATAAAGAAGCAAAATGATGTATAGCATTTTATTTTTATAAGCAGAATCCTTAAGGTGTTGATGGTGACTTGTAAACAGGCACAACAAGGTCAATACTAGCTCTAGAGCAGTATGCATATTGACAGAGTCTGAACGTCACGAAACTATTTTCGATATACATTCAACAATTACAACAATCTACTAACAACATGTTTACAGGTACAAGGAAATCATCAGTACAGCATGCCTCAATAAATTTATTGAACTTTAATTAGCAATCAATTGAGTGTCAAGTAAATGGCCATTTGATCAATAACTATCATGATCATCATTTGAAATACGTGTAAGTGTCTGAGCCAAACTGACCATACCGTGCAATTGTAATATTCAGAATATCTTGCAGCATTAGTCATATTATGCCATGGGAATGCACTATAGCAACTTGGGGTTTGTCATTGTAAATTGGTGAAATTAGATTTGTTTGTAATCTAGTATAATTTTGAGTCAAGCGGAGTTTTATATATGCGTATGTGACTACAAATGTATGTGTACGGTTTATCGTTGCTAAGTTGAAAATACAGGATTACTTCTGGCCATGTCTAGATAATAGATGTGATAAATACATGATGCATATTAGAGATTGCACTGCTCAAGTATACAGGGTTTGTGTTTCGTAAATCTGTATAGATGTGATGATCATGACATGACGATGATGATAACAAGACAAAGCAGATGATGAAGATGACAATGAAGAAAACAATAGTAATTATGATGATGGTGATAACTACAATGGGATGATGATGATGACAATGAAGGTGACAATAGCAGTGATGATGAAACATTTCCGCAAACACCTTAAACAAAAACTTATCTCAAAGTACAATTAGGCCATTCTCGAGCACTGTAATTTGTCATGTCTGTTAGTCATTTTTATTTATTTTTGTTGATTTCATAAGCTTTGTTTTGTTTTTTTCGTAAGGGAAAGGCAATTCTCAGGCCTTATTGGCCTTCCTGCCTTTTCCGCCATATTGTGTTTCTTTATTTTGATGTAGTTGTATATTTTTATATATGGAAATAAATGAATGAATGAATGAATGAATGAATGAATGAATGAATGATGATGATGATGATGATGAAGACAACGACAACTTAGATAACACAGTAGATGATGACATGTTGAGGATGATGTATACTTACATGCACAGTCTATGCCGACAAACATTTTTGAAAGCAGATTTACCTGTAATAATACAAAACTGTCATAAATTTGATTCAGACAATTCAATTATTGATTGTTTTCCTAACCTTTCCTAAACAATTGCAGTGAAATATTTCATGGCACGTTAGTGTACACAATCCTGATTGCGCTCCGCTCATGTTACTGAACCCACATCTTTGATTAAGGCTAATGGGCTGTTCTAGATGAAATCCATACCCCTTATGGAAGACATGACCTTTTTAAAGGTCTTCCATGTGTACATGGAGTGTGAATTTCAAATGGAGTTACCTGAATGGGTGATTCCATTTGCAATCTGCACTCCTTGTGTGGCATATTAAGGTCATACTTTTATAGGTGGTGTATGAATTGTAACTGGAATAGCCAATGACTCCTTCTTTCCAGTCGGCCGAGGACACACTTATTCTCTCTTCTCCGAGTAGACACATTTCTTTTAATTGCACATTTGAAGTTACATCTCTTGTGGCCAGTTGTGTTGGTAAAAGCGAGGATCCCCCATTAAATCACGTCGGATTCCGACATTTTGTGCTACAGAACCCTGGCTATGAGGGCCTTGGGGTATAATGCATTGAAGGAACACATTAAGTTTAAGAATGAAACCAAGTTAGTGGATGTGTCGGGAAGCATTCCACCATTATGTCTCAAATTGTCCAATCATAATGATGCCAATCATTTAAAAACAGTGTTCTTTAGTTTTAATAAACAGGATGCTATAGTCTGTACCTGTATTTTGTTTACCTGTTGACGAGTTAGGCCAAAAAAAGAATAGTAACATGTTTTAAAGCTATATATATTCTTACACATGTAAGGCTTAAAGTATTAATCACACAATTCTACCAATAAATGCTTTTAAAAACATATTTTTACCAATATGTTACTTTTGTATATTCTAAAAAAAAGAGTGCCAAATTCTGATTATATGGCATATTTTGGCCTAATGCTGTTTGTAACTTAAAGGAGTAAAAAAAAAATGTATTTCGTGATCCTAGCATCCTCTATTTATGTCATTTTTCATTAGATATCCACGAAAAAAACTATTCCCAAAATTTCAGTTGATTCCGATTTTGCGTTCGCGAGTTATGCACGATTGTGTGTATTACACTGCTCCATAGACAATGCGTTGTAATTTCGTTCTGGTGCACCAGAACGAAATTCAAATTTCACGATATCTTTGCTAAACGAATTAATCTGCAAGAAATATTTTGTACATAAACATTATGTAGCCAGAGGTTTCCAGTGATATAAAAATCTCAACTTTTTTGAGAAAAGTGGGGGATGAGGCTGTGGATCACGAAATGCGCTTTTAAGCCATGATATTGGACCTGCCATAGACTGGCCCCCAGTCTCGGTTCGGTTCCATCTCTGGATAATGTAACAATAAATAATTACGTAATGCCCTATGAAAAAAATGCCAACTCCCCCTTATTTTCTTCAATGCCAAAAACCCATTCCTCTTCATCCACAAATCGACGCCACTAATTACACCCACCACAGTCAACCATGCAGCAATATAGAAATATACTCGTATTATATTAGTGAACGCGAAAGTCCATTGAGCGCTGATTCCGAGACTGGTCCAATCTGTTAGAGATCTCACTTCCAAATATTCGTTCAACGAAGCACGGTGATTCCGATGTCAATTACGAAAGCCCCGCCCAGTTTCAATTCAAATATGGTAGCACAAAGCTATGCCGCGGGATGTGACGCAAGATCGGATGGGACACTTGTCAACAACTGAGAGGTATTGAGCTCAAGTGGCACGCGCCTGATAGACCCATGGTGCGCAAGAATAATAAAAGGCAACCACTCGACTCGGACTTAGGCCTATTGTCCATATTATACATTATCGCGTGCGGTTGCAAATGTTTGCACATTATTTAGCTAGGGAAGCCTTTTCAAATATCCCCGCGCTGCCAAGCTGCGTTGATTGGTCGGATACAATATCGTTGTTTAGTCGCTTACACAAACGTTAATGTAGTGAAAACATGGACGTGGTATATAGAAAGATTGCGTGACTCCAAATCAGAAAAGTGAACTTCCAGCAGTTTGTGGGAGCTGGAAGTCAAATTGCCTACAGACTGGGAGGGTCCGTGTATTGGGTTGATTTTTAATGCTATGTAATCTACATTACCAGTCGTTCTCCACGGACCCGAGGGAGGGTCTAGACCTGCCACTGCATGCAAATTTACACACATGATATATATATATATCTAAATGCAAACCCAATTATGTGACAGTCAAAATGTAAAGATATTTTTTAACAAAAATGTGAAAATTTGTTAATCTGTTTTGTATATGAGGGGCATGTTCTTTGTGATTTGTCCATTAATTGAATGATGAAATGTAGGCACCCCATTTTTACTGAGCAAGGATTCTAACGAGCACTGTGCTCTTCTTTTATTGGTAAATGAGGCAAGAACTATGCTCATCCTTTTTTGTTTAGTGAAACATGTTTAGGTGCAGCTTCATTCTTTACTTTTAAGTAATAATCATCTTACTAAATTCCCTCAAATATTTGCAAACAAATTTTCATCGATTTGAAAACAAACTTGACTCTAAAATAAGTTTTATGAATTCCAGAGCATTCCCCTTAAATTCTACAACACACACTATCGTTTCAAATTACATATGCTCCAGGAAGAGGTAGCCAAAATTTATCTGTTAGAGTGATGCCAAAATATGAAGAAATGGCAAGATTAAGGCAGCTAGGGATAGAATTCCATCTCAGTATAAAAATGAACATTCAAAATGGCAAAGAATTTGAAGGTAGGGTTATAGGTATTCAGCCATTTTGATGAATAAGAATTCCAAGTGCTGTAAAGCATGAAACGTTCACTTGTATGGAAATTTCACGATTGCAGCTGATTCGTGAAATTGTCATTATGCAAATATGTTTTTTCTTTCTTTCGGATAGCAACATTTGCACAATATTTTTGTGGGACCTGAGAGCACATCAGACACGCCAAATTGCATTCTATAAGATGCCTCAAATTTTTGAGGAAAAAATGTGCATCTTCAATACAAAAGGTCAAAATTTTCATATGATGGTCGGCTTTCCTCCCAACTACATACACTTTAAGTACTGTACATATCATTAGATTTAGTAAGTTTATTTTCAGGACTGTTAAATGTCAAAAATATCAATTTTTTTATAATTTACCATAAAATTTGTATTATATCGCAAATTAAAAAAAATCAAAATTATTTGCTATCAGAAGGACACAACATGTGTCTGATGTGCTCCCATGTCCCAGAAGAAATACTGTGCAAATGCTGCTATCGGGTCCCTTAAAAATTTGATGTCGCAGAAACATGGGTTCTCTTCAAAATGCAAAATTTTAATCCCGCGAAAATATCATGCTTTTATTAATTGCAAATTTAGGCCTGACTGCCATCTAGAAAGTTACCATGATAAAATTGTACAGATTTTGTTTTAAAAAAAAAATTGAAGGAAGATTTATTTTGCAGATATCAGTTACTAGTTATTATTCATGCTGCATGTCTGCATTTCACAATATTCTATTATACTATGATTCCCTGAGGTGAAGTTCTGAAAACTGAACACTTTTAGAGCTATGCTTCAACGCTATAGGTTTCTGTAACACAGAAATTTCTTCCCCAGAACCCAAATTACAGTGTATACTTTGCATTTAATTAATGTAGTTTATGAACTTTGCCAAAAGAGACTGTGAGTGAGTGGGCCGATATGTTGATAAGGTAGAGTGGCACAGAACAAATGGCTTTTTATTATTATGGGGTACACCCTAAACAAAAATAAAAAAGAATTTAGGATAATAGAATGCAGACCCATGGCTTTATTTTTGTTGGTTGAATATTTGTGCAAGTTAGAAATTTGCCCTTGCAAATTAACAACATGAAACATTCATATCCGTAATAACATGGAACTTTTATATCCATATAAGCACATGTACGTAACCATAGCAAGAGGATCACTTTTAGGAAGCGGTGACATCTTTGAGGAAGCTGCTATCTTAATCAGGAAATTGCTTACAGGATGAACAGAAGTAAAGAAATTGAAATAAATATTTGCGACAGAATTACTGAACCATGTCCTTATCATGTAATGCAATAGTTTGTATTGCAACACAGTGTTATGGGCCCTTTATTATTAAGAACTTATATGGATTAGTAGTAGTGTGTGTATTTATGTGTGATTTTTTGCACCACCCAAACAAGGACATATAATATTTTATTCCCATATTGGCTTGGATACCTTGATAGCTAGTACAAGAGGTCGCAAAAAATATTGTGAAAATACAATAATACTATTCATTTTTGTTTGGGGGCAGGGTAAAACTAAAAGTAAAACTAAAGGTAAAACTGAAACTAAAAGTAAAAAGTAAAACTATTCAACAAGCAAAGAATATAACAGTGGCATATATTTCTTTTTGAGATGGGGAATGGGGTTGGAAAAAAATTTAGTCCAGGGTTGGAAAAAAATTTAATCCAGCACCTTTGGGCAACGGAATAAGTTGATGGTGCAAAAAGTGCACAAAAACTCTTGCCATATTGAAGCTAAAATGGTGAAATATGATGCAAAAGTGAAACAAATTTGTGTTTACATTTTATACTTTTTACTTTTAGGCTAAAATGGCCAAATATGAGTCAGAAACCCACATACAGATGTCAACATGGGGGAGAGGGTGATTGTATAGACCGCCCCCTCCTTGTATCAAAATATTGGGGGGATTTATCCCCTCCATCCCCTAGGGCTTTACGCCTTAATGGAAGATAAGACACAAACAAGTAACACTAATAATATGCTTGACCAGAGGCCTCAATAAATAAAATATAGCCTTTCATATTGTGATCTACTGGTTAAAAATGACCATTCCACAAAGACACAGCTTTGATTGCATAGCCATATGTATCAATCAAAATGGGGAGCACAATTCAATCAATAGACACTAATGAGTAATAGATACAACTAACATCTCACTAGATAATAGCTCTACCGGTATATTGGTCATTAACAATGGTCATTAATAGTAATGAGTATTGATGAGTAAATCAGGATGGATTTTTATCCACATCAGCTTGTGATGCTCATATCAGGTGTTGAACTTGCTAACAGGAAGTATAGTTTGTGAGAGACTTGAGAGTTGCATGCCCAAGAGGAATACATAGAGGTTGCGCATATGATGTATCATACCGTTAATATGGCGGAATACTAAGATGCATTCAACAAAAGCATGATTGCAATCTACCGCAACAGTTCGCCTCACACGCATAACAAATGCACTAGGATCAATTAGGTTGATGATAACATTTGATTGAACGGACCGCACTGTGCCATGATTACGGTGAAGGACACCGGTTCAAATCCTGAACCAGGAATTGGAACCGATCGATAATAAAAGCATGCAGGGCCTCTATTTGGAGTGCCAAGTGCACTGGGGCATGTTTTAGGTCTAGAGAGGTCTAATACTCTTCCCTCCTGTGAAAAAATACAGTACCTGTAATTTAAATAGCATACTAGATAATATCGGGGGGGGGGGAAATAAAAATGCAACATCTACATGTACAGCTAAACAAAAGTACTTGTTTGCCTCAGAAGTTCCCACATGTGTTATTGAAACTGCTCATTTAAAAAAAATTTAAACTCCTTTTTTTTTCTGGAAAAATATGTCACTAGTAGCATTTGCATTTCACACAAAAATCTGTGTGGCAGCTCCTATTCATGAAATGTCGCTGTAACAAATCATGAATCTTGACATGTTCACATTTAGTTGAATTAAACAGGAATTAAATTTGACACACAAAAAAAATAATGTGTATATACCACAATAAATAATCAGGATCAAAAGAGCTCTGACTTAAACAATTAATTTTGTTTGGCCTCAACAACATAGCATAATAATGTCAGAGTTTTTTATTTTGTAGGCAGATATTATGTAATGTTTGCAAATCAGTCTACTCCAATCCCCCAATCGGTCTACTTCAATCTCCCCGATCGGGTCTACTCCAACCCTACCCCCCTGGGATTGATGCCCATGACTAAAGTATGGTACATTATCTGCTTGCAATTAATGCATCGGATACTGTATATTGCACTTGGTGAATTGCGGGGGAAAAAATGTTTATAGCATTTTGTCAAATAGTTTTAGTTACGAAAACAGCTGTTTAGTGTTGATGCCCAATGATAAATGAAATCATTTAGGTGCAAATGCTTGTGCATTTACCATGTAGTGATTAAAAGATGTGTCAGTCATAGAGCCATCCAACAGTGCATTATCTTGGCATTAATAGCTGCCTTCTCTTGGAAATTGTTACGTTCCTAATTTTGTGTGGTGATGTCAGTGTCATTAGCTCATTTTGTTCAATATTAAACACAATTTAACCAAAACCCATTACACAGAAATTGAATAATCTAAAAACTAAAAAATAATATTTTTTGTAAAAAGTATTGACTGTGCTGACCATCCTCTGCACGTGACTGACAGCGATCTAATAATAATACATTGGGCTATTCCTGACTTTCTTTAAATCCACACACCCACTATGGAAGACATGACCTTAATCACCCGTATAGGGAGTGTGAATTTCATGGGGTTACATGGGTGACTCCATTTGAAATCTGTACTCCCTGTGTGTGAGAATAAGGTGAATGTCCTCCATAGGGGGTGTATGGATCTGAATTGATATTTTAGTCAACATTGGCGGCTTCTGTTCATACTTTATAGCAAACACATGAATAGATCTTCACTTTTGATAGCACTGCTGTGTGTGTTGTTCCTTTTTGTGTTTTTTTTGTATGAAAAAATACCTAATGAGGATTTTATAGACTTGTAACACACTTTGAAAGACCCATTGTATATATACTGTGCAGCCATCAATTTTGATGTTAGGCAGCAATCGCAGTTATAACGTAGCAACTACTCAAGCGCTATTTAAAGACACCCACTTACTACTTTAAAAAGCTAATTTTCACCAAATCAATTTTTTATTGCTTCAAAAACTGATACTGATATATTCTGTTGAATTCTTGGATTTTATTTTTCTTTGCGGATCCACAAATTTTAGATTCCAATTTTAAGGAAATATATTTGAGTTGTAAATTTTTGTGGATATAAACTATAATTTCTTACAAGTAAAAAATAAAATGTAGGTGAATTTTATTGCTTTGATAGTGTTGAGTGCACCAAGTAACCTACTTCCTCATACAACTCAACATGATAACAAACACCAGCAGTAAAAATTTGGCCGAGCTCACCAGAAATTGTACAAATTATCCAGTGAAAGCGTATGCGTAAATATAGCAAATATACAATTTACAGCCTTTGTATAGATTTCTGTATTTTGACAATGGGATGGTAATTTGACAACACTTTGACATAATTAGGTGAGCCGCATGCCACTGTTGGTGCTAGCGATATGATTTCATATTTTGTTTTGGATTGTGGGGTCAATTTTTTTGAATGATTTGGGTTATTGAAATAGTTCATGCTTGACACATCAAAAGTCTGACCTTGCTAACCTTTTTGAAAAGAAATAATGTAAGAAATTAATAATGAAATACAGGACCTACACGTATCATTAGAACTTATCAAAACAATATATCATAAAATCAATTGTTGCAAAATATCAAGTCTTTGAACCATGAATAATAATTTAGATATAATGTGCAGCATTTTGATAAAGAATTTCATAAATGCACTTTACACACTGTGTATAAAATTTAAACAAAGTACATCATAAAAATTAATGTGTATCTTGAGTCTTGAGTGATAAACTCATGTTAAGCTAGGCTTTTCCTAGGAGAGCTGTGCGTACGTGCCAAATTCAGTGCTCAAAAACATCAACAAAGTGCGAGTAAGAATTGGTGGGTTGGTGTAGTTGCCATATCCCGGAGAAGTGGTAATGCCAGGGCCTGGAAATGGCTAACTGTCAGTGAAGATATGACTGGAGATGGCAATCTGTTGCTGAATATGTAGGTAAATCTGTGATATAAATTTGCTTAACCATTAATTAGCAATGAAAAAAAAATGTATCAGGAAGCAATTTAGTACATGCATTTAAAAATAGAAAGATCCTATATATTTGAAACAAGGTAATTTGAACAACATTGTAAAATGACAGTCAGTGCACTGCACACTAGTCTGACAGTTTAATTAGGCAGGTAATTAAGCGAACAATACTACATGCCAGATGTGGCTTAATAGTACTGATCAGAATCTATTACATGGATCTATTACATAGCGCCATTTAATTTTTTTAGTTTCATATATGGATGTAAATTGATACATATTGTGAAATTGAGTGGTTTACAGAGGTCACTTTGATCGTAGACCCCTTTTCCAGGGTCTACATGTATGCTTTGATTCAGTTCTTAATACGAAATATCGATTTGCATGCTGGCCATTATAAGCCTTCAACATCAAAGGTCCAAGTTTTGAGATATTTTCTCAAAATATGTACTCGTTTGTAAAGTACTTCATTTTTCATAGAAATGTGGTCATGAAAATGAACAATTTTTTAAAAAGAAAATTTGGTACTTGTCATCTGCAGTTGTGTTAGAGAGAGTTAACTGAAATTGGTGATCATTTCCAAGATGGCATGAGGTATTTGCTTTCAGAATGGCTTGAAATGGAAGCATTTTTACATATAAATTCAATATGTTTGGTTATCCATAGCAAAATATTCATGTGCCTGTATCTTTTTCAAACAGCTACATATTATTGACATCTAATCATGTTTACTCTACAAATCTCCCATGATTCTTTGCTTATTTGGCAAGAGTAAATGATATCCCATGATGCAATGCATTTTGACTTAATTTGCAAGGAGTTTAGTATGCAATTTCCTGTCAAGCATGTCTAGGCATGTCACCATAGAAAGACTGACACAGAATCCTTTGTGCGCAACCGCTAGAGGTGCTTCACGTCCCCCATCCCCTGGGGTTCATCCCAAATGACGGAGAGGTGGGGATGAACAGATTCAAAAACTTTAATCACTCGTAAGAAAATTGTTGATTCGACAAGGAAATCAGAAATGAATCAGTTTAAAAAGAAGAAATTTGTATTTGATAAAAACATGAGTTTCATGTATATTTAGAGAAATTGAATACAGTACTGCTTGAAATAAGTACTGCTTTGAGGTAAAATAGCGACATTTTGTAGGTACATATCTAGTAGGGTAGGTATACTTTGTGGTCGGGTGGATTCACCTATTTGTATGTAACTCATTTCTGGTGAATGAATAATGTTTTTCATCATTCAAATAGCAATGCCTGTAGTATTATCCCTTTAGGTTACACATTCTGTAATAGCCGATTAGACCTGTACAAAATGTAAACATGTTTTGTTGTTGTGCTTCGTCAAGAATAATCAGTTTGGACCGCTAATATTTTGATAACATGATGCTGTCAATGAAATGAATGAGGGGATCGCTGTCATTATATGATATATGATGATGTGAATCAAATGGGACACACATTTAAATGCTTATTATTTGTGTAGTTTTTATCCCCATTCACTGAATAATCAGACTTTGATGAAACGTTGATGAAAGTTTTTTGGTAAAGAAGTTTTGTATGCTATAATTGCTGAAGCTTGTGTAGGGGTGTTAAAGTTGTTACATACGTACATACACCCACCCCTACCTACATACAATTAGTTTTTTTATTGCACAATTACATCTGGAACAATATACTTTACAATTTCCAAGTAAAGAACAAATTTCTTTTTGTAAGTCATTGATTTAGGAGAGAGTGAACAATTAGCGGGTGGCCTCAGCAAATGTTACCATAGTGCTTTAATTATTATTCCTAAACAACAGGTGCATTTGAAAAGATAGAATAAAACACATCCACAATATTTTATTATTTGGTATTATGGAATATATTTATGATACAAGCCTTGTGATCTATATGCAGATATGGAGATATCGGTATTATGATCAAAGTCAAGTCTTGCCTAATCTTAGTGTTAGATCTGCTGTCTCAGTTGTGTGGACATGCTGGCTAGCTAGCCATATTATGTATGCTGATGGCATTATGCTTTTAATACGTGTATGTTTACATTATGCTGGTTACTTTAATTAATATGTGTATTTATTCTGGCTCTATGCCTAGTATTGCTCTCATATGTCAGGCTGGTTTCCTTTCTCTATTTGTATCATTTGTGGCTCATATTGTAAACACGTCTTTTTAATTAGTTAGGGAAAATGCATTCCCTTTTGACTTAGGAAAAGGTACCAGTGGTAACACATCTTTAATAGATGAATACAGTTCTCTGATTATATTGCCATACATTGCTATCAGTAACGGCTTATTTGGCGCCATTAGGAAAATAATAATCTGTAGCCATTTTACTGTCTTTAGTAGCTTGCAATCTGGCTATATCCAGTATAGCATCTGCAGATCAAATTATTATCTTCAGTAGATAGCAGATATTGACCATCTTCAGTAGATTTATACAAATATTAAATGTCTGAGTGTGCAATGGTAAAAATATAGCACAATGTCAAAAAATCACTACTTGTCAAAAGGTTGTGGGAAATTTATGGTTGACAGATCCTCCTTCCTGAGAAATTGACATTTTTTCCAGCCCTGTATCATTATTTTCCAGCAGTTGAATAACACAAAATATTATAACTATTCAATGGCTCAAATGAATACTTACTTGCTGACCATATTGCTATCCTCAGTAGATAGCACTCACATAACATATTACAATCTTCAGTAGATAACACATGTTAACCATTTTGCTATCTTCAGTAGATAGCACATTGACCATATCCCCATCTTCAGTAGATAGCATTTTGCTATCTTCAGTAGATAGCATGTTGACCATATCGCCATCTTCAGTAGATAGCACCTGTTGACCATTTTGCTATCTTCAGTAGATAGCACCTGTTGACCATGAATTGCTATCTTCAGTAGATAGCACTTGTTGACCATGTATTGCTATCTTGGGTGAATATCGCCTGCTGACCATATTGTACTCTTTTTAATGGATATCATCCTGATGATTTTGCTCAATTATTAAAATAGCAACCTGTAGCTATGAAGTGCCCACTGACCATATAAATGACCATCATCATTAGATTGCAATTGCTGACCAGAGCAACCATATTGCTATCTACAGTAGATAGCACATGCATGCTGACCATATTGTTATTACAGAAAATGTTATTTTCGCCACCAACCATCAGAAATCCTACGCACTTCAGCGTCACATCGCTATATTCGCCATTACCAGTTTCACAGATTTTGGAACTGAGTATTTGGAATAATAGTGTTTTAATATTTGTAAAACAACGTCCACTTGATGATTGATGCAAAGAATTAGTAGAAATAACATAGTCAAATAAACGTGCAAAAACAGTATTTTGAAATAATATAATTTGTATTGCTGTATAATCTGTTCATGATATTTTTTGGATATGATTTATACAAATTGGGTGTAAATGAGAAGCTTTTTTTTCGGCTGCTATTTGTAATATACCAAACATTGTTTGCACTGCATTACGACTCACAGTTGCAAAATGGCAGCGACCACCACGCGTTGTACATATTTTCATGGAATTGCATGCATGAAATTAGTGTTTTTATTAAGCAAAGGGGTTTTTGGCGCACAACATTTTATAGACTTTCTGTTCCTAGATTTATTGTTATCCTTGCCAAATACCAATTACACATTTTGCTTTCTTCAGTATACATGCCGACCATATTGCTATATCTTCAGTTAATAGCACATGACCATATTGCTATCTACAGTAGATAGCATCTACTGACCATATTGCTATCTACAGTAGATAGCATCTACTGACCATATTGCTATCTTCAGTAGATAGCATCTACTGACCATATTGCTATCTTCAGTAGATAGCATCTACTGACCATATTGCTATCTTCAGTAGATAGCATCTACTGACCATATTGCTATCTACAGTAGATAGCATCTACTGACCATATTGCTATCTTCAGTAGATAGCATCTACTGACCATATTGCTATCTTCAGGACATAGCATCTACTGACCATATTGCTATCTTCAGTAGATAGCATCTACTGACCATTTTGCCATAGTTAGGTACATGTAGATTAAAAACGCCATTATGAGGCACAGATATATTGGCCAACAGACACAGAAATTACAATGGAAGCTGTTTACATTTGTACTTGTATTAGAATGCATGAGCTACTGTGATCATATTGAGCCATTTATGATCATTTATCAATTTGAGTACAAAATATTTTGAATAGAAAATGACTGTATGGTCTTCTAAACAAGTCAGACTTGTGCTACATGTATTCATCTTATGCAATGTATGTAGTAATAAGACATTGTTTATATAAGACATGTATGCAAACATTGAATCACTGGAAATCAAATACAGTTGATTGAATATGCATATGACAGTAACATAACTGCAACATACAGGTAGTATTGACCACAAATTGTGGATTCATAATTAATCTACTGGATACAAAACAATACATACGTCATGCATCAAGTTCAAATGAAGTACAAATGCATAATAGTGTCTTTATTCAATTGCTGTGAAACTAATGTAGAGGAACTGGATTTTTAATTTAAAAAAAAAGCTTTTGGAGGAATTGCTAAATTATCTGGGTTACTAATTCTGTACCTTTTTCACCCTTATAGCTATTCAAAGTGCATAGGACATGGGGAAAAATTTATTCCCCCCATTCAACTTTTCCAATTTCCACATTTTATCGAACCTGTAACTTGTTTCTTAAAACTTGTCATAGCCTAATTTTTCTTGTAAAATGATTGTATGAAAAGAAACAAAAACACCTTCATTCAGATTATAGTGCCTATCACAGTTTGTTCATATACATCTTTTAAAATCAAATCTATACCTACTTTGAAGCAAACAAAGCAGTATGCATAATTTGGCTGAGTGGTTCAATATCTGTTTCTTTTCTTTGGAGATGTTGTTATTGTTTGCCATCGGCCATTGCCCTGGCATCTAACAGGTGTTGCACAGGTAAGGGCTTGAAATGAAGACGATTTTGTCCTTCTGTTTTGTACAGCATCTTTGATACCCTGAAGATAAGTGTGAATGACGTCATTTGGGCTAGTACCCAGTGGTTGTTGCACGCATATCAGTTTACTACAAATATATTTTTACATCGTAGGTGGATTTCAAATTAGAGAGTAGTGCACCTGCACTAATTGCTTATGACAAGGATGTAGGTGAGAGGTGTACATGTTACGGTTTGGTTAGATCTCTGCTATTTATGCTCCTAAACGTTGATGAAAATGCACACAAATTGAACTGAAGACTGTGAATTTTAAATGATATGGTGAACTACATGAAGGGGTTTGTGTTTTCAGTATGTAGTTATTCTTCTCGAGGCTCCTCAACACCCCCGCATCTTTTTGAGAATTTTTTTCCTTCTCCTTATATATATCCAAAGGGGTGTTCATTTCGAAGGTAAAGGTTTTTGGTGAAAACAGAATATATGATGGTGACACTTAGTTCGTGTTGTTTACCCAGACATCAGAGAGCACATCAAGAGGGTTAAAAGGGCCACTTTTATCAGTCAAACCTTATCCCTTGTTTAACCTAGAGAATGAAAGCACTACTCACTATTCCCAAAAAATACAGCACTAATTTTTTGGAATAAAAAAAATTATTTTGTTTTGCCAAATGAAAAATAGCTAAATCCTAATATCCTTTTGTTAGTTCTATAAACTGGCAATAAAAGTCAAATTTTAATATTTGGCCAACTTTTTGGGAAAAAATGCATTTTTTAGGGTGTTTTTCATATTCTGTGACAATAAAGCCCATACAAAGACTTGTACCAAGATTAATGACATGTTATTTTCTTTTATCTTTATAACCAATATCAAAATTAACATAAAATCTTAAATTTATGAACAAATTCATAGCTTATACTGCACACTTTGAATTTTGTGACTGATATTGTCAGAAATGTTTTTGGTTATTTCCCCAAACTAAATTCATACCAGTTTGATAGGAATTCATACTATCAAATCCAATTTTTGGTGACATACCTTTGTTACAGTTTCATGCTGCTACGCAGCACTTCATCAGACTGGCAACCTTGCTTCTTCTTCTTTCCTGAAGTTGCTGCCGGTGGCGGCGCCAGAAGCTGGTCGAAAATATTCGGTAAGAAATAGTTCCCTTCATCTCTGTTCATGGTGTTTTCGCCCTCGCGCCTGATCCAAATTGCCTCTCTAATCTGTCTTTTGTTCCTGTTGGTCTCCCTTGATCTGATATTAGCGTCCTCCCAACCTATGACATGGTTGTTTTGCGCAACATGGTCTGTAATAGGAGACTTTATTTACTTCTGTGAGTGAATGTTTTCTCTGTGACCGGGTGTGTTCATACCAGTTAGAACTAACTAAAGGATTGGGATTTAGCTATGTTTTATTTGGCAAAACAGGATAATGTTTCTTTAATCCAAAAAAAATATAGGGCTGTATTTTTCTGGACTGGGGAGTAGGCATTAAAAAAGAATCGTATTGCTCAAGTCGTCAGCGCACTTTGTAAAGTTTGTTTGAACATTTAGTGACTTGCAGACAGTGTTCGAAATAAGCACTTATCCTCTTGTCCAAAAATCACTGGGGACAACCATATTGAGCTATGTACTTATCCCCTAGACAACCATATATTTTACCTCCAAAATCATGATTTATAAAATATAAAACTTGGCATTAAATTTTGACTTTTAGAAACAAAGTAAGGAAGCAAACAGGAAAAATAACAAATATATTTGAAAATCTCCAAATATCGGTGAGGGCGGGGATGATATATACATGTTATTTATTTTGCTTGGCCTTACCCAATGATGGCAGTGCTTGAGATCCGCATTATCAGAACAAAAGACATTTGATTTTTTGCACTCAAAAATATGACACATTTTGGCGACAACCAAAATGTTTTGAGGACAAGCATAATTTATGCTTTAGTTATCCTCGGGACAACCTCCATATTTTCCTTATTTCGGACACTGCTTTCAGAGTTGTAGTTAATAAATGAAATGAAGATATACCTCTTGCCGCTTTGAGTTTTGTTTTGATGTCACTATGTGTTTTAGGATGCGTAGCTGTTATTGGAATCACTGCATACTACACTCACATGTAAAGGTTGCACAATCAGAACACTCTCTTGCATTACAGGCCACATATGACATTGGGAGTCACTTAAGACCACAGGTTGGCCACCTGCCCTATGGGGATGTCAGTGACGTACTGTGGCTGCTCCTACCGTGGGGGCTGTAACAATTCTTTTTTGCCACCCCTTCTTCCTTCTTTTTTGCCACCCCCTGCTTTTCCCCTGAGGGGCTCACGCTCATAAAGCCCCCCCAAAAAAAAAAAAAAAATTTTAGCATGGATGTCACCTGTAGCGTAGCCAGGCCATTTTCAGAAGGGAGAGGGCAAGGCAACTCTTGGGGGGGGAATTGATGAAACGTGTCAAAAATGGGCTAAAAAGTACCAAAAGACTTACAATCTCAAGGTGGCTAATATCCCACAGAGAGGGGGAGGGCAAGACTTCTCACAGGGGAACAGTTTCCCCCTTGCCATCACTGGATGTTACAATATATTTTGGCTATTTAAGTACAGATAGAGGCATTTGCAGATCTCATTTTATTCATCATTTAGCCAATATTAATTGTTTTCATTCACAAAAACTTAGGTTGCCTAAATTAATATTCAGGGGATCAGCACTAATTACAAATAAGTGTTTCAATTTTGTTGGTTGTTGTCTTTGAGTACAATAAGAGCACCCCATTGTGACATATTTTTAAACTAAAGCATCGAATTGACTTCTTTTATATCCAACAGGAAAGATTTATCCCATGAAAGCAAGTGGAATGGAAGTGTGTGTGTGTATTTATGCCTAGTATAGGCAAGGATAAAACAGAAAAACAGACAAGGCGCAGCTCAGTCTATTACAACTCCAATGTTTACATTGCTGGCGACACATTGTTCAGGCACATATGGATTTTATATGTGCATCATTTTATTTCTATTCTAATCAAAATGCTCAGAAAAACAATTGAAATATGAGTTTACATAGATACTTCACGTTTTGTTTGTTTTTAAGAGCATATTTGTCTGCGTGTAAAATGAATGAGTAAAATCTATTGTGTAAAATATAGTATTGTATACTTGTACAAAGATTCTTGTCATTTGATTGGGCTGGCCAATCAAAATTGAGTATATTTGCTATTTTTAGCCAGCTGCAAAAAGACAATTGGACTCCGCATGAGGGCAATAGTCAATTTTCCATTTGTACTCCGATGAAGCTACCATGGCAACACTGACAAACGGGACCTCCACTTGCCAATTATAGGTGTGAGTGTTGCTTCTGAATTAGATGTTTAGATATTTGTTCCTGTTCTGTTTTATTCTGTTCCATTCAACTCGACAAAGTCTTGTTGAATGGAACAGGCCATATTTCATCTCATGAAAATATTCTTACCATTATACTTATAAATTTTAGCCTCTTCACCAATATCATTCTTGAAAATACTCATTTTAATCTCCCCTATGATTTTAAAATACATAAAGGCAATTAAAACACAGCGCTCTATTTTAGAAGATTTCATTTATTGAATAAAATGCTATTAACACAGCATAGCACATTGATTGAAGTCTTTTCCTCTCATGCAAGAGCTCCCAGGTCCAATCCTGCATAGAATTTTAATATAGTTCAGCAATATATGTTGTGGTTGAAATGGGTAGATTAAGTTATTGTAGAAAGTCAACAATCAACTTATGGTATCCATCCAACCCAGTTTGCATCTCATCTGCCCACTCCAGTATGTTCTGTATTTGAATTGTGGATGGAGTATATATGGTTGATGACAAACAATTTGTAGCCATTGACCTTTGGGATTCTTGGATCAAACTTTTGAAATGGTTGAAAATTTTAAAACAAAGAAATACAAAGGCAATTTTCCATTTATTTGGGGGAGGGTGGTTGGAGCTTCATTTGTGGGCGTCGAGCACCCCCCCCTAAAGACCATACTGCGCTGAAGGTGCCGACCAGCTCAAAATTACCAAGCTATGTATGCTATTTCATACCCAGCACATTTGCAATTAATTTTACAGACCAGAGATATATGAAGCTAGCTGTTCTTACATAATACTCTGTTCTGACTCCTAGCAGTGTGGAAAAGCAGTGTCTGAAGCAATGAGATAGAACCAAAGAGTACCTACTCTGCCATGTTTGTGTGTCAATCATTGAGGAGGGCAAATAGTGTACCTCCGCATAATTTTGTTGTTCCCCGCAAACTTTGATTCAAGGTGCGTTGTTGTTTGCATGTAAGGTGTTGTGCCAAATGTGAGCGCTAAGCATCAAGTGCGCAAACCTTTGTAACAAACAAGCTTAAAGCTTAAAGAGGCATATTATCATTTGATTTTGGACTTTTACCAAAATAAGGTACACTCTTTGCCCTCCATGAGCAACAAACCAAAATGGCGGATTTAATACTGGGCAATTTGAGTAGGTACTCTTGGGTCTGAACATAAAATGGCTTAGACATGGTAAGTGATGGACAACAAAATGTGCCATGCTCCTTTCAAAAGGACTTTTAAGGAGGTAATTTTGACAAATGGTTACTGTCATGATCAAATTGCCCAATGTCCAAGCTGATATGCCCTACATCTATGCCATACAACATGTCCAAGTCTTCATTTGTTTTGCCATACTAAGTTTCAATAGAACAACTTGATTCAATCAGCCCAGGCTGAAATGTGATATAAATTGTTTTTTATGTTTTAATTGAAATTAGGATTTAGTCACCACCATACAGTAATATTGTCCTCAACATGGCAAACAATTGAGAAATGGAGGCAAAATTTTATGACATGTCTTGTTGTTTTAAGCACTGTTTCCTTACAAAACTCCCGAGATATTTTTTCTAAACCAGAGCATATGTTTGCAAATAATATAATGCAAAAAATGTTCATGACCTCTCCAATATTTCACATACGCCTTAAAAGTTAAAAACGATAAAACAAATAAAGGAACTTGTAAATTTGTGAGGTTAAAGCCATCAAAAGCCAATAAAACGGGGAAAAGGTACCACATAAAAATATGATGGAGATATCTGTGGTTTATGTTTTTCTACGCACGTACACCATTGAATGTGTGGTTTGTTGCTCTGCTCCACAAAGGGAGAAGGCAAGCGTAGAAAGAATGTAATTGATTATATTGAGTGTGATTGCTTGAATAATTCAACCAAAGTTGTTGTTTTCTTTCACTTTAGATTTACACTCTCTAAATGATGTATCATTATCAAAATATGTGTGTCAGTATCGATCTGATATGAAACGCTGGATATACACAAATAGCAACTAGTATAAGATGCAGTTTAGGGTAGATCTTCATATAGCTCTAATAAAGAGCCTCTGCACTATCCACAAGCAATCAACTATCTATGCTGAGGTGGTTCGGCCTCAATGTCTTTGTACAAAAGTCTTACTTAAGAATAAGAGGTAGATAACATAAAAAGAAGAAATTATTCTAGGTGAATGTACTCTTTATGCCTATCTATTGTACATCAGATACTTGTCTTACGTGACTGTTGTTTACCAAATAAAATCCAAAATTCAGCTCAAGCCAAACTCTACCGAGCATGCAGAACTTGAGGGAAGTTAAATTTGCCTAGCCTATGCTCTAATGAACAGAACTCGTTTATCTCTGGCACATATTGAAAGCACGGTATGTGAGTGTATATTTGTAGATAACCCAAGATGAGATTTCAGTTTCATGTACGTCAATGAAAGATCATGTTTAGGCCATGTAGATATGATGTGGGTTATTTTTAACATTTTAAGTGGGAAAAAAGTATAGATGCTGTTCATAAATAAAGCATGCGGCAGTGTCATATTAGGTGAATTTATTTATTGTTTTTTTGTACTCTACCAAATGGGTGGGAATTGTTTGGCTTTTATTATGCGTTGACAACAAGTAGTCCCACTTTAAGATCGACATAGTTTAGGTCTGTCTGTTCTGTATATTGTGTATAAATGAGAGCAGATGATGAATGGATGTTTGTATACTTTGCGGAAATGGATCACCATTGTGTCCAGGATCTGTTCTTGCGTGCAGCTCAGAGGGGCTTTCAGAGTTATGCACAGGGGGGGTGTGGCTTAATGGCTAAAATCGCCAAAAAACGGCTGATTTTACATGATTTTTAACAAAATGCAACCTGATTTTGATAATTTTGACTCTAAAAGACCCATAAATTGCTCATTCCTCACATTTCTGGGTGTCCAGCTGATTTTCAACCAGACAGCCAAGAAAGGCCCTTGATTTTGACCATTTGTGGCTTTGAAAAACTCTGTTATGCTATCGGCTCCCAAAAATTTCTGGGGGAACATATACCTACCAAAATATTGATGATGTGCCCCCCCAAGCATCCTCCTGCCTCTTGCAATGACATATCACTCTAAATTACAAGGATTTAAAAATAAATCCTTAAGGATTGTAATTTGGGACCAATCAATTTTAGATTTAAAATTAATCTTATAGATTTGAATTTTAAATTTTAAAGACTTAATGTTAAATTTTACAGATTTAATTTTAAATCTGTAAAATTTAATTTTAAATCTAATATTTGATTGGTCCCTTTTTTAATGCTTGAAATTTACGAGTGATATACATGCTGACATATGGCATCTATATGAAGAGAAGAATTGCATTTGCACAAATTTTGTGCAGATGTTCCAGTTAAGTACCGGTAATATAACTCTATTAGTGGTTTACACAAAAGGGTCATATGTAAAAACAGTATTTGCTTTATTTCTATTTTGGCCTAGGCACATATAACGTGTGGGGAAATCAGAGCTGAACATGTAGGCATTAAATCATTTGCATATGCGTCATAACGCCCACGTTTCCCTGGATACTTATATACAAATATGACAATGCCAAGTTATAAAAAGACAACTTTGTGCCAATTCGTGAATGAGAATGTGTATGTTGGCCTATTTGGTTTGTTTGGTTACCTACTTTCCATGGTGATATCTATCCACACATTGACACCTACACTAAAGCATGTTTTCATACATTTCACTACCAGATTCATATTGCTGCCAGTCACCCCCAGAGGTACACTGCTGCCCAGCTACTTTGTGGTTACTCTAATAGTGCAGCACCAGTCCTGTATACGTACCAGTGTGTGTACTGCATGTGTGATTAGGATATGTGTACTCTAGAGTACCCACACAGGTAATGAAGTACACAGTGTACCTCTGGGGGCACCGGCAATAGGAATCGTAGACTATGCCATAGTCGATTTTTGATAAATAACAATACGTTATTAATCATGATGAACGCATTCAGTTGAACTCGAAATTATACTGATATTTATTACATCAAAATACTAGTATAAAATGGTTATGAAAAAGTTTATATAATTTATATTTGTGACAGTAAAAGTAAAGTATACGTAGGCTTATATTATTGAATGCAACATATCATAAATGGCATAACTATAATGGCACTTCAATACGGAACAATTCTAATTTTAGAATGCCAGTTTATTACGAGTTAAAAATCGACTATGGACTTTCACTTTTAAGCAGAACTTTACCCAGGGACTTCGTTCTCTAAACCACACTGTCAATCATACTTGTTTATCAATCAAATCTAACCACAAGACTAAGCATGGTGGTACAATACGCGCTAGATGCGTACGTTCATCCACCAACTTTCGCGCCAGCACAAAAGCGCCGTATTCCAAAGATAGATGTGTACCATGTATAGTTAATGGTAATGGTACGGTCGGGAGGATTTAAACAATAACGAGATCTGGGCGACCAATCACAAGCCAGATTCATTTAAAGATGCATTACATCATGACCAATTTTAGTTAGGCCAGAAATTGGCCTAACTCTCCATAGAGTCCCATGTTAAAAATGTTAACCTCAATCCAAAGTCAGTAGTCCACTTGGGAAGCTAACATACAAAGGGAGTACGGTGACTGAAAAGATGATCAGTTGTGAAAATCTATCAATTGTGCACAAATGAATTAAATCGGAGTTTTAAGCTTAAATGCAATATCCAGAGTATGCACAATCATGACAATGGGCAAGTGGACTACGGAGTAGTCTATAGGAATCGGGTAGTGTATGTACGCCTACATGTGTTTGTATTTTGTAACGGGCAGCTCATAATGGAAACTTATGATATTATTTGAATATTTTTGGCATTGGTTTGAGGAATAAAGTTTGCAACTAACTTTTTCTTCTTAGCTGTTAGTGCCTATATCATTTTTGGTGTACACTGTACACATGTATGTAGTTCAAATGATGTTTTATTTTAAACCAAAATGACGAACACACTCTTTGCCATCCATGAGCAATGCTTCTGTACTGCCTCAATAGAGGGACAGATTTCAATTCCGGAATGTTTGATTGACAGTTGCTAGGCTTTATCATACTTAGCGCCAAATCTGCAAGTACATTTACAATAATTAAAATGCAGTGGAAAGCATTTTGTTTGTTTTTAGCCCCCACACAAATGTGGGGCTTATGTTATCTTCCAGATGGCTGCCTGGTTGTTTCTTTGGACTCAGTACACCGGTCGATCTTACCGCTTCCGATGTTGATTAAGATACTTCTTGCATCGATCCCGAGATGCGGAAAACCAATAGTCATTTTGTCCCACATAAATGAATAAATAACAAAAACCCCGATCCCCGGTGGACTCACCCAAAAGGTGACGTCACACCATATGATCGTCCCTTATCCTCCTTGGTCTCCGACTGACACAGACGTGCCTATCGATTGTTCATAGCACTGTGTATCAATTTCTCGACCAAGGCGAGATATACGGTTGTAGTTTCACACCTTAGGTAAAACCAAACCGGTATTGTTCGGCTGAGGATAGTTTTGACGGCATTTTCTGGCGAAAAAGTGACAAAAAACGATCCAAAACTTAGCTACATATCGTGCCTCCGCTTGTATACGGGACACACGAGCAATTCAAAATGGCCGCTCGTTGGCGCCATTCATTTTGTTTCCCACGTAAAACAACCATTGCAGCCTGTAAGTTACAATAGATGTTTGTACATACACATTGTATTTCATGTACGGTAGGTTATTGTTGCTATGTTAGGGTGATTACTCTATCGTTATGTCTTCATTACCGTCCAATAAAGACGAGTTAATCAGATATTCATACGGTGGGGATTGGTAGGGACCCGCCTGACATTTTAGTAATAAAGTTAGCCAGTCCTTACTTTACCACTAACGTTAGCGACCAGCCTCCGTGCTCAGGTTTGCTTACTGGGCTTGAGTCGCGTGTTGGGGGGGGGGTAGTGCCCCCTCCCTTTTCTCCTCGCTTCGCCTCGGCCCTGTCGGGCTTGCCCTCCCTGGTGACGGAGCGGGACCCACACCCGCTCTGTTTCACCCACAGGAGTGCTCACGATCTTCTAGATGTCTTTCTTTTGCTTAGGACTCTCCGAGTTCCAGCTTGACGATTGGGATAGGCTCCGTCATCGCCATAAGACGAAGAAGAAATCTACCAAGGGCACTGGTAAGGTCGACACGGTGGATTCTGCTGTGACAGCCCCTATGGGTCATGGCAGGTCTGCTTAAGGGGGCTCCGGTCCCCGGACAAGCAGGCGGTTCCTTCGGGACCGCTAGCGCGTCCAAAGGCTCAGCACCCAGCGAAAGCACTGGCTATACGTACCGGCGAAGGAAAGTAGCAGGCAGCAGAGCGGTAACCACCAGCGAAAACCCTAGCGGGTTTTGCAGCAGGAGGATACCAGTCGACACGGTAGATTCTGCTGTGACAGCCCCTATGGGTCATGGCAGGTCTGCTTAAGGGGCTCCGTCCCCGGACAAGCAGGCGGTTCCTCCGGGGACGGCTAGCGCGCCCAAAGGCTCAGCAGCCAGCGAAAGCACTGACTATACGTCGGAGCAAAGTAGCAGGCAGCAGAGCGGTAACCACCAGCGAAAACCCTAGCGGGTTTTGTAGCAGGAGGATACCAGTCCTCTAGCGAAAATCCTCACGGGTTTTTAGCAGGAGGACACCCGCCTGTTGCAGGCATATCTACGGGCTCAAACAGCCACAGTAGTAGCCAGCGACGGGCAGCATGCAAGGGTACCCGGCTTGCCTGGGTTGAACCCTAGCATGCATGGGTTCAGCAGAGACGATACCGCTGCTAACGCTGTGGGTGTAGTCTTAGCAGAACCAACTGGGGTTGTCACACGGCAGCGCTTCCATGGCGGGACCGCCAAGTGATACCCTGGGCCCTAGAATAGCTGCTGGCTGTCCACAGGGACTGGCTGGCGATTATTCAGGGGTTGGGCTCGCAGTCTCTCACGGGACAGCGACCCAGGTGCATTCGGGGCAGCTACAAAGACGAGCTACGGCTTGACTTCAGTGGTAGCCGCTATGCACCCGCCCATAGCTGCCGTGAGTGGTCCGCCACACACAGCGACCTTGGGCGAAGCTCTAGAGGGTACAGTAAGTAGCTTGAACAGCCTAGCTGATCAACAACCCACTTATGTCCTCGAGAGCCAGCGGAGCGTGGGTCATCGATTACCGGCAATGGGTCAATTACCCTCTCTTGATCGATCACTGTCAAATCAACAGGGCATAGCTCCATTGATTGACGCTGCCTATTCAGGTGGCGAGGTGATTGATCGGGGTATGCACGCCAGCTACCCGTGGTACTAGGCAAGCTCCCTCTAGCCAAGGGACAGCCGGTATAGCGGGGTACCCATACACACGGCTTGATCCCCTTGCGGGGAACGCAGGGAGGCATGGGTACAGTGGTACACAGCCGGGAGCCCTCACGGGCACCTACGCTGGAACCACGCATACAGCGGTACACAACCGGGAACCCTCACGGGTACCCATGCTAGTACCGCGCCGGTACCACGCCAGCACACAGCTTGATCCCCCACACAGGGAACGCAGTGTGGCGAGGGTACAGCGGTCCACAGTTGGGAACCTCACGGGTACCCACGCTGATACCGCACCGTACCGCAGCACCGCTTTAGTCGCCACAGTCTCTGTGGCAACAAGGGGGAGGCGGTGCTGGTACTGCAGTACCATGGGGTTACCCTGGTGGCGGATCCTTTCAGGGTCAGCTGCCGGCTGGGTATGCCCCGTGGTACCCGCCGCAGGGTGTTTCTTCCACGGCCTAGCACCGCGGCAAGTGTCGCCTAGCGATGGCCACGCAGTACCAACATCAGCTGTTGACCAGGCCAGCCGGCATGGGGCTAGCCCAGAGCTTGATCAGGGTAGGCCGCGTGCTGCTAGCGCTAGGACGACCGCTGCGAGAGCATGCGGACCCAGTGGTGCCATGGCGGATACCTCAGGGTCTTGCGGAGTACTCCCTCTTCTGCTGGCAGGTAGTCGGCGAGCCACACAGTGGTTATGCCTTCTTACCCGCTTTCAGATGCCCGCCTCAGTTACCGCCATCATCGGAGCATGATACGGATACTGTGGGCGAGGGAAAGGAGTCGGAAGCTGAGTCCGTAGTGACATCACTACAATCTCCTTCCCCGCTGCCCCGCCGAGGGGAGCAACAGCACTGATCTTCCTCCGGACACCCCCCTAAGGGGAGTCCATGGAGGAGGACCAGGGATCCTTTCAGTAGGATGCTCAGCTGCTGCTTCCTCACAGGGGACGCCTGCACTCTCATTCCCGCAAACCTCACGGGTAGATATCGTAGGGCTGTCGAGCTCAGTAGAGCTATGACGCCGCGCTTGCACGCCCTCTGCGTAACGCTGGAGGACCACGGACCTACCTGAGGGGATCCGAGAGGGACCCAGATGTCGCTGCGTATCACGCCAGACAACATCTGAGCTCTTCCGCGAGGTGAGCCTATTAGCGGTGCTAACAGCTAGCCTCAACGAGAGCTCCATGGGCCTAGCCCATAGGGTGTCCACTCAGCGCTGGGAGGGGCCTGCCACCCAATCGCTCAACGCGATGGAAAGGCAGGGTCCTTTTTCTTTGGATGCTTCTGCGCCACGGTGGAGGACCGTGCAAAGAAGCTACCAACGGGAGCACTCTGAAGAGGTCGGAAACTGCCCTTACCATGGGTAGGAGCTCCGACTTCAGCAGGCCGTGCACCACCAACAGTACCCGAGCCCACTACCTCTGCAGCACCCATTTCTGGGAGGCGCAAGGGTAGCACAGGAACAGCTGGCAAGCCCGAAGAAGAGCAAGCGCTCTTCCAAGGGAAGCTAGGCAGAGCATTCCTGGGGGGCCCAGCGGGTTTTCCACAGGGGATCTCCCAGTGGACGACCGCTTATGGCTTTCACCCAGAGGTGGGAAACCATCTCTTTGTGCGCCTGGGTATGGTCAGTGGTGAGTGGGGGTTACAGACTGGCAACCCAGTCTCCCCACATTCGTCTGCACATTTCAGAGGTCCACAGTAGTGCCGCCAGACGGCCCCCAGCGCCGGGCACTACTGACAGGGATCACACAGCTTCTCACGGCGGGCGATTGTCCCGGCTACCCCCCGTTCTACGGGTGATCTTGGAGCCATTGGCTCCAAGGAAGACCGGCGACGGGAGCCCCATCCGGAACCGCAGGCTGTTGAACACGCTCTTCAGGCCCAAGAGGTTCAGAATGGGGACTCTCGCTCGGTGCTAGCCTGCCCCATCAGGGGCATGGGAACAGCATCGCTAGATCTCTCGGACGCCTATCTGCATATGCCAATCGCCTCTCAAGATCGGAGGCATCTGCGCTTCTAGGTACAGGATCAAAATTACCAGTTTTGATACCGCCATCCGCCTGTCCATCTCTCCCAGGGTGTTTAACACTCTTGGTCAGAGCGGTGGCAGCGCATCTGAAGCACAGGGGTGTCAACATCAGTTGCTACCTGGACGTCTGGCTCATCTCCGGACGCACTCCACTGAAGACTACGGGTCTCATGGGGTTGATAGTCCGTAGGGTGCGGGACCCTGGATTTTTGATCAGCTCAAAAAGTCCAGCGTGGTCCCGACGCAGACACCACTATTTGTAGGGGCCCAGATCACCCTCACGGAGGGGTTCGCGGTGCTCTCACCCGAGTGGGTGACGAACATGGTGCGGTGTGCCTGACTCTTGGCCGAGTCTCGGGCAAAACCCGCTGTGGCATGGATGAAGGTGGTAGGCCTAATGGCCAGTATGGTAGACCTCGTACTGTACTGCCGTTTCTACGTTAGGCTTAACCAACTACACCTTCTAGCCTGCTTGCAGGCCCAGTCGTCACCAATATCCCTCGCGTTCCGTTGTCGGAGATCGCGCGAGAGGAACTCTGGTGGTGGACCCATCAGCCCAATTTGACCCAGGGTGTCAGGTTTCCTGCACCCCGGTATGTCACGTAGTGACGACCATAGCGCCAAAACGGGCTGGGGGTCCACATCCACGGAGACTCCGCCTCGGCCTATGGGGCCATAGAGACAGAGTTTCACATCAACCCCCCTCGCTTACGAGGAGGTGATCGTGGCATCACATGCCGTTGTCCTGAGGGATAACACAACCGTGGTAGCCTACCCCAACAGACAAGGGGACACCGGGCCACCACGATTGAGGCTGCATGCACGACACCTGATAGGGTGGTGCAAGTTCAGGCAGATTACGATGAGAGCGATACACATCGCGGGCGTCACCAGCATCCTCGCGCACAATCTGTCACGAGGAAGGGTGTCGGGACCAGCAGAATGGTCCCTTGTTCCGCAGAGTCGCTCAGACGATCTTCAAGGGATGTACCACCCTCGAAAGATCTGTTCGCATCTCATCGCAATCATCCACTGCCGGTGTACTGCTCAAGGGTCGCGGACCCCAAGCATTCACCGTGGACGCTCTGTCCATAGACTGGGGAGGATGACAGCTTATGCAGTCCCTCCGATCTCACTACTCATGAGGGTGGTGGCCAAGATCGGGTGGGAAGACTGCATTGTCATTCTGCTAGCGGCAAGGCCGCTGGCACTCCCCGAGGTACCAGATCTACTCCGGATGCCCGGAGCGGAGGTACCCAGTCTATCACTAGAGCACCTGCAGTTAGCTGCATGGCCCTTACCAGGGAACACGCAGCGGTGGGATACTTTTCATCAGAAGCTGTTTTTCTCATCGCCGGGGCTAGACGGAAGTCTACCCTCCGTACGTATAGCCAGAGTCTGGCTCCATACTACGCTTGGTGCAATGAGACAAATAGCTCTCCGCTAGAGCCTCTGTGCTGCTAGTTCCGGAGTTTCTGACAGAAAAGTTCCAAGCAAGACTTCAGCGGGCCACTGGGGCCAGCTATAAGTCAGCTGTCCTCTCCATTCACCGAGGTTTCGAGACGGGTCGACTATCATAGCCGATGGTTACCTTATTAGTCTACGCCTCGACGGTATGTTCAACGAGTGTCTACCAAAAGGGAAAGTGATCCTCCTAAGGGATCCCAACACAGTCTTAGATTACTTTAAGGGTCACCCTTTTGACCTTCCGTCAAAAGCGACGCTTAAATACGTAACGCTCAAGATGGCTTTCCGGTTTGGCGTTGGCTTCGGACGGCGGTGCTGAGTTGCACACGGTCTCGAGGTTAGCTTCCGTGTTCACAAACACTGGAGCGACACTGTTTCGGGCGCTCTGTTCTCGTGACTACTGAACGGGCGCGGTGCATACCGACATTCGCCCCTCTCCAATCCCCAGGGTTGGGCAAGGTTCGCTGAAGCCAAAGATAGGCTGGGGTGTCCGATAAGGCGCTGCAGCACTATTTCTTCCGAACACAAGCCTTGCGAGGACTCACGACCGCATTCATCACCCTTACAGAGCCTTTCGGTCCAGCCGCTGTCGCAATGGCTGGTCCAGGTGTTGGTGGGGTCCGGGGATCGCGGGTTTCGCGGCCCCACGACCCACTCGACACGAGCTATCTCATCATCTTGGGTATACCGCTCGGTTGTCCCTTGAGGAGATCTAGTAGGCGGTGTCCCGAAGCCACCTTCGCCCTTCTCTACGATACTTCCGCTTACGTTAGTAATCAGAGACGGGCGGAGGTTTACCGGGACATTGTTCGGGCGATCATAATACGGTGGTGTACGGGTACCAGGTTTTCAGACTATACAGAATACTCAGCATGGTAAGAACCAGTGTCGCTATTCTTAACCACCAAACTTATTAAGTAAGGAGGTTTATGTCTGTGATCGCGTGGTCTTTTTTGTTTCCGGACCGTTGGGGGAAAATATTTTCTGACCTCGCTGAAACCATCGTTACCCGCCTCCCGATCCCTGATCAGATGCTGACCAATCTTGTACCTCCATCCGTCAGTTACTTGCTAGATCGATCTTTCAGATGTTGATGCAAGAAGTATCTTAATCAACATCGGAACGGTAAGATCGACCGGTGTACTGAGTCTAGTCCCAAACAGAAATGTTTGGTAGACTCATAACCGTGCGATCTTACCTTTCCGATGTTGATTATCCCGACCCCGCCACCCCTACAAGTTTGGTCCGGTAGGGGATCCCAAGTCGGATAAGGGATTTATCATATGGTGTGACGCCACCTTTTGGGTGAGTCCACCGGGGATCGGGTTTTTTGTTATTTATTCATTTATGTGGGACAAAATGACTATTGGTTTTTCCGCATCTCGGGATCGATGCAAGAAGTATCTTAATCAACATCGGAAAGGTAAGATCGCGACCGGTTATGAGTCTACCAAACATTTCTGTTTGGGACTATTTCTTTGGCTGTCTGGTTCTTTGGCTGTCGTTTTTTTTACTGTTTGGGTCGGGTGTCCGGGTGGAAGCAATTTCATTAATCCACTGTGCAGCTCCAACGCAATAACCGATCAACCTTGGCATGATGATAGGATATGGTGGCCTGATGTGCTGTACGTTTCGTGTCATGTTATTTAAATATTTATGAATATTAATGAGCTTATTTGCATATTATTTGTATTTACACACCTTTGTGTGGGGGCCACCTTAAGAAAAGAAATATACTTCTTTTCAAAAAAGGAAAATATTACTATTAGACCCATGTTTCACTTATTTGTTGAGCTTCTCGCCAATCTACATAATTTGAAAAAGGCAAATTTAGATTGCGACATCACTCATTCTTGATCCAAGTCTAGCATAGTCTGCACATCAGGTGTTGGCAAGATCGGCAACTGACTTCATTTGCCAAACAAGTGGCTCATCATAATAGTATTACAGTACAGCTACAATACGATGCTCAGTCTTGATCCAAATCCAAATTTGCCCGCAAGATGTTGGCAAAATCAGTGATTAACTTCATTTGCTCAAACAAGTGGCTTATCTATATTATAATAGTACTGTTATGACACTCAGTCTTGATGTAAGTCTAGCATTGTCTGCTGACTTCATTTGCACAAATGAGTGGCTTATTGTTATAAACATCTCAAAAAAGTAATTACCCCCCTTTCCCTTTAAATAATGGCTATTATTCAAAAATGAGCTATTGTATTACAAATCTGTAAAATGCGTTGGAAGCCGACTTTTATTTCTGGGCGCATTTTGACACCTCATTTGATACGATAATAATAAATAAAATAAATAATAAATTTTGGATTTATAAAGCGCCTTTCTCCAGATCTTGGAGGACTCAAAGCGCTGTAATTTCGTTGCAATGGTGAATCATCACAATCAGATCGCATCAACTAGGTTGCTGCCGAACGGCGCAGACCTATCCGCACTTAGATTGTAACATCCACCAATTATCTGTGCAGCTCCCCAAATTCCATTGGGTGAAGGAAGTTTTTGATAACCAAACAACTAATCACTGATTTTTGCGATACATGAGGAAACCGGAGATCCCGGAGAAAACCTGCGAGAGCGAGCATGCAATCGGGATGAACCAAGTGCACATGAGTCCTTGGGCCGCGCCGGGGCTTGAACCCGGGACCTCAGTGGTGCAAAGCGAGGGAACTACCGCTGCGCTAACTCGCCCTCCCGATAGCCCAGAAAGCAATAAAACACTGGTCAATTTAATGTAGTGAGGTCCAGATTTGAAAGTTGCACTTACAACAATAAAAAAAACCACTCAAATATCATTACACAGATTTCCTTCCATTATCAATAGAATTTACTACAACTTTGAAATCTTGGGTTACATTGATTTAAATCTTTATGTGCGCTGTGACATCAATATGTAGTCCATTGCTACAAATGAGGTGTCAAAATGTGCAGAAATAAATTGTGCTTCCAACGCATTTTACAGATTTGTAAAACAATAGCCTATTTTTGAATGGCCATTATTTAAAGGGGGTAATTACTTTTGTTGAGATGTTTATATCCTTGGTGAAGACTATTGTATCAGTCTCAGTCCATTTGTCCATCCACATTGACTTACATCAATAGTGAATCCTGGATTCTCCGCTTGTCATCAACATCAAGCATTGATTTCTTGCATACTTATTTATGGAGACAGTCTCATCACAGGTTCATTGTTCTACCTATTAAAGTCACCAACTACTAATTGTGCTGGCGTATAATGAACTCACAATGCCATATTTGGATGTCAGTGTGCAGGATTTAATGAGTTGAATTCATGGGATGAAATTGGAATGGGAATACATGGGTTCCTTTTATGTTGTTGTATATGTATATGTATATATCCCGGGACATAATTTTTTTTTACAAGCTGAGAATGGTCATCATTGGGTCACTTGGAAATGATTATGATATGATATGATATGTCATATGAGCTTGCATAAAGAAGGAAGTAATGTGTTTTTTCTTGGTGCACAACTAATGAAGGTATAAAAATTTCTAAGCAGAGAAGATGGAAATTCGCTAGAGTAGTGCATGTTAGAATTGCCATTGCTAAGTCAACTGGCTCATGCTTTCTTTGTTGTGAACCACTGATCGAAATGATCACAACACATAGTCTATGGCACATCACAATTCGAACAGGTGTATGAGCCTAAGCTTGAACCAGTAACCAATGGCTACTAACATGCACTACGGCAGTGAAAGGTCATTTGATGATGTTGCCACATTTTAAAAAGGAGGGGTACCAGATCATCTCAAAACAACAACCTTCAAATGTGGCGACGTCATCACAGCCACTTAGGATTGCCAACATCTAGAAACACCACAGTCATCGCAGAGTGAACTGATGTAGTTGCAATATTTTGAGTGAGTTCTTTCATTCTTTTGGATCTGTTACCAAAACATATTTATTTAATTGACTTCTGAATGATCCTGATGAATCTCATCAATAAAGAGAAAAATAAATGTCTGACATGAATATTTAGGCCTACTATAATGGGAGGTGTTCACTACCCATACCTTTGGACAACTTATATCTGGGAGCACATTTCTATTTTTTTTTATCAGTAAAGATACAAATATAACCATGGAAGGTCAATTAGTCAATTTCCCCCCAAGTTGAGGTTGCATCATGACTCTGTTCTCATAACACCATTTCGGATGTGTTTTATCATGGCCTATTTGTCGGCTCCATACTTCAAACCATTGCTTTTGCATTACTCTACAACAGGTTATTTTCGCTGGGTTTATTTTTTTATATATTTTTTTTTTGCGATTTAAACTGCTCGGGACAGTTTTTCAGTTTCTTTTATTCACAATATCAAGCAGCTACATATTGATGAAGCGTATGGTTAAAAATATTTTTGCAGGGTTTTTGATTTGCAGTTGCCTGTTTAACCATGAAAAGCACAAATACTAAATGCCTGTGAAAATATCCTATTATACCATAAGTGCTAGTGTAGCATCTAGTGTATGACAAAGTAGGAATGTAATTAAAGCTTACAGTACAGGTGTAAGAACAGAGCTGAGTAATATGGATAGGAGAGCGCCATACGCACGCTAATCAAACACAGCATGTTATCAAGCCATCCGGTCAGTCGGTCCCACCGATGGCTGGCTGGCCGACATAGCTCACTCAGTATTAAGAGAAATGGCCGTGTTATTTAGAGATTGTGATGAAGACTTCTTGATGCTAGAGACGGCTTTCTGACAGGCTGTCTCGTCATTTATTTAGTGGACCTAGTTAAAATGATAGTAAACATGCTAGCTAGGTTACGAGTACAGCATTACGAGGTAAATGTATATGCTTTAAGTTTTGTTTTATGCTTGAAGTGTTGGAGAGGAGGGTAAATTTGATAAATGAAGCAGGAAATAGCATTAAATGAAAGGACAAGTTGTTATCAAACTAGGTACAGTGAAATTGGCACTCTTCTAGCAATGGTCAAGTGTATGAATGGATGAAGAAAACAGATGAAGAAAACAGATGAAGAAAACAGTTACACTTAAAATGTCTTTTAAGAGATGTATATTCAAAGTATTTCCCATTCTTTCTTTCCTTCTTTCTTTCTCTTTCTTTCTTTCTTTCTTTCTTTCTTTCTTTCTTTCTTTCTTTCTTTCTTTCTTTCTTTCTTTCTTTCTTTCTTTCTTTCTTTCTTTCTTTCTTTCTTTCTTTCTTTCTTTCTTTCTTTCTTTCTTTCTTTCTTTCTTTCTTTCTCTCTCTCTCTCCTTTCTTTTCATACCTCTGTTTTTGCTTTCTTGTTAGCTTGCTTGAGAGAAAAAGCAGAGAAATACAAAATTATCTTTCAAGAAATATTTTCCTTATTGTGATTAATTTCCTATTGCATTAAATGATACCAGCAGTAAGGCAGAAGAAATTAATGCCATATCTCATTAATATCAAAGGTTCAAATTTGGAATGCTTTTTTTAAAGATTTTTTAAAGAATTTTTTTTTATTTTTTAAATGTTTTAGAGACTCAATTTTGAATTAAAACGTCATTTGCGAGTTTTCAAAAGTACACAGCATGAAATTGTGGTTCATTTACACAGTTGAAGTACAAATATTGATTACTTTATTATACCTCTACAAGGTGAGTATCGAATCAAAACATTTCTCAGAATTTCATGAGGTTATGGCAAAAAACTATAAAAAAATTGCCATTTCAGCTGAATTGGACACGCTAAAAAAACTCAGAATGCACGCAGACGCTTTGAAACATAACTTTTTTTAGCCTAATCAACAGACTTACACATTTTGTAATTTAGACAATTTCAGTGTATTATGCATATTAGTGTATGTAAATTATTAAAAGAGTGACACATTACAAGAGCTAACCAAATTTGGCATAAGAGTTGGTCAAGTTTGGTTTTATATCACACATATAAGCAGCACATATTGATGCCAGTATATTAAAGTCTTTAAAATGTTTGTGTGAAAAATTAATGGTATGAACATTCCTTTGCCATTATGCACATGTAGGAGTCTAACAAATCCTGCACTGTATGCTAAACAATGATTGACAATGATATGCAATCCTAGAGCGGGCAAGGTAGCGAGAAGCTAGGCTTTCGAGGCAAAATTCCAGTCTTAGAGAATCGGGCCATTCAACCCTGCCTCCCGTCTCCATCACAAAATGTGTGTGTTATAACGCAATGCTCATCCCATTCCCTCGGGTCATGTTGTAATGCAAGATAGTTTGGTAATATGATGATTTATCGCATGGTATAGGAACTCTAGTACCTATGTGTATGCACGCGCACGTATGATTCCATTAAATATGATGTTTCAACCACAGGTATGAATTTAGATGTATGAAACTTGTTCATTGACTCTATGATATCTGTTACCAAATTATTCAAGTAAGTGTGCTTTGTTGTGAGTGGTATCTTTGCCAAACTTGGAAATACGTGAACCAGACAGGTGACCATCATTCCAAATAAGAAAAAGAACTGGGTTGTCAACTGGGGACAACCTAGCAGGAAGTGTTGGTTGTCTCCCACAAACTTAAGTTTCTTTAATAATTTAAGCGACATTTTTATTTTTAGAACTTCATTTTTACAAATTTTATATACAAGTGACAGGTAGAATTTTAAATTACAGAAGTTGAGTTTACCACATATTCAATCAGGAAATTCAACTCACAAAATAATTAGGACAAATTATTAGTATGTAGCTAGAAGGAAAAGCTGCGCATCATATGAAAATTTAAACCTCAATTTTCATTAATACCCTCTGCAGCTTGAACACAATAATCGGTCAACTTTAAACTTGGTATGGTGACTATTATGGTGGCCTGCTGTGCTGTATAGTTTTGTGTCATGTTATTTGCATATTTATATTATTTGTACATGTATTTACAAACCTTTTTTATTTACACACATTTGTTTGGCGGCCACCAAACTGCTTAATTCTAGTTTTCTATTAAACACAACATAAATATAAATTTGACAATATTTTTGCTAAGCAATTGAATCTGCAAGAATTTTAGTGCACACAAACATGTATATAGCCAGAGGTTACCGATGGTATTGGTATATAAATTTCAACTTTTTAAAGAAATGTGAGGCATGAATCTATGGATCCCCTTTAAGGAATGAGAAATATAAGGCCTTCAATACTGATAGAAACATGAACATATAACTGTGAGTTGCGGTATGGTCTTCATGTATAGACAAAGATGTACAAAGCAGAAAGCCAGACACGTGGGCAGGGGTCAACTTTCGCCTGGTTCAAAATACTGCATAATTTCATCCAAAACTTGTAATGTTCTTCTGCCTGTAGACCTGTTGACAAGTTTTTTTTGACAACCATAATGTGGGTGCATTCGTCCACAGATTGTATTTGAATAAATTCTTGAAGTTGAGTTTTGTACACAAAAGATAATGAAACAGAAGCTTGTGGGTTAACTTCAGAACAAAACAAAATCTGAAAAATACATGAAATGATGTAGCAAGATAGAGAGCCCCATATCAGCCTCTGGAATTCTGATTATTAAATACGCAATTGAAATTGGTCTGAATTGAATTGTAGCAATTACATTGTGGAATGGTATTTGTTCAACACTGGAGGCTAGCTAGCTAGCTGGGACAAAAGATCATGTAATAGATAAAAGATGAATAATTGCATTGTTGTTTAATTGAAATGGTATACTTATAGAAAGCGATTCCAGCATCCTTGTATAAGCTTGTCTTTTGTCATTGTCACAGACAAGTTTCTTGTTTCCATTGGGCCTGAATGAAACAAATGTTTGGAGGACAGTGAACTTAATGGTTAAAACTGCCTTTGAAGATTTGTGTTAAAGCGCCTCAAAGATAATCAGAAGTGGATATTGCAAATCTAGTATCTGAACCGATTTATAATGCTCTTTAATATCAAATATTTATTTCATTAATCTCTGCTTATCAATAAAAATTGGAAGTGATGATTCTATACCACATATATTTCATCTTTCATATAGTTTTTGGAAGCCATTTTGAAACCAATCCTCTTTCTAAGCTTCTCTGGATGATGTTAGCAGAGCAGGATTAAAAGCAAAGCATTTGGATTAATTATTCTCTACTTTTCCTTCTATTGGTTCTTAGCTATAATTTGTTCTTGGAATTTGTTTAACACAGATTTGGATAACCTAGCTTTTTTGTAGCTGTATTTTTGTACAGATGTTACTGTTATTATCAATCAAGAGATCATTGACTCCACACTCTGTGGTAGTGTGAGGTAGAGTTCATTTATAGAAAACGGGCTGATTTGACAAAATAAGACATTTTACATGAATCTGTAATTTCTATACTTAGTAAAGACATTATTTACATGCATTTGGATGGGGCTTCAATTTGTCTTTCTGTACTGCTGTTTTTCTTGTGATTTTGCCAATTTTTTCATAGCATAAATACCTAATGACAATTTTAATGACTTATCCTTAACTCTTAGACAATTTAGAAACAATTTTTTACACCTTCGCTAGGATCACTGAATCACTTACTTAATACACACAGCAACAACTACCCATTTTTGCCGATTTATTGAAGACGCGTAACAATTTATTTCAGATGTTATATAATTACTCTACTTCTGATACGGCTGATTAATTGGATCGATGTTAAGGATGGTATGTTTGTCTAGTGATGTACTGATTATATGCACTATTTGTTATTGTAAATACTGTAGACATGATCAGAAAACAAATGGTAGCACTACTGTTTCAAGCTCTGTCACTTAAGTATGCTATCCATGCAGGTAGAAAAAGGGGAGCATTCATGCTCGGTCCAGCCCCAGGTGCAGCCTGTCAAAGTCTGCAGAAGGCTCATGAACCAAATCTTAAAGCCATGATGTACGATCTTGAATTTGGTTATTATTTGCAAACCTGATATTTCGGCATATTTGTAATGTTTTCTCATGTCCGCACTTACCCTCAGTTGGATTCAGCCAAATAAAATGTGCTTGTAGGAAAATAGAGCAATACTTTCTAATTAATATATTAATTAAGATATTCAATTCACTCATAGAACACTTAAGTGAAAAAAAAAATATCAGTTTAAATTATTTGGCGAGTGTGTCCAGCAATACTTTTAATATTGTTGTAATACATCGGCTCAATATGAAGGAAATGTGCTTTGTGTCAAATATCATAATTTCATTACATGTATTAGATGGAAAATTTTACACAGATGTGTTTGATTTATTTTTAATATGAAAAAAAAAATTAATGAAAGACTATTGACTTTCAGTTTTCCAATTTTATTAATTAATCAATTTTCTTTTTTTTTTTTCCTTTTTCATGTATCCGATTCCTGTTTCTGTGATAACATTGTAGGTAAGTTAACAATTTATGTTTTTACAAATTTGCTAAAAGATGCTTGGTTGGATCTGCTCCAGGGCGTACTTTTCCTTGAAGCGGGTGTGTAAGGGGCTATGCAATAATGATCTGTTTCTCCTCCCCCCCCCACCGGTTGGGCAAATTCCATATGGCCTACCCAAAAAAGCTTGCTACCTCACTCAGCATGCCAAAAAAACATTGCCTCCTTCTTGGCATGCCAAAAATTGCTCTTGGCGTGCCAAAAATCCCCTCCCATATGCCACATTTTTGGGAACCCAATTTGCAAAATGTAAATGATCTGGATATATACGGTAATGCGAGAGTATCGAACAGGAAATTGTGCATATTAGAATGTTTCCGTACTGTTTTCCTGAGCCTTTTAGAATGTTTTAAAAGGTACCCAATGAATGTGTGGCAAAATTCTTGCCCCCCCCTTTTGACTTGCAAAGATTGCATGCCCCTCTTTTTGCCCACCTGGGAAAGGACATATAATTATTGCACAATCCCTAACTCCATGGATTGGAGCATGTTCTTAATTGTGACCGTCTACAAATGGCGGAGTGTAATGCCGACATTATCACTTCTTGAGATATTGGACAAGCAACTTTTCCTGAAAAATAAGCTTTTCATTGAATGATATAAATATATTACATGTCCATGTTGTTTATTTGCAAGTTAATAAAAATCGGTAAGAGTTGAGAGAAATCCTTTGTTTTTTATTGTTTTTTTTTTAGAGATTCATTCATATCCCAAAACATGCTCTGCTGACATTACATCAATTTAGTTTATTATCTATTTGCCGCCAAAGTGATGTAATAAGCAGATTAACTACCATAGCAATAGGTGAAAACAAGTTTTGATTATATCGCGCTGCACTAGTACGTTGATGCGGTACTTCTGCATTGAACCCAGTCATGCTGATCACTCGCACCTGTAAGATTAGTATCTTTGAAAAGAGTGTTATTGTATTCAATCTATGATAGCAGATATACACAGGTGATGAGTGCAACCTGCTTGAATGCAGTGCGATATATTCCAAAATTGTTTTCACCTACTGCTATGGTAGTTATCCGATTATTACATCACTTTGGCGGCGAATAGTTATTGGTAATTGACCAAATAAATACGGTGAAAGAAAAATATCAAATAAATAATGAAGGATTTTGCCTCATACAAAAACAATATTGGTTAGTGTGCTTTGTCTCACATGATATCTGTAAAATATGAATAAAGCTTAAATTATTTATTATAAAAATATCCTAAGGCTTTGTAACACACATGGAAGGTGAACGATTATAAATCATAAGGTAGAAAGGCTGGTTTTTTAAAAAGCGGCTTGAGGCCAGGCTTTTGTAGAAATGTGTGAACAAAATTAAATGTTATTCAACGATGATTATTATAAAATAAATTACAGGTGATTTGTACGCTGGTAATTTATCAATTTGACCAAAAAATAGTGCCTGCGAGTAGTGAACAACATTTAATTCTGTTTGAAATATACTTTTATTCATTATTGTGGGATTTTACATGGGAATCTTCACTTATACAGGCTTTGGTAGGACTGTGTGCTAGAGCTATACCAGTCCAACCTTTTTTCAGGATTGTTTTATAAACTTACTTCAATATTAAAAAGTTGAATGTATAAGACATTTTCAATGTATTGTTTAGGCTAGATGAAAATAGGAGGCGAGGCAGAAATGAAGAAGTTGTATACTCCAGTTAGGGCTCATATTGAAATTCCCTTACACAGGAAGGTGTGCGCCATCCTGCAGCTTTCCTGTGCTAGCCTTCTTTTGTTAAAATCCTGGGCAGGGTGTATCACTGATGCATATAATCCATCCGTTTATGACCGAGCTTTTCTGAGGCGCGCGCTTAGCGAGGGGAATCCTGCCTTCTTTCTGTGTGAAAACGTGGTAGGGTAATTTCAATATGAGCCCTTAGAAGGATAAGTACAAGCAACCGACCCCAAGTCACAAGCTCATAAAATTTAAATAAACAGTGAGATGAAGCAATCAGTGTGTTTCTACTGAGTAAACAGTTGACAGGTAATGCAAGGTGATGCAAGGAATATGCGCTTACAGACCCAGTAGAAATAGATCGAGCAAAGGCTGATGCGAGTTAACCTCACCGTCAACTGTAAACCACCTTTAATAGTGGATAATATGTGGTTACAAGCCCAGTAGAAACAAAGGTGACGATTTAGGCGACACCGAATTCACTTAAACTAACATTAAAACTACAATACAGCGTGAACAATCAAAATCGGAGATTGAATGTCACAAAATAGTCTTTCTGGACTTCTGCCCTCCCCACTAAATATGTGGGTATAGTGAATCTGTTACCCTGCATTTGCAGCACAACAGAAACGGCTCAATTGATGGTGAGAGGATTAAAAATGCATTGGAACAAAAGCATGGTAATGTGAGTTGCTCATTATAAACATGCTAACATAGGATGTTGAGCCTGTTGAGATGATGATGATGATGATGACGACAACACGATGATGATGACAATGGTAGCGACAGCCACGACTATGACAGTGATGATGATGGTGATGCATAATTATTATTATTTTGAAAATGAAGGAAAATTAATATTATAAAATACATGTATGTAATAATCGGGGATTTAATGTTGGGAGGGAGAAGTGAAACGTAAACAAAGAATGTCAAAGATGGTAAATTTGTGTCCATATAAATCTCGCCAATCCTGATATTATTTCTATATTCTATCAGAACTGCAATAGTTTACCATCACAAAAATATTAATCCTGCCGAAGAGATATGAATTACACATTAAGGTTTCTTCCATGACTTAATAGCAGACATTGAGGAAACTAAAGCTGACAGAAAACGCTCAACTCATTGCCAATGTTCAACGTCATAGTAGTGTGTTTATCACAGAGGAAAGTTGATTTTAATGTGACCATATGGTAAGCTATGTTATGAATGTCTCTTTAAAACCCCACCCTCCTCGACACATTTTTGGTGCTTGCAACTGAGGAGGAGAGAGACACTTTTATTTCAATGCCATTACTATTGATTCAGAAGGTTCCATCAATATGTCCTTCAACTCCCAACATTTTTTTTGGGTGTTCTCCAGGGCCTTTCATGGAAAAATAGCAAGTCACTGAATGAGCATTCAATTACAACATGTAGTGTTGAGTTGGCTCGAGGTGTCTCCAAGTTCAGACATATGTCAAATCATAATAAGCCATTGTGGGCGTTCTGATAACGGGCTTTAACTCTGCGTACATGTTATTCTCCTATGTATGCGTGTATGCAGACAACAACAGGTAAAACCTGTGGGGGAAAATGTTGAGAAATATTGGAAATCATGAATTTTGTTTTTGAATCAGAATATTAATATTGCTAATGTTTTAAAATGGACACAGACATGTTGAATTTTGTGATATGTCATTGTGCCAAACTAGTATTTGGTGCTCTGTGAGTATGTGATATATTAAGAGACTTTTATGTGAGAATTGTCGGATTCCAATGATAGTATTATGACTTTCAAGAACCTCTGAGGTAATCCCAAGATTATTTTGACTGTAATACATATACCTCATGTAATTTTATTCGTATGATAATGAGCAAATATTTTACAGCCAAATTTGTGGTAACCTGTTGATTCCATTTGAATACATGAATCATGTAGCCTACATTTCAAATGTCAATCCCAAACTGGTTGATTGTGCCATTATTTTTGCAGAAACAAGTGAAAAATATTGATATCAATTTAACACATATTCAAATTGCTACAAATATATCTAGTATTAAGTAGTAATGACTGATGTTAAGATCACAAAATTATTGGGTTCAGCAAGTTTTGAGCAACCTGTTAGCTTCAGTATTTTGCAAAAAATTAACAAAAAGCTTGAGTTTAATCAATGCAGCATTCATATTTAAATGAAGGTATTAAAGGTGTACTCAGTTAGTGGCTCTTTTAGATAAGGCAGCATTTTGAGACTATATCACAAAAACGCCCCTTCCCAAAAAGGGGGTTTCACATATTTTGAAGTTGCTAGCATTATGTCATAGAAAGGGTTAACCCCACAGTGTGTAGAGGAAGAGCATTGCACTTTCTTAGGAACAAATTAGTTGATGTCAGGGTATGTCAACATTATGACAAGTTGCTCTTTGGATACAAAAAGAACACATAGCTGTAAGGGATGCTTATATGCTCTACCTCAGAACCAAGCCAATTAGATGTTTTCTCAGCATACATTTTCCCTTTCTTTGCAAAATTCTTTCTAAAATATGACAATTTTTACCCGATTATTTTTGGATTTATTATTTTCATAAATGGCTTTAAATCTATATAAAATATGCCTTAATATTTGAATAAATATAAATTATTAACAAGCAATCAAGACATTGAATAGAAATAAAAATGTTTCAAGGCCATCACTAGCCAGGGTTGGCACCAGGTTAACGTGATATGGGTGGCAAAATTAACCTGGGGTCTAGGGGAAGACCCACCTGGGTGTCAGGGGGAGCTATTAACTTTTTGCCATGTGAAACATACAGGGAGAACCTAAAAATGCATACATTTCTTTCATAAGGATCTCCAGAAAACTATTTTTTTAAACTGTATTTGAGCAATACTGTGCAAATTGATGATTTCCCCTTTAAATCATATAGAGGGCAATCACATCCTTTCAGTAGCATAGCCAGGAGGGAGCCGGAGAGAATTTTCCCCACAGAAATTTTTCTGGGATAAAATGGGGACTGCAAAGAGTTAAGTGTCATTAAAATGACTAAAATTGGGAAGAACAAATGACAGATGGGGAGGAAAATGTGGCCTTGCCCCACACTTCAAGGCTGGCTACGCTGCTGCTTCCTTTCCCCCCGGGCTTTCCCCCTCCCCCTCAAAACTGCTCCACCCACCACTATCATGAAGTAGTCTATTGCGTTCATGAGTTTGATTCTTGACATCAGGATAATTTCAGTAACCCAAGCTGTGCATAGATAAGTGACAGAATGAATCTGTATGTCAGAGATATTACCAGATATCAAAGCCATTAAACTACCAACCAACAATATATGGCTACTATCTTACATCATGCCTCTGATGTAAGCAGCAGAGAGGCTTCCAGATGCATCACCAGAGATCTGATAATCGGGACATCCGGATAATTTCAGCAATCAAGGCTGTGTATAAATTGTGACAGAATGGATCCACATATCAGAGATATTACCAAATATCAAAGCCATTAGACTACCAACCAACAATATATGGCTAAGTACTCTCTTACATCATGCCTCTGATGTAAGCAGTAGAGAGGCTTCCAGATGCATCACCAGAGATCTGATATCAGGACATCAGGATAATTTCAGCAATCAAGGCTGTGTAGATTGTGACAGAATGAATCTGTATGTCAGAGATATTACCAGATATCAAAGCCCTTAGACTACCAACCAACAATATATGGCTACTATCTTACATCATGCCTCTGATGTAAGCAGTAGAGAGGCTTCCAGATGCATCACCAGAGATCTGATAATCAGGACATCAGGATAATTTCAGCAATCAAGGCTTTGTATAGATTGTGACAGCATGAATCTGTGTGTCAGAGATATTACCAGATATCAAAGCCATTAGACTACCAACCAACAATATATGGTTACTATCTTACATCATGCCTCTGATGTAAGCAGTAGAGAGGCTTCCATATGCATCACCAGAAATCTGATATCAGGACATCAGGATAATTTCAGCAATCAAGGCTTTGTATAGATTGTGACAGAATGAATCTGTGTGTCAGAGATATTACCAGATATCAAAGCCATTAGACTACCAACATAATATCACCCTGTCTCTGATGTAAGCAATTTATAGCAGCATAGGCTTCCAGATGCATCACTGGAGATGTGCTCCCCAACTAAAGATTGTGTGTGGCTCAAAATTAATGGAAGTTATGTAAGTAATTGCTTGTGGTTCCAAGATCACTGATGTTCAGTTGAAGCAATATTAAGGATTATAGGTATTACGCCTATGTACATGTAGGTCACAGTCAAAGGCAATCTTTTTGTCCCAGTTCTGCATGAAATGGTAACTCAATGGCAGCGCTAATTATGTCAATCTGTCAATTAGATCGCAAGAAAGAAACGTTTTATATTGCCCAAACATCTATAATGCTGGATTGAAATTCCAGTCAGTTGGATGCAAGAAGGTAGCAAGTAGGCTATATTATAATTCGCCATCAAAGTGGTTACATAATTCTCTTGGTTACCGGATCACGCTATTTTGGTATGCCTTCAAGTGCCATAATCTTTGTGTGGTGATTGTTTCGATACTCGGGTGTGTGATCCAGTTGACATGGTAACATTACGTAACTTCGCTGGCGAATAACATAAAGCATTTACAACCTGTGTGCGTTCATGTGTAGGCCTATATTTGAGTCGCGCAGTAGCTGCGACCAGCAAGGTTTAAAAATAAATGACTGATAATAAAGACTAAGAAGATGCTCTGTGAGACTATATTTACATGCTTGAGTTCTATTGTTCCATGATATTTTACTGTGTACAAAATATATCTAAAACTTAATTCCAAAAGTGACACAGTCAGTCATTATTTGGCAATAAAGCAAACATTTTCGTTTCATCCCACCCGGTATTTCACAGCCAAAATTAGCGGAAAATAATACTATATCCAGAATTTATGATGGCTGCTCCATTGCCCTAGCTACAAACGCTTGTGCACTATTTTTTCAGTTTCCCTTTCAATATTCTGAGATACCCTGTACAAATATTCCCCTTATCCATATTAACAAGAAAAGAAAATAAAAGCAATACTTAACAGGCAAAAAGCACACATTGAATGGCTGAATAAGAAATTATTTTCAATGGCCGGTACTCAAAGCAAAGTTAGGCCACAAAAAACAAATTGTTTGATTGGCATAACATACAAAAAAATTAGGGTAGGTGGGTCAGGATTTTTTTCCTTTTTACTGTAAATTGTGTTTGATAAAGGCTTTGGAACTTTTTTTCTTCTTTTTTTTAAATTTAATAAATAATTTTTTTTTTTGCCTTAGTCATGTAATTGTGAATTAGAAAAATATAAAATATGGTTGAAATGACAAAATCAATAACAATAATAACAAAATCAATAACAATAATAATAATCATTATCACGTTAACGATAATGATAATGATAGCAATAATAAAGCACTTTCATTTGTATTGGTTTATAAATCAAATTCAACCATCGTGGATATTAAAAATTCTGACTGAACTAATGGTGCATACAATTTCAGGTAATTTAATATCAATTTCTATGTGGTCAGATGTTTCACCATATTTTTACACTATTCCTTTCTCTCTTTACCATATTGTGCCACTTATCCGCCACACACCAGGAGGATACACTAGTGTCAATTGCTGCATATTTTCATATTTTATCAATGGCAACCTGCATAATGCTCCCTTATTTCTCAGAATTTGAGAGGGGAATATTATTGTACTGTTTACAAATGACGTGTCATCAGCTGCGATCTCTGAGATTTGCTTTTTAACATCTTACTTGAAATCGGTTATTTTCACTCAGATCGGTTTTTTTCTTCGTAAATTAACCATCATCTGGAGTAGAGCTAAAGCTTTGTAGGCAGGTTTTTCACTGTTTTTACCAACATTAACCCAGTAATCTTTGAGATGATAGAATTTCAAGTGTCTTAATTTATTATTGATAACGTAAAGCATCTGCCAAGACACTGCAGTGGATTTTGACTTAGTGATACTCAATGTAATAATATCTCTCAGCATGTCATGGGTTACAATGATTTTTGCTGGTTTCTTGATGAAAGGAGTACTGATTTTTGTTTTTCCTTCTTGATCGTTATCCCCGGTCGTTATCATTATATTAGATATGGCATTATTACTAACATGTTTTGTCTTGTGCTCTACTTACACCGGTACTGTAAAATTCACTAGCAGGAGTGCAACATGCAATTATTGATTTTCTCTGTATTTTTCCCCTGACATATAAAATTTGACATTTCATGCTTACATAATTATCGATTTTAGTATGATTATTTTGTGCACACACATTTTTGACATAGTATCATAAAATTATGTTTGTGCAGATTGATTATGTAATAGCTGAGGAGGCAAACATTCTCATGCCCAATGTCAAAGTTTAGTAACATCCATTCAACAATCGCACAGCTCAAAAGTTAACTTGCTATTGTAATGTGTGATTTTTTGTACCCATCTTATTCAAAAGTTCATGCAATTAGTGTACAAGCATATTGGATTCAAAGAACTGTGCCGTGACAGATGAGCATGTTTGATGTATTCTAGTGTAAGCTTGCTTGGTTCCTTATGAAAATTGTATCAACTTTTTGTGCAGATTCTTTGGAAAAGGTAAAAAATGTTAAAATAAAAATCTAATGAGGTCATTTGAATCATTTCAGAAACTGCTGACTGATTCATTAGTTTTGTCATAATTTTCCTCAAATTATCAGTTGGTAAGTTCAGATGATCATCAGACGGTCATAGAATTCTCGAAGAGTGGTATACTCGAGAATTGCAATTCGTACGTCAATCCCCGACTGAATCCACATGACACCATTGAAGACTGTAATCCTCAAGTTTAGTGATGCCAGATGACATCAGCTTTGGAGTTACAACTGGAAGCTTACTATGACCTATTTAGTGATGCGCCAAATTGAACCATGTTAAATTTAATTAAACCAAGATCAAATGTTAAGCTCATCACTTGAGAATCGCAACTACATGTAGGTTCTTCTAAATTTCTTGGGATACATTTTGGGATAAGTTGGGGGCAAACTTAGGGATTGGAATCCTCAAAACAGTTCGCATGGCAGATTTTAAGATTTTGCTTAAAGCAAAAAGCCCTTGATGTGGACGTGCCATACGTGGAAGATTTGGCATGGAACCCGTAAGAGTAAATAAAGAGAAGAGTTAGTGACACACATTACCAGGAACACACAAGCTCCATTTAAAAACATGGCCATAATCCACTGAGATATAAGCAATTGTTGCTTGTCGTATCATCCTCCCTTACTCCTGACAGAGAGCTCTGAGCCCAGCTTCATCTTTAACACCAGTGGATATACGATGTGAAGCAGATACTGATCATAGTACTGTGTTTTTGTTGCATGCTTTAAATCCTTTTTGTTGACTGGATGAGATGTATGACCCATGTCCCTACAGTCCCGTTGTGAGTGAGGAGAATATTTTATGTGGGATCTCATCTCTCGGTTCAGTCTCAACCTATACAAACACACCCCTACATACAGGTTTGAGCCGTTAGGAATAATTTGTTATGCAGTGGTTGTATGTTGATCTTCAGGAACTACATCATTGGTGGTGTTGATCAGGTGTGACTGAGTTGGAAACCAAAAACCTCAGTCTGAATTGGGGATAGTTATGTAGCATCCTAAAATGCCTTTATTTGTATAGTATGATGGTTCAGTGAGAAATATAATGCCCTTTACCATACACCCCCCCCCCCCCCCAACACACACACCCCCAACACACACACCCCCACACATAAGGCCTGCAAACGAGCCGTTAACAAGGACCAAGGATTTTCCAATCAAGGACCTTTAACTTGGACCTGGGTTGTTAAACAAGAACAAGGTTTGTGGAGGTCTGCAAACGACCGCAAATGCATGTATAACGTATTTGCGAAGTACGTCCTCTATATCGTTAAGTTGGATATTACGTCCGCAGTTGTTAGGTTAAATTCCATAACCACAAAAATAGACACAAAAATGGTGACAAATGTCCACGTTTGACCCAGATTGCATGTGTGTGTTTACAAAATGCACACGCACCCCCTTAACATTTTAATAGCACACACCCTGCAACCATACACCCCCCCCCCCCGTGCATGTGCAGTCACCCCTATATACACACTTACATATTACACTTTTATCGGTAAGCTGCTTCCGTAGTAGAAAAAAGCCAGCATAAAAAGCAACAAATTTCCTGATACCTTACATGTACACCATGTGTAATAATTGTGTATCCCACACTCAAGTTGCTAAGCAATTCATCAGTGTATAAATTGCATGGCTGTCTTCAACTGGCTAAAAATTTAATTTGCAAACAACATAATCTACCTAATCTATCTGAAAATATGTGCTGATTTAGCATAAAACAAGCAATTTTTTGATGAAAAATTATGCAAGTAGAACAAAAATACCTGAAATGTCATAAGAAGAGGTCAAATGAGGAGGCTATAAGATTCTACTGTGCCCAGGGACGCTACAGTGGCTTGGATAAACTACAGAACTAGAATACATTCCAAGAATCTAGTGCATGTGTGTGTGGGTGGATAGATAGATAAATAGCAGGCAGGTTTGCAAAAAGTAATTTTCAAGTGATTAATTTTTTGCTCTGCAGCGGTTTCACACGTTTTTCGCTGTTTCCCATAATATCAGATTTTGTTTAGCATATTCACGTCCAAGCTTATATAGATCAAGCATAACATGGGAATTTGAATGAAGTGAAGAAGCTCCTCATTTATAGTACTAAAAAAATGTGTGTAGCAGCAAAATGTTGAATATTTTTAGTGAATGAACCTAAAATTACCTGGAAGCATAAATTTGAAGAAAATTGTAGCCACTAAAAAAGTAAGTCATTTTCTCAATATTGTGAAAGTAAGTCATTGTAGTTGTAAAAGTAAAGGATTTGAAGCAGCACGCATCTTATTTCAGATACATTTTTCACATTTCAAAAGCAAATTACAGGAAGTATTAATTTATGCAAAAAAATTAATTTAAGGGGGAGCACTTGAATTGTGGTAGGGGTGTGTGGCGCTGAACTTTGGGAACTGAAACTGATTTTTGGGCAGAAGAGTGGCTTCTGAACTGAAATGTCAACCTGTGGGAGAATAAAGAGTTACTATTATTGGAGTTTTACACCAGGTGAGGCTAAAGAACTGGAGCCTGATCCTCAAAAATAATGTGGGTCTTTAGGAACTGCTGGAGATCCTGACAAAGGGACACAAATCATTTAAATTTGCTTCTAAATGTGTATGCTCTTTTGGTGTGTTTAAATTGATTCTAGCAATTGATGTGAATGAGCAAATTGTGTGAACATTTAACACAGTGCAAACATTTCTCCTTAGAATGACACTCCAATCTGTTCAATTGAATATTAAGAATGAGTTCCAGTAATCCTCTATTTATTATCATTATACCTTACGATCAAATATTAAAGAGCACACCGCCTGCGAAATTTCAGCATTCAAATTTCCTGAAATTAGTCTGAACATACACAGTGGAAACATGCATAAACAGGCAAAATTTAAAAAAAGATTGTGTCCAAAGAGTTTTTATCACTGTCAGGAAACTATCGAGTACCTATATATCTGTGGGTTACAGATACATAAGATGTGTCAGAAACATTCAGGCCCGTGCGCAGGGGGGGGGGCCTGATACAAAAGTATCAGGGTTTTTACGTTTTTTGGATAAAAAAGAAAGTCCACTTTTCATAAAATCACCCCCTGGAAAAAGTCCACTTTTTCAAAATCAGCACCCCCCAAATGAAATCCTGCGTACGGCCTGGAAACATTGTATGCTGCAAAAGTAAAAATACCAACTACATTAATTCAGGTTCATGGGCTGTGTCATTTAACAGATATAATATGTATAGAATGAAATTTGGAATAGTATATGAGGAATATAGGAAGATAGAATGACATGAAAAACAAGGGACCTGGATTTACAAGAACTAGCTGATTTTATAGAACTGTCATGTATGTTATGCATGTGTTCACATGAATTGAGATAAATTTGTTGACATATAATGATACTCATTCATTTGTGTTGTGTAACTTGTGCTGCACAAACTTGCATGGGGGGGGCTGTAAAGTAATTTTTTTCAAGGAGGGGAATTGGGGGAAAGTGAATTTCAGGGGGGAATCAACAAATTTTGCCCAAAATTGCTGCAACAAGTTAAAATTTTTGTAATTTGGGTTTTTTGTGGGGGTAACGAGGGGGGGAAAGAGTTCTGATGGAAGAATTTTCCCCATCCCCCATGGCACCGCTACTGGGAGGGGCTGATTTGAACCTCTGCATACCTGTATAATTAAACTGCCAGTTCATTGGGTGCCTTGGGAAGGGGACCTCAAGTCATGACTGAGGGGACTTGAACGCCATGGCTTGAGCCCCCTCATGTGAACACCAACCCTTTATGTATGTTACACCATTGATTAATTTTTAAATGGATGCTAATAAATATTTGTTCAAAACATCTATCACAAGCACAGTTACCTTCAAAATATGTTTTGCAGCTAGTAAATTCTGAAGCATATTGTTGCAAAGTACAGAGATGATTTCATTGTTCAAATTAAAAGAAAATAATTTGATTTAATAACAAGTGAGTAAATTTATTGGTTAAAAAATTACTATTGCATAACCAGTGAATATAAACCATAAATAGATGTGAAAACTGTGTGAGTTCAGATGTCGTTGTTTGACCTGGTTTCGGAAAATGTGCATATTTGAATTTAAAAGGCTTGAAACGAATAGGCTATTTCAGTTGAAATCCATACACTTATGGACATTACTTTAATCTTCCATGTAGGGAGTGTGAATTGCAAATTAAATGTTACCTGAACAAGAGACTCCATTTGATATTAACACCCCCATGTGGGAGATTAAGGTAATGTCTTCCATGGGGGGGTGAAATAGCCCATTGGTTTCAAACCTTTTGGAATATCCCAATATGATGATTAAGGGAGTGGGAGGAGAGTTGGATGCAGGTGTTGTTTTGTTTTAGGGTTGTCTTTGGTTTTAATAAATGGATCTATTATTTATATTACATTTGTAAAGCATTGACTTACAGTTTGAAAGAAGAGAAATTTTGGTTTTGGCATAGACTATAGAATAGGACATCATGAACATTCAGCTACTGCATTGTTTTACTAGATAGGCATGTATGTCAAAATGTGTGTGTGTTGGAGGAGGGGTAGTATGACAGTGTGAAAATGGCTGCATTTTCAATGAATGTCAGTTTCTGTTGATTGTTTCAAATTACTCTTTGTAAACTTATCTTTTCTTATATCCCAAATTGGTATCCCAAATTGGTTATGCAACATACCAAAACAATGTGAGTTCATTTTACAAAATCAAACAACCAGCAATTAATACACTTCAAACCTTGTATTCAGAACTGCAGGATCTTTTTAGATGTAAAATATATTGCTGTTCTCAGGCATCTTCTTCATGGTGCACATTTCAGTTATGTAAAAAGTGAAAATATATATTTTAAAAGAATGTTGCAAAACAAAAATTGCAACCTGAGGACTAAAACTGCTTGATCATATTGAAAATAGACACTAGTAATGCAGTATATTATTTCCTACACATTTCCCTCTATAAAACTAGCAGTTTGCAAAATGCTAGCTCTCAAAGTGTTAAACAAACATGTAACTCTTAGCTTTTAAACGTGAGCGTTGTCGCCGTCTCGTTTCGAGGAAACATGATAAATTGCTTGTCATTTGTCATATTTGGTGCATGTTCCCAGTCCATGATGAATACCCAGCGGGCATCACTCGCATTGGCAACATTTTGGCTACAGTTCTTGTGGGTAACTATAAATTACTAGGTAACAAGATACTTGTAATCACATCATGTATACTTTTCATAAGTTGATAGCTCCAAATATAATTAAATTTTGTCATGTTCTGATATATCAAATCTAATTGCATTTGTATAGTTTTTAAGAAAAATAGAAAAAGAAATATTTCAACAATTTGATTTTTATGAGATTTTCTTATTTCGGGAGAAGTGTGGGAAATGCAGTAGGCCTATAACATTTTCTTAAAGTTGACAGTGTTTTTTTCTCAACACTAGGATATCTCCTTTTCTCTGGCCTTATGCTTTTGACATGTTCAGACCTTGAAAATATGCAGATTTATACTGGGCATTTTCAAGAACATCTAGGCAAGAACAGAGGAAGATGCAGAGGTGTTCAATAATGATTATTCTTAACCACTTAAGAAAGTTTCTACAATCTCATTGGTTCTTAGTTGTGTGTGTGATATGACAAAATATCACACACTTTAGCGCACGTGTGTCGACGCGCCACTCATGCACGCTATTTGAACCAATTGGAGGGCTGATCGATTCTAAGCCCTAGATAATTCCTTGTAAAATGTAGGATTTAATTTGATTAAAATTTGGTATCATGATTAATATGCCTATTTATTTGAATTGAAGTGTTTGAGAATGAGAATAAAGGTATTGTTTTTATCCGCTGTCGTGCATCTATCGTCTCATATAACATGCGACATCATTATTATTGGCGTAAAAGAACTTGGCTTCGCCTCGTTGTTTTACTTAAAATAATGATGTTGCCCATGTTATATGAGACGATAGATGCACGACAGCAGCTAAAAACAATACCTTTATTCTCTAATTAAAGAATGCTTAAAAGGGACACTTCTAAGGACTTTAGACAAAATTAAACAGGGCTAAACCTTCCTGAACTTTGAAGCTTGAATGCTAACTAATAATGGGCTTTGTGCTAGGTACTTTAAACACCATTCATACATACTCACGATATAACGACGTTTCTGATTGGATATGAATCCTTTTTTGCTGGTCATAAATTCCGTTTATGACCAGTACGCAGGAACATAAACAAGCTGCGTCACGCAGCTTTGGAACCCAATTAACACGATCCACGATTTGCTAGTGTTGCGTGCACGCGCATGTCACCGCGCCCATCTCACGCGGAGCGCAAAAGAAGACGTGTATCACGCGTTGACTCCCGGCCGTTGACCTCATGAGCCGAGCTGCTTCCTGCAAGTAGGCCTACTCATTTTCTTCCAATTTATGAAGGGAAACGGTATGGAAATGTTATTTAAACTTGTAAACCCTTATTATTTTCATCTGTATTGAATTGCTAAGAATGTTGGGTATGTATGAGCGGGGTTCATTCATAGGATTCGGGCATGATCGCTGTTTATGCCTCGGCTCACGCCTCGGGCATAAACAGCGATCATGCCCTCAATCCTATGAATGAACCCCTAAATAACAAAATCAAAAGCAATGTCAACAACAACAAAAATACTAAATGACAGCAACTATGCCAATAACAACCCTGCAATAGCATCAGTATATATAGCAGCTGGTAAACGCAGAATATTCATATGGTTTATGAGGTGTAAAATCAATCAAATAATAGTTGTAAATTTAAATGGTTTTAAAATAAACGGTGTGAAAACAGAAAAAGTTCAATGGAGAGAGTCAGAGAGAGAGAGATGCCAAGGCCATTGTCACTGTTATACCGACAGATAAATGGTATCTTCATCGTATTCACATCATATCAATCATGTTGCAACACACAGGGATGGACCAGGGTATATATAAATTTGACTTATTAGAACCTGAACTACTCTTATCCAAGGTTGTTGCATCATACACCATCGACAATGACTTTGAAGAGTACAGACTGCACTCACTTGATTTAATTCAGATTTCTATCATTTTGGAAGGTAATGATATCTGCTTGTACAGTTTTGCATTAGAACCTGACACTTCAATTGTCCTGAATCATTGTATTGGATCACAGGAGCTGTGATTGGATGCCCTTGGATGAGGATGACTCTATACCTACATCAGTGCACGCTCCAACCCCTTAGCTTAGATTTCAATTTGCTGTGCAAGGTGATCTTCATCTCGGCCAATACAACATACAAATACTGACCTTATTTTACCAATGGCATAGAGAAGAACTGTTTATATAGGTTTTAAAACCAAACTGCTCATGATTGCTTCAGATTGTGTGCTCTTCACTTTTTCAAACCACCAAAAAATTTTTGGGTCAACCTTTTCGGGCTGTTGAATTTTCTTCAGCCCCGGGATAGGGGCGGCCACGGTACGCCACTGTTTATGAAGTATTTTGTCCTGCATTTGTGAACTTGGAATAGGCGTATATGACGCCATCAAACATCCCACACAGGCAGGTTCAAACCAATATAATATTGGTATTGGCAAACAGAGTACCGTAAAATGGGGTAACTTCGGTCAGCGGGGTAACTTTGGTCGGTCAAATATATTTTTTCAAATGGTCATATTTTCGTACAGCAATGTTGTTTTTAGTCATATTTGGTGTCAATTTGTTAAGAAATATATTTGGAAGAAATAATAGTCACTCATGTCCAATTTCCTCGAAATGTACAAAAAAAAATCAGGATTTTTGACCAAAAATGAGCTTTTTTTTTACATTTTTTTCAGACAAAATAAAAATCGATATTTGTGAGCATGGATGTGTGCTTGATTGATTTTGCAAGGGGTCAAATGTCACAAAAAACAACAATTTGCCCATATACAGCGAAGATCAATTTTTTTTGATTTTTTTTTCTTCATGGAATGTAATGCTCTGACCAAAGTTGCCCCAAATGTGGGGTAACTTTGGTCAGGCTATTTTTAACCCCTAGGGCACCCTTACCAAATTTAAAACAAATCTTTTTCAACTTCAAGGTGTAGAAGGGAACCCTAATGTCATAAAAAAGAGATAATTAGAAATAAAATTGGTTTTGTTTGGAAGCAGTGGTTTAAAAACTCTGAAAAGTGTCCAAAGTTACCCCATTTTACGGTATATGGTAGAGAATATAGGAAGTCAAAAACATCAAGTCTCTCTCTCTCTTCATATCCTGCATTGATAATGCACTTTTTGTTGTTCTGACCTACTCTGTATATCTTGTTTTTACTGGTGCAGATAAAATATCAAGTTGTTTTAGTCCAAACTATATGACCCGTAAATCCCTATATTTTTTCAATAATGCAATGGAAATGGCAAAGGCCAGATAGAGTTTACACAAGGATTTCAATTGATCAAATTGTAACTATAGGTTTGATATTGTTAGCATTTTGTTTTTAGGGCTGTGAGTGGGTGTTGTACATAATAGGCAACCACTGTGTAATAAGTTATATACACGTATGTGCCGCCTTCAAAGTCTTTGCCAAGAATTATGTCTCTATTCTTTTGTTCAACTCAAGATCTGTAGCCACAAATTTATGCAAATTTTACTCAAGAACTCAAGCAACTTTCAATAGCAGGTGAAAGCAAACTATAACTATAATTGACGTAGCAAATTATTTTTCAATCTTTTCATTTAAAAACAACAACAGATGCCCTCAGCATTAGTCCAATGTTTAAATACGTAACCTGATCGACAACATCATGCCCATTTTTTTTTTCATTGTTGATGAGTTTTTGGTATCATACAATAGATCATATTTTTTCTCATTACCTTCCTGAAATTTGATGCTCCAAGTCGATGTATTTCTGAATAAATCTGGCAAAAACAGGTGAATTGTGGTTTACAAGACAATTCATATCCAATACCAATCTAGGGTTACCCACTTTAACGTCAAAAAGCAAATAAACAAGCACAAAAACTTAGTATAATGTTGTTGTGTATAGTTGGTCCAACAATTCTGGGGTCACTGAATGGACCTCTTGTTGAATTCCAAACCAAGAGTTTAATCACTGCACACATTTAGTGTAAAACATTATGACAAAATAGTCACAGCAGCACGAAAGAAAAAAAAATAGATAAGAAAACGCAGCCCATTGACGAGAACTGGTCCAGTTCCGGCTGATCACGACTTCCAAATGTGCGAGTGGGTAGCATGAGCAGTAAGTGCATAGTGCAAGCCATGAGTGCGATATGTCACTGTTGCTTTTTGGAAAAGGAATTTTTATTTCATCACAGATTTTCTGGGCACTGTAACCCTTAAAATGGAACTTAATCATGCTACATGCCTCAATTTTCTCCATTTTGCTGGTTATGCGGTCACATAGGCAGGTACTGACATCTAGCACCTGTAAAAAAAAGTAAACATACTTATGAGACCATTTTTGCACCATAGTATACATAAGGACCAGTGATTGCACTGACAAAATTTCATTGATATAGCTCTTTCACTTCTGGGCGATTTCAAAAACTTTTTGATACCCCTCGTAGGCTGGTCACTACTTGACTACTGGCTATTGATACTTGACTACTCTGGATTTTGCCATACGGCTCTAAACTAGAGTTACAACATGTACGTGTAGAACAAGATGAATCTGACCAGCACAAAAAGAGATTGAGGGAATCCCCCTTAATTACTACTTCATTAAAGTCAACTGAACTTAATATTGTGCAGAGGCCCTGGAGAATTAAGCAGCCATTCACAGCTACCTAGAAATCGCAGTCGGTTTACAATTGGTGCCAACTCTCATGTGAATTGATGCGGTGTAATGGACCAACCTAATTTGATCTTCCTGCAAAAAAGATTTTCAATTGCAGGACTATGCTCTTTGACATTTTCATAATGGTAAAGCCGCGTCATTCTATAGTTTTATTATGGTGTGTGTTGGGGTGTGTGTACATGGCTGGTAGTGGCCTGGGGTGTGTAGGGGTGTGTTTGCAATGGGGTGTTGTATACATGGGTGGTGGTGACCCGGGTTGTTTGGGGTGTCTTAGTATGGGTGTACATGGATTCATATTTAAGCAGCTTCCTTCTGCAGTTAGCCTCGAGATGTGTAGTCCCAGGCCTGTAGCCAAGATACATGTTGGAGACGCAGACAGCTAAAAAGTGGATCTTCAATGAATTTGCCTTCATGAAATGACTGTGGACCTTTTGTGATTTTCCAAAAAAGCTTATTTTCACCGAAGAGAGTGGACCTTTTTTCGGATTGCCCTGTAGGTATGCATTGCACCCCCTGGCTGTGGCTCTGGTTAGTCGGCACTCTGTGCCATAAAAACATGTGTTGTTGGTGGTTACACTTATATAATTTGTTTGCAGGTGGGTGTGTTGACTTTTGAGCTGGAAATCTTGGAATAAAGTTTGTTTTCAATTTTGAAAAGTGAAACAACATTTAAATAATTTTGTAGAGTAAAAACGCTGTTTCAACTTGCATGACGATAATGGCAATGGTAGTAGGACCTTTACGATTAGAACATTAGTATGATGTGAATATGATGTGTGTTAATACTGTAAGCCTACCAAAACATTGAAGGTGCTCAGATTTCAATGTTTCTTACACTGATGATGCATGATACTGTTGATACATGATGGTACCAACAACATCTTTGTATTATGATTATGATCAGTTCGGTATTTTATGTCTGCATAGAGGAGACAGATGTGCATGCATTTAGTTGCAAATTATGCTGTGGGACTGGAAGGTTATGCATAAACAGATTTTGTAAAGGTTTTTTGCAATTGCATCTTATAAATTGCAAATGGAATTGTTATATTATTTTACACTTGGGTTGTGTAATTTTAATTTAAGGTGAATGTCTCATAGGACTCTCTTGTTTCCATAAAGACCCATTAAAAAAAAACCCAGAGCGACTGATACAGTGGGCAACCCAACAAACTAGCATTACCAAACAAACAAACTAACTGTATTTGAATCCCTATTTATAGCATGCATCTTTTATTATCATTATTTTGAGTTGAAATACAGGAAGAGCAACTGGGGCAGTATAATGTGTTTCAGGTCACCCATATATCTATGTTGATTTAATTTAGTAAAACAAGGACAATGCCTCATGAAAGTAATTGTGATATTGCGATTTTACGTTGAGTGATGGAACATTTCATATACATTGACATGACTGAAACTGAACTTGTATGTGACAACTGCTGTTGTATTTATAGTCACCAAAGATGGTGAAGATTCACATGAAGATTTAATGTTATTGATCTTCATTATTATCATTATTTGTTATTTTTATTTGTATTTCTATTTATTTCTATTCCTATTTCTATTTCTATTTCTATTTCTATTTCTATTTCTATTCCTATTTCTATTTCTATTTCTATTTCTATTTCTATTTCTATTTCTATTTCTATTTCTATTTCTATTTCTTTTTCTAATTTCTATTTCCACTTTCTCTGTTTCAGTTTCTATTTCTCATTTCTCTTTTTTTAATTTAATTTTTTTTATATTGCAAATTTGTAACCAATGTTTGTTTTTGCAGCAGCATGTCAAGCTTGGCCTCCAAATTTGACAGAATTAAACAAATGAAAGAACATTGATATTGAATCTGACTTAGTATCTTGAATGATTCTACTCACTATGAATCAAAGAATAATGGATACCATCAAAGTCTACCATCGAAGTTCATCATATGAGTGCCAATGTGTGCATTAAATTGTTCCATTATGACACATTTAATTCCCATAAATAAAATCACTGAAACCAAAATTAGTCTCATTTAACTCCAGCTCAGTTGCACAAATGCTGGAATAAGCTACATTAAAATACAATCAAAGACAGTACAAGACAAGCAATCATTGCAGGTGATCATTTCAAATCCTAAAGACACAGGCTCAGTTCAAGTCTTTGATTTTGTTTTCGTAATTAGTTCTTTCATCAAATCTGTAATTTATGCCATCTTTGTCAATACAAGTCCATTATACCCCTCCCTCAGGCCCTCTGTGTTTTCTGGTCAGTATCTGCTCACTTTTTGTAACTGAAACAAAAGATACCATAGAAACCAAAATGCTTAGCCATTTTGGTATCATTAATATAATTTGTTGAATAGACCTTTCGACTCTTGTTCTTGTTTGAATACTTGCCAACACTCCTGATGGAGTCAGATGGTCAGGAAAACCTGGTAACTCAACAATAGCTGTTTCAACAATAGCTGTTAAGACTAAACCTGGTAACTCAACAATTGCTGTTAATTAATCCTTCTGACAGGACTGAGGCATCGACAAAAACAGGCAGATTAGTTACAAATTCAAACTGAGCCACTGTACATAAATAAAAGCTTATTGTGGATAGCCATTTATAGATAAGTTTATCTTTTAAAGTTATAATAATAATAAGCTATGATTGTTTTCACAATTCAACCACAGCGACCACTGATGGGCGATCAGAGTCAACAGATATTGTTATCATAATTTCAAATGCTAAACTGCTAGAGTTGTAATATGATATCATATACGGTAGTAATCATGGATGATGTTCAATCTAATCATCATCTAATAATAATGGGGCTGGATCCGATAGCAATGGAGCACCACCACATTTTCAAACACTTCTTTGCCAACTTTGTTTGTCTGTAGGAAAAACGACAAACCTTTTTGTGTTAACAAATTCTATAGGCCATTTAAGCTAATGAATTCTGCTCCCTACAGCCTTTCTCCCACCACTTTTTGTCTCCCTTGAAGGTAGAAATAGTCATCAATTTGTGATACAACAGGGGACTTAAAAGGCCTGGTTTCCAATCAATTAAACCAAATGTACTCTGTTTGCTTGCAAGTTTGGTTTTTATCTTCTCAGTCCTAGCCAGACTTAGGCGCGTGTTTGCAAGACAATATGGAGATTGATAAGTTCATAGCTACGGGAGCGTTCTTATTCGGTGAATAACCTTGATGAGAATAACTGGGGAAAAAAGCATAATCAGTAGGAAAAAAATGCACCGATGTAGTGATGTTAAATTGTTATGTCTGAGCAGAATGCGTGTATAAATAGGGGGGTGATCTCTGAACCACTTTGTGAGGTATTATTTCAAAACTTGTGGAAATAGTTGTAGTGGCATTGTGTTAGTGGGAAAATGCCTTTTGTTTCATTCGATTCGACTTTTTTACCCCCTGGACATGGGGTCTGAAGATATTGAGTTTTTTTGCATGTTTCAGCATAGGCCTTTAAGGCCAATTACATGAAGGTTAACCATTATATTCTTCCCATTGTATTTTTGTAACATCACTTATCATTAAATCTTTTACAAAATGGTATCAATGTATATTGGAGAGTATTTACATTTCTTTGATATAAAAAAAAATCCAACACCCCCATTTGACGTCACAATGACGTCATAATATAGATGTTATTTTTGTAGGTTGCACCAATACACATGGAAGATGAGTCGCAGTGTTTTTTAAACTGAATACAAAGGATAGCTACACCAATGTCTTTGCAAGAATATGATCAGTCCCACCTCCACCCCAGCAGGCTGCTGGACATTCGGGGGGGAGGGGGGGGGAGGAGATAACTATGTTTTCTGGTCGTGTAAACTCCTAAAAGACCTCTGCAAGTCTCTCATAGCGTATTAAATTCTTTTCCGACCTCATATAGGGCCAAATTCAGAACCGGCATAGAGTGTGTGGTTACCCAAGCTGATATACAAGTTACCTCCACCACCCCCACCCCCAGCTGGACATTTTTTTGCATCAAATCATATTCTTGCAAAATCATGACATATTTGCACTGATTTTATTCATTTAGTTCATTTCGGAAGTGTTTAATATACTGTTGTGGAAGGGGCTGGATAGGTAGCCAAGGTTTTTTGGCCGCATTTCAGCTAAATTATGATAAAGAGGTTGCAATTCAGAATACAACCAACCCCTATCATAAAAATGTCTCTTAACACTCCTTATTCCACCAGTAACAAAGTTTTGTTTAATTACTTTTTACAAATACTGTACTGATTCTTGTTATTCATTAGTCTGATAGCATTTTCAGAGCTTCTTTGAAATCCTCGATGTCCATATTTACAACACAGGTTACCTTGTTGAGGTAGGCCATCAGATTTTGGGCATAGGCGTCATTGGACAGGTTCTTATACTTTTTCTTGAGTCTGAAAATCTCAGAAGCTTTGGGGAATGACACTGAAGAGTTCTTTGCATATCTTACTTCAAGGTACAGCCTTTTGTTCTTCTCTTCTTCAGGGATTTCACTGTTCTCAATATATTCCTTCACTGACTCACTGGTTGTAAATGGGCCTCCAAACTTCTTTAGAAACTCTAGATCTTTATTTCTTTGCTTATCAATAGACAAGTTTGATATTGCTTTTGTCTCAAGACCCTCTTTCTTCATCTCTTTCTGCTTATCTTCCCACTTCTCCACAATTTTAGTGAACGCGCCATCCTTTTCTGTCATCTTGACAAACCTTGAATCCAATTGCTTGTCCTGAATAAGAACTGCTCCCTTGCCCTTTACATGTGCAGAACTTGCAGCCTTCAACTGCTTTGCTCCTCTTATCTTTAGTTCATAATTGATGCTCCCAACACTTCTCTCTGGATCCAGATTATTGATGGGAGCTTGCTTTAACTTCTCTTGATCCATTTGTCCCACCTTCATCTTAGATTCTTCTCCACTATCTTTCCCAAATTCAAAGTGCTCCCCTCTTTGTCTTGACCATGCTGCAGCTAGCTTTGGCAAGATAATCTTGAGAACAGTCACAATTTCACTCCTATGCATCTCTATCACCTGAACTGTAGGCTCTAGAAGTTGAGCAGTGTAGAGACATGATCTGAATCTCTCCTCTGAAATGAAATGAAGGGCAGGTTTACTGAGATCCAGGAGAAGCTCAATCTTGACTGACGTAAGATCAGAGTAGAGAGTAGGGAAGGCCACCATAAGGTCACTCCATGTAGTTTTACTGGAGGAGGTGAGGGAGATGAAGGGCTCTATGAGATGAGTACCAAGTATTACTCCCACAGCTGCGAGTACCCTGACATACTCCAATTCCTGGAAACTCCTCACTATACAAGCAAGAGAGTTTGTTATATGCTGAAATTTGTCCAGGAATGCAGTGACGTGGTTATCTAGGAAAAGAGTGACTGCACAGCTATAGACAAGAGAATTGAATCGCTCCTTCTGAAGTCTTTTGGCTGGATTGATGATTGGCTGAATAAAGATATCAAACTCGTCTGCATGATTCCAAGCCTTGTGATCGAAATCATGGCTGACTAAACGCAGAAGGCAGTCAATCCACTGCTCGGTAACTGAGACCTGCTCATCACCAATAGAGACTGAGAATCCTGCATATATCTTCTGTGGGCCAATAGCATTGTCTACTTCCTTCCAGACTTTCACCAATTCACGACTGAACATAAGTGATGGATGAACCTGACACAGGAGGTGACTAGGAATGTGTTCACTCTTGAGCTCCTTTGCCACAATGCCTTCCACATTCAGGTTGTGACTTGTGGAATCTGTCATAATAAAATCAATCTTGGTCCACAGAAGGTCAGAGCTGACATTACCACAGAGAGCAAGAAGTTCAAGAATAGTCAACTTCAGTGCAGCAAGATTTGCTCTTGTCTCTGCTGATATTGCCAAGGTAGGAAATGGGAAATATTGTTGGTCTACTGTGACACCTTGTACTGAGTAGGAGCCAGCCCCTTTTGATCTTGATCCGTCATCATGGTATGTCACTGATGCTTTTGATTCTGAGGCGAGAATTTTCTCCACAATCTGACTTAGAGTAAGTGCTTCAAGTGCTTTGCCTACTCTGATATTCCTGGCCTTGTGCGGTACGGTGTCCACAGTTATCACATCTTCTTCATCAAAGGACTTCCAGGGTAATCCAAACATGTTGTTCCCCACAGTAGTGACTGCTCCTACTGCCTGCTCATAGCTCATGTGGTACTTGGAGATCAGTTGGTCAACAGTTCTAAAGTATTCTGACCTAACCAGATTTCTACTGTGTCTGATGTGTCTCCAGTCTTTTGGCATTTCCTCTATCTTTTTCTCCTTCACATCGCCTGTCCTCCTCTTTCTGCCTAATCTCTCTTCCATGTCCTCTTTGCATACTTCATAGTCATCTTCCGTTGCTGTTTCAAACTCAAGGTTTTCACCCAAAGCGTCATTTAGTGCTTCCTCAGATACTGTTGCTGTAATCATTTGCTTTGCAACTTCCTCTTTCTCTTTTCTCGTCAACATACTCTCATCATCTTTCCTTCTCCTATCTGCTGTGGCCTTCCATTTGCGATCTACAAATCCCTCACAAAACATTCTTCTAGTGCCTTCCCCTACCTGATCTTTGTAGAAGTCATAATCCTCTTGAGTCATTTTCACCCCATAGTGACTTTCCTGCTTCTTGATGTATTCCCTATTCCTAGATCCTATGTCAAAACCTCTTTCCAACCTTTTAATGTAGGGCTGTAACTTCTCAATTTTCCATTTCTCTGTTTGTCTCTGCACGCGTGTACTCTTGATGTTCTTGAACTCTTCATAGAGAGCCAACACATCTTTTTCTACTTGAACTGAGTTCTTTGGATATACATTACACCAAATCCAATGATCACATAGTTCAGCTGCAACTATCTTGGAAGCATCTCCCTTACTAAGCTGCTTGAACCCAGTACCCTTTGGTATCAAGAAATAGATCATCATTTCTATGACTTCCTTTTCACTAGGGAGGAGACCAAAGCTGAAAGTCGCTCTAGAGGTAAAGGTGAACTTCCCCACCTGCTGACTTGAGGCAGACCTCAGTCCTTTAGGCCTAACACTCATCTTGATTTAATCTGAGAAGTATGAACAAAACAATCATGTGAAAACAATAATCATACATGTTTAATCACATAATTTATAGGGAGGGCTTCAAAACTTATCCGCCGGTTGCTCGCCATTTCCGCCCGGTTCTACCCAGTTACATGTAGAACCAGTTTCTATTGTTCTAAACAATATGGAACATGATTCAACCACCGTTAACTGCAGGTCAACCGGCAGTTGAGTTTTGAAGTCATATTATACCCATAAACTATTATCAGCATTAATAACACTATGTATTACAATGCACTAAAATGGGCAAAAACAGGAAAACTTCAGAAGCCATGTCCAGGGGGTAAAATGCCCAAATTGAACAAAATAAAGGCCATTTTCCCACTCACACAATGTCACTACAATGATTTCCACAAGTATTTTAAAACTTTGGTCCGAGATCACCCCCCTAGTATAAACTGCGAATGTAGACTAGTAGTTGCTTGCTGTATGGTTGTTTGGTTCAAGATAATATTGCAAGTTGGTTTTGAAATAAAATGATATACCTAGCTTTTATAGATTTATTGTATACTCAAGTGCAGGTTTGGTGTGTGAGATACAAACAGGTATTGAGTCTTCAGGCCAAGCAAATGCTTGCTATATTTGATGTGTTTGATGATCTATCTATCAAGTTATGTTGGAACCTCTGATGACTATTAAAATATATTGGCTTGATTCAATTAGCTTAAGGGGGTATTACACCCCTGGCCAATTTTGTGGTTTTTTTTTTCATTTTTCTCACAAATTATAGCGCATTGGTGACAAGTAAGATATGTATATTATAGGGGCAATGACTACAACTACTGCAGTGAAAATTTAGCAACTCAAGGCAAGCAGTTATTGATTTATTGATCAAATATTGGTTTTCCCTCATTTTTGACTGTAACTCCACAACTGTTGTCAGTGCTGAAATAAAATTTCCAGTGCAGTAGTTGTAGTTCTTGCCCCTATATTATACATATCTTACTTGTCACCAATGCACTATAATTTTTGAGAAAAATGCAAAAATAGGCACAAAATTGGGCAGGGGTGTAGTACCCCTTAATTCAGTCAGCTAATTAGGACCCCTGTGTAACCAAATGTCTTGATTAAGTTAGCCAATCAAGACCACTTCTAACCAAATGTATTGATTCAGTTAGCCAATCAGGACCCTTCAAACCAAATATATTAATTCAGTTAGCCAATCAGGACCTCATATGGAAATGAATTGATTCAGTTAGCCAATCAGGTTATAAAAGAATGATGTCAGGCATAAGATATTACCAATATATGCAGAAAGAGAAGGTGAAACAGTTCGTTATTATTATAACAGTTCATCTGCTAACATCATCCTTGTCCTAGCAGCAAAATGTGAGGCTGTTCACACAACATTTTGGACCTACCGTAATTACATCTGGAGCAACAAGATCTGAATGAAATTTGTTTAGCTGGTTTGAATTTATAAAGGGTCATATCTTTTCCAAAGTTCAGTGTGAATGCACATCATTGTATTTGTCCTTAGTAGTAACCTTCTCCAATACATGCCCCCCACCAAAATTTTACAATGACAACTGTCTAAATAGCCCTTTTTTGATGCCTATAACCAAATAAAAATATCTAAATAAATTAACCATCCTGTGACTAAAGATTACGACTGATGATATTGACTTTAGATGTACACTGTATTCTGAATGTTTATCCCCATTTTTACTTTCATTTCATATTTTCATAAATGTTCTCCTCCCCAAGTATTTACTTAATTTAGTCCAATGCGGTTCAGTATTGTCAAATTCAGATGAACTCTGTATCTTCTATACAGATTTATGTGCACCTATGTGGAGTCTGTGGACCTGTCTGTGGATCAAAAATATTTCAAATTAATCTGGATTGAGATCATCCTTACCCTTCCCAGTATTACCCCATCATCAATGCATCATCATCATCTTTTCATATCAGATGAGGAGGAAATGTTTTGATCTGATGCAATGATGATAAACACACATAGAACTAGGCTATTCTATATGGCAGGGTCAGTGCTCTTGAGTTCTTTGACTTCCATAACATGGGAAAATGTTTGCTATGTGACATCTGTTTGCTTACATATTATTTCCAATTCCGACCTGCTACCATGTCCTGTGCAGTGATATTTAAGCCACGCTTTTTTTCACATTACAAAGACTTTTGTATTGAACTATTTTATAATAGGCCTGCGGATACTACCAACACTGCTGCTCTTCTACACTTGACTCTTTTACAGTACGGTGATCCAAAGGTTCCAGGTTCAAATCACTAGCTGTTGATTATGTGGAGATTTGTGTGAAAACCTTTTTCTAAAAAAAATTGTGTATTTTGTGAATGTAATTTAAACAAATATTAATGAAATTAATATAGATAAATATTACTTAAAAAGCATCTGTTAGAATGATCAAGCAAAAAATGGCCTACTCAAGAATGTGCACTTTTTCAGAAAGATTCATGAAAATGCATTGCCATTTAATTTTCAAATTGACTGCAATAATATTATAGGAAAAAATCTTTAAAAATGCAGTTTTGTTGAACACATCTTGAAAATATGTTAATATCTCAGGTAGGTATATTACACCAAATTTTCCTCACAAACCGCAAACTTTACCACAATTTTGTATGTTTTTCTTTATTTGAACATGTAATAATTTCCTACCAAATGGCATAATTTCTCTGCATCATGTTCCCCTAGTTCCCTACTTGTTTCCAGGTATGTTGGTGCATCTTGGAGCACGGTGGCCTAGTGGAACGGGCACTGACTCATAATCGGAAGGTTGCGGGTTCGAGCCCCGGTGACGCCATCGTGTTCTGCCCTTGAGTAAGGCACTTTATCTCGATTACTCCTCTCCACCCAGGTGTTTAAATGGGTACCGAATTCTTAAATGCTGGGAAGGTAACAGACTCGCTGTAGAGGAGGTGTAGCGATCCCCTATAGCAACATTACTTGGAGGAGTCTGGCCCAATCGCCAATGAAAGAGAGATGGGCACTCCGATCACTGTTTATACAGGATCGTCTCCTTTACCTTTACCTTTACCTTTACCTTTGGTGCATCTTTTAAAAATAAATTTGAGCACAGTTTCCATTAAGAAACCTAAAATACTTTTGGCAAAAACGTGTCATTTAGTCATTGATTTACATGAAAATGAGCTTTACCAAACATTATCGCAGCAAAAATAACAAGAATGGATGCTAATAAAAGTTGACGCTTCATAATGGAATTGAGTACTGTTCACAATAATCTTGCAACTGAAGCAAGAAAATTAATAGTACCATGAAAATATTATTGCTGTGTGCAATACTGCTTGACAAGCTAAAATAATTCAAAATCATCACAGCCAAAAGTGAAATTGAGTGTAGTTGGCATATTCACAAGTGTATCTTCAATGTTCTTGGAAGCAAGAACGTATGCCTCTATAATGCCTCTATGTGAAATATAGAGAATTGATGGGCAAGTAAATTGCTGACCACAAGGGAGTTTGAAAACGGCTGCCCGTATATTTTTGATTATATATTAATACTTTAACCATGAGGAGGGGGCAAGGCTAGCTTGGACGGCTGGACCGAGTGTGATGCTCCGTTGCTCCCTCTTTGCTTGGGTGGTATAAACAAAAGCGACATAGCCCAAACATAAGGAGTGGATAGTAAGGGTTTTGTACATTAACATAACAACTCCAACCCTTAATAGTAATATTTATTTTTTATTTCAGCAGTGATATTTTGACAATCCAAGGTGAAATCTTACCCGCAAAAATTTTTAGTATATATTTTATATTTTTGCAACCCTGATTTACATGCACCACTTGTTTTAAAAAACAGGAAGAAAATGTCTCACTCATGAAAATTGAATCACAAGAAATATACCTCAATGCACAGTACAAACACATTAATGTTCTTGGCCCAGTTCTCAGATTGAAAAAATACGGCAGTGTAGAATAACATGTTTATGGTGAAATACGGCTGCACGTTTAGGCAAGGGTAGTAGCAGACATGGTGCAGAGGATGATGATATCATACATGATCCATAGGTTAACTCAGTTCAACATTATTATTTGATTTATAAACATAGAATGCTCGGCTTGTTATTGTTACATACCAGGTGTTGGAATATATTATAACCTACATGAATGCACGGCGGTGAACTCGCAATGGTGCGTATTGCAAGTGCACATCTTGATGAGGGCACTGTACCAGATACAGTTTTGGCTCAGTGAATGTTGTTACTGGCTCATTTGAGATTGGCTTGGTGATTATGTTTACTGGTTCAATTGAGTTCTCAGAAGACATGGACTTCAATGTGGGCTTGCAGATGCCCGGTGTGGATGAGTATCTGCCTGCTGTATATTTCTATTCTTCAGTGAGATGGTATGGAAGGTCTTTGTGGTGAAAGATTGGTAACACTGAAGTACTGAGTGATGTATTGGATACAGTGGTATAATTTCTGGCTTGATTAATGTTATTATGAATTATTAGATAGGAGTTAAGAGGATGGTGACTTCAAAATGGTCCTATGAGTAGGTGCTTGAGTGGGTTATTACTCTTACTAAATTAAAAAAAAGGTTTTGAAGGGACTTGGTGATGAAAGGCAATAATAACACTTAAGTTGTGATCAGGGTCTTAGCTAGCCACCCGTCTGACTGTCATTTTAGACGGCCAGTTTGCTCATGGGACTGGCGGGCAAAATTAATGCCTTGACAGATGCGATATTATAAATTTTATGTTTTGAGAAGCTAATTGACTAAATAGTAGACCCAATTTGTAGAACAAGGTCATATCAGCACATATTTGTACTCTTTGACCCCCCCAATGGGCTATAGATGTCTAGTAAATGTTTTAAAGGTCAAATTAGGACAGGCAATTTTATTCAAATGACGGGCAACCCTCAATTTCTAGCTAAGACCCTGGTTGTGATGCACATTGTGATTAGGATGCAGTAGAATCTGGCTCAGTAGATGCTTTCGTACATGTAGGTTGTGAGTCAGGAGGAGGCCAGTGACTTCAAACTGGGATGGGCCTTTGGTGGGAACACGGGTTATTGCTCCCATAATTATTTGATGAGAGGTCTTGGAGGGACTTTGTGATGAAAGCCTACTATATGTGTGAGTTCTGAGCTTGTGGTGTGATGTTGTTTACCATGTATACAGAGATATGATTTCTGGCTCGGCTAGGAAATGTTATTATGAATTATAAGGATAAGAGTCAAGATAGTGACTTCAAAATGGGCAGGTGGACGGGTGGTAATATAATTGCTTTTATAATTATTGAAAGAGAGTTTGAGGGACTCAGTGATGAGAACCAATAACACTTGCTGAATTTGTTACACATTGTGATGTTGGTATAATGTATGAGTGGGCTCAGTATCCGGGCTCAGTATATCTTTTTCTTGCATGAAAGATGTGAGTCAGGAGGACAGTGACTTCAAAATAGACATGTGGATGGGAGACTGGGATATTCTCTCAAGGAAAGGAGATGTTATAGAAAGACTTGTGTTAAGACTTAGTGTTGAAAGCCTACTAAATGCTGGAGTTCTGAGTTGGTTCGGATCAACATTGTAGTAGTGTGATTTCTGGCTCAGTATGTGTTTTGCTTTTATGTATAATGCGGGAGGACAGTGACTTCAAAATAGGCATGTGGGTAGGAAGGTGGGTTATTGCTCTCATAAGGAGATGTTATGGAAAGACTAGGTGTTGAAAGCCTACTAAATGCTTGAGTTCTGATACACAATTTTGGTTTGGATGTAGTAGTGTGATTTCTGGCCCAGTATATGTTTTGCTTTTATGTAGGATGCAAGTCAGGAGGACAGTGACTTCAAAATAGGTCTGTGGATGAGAAGATGGGTTATTGCTCTCATGAGGAGATATTAAAGACAGACCTGGTAATGAAAGCGTACTCTATAATGCTTGAGTTCTGATACACATTACAATGTTGGTTTGGATGTAGTAATGATGTGTGGCTCAGTATATGTATTTCTTGCAAGTAGGATGTGAGAAGGAGGACAGTGACTTCAAAATAGGACTGTGGATGGGAGGGTGTGTCTCTCATTATTATTTTATGACTAGTCTTTGAGGAACTTGGGGATGAAATCCTATAGTATATATGCTAGATTTATGCACATTGTGATATTGGTTTGGATGCAGAAGTGTAATTTCTGTCTCAGTATAATGTTTTTCTTGTATGTAGGATGTGGGTAAGTAGGACAGTGACTTCAAAATGTGTACATGTGAGTGGGACGATGGGTTATTGCTCCCATAATTATTTGATGAGAGGTCTTGGAGGGTTTGGAGATGAAAGCCTACTTACTATATGCTTGTATTCTGAGCTCACATTGTGATGTTAGATGTACACAATTTGGTTCAAATATTGACTGAGTAGAGAGCTCTCATTGTTTCTATGTGGTATGAAAGTGCTGCTGGAAACCAAACATTTGCATGAATGCTCTGTGGACTAAAACTTTGAGCTAATAGTGTATCAAAATGTTCAAAGAGCAATACTTCTCATCAAAACACATTTCCTTCCTAGCAGACTTGAGAGAAAGCCAAACTATTGTAGTACCAAAAGGGGCAAGACATTTTGAAATTCTGGACCCATACTAGCTATGAATGCAAAGCACAATATGCCCGGCAATACTATAGAATTGCGCCCTCTGTTTGCAATATCCAAATAGCGAGTGCGGCAGTGCGATTTGGGAGTGAAGCGAGCACCGAACGCAAGGTAAAGGCTGGTCACTACTGGCTATTGATGCTTGACTGGTCTGAATTTTGCCATGGCTCAGCTATAGACAATACCGGAGCATCCAGTGCTACTTAGGTTGATCAAAGATACTCAATTTTTGGGTAGATATTGGACTGGTGGTATTTTTACCTAGCTCTAAAGAGAGCATGCATAAATTTCCATATTCATTTATGGATGTATTTTCGCGATAAAATTGTGCACTTCATTATGATTAATACGGTCATTTTTTGCTGCTTTAAAAGTTATCAAAAGTAGAAATGCACATCTGATTATGTTTTTCAACTCTTGTGTAAAATATAAAACAGTTCAAATGACCTAATAGGACAGGTTTGTACTAGTAGCAATATAAGACAGAAGTATTTATATACTTATTGACCATAGGCAACCATGCCAACGAACAGGGCTCTAAGATAGAGCATAGCAAGGTAAAGCAAGGATAGGATGACACAAGAACCCAGTAGATGAAACTTTAATGGTGACTAATTCAGCTATTCATTTCATTGCGGGGTGGGCAAGCTGTCAGTCCCTTGGCCAGGTATCGGTGTTACTCGGGTTTAGCTAGCTATTCCTATAAGTCCAGTGCTTTATATGTATGATATGCAGCATAGATGAGAGGTAAGAGAGGAAGGTGATTTGAAGTAATATAGGAAACTTGGCTTCCAGCATGCTTCCAGGCAATACTTGGCAAGTGGGTAACCAATATCTACAATAGCTGCCATAGGTTTATTTTTCTATATTGGGCCAAAAAGAAAATAAAGGTTTAAATGTCTCAAAGCTCACAAGTGGTTTGAAAACAAATGCGAAATGCGATTTGGAATTCCGACTTGGTATTTTTATGGTATTTTGAGAAAAAATCTGATTTTTATCGAATTTTCCGAAAAATAAAAAAAAAATAAAATAAAATAAAAAAAAAATTCTGCATTTCTTTTTTTTTTCCAAATCGTTAGATTTTACAAATGCGCGTGCGAGCTTTGAGACAAACCTTCTTTTTTTTTTTTTTTGTAAAGTAGATGGTATGTAACCCACTACATCAACACATAACAGTCTTTATAGGAAATCTTAAATTTAAAGGTAATCTAGAAATGTGTATAAAAAACAAACAAGAAGATGCATAATTCAACACAGTTTTTTACATCCAATATTATGTTGGATAAACATTTTTTGATTTTGGTAGAAATTGTTCGGAATATATTCCTTTTTGTGAGAAATGGGACTTATCTTGGAAGCATTTTCCAGGCATGCATCAAAATGACAAGCCTTATCTAGAACTTTGAAATGCAATCAGTGCTACTGGTATATAAACTCATGACCATATACATGTTGGCAAATTTCACCCCCACCCAAAGATCAGATTCACGTAAAGAAAAACATGTCCTCACCCCCTAAAATCTCCCAAACAGGATTAAGCTAAAATGAAAAAAATCATTCCAGATCAGCCCAATTTCCATCGATTCTAGCCTTTGTGCTCCCTCCCCTAATTGACAATCCAAATGCAATTCATTTTCATTTTACATTATGTGTCTATCAGGATGGCTCCATTTGTCAGGGAATAGATATATATTTATTTGTTCTGTATTATTTTGGACACAGATGAAGTACATAGAGCAGCTTTTACCTGTTCATGCATGTTGCACTTGCAGGAAACTGGATCATTGTGTTAGAGTACTGGTTTTATTTTTAGCCTCAGATCATATCAGATGATGTCATCATGCTCAAGGAATGAGCAAATGATAGCTTTTGAATTAATTCAAGTTAATTCAAGTATCTTACCTTTTATTATCATATTTTCACTGTGCCTGCATTATGTGTGTTCATGTCAACCCAAGATATGAAATGTAGACAAGTGGTGGATTTAGAAGCATCTAGAAATTTAATATGCCCTTAGTTTTGATCAAGATCAATTTAGTAGGTCACCTTTTATGGTTTTATTCTACGCCATAAATAGAGCATCATTAAGAGCAATTTGTGTTTTACAATGGTGAATTCAAATATAAAATTTGTATTTCATTCAAATGATGGCCAAGGGGCAAGTAACATGTAATTGAGGTACAAATGGTATAGCCTAATAGCAAGATGAAAACTGTGTTAAACAGATTATAATTATTGTGTCAAACATAAAGTAATTAATTTGTTAGATCACCATGGTTAATTAGCAATGAATTGGATGTTTTATAATCTATGTTAAGTACCAATCGGCTATAGGCAGTGTTACAGATTCTTTGTGAAACCAAATTGATAATTTCAAGATATATTTGTCATATTTGAATAATTTCTAAAGAGAACTTCATTGTTCATGGCCTCTTTTTAGGTCCCCAAGGTGTGTCTCAGAGCTTCTTTGTGGTGCGTGCGCAGTTGTCTCGGAGAAATTAGCTAATTTTTTTATTGGTATTCCCCAGTTTTTTTGTTTTGTTTTTTGTTTTTTTTACAAACATATCAATAAAAATATGTTTGTACCATTTTGTTGGAAGAATTCTGTAATTAATACCTAATGTTAGTGAAAATATTTCAATATGTGTATGAAAATAAGTTTTGAAAGTTTCAAACAGCTCATGCTTACTTTGAGGTGGGAGGTGGGAGCAAATTAAGGCTGGCATTTTCGGTCGGGTAAACGGGTACCCGCCTGAGATTACATTACCCGGGTAGGAAATACCTCCCCGGTACCTGAAATTCAAAAAAAAAAAAAAAAAAAAATTTTTTTTTTTTTTTAAGTTTTTTTTTTTCGGTTTTAGTAAGTGTCCCTGACCTAGACCTAAATGCTAGGATCATTCATGGTTGACCTAAAAAAAAAAAAAAAAATTCAAGATATTTTGTTATTTTTTAATATGAAAATTGATAATTTGTATTCATGTCATAGTCTATTAATGATTTCAAAATGCATTCAAATTCAATACATTTTGAAATCATTAATAGACTATGACATGAATACAAATTATCAATTTTCATATAAAAATAACAAAATATCTTGAAATTTTTTTTTTTTTTTTTTTTTTTTTTTTTTTTTTAGGTCAACCATGAATGATCCTGGCATTTAGGTCTAGGTCCAGAGACACTACAAAACCGAAAAATAAAACTTAAAAAAAAAAAATTAAAAAATTTTTTTTTTTTTTTTTTTTTGCAATTTCAGGTACCAGTTACCCGCCCGAAAATTGCGGCGGGTACCCGGGTACAAAATTACCCGAAAATGCCAGGCCTAGAGCAAATGCAGGGTTCAAATTAAGCAGGAGCCAGGGGCAGCCCCTGCTGAACTTGCAAATGCCCCTGGTTCCCATGGAAATCTTCATGACTAATTTTTTTTATTGACAATGACCCAAGTTACCGAGGCACTGTCATCATCAGAAGAGCATGGTATTCATATACCAAAAGTCACAAATTTTACCCAAGTTTAATGCAAATTGTCTTAGTTTTTATAACTTTCCGCCCAAATTTGGGGTAAATTGGGCTATTTTTTGAAAAAATGTAGATAATTTTTAATAATTGACCCATCCATATACCAAAATTGGCATAGAAAAAATGGTTATTGGTTTACCAAAATGCCTAAAATTCTACCTATGATTGCAGTACCTGTCCCTGTGAGAGTATCCCAGCCCACAGTAGGTGACTGACTTCATTTGTGCAAACGAGTGGCTTTAATAATATCCTGTAGTATTGTAGTACTCCAGAATCCTTGGTTCAACCTTAAGGAGTCGGTCACCCACTATTGCACAGTATTTTATGTATGAGAGCACATCAGACACACCAAATTGCATTCTGAATGTGAGGTATGTCATGATGATATCAAATGTTTTTGTTTCTTTTAATATAAATTTTATGACAAATTATTAAAAATTGAAATATTTGACATTTAATAGTCCTTGAAGTAAACTTAAAATGTATGTAGCTGGGATGAAAAGCCGACCATCAATTGAAAATTTTGACCTTTCCTATCGAAGATATACATTTGTCTCCAAAAGACATCAAAAGTGTTTTGGTGGAAAAATGTTTATCTTGATGTGCTCTCAGGTTCCACAAAAAAACTTAATATGTCGCTATCCGAGCCCGTAAGATGCATTTTATGTGGCAAAAATGGTTTATATGTGAGAGAAGTTCGTTTAGTGTGAGTTTATAGAGATCTAATCAAAAAAATAATTAAAACGAAGCCCTTTTAGCAGATTCACTTTCAGTTTTTGTTGTTAGAGATCTGCCTGAAGGATATATGAAAACATCAGATTTACATGAAACAAAAATTTCAAAAGTTTTTTTCCCTTATGCCTTAGGTTTGTCACACCTAACAAATGTAAAAGTAATCTAATCACGTTTCATAAAAATCCATTTCAGAGAAAGACGGTGTTACGTCAATAAAAATAGCACACTTTACATTCTCTGTGCTTGCTAAGTTGATGAGCGACCCAGATTAGCGATACTCTTGTTTGAACGACCTCCATTTTGTGCTCAAAGAAAATAGGAGAGAACATTAACAACGCATTTACTAGATCTAGACAAATGAGAGATATTAAGCGACGGTTGAGAGACAAGCATTTGTGATATCGCCGCCTACGATAATATTATGATATTATTTTCATATCGAGATGGCGATATTTTGCCATGCTGTCAACGATTTGCCTCACGATATAGCAACTTTTGTATTTCTGAACTCACAAAAAAGAATTTTAACATCGATATTTCTGAACTTGGCTATCAATGTTGACCATTGTTATTCTTGTAAGAGTCCAATTATTGACAAATGTTGTTTTTTTTCATTATGTTTTATTTTGTGACACACAGATAATATGTAGATAGACACATCAAGAAAATGAAAGGGGAAATGCCATCTTCTGTTTGTAGTTACCTGCAAATTGGAAAACTTAATATTAAGTCTTTATAAAAGACCTTAAACATTTTTTGTAATATCTTCATACATTTTCTATAGGCCAGAATATAGTTTGACGTTTCAGGCAAAAATTTGCTGTAGCGTTTTCCACAGCGACTAAATAAAGCTTATCACTTTTGCCGAAAATCCGAGCTTAGAACCAACATTTGCTTTGGAGAACTTCAGCGCTATACAGACTTTGCTTTAAAGAGAAGCTAGATGAAGCAGCAGTGAAGACAATTACCACTGCCTGGTAATAGCAATGCAATTTAATTTTCTCCATTTACTTAATAAGAAGTCCATTGGACCACAAGAAGTCCACAAAGATCTGCTTAGTGTGTGCCGCCATGTATACACATCATCTCCAAAGTAGTTTGGTGAAAACAATCATGTGATGTGATCCACAAGAAGCAAGTTCATTAGTTCAACAACAAGAATGAACATGTTATCTAAAATTGGATGATTTACATGATTTAAAATGTTATATGAGCATGGGAAAAACCTCTACACTGGTAAAAAAACCATTAATCATGTGTTAATCTCCAAAAATTCTTACATGAAAGGAGATGGAGGGTTATGGTTCATCTGTAGCAAAGATCACACTCAAATTACCAATATTCAAGTTCAAGTTTACTGTTGTTTGAAAATATTTATTTATCTACTGTCATAAGACATGAATAAGAAAAATGATATATATGCCATCCAGGAGGCCATCATATCGCTCCATTTCTTTCACATAGCTAGTAGCTATGAATGGTGGTTCATGTTAGCCTACATGTAGCTTTTAATTTTTCTGTTCAGTATGTTCCGGTTCAAATCAAAAGTGTACAGATCATGAAGCTAGAAGTGATGTTGCAAAACAAAATACTCTGGGAAACATTTTGTTTAAAATGTTAAAGAAACTACCTATAGATATGTTGTCTTTACAGCAATCAGCATTCTTTTTGTTCACAAGAGAGTTTATCTTCAGAGCCAAAAGGGTTTTATGCTACTTTATATAGCTTTTATATAAAGTTGTTAGGTCAAAATTATCAGAGCCAAGTTTTCTTTATGTAAACTCTTGCTGTGGCAGTTTGTGCCATCTCCCAGTCGGAGCTCCCTGGATACAGAGTGTCCCAAAAAAAGTGAGTCCTTACATATGTAATTTCACTTATAACAAAGCATATTGTTATACTGGAACCATTCTCTACAGAAGTATGTGGCAACTGAGTAAAGTATTTCCTGGAAAAAATAGGCATAAATGGAACATCTACTTTATAGTGGATTTTTGTGTGTATTTTTTATTCTTGTATATTTCACAATGCCCTTATTTTGCTGGCGACTGTTGTACACTCTCACACATCTTTATAACTGTAATATACATCAACTTTTCTTTTTATTTTATGTTGGTATAATTATATTAAATATTGTTGCCTCATTGCCTGGTGTTTATGCTTTTAATGCATGTTTTGTAAAGTGTTTTGAAAACCAGTTATTACTATGGTAAATTTTACTTGCAGTGTGAATAATTTTAATGATGTAGTTGATTTTGTTGCTTCTTTGTATACGAGGTTTAAATTTAAGAATATGCCATGTAAAAGCACTGCCATGCATATTCCATTTTGGTTGCATTGTTCTTTGATGCTTTAATTCTGTATATAAATATTGTTGCCATATGCTTATTATGCTTTTAATGTTTTGTAAAGTGCATCACACATTCAGATTTGTTTGTAATGCGCTATAGAAGAATAAAATTATTATTAAATGTATAGTCAAAACAGGTAATGTTCAAAATTGTCCCAGATATCGGTTTAGGTCTTTTTTGCTTGGACACCCTGAATTCAACTTCTAACATGATTTAAACATATACCCTGGATGATTTAAGTATTCATGTAATCTTGACCATCACAAATTGCAAAAGTTCAACATGTCAAAATTATTATTGTATTATTTACAGAACCTCAGATGGAGCAATAAATTTCAATAAATTCATCTTTGAAGTTTGATGTAAGTAGGATATAAAATTTATTTTTGGATGGGTCAAAAGGTATTCATACCAAAGTTAAATTTGAAGGCTAGAAATTTTCCTGTGAATGTGAATGTTGCCAACGATGCATATATTTTCATGGCATATGGAACACGGCTTGGAAGTAGAAGACAGTGCAAAATTGTTGGGATCAACACTGTCTGTCTGTCTGTCACAACAAAGAAATGCCCTAAGATGTCAGACTATAAACTGGCTTGTCAGGAAGGCTATTTTTCGTAGTTCAATTTTGTATTTGCTTGCACATTTGCTAAATTACAATCATCTAAATCACTGCAGATGGTGGACGATGATCTTTATTCCCCCAATTGAAGATATACTACAATCCGTCATACCCAAACCTATTTCCCTGGAATATCCCCTACCTCCTTATTTATTTATTATAGATGCCTTTCAAAACAGCGGCATACACCTATTAGGCTAAAAAAAAATTGTTTGGTTGCCCTCAACCGACTGACCCAAAATATTGGAAATCTTGGGTCGTTTAAAAAAAAAAAAAATTTTAATCACATTTTTAGAAGAAACCTTAAATTTGGACAGAATCAAGGACTTTTATATAATTTGTATTTCCATTTAAATCCAGTCCAAAAAAAAAAAAATTTTTACCATAAAATGATCAAGCATTTGTCAATACTAGCTTTTTCAAAATGGAGGAAAAATCAAGGAAGAGTCCATGAAAAAAAAAAAGGATCGACCTACCGACCCTCAAAATTTATTATATCGGAGGGGCAACCAAACAATTTATTCTTAATTTTTGGCCTTAAATTGGTGGTGTGTTCATAAATAAAATTAGATGTGAACTATGTCGTCAGCATTTTTGCATTGTTCCCCAACATTGAATGAGGGTGAGGATGCAGTTTTAAAAGTGTATACACTGGCCATGATGGTTTGCAGTTTTTGCACTGCAGCATGGATATGATTATATTGGTTTGGCAAATACGGTTTTTGCAGATTGTAGATAGCAATGGTGCAAACTCCCCGAACTTGTTGCAACCCCAACTTGTGAACAAAAATGGGGGCTGTGGCCCCTTGTGCCTCCTGTGAATGCAACACATGAAATACATAGTATCCCAACATTGTGTACAACATATAGAGTAATGCTCCTTTAATTTTTCATTCTGAGGAAATTTTATTATCCCTATGTAATAATAATTTGGATATGATAACATTTGCTTAACTTCCTTAACTCGTAGACAGACACCCTGAAGGCAATAGGGTGAACTGATTATATTGTGTTGGTGTAATCTCCAAAACTATGTCTGCTACACTGAGATGTTGAATCTAGACGAGCTCAAGTTGATAATATGTGGTCAAGTAAGAAGCGTCGCATGTGGGTAGAATTGATTTTGAGGTAATGCCTGTTGAAGTATGCAATTAACCTCTATTCTGTTGTTTTCAGGAACATCAAAGTCATTATTTCATGCAACTTACCGGTATAATTTTGGATGAGGTTGCAGCATTTTGTAGCTTGTAAAATAATCCAGAAAATTAAAATCCAGAGAATTTTTTATGCAGGACAAATGAGTCTTTTTGTTTTTTTGCACAAAATATTAGCAATGTTCTTCTCTTTGAAAACATGGTTAAAAGGGCATTTTGTGATCCACAGCATCATCCCCTCACTTTTCTCAAAAGATTTTTATATCACTGGAAACCTCTGGCTACATATTGTTTATGTACAAAAAATTTCTTGCAGATTAATTTGTTTAGCAAAGATATCGTGAAATTTGAATTTCGTTCTGGTATACCAGAACGAATTTACAACACATTGTCTATGGAGCAGTGTAATACACATAATCATGCATAACTGGCAAACGCAAAATCGGAATCAACTGAAATTTTGAGAATAAGCTTTTTCCGTGAATATCTACTGAAAAATTTCATAAAAAGAGGATGCTAGGATCACGAAACACTACTTTAAAGGGAAACAAAGCATTGGTTTACTTACGTGTTGGTAACATCTCTTATATCCATGTTCTTAGAATGAGGTCAGTTATTGTTCAATTAGCCTAGTATTTTCGGTTTGCCACCCAGATTTACTTGAAATAGAGATAGAATAAAGGCTGAAATATTTAGATAATAAAAGTATTGTTTTCAGCTTCTGTCATGCATCTATCATCATCATGGGCATTATCGTTATTCGAAGTAGAGCAACTAGGCCAGGACAAGTTGGTTTGTTCCAAAAATAACAGTATCACTCTGTTCTAGGGCAAGGAAGATAAACGTGTCTCGTCCTCGCCCTCATCTTTTTGGCGGAAATTCTCAATTTTGTTTGTTGGAATATTTGCTTTAAAATAACTTTCACAAATAGTTTTTGTAGTAAGAAATATTCAAAGTGGAATTATTCCCCTCCCCCTGCGCAGTGGCATCATAGTTGCCCCCAATCGATTTGAAAATTTAGAAAATCCCATAGGAAAATTGCTGAAAAATAGCTTGTGCCCCCAATCAGGCCCAGTGTCCCTCTAATAGGATGACTTAAGCTATGCCATTGTCCCTGTGGACTACAGAATGGGGAAATAGTAGGGGCATTCCAACTACAAAATAGTGGGAATGCATCCACAGTGGAAATTTGAGTAGCAAGCCCTCATCCTTTCTGGAAAAGGTTTGGACAAGAAACTTGTATTTTTTACATCGCAATATGTTAGATTATAGATTAATGGAAAAGTTTCCGAGTTAATTTTGATTTTAGCAGTCATTTTATCTCATATTTATAAACATGATAAATGTTGTCTCCAAACTTGTAGGTTGCCATTTGAAAGTATATGCTTTTCATAATTATATCTGGCATATAAATCTAGTAGGACACAAGTGAGTTTAGTTGATGGAACCCAAGCCCAAACATGCAGGTCCATTGACTTCATAAATGTGTGACATGATGCAATATGGCCCTGGACGCCAAGCAAGTGTCATATTATTCAGTGTTTACCCATATGCTAGACATATACTAAAATGATAAAGTATTAATGATGGAAAAACAACTTTCTTGGCAACATTTGTGGGCCAGAAAGGAAAGACACCAATTGTTCTAGGTTATTTCGTACTGGTCTGATTTTCCTTGAAAAGAGATACTATACGCTTAATAATGATTACTTGTTTGCTTGATTACTTGATTACTTGTTTTATTGCTTCAGTAAGTGAGTGAGCAAGCAAGTGGAGAAATGACTGTCAATTTCAGGATTTAAAAAAAAATCGATATTTTGGCCATCAATATTGATAAAAATATTGATACATGGATTTGTCTCCCAATTTTACTCATATCTGCTACATTCATCCATAAATTTCCCATACCTATGTAACAGGATGCATCATACCATTTGGACTCACACATGCACCAGCCACATTCCAGTAACCTATGGAGCGATATGCCATTTGGACTCACAAATGCGCCAGCCACCTTCCAGCAACTTATGGAGCTCAATTTCAGTACTTGGATATATTGATTTTCTTCAGAAAGTGTTATCGGCAATATTGGTATTATTGGATAGTCAATTTATTAATAATTATCGATATATCAATAGTCCTTAAAGTGGAGCAAATGATTTGTCTTGCAATTCTGTGTTGAAAAATCAAAACAGTAGATTTACCCCACAAAATTATTTCCATAGGCTGGATTTTCAAATTTCACTTTCAGGTTCCAATAGGTAAAGTTAATTCCCTGTATATATACTTGTTATGTTCTAGAAACATGTTAACATGTGAAGTTTTACAAAACTTCCAAGGGTGTGTTTCTTAGAACATAACAAAATAATATCTCTTTGAATTTTATAAAATAATTATTAGAATATTTTATGGAGACAATTGAAATAGTGTGTTCTTGTATTCCATAAACAGGGAATAGGGAAGTTCTGGCTTTAATTCTAATGAAAAGTAAAAGGATGGCTAAAATGTAAGCAGGATCTCTTGGTTTTTAAAAATTGTAATTAGTATAATGGAAAATAGACAAATCAGAGTAGTCTATTCTTGCATTATATAAACAGGAATGTTCTAGTTTTAATTATAATAAAAATTAAAAGAATGACCCATATGCCCCACACTCTTTAAGCAAAAAATAAATGCAAGACATGTATGCAAGGATCACAATTATTGTCGAGTAGACAAGAGCACGTACTTGCATTACTGCTAATGTCTGGTATTGTCTCATTACAAGCATTATGTCACCTTGAAATATGGAACAATTTATTAGAATAATGGTTCAAGTTGGTATGGTATATGCCATTAATGTATTTAAATTCATATTCAATAAAAGATTCCTACATTATTTTTCATCGGTGTTTTCATCTATCATCTTATTCTCCATCTTCATCTTCATCATCATCTTTATCTTCCACCATCTTCATTTTCATCTTCATATTCATCTTTATAAGAAAATAATGTTGTAATTATTACTATTTCTTTTCTGGTAGGGAGAAAAATATAAGTATTCAGATAGTTGAAATTAATTTTTCAGAATTTCCCCCTAAGAGGCCAATTAGCAAGAGATGACGATGGAGTAAACAGCCTCCAGACTTTGTGTCAAGTATATTTAGGACATGATTATATGTGCTAAAAACTACTGTCCCTTCAAGCACCTTAATCAGTCTAAAATATTAACTTGGCTCTGTATAGGTACACAGACGTTCATTAAGATTATGCGCTGTGCCCACATTCTTATTTTAGATTGCTATCTTCAGTAGATAGCAACACATTTTTCTTTGAAACTAATTATTATATGATATAAATTTGTGAGCTAAGCTTTGGTATTCCTTTGATAAAGTTGTGAACTAAGATTTATGCTGCATATTCTTTGAATTTAAAGATGCTCTTTGTCAACATTTAAAAAATTATCTTTAGTTGATAGCTGACACATCTCTTCAAATAGTAAATTTATTTACAATATATATAATTCTGGGAGTTCTCTTAAGGATATTGATATACATCCGGTTGGTCTGTAAGTAATAAAAAGACGCCCTAATAATGTTTATGTAATCTTTATGACAAAGAATACAGATTTTACCAAAAGATTGCAAAACATGTATGAAATAATATTTTGAGTGGTTACATAATTTGACAAAGAATTCTCTCCTGGGTGCATCATAATAGGTTAATCACTTTCAATGTTACCATTAATAAATAAGTGATTATGTAGATTTCTGTCATTCATTTTGAAGATTACTCCTTTGTGCTGACAGTTTATTTTGGTATTATAAATGCTATCTTCAGTAGATAGCAAGTTACTCCATACCTTTATTGGCACATTTTATTTTCCTTACGTAATACACACACACACACACCCACCTGTTTTTCCCTTCAATCGGGAATACACACATTTTACACAGGGTGCGTAACCATGAAAATGGGGATACCCAGTAGACACATAATAGAGCCCGATCTTTCCCAGTTGACTAGGAAATTGTCATACATTCCTGACTTTCTACAGGGCAAATGGAGACATCACCCCCTATTGCCCTGTAGAGTATCTTAACATGCTCTATAGCCCCTGTTACCCTGTATAAAGTCCTTTGAAAAATCGGGGATATCCCCGGTTGGCGGTGTATCCCTGATTTACAGGTTAAAAATTTGAATATGTCCCCGAAAAAAACCAACGCACACACACCCCAACCAACCAACACATACAAGACTGACCATCCCGATTTGTTTTGGGGCAAGTCAATATCTGCATGGTCAAATCTACTCAATATGAGGCAACAGGAAATTTCAGTGAGGAAAATAAAAATGTCTTGAGTTCAGTCATTTTAAGCTGTAAACACTGGTAACCGCGGACATTGATCTACTCGTTAGAGTTTTTACTATCCACCAACTGCCGACATGCTCATTTGGGTTTTTTTAATTTTTATTTACCATAGTTACATTTTCACTATGTAAGCACAGACTGATCCTACACCCCCAACTGCGGTCATTTCTTAAAATGCTTTTGACAGAGATTTCTAATGCATACATGTGTCCTCGTTTGTCCGCATTTTTAAAGCACATATACACACATCTATCTAATAATTTATTATCTACAGTCCTTTAGTACTAGAGGGTAGCCGGAAATCATCTGGTATCCTGTGTGTGTTTTATTGACCCTTGACCTACTAGTAGAATACACATAAGTGCCACAATGGGGCCCCATTAGCAAAGAGAGTACCTGGACCTGGCTAGTTCAAGATAAATATGATAAAATAGGGCAATAACCAAGTATGGATGTCCAGCTATACATACATTTTATAAGCACCTTTTACTGATAATTTGCAATTTTGCAAAAAAGATATAAAAAAACAGAAAATAAACATTTTTGTTTTTAAAAAAATAACTATTTCAACCTACCAAGGTCAGACATTACATAATTATGAGTTTTCTAAAGTAGTTTTCAGTCTTTGGACTCGAACAAAAGATTGACTAATAATCTTAAAAGACGGGCATGAGGGAATTTAACATTTCTTTTAGATTGAAAGGTAAGCTTTTACCTTTAGACATACATATATAGACACAAATCTGGTTACAATCTTTAAGAACCTGAGCAGAATAACTCATATTTTTGTTCAGCATTTTACTACAGGAACGGAAAACAGATAAACTGTTATTGATAATAGAATTGCTAATTTCTGGTATTCTGTTTTCTTTCATATTCTTCTCTGTTGCTGTGAAATTCTGTACCTGATAACTGCTGAATTCTTCATCCTGATGTCAATAGGTAAGTAATATTTTGAGTTATTAGAATAAAATTGTTTCAGTGAAATTTTCCGCATTTTAGTTTCATCAATCTAATCAAAATAGCTATTTAAGAAAGTCAAGGGGTAGAATGGTTGAATACAGTGTCGTACTCTTAGGTTTTCGGAACACAGGAATGTTGTCAGTACTGATTTTCTGTTTTACCCGGAATTCATTTATGTATGAAGAATTGAGCCTTGCTGTTTCTTGGTATCAGTATATATTGGCATCATGAGACTTTATACTGTGAAAATGCAGGTCAGTGCATTGTGTGTCAATATGGTTAATGCATAGTTTGAAATGGAAGTTCATTTAGCAAACCCATTATTACACCCATCTCATACTTGTACTTTGTTCAACTTGTAAATTCCAAAAAGTATTTGCTTTTTATTACTGCATGTGTCAATAACGTCCCCAACTTATGCTTGTGTATATTCACATGAACATGATAAAAGCACTGCGCCAGTCATGCATTGTGCAAATCACAGATAGCATCAATGCTAGTGCGTGCACATTATTCTATATTTTGTCAAACATATATAACTTGGAACAATTAATATGCAAGAGGAAGTTAAGTTAGGTCATTCTAATAGGCACTATACTTGGATGCTCTGTTGTGTGACTATTCGCTAGTGAAGTGTTACGTGTAATCTGATTATCACTATGGCAACTCAATCACACTTTTGAGTTCTGCATCACGATCGAAATGATCGCAACACAAAGTCTATGGCATGTACTATCAATTTCAAAAAGTGTGTGATCCAGTTACCAGGGAGTTTTAAGTAACCACTTCGCTGGCGAATATGGGTTAGCCCCACTGATATGATAGTTTGTGAAAAAAATTGAACTGGCTTGTAATTCTCTTGGACAAAATCTAGCTGTTACTACTTGATTAGTCTACTTCATAGCTCATCAACTCATCTTGCAACAATTACAATCTCGCAACAAGTTCAAATAAGAATCATTCCCATCCTAAAACCTTGATAGTCCTATAGAAATAAGACAGTGGTCACGGGGGATGTGTTGTGTTTTGTGGTATGACTTATTAGCTGGTATGAATTTTGTAATTAAAAGGGAACTGCAGAACAGTCTACTACTTGACCTGGTTAGGGACAAAAACATGGAAAGCTGATCCTGCCTGAGATGGTAATTATTGTTATAGGCTGATTAAGGTACTGTGCATGTTAACCATGTTTAGATTGGTGTCACTGCGTCTGATGCTAAATGGTTTTGCGGAATGACTTTGGCCACTGTGAACATTGATTGCTCTAAAGTGTTTTTATGTGTTTTTTACAAGCTGGCCCATTAATGATCACATAAGTTCATTTTAAATAATTCTCATTATTTTTGTGCTGACTTTACAAAATGCTAAATGTAAAGAATTGGTAAATACGAAATGCCTAGGGAAACATATATGCAAAGTACAGTTTTAAATAAGTTGAAATTCAATGAAGAGAAACTTTAATTAGCCCATGCAGGGATGCATTGAGTTTGTCTTCTTTTGGGAATATATAGGTCTCTCCTTGTTCTCAACTGGGATGTAATGTGATTACATCCAAGCTATCATAATCCAGACTTGCCTCCTTTATTCATCATTAAGAGCTTAAAAAACATGGAAACATGACCTGTCAGCACCTAATGGCTTTTCAGTCGCACTACATTACCCATGTGCAGTGGTTGGCATGCTAATATGAAACGACGTACTCTCATTGGTCCCGATCCTGTCCCGTTCTTCATCCAAAATCGAGCCAAGGCTTTTTTCCCCGGTACTATCCCCAAGACAGTCTCCACAACTCCAAGACGACTAGGCTTTTAACCGCCTGTAACCGTAAACCAAGAAATGAGTTTTACGGTTTTACGCTCACAAAATTAAAGGGAAATTGGGAGGAAAGTCCATGATTTGGTGTTTTTTTACTTTAATGGGAATAACGTTTCTGAAAGCTTGTCTGGAAGAAACCAGTTTACCCATGCAGAGAAATGGTTGCTTCCGTAATGACTGTTGATGTAAGGTCATTGTGTTTTGAACCGTGATGTTATTGTTGTTATGGTTTACGAGTGCATCATACCACGTCCAATCGTAAGGCCCGTTATGGCCTAGCCATGAACCAATGGGAGTAGACCTAATGTTGATGCGGGTTTGCTTTTGGTTCATATCACATTCAGCTTTCATCAAATTCGGATCGAGAAATTTATTTTTTCGATATTTCTACTTAAGCTTACTAAATTATTCATGGGCCAATTGTCAATTAACTTTGGTGCATCGTATCATTGGCATTCATTGCGTATGGCGATATCTTCTACAATAACCGGGACAAATAATTATGACAGGTTTATCCTTCAAATATTGCGGAGATTGGGGTAATTTTTCATCATGCATCGTTAAGTGATGGAGAAGGCCGCAAGAGAAGTAGAAAAAACTAACAGAGCAAGTTACTGAAGATACCAGATTTGCGGCGTAATTTAATCATGTATAACTATAAACAAATCATGGATTATTGTAGCTGTATTTTCGGGACATTCCTCGGCGAAGACGGCAATTTATATGCGGGACTATGGAAATCAGATGACACAGGTAATAGCTACATGGCGCGGAAACAAAACATTTATCAAAATCTGATTCTGCATAAACACAAGTTGCAATCGAGGTTTTGATTTTCACGCAACAATTTTTATGAATGAAATGGCATCGTCAAGGTCATTGGACAGGCGGACATGCGCAATGAAAATTTGAGGAAGAAAAAATAATATCTTGAAATTCATGTGCAAAAAATCTACGAAAAAATGCACATACTTTTGGAGGATATGGACCAGTAATAATTCAAAAATCGGCTTTATGAAATACTTTCGAGGCTGCGAAGACGGCGATTTATATGCTTATGCAATTGATAATGCTTATCGTTGTTTGTTTATGTAGAAATATTAAGCGAAAATAAATTCTTGATTCGGTTTGATGCTGATATGTGTGCAAATTAAGTGGTGCGTCTCATATTCATTTCTCGTGTCTACGGGTAATTGGTATTATGTGGAGCATTAGTTGTTATGTGATAGGGGCATGACCACTTGTACACCTGCTGCTGAAGTATTGACTGTATAGAATGCTAGATGTGCAAAGTATGCACTTCTGGTGTAAAAAAAGGTCTTGTAGAACGTGATTTTTTTCTCAAACAACATTCTCACAGGTTTTTAAAATTTGTGAAATTCACTTAGCTCTTTGTATTTAGAAACAATATAAGATACCATAATGCTTCTATTTTGATGCACAACCCTGTAAGAAATCATCCCCATCACGTTGCCTTAAAACAGCTCATCATCTGGGAGGGCCTCTTTTTAATCAAATGTGATATTTCCTCCTTCTCCAATACACTCCTATCAGACCAACCCAGTGTGTGACCTGGTCACCTACACCACACACAACATTATTCAATACCATTTTTGTGCCTGTATTGCAGTCACTCGATGCGGCAAAATGTCAAATTGTATTTTTAGCTGGCCGCGGCACAAGGGATTTTGTGACGGGCTTGGCAAAGCTTTTTGGTCCATCATCGGTTAATAGCATAGCAGGCAACTTAAGAGGTTTGCATACAAATCGCTTACATCATCATTCCACACATTGCCCTCCATCTTTACCCCTTCCTCTTTCTTGTCTTATCTCTCCTGTCGTAATTTTCTCTCTTCTTTTAGCGCATGTTTGCCGATGTAATCAAAGGAGCGTATAAACACAGTAAATGGAACGTGCACTTCCATGAACTGAGGCAGAGAAATTTGTACCAACAGGGTTCCTAGCTGCTAGAACCAAATGCATAAGTGATGTTTCAATATTTGCTCCATTTTTGTTTTGTCAATGAATTAGTTTTGTTTCTAATTTAGGTAGAGCTGATGCTGCTGGATATGTAGTATTGATTGTGGTGAATTTAGCCCCCTTCTATCATTCAATACACCCAATATATTGCTTTGATGTCTCCTATCTAGGTTAAAATGCAGTGTCCAAAATGAAAAGAATGAGCTGTTTGTTGACATAATTCTTTCTTGGCTGATTGGTATTGAGTATGTTTTTCAAAATGTTGGCTTTTTGAGGGGAAGTATTGGAAGCTTTGAAGTAAAGTAGCTAGGGGTGACAGGATGAAGAGAGAATCAAAGTGATGCTGTTAGTAAGTTACCGGGGACATCCACGGCTCCTTCTTCCTACATGTACCAGCATATTTTAAACAATGTAAAATATGTTTGCAGGTCTTGAATAATGTGTGTAATGTGTGTTGCATTTTTTAAGACTTGCAAATGAGGACACACACAAAATGACAACAGAGGACACCGCAACCGTGGACCTCCACAGTTCCCTACCAGCATATTGCAAACATAGAAATTTATTTAAGACCTTGTTCTGCTTCTTTTTGTAAAGTCAGGCAATGCTTGTAAAGTACAAAGTCAAGTTGGTCCACGGTTTGGAACTTAGCTTTAGGTTTGCAATGTCCTCGGTTAGATATGAAAAAGTTGTAGGTCCTCATTGGCAGATCTGTACAAGTGAGAGGTGTATGTATGTGTATGAACATTATGTGCTAGCACATATATTTTGTGTTCAGGGAAGACCCAAGTGTTATTTCAGAGACTAAACCTGTCATGACAAATAATTGTTACATGCTCTTTGGCATTGTGTGCTACAATTTATCCCCTCTTGAGCGCGCAAAAATTAACGGCATGCATTTTAATATAACACAAACATCTAGCACGTTTTTCATCAAGTCAAGGTGGCAACGTTGTCAATTACTATTAAATTTGACATTTTCGCAGAACAGTAATTTTCACACCTTTTGTGCTTAACACAACTACAGTGAAAATACAAATACATGAATATGTTGTTTTATGTATAGGTCTATGTAAGAAAATTGTGAATTTAAGAGCAGGCAAAATAGTCCAAATTGACAAAGTGCAAAAAATTACATATGCAAAAGTGATCGCTTTTGCAGTATTACATGTATTTATGTAGCTTTGAATTCTGAGTTGTATTACAGACCCAAGGGTCCGTGTCTGCTTGTACGGCACGTAGACAAAATAAGTCCCCTTTTTAATTTTTTTGTCTAGATTCACATTTGGACGACCTTACCCTGGGAAAGTTGGAATAAAAGCGTGGCATCCTGTTTCGTATATCGATGCCTTGTTTTCCCTTAAGCTTCTTTAGACCTATGAACATGACTTAGTTGACCATCCTGGGATCATCTGATTTAAGGCGCTGACTGATTTGTTTCTTTGCATTTACGGCTTTGTCTTTTATATTTTATGCTTGATGGGTTTTTCTATCATTTTGTGTTTTTGTTGTTTGGTTTGTATATTATGTGGGTTTGTGTGTGTAAAGGGGGTGTGCGTGTGTAATCGGATGCAAACGAGAAGACACATATGCTTTAAACCTGCAAAAATGAACAGTCACACTTCATTTTGTTTTGTTTTGTATAGAATGCCATGGACTAAAACACTGTTAAAAATAAATGCATTCCAAGTATTGCCTAAATTATACTAGCAATATAATTGCAGCATGCATCAAAACAATTGGGATCAATCATGGCTAGAAGGTTGCCTTGAAGTCACCAGCTACTGGTTGCGATTTGACGTGAGGGCATACTACATGTAGCACGATATATCTGCATTTGCTTCTGATCGAGCAACCGAAATACACAATTGAATAAGGCTCCTTGTGATTGCCTAGTCTGATCCGTGTATAATTAGTCCCCCATAGATAGGCACTAAACTGGTCTGCTGTTACCGGATATGCTGTGCACTACATACAATGAAAATTAAAATACAGCTGTTTCTAGGAAGCCAAGTCCACTGCATCGCAACGCATCTCATCTTCTAATAACACTTCTGTCATAATGTCCTATGATGTCCTTTGCAAAAAACCTTCAGTGAAAATATAAACCTATATGGCTAGACGTGCATTAACTCAATTCCGGGCTCAATTCCTGGAAGGATTGTGGCCAGATTCACTTGTTGTTTATGCAAACTCTTCTCACTACTCTGGTCAATAGTATCTTGCATATTGATATGCATGTATTTGCCTATGTTGCTCTCTATCCCTCCCACTCTCTCTCTCTCTCTCTGTCTGTCACCCTCTGTCACCCTCTTCCACACACTCTCATCCTCTTGCGTTCTTTCATCCTCTTTCCTCCTCCCTCCCTCTCCCTCTCTCACTCTCATGCTCACTGTATCATTCTTTACATTTTCTTTCATGTGCTCTCTCTCTCTCTCTCTCTCTCTCTCTCTCTCATCTTCTTACTTTCGTTCATCGTCTCACTCACTCCCTCTTTCTTTCTTATCCTCTTTACATTCTATTTCATCCGCTCCCTCTCATTCTCTCATCCTCACTGCTTTTCATCTTCTCTTGCTCATGTTTTCTCATCTCTCAAGCTCTCTTACATCTTATGCTTTCTCTTTCCTGTCTCTCACTAACTACACTCACACCAGGATGATGTGATATCAAGCGTAAAATGTGTGTGTTATGCCATTCACCATTTGGCCCGCTAATGAGCTGGACGTAATGGAAAAAGGTGTTATAATCACATATATAATTGATAACATGACACTCTGGTCATTCTAGTGGAGGTCATCAAAATTAATACACAATAGCATACACCTTTGTTTTTATTTTGCTGGTATGGTTATCTTCTCTCTCTTTCTATACTGAAGGTATCAAATTCAACACAATTTGGGAGCTATTTCTACACTCCATGATTATAGTATGTAGTGTGTGTACTTGTGTAGTGAAAGAAACATGAAAACAGGCCTGAAAAAATGTACATTTCTCAGGAAAATGTGTCTAATTTACCATGAAGATACATGTAGCAACATTTCTCACAATTTATTCTTTATAATTTGGGACAGCATACAACTTTCAAAATGGGAAAAAAATGTGACAAAATCCAAGAAATAGCAGTGGTGGTGCCAAAGGGGAGCATGGTAGCATTTTGCCACCCCAACAAAAAATCACAAAAAGTCCACATCAAGAAATACCAAATTTTAGGAATTTTTGCCCTTCCTGATTTCACTTTGTTTCCCCTGAAAAAACAAATTCTTAATGCTGCCACTGGGAAAGAATTCCCTGGATTACCGAGTCAGCTTCCTGTTTCATGAGGTAACAAGAAATTATCAGTTGGCAACCTATTCAAATCAATAGCGATACTGTGATGTATTCTAAGAGCAATTATACTGACATTTTATTTCTGCTGGAAATGAAATATCTCCTTAATATCAGTAGATAGAAACAACCAGAGAAAAAAAAGACATCCATTTACGCCATTCATTATGTCAATGTAAATGATGGTGTTTATTTGGTAAAACAATCCGTTGATGTGCACATTAAGGTACATTAGTGTTTTATGATAAGTTAAACATTGCAAATGGAATTATTAAGATACCTGATATTGAAGTGATTCTGACATCGACTCACTCTCATGAGGGGCGTGTAGAGTAGTTCTGTAACATGCAAGTCAATAATTTTGTTTTATACAGAAATGGCAAGCATTTAACCATATGTATGCCAACTGTATTTATTAGTGTGTTATATGTATGTTGGGGTGTGTACATTGTGAATTTTGATACATTGAAGCACAGATACTTAAACACAAAGGACCAGCTTCTTTCATAAAAATTTTCTTTGGAAGACTAAAAATGCTGCTGGAGGACCATGCATGTGTTGTCTACACTACATCAAAAACATTTTGTCAGACCTTTGCCACTAAATGTCAGCTTACCAATGCAGAAGAATCTGCTCCTGAAGTTCAGCATTCAACAACATGCTCAATGGAAAAGATAGCCTTCAAGGTCAAAAATGTTAGGAAGCTTCTCAAGAATCTGCAACCAGATGGAGCTGCTGGCATGATGAAATCCCAGCAACAGTCCTAAAGGAGTGCAGCGCAGAACTTGCAAGACCACTCAGCCTGCTGTTTGAACTTTGCTTCTGCAAGGGAGTTTTCCCAAGCCAATGGAAGACTGCATCTGTCATCCCTATTCACAAGAAAGATTCAAAGTCTAATCCATCTATGCACCACCCCATCTCTCTGCTCTGCATCATCAGCAAGGTCATGGAGGCCGTTGTACAGAACCAACTTCAGAAGTACCTCCTTGGAAACCAACTGATATCAGATGGACAGTTTGGATTTAGGCCACACCACAGCCCAGGACTCCCTGGACAGAGGCAGCAATGTCGTCTGATTGCCCTTAATATCAAAAGAGCACTGACAAGGTTGATATAATGGCCTTTGCTGGCAAAAAGATTATTTTCTTAGATTTTTCCAATATCATAGCATACACTCTGTCACTTACCTTGCTAGTAATTTCAGGGAGAAGACAATTAAAAACGAACACAACAACATCAAAAACTGCTAACCAACCAACCAACCAACCAACCAACCAACCCGTATGTTACATCAAGCAAAAAAAAATACTCATGATGCACTGAAATTAGAAAGAAGCATTTAGTGTAAAATGAAACCCACTTTGGCACTTCTATGCTTAGATCAATATTAAATGTTATATTAGATGCAATGTGACACAAAAATGTCCATGTAACCTAATTTCAATAGACATGTGTTTAGAGTCTCATGATAGAAGCTCTACTTAAAAATATGTCCTAGTGTAAACAGTGCACATAAGAATAAACGTTTCCGAGTCATTTATCATGTTGTCTAGAGAAAGTAGATCTAATTGAAATTTGCATGTCACACTATGTAAAATCATGGTAATATTTTTTGCTGGTATACAGGGTGATTGAAAATTATCTGTATCCACTTAACTGTGTACATACCCAGGGTACCAAGCGAAATATTTCTTGATCTTCTCTCTTTTTCTGTTCCTCCTCTGCCTTTCGATAGCAAAAAATCATGGTCCATGTTAGGGTTATTCAACACATATTTTCCCATTATAAGGCCTACCGTATGTACAGGGTGTCCCAGAAAAAATTACCGGGCGAATGAATTTGGACGTAAGTCGAGAACTCGATATCAGAATCCAAAAATCTAAATATCAGCGTGTAGCCCATTATATTCTGCATCTTATACGCTAATTTGACTGGAATTGGTTGACTGATTGCGAAGAGGTGAGCGATTACATAACGCATACCTCAATTCACTTCATTCCAAGTTTGAAAGAAAGATCATTCAACACAATGCGCACTAGTTGTTAACACTGTCATTTGGGCTTCATATTTTGTTCGATGAAATCCTTTCGTTCTTTTTAAACAATCTGTTTCTTTCAAAACACCTAATTAGGTTTTGTTCAAATTTGAAAACCTGCACGATATTGAAAATGAAAGCTTGCATGTAAGATGATGCTCGGTACTTGTAAATATCCTTTTTTCGTTAATGTTGATATAATGTTGCATAAAGAATTAGTGTAAAAAGAATTCCAGCTGGCTTAAAAAATTCTCACACACATTAATGTTTTTGTAATATTTCCAAGAAATTGAAATGCAAAACATTAATTTTACATGGTATCAAAAATCACACGTAAAACTGTAAGCAGTTGATCATTGTCATTCTTGGCGCAAATGTTCTTTGGAAAGTTAAAATATAACATATTTGCACAACCTAGAGAATTCAAGTTAGAAAGCTTCCACTTGCAGAAATCAAAGTTTTTTCGGACAAACTGTTATTCATCTTCAGTGAAAGCATGAAAAACATAACACCGTCGGATTATAAAATAGATAATGTGAACTAAATTTAATGAGAAACACAAACTTTAGGAAGCGGTGAGCGAGTATGAAGAAGCGCCTGTTGATCAAACTTGGAATGAACTGCATTATGTGATCGTAAATTTCTTCGCAACCAGTCAACCGAATCAAATAAAATTTTCCTATGTGATACACAATAAAATGGGCTATGCGCTACATTTTAAATTTTTTGATTCTAATGTCTATTTCTCGACTTACGTTCAATTTTATTCACTCGGTAATTTTTTCTGGGACACCCTGTATTAACCCTAACTCTATAAAATCTTTAAAAATCATACAAATTCTTATAAAAGAAAACCACTGTGCATGCATGCATTCTATGTGATGAGATGACACGATCACTCTAAGTCATAATGCTCACCGAATCACTGGCCAGGCCAGCCAAACCCCCGTAGCATAAGGTCAGTGATCCTGTGCATGGGACCCAAGGGGTCCCAGAGTCTTGAGTCCCAGAGTCGATTCCCGGGTGTACCAAGTGAAATCTTTGTTCATCTTCTCTGCCTTCCTATAGCAAAAAATCATGTTCCGTGTTAGGGTTAATATATTTAAATATTGATAATATTTTAGTAAGATTTTTTCATTGACTCACCCTATACTTTCACCCAAATACAAAATTTAAAAACACATGCATATATTATTGTAGTATGTAGGCTACATATCAAGAGATAAGTGCCACAAGGTCCTATCTGCAATAGCTGCCCCATAGACATTTGACAATTTCTGCATTATATATTTTATTCAATCTAAAAATAAAAGACCTGGCAGCTATTGCAGATAGGACCATCTTGCTCTAAACCCTCGATATAAGAAGTCAAAATCGGGAAACGGAAATGAGTGAACAAATGTTAAATTAGTTAGAATAATAAGTTTAGCATAATTTGTGAACAATCGCCTGTCACTGCATGGTACTGTATGCACCTTGTCAGACTCGATACTAGGATGACATCACACTCACTATTGTGTGCATGAGAAATGATCCATACCTGCATAAACATATAGATGTTTGTAATTTTAAAGTGTGGCAGTCTTCATAGCCTAAAGCCAGATAGTACAAGTTATTATGTACATTAATCTATATTGTCGCATTATCATCTCCTAGCAGTAGAAAGGGTTTTAAGATGGATCACAGTATATTTGTTATTTGAATAGTCAAATCATAGTCTATAATACTTTTTATATACTTCATTAATATATTCTTGTTCACATGACCAAAAATAGTTCAACCATCAGTAGTACTGCCATCTGTAAATAGTACCTCTAAGCTGTAAATAGTCTTTTCAATGTCCCAGATGAGCCCTAAATAGGAGCTCCAAACCGTATAAAATAGTTCTTTTGACAATGACTTCAGCATGCGCGCATCCTATGCGACGGAACATATCACCCATTGCGCAACTGCCATATTTACACATAACCTGATTTCTCTTTGCTGTGATTGGTTAGTTCGATTTAGCCTGTTCAATTTTTTGAAGGGAAAAATATAGGTTGTGCTGTTTGCAATAAACTGTTGCAATAAACTCAGTTAAGTTTATTGCACTTCCCATATATTCCTTGATCTCCTGTATGAATTTGGTGATATTAGGGTTCAAACTGACGTAGCCTTTCAATGGACATACATACAACATTTTGCTATTTATAGTAAGATTACAGTTTGTTGTTGATTCCTAGGCATGTTGGGTGGGGAGTACTACGTAAAAACTCAATAGTTAGCATATGTGCTTACTATCGAGCACTTTTGAAAACATGAAATTGTACCAAAGTCCGGCGCTTTACCAACTGAGCTAATGGAGTTGAGACACACATTTGCAAGTTTACTTGTTCGTAATCGTATATGACTATGTGTATCAATGATTTGCTCAAAAACCTTTACACTTTGGATGGGGCTCTTCATGTTTGCATGTTTTAAAAGTGCTCGATATTAAGCACATGTGCTAACTATCGAGTTTTTACAGTACCTGCTTACTGTGGTTAGTAGTTTGGTTTGGTTGTCTTTGTTCGCTATTATACATAGTACCGTTTGTTGTCGAGTAGAAACTAATTAAAGGTAAAATATGAGTGCTTTGTCCCATCAGGATTCACTACTGTGGCAATGATGTATTTCGTTAACACTGCTTGGCATTAATTTTGCAAGTGCCATGATAATATTAACACGTCACCAAGTGTGAAATAATAAGCTAATAGCAAATAAGTAAGAGTGAGTATTTTGCTGCTAGTCTGAGCTCATGACTCCACAGTGAGTTGCCTGGTTCGGTAATAGTATTACAAAATTTTGTATTTAAATCGGTTAAGCCTTTGTAGGATTAACAACAACTCTGGAGACGATATGTGGAGTGACGATCTTCACTACTATTATGGAGAATGCTAAGACATGTTTAGAATTATATTAATGGATTTCCTTTCTTTTCTTTATTTTTATGAGAAAAAATTGAAGATTGCGAGGTAGCTCCCCTGACACTATATATATATGGAGCAATGTCATAGTTTTGGTTTTATTTTTTATTTTTTTTGCATGTTGAACTGTTCCCACATTCCAAATGCCTTGCCGATGTTTTTACTTACATAGGTATGATGTCCAGGATAAAATTGTGTCTTTATAAATGACAAAGCATCTTGACTTAATTCAAACATCTTTGCTCTTCAACTTAGAGTTACCCACACAGGCCAAGGGGGCAAAAAGCACATACTGTTGAATCCACCAACTGCAATGCTTCATCACAATCTGCTTATTTTCTTCAAGAACAATAGCTGAGAAATATGTTTGAGCTAAAAGCGGCCATTGGGAACAGAGAAGCTTTTTCCTTTTAAAACTGTATGGCTATCAAACTATCATGTCTGTTTTCTTCAATTCTTTAACTTGAGAGTTAACCACACAAGCCCAGAGGGTGAAAAGCACATAGTGTTGAATCCATGGACTGCAATGCACTGCACATATTTGAATACTTCATCACAAATTGCTTATTTTCTTCAAGAACAATAGCTGAGAAATATGTTTGATCTAAAAGCGGCCATTGGGAACAGAGAAGCTTTTTCCTGTCTCTTAATGGCTATCAAACTATCATGCCTGTTTTCTTCAATTCTTTAACATAAGAGCTAACCACACAAGCCCAGAGGGTGAAAAGCACATAGTGTTGAATCCACTGATTGCAATGCACTACACACATTTGAATACTTCATCACAATCTGCTTATTTTCTTCAGGAACAACAGCTAAGAAATATGTTTAAGCTAAAAGCGGCCATTGCGAACAGAAGCTTTTTCCTGACTCTTTCAAGTGTATGGCTATCAAACTATCATGTCTGTTTTCTTCAATTCTTTAACATAAGAGTTAACCACACAAGCCCAGCGGGCGAAAAGCACATAGTGTTGAATCCACCGACTGCAATGCACTGCACATATTTGAATGCTTCATCACAATCTGCAACAGCTAAAAAATATGTTTAAGCTAAAATCAGCCATTGAGAAAGAGAAGCTTTTCCCCGTCTTAAGCTGTATGGCTATCAAACTATCATGTCTGTTTTCTTCAATTCTTTAACATAAGAGCTAACCACACAAGCCCAGAGGGTGAAAAGCACATAGTGTTGAATCCACCGACTGCAATGCACTGCACATATTTGAATACTTCATCCGGGGCTTCATCACAATCTGCTTATTTTCTTCAAAAACAATAGCTGAGAAATATGTTTTTAAAGCTAAAAGCTGTATGGCTATCAAACTATATTAAATGTCTGTTTTCTTCAATTCTTTAACTTGAGAGTTAACCACACAAGCCGGTTAGCCCAGAGGGTGAAAAGCACATAGTGTTGAATCCACCGGCTGCAATGCAATGCACTGCACACATTTAAATGCTTCATCACAATATACATGATTATTCCGTCTCGGGTTTTTGTGGGTTTTTTCTGTTCTCTTTACATTTGTCCCTGTCAAATAGCATTTTTCACAGCATGTGGCAGAATGTGATTTTCGGGCGATTTGTTGTTTAAAGACGACATATTTTCCCATTCTTTCTTATAAATCTTTTTCTTTAAATAAATAGAATTTAGGTGAAGCAAATAAAATAAAAATCTATCACACCTCTGTTTATATTTTATTTATTGCAGACTCAGGTTGGAAGTAATGTATAATCTGAACATATTTAGTTTCCGCATGACCTATTTGCATAGTCCTACAGCAGTGTTCCATGCCAACTATTAAATACCTGCATTTTCGTGACTCTATTTACAAGTGGAACATGTTTTTTATTATGTTCTAAATACCAGTTGTGTATTCTATAATTCCTCATCAGTGTTATTTCTTGAATAACACAGGCTATCTCACGTAGCACTGAACCAATACTGAGCATGCTAGTACTCACTGCATACATTTTAATGCCTTTTTTCAAATATACTGAAAGCTGTATCAATTGAAGATTCTTGTAATTGAATAAAAAAAAGCAGGGTAAAATTTATGTAGATGTGATGAATGCATTCAAGATCAGCATGGAGAGGGGTGAAGTGAATGGGAATTAGGCAGCCAGAGCTGTGCTGCAGCATCGCCTAAAGTAATCCAATCGTCATGACAACTAGTTTATAATCTGGCAACGATGCTGGTAAAATTGTTGTGCCTTGATTTGGTTGAGATGTGCAAAGTGCATGTGGTGAATTACATCATGGCTCTGATGGGTCTAAGTCATTCTTATTTCTGTTTTACAATATTACGTTATTCTATTTAAAAATCTGTAGACCCTGTGTGAAGATCCACTGCCATCTCAATCCAATCGCATTCAATCCAGCTAGTTTTATGTTTAATTCTTGTTGAAAATTGTTTAAATTTATTAAATTTGTTTGAATTTTGCATAATTTTGCCTATATAAGACAATTTTGTCCTCGCCTTTTCCATCTGGAATACTGATGAATTTGACTTCCACTATTTTCAACAGGGGGTGAGGGTGAAATACATTTTGTAGAATAAACCATACTGTGTAATCATATTAATGAATGTGACATTTTGTGTGATGATATATTCATGTCATTAGCTCCAAATGTAATTTGAAGTACGTTAGGTGTACTTTAATTTTGGATAACCAAATAGTTATGTTGATAAAGTTTGTGGATTTTAGTTTGATTTCTTTTGTGAATTGATGAAGAATAATTGCTTTTTTTTCTTCATCATCTTTTTGTTACATCTTGAAATGCACTTTTTTGCCAGTGGCTCAATTTCAAAGATGTAGCTCCAAATAATTGCATATTTTGTTATCTCTTTGGTTTAGTCCTTTTTGTTAGCACATGGTGTTACAGTTTTGGTTTTCACACTTTGGGAAATAAATACATTAACAGCAAAACACTTTGGAGATATCTTGTATAAGCATTTAGGTCTCTAATGTATAGTACCTGCTCACTCTTTTTGTTCTATGTTGTCTGGGAAAGTTTTAAGAAAATTGTAACTTTCCCAAATAGTTCTTGTACAATTTAAGCAATCAACTTATAAGTTACAAAAAAGATTTTGAGCAAACATTTGTTGCTGCGACGCTACGGAGTGTGATTTACCATGAAAAAGTATTTCCTTACTCCCTTACTCAATGATAGAGGGCAGAAGGGACTACTGTCAATAGTGTTTTTCTTCTTCTTCATTATCTTCTTTTGGTGACATGGTTTTACAGTTTCTGTTCCTGATCACACTTTGGGAAACAAATTAACAGCAAAACACTTTGGAGATACCTTGTGTATGCATTTAGGTCTCTAATGTATGGCGTTTGCTTACTCTTTTTGTTCTATGTCGTCTGTGAAAGTTTTACGGAATTAGTTGTAACTTTCCCAAATAGTTCTTGTACAATTTTAGCAATCAACTTGAAAGTTACAATTCTGAAAAAAGTTGGTAGATTTTGAGCAAACATATGTTACTGCTACGCTATTTGAGTGTGATTTGCAAATTTACCATGAAAAAGATTTCCTTACTCCCTTTAATCAATGATAGAGGGCAGAAGGGACTACTGTCAAAAGTGTTTTTCTTCTTCTTCATTATCTTCTTTTGGTGACATGGTTTTACAGTTTCTGTTCCTGATCACACTTTGGGAAACAAATTAATAGCAAAACCCTGTGTATGCATTTAGGAATGTATGGCGTTTGCTTACTCTTTTTGTTCTATGTCATCTGTGAAAGTTTTACGGAATTAGTTGTAACTTTCTAGTAATAGCTCTTGTTCAATGTTAGTAATCAACTTATACAATCCTGAAAAAAGTTGGCTCATTTGAAAATGCATTGAAAGCAAGAAATCCCTAAACATGGGTCCTGATTTAAGAAAAAAAATCCCTAAACATGGGTCCCAATATTTGAAAAAATTGGTCAAAAGTGTCAAATCAGCCATTTGCTAGGTAAAATAATCCCTAAACATTGGTCCCGATTAAAAAAAGAATTTGTCAATAACTGTCAAATCAGCCTTTTTTAGGTAAAATAATCCCTAAATACTGGGACTGGAGGACCCACTTCCAAATGCTCTTCCATCAATATGGAACCATGGGTGAGAGATGTTGATTTAGTAGTCTTATAGTCTTATATTTTGTTGGATTGATGTTATATTCAATCATTCTTTATTCAAAAAAACCACACAAAAATAAAGAAAATACATTTACCCCAGGACACGCTACCAAACTCCACATGGAGCGGCAGACAGGCAGGGGAGACAATACACATTACAGTTCAACATGTTCAATATACACCAAAATATTGCACTCTTAAAACATTAAAATACATCAAAATGGAAATCAGAGACCAGGAAGCAGGATGGTGACAGCAGAATGGGAGGCTGAATCAGACCTTCAGATACGGTGCAGAATCCCAATTAGGTTCATTGCGTTCCAGATGGAGTAACTACAGATGACGGCCAGTTTGCTCAGATCTTTAGCAAGAGTCTTACTGCTATTGGATCTACCACCGATAAATCTGAATACCTCACTCAACCTCTCTGTGTTATCAGCCGTCACCAGTCCTCGGGACCCTATTTCGATACAGTTCAGATGACATTTGAAACCTTCTTGTTTGATGTCAGAATGAAGGTTTTCATAACGAGACATTTTTGTGTCATGGGCTTTCTGGATATTGGTTTCGAAAGGCACCGTAAGTTCAATGACATGGACAGACTTTTTGGTATTGTTGATAATGATGATATCTGGTCTTTGGGCGGTAGGGAGGATATTTGGTGGTAGTGTTCCTCCAGTGATGGTACATCCAGGCAAATCGGCATATATATCAATACTGTCCTTAGCATTTCCTACAAGTTCCTTATGATGTACTTGTAAGATGGAAGATTTGTTTCATTGTCTTGTAATTTCATTCACTGTGCCAATTGAATGAAAATATGTGACCATGCAGATCTGATCCAATCAGACTAAAGTCTGCAATAAAATGTGAGGAGAAAAAAACACACAATAAAAACATAAGAAAATGGACACATAAAAGGTTCATAACTTTGCAACCAATATTCAAGAGACCTGGGGATTCAACATCAGTAAGTGTAGGTACTGAGTAAGTTAATAATGGTATTGGTAGAATGGTAGTAACTAAATTTTCTGACTATGGACCTGGCAGTCTCAGGAAAATAGTAGGCCCACAGTCTCCAGTTCATCTCGGGGACCAATAGATTCCACCACATCCCTCATGAGCAGTAAATATTTGTATACCAACTTCATTTATGAGGTTTCTTGGTAGTATGTGCATTACTGTTAGGAGCATAAATTTCCATATATTAAGGTACCTTTGGATATACTCTTCTCAAAGATGAACTTGGCATCCAGTAAGCATTTATACTAGTATCTCAAACAACCTACTGACCGTTTACTCCTGTCGTGTATACTTAAATTTCTTATTGCATAAAAACCCAGTTTTAAGCCTAGCAAAATACCTGGTAGTCACATACGAAGCCTAATTTATAATTGAGCGATTAGAGTTGTTGTCAAAGTAATAATCCCATAGGGAATGACGCATCTTAATAACCAGTCTCCCTGACTGATACTGCTATCACAGGCTTAGAGGTTAATATTAATTATTACAGTTACAGCAGGAGAGTGAGAAAAAGAGAGGGAGAGGAGAGAGGGAGGGCTATGAGAGGGAGTGAGGAGAGGGATGGAGGAACTGAGGAGGAGCTATAAGAGTGTGACAGTCAGATTTTGAAACAGGTACAGACAAGCAAGTCTTGAGAAAGTAAAGTATGAACCATTAAAAAAGGAGCACAAGCGAGAAAGGTGGCAGAAAGAGAGATTTAAGAGAAGTGATAAAGATAAGAGGGGAAAATGATCAGAGAAAGAGAACATGGTAGAGTGCAAAAGTGCAGGGAAAAGAGACAAGACCTCTGTTATGCCAAAATAATTAGATGTATGTAAGCGGAACAAAGGTGAATCTATAATCCATAATAGTTGCCATTTGCAATTGTTTATTTACTGTTGTACTGTATATCTTAAAGAAATGCATATGGTGTCAGTTTTCAAGATTGTTCTTAGGGGACATAGTCACAAGACACCATTTCTGAATAAAACAGTGTATGAGACCAATATATTGATGATGACATGGTATGGTAGATATACGGTAAAGTCATGCATTTTAGAGCAGCTATTTAAAATGCATACCTCTTGCACTGATGTAAATTATGAAGCCATCATTGGTTTACACCTTTGTTTCTTTACCTTCACAGGAGCAATGTGTGAATCTAATGAAATATAAATGAGTAGTCACGTAATGCCTTTTCAGGTGACAATTCTATTTTTGCATTATTTGCTTTTTGAAAATTTTAAAAAGTTTAAAAGGCCTTCCGCAGCGAGGGAGGTAGGTTTCAAATTCCAAAATTTGTAGGGTAAATGTAGTATACAGAGCCACCTATATAAAGACAGCACCATGGCAATTGAATGAAATGCGGTAGTGTGTGGTATTAAAATTCTACCTGGCCTAGTAAACATCATCATGCGTTTCTGCACCTGCTGCCTGACATGGGAGAAGAGAAGCAACTAAAGTACTACAGTGGTAGCTACGGCTTCTAATCCCACTCTTGCAAGATTATTGCATCCTGGATGACTGAATTTTCCATGTTGTCCTGGTTTGCACCTGTAGTGAGTTGATGTATCCTTTGAGCGCATAATCCAATGCAGGTTTCAGGCCATCCATTTTACATGACCAAACTGCTTATTGAAGCTGCCTTTTCCTGGTTACAGATAGAAGTGGAATCAATAGATCTTATGAACTTCATTCAGATATGTTGGGATCATGGAATCCTTTACTATATATCACATCCCTGTTGTAGTATTACAAGCCACCTACATTAGCACCAATCCGGCTTGAAATGTGGGGTGGGGGACAACTGGCTAAAATTGTTAACTGGCTGAAAAGAACAAAAATGGGTCATTTTGCCAAAAGGGGGAGGGGACACGTCCCCCCTGTCCCCCCAGGATCGACGTCCATGGCCACCTACAATGTTTGCTCAGTGGATGCAATTTGAGAATGCATAAAATCTTGTCTAATAAAAAGTGGCAACATCTTCTGAACCAGCACCGTTGTTCATAAAACAATTCCACAATGCTGTGGTTGAATTCAAATAATTGATACTATTTCTTGACTTAAGTTTGAGCTTATAAGACACAAACATCAATTTTACATGTTTAGTATTTTAAAGAAATCATGCAATGTTATAATATTCCTAAGCTTCCACCCCTCCCAGGTGGAAGGTTAGTTTAGAACTTTTTGAAATAAAAATGGGCTACCAAACAGTAATAAAGTGTTTCACTTGAATAAGATGCTAGTTTTGTGAACATTTTCTGATTGCAGGAATCGTTCAGTTCACCTGGTACAAAAGAGTAGGAAAATATACAGAATTTGTTCATCCTTTTCAAGATTTTTAATCGCGAAAGCAGGCAACATTTGTGGTTTGAGATCTACCTTGTTTGTAACACTGACTGTGACTGATACCAGATTTGATGAATATTTTTGTAAAAAGCATTGACAGTAGATTTTTACATAAAGGATATGCAAATTACAATTTTACAAAGTGGCTGGCTGCCATGTCTAAGGTATTTGCATTATGTTGTATATCATTTGAAGAATATAAGGTAGCATTTCTGTGGTGTAGAAATTTACAAATGGCTCCTGTGTCAAGAAAGGTTATGTTGTGTGGCTTTGACATTTAGCGTAATGGTGATTACAAGTATTACTAGGGTAGATAAATCAGCCAGCAATATAGCTAGAAAATTGGTTGGTGCTATAATTGTGTGGTGCAAGATTACCATGCTATTTAAAGTTGTACTAAGTCATATTTTGACAACTTTACCCCTCTTCATTTTGTTTGTATACCAAACCATATTCTTCAGATTGTTCAGATTTTGATGGATTTCAAACAAATCAAGATCTAATAATCAGAGAGTACAAATTTAGACTGCAAGCATCAACAAATATTTAACCAGCCTACACAATCATCTTCGCTCTCGGTTTTCCATTTTCGCAAATTCCGGCTTGATTGGAGTTAGCTGAGCCAAAACACCATCAACGGCTGGAAGGGGCCAATTATAAGAAAACTTGATAAATTCTGTATTTGCATACTCATACATGTACACTACATAAATAAAACAAAACCTATTTGTGACAGAAAAATAATGTAAGTGCATACACAAACTCGGTGTGTCCATTTCATTGAATTAACCAAAACCTTGGCAATAGTTCTTCTCCAGAGAATCACAATTATTGTACTAGCCTTAGGTCCCTGAAGGTCTTTCTCAAAAGACATCTGTAGATTACTTTGACCTTGTTCTTCCATTTATTCGTCCAATTCATTTTCTGTCTGCGTAAAATTAGCGCCTCCGTACCCGACCATCAGCATTAACGCATGACGATACATGGATGTTCATTGATCAGCAAGCATGAAATCACAGAAACATGACTGATGGTATTGACCGGCAAAGAATCAATGACATTACAAACAACCTTGAAGCCTTTTTAAAGTTGCAATATAGTTCTACTGTTACTTATTCAGACTATTGACATCTTGAGCAATATTTTGTTCACGTGCTGAGTACCTAATCAGGTAGAAATATTGTAAATTGCAAGGTGACTCTACTAAATATAGTCCCTCATTGTCTGGAGTTGTTGTGAAGTTATTAGTGTTTGTATTTGCACATGCCCGTCACAGGTTATTACCAGATAACTTCAACAATAATTTGTTCCACTGTTGTGGAGATGTATTGGTATTCTTGGTTTTTAACAAGTTTGGTTGCACTGAGTCATTTTAGCACTCTGAGGAAGTTGTCATTTACACTTGTGGATGTGGTATAGCGGAAACAAAATAATGCATTTAGTCTAGGAAGCATCTGCAAATCCACAAATACTATCTCCAAGCAGCTCCTCATTACTTCATTACATGAGAGGCTGTGTGGCTCAGTAACCACCAATAAGCCCAATCGGCATTGGAAGTTTGCAATGCATTGTGGGACAGTTTTTGCAGTTTTAGGACACTTTGTCCTTTGACCTATCGGGAAAATTGCTGTAATTATTAATAATTTATTTATTATTGTCATAATGTTATCATTAAAAATATTTAAATAATTAATTCATTTAATAATAATGTTTTTTAAGTTTGTTTTTATTCTAGTAACAAGTTTTAAATTATATTTTGTACGCACAAAACCCGAATTTTCCAGATAGGTCAAAGGGCAAAGTGTCCTAAAAAAACCGGAAGTTACAATAGCGATTTGGCTTATTCTGGTCACGATCTCAGGGACTGCCTTTTGAAAATCAGGTTAAGAGCTGTAAAATGTTCTTCTGGTTTCTTTAAGAAGAGCTTTAGAAGAGCTGATTGCACCTGTGGCCATTAAAGCGTAAAGCATTTAATGAGTTATTAAGAGGAGCTATTAATCACTCTTGCAAATGTAACTTAAGAGGAGCTGTAGAAGAGCTATAGCTCTAGCTCCTCTCAAAAGGCAGTCCCTGCGGTCTGAAAGAGCATATCAAGCCATCACTGTAACGATGTACATACAGTCATTACTATGGATTGAAAGAATTAATTTGCATTTGTAAAATTTACTCTTGCATGATAAGTGCAATTTGATTCATACTCCTAATGGTAACATTTACGCAATTAGGGTTGATTACTGTAGACATAATCCTACCAAAGACTGGATGTTCAATTGTTTTACAATTAGAGAGATGATTATTTGCCCTTGACCATAGAAAGCCAATGCTGTCTCAAGTAGATGATCTTGATGAGGAGCTGAATTTCTCTCAGTTTTGTGCCATGTCCTTGTCTGTCTGAAGATATTTTTGGATTTAATTTTGCCCGTTTTTCTTTAGAAACTAATAACTCTGTTTTTATTAGATCTATACTTGCAGAGCATATTCACTTCCAAAACTTTATGGAACAGAGTTGAGGTTAAAAGCTACAAATAATGATGCAAGGAATTGTGATTGGTTGAGGAATGCCTATCGGTTACATAGTACCTTGTTGACACGCTGGGCATGTATACATACCTCAGCTGACTGCACACAGTACAGCACACACACTCAATAAATTCAGATACATTAGCCAGCTTTACACAGTAAGTGATACAGACAGGAGGAAGACTAATACAGGCTTTTTACGCACCATTTCATAAATGAGGAAAGCTCTTTTAAAGTGACATGATGAACGCGGCTAGCAAACGCGACACCGCTTGGTAGGCACGCTAGCATCAAGCCATACACACATAAGAATTAAATAAAAGCTACTTTAAGTAGTTTCTACCTTATTGAGGGTTTTGTACAAAACCCTTTTGCCTACGCGTGAATTAATCTCAAGTGTTCAGAATGTGTTGGAGTCAAGAGGACTACATAAAGGTTATGTAGAGCTCTTTAGCTCTTTATTAACATCTGAAGCAAGCGTGTTAGTAATGTTGTAATGGCCTTGTGTGTATTGAGTGGCTTTGAGGAGTGTGACATTTGGCTTCCATGAAGTAGGATAAACAGGAATAAAAAAATCACGCACACACAATGCTAACAAATTAGCGTCGGGGAAAAAAACCTGTTTGGTGTAATAGTGTATATAAATGTTTGCTATTGAAAATACATGTGATGACTTGTGTATTTTGTAAACACCATTTTATACCGGGAAAAGTTATTTACTATGGATAACAGCAGCTGTAACTTATTTTTAAATGCTATCTACTGTAGACAGCAATATGAATATGATATCTGTGTATTGTAGAATTGTAACTACCATTATGATAGACAGCAGCATTTGTATGATAAATCTTACTTAATAGATCAAACCTTGTCTTCCATGTCTACTGTGAGTGCAATATCTTAGTTAATGTGATTTTTGAAGTTACTATTAAATGCTATCTACTGTAGATAGCAATATCAATATCAGCCTGTCTACTTTATTTAGTTTTTAAATATACTGTAGATAGCAATATCAATGTCATAGCTGTCTACTTTAGTGTTTAAACATAAGTTACCATTGAATGCTATCTAAAATATAGATAACAATATCGATGTCAGCTGTCTACTTAGTGTTTAAAAATAAGTTACTATTAAATGCTATCTACTGTAGATAGCAATATCAATGTCATAGCTGTCTACTTTAGTGTTTAAACATAAGTTACTATTAAATGCTATCTACTGTAGATAGCAATATCAATGTCATTGCTGTCTACTTTAGTGTTTAAACATAAGTTACTATTACATGCTCTCTACTGTAGATAGCAATATCAATGCCATAGCTATTTAGTGTTTAATCATAAGTTACATTAAATGCTATCTACTGTAGATAGCAATATATATCAATGTCATAGCTGTCTACTTTAGTGTTTAAACATAAGTTACTATTGAATGCTATCTACAATAGAATAACAATATCAATGTCAGCTGTCTACTTAGTGTTTAAAAATAAGTTACTATTAAATGCTATCTACAGTAGATAGCAATATCAGTGTGGTAGGTGTCTACTTTAGTGTTTAAAAATAAGTTACTGTTAAATTGCTACTTACTGTAGATAGCAATACCCATGTGATAGCTGTCTACTTTAGTGTTTAAACATAAGTTGCAATTAAATGCTATCTTCTGTAGATAGAAATATCCATGTGATAGCTGTCTACTTCAGATAATACTCTGTTGAGAGAACCTAACTACATGCAGCAACCTAAAATGCTCTTATGATAAAAATGTTTACTGTTAAATCTTATCTAACTTTAAATAACACCATCAAAGTGATAGGAAATTAGTCTGGTTGGGTTATCTAAACACGTAAATTTTGCATTACCAATAGAGGTGAGAATCCTGTTGTATAACTCCCAATCACAAATCTCCAAGTAGCCCTTTAGAGGTATTGACCCATTAACAGTCCCAAGCAATTTGTGGCTTTTGATCATTTCTGTTTGGATTTAGTTGACGGATTATAGTTGTTGTAAACAAAATGTTTGTTGCAAATGCTAATGGCCACATTTATAATGATTAATATTCTTATTATAGATTTAAAAAAATGTTGGAAGAGCAACTTTTTATTTAATACTATCTACTGTAGACAGTATCAATGTGGAAACATGGTTTTGTTGATATCTATAGATGATATGATACAGATGTGGCTGTATGCAAATTGTGGTTATTAATACATTTGTGACACAGCTGTTAGTGTTAATGGTAATATCCTTACATTATATTAGCTGTATAAACGTGTGGCGACTGTTTATAAACAATTTCATAGTGTTTATTAAATTTTTAATATTCCAATATATCTTGAATATTTCACTGCCCATTCAGACATGTGCCATTCTTAACGCACTTCTATATAATGCCAGTTTAATGGCTATTATCATGATTATTATCTTCATCGTTACATATCTTCATCATTATCATTATCATCATTATCATTGTCCTCGACCTCATGGACATCATTATCGTAGCAAAATGTTAACATGACAGACGCTGTTTATAACTACAACAAACAACAAACAACAGACATTGTTGATAGCTATCTGCTGTAGTTAGTATTGTACAAAGTTTACCAGTAAACTAGCTGTAGATGTCATTATAACCAAAAAGTCTCCACATAATTGGTTAACAAAACACAATATACAAAACGTTTCAGTCTAATAATTTGTTAGCACTTTGTACCTCTTTCATAGCATACTTACAGATCTCTTTTCCAAGCATATAATTCTCATCGATGTGAAAGTAATACAATCGTGCATTAACCCAGTGTCTTTGGATTGTATTTTGTAAGCTGTACCATTACCCAATATTACATTTATCAAATAAGAGAGTACATGGACCATATAATAAGATTTATTAGAGTCTTCGGAGAGTGGCAAAGGCATGTCTTAACATGGGGTGCAGCAAACACACTGTCTGAATCTATTTTAAGTAGGTGACAAGGGTGTCATGTAAGGCCTGGTTTCATAAAGACCGGCAGTGCACTATAAGTGTCAATTAACAGCAAAAATGTTACAGCAGGTTCAGAGTCTGGTTATACACATGATTAGTATTACTAATTGAATCATTTACCATGCAAAATAAACCAGAGAAAATGGTGGTGTAGTGATCACAAAGCATAGTGTGTCTAAACCAGGTGGTGGCCGCATTGCATTCTCTAAATTCAGTAAATTTTCATTGAAGTGTAATTGAAGGGGATTATTTTGAAATTTTAAAACGCTTGACATATCACAAACAAATAGGCCTATGTTGATAAATAATATAAATACAAGCTAAAACCGTTGGGTTTCGATAATGATCCCCACAAAACTAACCGAGTATATTGGAAAATGCCATACGGCCGGGCGGTTTCACAAGTTGCCGGCTCGATTATGTCATCCGCCGCCTGGTCTAAACACCAAGGCACCAAAGCCAAATTTGTTCTATCTTGAAAGCGACCGCTCATGCTCCTTCGATACTGGTTATTAATGAAGCATTGACTAATTGATGGTGAAATGCCTTACAATACCTTACAAAAAAAGGGTTATCACAATTGACAGCAGTCAATTAATTAGTATTTCATAAATAAATGGTAGATCAATGCATCAAACAAGGTTGCCTCCATTGCCTAAAGTGAAGCATCTATATAGATTGCAGGGTATCATCACAGGTGATCACAAGTAGAAGACTTATCTTTGTTAGTTGAGTTTTGTGAAACTGCTTCCAGCAGCTCATGCTGGGTTTAGGCATTTTTGATGCTCAGGTGTTTTTGGAAATACTTTGTGAAATTGGGACATTAAGTAAGTGGGTCAGAGTAGCATTGGTCACATAGGTATTTTATTAGAAAATAACCCTTACTGGTTAGATTATGAAACGTTTCCCAAACAGGTGAATTTGTTCATATATAGAGTTAAGATGTGGTTTACATTGCCTGACTGATGCTACTGATCTTTATGGTCCAATGAGAATGTGACAAGATAGATGCAGTTCTTGTTTGACAGAATGATTTTGATGAGTTCAGTTCCGTTATTCATTAGATGCAAATGATGTGGGTAACTAAAAGTGCAAATCGTTAATTGGAAGAATGCATGAATGTCATAAATGACAATGAAGTACAATAATGGCACTTTGCTATTATTCTTGCAATATGATGGCAAAATTACTTCTTGTTCATGAGAGAGTTGTCCCTCATTTATCTTTGTGACTAGTTGAGTTTATGTATGGGCTCTATGGCCTGATAACAGCCAAAATAAATGGGCATGTTCATGATGTTGGTAGGTGAAACAGGGTATTTGCAAAGCTGTTCCAAAAACATTGAAGAATGATTTATTGTTTAGCATATAATTGGGAAAGGAATGTGGATAGGGGAAGATGACAAGAAGAATTGGCTAAATATTATCTTGATTAACCCTAACCCAACTAGGTCTCACTATTAAGCTCACTATTAAAACCACTCTGCGTGCATGCATTCCACGTGACTTGATGACGCAATCAGCCTAAGTCATATATACTCAGGGAATCGTTGGCCGGGCCAACATCACCTGTGTGGCTACATGCTGGGGATCTTCTGCGTGGCATGCGAGGGGTCCCAGGCTCGAATCCCGGGGGTGCCAAGTGACTTTTCTCCTCATCTTCTCTCCTTTTTCGTTTCTTCTTTCCCTTCTGATAGCAAAAAAACCACGGGTAGGGTTAGGGTTAAAGGATGGGAATGTTCTGTGTACAGGCCAAGAGTAAACTTGGGAGAGGAAATTAAGAGAGTGCAGAAGTTGTTACCAATCATTAGATTGTAACATTTTGTGATGAGGATGAAGTGTGCAAGTACATCTCTTAAAATTACCCATAGATCACTATGTAGCAGCATCTTTTGAACCCTCAAGCAATATGATCTTTTTTGTGATAATGTAGTCTGGTAGTAAAGATACAAAGCATTGTGTTGAATTACTGATACTCAAACAAATTTCAAGTTATCGCTTTAATATAGAGCAGCGTGTTTATTATCACGTCAAGCAGGCAGTCAGGCCCAGTCTTCAGGTGCCAGTCACACATTTCATTTTAATGTTATTTATATATACACACATGGGCTATGGTTGCTTGAGTCAGTCATGTTTGCCGACAAATTGCCAACATTAATGGGTTCACGTATTTGAAACATGAAATCAGTTTTCACTTGTCAAGATGTGCTGACTGACTGAGCCGTAAGGTTGTCTAGCACGATTCCAGCCAGCCAACTAGCGTCCCAGCCTCATCTTTCCTAATCACATACAAGTCTTGTTCTTGATGATTTTATGGTCTGACCATAAAACCATACTGCTTACTATTATAGCTCTCAGTTGTTGTGGTAAGTTTTGTGGGTTTTATACTCAAATTCGGTTTGGGTAGGACATGCCTCCATGAATTTGAAAGTGGACCCATATTTATACCAATTTTCCAAGAGAGTTGCACCCCATTGTATACTCCAGGCCCAGATTTTGTTATCAAATTTAAACCAATTTTTACGATTTTGTATAATTTATATTTTTGATTTGGACTCCATTTTTATGTGTGAAAAACTTAAGAAATGACCCATAGCAAAATTGACCTAGAAAAGGGGAACATTGTTATACCAGGGTCCCAAAAATGAGACCCATATACATTTTTATTTTCAGCACATGCCAGTATGGTCATTTTGTACTGAGTACCCCCTGGGTTTATTATTTTGTTACACCTTCATTTAAGGCAAAGTTTGATCTTATAACGAACTTTATGTTTTGAGTCAAATTAAATTTTTGCATTGACACAGGGGCAACATAAAAAGGATCTGAGGCCCAACAATATTATGTGGGGGAGTCAGAAAAAAAGAGGTACATTAAAAATGATAAAATGTTAATATATGAAGGAAAATGGGAACTTAAAGTTTTTGAATAAACCCAAGGGGAATGTAATTTTTAACAAATGATCCTATTACCCCTTGGGTTAATATTGATTGGTCCCTAAAATCAGATATCAAGTCTGATATAAGAAATAAAATACATATTTTCATTCCCAATTGAAGACAGCTTGAATGCCACCGTGTATGTTTGACTTATGAAGTCATGTCTTATGTGCTTGCTGTAGGGTATCATCGATGAAGGTTAAATAGCGCCATGATATTTCTATTTGTTATAAAAGCATATTCTAGTACATGCATTTATAATGTAGTATAATGGAAAATGACTGTGTTATTAATGGTTGATAGCAATATACGGTAATGTAAATAATGTTAATCAATGAGGTAATTCAGTGGGATTGGCCATATGTTATGATGGCAGTGACATATAGGCAATCTGAATCAGGTCCCTCCCACGCAATCAAGCCAAACGGGCGTGTGATTATCTGGCTGGCCTAGAGCAAGATCAATCATTCTTACAAGTCTAGAGAGTTTGCAAAGATCATCAGGTGATATAATTCAATTGCAATGCATATGTTTTTACATGCAGGGTTCCAGAAAGGGGGTGGGTGGATCTTCCTAATACAGGGTGTACAAGGATCGGGACAAGGATATGCCTGCCTTTTGGTGCTGGATATTTGAATGTAAATTAGATTTTCATTAAATCATTATTTACAGTGCTTTTAAGCACTTTTAAGCTGATCCCAGTGAAAGCACACAAAAATTAAAATTGTGTATAAACAAGTTGTCATTAGGTATTTTGAAATGAAAATTTGGGCAAAAAACAAGGAAAACAGCAGTATTGGTAAAGTTGAAGTCCCATTCAATATAGCTAATAATTTGTTATGTTAGGACATCTATGTTATATAAGAAAGGTGAAAAAAAAAAAAGAATTTTGATGATTTTTACCTATTTTGGAATTAGCAAATTGCTGAATAGGCCTTTAATGGTAGGGAAAAATGAGAAAGAAACAAGAGTCTCAGCTCATGTGTTCAAATAATTGTTGTGTGGAATATTTGCTGGAGCTCAATTTTGTTCAGTTTGTGCAATAACTTACTTGCAATAAATGTTTCTGATAGGCTGCTTTGTATGCAATATCAAGGGATGACACCTTCTTTGTCATTTACTATGGAAATATCAACAAATATCAATAAATGATATATTACATACATTACTCAAGTATATCAGCTTTATGTGATGAGATGTTGGCAAATATTGTGCAGCAAAAAGTATGTCTATAAAATATCGGAGTATACATTGGGCTTTATTGGCACTCATAGATCAATGTATAATGTATGTGACATCAAAGGGAATTTCCCTTGCTTTGATAAAATCAAATTCCCTTAGGCCGAAAGGTTGTATTTGATTTATAATATCCTCTTGGCAAAATATTGAGTTTGGCCTTTATGTTTTTGTTAATTTCCACAACTGAGAGAATGTGTCTTATGTCAATAATATAATATTGGGTTAGTATTGTATGTATGATATATATCTCTCAAATCTGATCTGATTATGTGTCTAGCATTACCCTGCATCAAAAAAGGGAATTCCCCTTTTTTCTGATCCAATAAATACTGCCATTGGCATAATATTACAGTTGGTTTGGTTTATATCATCCTTATGTGTCTAGCATTGCCTTGCATGCTACATTGGCTTAATTTAGGTCATAATGTATTGGATCAATTATAATTATAAGAAGAAAGCAAACATGCAAGAACAAAATTCTTCATTTATCATTGTTACATCACAATTAATCTATTAATTTCCCCATTTGCATTCTATTATCACATTTCATAGACATAATTCATGTCGCTCTGCACATTATAGATTTACAGGTGTCTGAGCAGGATTTCCCATTCTTGCATGGAATAATTGCCAATAGAGGCCGTCAGCCTTTTGCCATCTTGTGGGTAAAAGCTGGTAAATCAATACAGTTGCATTTCCCGTTGTTGTCATGGGTGCAAATCTGTGTACTCGTTTCTAGGTTATCGCATGATTTCTTTTATACTTAGGAGGTAATTATATTGATTTACCTACAAGTTGGTTGAAAATGACATCAAACTGATGACCTCTATTGAAATACTAATTCATTTGCTGCACACACAAAAACACTTACACACAACACTACGAAACACAACACACCCCAATATTCAACATCTCTTCCTATACCTTTGTACAGGACCCAAGCATTGTTAATCGGTGATGAATCCACACTTTTCCTGAGCGTATAGGCGAACGCAAGTTAATGTGTTCACTTTACGCGTCATGCCTAGACCTTTGCATGCGTAAACACACTCTGTGTTGACTTCTGTATTTTTTGAGGGAGCAGCTAAACATTGCCGCTTTATTCTTTAGTTTTATTGCCGATATCAACAGAGATATCACCTATCGTGGCAGTGACGAACGGACAGTCTTATTTAAATAATCATGTGAATTAGACGTTGTTTAGCTTGTTTTTGTTGTTAAAATGGATTCAGTCATGTTTCACCGTTGTTCATCACCATTTAACAACTCGCCTGCGGCACATCTTCGTGGTTTACTTCGCGGACGCATCGTTGTTAAACGGTGATGAACAATGGTGAAACATGTTTGAATCCCAAAATAACACATCTCAACACAACACAAAGCAAAACAAAAAAATAACAAAACTAAGCAATAACAAATCAAATTAATACTTCACATAAAATGGATGTGCATCTAAAATGGTCCCCTGAACGAATGAATTAATAAGAGCAGAGGAAACTAGGTCAGAAGATAACCCCAGCCATATTTTTGTTCTGTGGACCCTGTCTCTCATTTTTGCATCTTGGTATTCAGTATTTTCACGCTGTTCCCGATTGCTGACAGCGTGGGTAAAACGAAGAAGAAAAAATCAATAGTTTCACCATTTTTTCCTTGACGGGTGCATCGGTCCGACAACACCTAATTTGAATCAATGTCGTCATGTGTGCTCTTTGATGAACAACTGGTGCGGGATGTTACGGAGAATATGTAAATAGTATTATCATGGTTGATTAAGCTAAAGCCTTGACAATCATTTCTTACCTACAGTTGGATGATCTCTCGGCCCTTGGGATCCCATAACCTATTATGAGGGGTGCATTTAACAATGCTTGATTGCAAGAATTCATCCCATGGTCATTTCAACTAATTAACTCATATTTGCTTATTTAATCCACCATTTCCTTGGAATGTAATGAATTCAATGCAAAAGTGTCTCGTTAATTGCAAGAATATGTGATTAGGATCTGCTTAGATGAGTAATCTTTGTATGTAGTTTAAGATTATTTTATAGGAGTGAAATGGTCAGTGTCTTAAGATGCTCCAAATTGGGGTCAACTTAATATAGGCCTATACTGATGCAATTAATTGACTTGTGGTGATTTTCAACAATCACGATCAGTTTGTGTTTCTGATTCATTAGTACTTGATGCAAAATATTATAGTATGCAACTCTAAAATATCAACTCCAGCAATTAAAAAGCTGTAATAGCTGCATAGATTTGTTTATGGATTTGTGTGTGTGTTTGTTTTTGAAAGACACATAAATATTAACATAGGCCTCTATATCACAAATTTGCACTCAAGTTTGAAAAACAGAGGTATGCATTTTTGGATAATCCTAGTAAATAACCATGCACCCTGTATACTAGTACATGCATATGAGATATAGTGTTCCAAGGCTGTACCAGAAATAGACAAACTCGACTCCTAATTGATGGAAATTACTGCTAATTTATTCAACACACAGATTAAGTTCAAGAGTGTTTTTTTTTATTCCTGTGATATGGAGCTTGAGGTAAACAGCCTGACAAGTTCAAACAACACAAGCAGCATAAGAAGCCTTAAAGGGAAAACTATATTCAAAATTATGGTAACACTTATGGGGGACATTTGATGATGAGGGTTGTATGAACTTGGCACAATTTCACACTATATAACATCTTTTACTTGCAATTTTAAAAAGAGATCTAATAAATCAAGCAAAAGCTGATAATGAGAAGCCCTTTTGTTTCAAGCTCCAGCCCCTTACCTGGGGGTAGGAATGAGGTGTTGGTGAGGAGCACCATAGGTTTCTACAGTAAAATCTATAATTTTCATTTTGCTCTTAGAAAATAATATATTGACTTTTTAGTTTAGTTGAAATGGCATATTTAGGAGAAAATCCGGTGAAAATCGCATGTTCATAGAATTTTTAGCCAAATATCAATTTTGCTTATATTGTTGTACATAGCCAGAATGTCCCATATTTTTTTGAGAGCACACCCACGTTATAACATTGTATAGACTTTATGTTGGGAATGTTTGTACTTATTTTGGCACCACTGGATAGAGGAGACCTATAGCTAAACATAAGTGGTACCAAATATACAATATAATATGACGTTTAAAAATAGTAAATTAGGGGGGTTTGGAAAAGCCCCACCCCACCCCCCCCCCCTTGTACCTGTGTTACAAAATATGGCTAATATGGCTAAGTAGGCCACATGTTAACTTGGGTTATTCAATCAGTGGACAATACAAGTAGTCCTCTAATCTTCCATGATGCCCAGGAAAAATTAGAAATTAACATTTTAAAGTGCACAATTTTGTATTGTGTTCTTCCATTTCTCCGTATTTTAATAAATTTCAACATTCCTGGCCTACATTTTGATATTAAAAAAGAGGTCACACCCAGTTCTGTTGCTCAATTACTATAATTGAGAGACAAAAGCGTGAGATGTTAGAATCAATAATATTGGTAGTGGGATGCAGGAAAACAGGGTTTTTAATGATTAGTCACCCACTCCTTGCTGACATTATAATCTGAAATTACCTGTTTATATCATGTAGGGATATATGGATAGATTGCATAAGCTTACTTTGGCACGCTGCCTATATTTAATCTTCTCATATTTTTATTCAGAGAAACTTTTTATTTGCTATATCTGAATTATTTGTTTTTCTTGTAAATTTATGACATGAAGAAGATGGATGTACAAAGAAATGTAAATACAAAAAAACCTTTCGGTTTTAATTTTTCTTTGCATTTTAAAATTGAGTTTTTCCATTTCTTTTCTAGTTTTGACATCCTAAATTCCCGGGCCTAAATTACGCATTCTTTAAGTCCCATTAATGATATAGTTGTAGATGAATGGGTGTGATGTTTGGTGGCTGTTAAGTGTCATATACTTCACTCCTTCAACTTCCAAACAATTTCATAGATGGTTAAGTTTCTGTTTGCAGCACCTTTTTCGTAGATCACAATATGTTTTTGCAATCAATTATAGAAAGTACTCCTTATGACAGTCTATAATATCGAATTGATTAATTCAAATTAATCAATTCGATATTATAGACTGTATGATGGGAAAGGCTTTTTGATGCAAAATGCTGGTACTCAGAAGATGTGAGTAATTGCAGAAATATCCATAAAATATACACAGATACATTGGGCCTATATGCAAATGTTATATTTAACCCTCCTCTGAAAACTTCACATATGGAATAATGAATATTCATAATTTCACATCGGACTAAAAATAGACATTGTGAAAAAGGCACGGCCTAGTTTCAATTTCATCTTTATTATTTCTGACAAAATATGATGTATGTCAATCCTCATTGTGTCTATCACATTGTCACATTGAAAAATTATATGTTCTTGATCCTAATTTAGAAAGAAAGAAATGTAAACGAGATCTGATTGGTTGCGGTCACCTGCGACCGCGAGCACAGCCACCAGGCGGTTTTGTTGATAACCGGAAGTGATCCCTTAATAACCTTTGACCCCAAAAATATTACATACTGCTCAGGCTGTCATAAGGAATATTCCTGGTGAATTCCAGCTTAATCGGAATTTATAAATGGATTTTGATTTTTTTTAAAATTTATGATTGACCTTTTGACCCCCTTAATGACGTTTGACCTCAATGAAAAAAAAACCTTATATACACCGACAAAATGCATTGTTCCAATTTTAATTAAAAAATTCTACTTTGTTTAGTTGTCGAGATAAAAATTCTTAAAGTTATTTAGCTAAAAACAGGAAGTGAACCCTTAATGACCTTTGACCCCCAAAATAAAAATACCGTGCATACATCAGGTAATACCAATTCATGTATGATGGTTATATTGCTCTGGTCTGTTTACATTTTGAGATAAAAATTTTTTTTAAATTTTTGATAATTTTGGTTTTTGACCGGAAGTAACCCCTTAATGACCTTTGACCCCAAAACTGTAGGCATCCTAAAGACCCTAGCTAGTAGCGATGCATGTGTGCTAATGGCGACTCTCTGCTATGTAATTTGTAAAGACAGTGATTTTTTGAATATTTTTTACAAATTTTTCATACTTTTACCGGAAGTGACCCCTTAATGACCTTTGATCCCAATTCTGTGAAGGACTTTTAGACACTGGTAATAGGCGATGCATGTGTGCAAGTGACGTCATGGTGCTATGTAAAATGTGGAAGAAGAAGCATTTTTAGTGAAAATCACGTTTTTGGCCACTGACCGGAAGTGAATAACCTTTGACCGGAAATGATCATGTGACAGTTGTGGCACCACTCTATGGTCCTAGTGACCAACTTTGATCAACATGGCTGAAAGCATGTGGCTACGATGGCTGATTAACATGATGTTGACAGAAGAAGAAAGAAGAAAGAAGAACGCGGTAAAAAGAATGCACAGCGCCGATGGCGGCTGTGCAATTCAGACATTCAGTGTTCAGACACATTTATCCTCAGAATCTACATTCTTAAACCCAAAATGCAAAATTAATAAATCCTTAATCAAATATGCAGGTTTCATAAGAAGAAAAGCAAGAGTTAAAGATGCCAGTTATTTCCATTTTCAAATTGCTCTGTAATCATATTTATTTTTATACCTACATATGGAATATTCATAATGGAATGATCAAAGAAGGCCTAGCCAAATACAATTTCACACTATGACCAATTCTTAAGATTTTAGATATTTATATCTATCTAAAAACTTCTATTACTAAAATACTTCTATTATTGGAAGGTTGTATCCTATCGGTGGTAATGGGTCAGAATATAGAGTAAATTTGGTGTCAATTTCCTTGTACTTTATTTAAGTAGATAAATATTCCAAATAAGGTCTCATATTGAAATTCCCTTACACAGGAAGGTGTGCGCCATCCTGCAGCTTTCCTGTGCTAGCCCTCTTTTGTTAAAATCCTGGGCAGGGTGTATCACTGATGCATATAATCCATCCGTTTCATGACCGAGCTTTCCTGAGGCGTGCGCTTTAAGCGAGGGGAATCCTGCCTTCTTTCTGTGTGAAAACGTGGTAGGGTATTTCAATATGAGCCCTAACTCTTAACATTGGGGAAATCTAAAGAACTTGCATGTGAACATGGCTGTATTACCTGCCCATTTGACTGGAACTTTGGGTGGGTGGTTGACTGTTTAATATTGGATGTATTAAGAAATAGGTGTGTTGATGGATGGATGGAGCTATATTACTATCCTATAATTTGTTTTATAGAGTGGGATATAAAAACAAGGCGGCAGATGATATATCACATTCAAGACTTCGGTGTCTTTGTATATTGGAAGGAGGTAACGAGGTGTTAATAGTGTTTTGTGGAGCATGGTAATTAAAGTGATTCCATAACCTTTATGGATTGGAACCATGGTAAATAAAACAATTTATTGTTGCATTAATGAAAGTCAAAACACTATAGCATGAAAATTTAATTTAGCGATAAGCCTATGAATATGAAAACTTGAGAGTCACATGTTTCTGAGGGAACCCATCAAAACTATGAATACATTTAATGTGTAGCTATATCTACTGCAGCGTTAAACACTTCCAAATTAACTTCGAAGATTTTGTTTTAGGTGGCAATAAACATGTCTGCACATTCCACTTGAGTCATTCTTGGGAATAAAAAATGAATGCAAAGAATGAGCTGTAAGGCAAAAGACTTGCTAGAAGCCATTGGAATAGCAGATGAAGAATGTAAACCCAATTGGGTGTTGAGTTGATAAATAAATTATGTGTATTCCCATGGTTGTGAATGTGTGTGCATACATGTATATTAGGTGTGGAAATGGCTAAATATGTGATTAGCTAACTAAGTTATCACAAAATGGATGGCTAGCAGTAATATTCAACTTCAAAATACTGCCAGGTTGGAGTGTATTGTGTTTTAATATGACCCTATGACCTCCCCCTTCCCTAATAGCTAATGCTATTTTTGTCCTTGCAGGTTATTATAGGTCGCATAAGGGTCGATAATCTGTACTAACCTGTAACACGGTGTCCAAAGGGTAAAAGTATCTTAAGATGTTGCAACTTTTGAGATAGAACTGGGTTTATTATATTTGGTGTTTTGGATATAATTTTTCTTTTTTGTACTTTGGAGTCACTGGACTAGTTCAGTAATTAGGAACTTATTTTATTTGTTTGTTTACCAATTTCAATAAATGGAACTAGTCAGTTTGAAAACATTTTTAATTCCATAGAGATGCCATTTGAACTCTTTTTTTATTTATTTATTTGATTTTCTTGGTCTTTTTCTGTTACAAATTAACATAATAAGACAGGCCTATAATTTGTTGCAAGGAACATTATTGTTTTTAAGTAATGGTCCTTGCAGCAATAGGCAAGTCATTACACTTTTTGAGCTATTAAAATAGCTCAGAAACTTTAATATTAAACTTGCTATGTAAGCATTTCTCTATCTACAATTTCTGGCAATAAAGTAGGTTTGTATTAAGTGGTTTATAACAGATGTTAAGTATGAAAGACTTAAGTCTTTCAGTGAGTAGCTCTTGATAGTAACACCATACTTATTAATTATATACAGTTATATAATAATTTAAAAGTAAAATGAAATTGAAATCAGAATAGTGAACATATTTGATAAAATACAATTTTGCTATTAAGTAACCAGATTTTAATGGCTTGGTACTTGCCAAAAAGCTTGAAAGTGAATGAATACAAATTTGCTATAAGCATAACTGGGTGTTATATAAGAAAGTATAAACATTGGCTCCTAATAATAGCCAACTTTCTAATGGGTTTGTAATTGTATAATATTATAAGAAAATGGCAAATGTGATAAAATATAAACATACTATCGTAGATTTCCCCCGAGTTGATAAAACTGACATTTCTCAGCTTTTTATGTAGCTAAGTAGGGAAAAGTATTGGAACGTGAGAAAATACAACCTGGGCAAGAGTTGTAATTGACAAGTGGCATGTAGTCAATCCGTTATATACGGCGTTTAGTTCCGCCAACCCTTCAACACTACACTGCACACTGTTTGCACTCCTGTCCAAATGTGTTTGCTTACGTTCATATAACATTTGACAAAATTTTTTGTTCCACGCTGTTAAAATGTATTTCTCTCTTCAAGTTGGGTATTTGCATCGACTTGAAGCAAACACATTGTTTAATCATAAATGTCAGTTCATATGCCTCATTTGTATCTTTTTCATAGATGGCGGCAAAGTTACTTTACAATTCATTTTTTTGCTTGAAAGTTGTTCGCAATCATATATATGCAATTAAAATAAGTTTATGCCAGCCAAACTTAATACCAGCATGCAACCTTCTATGGGTATTTTCATAAGATATGAACAAAGCTGTTTTCAGTATTCATTGCTGTCTTCAGTAGATAGCAACTGTTGTTTTGTATACAAACCTGTTGTTATCTACAGTAGATAATAAAGCATTTTGCGGTCTTTGTAATTAAGCTTTGGTTGTTTGAAATGCTATCTTCCATAGATAGATTACTTTATTAATTGCTATCTTCAGTAGATAACATTGCTGTGATTATGAAATCCTGAGTAATTGTGTATTGATTGTTCAAAATTCCCGGGCTGTTGTTATGTGTATATACTTGTGTATTTTGTGATTACTTGGGCAATACATACTCTCTAAATGTAAAACTCACTCCCAAAAGAGTGATTCACTTATAAGACCACTCAAAAAAGAGTGAAATGTGTTTTTTTCACGGCAGTGAAATGATGCCACTTTACCCCACATCTCATATGCACAGTTTATCCCTTACATATCCTGTGTCATGAATAGGTATGTAGCCCACCAGCCCACATGGTTAAGAGTCTAGGAAATAATTCCTAATATCTCATACCCCAGTTTGTATGCCTTTATCTATTAATCTTGCCACACATGACAACTTACTAATTAGCCCTAACCCGGAAAAGAGTCTGTCCAGGAGTAGGAATTTTTTAGCCTTTTTAGAAACATGTTTTCAATTGGCTTATAGCCATCACATGATGACAATACACATAACTGATTGGTTAATCAAAACTAGCAGGGTCCATGGCCATGCCTGATTACAAAGTAAACAAATTCTGTATAGAAAACTGTGCAGCAAGCGATTTACTTCAGAAAATTACTACATTGCACAAAACTAAGTCCATTATCTATACTCTATAGTTAATTGAATGTTAGCTAATGTTTATTGACTCTTGTACCCATGTGTAGGCCTATATACATATGACCCTGACAAAAGCTAGCAAGAGCAAGCTGTGTAATTATTTTGTTTACTTGTGATAAGATACAATTTTCTTCGTAGTTATAGTCAAATTTGTTTCTTAATACCGTAGGGGACTTAATAAAAATTCCTTTAAAAAGGAATGGGCGCCCAATGTGAGCTTGGTCGTGATGTGGTAAATTTCATGGTGGTTAGATTTGGTATTATTATCTCTTAACCCGGTGACACCTCATTATAGAAATCAGACCTGTCGATAGGTTGTAAGAGGGGATAGCCTTTTCCAGGCACGAATTGGGCCATATATAAAGAAAGTTTTGCTACTTTGCAACGCAATAAAGACCTAAATGCAAAACGAGATCCTGTAGGTGGCTCCCGAGCTCGAGGTGGCTTAAAAAACTAAATGCAAAATGAGGTTTTTAAAAAATATTGTTTTCCAGAGTCAAGACGCAGGTATCATTATTAAGCCTCATATCACTTATGTATTGTCGAATAAGTGCAGAGTAGGTTAGATATGAATACCGGCATTGAATGTTAGACCAAAGTAGCTCAAAGTACATGTACTATACACCTGATCCGTGAACTTGTCTTTTTTAAAGACAAATTCTTGTTAAACTTTAAAACCAGTGAAAACTCTAAAAGAGTGAATTTTAATAAACTCTTTCAAGGAGTTAAATGAAAGACAATTCTAAATGTGTTGTCCTTCATTTAACTCCTTGAATGAGTTTGAAACTCCTTTAGAGTGATTTTCACTCTTTTTTGAGTGGTTTTAAAGTTAAAAAACACATTTCACTCTTTTTGGAGTGGTTTTATAAGTGAATCACTCTTTTGGGGAGTGAGTTTTTCACTCTTTTACATATATTTTCAGATATAAATTTTACAATTTACTTTTTTTACAATGTACATAATCTATCGATTTTGCTATTTTGAGTAGATAGCAAATGTGCTGTTTGGGATCGGTGGGTGTTACTGTAATCAGGTAGCAATTATGTTCAGGCTGCTCTTTTAGTATTTAGTAGATAGCAATTAGGCCTATGTTATAGTTGCTTGAAAAATAGCTGTCTTCTGTAGGTGGCAAAGTCATTTCAAATTTTATTGCTATCTTCGGTAGATAGCAGTTATGTCATGGTTGGTTGACTTTCATTGCTATGTTCTTTATCTAGTAATAATTTGATTTAGACAAAATAAGTATTAAGACAAAAACGTGAGTGTTCTTTGAAATAAATTGATTGTTTGAAATTAAAAGTTCAGTCACACAATTATTTCATTGTAGCTGTTGGAAACTCTTTGTATATAATCATATGCTATATATTTGCTGTATTTTATTGCTATCATTTGTAGACAGCAATTATTTTGTTCTTGTTTGAAGTACAAATTGTTTGCTATCTTCAGTAGAAAGCAATTGATAAAATAAATATTTCCTTGCTTTCATCTGTAAAAAGTTGTTGCTTGAATTAGTTGAATGTATCATATTCTTCATTTGCTTTCAATCATGTTGCTGTTGTTTGAAATTTATATCTTAAACTGATAGAAGCTTTTGGCTTGACAGCTTCACATTTTTACCATCATCAATATGTTTCCTACTCCACTATAATATATTTCTTTTGATACGACTGAGTAAGAAATTGAACTAGATTTGATGAAGCCACCAACCCATTCGGTCATTATCACCTTGGGAATTATCACACGTTATGCATTTTATGATTTTTGTAAAGACTCAAGTCATGCTTTGTGTCTCAAGTAATAACATTTCTCAAAACAACTCCTTGTGAGAAAACTACAAACAATCCATTCAGCACGTATCTTACTCATAAGGTGATCCAATGTTGAGCTATTCTTATTCTTGTCAAGAGTCTCAAGTCGATATATAGCAATGCCAGAATCCAAATAAAATGCATGATTACGTGCGTCTTATGTGAGGTTAATGACTGTAACACCTGGTCCAATTATCTTGTTGTCATTCACTCATGGTTTATTAGATACAACTTGGTGTTGCTGATGCTGTGTGTTAAGCTACTATTTGCGCTGCTTTAACAATTTATTTTTGCTGCAATATGATAAAAAACAAATTGCTTGCGATTGAGGGTTGAGTGAAAAGTGGGTCATGCATGTGTCATACTTAGATGGTACGTATTGGGAAATATTTAAAAAAATATTGATGAAAGCATAAGTTGGGTGGCATGTGTTAATCAAATACTATATTTTGACATGGTTTTAACAACAAAACATTATGGCAACACTGAAAAAACTACGTTAACATTTACTTGGCTTTTCTATGTCTCTCGTTTCATTATGTAATGATCTGAATTAAATGTCTCGGTCCTAGTTAATATTAAAGTGATACAGTGGGAAGCTTTGACCTGGTTTATTCTAGGGGACGCTGTCAAGAAATTAGGTCAGAGTATGATGTCTTGGAGAAGTTATAGATGGGTATAAAAATATTATAGAGACTTTAATAGATGTGTCAGACTGAAACTTTGGTGTTTGATTATGACCTTTATCATGCTGGGGACGGCTGTATGAGTCATATATTGTCGCTGGGATAACAAAACCTTGTATCTTCAAAAAGTGAAATGTTTAGGAGGGCAAAAACATTGTGTTTAAACTATAGCACCAAAGACTGCCTTTGTCAAGAAGCAGATTTTGTACTTTGCTACAGTCATGACAGTAATAAATCTGAACACAAAAAAGACCAAAATATAGAGTTTCATGGTTTTGATTTTTTGAGATACAAGAGTTTTTGCTCCAAGACTTATAGCATTCATTATGATATTGGCTGAAATGTGTACTGAGTAAACCCCATAACATTGTATAAGATATAAGGCTTAATCAGTACTATTTGGAAAATAAGGTGACAGAGACTTATTTTCCGATAGACAATATAAATTATGCTTGCCAGCCACAAAATCAGGAAATATATGATAATTTTCATCCAAAATTGAGATGGTTTTGTTATCCCAGCAACAATTTAGAAAGTGATTATAGAATAGTTCCTATGTTTTTGTTCTAGACTTTAAACTTGTGTTTTTTGTTTTAAAATTTATTTTACTTGTTTGTTTTTATGTATTTGTTTGTTTATTTTAATTTAATATTGAGTAAGAAACAAATAGCTCATGACCTACCAACTTTGATATTACTAAATGCTCTAACTGTGATAAATTCATAATGAACATAACTCTTTTATACAAAAACAAAACAAAACAAAAAAACTTTTTAGCACCCATGCTCTTTACAATGCCAAGTGGTTCCATTTCATCCTTTGCCAAAAAGTGCTGGAGGTAGACTATGGGTGATTGCCCTTAAGTTTCACACATAATCATAAGAGGAGTTAACCTTCTAGTGTTTTACCTAGAAAATTTATATTAATTTGAGCACCATCTATCTCATAAATTTATTTGTTTTTACACTTTTATTTTGTAATTATGATGAAATATGTAGAAATGAAGATAGAATATTAAAGACAATTAGCTCTGGTGGTTGCACTTATAAATATGACTTGCGATAACACCATTTTAAAGTAAGGTGAATTTTCATAACACCACTATGTATTGAGTTTGTTATCCTATGCTAATATGTGGAAGATTGCCCTGTGGTGCTTCATTTCCAAATCACAATCCTAATAAGTGGGTATAGAATACGTAGCAATGGGATTAATTCAACTTGTTGACTTTGTTGAATGACCCAATCAAGTGGTCATAATGAGGCAGGTTGAAGTCATGTTCAGAGGGCAGTCAATATCTTGGTACTTGAAGAGATCTGTTTTGAGTTGGTTGGACTATGAGATTGAAATTTGTGTTTGAACCCTAACACGCCTGAGTACTAAAAAATACTACTTGATATATGCGCTGTTCGTGCGTGCATCCCACGTGGTGTGATGACGCAATCGCCCTAAGTGATATATAGGCACGGTTTCACTGGCTAGCGAAGCCCAAGACCTGTGGCAAATTGTCGCCGAGCCAGTGGTTGGCATGCGAGGGTCTCGGTTCGAATCCCACCCGAGCAAACAACTTCTTTCTTTGTTTTTCTCTTTATTCCTTCCTTCTTTCCCTTCCCGTCGCCAAAAAGCCCCTGGTGGGTTAGGGTTAAGGAGTGGCAAGGCAATTCCGAGTGTCTTGTCAGTCATTATGGAATTGGGGCCAAAGTCTTGAATGAATATTTTCTTGACTCCAACATGATACGAATGGCGCTAAGCTTGCCTGCTATCACTAACAAGCATAACACAGATATTATGTGCAGTTGGTAGACAATGAATGATTCAGTCTACTTTTTTAGCCAGCTACTCTGTTTTTGTAAAATGGGGTCCAGCCCTCGAAGTCTACATCTATAATATACCAACTGATTATGGTAAACACGCCAGGTCAAGAAAATCTTACCCAATATACTAAATTTTCTTCTATGGTTTGATCAGCTCGTAATGGGCGGGAAATGTTAGGCTTTTACCACTACGCAGAAAAGTAGACCCACGTTAAGAGTGCTATTAGTTGACGTGTCTGGTCTATATTTTTGGTGTTAAAGAAATTAGACAAAGTATAGACTTGAATTAATAATTTGAGATGCTTCTTGCAAGATGTCACGAGACAATTCTCAAAATAAAATATTTTGATATTAATCCGCGATGTAATAAGGCTCGCCGATTATGAGTTGATCAAAGGATATGTGTGAATGCAGCTTTAAGATTGAAAGGAAGGGGTGTAAAATGCAATTTGCTTGATGTGGATTCAGATGAGTTAATTAGCACTCTAAATAATTTCTTCAGCAATAGTAATTTAATTTGATCAATGAGGATAAAAATAACTTATATTGGTACGGAAAGCAAGCAGAAACTTAGCAAACCATGGCATTTAAAAAACATCCATCAATGAATACATTCATCTTTGGTGAAAATCAGAACAGCAATTACATGTCTAGTAGAGAGGAAAAATGGATGGAGAGAAGAAAAATTAGAGCTGTTAGAACTGGAAAATGGGAGCAGAGTCATTGGAGATAATTGAATTAGCCCGGGGAAATAAGTGTGTTGTTGATTAAGGCTGTATAGGTTCTTACGCTGAAGGTGAAGATATTAGAGATGTGTGTGCCACTACTTCAATTTTGCATCTCATGATTGCTAACAGGTTCTCTCGTGGTCCTTGGAGCTTCCGTAAGGACCATGCTATAGTCTAGAGGCTTCCTGGTTATCTTAAGAAGGAAGTGACAGGTAGGATAGGGGTGAAAGAGGGGAGATGTGAATTTGGATCCTAGATTTGGATCTGTCATCTTTTTTTGCCTTTATCCCCTTCTTTATATAATACCCTGTTATTATATTTATTTTAATTTCAATCATCGGAATTTGTATTTCAATTTCTGTCATTTTTTGTTAAAATTGAAATGTAAAAAGGAAAATTATTTCTAGAAATCTAATTATTTACAACATTATATCGGTAAAAATGACAGTGTTTCAGGGCAACATCTCCCATGACAAAGGATAGAATTCTTACTTTTACCAGTATAAGCCATATTAATCTTGTGCAACATATTCTTTTTCTCATCCATGTATTCTCTATGGGAGAGAATGACATAGCAAAGTATGTCAAACTTCTGCCTCATGGCAACTTCTGCCTGTTTACATGCAGTGTGATATGTTTCCTCATGATGAGTTGTATGAAGTATGAATAGAGCATACTAACTTATCTTGCTTTACATAAGATCATCTTTGTTTGTGGGTAAATATCAGTTATATAATTTTGCCTCAGCCTTGTTTAAGAATTCCATATTATTTTACTAGACTTCTCATGCAACCGGCAATACGATATCCAATTTGGCGTAAAGCTGAATACATTCCGGGATTAAAGGGCCTTCATGTTGAGCCTTCAAGCTTTCGCTACGATGTACCCAAAATTATACCAACCACATCAAAGCAAGACCGATAATTATACCACTATTATGTGAAAACAAATGGGTCATTATTATACCAGTGTGAAAATAAAGGACCCATTGTTATACCAGACAGCCGATTTTGTGACCTTAACCAGCAACACGTCCCCATATAGGCATTTGTGCTAAGTACCTGGTGTGTAGATGCCCCCCAAAAAAAAAAAAAAAACACACGATTGTACATAATTATGTCAATGCACACTCAACGTCACCTTCAAAAAAATGTATTCCCATCAATGTCACTTTGGTTTTATCATTCTGTAAATTTAAATTATATAACTTACCCATTATGAATTACTAGATGTCACAAAGGCTTCCTTGAAATATTATCTTTTTAGATGTTATATAAAAACAGCCCTGTGAATATAAAGGCAGGCAAACCTGTGGAACCTTCAATATCAAATAACAAATGATCAAAGGCTTACTGTTTGAAACACAATATATGCAAAAGGTAGAGAGAATTACATAAGGCAGGTAAACCTTTGCAGGACCTTCAATATCAAATGACATATTTACAAAAGCTTACTGTTTGAAACAAATTAAATAATACATGTTGTAGAGGCCAGAGTCTGGTAAGAGACAAAACCAGAAAGATAGAGAGACCTTTTGTTTTTATAGAAGTGAAGAAAATCTTGCAGGAGATGTAGAATTTTGTTCAATAGAATGCCATATCAAAAGGATGTACTTGTTGGCTGCTGCATGTGTCTCTTTTTACATATATAGTAGCTATAGGAGTAAACACCATATTCATTTCAAGTTGAGACCACTTCAAATCATCCCAAAGTCACATGGTTTAGGATTGTTCTCTGTATTCCTAAACCAATTGAGTTGGAAATGATTTGAAGTGACCTCCACCTGAGATGAATCTGGTATTTATTCTTAACTATTATGTAAAAAGAGACACATGTAGCAGCCAACAAGTGCATATTTAAACAGCAAGTAAATCGTTATACCTTTAATTTATAGCCAGATATTAATGACACAATGTTGGTGCTTCATGGTTTATACGATGGGTATTGAATTACCAGGTAATGACCATTCACACTCTAGGCTAAGTATTAGCATGTACGAGGGGGTATCCAAAAGTTTTTGACATCACCAAGAAGTGAAAGAGCTATACCGATGAAATTTTGTCAGTGTAATCACTGGTCCTTATGTACATTATGGTCCAAAATGGTCTCATAAGTATGTTTACTTTCTTCACAGGTGGCGCTAGATGGGAAGTAGGCGCATAACCTTTTCATGATAAGATCCTCCACTTTCTTGAGTTTCTTCACTGTGGCCGCATCATCCGTAAGTGATGGACGTCCACTTCTTGGCTCATCTGTGAGGGACATGTGGCCAGTTTGGAAATTCCTTTTTCAAAAAGCAACAGTGCAATATGATGGGCAATCACCACCGTAGATAGCTTTCATTTCATCATAGATTTTCTGAGCATTGTAGGCCTAACCCTTCAAATGCAGGAACTTAATCACACTGCATACCTCAATTTTTACCATCTTGCAGGTTATGCGCCTACTGCCAATCTAGTGCCACCTGTGAAGAAAGTAGACATACTTATGAGACCATTTTTGGACCATAATGTACATAAGGACCAGTGATTACACTGACAAAATTTCATTGGTATAGCTCTTTCACTTCTGGGTGATGTCAAAAACTTTTGGATACCCCCTCGTACACTTGTGTAGCCAAGATGAGGGGCTGAAAACAAGCAGAATGTTGCATTGATGAGTTCAACTGGGATTTTATTCAGACAAAGTTATTTCACAAATGTGTTTTTTGTTATTGTAGGAAATAAGCTAAATTGTCCTCCATCTGCAATAACCTTGAAATTTGAAGGAAATAAAATGGTATTATATCCATATTAAGCAGCTAAAATGACAGACATTAAATTACTTTTATGAAAAGCTTGGCATTATGAAAGTGCTTTCCTGTATCGCAATTCCAGGGGCATATTGATGTATTAAGGATATTATTGCCATTAAAGGTTTCTTGTTGGTTAAGTGCTTTTTGGATTTGCCTCGTATTTTTCGCCTTCCTATGCAACTGGGCCAACGCCCATCAGAAAAAATCACTACAGCTGGGTTAAATAGTTACCTTAGCAATGGGTAATCCTGTTAAAGAATGACTAGTGTCATACTGTCTTAACTTTAGTTGCCCCATAATTCTCAAGTGATAGATCTATTCTCCTCAGAAGCCAATACTAGTATTATAGTAAGCACTTGGTTTTGGTATTCACCACCAGGCCCATACATGTATCCAAAAGCAGACACTGAATATGGCATGTCAGGATATATTTAAATAGCAAGTAAATGGTTATACCTTTAATTTATAGCAGATATTAATGACACAATGTTGGTGCTTCATGGTTTATAAGATGGGTATTGAATTACCAGGTAATGACCATTCACACTCTTGGCTAAGTATTAGTATACACTTGTGTAGCCAAGATGAGGGACTGAAAACAAGCAGAATGTTGCATTGATGAGTTCAAGTGGGATTTTATTCAGACAAAGTTATTTCACAAATGTGTTTTTTGTTATTGTAGGAAATAAGCTAAATTGTCCTCCATCTGCAATAACCTTGAAATTTGAAGGAAATAAAATGGTATTATATCCATATTAAGCAGCTAAAATGACAGACATTAAATTACTTTTATGAAAAGCTTGGCATTATGAAAGTGCTTTCCTGTATCGCAATTCTAGGGGCATATTGATGTATTAAGGATATTATTGCCATTAAAGGTTTCTTGTTGGTTAAGTGCTTTTTGGATTTGCCTCATATTTTTTGCCTTCCTACGCAACTGGGCCAACGCCCATCAGAAAAAATCACTACAGCTGGGTTAAATAGTTACCTTAGCAATGGGTAATCGTGTTAAAGAATGACTAGTGTCATACTTAACTTTAGTTGCCCCATAATTCTCTCCTGTTCAAGTGATATCTATTCTATATCTATATCTATTCTATTATAGTAAGCACTTGGTTTTGTTTTTCACCACCAGGCCCATACATGTATCTAAAAGCAGACACTGAATATGGCATGTCAGGATATATTTAAATAGCAAGTAAATGGTTATACCTTTAATTTATAGCAGATATTAATGACACAATGTTGGTGCTTCATGGTTTATATGATGGGTATTGAATTACCAGGTAATGACCATTCACACTCTAGGCTAAGTATTAGTATACACTTGTGTAGCCAAGATGAGGGACTGAAAACAAGCAGAATGTTGCATTGATGAGTTCAAGTGGGATTTTATTCAGACAAAGTTATTTCACAAATGTGTTTTTTGTTATTGTAGGAAATAAGCTAAATTGTCCTCTATCTGCAATAACCTTGAAATTTGAAGGAAATAAAATGGTATTATATTCATATTAAGCAGCTATAATGACAGACATTATATTACTTTTATGAAAAGCTTGGCATTATGAAAGTGCTTTCCTGTATCGCAATTCCAGCGGCATATTTTGATGTATTAAGGGGGTACTACACCCTTGGCCAATTTTGTGCCTATTTTTGCATTTTTCTCAAAAATCATAGCGCATTGGTGATAAGTAAGATATGTATATTATTGGGGCAAGGAATACAACTACTGCACTGAAAATTCAGCAACTCAAGGCAAGTAGTTATTGATTTATTGATCAAATATTGGTTTTCCCTCATTTTTGACTGTAACTCCACAACTGTTGTCTGTGCTGAAATAGAATTTCCAGTGCAGTAGTTGTAGTCCTTGCCCCTATAATATACATATCTTACTTGCCCCCAATGCGCTATAATTTTTGAGAAAAATGCAAAAATAGGCACAAAATTGGGTAGGGGTGTAGTACCCCCTTAAGGATATTATTGCCATTAAAGGTTTCTTGTTGGTTAAGTGCTTTTTGGATTTGCCTCGTATTTTTCGCCTTCCAACGCAACTGGGCCAAATGCCCCTCAGAAAAAGTCACTGCAGCTAGCTGAAATAGGTTACTTTTGCAAGTGCTAAGGTTCCACAGATTTCTATGTTAATTTCTATTCAATGTGCTGATATTGTTTCTTGGTTGGTTGGTTGGTTGGTTGGTTGGTTGGTTGGTTGGGTCCAAATAGTGGAATGATGGCCAAAGGAATCCTTGCTAGATTCTGCATGAAGAACACCTAATGTAGCCTATTTAGGAATTTGTATTATATAACTTCATCTTAGATTATCATCTGCTGCCACTTTGGTATTTTGAGCCGAGTTAAAAGGTGTAATCTTAAGATTACTTGCCACCTTATATGTTGATTTTGCTTTTTTTGACAAATATTGTGATGAATTTGCAGATATATCTTCAGATTGTGTCTTTTCCCAACTATTAATACAAGATATGAAGCATACTCTTTATGATTACTATGGTCATCAAACAATTTTGACATGTTTGAAAGACTTATGCTTTGATCCTATGCCAAAAATGTGTCAATTTTATCATAAGGCAAGTTAATTTAGATTTGGATGTAACAATCTAAATTGAAACTGTAAATGTTGAAAACTCACGATGTCTAGCAAATACTTTTGTATGTATTAATTGATCAGCACCATACACTCACTGTCTTTACTCAAAATTAAAGTCTACATGCACATCAAAAAACAAATTGCTAATGACCTTGAAACCATTGCTGTAGCCTTCATTTAGAAACTCGGATCTATGCGGAGTTCAATCAAACTTTCTCTGTAGTTACTAAAATTCTGCCCATGGTGCTATTTTCCCCCTGTCCCAGAAGCAAATGACAGGCAGAGATAGTGGCTCAGCTGAGACACTGACGTAATATAGCATCATCATAATACTTTTTCTTCCAGGTAAACATGTTGAAAGTTTTAATGTTTTAAATGATATTTATATTGTGTATTATGAAGTGTCTTTGTGCCACCTGGGGAGCAAGGGAGAACTGTGTCAGTGCATTGATTGGTCACTCCAGGTTAATAAGAAACAAATAAATAAATAAGTAAATAAATACGTGCAGCCAATAATGTGTGACCTTACTGAATTTTAAAAAAGCTCATCTTTCTCAGTATAGCACAAGCCAATAATGAATTTCATTACATCTAAGATATTCACAGATTTATTGTATGAAAATATGACTTGATCTGATTTGACTTTATATGATGTTATATGCTAAAATGATTCTCATGCTAACATATATTTCCACATATTTTGTACCTCCACCATTTCATATGACACGCTTCCACTGCTACTCCTGCTCATCTTCATACCACCACCAATCATCCCCCAACATCATGCGCTCTCATCAACACCTATCTGCTGCTTGCGTAAAAATGGTATACTGGTATATAGGGCATTCTGATCCAGGTAAGGAACCATCACAATCACATTCATTCTCTCTCTCTCAAACTGCTTTAATTTTTGTTTCTTTATCTTATATATTTTAGCCAGCTTAGCACCTTCATATATGATATCATTTTAATTTGAGCTGTTCATAATGGTAGTTAGGAACATTGAAAAAAATAAACTTGATTTTCAAATAGTTACCAAATCAAAGCTTGTAACTGGAAGGCATGCATCACTAAAAAATGACAACTAAAATGTTACACATTATTTTTAAAGAAATTATAATTTTCATCAACATAAGACTCTATTTGCGGAAGAAAAGTTCCTTTTAGGATGCATGTTGGATTGTTAACCAAAAAGATCAAAATGGTGTCAGAAAAGAACACACTTTTATCAAAATTTATTTGTCATCAGGCAGTTTTCTTTTGTGATAGAAATCTATTCAAAAATTTTAAAATCAATTTGAAAAGATTCTGATCAAATGTTTGCGTGGCAAAAATAACAAATTTGAATGCTGAATTTAATTTGATATCATATTTGAAGGAACTATAGGAAATAGAATGTACTCTCCAAGGTTGTTGATCATCATGCATACCATGCCGCATGCTATTTCAACCAATCTCTTTTATCTATAGCTACTTACTCTAGAAAGGTACTTGTTCTTCATGTTCATCTTCCATACCAGCAGCATGACATTTCTTTATTTTTAGAGAATACTTTCCAATGTCCTTGTGCATCTTTATGTTGTATATTAGGTATAAATTGTTCTGTTATCCTCCCAATGGTAAGAATTATGTTGCCCCTGTTCAAAATTGGGATCAATCTTGTAAGACAACACAACATTGTTTTGGCCTTATTTCATTTCATCAAATCCCTGTATCTTCTTCAATCTTCTTCTAGGTCTGCTAGTTTCTTAATGTGACCATTTTCTGTCAATTTATAGTGATTTCTTTTCACTTTATTATTCTTACTTAGCTGTGCTACTAACAATATTTCTTATTGAAATATTATATTTGTTATTGAAGTATTTTAATGAGCTCGCATTTCATTGCTTATTGTTGGCATGATGTCAAGTATCATACTTTCCTCATTGCATTTCAATATTGGGTGACTACACAGGAGAGCGGGTTCTGCATTAAAATGCATCAATGTGATCTTATGGGATGCGCATCCATAATACAAAGTGTGTACGTGCCACTCAAATCCAGCAAATGGTCACATACTGAGGGTACTTTTTAAAAACTTGACATTACAGTGTGTGTGCATGTTAGGCGCTCATGGTGCAATGCCATGTGCATGTAGGGCGACTCGTGATGCGATGCCGTCTGCGGGCACAAGAGGAGAACACATTGAAATGCTTCCCATGTATGCGTTTTAATGCAGACCCTGCCACCTGAGTTAGTGTCCCCCGTTGTCGGTTATTAACACCATACTTAATTTCTTAGTGAACAATATTTCTTCTCTCTTCTTCTGTTGAAGTAAACACATACGATTTCTTCATTTCCATATTTTCCTTGTTTCTTTTGATTATGTTTGCGTGCATATTAGATAGTTCATGGTAATTTATGATAACTTAAGTATAATCATGAATATAATACTTCCACTATAGAAGTCTGTTATTAATTTAGTACTGTTTTTCTTTTCTCTGTGCATGGTATTCCTATTCCAGATAATGTTATGTTTTCTATTCTTATTTTCCTTATTAAGTTTGTGCAGCATGCATTCATTTGAATTATGAATTGGTTATAGAACAGTTGATGTTTACTACAATTAAGTCCAGTAAAGGGAGATAGCGTAAAACCTCGTCTACAAGCATATACAGTGCTTATGATGAAAGCTAGATTAATCCAGGCGCCATCCATTGACAAAATTATAAAATTATGGAGTTTGAGCACATATATTACAGATACAAGCATATACAAACAAGTACTATTGTAAGACCAATCTATTGTATTGGCATATTTATAGCTGTTTAGTATTAATTTCGCTTTCATCAAAAACGCTATATATGCTTGTAAACAAGGTTTTACGGTGTATGCACTCTTTGAAAGCCCAAATCAAATTTGATCTAAAAAAAATAGACTAGGATCAAATATTGATCTGGGATTCCACTAAAATTTGATTCATTTCAGATCAAAATGACTTGTTCAAGATCAAATTTGAGTTGAATTCCAGATCACAAGTGGATCTGAGTTTGAATCAGATAAGCTCAAATTTGATCCAGATCCAGCTCAAATTTGATTCAGGCTTTCTAAGAGTGTGTAGTTAGTTGTTAATTGCAATATATTTTGTTTCTCCCTCTGTGAACATCAGTTCTTCACTTATTTTGTTGTGGTTTTATTTAAGCACAATTTTTGTGTTCATATTTTTTAGTGTAGTTTGTTTGAGACTATACCCAAGAGGTAACTTGGTAATATCCTGGAAAATTGTGTGTGGTTTTACATCCACTTCTCTTTTCAAATTCAAGCAAGCAGTTTCCTTGAAACATACACAAATAAGTGGAATACACCAAGTCACCTTCAGTAGTGGTCTTTACTACAACAATAATATTTATGTGATATCAAGCCAATGACATCACTCCAAAATAAGCAAACTTGCAATTAGCTCATCACTTAGTGATTAAAATACCAGATTGCAAGATGCTAAAAAAAGACTTTCATACTTGTCACAGTTTTGTGTGTGGTAAAATGTTACGATATATCCATAAGGTAAGATAATAGCCGGGTGGAGATTGCCAATGTATGATGTCAAGGTGAAGCAAACCACAATTGCAGCAAATTGCTATTTTATTTTATCTTTAATACAAAAGCGGAATAATTATCACTTTAGGTTATTTTTTCATGGATTGAAGCTCTTCAGGCCCGAATTATACTCTGACTCGTAAACATAAATTTTCATCAGGAAATATTCACCTAAGTACTTTACCCCACAAGTCATAGTGGGATTATGCTGTCATTTTCATACCAAATTATAACATACCTGGGGAGGGGTCATTCTCTTCATCTTGACGTTGCTTGCCATAAGCAGCCTATCAGAAGTATTTTAAGTAAATTATCGCTCAAGTTTAACATATACAGGAAATTTTAATGTGTGATAACTTTTAGTTTTCCATCAAAGTTCTAGCTTTACCTGCCCGATAGTACTACAAAATACTTTCAACAACTCTTCCTATACCTTTGTACAGGAGCCAACCGTTGTTAATCCGTGTTCAATCCACAGTTCAGTAGCGTATACGCAAACGTACGGTTACGCGTTACGCATAAGCACGTAAAATTAGTCATGCCTGGAACATGCGTAAACATGAACTCTCTAATATGTTGGCGGTTTATTTCGCTCGGGCAGCTTAGCTGCCCTCGCGAAGTAAACCACTCAGACGACGCGGACGCATCGTTGTTAATTGGGGATAAACAACGGCGAAACATGATTGAATCCCTAAACATGATATATGCATTCCGCGTGCGTACTGCTCACATGATGTGATGATGCAATCACCCATATAGGCACGCTTTCGTTGGCCCTCGGAGGTCTCGGGTTCGAATCCCACCAAGAACAAACAACTTCTTTGTGTGCTTTCTCTCTTTATTCCTTCCTTCTTTCCCTTCCAGTTGCCATAAAGCCCTTCGGATGTTAGGATTAGAAGATATTTGATGGGAGGAAAGTCAAGTCAACAAATCCCAGTAGAAAATGGGCATAGGGACCTACCTAGGGAAAAATATAACAATTTATTTGTTGAATTGGTCGCTTCATGAGTAGACACACTTGGGTCCTGCTAGGACCAGACTCAAACAAAATGCTCAAACCATCAGACTAAAAAAGTATGCTGGCCTGTATGGGAAGAACAGAGAGAAATCAATCTCAAAGATGAAAATCCTGGAAAGAAATGCCACTCTCAACACTGAAAAGTGGTGGGAACAATTTACTGGCAGCTTCTTTAAAATTATGCAATCTACAAGGTTAGGATTTGAAACCCATTTTGTTGTTGGAGCAACGTTTTTGCAATGCCACAGCAAAACCTTTCACATCACATTAATATCCAATTAGCCCAATTGTACCAAGAAATAGATATATTGGCAACACTTAGAAGAGTAAGAAGTGTTATCGATATCCATAAAGCCATTAGGGGAAACCAAAGATGGCATTATCATGCTTGTTGTTTGACATAGTAGTATCAACAGGGTGTTCAAGGAGATACTAGCCAACCAAAATATCATCACACCATTAATTCTACCATCTAATGAGGAGGAGGAGCAGGTATCCCTCATAAATATTTATTAGGTAATCCAGACATTTTATTGGTTAATAATGCCGCATCCGAGTACAGTATTTTGACTACTTCCCAGCGCCTGTGCAATTACGTGCATGCGGACGCGGTTGTTTGATGGGATCATTTATTAGTTTTTGAAACAAAACATCATGTACAAACAAATTTTAGGCTTAAACAGCTAAATGTGATATCATGCTAATGTGTACAGATGCTTTTGAGTTATTCTCAATTTTAATTTCCCCTCTTTTACAAAATTATTCACTTTTATAGCATTTTTTACAGCTTTTTCGGATATAAATTGTATCTATTAATGACAGAATTGGTGGCGCTATTTAGAAACTGGAAATTATTCTTTTAAGCTTTAAATACAAATAATTCCTTTTATTGTTTGATAAAATATGTTTATAAAATTTCCTTGTTGCTTGTTTCGCCTATTACAGCTGTTTTAATGGCAGTATTAATCACCTACCCCTTGCAAATAAAGAAATACGATTTAGGATAAATAGCGCCATCTATAGTTTGCATTTAGTTAATAATGAAGCCAATTCTATATACATCAAACAACCGTGAGAAAGTAGTAAAAACTTCCGCACCCCTACTACCACACAGTATCTCGACCCCGCGCATCAGTGTTCCTTTAGACGTAGTATTATGCTACACAACAGCGATTCTGCAGATCCGTTTATCATGAAAATGTTGTCTGCTGCAGTTATTTTGCCGAGATTACCGATGGATAATAACACGCAAATTTGACGTTTTATGAAACAAAATGTTATTTATGGAATGTTAAAAAGAAAATTAGAATAATATAGGTTAAAATGTAAATTGATTGAACAGAAATCCTCCAATAAAATCAGGTAAGCAAAATATTAAGCTTATTTACCATGACGGCTGGCACGTTGACTTGTGTGTGTTTTGACTTTTGTTTATGATTTTGCTGTGATAGTGAAAATATTTATGAGGTATAGTAAAACAAATACAACATGTTCCATTTCGGGGAAGTATTCAAAACTACTGGTCCCTCAGTGTTGGATGATTTGACTACTAAGTAGTCAAATCATGCAACACCGAGGGACCAGTAGTTTTCCACTACTTCCCCTCAAAGCATGTTGTATTCGTATACTATCAGTGATTCTCATGAAAATCAAATCAAATATAGACAATTGAGGTGTACAATATTATGGCAGCGTTGGGGTTTGAACCTGTATCCTTCCACTCCTGATCGAAGCTCACCGCTGCACCACCCAACCCCCTTTGCAATTTGAATGCTAAAATGGGCTAAAATGAGGACAATTGTCACAAATTTGTTGATTGGTTGATAATATGCCCTAATGAGTTGAAAAATGGAGGGGATGATTACATTAGTCATCCCCAGGTCAAACATTGGCCTAATATTGTATTATTTTCCAAAAATCCCCTTCAAAGACCTCATGATTTGCTAACTTTACTTTTGTTGCAAAATTCACTGAAAATAGGCAAAAATAAATTGGGTTTTTGCAGCACAAGCTCAAAAGTTGCAAAATCGAAACTGCCATTTTCAATATTCAGAACTGTAGTTCAAACTAGCCTAATTAGTCTATACTACTAAATGCAGGTTTGGCAACCCTGCTAGGTGAGATTTCTCTACCTCATTTGTTGATGAAGAAAAAGTTTGAAATCCATTTCCTGCAGATGTCATATGATATAGGCCTACCTCACTCACTGTCAGTTCAATCAAAATGTATAATACATATCATAATTTGTGGCATGGGAGAAGATAAAATCCTGCATTTTGGCACCATGGCACTCTTTGTATTCACTTGTAAATTTTTCCAAGAAATTTTGTAGATTACATATTTAGAAACTCAGCCAAGTTCCTAGGGGTATTCATAAAAAAAATATAATCTGGATTATTCTGGACTATTTAAATGCAGATCAATTACAAGTACTTTTGTAACAAACATAGTACATAATGTGTCCTGCTGCTGAATTTGATTCAGATCAGGTCCACTACATCGCATATTACATTGCATCAGCGCTGCCGACAAGGCGGGTTAAGGGGGTGCGTTACCCCTGGGCCCGGGGTCCTAGGGGCTTGTAAAAATAAAGAAAACATACCCTAATGGGCTCATAATAGCAAAGAAAAGAGACCTCAGGGGCCCGTAATGGTAAAAAAGAGGGCCTGACGTTCATTTTACCCTGGGCCCATAATGGCTCTTGGCGGCACTGCATTGCATTGTTGATGCTGTTAACCTGCACCAATCTGATTCAGAAGTTCAATATGCACTGCTTGGGTAGGCCCATGTTTTATTATGATTATTGACAAAAGTGCTGCCTTTTATTATTTTGTTTGTGACTCTTGGAGATAGAAGACAGACATGTTTATCCATGATTTCATGATGGTTAGTGGGTCCTGCAGTAATCCATGGGTTCTTAGAATCGCAGGAGTCAGGAAGAGAAAAATAAACCGCAAACCACATGGTAATAACTTGTGTGGCAGCTGGTCAATGCTGCCATTGTACAAATGATTAAAAATGCCTACTAGATTGAACAGCCATTGGTTAAGAAGGCACTTATTGAGAGCAAGGCCTGAAGTCCAAGAAGTACATAAAATAGACAAAATATCAAAGGTACAAAGATACATGCATTTCAAATGATTGACAATCAAAACAATACAAAAAATGGAGAAACTAAAGTACAAAAACTAAATGTAAAGTACAACGTAGCAGCCTTTGTACTGAACGTTCCTTTCCTCATATCTTGATCAGATTCACACATGAGATAAACCCACACAAAATTTGCAGACTTGTTTTTGACCAATATGCAACATGAAGTGTCAGGTGTCGCACTCAAACTGAAAGATAATAACTGCTGATACTTTGCTATGTATATCGCCACATTTTCACAAGGTTTTTATTTTCACAGAACCGTGAATTTAAATGCCTGCAAAAATTGTTTTTTGACCGATAGGTTTTAATGTGTTGCTGTTTGAAAACATGAAGGAAAGATACCACAAACTTTTCAGATCTGTTAAAATTGTGAGAAACTAATGCCGCTAAAATATCTTGCTATACAATAAGGATGCAGGAGAGGCTAGTGTCCTTTCTTGTCCTTTCTTTCCTTGAAATACTATATAAAAACAGGGAAAATCTGTTCCAACTGACCAGCTGGGAACCAAAGGATGGATCCAAAAGGATACAACAGTGTCACAATAGCAATGGATAAAATTAACAACAGGGAAAATATGACACAACATCCAATGGGGGAGTAACACAAAATATATAAACAGAGTTAAAAACCAGACGTTTCGAAAAGACAAAAGAAAAGTTTTACTCCTTGAAAAAGAAAAGTTTTGTCTTTTCGAAACGTCAGGTTTTAACTCTGTTTATATATTTTGTGTTACTCCTCCATTGGATGTTGTGTCATATTTTACCTGTTTTAAACTTGAAATACTAGTTAAATTTGAAAAAAAAAACACTCAAGATTATTTTTTGTTTTTGTGTGTGTGACATTTTTGGAATTTTGCAAGAAACATTTAGTATTTATTTTTCCTACCGGCCTGTGTGTGGTTGGGGGTGTGTGGGGGGTGGGTGGCGGGCATGCATGTATATGGAGCATTTTCCCTCGCTGGCCCTATAAGGAACATTTTTCACTCCAAAGAAGGACTTCATGATATTCGGGGCTAACAGCATACCCCTCTTCTAAATATGCCCAAAATGAGACTTTTTACAACCGGCCATGATATGTCCCCAATTAGGCAAAAAAAGATTATGTGAAAACAAAAATGGTAAAAAATCCCCTGCAAGGTAAAAAATTTGAACTACCGTAAAACCTTGTCTACAAGCATATATAGGGTTTTTGATGAAAGCTTAACTTTAACGAACCAGACGTATATATACCAATACAATAGATTGGTCTTGCAATAATACTTGTTTTTATATGCTTGGATCTGTAATTTATTTGCTCAAACTCCATAATGGCGCCTGGAATAATTAGCTTTCAACAGAAGCACTTTATATGCTTGTAGACGGGGTTTTACGGTATGTGTTTATGTGCCAATTGACAAATAATTGTTACTGGTTGATACACACTGCTTACAGATTGCAGACCACCAATTAATGGCCCTCAAGGTGTATAATTAATTTTCAGCATTTTTACTTTCTAAATACTGTGATTCTAGGTTTAAATATTAAAATCCAAAAATGTTGGGCAAAAGTGAAAATTGTGTATATTTTAGGCACCTGCCAAGATTGAGAAAGATTCTAGGTTTTTATTCAAATGTTTAATTTCTCAAGCTGTCTGCTGAATCACAAGTGGTGCTATTCTGATAATGGGATGAACAAAATTTATAGTCTTCATACTGCAGAAGTTCGAAAAATCAAGAGTTGTTGCATAAGGTAGGAAGGGAACATTTGAATGTGTACTATTTTGTACACATCTCTGTGGGACTGGTATTTATTAGTGAGTGTGGAGCCTATAGGGGGATGTGTGTGTAGGGGACATTTGTTTTCACCTACAAACGTGGACTCTGAGTCCACATTTATGTTGTGAAAAACCACACATTGCAAAACCGCGGACATCCACGGTCCTAAGACAGCGACAGAGGGTGCTATACAGCATAACTTTGCATAATTATGGGGTAGGGTCCTCTATCGTAGGTGTAATGCCAGGTCCAAGGTTAGTCAATCAACATTCATAATTTAACACAGAAGTTAACGTTTGGATTAATGTATATCTGTGTGTGTGGGCCCACGGTTTCGCTGTTAACAATACGGGTCCATGGTTGTCAGTGAAAACGAGGAGGGATGCGTTTGTATGTGCATACACAATCATGGCATGTGTTCATTTATCCATCATTTATTATTCTGTATAATTGGTTATCTTCAGTAGATAGCAAATTTGCTGTAATTGTAACAATATGTTCTATAATTTTCTTAGTCCATGAAAATGATGTCAGAATAGGATAGAAATGTATGCGTCTACAGTCTTGTGTGCATGCATGCGCACATATACATGCACGTGCGTGTTTGTATAAGCCAGCATTAGACACAAAGAAGACAAATCAATACCATGAAGCTTTCAGCATTAGATTTAGTCATTTATTCCCTTATAGCATGAAATTCCACCCTTCAATAATCAATGCTAGCCACTCAATCAGAATTCAGTTAAATTTGTGTGTTTCAATTTGCCTTTTTCTTCCTGTATACACAGTATTGTATACGTAAAGGTATAATTGTGAAGAGGAAATGTACTGGTCTGTTTTTGCAGGAATTCAGATTCATTTTCAATAATACAAAAAGGCTTAAGTCATAGGCCTATATCATAAGAAGCCAATGGGCAACTATAATCTTGGTCAAAAGTGTTGGTACACTTTCATAGGCCATTTTTGAAATGCTCAGTGCCCTCTCCCCCTGATCAATGTTGAATACTGATTTAATTTTAGTCACCAAACAAGATCCCAACATGGAAGGATGCATGGGATAGGGGAGGGAGGCCTATGTAGAGAAGACTTCATATAAAGTCACCCAATTTCATGCCCACATTCATTTGGGAAATATAATGACATTCAGGCTAAAAACACATTTTGACCAGGACTGTAGCTTCAGTAAGTTTAAATGTATGAAATGAGGGTTAGTGTTAGTGTTAGCACTAGGGTGCAGAAGGTATTCCATATTCAAATGATTCAAATGACAGGACTTAAGAATAAGGTACACTATATATATAGGCTGTAGGAAAAGGATGACAGATTAGGATTAGGGTTGCGATTGATGTGAAAATGTCTGAATTAAGAGATTCAGGTATTAAGATACAGAATAGGGTTTATAGTTCAAATTGATACTCTGTATTAAATGTCTATAGAGATTTTGAGCACTGGAATTCTCCAGACCAAGAATTGGACTTATTGAGTTGTTACATGTTTGTACCGTCAATCAAGTTCCTTACCCATTTGCATGGTTGGTAGGATAATATGTTGATCAAATTTGCATAATGAGATATGGAATGACAGCCGCCAAGCTTGTACTCAGAATTTTGCAGTCAAACTCTTCTCACTGATGTCTCAGATTTTATTCATACATTTGTATCTTAAAGGTTTGTTTATTTGCCTTCCTATTTTAAGCATTAATAATTATTAAGTAATACGATTTGCAGCATCCCTCTAGCCTAACTTAAAAACTAAAATAAGCTTTGTTGATAACAGGAAATCGCTAATCTCTGGTAAATAATGCATGTGATGTTCTATACGTGAATATGTAAACAAAATTGGAAAGCCTTTTATCCAAATTCAAATTTTCTCAGGTTTTAAACAATTCATACAACAAATAGAGTGGCTGCCAAGAAAAAATATGGTCAGCTTTAGGCCCACCTAAATAAAGTATCTCATAGCTGCAGCACATTGGCCAATTTAATGTTTGTGAACTTACTCCTTCATGTAAGTTTACACAAAATTAGGGTTAGGATTAGCTTACACAAAATAATTACATGAAGTATCAGCATCAGTTGGTGTAAAATTTTGCAAAAAAGGGGTCATCAGGTAAAAGATTTCCACACATTATTCCGCACATTATTTCATGGCATTTTAATGATAAAATTCTACAAAAAAGAGGATCATTAGGTAGCCAATCCTAAAAAGGGGGATATATAACTGTGCCCCCCCCCCTAAGTCAGCCTCCACTCCTCTCAAGGAGAGCCACCCAGCCAGGAACGGTATTTGTTAGTTCCTGAATATTATTCTGCGTAATTTGTAGGTTTTGTTTTTACACTTTAACTGAAGCATGACAAATGTTGGTTGATCCTCTCTCTCTAGTTTGAATTGATTTCATTCATGCTTCATTTACCTAATGTTGGGGTGAGTGTGTGCAAGGTGAGACAGCTTGTTCAAATCATTCAATGGCTCTTGGATTCATATAATGAGATGGTGAGAAGGCATTTCAGGCAAGAATATTTATGATTTCCAACAAGGTCTGGTATAGTAACAAAATCATATAATTTTTTTTCATTCTTTTTAAATGTATATTTTCCTGGCACACACCCTGCCCAGGCCAGCCAATACACACTGTATTTGCAGCCACAACTATAATGAATGTCATACACACACAAAAGTTACTTATTTTAACAACCACATTACCGAAAGCACAATATAAGTATGTCTCGCAGCTTGCTAAGATTTTGAAATCCATTGCCGAAAGCATTTCCCTTTTTCCCCCTACAGACTCCAACAAATCAAGTTTAAAATACTCAACACTTTCAAAACTTACACTCTTATACATGTAATGAAATATGTTATGAAATATTGTCAGAAATTTAAATACATTGTTAATTAAAAAAACTTGGTCCTTTTTTCAAAATGTTATACCCAATGACCCCCTTTTTCATTTTATTGTACCCAATGACCCCCTGTTTTAAAACAACATTTTATACCGATAGGCTCCTACTTCTCAACAATGGTAAACACATACCCATCACTTCTAAAATTGAGTGCCCCCCTTCTCCGGGTCAAAGATTAGGTTTGGATTTAGTTTACAGCAATTAAAAAAATGAATTGATACGAATGTCAGGTATAGCATTTCTTATTCTTGCTCTTGCAAAATGAAATAAGTTGAAATAATATGATATGATATGATATGATATGATATGATATGATATGATATAGGCATTGATCCATAGAGGTTTGAATGTCACAGGTTATTTGCAGCTGTGACCCTCTAGCACATTATGAAATGCTGAAATATGAAATTCTGAATTTTAAGAAAGAAATCCTTTCCTATCCCTTGTCTTGTTATGCACTGTTGTGATTCATTTTGACTAAGTTTGTTTGCAGCAGGTGACCTAGAACTGAAATGCATTAAACACATTAAACAAAAACATTAGGATTCATGCCTCAAATTACAAATATTTTATTTTTCCAAAAGTTTGAACTGACTTTCAGCACAAAAATTCACTAACCTTGAATTTTCGATGTGTGACACACATCTTCATCAGAAGAAGTCCTAAGATGTTGTGATGGACTTGCCCATTTGTTGACCATTGGCGACTTTTGGTCGAAGTTGTATAAGGTTGGCAAGTCCATCACAACATCTTAGGACTTCTTCTGATGAAGATGTGTGTCACACATCGAAAATTCAAGGTTAGTGAATTTTTGTGCTGAAAGTCAGTTTAAACTTTTGGAAATTGTTTATTACCAGCACGTATGAACTTACATTCGAAAATATTTTATTATCAAATCAATGCAGAGTATAGGTTAGACCTAAAATGTACAAAATTTTGGAAAATCATAGAGCGATTTCTTTAAGATTGACTGATTTTATGTTACTTGTAAACAACACCAATCTGTTATAAAATGTTGTCAATCAGTTTTTGCTTCAAAACATCACTGTTTTCCTATATTTCTCAATAAAAAGGAATTGGGGTTACATTGCTCCCAAAAATGAAATGCATGGCCAACCATAAACAAAATGTTAGGAAATATCATTTCCAGAAGTTGTTATGAAAATACATTTTTTGCTTTTGTTTGTCAGTTTTATCAATGAGATCTTACAAGATATAATTGTATAAATTTTCACTTCAGGAGAACCTACATAGGAAATTATTACTTTATATAAGATTTTTGTTGTTGCGAGCAACACTGACAAAACAGGGCCCTCTGATATTTACTTACCATAATTGAGTAGCTAAGTGCATTGCTCTTTCTTAATCTTGATGTTCAGATCAAATTTCTTCTGCATTTGATAAAAGTTCAAATTTTGTAAGCAATGTATATTGATAGACCTGTTTAGCATTTGCAAAGTGACAATGAAAATGTACCCAAACCTGAAGTAGTCTAGTACAAATTTTGAAGTGTATGTAAGCTGAGAGACGTTTTGTAAACATTTGAAAAGGGTAGGCCTATTGAATAATCTATGTCAAGTTTTAATAATTTGCCATAAAATTTGTATTAGATTGTGAAAAATCAAAATTATTTGATATCAGAAGGACACTCCTCGTATTCAGAATGCAATTTGGTGTATCTGATGTGCTCTCAGGTTCCATTAAAATATTGTGCAAAGGTGGGTGACCAAGCCCTTAAAATACACAGTTTTGAACCCACCAAGGGTTTAGTTTTCAGTTCTTCTTGTTTAGTTCAAGAATACAAAGTTGAAACTGGTACTTTTGGACAAGAAACTGAAAAGAAAAAAAATTGTTTCAAGAGCTTTCTATGACCCTATTTTAGCAACTGATTCTAAATCAAAGTGTTCCAAGATGTCATTATTTTATGGTTTTCTCTCCAATTAATGCCCTATCTATTAAATGCCACATCATTTTTTTCAATCGAACTGTTCCATGCTGAAAATACCATATAGAGCCTGTATGTTCCAACTTGCCATCGCCAATTTCATGATATTCATGTGTGCGTCCATTGTTATCAAGTGTGTTTACAGTAATTCTGTGATATCGCGCGGAGCACTGCAGCACTGTCAGACGGTACTACTGTCTGTTCAATTAGCTTAGATTCTTGAATTTTTAAGATATTTGAAAAAATAGAAAATTGTGGTCAAAGTCATCAAAGAAAAGTGTTAGCACAGCCTTAGACCTAACATGATTTATACTTTTCAAATTCTAAAGTTCAGTTTAGAACCTCATTTCTTTTCAATTTTGGTCCTTGCCCGCGATATTTTTATAAAAAGCCGTAGAACGTCGGGTACCACAAACTTTTTTGAATCAATCCATTTAGAGCAATGGGGACGAATGTCATAATGCACTGAGATAGTATTTATTCGACCATCCGTATCAGGAAGTATTGTCCAGCAAAATAGCTATATATTTGCCAGTAGGCCTATGCATAATTTGTGTTGAAACCCTACTGTTGAAACATTACGTTATTATTTATTTATTTTACGAATTGGTCTGAGAAGGTATAGGCCTACTATAAAATTACACATTTATTTTCAATTTGTTATTCGGTTTTTTTTGTATGAGAAGGACATTTGGAAACAAAATAATTTTTGCATCAGAAAATATTATTTAAAACAATCAGGTTACAGAAAACAATCAGGTTACAGAAAACATTTCTTGTAAAGTCACTTCCTGTATCTGAAAATGTCAAGCGAATGCTGCAATTCTTGGGAAGGAACGGTGGTATTAAACAAAACTCAAGTTACATTGTAAACCAGTTGAAATGAGAACGAAATCCATAATTTTAATGTCATTATTTAGGAAAAAATAATGCTCAGAATAATGTTATGCATAAAAACGTAATCGCGCCATAATTATAGTTTCGTGTAACAAAAACCGTGGACCATCATCACCTATAGAACCTATCCAATAACCGAACGATATAACAATTGGAATGGCAGGACAGATTGATGGACAGATTGTTTTGCCAAATTGGATAGGGTCTATGCCCTAAGTTGAGAATGGACCGTCCCACTCGATTTGTAAAAAGGTCGCGAACCATTATGGTGGACCCAAGTAACTGCCTAAAATGAGGCAAAATTGAAAAGAAATGGGGTTTTAAATTGAACTTTGGAATTTGAAAAGTATAAACCACGTTAGGTCTAAGGCTGTGCTAACACTTTTCTTTGATGACTTTGGCCACAATTTTCTATTTTTTCAAATATCTTAAAAATTCAAGAATCTAAGCTAATTGAACAGACAGTAGCAATGTTTTGAATGGGAATTACCAAGTAACTGCCTAAAATGAGGCAAAATTGGAAAGAAATGGGGTTTTAAATTGAACTTTGGAATTTGAAAAGTATAAACCACGTTAGGTCTAAGGCTGTGCTAACACTTTTCTTTGATGACTTTGGCCACAATTTTCTATTTTTTCAAATATCTTAAAAATTCAAGAATCTAAGCTAATTGAACAGACAGTAGCAATGTTTTGAATGGGAATTACCATTGTTAAAAAGATCTCTATTATTAACACCCCTTTTGGAAAATACAACACCCCAGAATACGGTTTTCATTGTAAAGCTGTGAATGGAGCAATCATGTTAATGTTATTTCCGTCAGTTTGATTGGTTGACTTTTTTGTGTAATTTAATGGAGTGGTTTGTATGCATTCTGACTTTAATCATCATCATCATTCATCATCACTGTTCTTAAACACCCATCAGACCAGTTGCCAATGTTACTAGAAAAAGCTTGGAAATGCAATTGAATTCATGAAAAATCACAGAATTGGCAAAATGAGCCTCTCAAATGAGGCAACTTTAAGGGAAAGGATAGCAACATTTGCACAGTACTTGAGTACATCAGACACACCAAATTGCATTCTGAATACGAGGAATGTCATTTTGATATCAAATCATTTTGATTTTTTGAAATTCGCAATATAATGTTTAATTACAGGATATTAAGTATGAAACAAATCACAAATGTAAGAAAGCAAAAGGTCAAATGTTGAAACGAAACAGAAACGGAAATGGTTAAAATATACTATAGGGGTATTTTATGTGCTTATATTTCAGTGTAATATTTGTCATTTGGCTCACCAGAGTGTCACATAGCAATACGGCCAAGACAATCATGTTGATGTGTCCTTGTAACAATAAAATCAGAGTAAAAAAACTATCAAGGCCATGCATCATCCTTCTCCTAAAATTTGTAGGCCTTTGGGGTAAAAATGTATATCTTTAATACAAAAGGTCAAAAGTTTTCTTACAGCGTGTTTATACTGAGCGTACAGCTTTTTGACCCGCTATTTTCCGGACACATAATACCGATCATAATCCGGCCACCGTTACCCAGCTTGTTTCTACTGAGACCAGAAAGCCGTGTCTCGCATACGATGCACTGCATTTTTCCTGTAAACCGAAGTACGGAAAACAGATTTGACGGTTATATCCTAAATTTAAATGTCTACGCATGACAGCTCATGGCATATGACCTACAATCACAATTTTGTGTTTTCGTAAAATACAAATTGCATTACTTTACCAGAGTATCTAGTAATTGGCTATTATGATAATTAATTTACAGCTCATATTATAACCAACTCATTAACTATAAAGATATAACCAACTCATTAACTAAAGAAGTAGGGCCTAGACTAAGTAAAGTCATATCCATTTTACTTCATCAAGTTCATGCGAGTCACACATGTGGCCAGTGTATATAATATCGGAAAGAAGGAACCTACTACATTATAGGCCTAGGCTAGACTATACAAGTAGAATATAAATCGCGTTATTTTTGCAACACGCATGACCTCGACCCGCAACCGATCGCACGGCTCGTTTCTACTCGCGCTGGATTACACGCTTTGACCCGCACTGGCATGACACGGCAACCGATTACCCAGATCGCTTTCTACTGGGCTTGTTACCCGGTATGACCCGGCACGGCATGGCACGGAATTTGGCCCTCAGTAGAAACACGCAGTTAGATGACTGCTAAATGTCAAAAATATCAATTTTTAATAATTTGCTATAAAATTTGTCTTATATCGCGAATTTCAAAAAAATTATTTGATATCAGAAGGACATTCCTCATATTCGGAATGCAATTTGGTGTGTCTGATGTGCTCTTAGGTCCCACAAAAATACTGTGCAAATGTTGCTATCCAATCCCTTAAAAGCCTGGATTGTCAACAATCATGGCTGGACAAATAATCGGGATAATCCGAACTCCTCTATATGGGTGTGCATCTGGAATAACCCATTGTCATGTGAAGTTCTGATGGGAAAGCTGTTGCAATTTCAGCAGCATCCTTTCATCATCTGCTTCATAAACATCAAAGTCAAAATCAATCATAAGCAGCATGATGTACCAACTCTAATTATATGCTGCTACCAAAATAAATGAAAAGTAAATAATATCCAGACATTGTTCCCTTGGGCAGTGTGTCAGACATTGGAATATGACTGACCCTTAAGACCTATCATGCTCTGGGGGTCCAGTGTCAAGAAGCATCTACATGTATGGAGCTCCCAGAGTCTGTCTGGACACTAGAATGAATTATCTCTCTACGTATTGACATTGAAGGGAAATGGCAACAACCACTTCAGAGTTTGGGCAATTCCAAGAATAATTTGTAATCAATGTGTACATTCATGTGAATAGCGTCAGTGCAGTGCACACATTGAACTTACATTTCTATCATTTCTTTCTTTCTTTCTTTCTTTCTTTCTTTCTTTCTGTCTGTCTGTCTGTCTGTCTGTCTGTCTGTCTGTCTTTCTGTCTTTCTTTCTTTCTTTCTTTCTTTCTTTCTTTCTTTCTTTCTTTCTTCCTTTCTTCCTTCCTTCCTTCCTTCCTTCCTTCCTTCCTTCCTTCCTTCCTTCCTTCCTTCCTTCCTTCCTTCCTTCCTTCCTTCCTTCCTTCCTCCCTTCCTTCCTTCCTTCCTTCCTTGTTCCTCTGTCTGTTTCGTTTGTTTGTTCTTTCTTTTTCTTTTCTTTCTTTCTTTCTTTCGTTTGTTTGTTTGTTCTTTCTTTTTTTTCTGTCTCTCTTTCTGTTTCTGCTTCTTTCATTTGTTCTTTCTTTCTATTTTGCTTACTTTCTTTTTTCTTGTCTCTCACTTTGTCTTTACTTTTTGTGTTTGCTTGTTCCTTTGTCACCTGACACTAGTGCTGCTATTTATCTTTCTCCCACCTATATATTCGCTTTCTTTAAAACAACTGAATAACGTTTCACCAAATGTAAAACACCCTTTGACATCTATTACTGTTTAGTGGCCTATTACAATTTTATGAATTTGAAGTACATCAAGAGTGCTATGATTTACAGCATTGAATGAAATATTGAACAGGTACTACTCCAGATCTTAAAGAAAACATAATGTATGAGATGTTTAAATATTAATATTTCACACCTCACCCCAGTATTACAGTAAGAATGCCTCTGAAAGTATAGCCAATGAGAGCAAGTGTATTATTTTGGCATGTATTTATAGTTTCCTTTTGTGGACAAGTGGATTCCATGGAGGGTTTCCATGGTTTCCTCAGATTAGCCAAGATTTGCACAATACCTCAAGTCAAAACTAGTTCCCATCTTTTGTGTATCGTATGACGCAGGACAAAATGTAGAAATCTTATGTTTGTTGTCAAGCCTTGACAAAGTACAGTCACAGATGGTTGATAGTTGTTATCACTGTTACAGCGCAATTGTTTTTTATTCAACAAGATGCAAGTTGTTGATTGGAAAACTGCTGAATATTTATGTTAGGCATGTTGGGAGTGGAATTTGTTAAAGTACATCTAAAACGAAATTAATATTGTTTTCTTAATGCTTCTTTGAGCTTCTGCTAGTCATATAAAGTGTGCACCACCCACATACCCCACCCACACACACACCCCCACACACACAAACATAGAGATTAATGCTGTACTAAGTAGAGCAAAAGCCACTGGAGACAAATGATCCATTATGTATTATTCACATATTAATGGTTAACATTCTATATTTATACTGTACACTAAAAAGTTTGTTATCCTTTGGGAGTCGGAATGGTCTTTACACTAATATATTAGAGAACACAAGAGTGAAGTGTGTCATGCTTTCTTGCAAATTAGTCTATTTATTTCTTCTGGGAAAATAACAGAATTGGGTCAAAAATGATACAAAGAATGATGAAAGGAATTATGAATGAGTAGAATTTGAATATGGTTCATCTTGTGACATTTAGAAAGATAGTTATTGTGGGAAATTTAATGGATATTTTGGATATGGGCAGAAAATTTCAAATCTCTGCCCATCTCCAAATAGTCAAGTACTTTCACTTTCAGTTGACTGAAAGTGATTGGAAGAATGTAATTACTGTCCTCTAGAAATAAAGCGAACTGAGCAGTTGATTGCTATCTACTGAAGATAAAAAGTTCAATGCTATCTACTAAGTAGGCCTACTGCAACCAAAATATCTCCTTTGTTACATACTAGCAATAGTCATCAGTTTTGTGCTGTCTACTGAAGATAGCTGAACAGTTATTTACTGATGATAGTCAACAGTTTCGTATTTGGTTAACTTGCACTTGTGATTTTAATATTGAGAACAGTATATGGGCGAGTACTACCATGGTGGATGAGGCTATCATGTTTTCATTCGTAACATATAAACAAAAACATATTTCAGGCCTAAAATTTCACTGGAATTATGAGAAAAATATTAGCTGTAAATCTGGTCACGCCACACCTTTAAATATTGATAGTCAACAATCAAATCATTAAAATGCTGTCTACTGAAGATAGCTGAAAAGTTTATAGTTGTCTGCTGAAGATAGCTGTACTGTTTACAACTATTTTATAGAAGAGAGTTAATATGTTTTGTTTTATCTACTGTAGATAGTAGACATACAGGCTAAGTGTTCAGAGCTTCCAACTGGTAAAAGAAATGTATTACTATCTGTAGATTATCATAAAAAAGTGCCATCCACTGAAAATAGTCTAGTTATTTACTTTAGGAAGTAGGACATTCTGGTACTATCTACTGAAGATAGCAGAAAGGCTTCCTTTTCATATTGGATTGAATTACATGTATGCATCTTTATACAATCTAGTGAGTTACATTATTAATATTTTATGTTTGTTTGTTTTACTGAGTATATCAGGTTAGAATAATACCACCTGTTATGTGATTACTTGGATCTATTTAATATTAATCAAGTTTTTTTCTCTCTCTGTTCTTTTTCATGTTTTCCTTCTTGGATGGATGTGAATGAATAGGTAAGTCAAATTTCAGTTTATTTACCTTTTATTCCATTTAGATTTCAAGAGCTACCAAAGTGTGCTCTGTCAGTTGCACTGTACACATAAAAAGATAGGGCATACAATACAACTTTACAGATAAGTAGGTATTTTAACAATTAGTGTTAATTAAAAAGTTGATCTGGAATTTTTTAAAAAAACCAATAATCTCTTGCAATCAAGGACAGACATCATTTGAATTCTACCCTCCCATGAAAAAAACACCACATTTACAAGTAACTAATAAAGCAGATACGATGTTTTACCATGGAGTGCAGGGCACTGCTACAGACACTGCACACATTCTCACAAGTTGTGGTTTGGAGAAAAAGGTTTCTTACCATTTTGATGATGAGTGGGCATAATGCATCATCAACAATGAGCAAGAATTGTTTTGATTATCAGAGAAAAAGGAGATAAAGGAGCTCTTACTTTCTCTTTAAATCCATGGAAGTAGTAGCTGCCAGTTATCCTTTACCTTGCATGGTTACTAAAGTTTGTTCGATGGAAATTATTCTGCATTGGTCACACATTATGTAACACACAACTAGTTCAAGCACTGCAAAATTTTGTGCACGCCATTATATCAATACCCAGATGTTATGAGTCTTATTTTTCTGCCTTATATAAGCCGAACAAACTTTACAGTCGTCCTTTACCTTCCAAAGTTAATATAAAAACACTTGTGACAATACTGGTACTTTATTGATGATTCTCACCGCCAATACAAAGCTTTTCAATTGTTTTGATTTATGGAGCAAAGTAGATACAAGAGATTTTCTGCCATTTATTTTTCCTCAAGTTATGAGAGCAACTCATGCTGTCGTCCTTTACCTTCCATAAACAGTGGAAATTATGTAAAACTACAAATTAATTGTGAAAGTAATTTGAAACAATCTACAGAAAAGATACAAATACTTTCGTAACATCAGTTGTCCCTGTGAACTTCGCACACACTGGATTTGAGGTTTTAACAGCTACACAGAATGGAGGTTAGAAATCTATTTTTAGGGCGAAAAGACAAGAGAGAACGACAAAAATGTGAACTGCATGAAATCTAAAAATATTGGTAACATGTCAGTATGCATACATCCGTCTTAATTAGTTTCCAAATACCGGTTGGCATCACGGAATTGTAGCAACTTGAAATGTTATTCCCCATGTATTAGGGCTTTTCTTGTTTCCTTTTAAATGTGTAAAAGAGAAGAGGGGAACATATACGCAATGTTATATCACTAGGATGAAGAGCTTCTATATATCTATAAAGAGCTAGGATATTTATAGAACGGTTTGACAAGATTTGGTTGGGCATTTGGAAATAGGAGCATATTGGCTTGCCATTCTGGGAAATCTCTGTGGCATAAGACATAGGCTTCTCTGATGTTTGTAAGGATGTTTAGTGTGGTTGTGAATATAGTAAGAGGAATGGTGTATTATTATTGGCTAATTACAGGTAACAGCTGTCATTTAAACTATTTCAAGTGTAAAATATTCATCATCTTGTTAAAAATAAACACAAAAGCAAATGGTTTTGCCACCTCAAAAATATTGACAAGTGTCAAATTCTTACAAGTGTTTTTTTTCTTCTTCTTTTTTTTTTTTGTCCTCCAATGCTTCTCTAAAATGCTACTTGTGCCAAACACTTATTATTATTTATAAACAGTGACTTGCCTAATTCTGAATGTGATTCTGGGATATGGGCAGAACAAGCAGTGTATAATATCGAATTGATTAATTCGAATTAAACAATTCATCGAGTGGCCATGGGCAGCGCCATTAGACATGTTACAAGACTACCAAGTGACAGGTGATGGACCATACCCACACAATTCAATAGGCACTTTTTTGATAATTTTCATCAAGGTTACTCAAAACTTACCTAGCTAATTTATTATACATCAGGGGTCTCTGCCTTTTTAATATGTTATGAAAAACTTAATTTTAAAAATATCTACAGACGGAAATAAAAATCCATCGACGGATTGTCTTGTTATGCTCTCACAAACTTAGAAAAAAATCTGAAAAATCCAAAATTTTGGTCTAAAACATGCCCAAGGTTACTGCTGTCCCATTCAAAAGTACAGGAAGATCACCTACAGCGTTGAGGTCAACTTTCTAGACTTCCTGTCTACTGGCAGTAATGGCTACTACCCAATTCGATATTATAGACTGACAAGTGTCCAATTGGAGTGAAAATATTAATATTTCAGAAACTGTTCAATTTTGATGGGGTTTCAACATATTGTAGTCTGTTTGAATGGCAAGAATATAAAATGGAACAAATGAAAATCAATATGACTTGTTTTGTGTGAATTTTATTGCAATTAAAGAAGTAGGTTCCAGAAATGACCTAATCCGTGTATTTTAGTATTGTGTTTTACTCCAGGGAATCTAGAATCTAGAACAAATCTTTTGTTTGCCTTGCCATGGATACAGGATTGAGTTCTTTCCTTCACCTTGCTATGCTGTAAATCCATGTAATTAGGTTGAATATACTGAGAGATGAAATTTTTAATGTACTTGCTTTTGTCATAGATTGTAAGCAAAAAAGAATGAAAGATGAATTGCTATAAAAGCTCCAACACCAGAGTCGGTCGGTAGATTGCTTTCCTTTTTTGGTTTTTTTTTTAGATCATATTTTGCCACAGATGATGTATGAAATTAAAACATTTCCCACAAAATACAATAGTAAATGATGATTTATGCAGTTTGTCAGGCTCAATTTTGGGATACATTAGACAAATTACAAAAATGAAAAAATGGATGAGGGAGGTGGAATAGATATAGTGTATTTGGATTTTAAAAAAGTGTTTGACAGTGCACCAGCGAATATTGAAGAAAGTAAGAGCACATGGCATTGATGGACCATTACTGAAGTGGATTGAGGCATTCCTGACTGGAAGGAAACAGAGAGTGATGGTAAATGGAAAATCTTCATCATGGACCAATGTACTTAGTGGCATTCCGCAAGGCAGTGTCTTGGCTTGTGTTATGGTTTTTGCTGATGACACCAAGGTTTTTACACATGTTCAAGATGAAGATGACTGCAAAGAGATCTGGATGAGCTTAGTGATTGGTCAGACCGGCGTCTCCAAATTTGTCACTATGCATTATGGCAACCAACAAGATCCTCACACATACAGCATGTCTGATGGAAATAGTAAAAGGAACCTGGATGTGTTTCAGGAAGAAAAATATCTTGGAGTAAAGTTCGACCCAACATTAACCTTCAGTAAGCATGTTGCAATGGTGGTGAAGAAGGCGAATAGTATGGTTGGGATCATTAGGACTTTTGACTTCATTGATGAAGACATGTTGAGAACACTGTATAAGACCATGGTAAGGCCTCACTTGGAGTACGCAAACTGCATTTGGAGCCCTCTACATCACAAAGATAACCAGCTGATGGAAAAAGTCCAAAGAAGGGCCAGTAAGTTAGCACCACAGTTGAAAGATAAGTCGTACGAAGAAAGATTGAGAGAATTGAGACTCCCTACACTAGCTTACAGACATTTGAGAGGCGGCATGATCCAGACTTACAAAATCATGCATGGGATTTTTGATGTAACCAAAGAAGCCCTGTTTGAAATGACAAGCCACACATCGGTGACCAGAGGACATAGTCTCAAAATCATACAGCAGCACTCAAGACTTAGACTTAGAGAGCACTCCTTCTCCAACAGAGTAGGGAATACCTGGAATGACCTGCCAAACGAGACAGTAAATGCTCCAACAATGAATTGCTTCAAGACAGCAGTGGATAAAGCCCTAGCCAAGAAGTTCAACAGATTTACATTTGGAGTTGGATGTCTCTGGCAACAAGTTTCCAATTAAATTATTTTCCATGGCATACCTAAGATCATACAGTGAATAATAGGATGAAATTGGGTGAGCATCACAGGGCAACAGCCCTATTTCCAGAGCCCGAAGAACAGGTGAATACAGGTGAATACAAAAATATGAAGGTTCAAATATGTAAAGAAAAATAATTAAATAAAACCCAACCCTAGATTGTCTAATTCTTGAGTCATTTATTTTTATCTAATGTAAATATCATAGCACAAATCTGTCCTTTGCCCAACAAGAGTATATCTGACCTCTAACTATATATGAAGAGCTTTGTTTCAAAACCCCTTACATCCACTTTTGGCCAAATTGAGTTATTGGCATAATATTATAGTGTGGGTAAAAATACACATTTTGGTGGTTGTTTGACCTTCATACTACCTTCCCTTCCGAGTTATCGCATATTTCCCGCTTGGGAAATCTTAGGAATTTCCGAAATCTGAACTTAAAATTAATATAGAATTGTTTTGTTTTAAATATTTTGATGTATAATGGTAGCCTGGAATGTTCTTTACCTATTAAAACCAAAAGGAACTGTTTTTGGGTCACTATGTTTGAAAAAATCATGTTAATTAACAAAAGGTGTAGCTTTGGAAATACCACAAAAATGCTATTTTTCCGAATTTAATTAAAAATTCAAAATTAAAAAGTAAATGAGATATTTCAATTTTTCTTTTTGATTTTCAAAGCATTAGTCAAGTTACATAATGTAGTGCAAACAAATGGGCTCAAATTTGATTGCAAAGGTGGTTTCTAGAAAAGGGGTAAATTTATTTTGTTGCAAAACCCCTTACATCCACAAAAGGTGCGATATAAAAGAAATAATAAAATAAATAGGAAGCCTTGAAAATTGTCCCAAACCTATTCTTCTAGTTTCTATTCATCAACACTTTATCCAATCCCAAATTGAATTGAATTAAATCGATCAAGTAATACTTGCACAATTAAAAAAAGCTGTTTTTCTGAAAAAGTCAAAAGTGGATGTAAGGGGTTTTGCAACAAAGCTCTTCATATATTGAAAATAAAATAAGTTAAGGGGGTACTACACCCCTGCCCAATTTTATGCCTATTTTTGCATTATTCTCAAAAATTGTAGCGCATTGGGAACAAGTAGGATATGTATATTATAGGGGCAAGGACTACAACTACTGCACTGGAAATTTTATTTCTGCACAGGCAACAGTTGTGGAGTTACAGTCAAAAATGAGGGAAAACCAATATTTGATCAATAAATTAATAACTACTTGCTTTGAGTTGCTAAATTTTTAGTACAGTAGTTGCAGTCCTTGCCCCTATAATCTACATATCTTACTTGTCACCAATGTGCTATCATTTTTGAGAAAAATGCAAAAATAGGCACAAGATTGGCCAGGGGTGTAGTACCCCCTTAATTGATGTGACTTGTAGTATCTTCCTTCCAGTAAAATTTAGTGATTTAAAATCAGAAAATGAAAATGCCTGAACAAATGAGTGGATGAGTCAATCAATGATTGAATGATTGATTGATTGATTAATTGATTGAATGAATAAATAAAATAAACAAACAAATCTACAAACAAATGAAAGAACAAATTAATAAAAAACAAAACAAAAAAAGCAAACATGTAAATGTTGCATCGGAAGTTCTGAGCTCATAATATGATAGTTTAAAAGGAATTACGATGAGGAGACTCTTGGCATTTAACGAGAGGTTTCTGTCGTTTTAAGAGTTTGCTTTTGCCATCTTTGAATTGCCCAATTCAGTACCTGAGATTTTAAACCAAGTAATCATAGCAAACCTTATATAACAATTCACATTTCACTTGCTTGGCATGTAAAAAGGATTTAATGTCATTCAAGGGTTTGCTTTTACTATCCTTTAATCAACCCAATTTCACACAACCTCATGTTTTTAAACCAACTCATCATGACAAGCATTACAATAATACCTTTTCCACAATTTAAAAGAATAATTGGATTTGAAGTTTTTACTGGCCTGGAACTGCTATTCGGTGTCCTTGTCCTTCAAAAGTGTGAAGGTAAATTCATACAAGGTGTCTCTGAAACAACTGTACTATCCGAAATTGTAATTTAATATATTTTAGTATTTTAATTCCTGAACCAAAAATAATTTATGCAATTGCATACATAATAAGATTTTTGCAATGATAGTTCATTTAGAATTTTTCCAGCCAGCTTTAAAAATGAAAAATAATTATTGAAATGATAAATGAACGTTGCTGTTCAAATTGAAAAATACAATCCTTTGTTGGGTGACAGATCAAATGGAAAAATAAGGGGTTTTGGGTGATAGAGCATGTGTTCGAAAAAATATGTGGGGTCTTTGGGTGGCAACTAATATGGATCACCTCCAAAATGGTCTCTCTCTCCATCAGAAATATTGCAAGGGTTAAACCCCCATTGCATGATTACATGCACAGTCACAGTGTGTAATGTTTTGTTGCAAGTCAATTCTCCATGGGTCACATTGACAGAAGGTGACTCTGGGTTGTACATATTTGTTGCCAGCCGTAATGTGTTTGTCGCCAAACACTATTGACAGTCTAGTGGTTTGTTTTGAGTCGCAAAGTTCAAATGCAGAGATGGCTCTGGATCTAAAGATATATATGTAGAAGTGAGTGAGCATTTAATAATGCTTAAAAATGGAGCTTGGAAAGGTTATTGATGAATCACTAGTAGATAAAATCAGAGTTTCAAATTGAACTTGCTCTTCAGTCCCAAGACATACTAGTAATGTCTCACCCAGCTTTGCACTTCCTTCAAATAGACACATGAAATGACTGAGTGTGTGCTTTTATTGTCATCAGTATATTACTGTCTTCAGTAGATAGCACTCTCATTTTAGTACAAGATTTTTTCATTTGGTAAAGAAACAAGCGCAATCAAATTCCCAGACTAGCAGCTGTGTTTCTGACCAACCTGTTGAAATCCATATCAGTCTTGGAAAGTAGAAATAATGAGAGAGATGGGAGATCTTATTATTTAATAATTGGTTTATGTTCATTATGCTTGTTTCACTGTCAGATTTGTAAACTTCTTCAGCATTTTGTCCCATTGTTGCAGGGATGCATCAGAAACATTTCATTCAACATGGTATATAACCTCTCAGCACATAGTGATTATCTCTGAAGCTGTTAATCGCATTAGAATAAGGCAGGGCTTTGGGCTAAAAGCCCATGGAAATTGATGAGGGCCCTAACATAAGATATGCTACATTGTTGTATTGATACATTATTTGTCAAATTTAAAAGTTGAAGTGGGTCTGTAAAGTTTTGGTCATAAGAGTCCAAATGGCCTGTGAATATTTTTGCTTATTTCTTACACTGCTGCCCAATTTAACTTGGGTGGAGTGTAGCATATCATTATTATTGGTATCAAATCAACAAATTTGAACTACCTGGTAAAAAGCTTTAAATTCGGCACCACTTTCCCCTTTAATACATTAACCTAAAAATGCACATCTTTGTTGAATAGCGTATAATTTGTACCATGCAAGCTACTCTGCAGATTGGAATTGCATGTCATTTGAAACCAAACATTTACACATGAGAATCGTAACATTTACACATGTGGCTTGTCTACAGAAAACCTTTAGCAGTATAATAACTGGAAACCTTTTTGCAGTATACTTTGGTCGGGTATAAAAAATGAGACAATATATATTGTTGTGTCTACATCTGGAACACCGAGTGTGTTTGATACAGGGCGCAAGACTAAGATAAGTGTTATAAATGAACTAGAAGGAGAGTGGATTGTGAAAGAAAAGCACAAAGCAACGTGTAGTGTTGCATCTCTCTTATCATACTTACGTTCTTGTTTAACAAGATCAAAATGGTAGAAGCACCTGGTGCTTCCCTGAATATGACAATCAAGATATTTTATGTACAAAATAGTTTGCGTAATAGTTCCACCAAATGATCACTAGGCATAAATGGGTCATTTTGATCATTATAGCTTGTGCTCATTTCAGAAGACATTGCATAAAAATTTGGTCTGCAAGTGTTTTAGGGCCGCTTTCTCGAAGCATGGCTAAGCCATCAGGCTTAAGCCCAATTAGTCTTATATATCAGTGCTTACAATTTCACATTGTACATCACCTAGAAAGATAAATCAATAAAATGGGTCCACATTGGTAGGACTAGTCTGCTGGCTTAGGAAGCCTGACCCCTAGCCAAGATTTGAGAAATTGGACCTTTATGGTGGCTATCTACAACATAGGCTGCTCTTGCTCATATTAACCTGAGGTTCCTGAATTGCTGCAGTGTTATAACTATGAAACAGGCAATGAATGATGTGATGTGTTTCATTGTCACACAATCTCAAAGACTGTGGTTTAAATCCTCTTTTCTTGTTTTCAAATACTACATGTATCCTCCAGAAAGATCAGACCTCTCTTTAAGCAACTACCCACTATGGTGTCAGAATTGTTTGATGTGACCATTTATTAATTTTTCTAACAAAACATTATTATAATGTTCAATCCTAGACCTGAATAAAACCAAAATCTGGCACACTAATAAACTGTATATACACATATATTTTGTAGCAACTTTTAACATAGATTTTTATTTCTATATCAAATGATTCATCTTTTTCTGCTTTTTTGTGGTAATTTTAATTCTATAAACTGTACATTTATATGCAAATTGAGGGCACTATTTACATAAATTTTAAATTTAAATTAGCCAAATAATATGAGTTATACCTTACATCATGATAAAAGTTTTTTTTGAAATTCCCTTGTTATTTGTTAGTCTGTTTGATGATGTTCTAATACCATTTTTCAAGTGTCTACCCCTCTTAAAGATGCAAACAAGATTTTAGATAAATATCGCCATCATTGTTCAACTTTTCTTTAAAATGACTCAGTTTCACATGGCATCAAACAACCGTGAGAAGGAAAGAGTATAATGAAAAAGGTATTTAGAGAAACGCATCCCTTGGCATGACATCACCCTGTACTGTTGTCTGTTTACCTTGTGCATTATGTAGATGGTCAGTACATCAGCAGGCATCTAAAATAATAGTGCATAATGAGATGGGTTGTTAGAAACACATCTGTAGGGCTAATAGCATCACCCATATGTCCCCTGTATACCATCCACCTGTCTGCCCAGTGGATGTCACCTGCCTTGTTAAAGCTCATGTTCACACAGAATAGCATTATCTTAAGATATTTCTACCTTGGTAAATTGGCAGTAATATATGCAGATGATTATTGCATCCATACTTTTTGTATTATGCTTCAACCTGTTGCAAATGATACTGATAGTAATATATCAAAACCTCTTTGTTTTTGTACATTAAAGGACTTCAAACCATGTTCAATTAAGTTGTATCCAGGGTTAATATGATTGAAACAGAATTTGCTCATGCTCTGATTTAAGGGGGTACTACACCCCTGTGGTAAATGTGTGACTATTTTTGCATTTTTCTCAAAAATTGATAACACACCAGTAACAAAAGTTATGTATATTATTGGGGCAAGGAATCCAATTACTACACTGAAATTTCAGTGACTCAAGACAAGCGGTTCAGTAAATATGATAGGAAATGAGGTACATCCTGGCGGTACCTCATTTTCTATCATAAGTATCGAACCGCTTGTCTTGGGTCCCTGAAATTCCAGTGTAGTAATTGGATTCCTTGCCCCTATAATATACATAACTATTGTTACCAGTGTGTTATTAGTTTTGAGAAAAATGCAAAAATAATCACAAATTTATTGAGGGGCGTAGTACCCCCTTAAAGTGTATAATTATAAGGTATACCAAAGCAATGCTGACAAACCAAATGCCCATCTCTCTTTCCTTGACATTGGGGCCATATAATCATTGCCTTGGTATAATTTGCAGTGGGTGTTTGAGGAGTGACACTCATTTATATGTGAGTACCCATTTATATGTCTGGGTGGAAATTGACTGGAAGTTATAAGGACCTTTTATAAGAACACAATTTGACACTGCTGTGTTTTGAACCCGCAATCTTACGTTCTGCACTACACAAAATACCAAAAGTGAGTAACCTTTATGGTGCATAGTTTACAAGGTATTTTAGCCAAAATCACCTCTAATATGGAAGCAGATGAATCAGTGAATAGGTGCAATTATTTTGATCAGATAAAATTCAAAACCTTTGGAGAATATCAATATCTTAAGAAGTTGGCCAACACATGAACTGGACTTTGTTACCTCCATCCAGATCAGCACCATCTTCATATCATTACCAATCAGACAGAATCCAGATAAAGCAGTTTATACAGCCAGGAAATGCACTTAGCCATGAGCAAATTATGTTTTTAAACTGGCCATCTGATGTTTTTTACAACACGGATCACATCCTGATGATGCTGCCTCTTCTCATCTCATGTCCGTTAGTTATCAATCAAGGTGTACAGAAAATAATACAAAATGACACACACTTGGTCTGTGGAGATGAGTAGAAATGTTGATGATGACCGAATGATGCATGCTTGTCATAAGTGGTCAGGGATTATGTGGATGTAAAATGATGAGGTTGGCGACATTAAGTAATAATAACATCATCACAATGATGTACAATATGACATAACAATAGTAAGGTATCTTTCATCGAGATCGAGTTAATGAGCCCCTCAATTGATTATAACACCTGTTCAAAAAATGCAGGTTACTTTAAATGAATATAGCTATTGTTCCTGAAAGTACCAACCACTGTAATTTCATGCTAAATTTATTTACGTGGTTTTTGCATTCCAAGCTGCTACCGCTAAAGTAACAACGCCTGGATATATTCCTTTTGTGGAATGTCAGTGTAAGGAAATGTCACACGAAAGCGCACAAACAAAAACTAATTTTCTTCAATTAAATACGGAACAAAATTATAGTTTCAGCTATTTTATCTTACATTCACTAACATTAAATGTCTGAAAATGTTACAACATGACACAATTACTATATTTAGAACATTATCCAGAAGAAATTCATTAATTTCAAATGAGAAATAAGGCTTGTCCACACAGAGGGCTTTTAGCTTAAGCAACACATTTCTTGAGCAGAAACTTACGAAATCCGCCGTGTGAACTGTCTTCAGGATTCAAAGTTTTCCCCAAAACTTATCCTCAAATTCATGGGGATTTCACAATTTCTTTGAGTGATCCTCGCGTGGTCCTCAGGTGTTACCGCTATGTGAACAGTACATTTTACGATTTTTTAAGTTCTGAGCTTAACCAATGACGTTGGTGTAATTATGTTTAATACATCTAAATTTTGCACGCAACTAGATGGGTCACAATAAGCTTCTGGTTATAATTCCTGAGCTGACGACTTCAGGCATTGCAAAATTAAAGTCAAGGCTTCAATTGAGTCGTGTGGACACGCACTCGGGAATGGACTTAGGAATCACAATTCTTGCGATCCTCAGGAATTCTATGACTATCTGAGCACTTAATCAAGGATTCTCGAGTACTAATATACTATAGGATAAGCCACTCGTTTGCGCAAATGAAGTCGGTCATTCAGCCTATGCGCAATAATGCATGTGATGGCATAGTACCCCTGTATGTGTATGAGTGTATAACCTGTGGAAGAGATGATGCAATGTTTACGTCATCGTTTCCAAAAAAATTAAATGGCGAAAAACGGCGAACATTTGGTCGAATCTTTCTATTACTATCATATCGTGAAAAACCAAATAGCTGAGGAGTTAGCTCAATATGCTAGGAAAATATTCTGTTCGAGGACCCTATGACGAGACTAGCTAAATAAGCTGTATTTTTGCTGGAAGGGGTCCGAAAAATTGGCAGTCGATGGGCGCCATCTTGGATAAATTTGGTGTACTGAAAATGCCCAGCAACTGTCAATCAAATACGACCTTGTCAATTGAATATAGGATAAGTCTGTTCCACCGTGGCATAAGTACGCACAACGTTGTTGTGTGAACCGTGCGTAAATTTTAGGCTAAGATGCCTGAGCGTTACCAGGACGTTACTAGGTGTACTAAAAAAGCCTCGCAACTGTCACTCAAACTGCCGATGTGTCAATTAAGTTGCCGTAAAGTGACTTCAATTTTTATACAGGGTTTGAATACGAGTGTCACAGCCCTGACTTAATTTAGTTCCTCTTAATGTCCATTTTCATCTGGTATAATATTTGAATTTGAATATGAAAAGGTATTGAAATTTTATAGTGCATGATGTGAAGATGTCAAATCAACCTCTGGACTGGAATAGTCCCAAAGAAGAATCATTACATTTCTGTGGCATTTTTTGTAAAGTCTATAAATGGTGCATAAATCTAATACTTAATTGTATCACTGATAAGCCTCATGATAGTCAACAGAGACCTATGGCATCAAAAAGGTACCATATGTTGGTCATGCACATGAATTAAATGACATCTCTTTAAGGTATGTATTAAAATTATCATGAACCATCATAGGTCTGTAATATAGTAGTTGGCTAGGTCACTGAAAAAATATTGTATAAACGCAGAAACCGGAACCAAAATGTATGGTGAAATTTGTTTTAGTACCATAGAGATGGAGACAAGTTTATTGTGATGTTTGTCCCCACTAAAAGAGCGATAATGTCTCTTTGGTGCAGTTACTAATGGTAGGCAAATCAGCGCACTGTGGTTTGTAAATAAAGCCTGTCGAGTAGTATTTGTCAACAAATGAGAGCAGATTGCTTGTTTAATTCTTCCCAGGGCAACAATTGTAGGGAAGAATAGATGTGTAGCTGGGGAAACAGCCATGTTGTTGGTTAGTCAACGAGTGTTGTGATAACTAGCAAAATTGCCCATGTCTGGCCAACAACACTGATGTTAACGTGCACCACTGGGAAATGTACACTGCTTAGATAGCATACATTGCTAGAAAACTAACGCAGGTCCAAATTGCAGTTTGAAACCTGAATGTGGAACACTAAAATTAGAATTGTTGTTATCTTATATGGCTGATGTAATGTATTTCTTGTCTCGTTTATACTTGTTTGTGTGGAATTTAGAAATGGTGGTACAGTAAATCCATTTAACACTGGAATACATATAGTGTGTGTGTTTGTATGTACACCCCTACACATGAGGGAGAGATGATGCAGGCATTACATTTGTCTGTTTTGTCCATAACATTTTTCATGTAGTTTATATAAATAGTTGCTATCTTCAGTAGATAGCAGCTTAAGCATGTTTGTTTCAAAATTTGTACCATAGAATAAATGGTTCAGCAAGGCATCCCTTCCAACACAGGTCAGCATTTGAGTTAGTTCAGGGTTAACAACCAGTGGGTCATGACCTCATGGGTCACAAGCTCAAATTGCAAAGTCACAAGACTACCCTGGTGGGACACATGACACAATTTTGACCTTGGGTCAAAGTGTTTTGACTTGTAACATATGTGGTTTTTAATGTTTCAAAAAGGTTAAGAACCCAAGGAGCAGATATTATTCTGAAATGAATGTAACAACATTTCCATTGCTTGCAGGTGTATTGTGGGATATGTACAAGTTAACTCTTGCTTCCAAATATGGGGGCAGTACCAAGTTAAATGACAACAAGACAAATTGGCATTAATTAGTCTGGTCAGTCCATCCCTAAATAGCTTTTATTATTAGAAGGCCATTCACCATGGGAGTTGTAAAAAGCCAGCTATGTTTGTACCGCAATCGGTTGTTTGTGTTTTGGTGCCATGAATTAGTCCCCAAAATAGCTCTGACTTTGCATAGGCACTTGAGAGCAAGAATCTGATGTGCTTGCTCATTTGCTATATTTGTAACACTGATGTACATGTGCTTCACCAATCCACAGTCCAAGATTTATCATAGAGTTTGATTAAAGTGACGTTACTATTTAATGATATTCTGACCTTTAACTTGATAATGGAGACAGCAATCTTTAATTAAAAGCAATGTAATTATTTTTTTAGCCATGCTGACATTGACATCTTTGTTTGACATTTTCCTCTTTCACTAAGTGGGACAGTTCAATTCAGATCATTTCCGTACAAAAAAAAACTTGCTTAACAATGAACATACAAAGATCAGTCATGTAAGTTACTTACTTTCATTAAAAAAAAATTCTTCTGCATTTCCTTGAAAATATCCAAAAGAGGTTTATATCTGGAAGGATTAGTAATATCTTTGTTCTCTGTGTTTTGGAACAGTGATAATGTCAGTGTGGATCTACAAGTAAGAAATACTGGATCCAGGTTGTGTGTATTTATACCTGAATGCCTAAATTAGTACCCAGTTTTATTGGATAAGGCACCCAACTATTCTTTCATTCACCTCAACTTTGGTAGTGACGTCACTGCCTTTTTGCTTTGCTTTTGCACTGCAAGCATGCTGACAAACTGCCCCTGAACATGTGCACAATTAGCTATACTTGCCTGATTTGATACTGCACCTATAGAAATGCGCACCTACGTTACTACCAAACTTGAGGCGAACCATTGTATAGAACAGAACTTCATGGGTTCGAATCCCATGCTGGCACATTTTCTTGCTTTTTTTTTCAATTTGGTTTGTGAGCAGGGTGGAATTGTGTATATATGTTGTCTACTTTAATCTAACACTTTGGGTAAGTTAACTGTTCACGCTTTCCTATAAAATATATTCAGTTACCTCTTTTAGTGAACAGTCATTCCCCAGTGTGTTTATTTGTTCTTGTGTCATTATGTGTAACCCCATTAATTTATCTATTAAGCAAATTAATAAGAAATAGGTAGTAATGTAATTTAGTTACAAAACACTCATCACTCTTAATATCTAATAACAGTATGAGATCGTCGTCGTCGTGGTCCTATGGGTCATGACTGACCCTTTGTGACCCTGTTGATGATGGTATTCCAGCAGCTTCTGTCTTGAGCCAGACGGTGGGCTGCGACGAGAGAAAGGCCTGTTAATTGTTTAATTCCATCAGTCCATCTAAGCTTCTGTCTACCTCTTCTACGACTGCCTTCTATGTGACCTTGCATAATTATCTTCTCAATGCTGTCACCATCTCTTCTAGAAATGTGGCCAAAATACGCCAGTTTAAAACGATCTATTTTCTGGGACACGGAAGCATGGTCTCCAATTTGGTTTCTTACAAATTCGTTGGTCTTATGTTCTTTCCAAGATATTCTCAGCATCTTCCGCCAGCACCACATTTCAAACGCCATGATCTTTTTCTTATCTGTCATTCCAACCGCCCACGTTTCACAGCCATACAAGGCAATCGGGAAAACCAGAGCATCCATAATATGAATCTTGGTAACTTTAGAAAAGTATGAGATGGTTGAGACTAAATTGTTTATCAAACACAATTGAACTCACAATTCCACCTTTTGCAATCCGTTCTTTGTCAGTGCTTGCAGCAGTTTGTCAATTTCTACTGTCAACATTATCGGTGCAATTTTGTACCATCAAATGGAGAAATCCTAAATCAAGTAAACATCTATCAGTATCCGATTCTCACATACTGATATGTATAAAGTGTCCTCATATCATCGCAATCACATTAGCACACATAAAACCCACTTTGATGTGCAAGTGTAAGTGGTAAAAGTGTCAAGCATTTCAAACGTGACTTCGCTCATTAATTGGTGTGGTACTTTAAAAATTGGTATCCTCTTACCAAATCCTCGTTTAAATTGATACCACGACTGACAAACCCCAGATTGCATAAATGTCAGCGCGTGCCAACTTCTTCCTCACTTGACAAATCGTCAGGTGCCAGAACAAGCTGAAAAGCCTAGGGGCCAAAACAGCGAAAATAGAAAGATGGACTGGGTTCAAGAGGAAAAATGTGCTTGACCTGATTGTTGAGGTCAAGGTACTTTTCCCGTTGGATTTTTTTGTATAATTCAAGCTCCTTGACAGAAGCTCTTGAGAAGACGGGATGTCCCAAGGGAATGCATTACATAGACTTGAGTACAGATTAATGCATGTGTTTATTTGCATGCGTTGTTTAGGAAATATTTGATTTCATGAGGTACTGAATGTAAGACATACTTAAAGCTACCATGAAAATATGTCGTAATAGGTAACAAAACACTTGAATAGTGAAACAAATAGTGTTTTCAGTGTAATTTCATGTTCAAATGTGCTAGTGCATGATTTGTGGTTCCTCTTTTTCCTATATTGATATATTAAGAATTACAGTTAAACATTATTTTTTTGATATTGTGCGCTAGTTTGTAAATGTTCGAGCATTTCTATGTTCCAGTGTACAATGCGTTAGCCTCGCCCCTTGTTTTTGTGATATATTAGGCTGGCAGGTAGGCATAAATTGATCTCATATGGTGGTATGTTGTTGTGTGGTTGTACTGTTTATTCTGACTGGTCATATCCATAAGCACCATAAGTCTCAGGGACAGTCTGTGTAGCTCAGTGGTTAGAGCATTGGACACACTTTCCAAAGGTTTGGGGTTCAACTCCTCATTTTTTCTTTGACTTCTCTGCCATTGCATGTTATGTTTCCATTGTAATTTCATGTTAAAATATGCAAGTATGCGATATGTAGTTCTTCTTTCCCTTGTATAGTGAAAATACTTTCTTTTCACAAGACTGCTTATTAACATTTCAACAGAAATAAAAAATGTGGGAAGTCATCGGAAGTTGTATGGCTTCCTTACAAATTGGACACAGGTGGTAGGTTGTGGTTCATGTCCTGATTCAAATCTTGTATTAAGGAAGTGATGGAATGATAAAGCACTAAATCATATTGAACCTATCACCCTTCACTAGTCACTACATTATTCAACCTTGAACAGCTTTTGGTCTGTAACACACATATATATATATATATATGGAGTATCAGTGTAAATAACAAGCAGATGAGATGTTGACTACTATTCCTAAGTTTGCATGGAACACCATCCATCTCTTTCTGAAGTCACATCGGTGTGGGGCAATAAGTGTGGAGGCATATGTGATGCTCATACCAGTCTGCTTTCCGATTTTGTCCATCCATACATTCATTAACCCTCCCTACACGTTCAATTTTATTGGGCGATATCAAAGACCCTAGATACAAAATCTATGTACTATTAATGATCGTGTGTACAGTGCACAATGCACTGTGCATTGTTTTTGTATCTAGGGTCTTTGATATTGCCCAATAAAATTGAACGTGTATGGGCCGCTCATCATTTTGATTCCAGGGTAATGCAAATGATAGACAGTCAATATTTATGCAACTGTCTATGTGCACATCCAATACTACAATGATAACCCTAAAGGGTGACCACAGATTGTTGAGAATATATTTTTGTACCCAACACAGGTCATTCTAGAGTGTACAAACTCACCCCCACATGGAAATGTTTAGTAGATTGGCATCATTTGCACGGAAGACTGTCCTGAAACATGGACACAGATTTAGTAGCTGTCTTCAGATGATAGCATTGTATCAAAAACAAAAGTGATGTTTTTAATCAAAGTAGATAGTATCTGTTGCCAATTAGAAAGGAACTCATAAACCTATAGTTAGTTATCTTCAGTAGATAGCATTATTCTACTTGAAATGCATAGATGGTTGCTAGTAATATAACCTTTTTAATGGGTAGCAATATTTTAAGATCTTAATTTATTTGACAACAGTTTGTTATCTTCAGTAGATTGCATTAATTAACAGCTGAAGTATGTTTGTTACTTCACCATATGGTTCTCCATACCCCCTTTTCCCATCTTCCTTTTATCTGTTCCTCTTCCCGTTTCTTTATCCTCCTCTCCTCCATCCTCCTCCTCTCCCTCCTCCGTTTACTGCTTCTTCTTCCTATATACATGCTGTACGTCAGTTTTGTGTATTGTCGCACTGGCTTTACATGCACAGTTTACTTATGCACGATCCTGGAACCTAGGATTGATTGCAGATATCAGAACTGGGGATGGTCCTCCTTCTCTTTTCAAATAGCTCTGACACTTTATGTGCAGAGGGTTTGACTCTTCCTGTACACGGGACCACTAGCTTAAAATTACTCTCCGAGCCACAAGACGCTGTTTATACACTACATATATCTGCATGTGCTAAGCAGTGTATGAGAGTGAGGAGGAATTCTACAATAATATTTTATGTACTGCTTGAAGCTGAGTCTGCTTCACATCAGAGAAATTATCTCTGATAAACTAGCCTCACTGTGGTACCTGAACAAAATTGCAGGATTCCCAACCTTATAGGAACATTTTGGAATAGACAAAAAAATTCTCACCAAACAAGCCCAAGGCTTGAACCCACACAGATCATGTTATTCCGGCCAATGGCTCAACGCCTTAGACTGCTTAGCCATCTCACTTTCAGCCATCTCACCCCCCTTGCAGAGAAGAGCTGGAGATATAATCCATCTGTTTTAAATTCTGAACTGGATATGCAATTTGATTGTGATTCAACAGCATTTACAGTAATGTTTTACTCATGATGGCATGAGAAACTATACAGAATAACTATTGGAGATTGGCCTGTCATTCTGACATGCAATTGCATAACTCATAATATCATGATGAGAAACTTTACAGATATAGAATAACAATTGCAGATTGCCCTGTCATTCTGACATGCATAACTCATGATAGCATGATGAGGAACTTTACAGATATAGAATGAGTTGAACTTACCAACTTGATCAAACTTATAAATAACCTTCCAACCTGGCAAAGAATACCTAATAGACGTTACTCATTATGTTTGATTCTACTATCCTAAATTATAAATTTACATCACCATTACAGATCGAGGTAACTTACATGAGTGCTATAAATGACAGTAACATACTCTGTTTGGGCATACAAAAGCCAAGATGGAGGGTAGCTCAATCCCCAAATCTCTTGGTTTCTATCTCCACTCGCATGGAGAGTGACAGTAACAGCCAAAACAGGTGCGATGTCAGCAAATTGTAAGCGCAAGCAATGAAAGGAGACAGTCATATATCGTAATGATGATGGATGTACATCTTTGACGCCTTACAGCTATATCGACTAACTCATTGGTGTGTTTTGTGGTTTGATTCTTGTACCTAGAGTGGGATGTGTGTCAGGTTATTTTATGCTAGGTTTTGTTTTGTAGGATATACGCCCATGAAATATTCATGTTAGAGGTTACATAGTTGAAATGTTTGTGTGGGTTATGCTTGTAGTGGTTAATTAAAATTGCAATGCATCTTGAACGTTGATTGAATTTCATCAAATATATGTGTAATAGGGAAAATAGACCAAACCTGGCTCTTGTTTATTTTCTTTAGATTGCGATACATGAATAGTATGTTCAAAGCAATGAGCAGAGGCTTGCAGATAAGTGATATAGTTGATGTGTCTCTTATACTATTGCTAATCAGGAGTGGATAGAGCTACTTTTGATCAAAGTTTCAAAAACTGCACTGCAAAAACAGCAGAGCAACACTTAATAAACACTTTAACACTTCATAAACACTTGTTTGTACAGTGAAGATGTACAAGATAGTGTTTAAAATATGTATTTAAACACTATCTTGTGTTAAAAATATAAACATCTTTATATTTTAAACATGTTTTGTTTATAAATTAACATCCCTGTACCTTCACTGTACAAACAAGTGTTTATGAAGTGTTAAAGTGTTTATTAAGTGTTGCTCTGCTGTTTTTGCAGTGTGATGTTTAAAGTAGGGTATCAGGGCAGAATTTGGATAGATCAGTCTTCATTCCTCATTCAGTCACAGTAAAATGCTATCCTCATATTTGATACTTGTGAACCCATTCTAGATTGGGGTATAGGGGAAATGTGTCTGAATAAGCATGTAAACAAACAATAAAAAGCAAAATTTATTATAATAAGTGAAAATTATTATACTTAGTTCTCTGGGTTAATAGAATGAACAAATTTTCCCAGAGTAGGCCAGTGCACATAAACGTTGAAAAAAACCCAAAAAAAACCCCCAGTGCATCCGGCCGGATTCGAACCGGCGACCTTCGTATTACTAGCACGACACTCTAACCAACTGAGCTAAAGAGGTAAGTTGAAATGTTGTATGGAAAGTGTCCATAGTTTTATGCTGTATATTGAAAATTACTTTCTTTTTCTCAAAAATTACTGAAACAATTTGTAATTGACATATTTTCTATACGGGAGTCAATTGCAAAATGTATGGACAAAATTACCACAATTGATATTTGAATAGAGTACAATGAATGTTCAAGCTTCCAAATTCAAATTGTTACTGATCTTAAACATATGTTAAAAAGTGGTATTTCACATTTTCATTTTGAGTATTTTTATGTTTTCCTCAATATGCTCTGTAATCAGTCCCAGCTCTCAATTATTTGCTACTGTTCTAGATAACAGGAATGTATATAACATGGAAAGTCACCTTTTGCTAAACAAAAATGACCATTTCAATAATGTCTTTATCAAATGAGACCCATCTCTCAACAGTCTGCTATCTACTGTAGATAGCAGTAATGGATGAAACATAAAACATGTTGTTTTTCTAAACAAAATTGACCATTTCAGTGATATTTTTTCAAATGAGACCCATCCCTTAACAGTCTGCTATCTTTTTCTAATCACAATTTCAGTGATTTCTTATTCAAATGAGACCAATATCTCTTAATAGTCTGCTATCTACTGTAGATAGCAGGAATATATAAGACATAAAAAGTATTAATTTCTAAACAAAATTTACCATTTCAGTGATTTCTTTATCAAATGAGACCCATCTCTCAACAGTGTGCTATCTACAGTAGATAGCAAGAATATATAAGACATAAAAAGTGTTCTTTTTCTAAACAAAATTTATCATTTAAATGATTTCTTCTTCAAATGAGACCCATCTCTCAACAGTCTGCTATCTACAGTAGATAGCAAGAATATATAAAACATACAAAGTTTTTTTTTTTTAAACAAAATTTACCATTCCAGGGATTTCTTCATCAAATGAGACCCATCTCTCAACAGTGTGCTATCTACAGTAGATAGCAAGAATATATAAAACATACAAAGTTTTTTTTTTTTCTAAACAAAATTTACCATTCCAGGGATTTCTTCATCAAATGAGACCCATCTCTCAACAGTGTGCTATCTACAGTAGATAGCAAGAATATATAAAACATACAAAGTTTTTTTTTTCTAAACAAAATTTACCATTCCAGGGATTTCTTCATCAAATGAGACCCATCTCTCAACAGTGTGCTATCTACAGTAGATAGCAGGAATATAAAAAACATTTTTTGCTAAACAAATTGTACCATTTCAATGATTTTCTTTATCAAATGAGACACATTTTTCAACAGTCTGCTATCTTCTCTAGACAGCAGAAAATTATTAAACTTAAAAAATGCTGTTTTGGGTGTTTTTTTGTGTTTTTTTTGCCATAATCTCACAATGGTAATTACTTTATTCAGGGTGAAGAATGTTACCATATTTAGCAGTGATCAATTGATGGCTCAAATACCAAATCAACTGTTGTGATATTCATTGAAGAGATAGTTTATCAGTAGCATATGTCAACCAAGGAAAGTTTTGAGATAACATGTATAACATACCATTGAATACTTACATTGTAAATATGATTTAATGTTATGTAACTGCTGTCTACTGACGATAATAAGTTATCTGTCTGTGTAAAACAAATAAAAACACCTTCTTATGACGTAAATGTATTTTGTTGCTGTAGTGTAAATAAAATCATTTTCACCTCGGCTTTGGAATAGTCTCTCCTGACAGAGGCGTTGTGAAGATCATTGTTCCTAGTATACTTTATTTGATTTATGGTGCCCATGGCAAGCCATAGAAACTTTGTGCATCAAGTGCACATCACTTTTGGTTAATGATCAGCAATGTTGAGAGAATGTCTGAATGATGATATTTGGAAATCTTCACTCTTTGTCGGTTCCATCATAAGTAACACATTCTCTCATCAAACTTGTCATTATGTTTCGGTTTGAAATTATTTATTTCAAGAACTCCGTAGCTTGGCATGGTGCACATGTATTTAATTAGAATTCATATGCGATGATGTTCACTTGAAAGTTCAATTACATTTTATACCATCATGAATTTGTTACATTTAGTGTCATTTAAATTATGATAAAATATAAAATCTACTTCATGTTTCTCCTTGTTTAGTTTGTAAAATAGTTCTCCCTTCTATTCCTCTGTCATTTGATCAGAACTCCAAATCCAGTACCACTGTGCTGCCTTTCCCCTTTGAGCTATTCCCAAATTTTAAGTTCAGGTTTAGCTTTTTTTGGTTCTTCTATTGAGCTCCCATTCAGCAATTTGTATGAACACAACACCAGTAATTCATCAAATTTACCAATATTTTAAATTTTTTGATCTATAGTCGCAGGCAGAAATAAACTTGGAATGTTTAGTATGACGTCACCTATAAGGGGCATGGCAAGACAGGCATTTCTGCTTCAAGTGACAGACATCTGACATCAGATGCAACATTCAACGTCATAATGCTGATAAGCTATGCAAATGGCAAACATTAAAATACTTGGTGTGAATTTTTGCATATAAGAGTTATTTGATCAAATTGACCTATATATAATTAGAGAATAAAGATAGGATTTTGTCTTTTGCCTATCAATATCGTGTCATAATGGATGGGCTGGCCAATATTTTGAGTAGTGGATGCCGCGCAGCGTATCCACTACGATAAAAATATTGGCCAGCCCATCCATTATGACACGATATTGATAGGCAAAAGACAAAATCCTATCTTTTATTCTCATTCTTATTCAGTTTTAATGTAATTTTTGCGAGAAAAACTGCCCTTTTTCCGAATAAAATAAAGTTACTTTTGTTTGGACATCCCCGTTGTTTTAAATGAACGAAACCATCACGAACATCTAAGCCGCTTGAATCGCGTTCTTAGTTCTCGCACGTGTATTACGCTTAACGCATTATCGCGTGATCATTGAGGAGCAACAAGCGTGCAGCCCGTTATGTGGCGCTAGCGCCCTGACTAATATCACTATCAACTATTGTGAGATATTATACACCAGAAAACCAATCAAATTACGTGAATTCTTTACAAGACGCACTCATTGAATAATAATAAATAATTCATGTGGCAAATTATCACTGGACTGCAAACCACTGAATGGCAGGCACATAAATGCTGTCTACTGAAGATGACTAAGTGTGTATCCATACAGAGGGTACAAACTTATTTGTCCAATTTTATTAAATGTTTGGAAACAAATTAGCTTCCAGGTTTGCTATATAGTGTCTCAAAGTTGAAGGAGCTCAAGAAGATAACTAATTCTGTATCCATACATGGAGAACAAAATAGGCAATGTACATATGTAACCATTTTAACACTAGGAATTCACAAACTAGGGTGTTCAGTATTACCTGGTTTTGGAGTTATCTCCAACTATGGAGATCCACAGTTGCGATATGGCTGCACTGTAGTTAATGTGTTTATTATGTACACCTCCACAGTTTAAATGAGGATGCAGACTCACCCCACACACCCGTACACTTATGTAAATACACATGCACACTCAATCTGTACTTTACTCTTATGACCTAAATAAGTCAATATATTGTGTCCTCTTCCTATACTCTCATCTCTACATAAAGCCAATAAAGTTGAATCCTATGAAAACATTGGCAGCTAACCACTGGCTATTTAGACACCATATCTAACAGTAATATCATGTTAATTAACAATAGTACCATAGACAAGCATTGTTTTACCAGCGGGCAGAGGTAGAGAGAGATATAGGCAGGGAGAAAGAGGATGAATAATATCTGATGTTTTACTTTGGTTGCTTGATATCTAGTAGCTGCTGCCTTTTTGTTGGTAAAAATGGCAGTGATAATTCTTGTGTTAGACAACTGGGCACAGTGTCCGCATTGCACAAAATACACAGCAATCAGTTTGGCAAAGGGGAAGACTGCTTTGATCTGCTCTGACAGCCATCACTGAGAACCTGATGTTTCCTCATCAAATGAAGTATTAAGTCTCACAGTCCATTAGGTGATGTTGGTCTTAAACTGTGAACAGATGCTGTAAACTCAAACTTGAGAGAAAAAAAATGATTTACTTGGTTCATCGGACATGGTGAAAATAGCACATTCTTTGTGTAGGGGGTATGTGTAATGTGTTTGTAAAGACCATCAAGTAAGGACACACATTCAAAAATAGCAGAGTAACTGAGGGACACCCAGGAACGAGGTAGATGATCATGCTTGTTTCTCCTTGTCATCTATTCTTTCGCTCTCTCTCTCTTTCTCTTTCTTTCTTTCTTTCGTTCCCTACTACACTAATTGTTTACTAATGCTATAAGAGCAAAGCAGATCTAATTTCCTTCATGAAACAAAAAACAAGGAAAGAAAGCAAAACCAACCACACAAAAAAACCCAGGGGAATGCCAATCTGCTTCGATTTCATAGAATGAGAGAGAAAGAGAGAAAAAGAGAGAGGCATAATCTTTTTAATAAGGTCAGGGTTAGCTACAAACTTTTTTTTCACTAGCAAACTTGGTTGGTAAATTTAAATTGTGCAGACCGACAGGTATTTTACCAGAGTAGAACCTATCAGCACTTACCCAAAAATGTGACAAACAACTGAGTGCTTCTGGTAACAGACTTACCGGTGTAATTTAGTGATTGCCGGAATATACGCATCTTTGAGTGACGTTAAAGGAAGCTTAGTAAAGTAGATTGTAGACACAGCTTGAGGGGGGTTTAAGGAGTGGATTTGGGAAACAAAATAATTTATTAGGTTTTAAGCACTTGATAGAATTGTGTTGTTGAAATAAAAACAAGACACAGATCTCAGTGTGGTAATTTACCAGTCATGTGGATAGATTTGATTTGGAGTTGTACACTTGACATCCAAATTATCCACCATTCATGTTGGAGCAGGTGTTTATTGAGAATGTCTGACTAGATGTGTCATCTTTACATCATCTCTATCTTATCCCTTGCAAAATAGACATTTTGGTGCCAGTAGAAACTTTGTTGTTCTTTTACCTTGTGAAATTAAGGGTAGAACTATAGATATAAGATAAATTACGGTTTGATCTTGTTGAAACACATTGTAAATCATAATTATAGTCTTATTCTAAATGTAAGGGTTATTGATGTGACATCGAATTATCACCATCTTTAATCTTGTAGGTACAGGGCTTTTTTGGCATCTACAGCATTTGATCCTTCACGCACAAACGCAAAACACTGGCTGACACGGGATAACAGTTGTGTGGTGCTCTGCGTGTAGTGTGCAACTCATGTACACACAATCCACACATCAATTTATGATGGCAAAAGGAGGAATAACCTCTAACCACATTAAATAAGATGAGAAGCAATAATCAAGATGAAACTACATGTGTAGGGAATGTGGGTCAAGGTCATCCAGTCTAAATGAAAACAAGATGTGATACAATCAGACCATCCTCCTTCACAGACCATCTTTCTCTACTGTTGTCATAAAAGCAGCTATTTTACATACTACCCATCTGAAATAAGTCCTAATGAATATAGAATTTTGATATCATTCAATGAATTGTTCAAGGTCATTCAGTCAAGATGGAAACAACCTGCAATAAAATTAGACCATTCTTCACAAACCAGCCATCTCTACTTTCCTCATAAAGCAGCTATTCTACCAACTATGATCCTCAGTTACCTTAGACATACTAACGAATATAGATTTTTGATATCATTCAATGTCATTCAGTCAAGATGGAAACAACCTATTATAGACCACCCTTCTTTACAGTCCATCCTTCTCTGCTTTCATCATAAAGCAGCTATTTTACCTACTACCCATCTTAAATTTGTCTAACGAATATAGATTTTTGATATCATTCAATATGACTCATGCATCTTGAGCACAAAGTATATCTATGTCAAATACCACATGTATTGTGATGAGATCCTGACATCTTTCGGGCAAGCTTGTCATAAGCAGTTATTTCTTGATGCTTGTTTCATTGTACATATATTGGAGTTCAATGTTCATGCACATAGCAGAGTTCAGTGTACAGGTAGTTGGGGTTTGCTGCGTGTAGTATACTTTTTGTAGTATGAGCACCTGTTGCACAGTGCCGCTACATTCAAGAAACAACATTAATGTGTTTGTTCATGTGCCACATACAGGAGAATCAGTTGGTCTCTGATGTTGTCTTAGGTGGCAGTGATGCCTTTTTCTTCACTAATGTTGTTGCGTTTACCCAGCAATTGGTTGCCCAGCAATATGGTTGCCAGTTCATTTTCCAAGACGATTGCTAAAAATGTGAGTAAGATTATATTGCCCCTCATCTCAGTTCATGATGGTAAATAGGAGAATGTTAATTCTTGTCTTCTGTTTTATTTTTAAATTATATATTAGACTTTAGCCTATATATATAAAGCCCTCATCATGCAATTTGTGGTTGTTCCATCAAGTGGGACAACCATCTAACTAAGCATGCAAACAAATAATGTGCACCGCAATACTACCTCAAGACTTTGATAATCAACTCATGACGTGAATTGGTCTCGCTTTTTTCTCCCCTGCGAATAAAGTATAGATTCAACGATGCTAATCAGGTAAATAAGTCAGGGGTTGTAAAGTCATCTCATCCAGATCATTACGACAATTCAATATTTTCACTTGGGTGGAGCTGGGCAAATCAACGCACACCATTGCCCGGTTGTCGACGTCATCGTCCCAAGCGACAAACCCTTGACAGTTGAGCCCTGCAGCCTGGCTGGCTAATAATGGTAGGTGTGAAACCTGTGCACAATCTCATTAACTGGCTGCACCAGTTCCTCTCCTATGCATGTGACTACAGGCCATTACTATTTGGGGTGGGATTTTTATAGATAGTGACAGGCCAGAGGTGGAAATCGATTATCACATTGTGTAAGAGGTTTGTGGGTCAGTTCATTTGCAAGGTTGAGTCTTCTATCAAAGGCTGAGCTCTCAATTTTAAAACAACATATTTCCTCTATTTGCCAACTGGTGCTGCTGTAAATAGTGGATATGAAAATTGTTTCACATTTATTAAGGCTAGGCACTATCAGGTAAGACAAATATATTAGCAGGACCAATAAATTTTGTATTTTCTGAAAAAAAATTCATCCAGTTTAATCATTATGTTTGAGAATAGCCTTCCTGAATATGCAATTAAGATTCCCATATTCCTGTCCAAAGTGGTTAATAGATGCACAGCAAGGTTATGTACAAAGGTATAGGATGCAAGATTCTAAAAACATAATACTCTATGAAGTTACAGTGAAAGAAATGAATGAGGGGAAGTCAATAAGTCGTTACATGCAGAACTTGGAAGAATGCGGCAAGAGACTGACGAGCAGTGATATTGAGATCTTGAGGTGTGGCATGAGACAGACGAGCAGTGTGATTAAGATCGGGAGGTGTGGCTTGTGACTGATGAGCAGTGAGATTAAGATCTGGAGGTGTGGCATGAGACAGACAAGCAGTGAGATTAAGATCGGGAGGTGTGGCTTGTGACTGATGAGCAGTGAGATTAAGATCTGGAGGTGTGGCAGGAGACAGACGAGCAGTGTGATTAAGATCGGGAGGTGTGGCTTGTGACTGATGAGCAGTGAGATTAAGATCTGGAGGTGAGGCATGAGATTGACTAGCAGTGAGATTAAGATCTGGAGGTGTGGCATGAGACAGACGAGCAGTGTGATTAAGATCGGGAGGTGTGGCTTGTGACTGATGAGCAGTGAGATTAAGATCTGGAGGTGTGGCATGAGACAGACGAGCAGTGAGATTAAGATCGGGAGGTGTGGCAAGAGATTGACGAACAGTGAGATTAAGATATGGAGGTATGGCAGGAGATTGACGAACAGTGAGACTAAGATCTGGAGGTGTGGCAAGAGATTGACAAGCAATGAGATTAAGATATGGAGGTATGGCAGGAGATTGACGAACAGTGAGATTAAGATATGGAGGTATGGCAGGAGATTGACGAACAGTGAGACTAAGATCTGGAGGTGTGGCAGGAGATTGACGAACAGTGAGATTAAGATATGGAGGTATGGCAGGAGATTGACGAACAGTGAGACTAAGATCTGGAGGTGTGGCAAGAGATTGACAAGCAATGAGATTAAGATATGGAGGTATGGCAGGAGATTGACTGAACAGTGAGACTAAGATCTGGAGGTGTGGCAGGAGATTGACGAACAGTGAGATTGACGAACAGTGAGACTAAGATCTGGAGGTGTGGCAAGAGATTGACAAGCAATGAGATTAAGATATGGAGGTATGGCAGGAGATTGACCTACAGAATGAGGTGAGGTAAGAGAGAGAGAGAGTGAGCCAGAGAAGTAGAGACAGACAAGAGAAGACAAAGATCAAAGGTGGAAGAGACTACACCAAGAAGTTACATTAAGTTAGGGAAAGAAAGTGTGAGAGATGAAGTGAGACAGTGGTGTCATATTTGGTGTCATCATGATTGATATATAGCGTTGCAATATTAATGTTATCACTTGGTATCAAATGAGGTGTTTAAAGGCAATTATAAGCGTATCTTATCGCCATAGTTAATTGTCAAGTCATTCACAATTAATGCAATGGAGTTGGTTACACGCCATGAGGGCATGCAATTTTAATGTTGTCTGTAGAGTATATAAAAGATACATGAATGTGAACTGAAGTGAAATGATGTGGGAACAGATACTTTTACTCTAACACATTATACTGCGATCTTGGATCGGTGTGTTGGTGGGAGCGATTTTGCAGTCCAAATTTCTTGGATAAAGGGATATTGCATTAGGGATTCAATCATATTACACAGTGGTTTATCAGATATAAAGGATGCACCCATGCATCAGCATATAGCTGTGTAATTGATATGAAAGTATGCTGATGTGTAGGGTGCAGAGTTTTCATTTCTGATGAACCACTGTGTAACATGATTGATCAGTGAAACAAGCTAAAGATCATCTAATGCACACAATTATTTCATGACATATGTCAGTTTGTCATTGAGCATTACAAGAAGATGGCCTGGCTAAGTTGATTTCTCTCTCTGTTGATATCATCAATTAAAATGGTTATGGTTAGCTGCTTCCACCAAAATAATGAATTCAACATGTGTGTATACGCACACAAGTTCCTGGTATGACCAATTGCACGTAAGGTGTATGCGTGCTTCCATTAACTTGCGTTCGAGCATAAGCTACTGTAAAAGTGTGGATTTATCACTGTTTAACGACGGTTGGTTCCTGTGCAAAGGTATAGGAGGAGTTGTTGAATCAATTTTAAGCAGATTAATCCATAGTTAATTGTAAATGACAGTGGCCCGGTTCAAGTCTTTGGTAATTTGCCTCATTAAATAACAATACTTTTCATAATTTATTTATAGTTTTTCATACGGGCTATGAAGCAAATCCAGGTCCACAATAGAGAGCTGTTGTGTTTGATATAATGTTGCAATATCAGTCAAATTTGGAATTTTAACAAGAGGAGTTATAAGTTAAAGTCTTAATATATGATTTTGGTCAAATGTTAATTTGGTTATTCTTTGCCAAATATTATAAAATATTATTAGGAACAACTGTCAGGAAAGTTTTCTGGTCCTTTAAGCCAAACTAATGAGGAAAAATGAAACAAAACTCACTTACTATCTTAGCCGCTTGACTGTTGTGTTCTATGGGTGATTTTAAACTTGCTGTTGTCCTAAAAACACAATGCATTTAGCTGAATCCAATTTGGTGTAAGTTTGGACATGTGTAAACATTAAATGTGCCAAAAAACCAATTTTAAAAGATCGTACATCATGGCTTTAAGCCTAGGAGTACAATATTAGTTTGTTCTTCACAATTGAGATGTTTCACGCATCCAAACACTTCAAATAGCACAGACTAGCATGTCTGGGACATAATTAACAATAAGAATGACAAAACCTGTTACTGTTGCTATGCAATATGAAATAGTGCAATGGAACCATAGATTAATGTTGATGCCGTTTGCTCAATCACGTATGTGACATGATCTGATCCAATCAGACCAAAGTTGGGAATAATAACATATATAGGCAAAAATAAGGTGTAAAATACAATAAAAACAGAAAATGAGCATATAAAAATGTCATAGCTTTGCAATAATCTATGGCTGCCAGGGATTTCAACATCAGTAAGCGGAGGTACTAAGCAAGTTAGAAATGGTAATAACTTTTTTTCAAAATATCTCACTTTGATCTGAGTGGATGGATCAGACCATGTCACATTTTCCAATTTTGATTCCATCCCCACTTCTAACACTTTTGCTTCCCAGCAGCAAAGTAAAGTTTCTATCTCTATGACTGTATTTGAAGAGCTTGTTTCGAAACCATGTTTCTCATTTACTTGAGTGATATAATCACAATTACTTTGACAAGTTTGACATTAGCAACAATGAGTTGTACCATCAACAAGCCATTATTTACCACAACAATGCTGCCTAACAATATGCAGACTATTGTTCTCATTTGGGAACCAAAGGCCTCACACAGTATTGTTACTGTGCATCCATCCACTGTTTGCTTTGTAATGGTGCATCCAACTGACATTACTATACCTACAGTAAGCCAAAGAATTAAGGTACCAGTTATGTTCACCCCTGTATATCATAAATAAAGACAAATATGTCAAAATTAAATCAAGCATTCAATACCTATACTCTTTAGCTCTGATGTAAGACCTTATTTGTTGAAATTGTTTGAGAATTAAAGAAACGGTGATCTAAAAACCCAATGAAGAAACGAAATCAAAAGTTGTACTTTTGTGTTCTAATCAATGAAAGCACGACGCTAGTTTTAACGTGCTAATCAATGGAAGCGCAGTGGTAGTTCTCTTCTTCACGAACGCTTTGTATACAAATCAATAGGGCATTTAATGCAGCAAACTGCAACTTTTAAATTGGTATCTTCTTTGGGTTTTGAGATCGCCGTGTCTTTATTTCTTGAACAATTTCAACGAATGAGGTCTTAAATTGAAGCTAAAAGATGCAGCTATTGGCTGCTGGTTCTAATTATGACATATCTGTCTTTGTTTAGGATATACAGGAGGTGAATATAACTGGTACCTTAATTTTTTGGCTTACTGTATAGTATCATAACCCATTGCAATATCACACAGGTAAATCAGACACATGTGTTTGTAGACTTAACATGGTTTGGAACCAAGCTCTTCATTTGTGGAATGAGCAATAGTTACATGGGATCAACTAGTTTAGGAATTTCCATTATCTTGGTCTGAATTGAAACATTTGTACTTGATTTGTGTTGTGGAGTAGCCTTTCCTTTGTCTGTCCTAGTATTAGGACCAAGTATGTTTCTAGATGGATATCCCAAAATCCATGAAGCTTGTGAGAAAGGGGGAATGTAAAGCTAGGGGAATAAATGAGGGACCCTTTGCTAGTGAATCATGTTTGACTCTTACATTTAAATCAACAAACTGAAAAAAATAACTGTTTCTAGTTGAGGTGCTGTAGTTCTAAATGCTTTTGTTTTATTTTTTGCGAGCTTACATTTAAATAATGAAAACCTGCTCAGAAAATTGAGTGGTAAGATCCAGGTAATGAATATTTAACATGTGATGAAAAATTAAATATACTTTGAGGCTTCAATCTTGGTTGTAGTCACCACATTATAGAGAAAGGTGAAGGATTTTCCATTATAGATATAGAGTAATTGCTAATCAGCCAAATGGAACTAATAAAGTAAGTAACACACAGATTTAAAAGCAATGAAATGACATGAAAAGTTAATACAGTCCCTGTTGCTTATACTTTTGACAAAGGTGAAGGATTTGGGTACTTAAAAAATTTCTGATCTGCCAACTTGATAAAGTAAATAGCATCCAGAATTAAAGCCATAAAACAATGAAATGGCATAAGAATTAAAATGCAATCCTGGGACAATTGTTTGCTTATACGTAAATATCATGGGAAATATGATATAAGTTTTAGAACTATGTGCAAATTCAGATTTTGAACGACTATCCCCACCGGTTTTCTTCCTTAAAAGATTCTAATCAATGTGCAAACAAACTCACTCATTGCCTCAATGCCAAATAGCATGTACATGGATGTGGCATGGGCACGCAAATACCACCAACAAATGCACACACCAAATGTATTATTGTATGTCAGAGGACACCAAACTTGAAAAACGTGTCCTCAAATATGTAATGTGTCCTCAGAATAACTCTGTGTGTTCAAGATACGATCTTTGATGGAATAGAACAGGGGTTTGTGTACAATACTTTAATAGACACATATTACACCCTATATGATACAATAAAGGTTACTTCGAAGATAATGTGTAAGGTCCTTTGACAGGGTATAAGTCCTGGGGATAGGTCCTTGGAAAACCAGCTGTCCTTGGATATGTACAAAAGCAACATACCCATATTCCTAGATTTGTAAAGATTTTCAGAGGAGGACCGGACCGCCTACATCTTTTTCCTAACTAATTGAGGATCTTGCACACTCAAGAGCTATAGGCTTCAAACCGTGGAGCCCACTTGACTTTTTACTATCCACCTTTACCAGACCTTTTCGTTACATTGTTTGCCATATGCTGGCAGGTAGAGGGAACAGTGGATATCATCAGTTGTTGGGTGTCCTCAGTTGCTCTTGCTATTTTCAGATGTGCGTCCTTGTTTGCATGTCTTTACAAATGCATTATACAACATACAATACTTGCACACAGTATTCACAAACATATACACTCTCTCATGTGATATTCAATTATAAAATGACACTCAAATTTTCTAGGAAAATGGCCCTGTGTTGTGAACTAATCAAATTACCTATTATATAATTAGCTAATGGGGAAAGAAATTGAATTACAATTTCAATTTTATATTTACTTTGCTGCAAAATGAAGAAAGACAGGTATCATTTTGTACCAGATAGGATAAAAAAATAATTGCATACTCATAGCTTCCAAACCAGAAGCTTATCATTTTCTACAGGGAAGTGCACTGTCGACTTCTTGCTTTCTGAAATTATGGAACTTCATCATTTGAATGTTTTCAATTTTTGTAGTTATTAACCAAATTAGAAATTACATTAATCTTCTTAAGGGTGTACAAGAAATGTAATGGTAGTTTTATCTCCTTGCTCCTTACTCAACCTAATTTTGTTGGTCATGTTCATAGGGCTTCATACAATGTAGATGTTTGTTCTCATCCATGCCATACATTAATCACTTAACAAAATTGTCTGAATATGATATCAATCCCATATCATTATTTATTGTTATTAGTATCAGGAAGTCCACACTATAAATCTTGACTTATAATAAAGATAGTGTTACTTGGTTATAGGGTTACATGCAAGGGTGATTTTAAGCGGGCGACGGGCGCCGTTTGGCCCCCAGAAACCAGGCAAGTGCGCTCGTGACAAGGCAAAATAATATAGACGGGCGACACCCATTTTCTCCCGAGTGGCGCTCGTACGTCTCCAACACTACCTGACTCTAAAATTTAAGTACAAATTACCTGTAAGCTTAACAAGTTTTGTTGACGAAAACATCGTTTTAAAATCATGAACTGCGTACGCACGTAGAATTCAGTGCCCAGGTCAGTCTGCATAAATTATTGTAATTTAGTTATCGGCAGCACGAGTTGGACTCGGGGAAAAGATTTCATTCATGGAGTTACCCCCGAAGATTTTCGGTAAACTATCGACTATTTCCGGTGGGGATGACGTCATGAACATGAACCATGACCCCATTAAATATTAAAATGGCCGTCACATACAGAAAAAACTATGGAAATTGATTGAGTTTTCGCCAAGTTTTTGCACCTTTTTCTGACCACGTTTGAACAAAACTGACATGGAAATGAGAAAATTTATCATAGCGACTAGTGATGGAATATCACGGCGGAAATGCACTTTAACGTTTTATTTGAGCAATAAAGTTTGTACAACACCGCACAGTCTGTGCACTGTGTATTGGGGAGGTGCACTGCAGAGAGCATGTGTTATGTGGCGTGCTGCGCACGTGTAATTTTTAATTAATTAATTTTTTATTTTTTAATAACATTATACTGCAGTGCTTTTATTTTAGATCCCCAAACTTGAAATAATAATTTTTTTTTAAAGTGGCCCTGGTTCATCCAAAGTGGCCCCTGGTTCACTCCAAATCTTGGTGAACCAGGGGCCACTTTTTTGCCAAAGTGGCCCCTGGTTCATGCGCTCTTATTTTCACCCTTGGTTACATGCTATATTTCTTCTACATTATGCTCTTTGATGTTGGGCATCCGCATTATAAACATTATGTCTTGGTAAGCTGACATTGCCTTGCAATAGTCATGTCTTTTATCATGGAGAACTTAGGTAGAAACATATGTCTTGGCTGAAGACACCAGCTAATATGCTCAATTGAGACATGTCTTCTCTTCTAGCAAGTCATATATATCTGATCAGAAGACACAAAATCAAGACGTGTCTCAAAACAAAGTTGACTTCAATTGGCATGTCTTATACATTTAAGTTGGGTCTTGCATGCATGGAACTCCCCAAATAAAATGTCAAAGAAGCCAAATCATCAGAAAACTTTTGAAAAATACAAATTGTATCTGATCTCATCTTACAATTAATTCTTGGAGCCAGTTATATGTGTCTTGTGTGATAAACTCTTGTTTTTCTTTTTTCTGTCTTATAAAAAGGGTGTGGTCAGTGATGGCCTTATTGGCCTTTCAGTCATTCCCTCCATAATTGTTACAATCAATCTTTGTTTTTAGTAATGTATTTAATAATTTGTTTCTTTTTTGATTATGGAAATCAAAGTTGAATTTAATTGAGACACAACTGTGTGTCTTAGATGTCATGGTAACTTGTGTCTTACTAGGGAAGTGTCTCAATAATGTTTCACAAGACGTGTCTTAGTTTGTGATTCAGTTAAGACACATGCTACTATTTCTTTGTTGTTTTATATTGTTGAAGACATCTATTTACAAGACTCTTTAACAAAGACACAATTTTACAGCCAGCATAGTTTTATGTAGGATTTCAGCTATGCCAGAAAAGAAGAAAAAGTGTGCTGCCCATTAAAATCTGGTTCATAGTTTATTCAGACTTCCGCAGCCCTCAAACCAAATCTTTGCAGTAAATTATATATAGGCCTACTGTCGGGAATCTGCTGTTGAAAATTGGAACTAACATTATATACCCTAAGCCATTTTGGTCTGCAACTTAGAAAGTGTTCGTGTAATGTAGACCACAGGGTGTCAGGAAAATGCTAGCTCAACCAGAAAATATTTGTTTTTATTTTTATAACGCGATCAATATGGTCTTAGTCAATTTATGCTAGTTTATTTTTGAAAATGAAGTTTAGGTCAGTTTCTGTATTTTATTTATCAAATGAGTATGAAGCAATTTACACATTGCATAAGAACGAGTAGGATATATGTTTTCAAGAATATTAGGAATTATACGCATACACCTAACGCTTTATGCAATGAAAAGGTGAAGAAACCCGGTATTCAGTAGGTAACATGAGCTATTTAACAATATCTATATTGAGTTTAGAGGTTTAAATTTTGCTATTATGGTAATGAATTAATAAAATGGTAGTTTTAGATCTCTTTCAGATGGTATGTCCAAATGAATAAATGCTATTACCTTAAATCAAAAATTTTTGATGCTTTTAGCAAGATTTTGACCACTTCATTTTGATATACAAGTAGTTAATCAGCAATTTTACATAATAAATAATTGTTGAATGAATCCGTATATAGGTAATAATAGTGTCCTGGGGTACCGCTTAAAGTTTTTGACAATTAATTTCCATTGGTAGGGACACTTCATTACACATGTCATGTATTATGCTGTATTCGTAAGTAACATTTCAGTGTTTGTAGATAAGAATTAGACTTTTGGTGGATATCGCAATCAAAACTTCATTTTATAAAGCACTTTGAATGTATTATTTTCTTTATGTGCGTTTATTGATACTTTAGACCCATCATGTATTAATAATGTCGGTTTACAGCGGTTGAAAGATGATTGAAGTAAGAAACAAAGGCACTAAAGTGACTTTAATTTGCTTAATTGCACACAAATCACTTAAAACCGTTATTGCAGACTTGTGAAGTCCATCTTGGAGTCAGTTACGTCTTGTGGCCTTTCGTTTGAGGGCAACTACAATTAGCTTTATACCAGGGTCCATCACTGTGTTGTCCAGATCATGAGACAATGAGAACAGTCGTTTTTTCCATGGTATTCGGAGGTAACCTTAGCGAAAAACGTCAAAAGTTACCTTCGAATAAATCAATTTGGACACAAATTAATCAGAAACCTGAAGGTCGGTAAACATTTAAAGTGAAGCACACATGACAGTTGACAAATCCAAGTATCTATCCCCTTCTAATCTTCTTTGAATCTGATTTTTCTTTCAAATGAGCAGACCATCGTCTATTTCAGTACATATTTTTCAACAATTAAGCCGTATTCACTTTTGTATGGTGGGCATGTATGTGAATTCGCAACTTTCATTGACATATGATTTGATAGCAAACATACAGGCCTTCGTTATGTACCAATATGGGCATTGGCATGAATGGCGGTGTTTCACAATACTGTCATGATGTCAAATTGTATTCAGTAGGTAACATTCGGTTACCGAAATTTACCTCTGAATACTTGCTTTTATTGTTGACATCTCAGAAATATTTAAACGCAGGCTATTGAAACTTGGTAGAAATAAAGAGTGTATTACCCTGCACCTATTGCTTTTAACTATTGTTTACTATTCTCTCACTTTGTGGAAATGACACAGCTTTTAACATGTATTCGGAGGTAATGCATATTTTTTACCAAACCTACCTTTGTGCCATTTAGAATTTCTGGCAGCTATACACAATAATAAAGATGTCCGAATGCAATGCATTTCAGTATTGGACATATCAAAGCTTGTATCAATTTCGCATTTATTAGTGAATTCCATTTTTAAAGATATATCTAGTGCTATGAAAAATTGTATTCAGTAGGTAATGTAAAAAAATACCACTCAAAAAATTATCACAAAAAATTCATAATTATGTACAAATATGTGAAAAATTGAACAGGCAATCGTTGAATACACACCTTTCAGGAAATCAATTTAGATTCAATCCAATGACTTCTTTTCATGACTGACTTAGATGTTTTTAAAAATACTCTAAGTTTTTCACAGAAGGGGTCTTATTATATATGGCGCCGAAGCGTATGATCAAGGCGAATAAACACAATACAAAAAACGAATGCCAATTGATTAATACTTTTAAGTTATGGCCCTGAACATGCCGTGTACACTTTTCGTTGGATTCGACCATATACATGTACGTATACATCGGCTACCACTTCCGGTGTTTCAGTGACATTTTCCAACCACACAAAATCTAATTTCTTAGTTCTGACCAAAGAAAGGACAAATGGGTGCCAGGCGTAGCAGCGTTCACATTTCAACATACGCCTGGGGAGATTACACCTAGCTCACAGTGGTGGCGCAAGGAATTTTTTTCCAGGGGCCATTGAGGGGGCAAAGTTTTAGGGGGGCAAAATCAACAAATTTTGTGCAAAATTGCCCCAAAAAGTGGAAATTTTTGTGATTTTGGGTTTTTACTGGGGCAACGGGGGGGGGGGGCAAGCGTTCTGACTGGGGACTGACATTTGCCCACCCCCCATGACCCCCACCCCTGTGGCGCCACCACTGCTAGCTCACTACTCCTGGCAACTTGCTCTGACCAAGTTCCGCCAGGGGTATGTCTGACAATGTGAACACAGCTTCAAATTAGTGTATTGATTCATTTGCTGAAACATGGAAGAAATGAGACCACTGATCTTTCTCTGATAAAGTGCAATTTGGAATATATTTACCAATCCTGAAAGTTTAAAACTAACAAAAAATTATTAAAAGCTGGAACAAATTGTTGGTTTAATCCATCATTCAAACACTGGAAGTAAACCAGAAGTGACCTGTATGTCACTGATTTTTAAGCTTACATAATACAATTTTTCATCCAAAATTAACTTCTAATAAATGCCCCCACTTTTTGTCACACCTTGGAGGCATTTATTAGAAAGAATGTGGTAGCCATAAATTGAGTCATATTCAGTTTTTAAATGAAGGGTGAAATATGCATATTTTAGATCATACCCCGATTGATATATTCCTCAATATATATATATATATAAATACAAAACAACTACATCATGATCACATAATATTTAATGATGCTTCCTCACTGAGTAAATTTGTGCAACAAAATTAAACAAACTGTGAAAACAAATTGACCATCAGCTGGTTGAACCATCCATCCTGTGTACATCTAGACAAACACATTGATGGCAAGGTTTTGGTCGGTACAATGCTTGCGGGATAACATGAGCTTTTTTCTACGGCCGGCCTCCCTCAGATGTGTTATCCAAACAAGTGATGACACACACAAATGTGATTGTCCAGCAGCAATATTCAATACAAATTTCATCAACGGTTTCATACAAATTAAATCTCACCCATCGGGTGGCAAACCTCCGTCCGTTTGCCAGATGTGGCTCCGAGTCACAAAAATAACACATCCCGTCGATGCGTGTGCATCACAAGCACACCACACGTGAGCCAGCAACTTGAGCTATCAAAGTGTCCTTTAATGATGTGTTGGAATTGGAATTATTTCATTCTTGCTTCCATCACATAAAAGAAATGGCAACTTTTGATGAAATATTTTCACTACATTGGTATTTCAAACGAGCATCAACACCTCACGATGCAATTATAATATTGTCCAATTCACAAATTCTCACGTTTATAGTAGCAATCTTTTACTAATTGAAATATTTCACTTACTAAGCAAAAAATGGGCTATTCCAGGGGAAATCCATACACCCCCTATGGAAGACATGCATGAACTTAATCTTCCATCATAGGTAGTGTAAATTTTTAAATGGGTTACCTGAATGGGTGACTCCATGTTAAATATGCACCCCCTGTGTGAACGATTAAGGCCATGTCTTACACAGGGGGTGTATGGATTGAATAGCACAATGCATTATAAAATTGAGATAAGAGTTAAGCAAGTATTAGGTGTGAGTATCATGGACACCAACTAGGACTTGTTATTCAATCTACCCAGGACATTTTTTTCATCAGATTTCAATTTGTTATGTTAGCACAGATACTTTTTAAAGTATCTGTGCTAAAAGAGGTAGGACTATTTAGCCAAGTGAAGCTTTTGGTTAAGTGCAGAAGCCACCTTTGCTCATTGTTTTGCCATAAGTTTTCAGATTTTATGCAAATTTAATACTGTAATAGATAGCTACACACCTTAGTTAAAGAAGAACAAAGTTGTCTAACATTCATATGAAATATTCTACTAAAGATGAGTGACCAGATCAACATCATCATTTATCCACTTTTCCCTATTAGAATGGAGACATTTGCATCAGAATAGAGCTCATATTTTTCTCATAATCCCCCAGAGTGGTGTCAAATGAAAATAAAAGACCATGCGGGTGGTGTCAAATGAAAAAAGTAAAGAATGTAATAAAGATAATTTCCCCACCTGGGGGTGACACTATTCAGAAGACTCAGGTCAATATACCTATTTTGGGTCCTTTTCATATCTCAAAATCCCAAGAAGGTATAACCTTGAATATGTATACTACCCGAACCCGCATGGTTCAGCTATGGCACGGTAACTGCTCTAGTTTAGGGTTGTTGACTAAATGGGTGATAAAATTGTTTTCCCCTTTTCTTTCTTTTTTTAACTGACTGACTCTTGTCAGAAATTTAAAGTGAAGTTGGCTTTAATTATACTCGACTGTGTCAAACATCATGAGGAGTGAAAAATGACAGTGAGATATGATAATTGAACTGAAGAAGAAAAGTCTTAATTTAAAGGTCAGGAAGATCAAGAACGATTACCTCAAGATTGATTTGTATGAGAGTGGCAGAAAAAGACATGTTCATCAGTCAATCACATGTAGAAATGATTTCTTCACCGCACAGCTCATTGGGTTATCTAATCAACAGAGAGTATGGAGAGAGGTGACTGCAGATAAATAGAAGAAAGAGAGAAAGCTGTTAGAAATAGAGGAATGTGTGAGAAAGATGAAGATAGAAGAGATAAATAAGGCCTTCATAATTAATTCTGAGTTTCCTGTTGCCCCACCCACGTTTGAATTCATTTTTAATTTATGCACTTTTTTTTACTTAGAACCCAATCTAAATTTGCTCCACATACACCCACTGCAGCATACCTGCAGTAAATTCAATACGTAAGCTTGTGCCTGAGGACTGTGTTTAATTTTGCATTTTGACTGATAATGAAAAAGTTACCACATTTGTTTTCTGAAACTGTGTGATGGGTAACTCAGAATCAAGTGTGAAGGGCTTAGAAGGAAAGAAGAGATAAAGGGCTGTGCAATAATTTAGTACTCCCAGAGGGTAAAATTTCCAAACATTTGGCCAAGTTGCTTGCTACCCCCAACCGATCTGCCAAAATTGCTTCCCCCTCAGCCTGCCAAAAAACTTTGCCCCTCTGTACATGCCAAATTTGTGGGTTCCTAATTTGCAAATATTTTGGTCTAGATATGCAAGCATATGTAGCAAGCAGGAAATTGTGCATATTTGAACATTTCTCTACTGTTTTCTGTTCGAATTTGTTATTTTTAAATAACAAATTAAAAAAGGTGCCCGAGCCAGTAAATGTGTGCCAAAAATTGCTTGTCCCCATTCTGACCTGCCAAACCTTGTTGCCCACCCCTTTTAAAATAGTTAAAATTGTTTGCCCCCCCCCCCCCCATTTAGTTTGCTGCAAAATTCTTGCCCCCTCCCAATTTTACCCTCATTCCAGGGCTCTTAATAATTATTGCACAGCCCTTAAGATATTGAGAGAGAGATGGAGATATAGAGAAAGGTGGAAAAAGAACGATTCAAGGAGAGAGAGATAGGGAGAGAGATGGGGATAGAGTAAGAGAGACAGACAGGCCAGCTATCAGGCAGCCAGAATGTTTGATAAAAAGAAAGGGAAATAAATCATTGATGTTCCATTTAGTGAAAGGGACGTGGCTTTAATTTACAGAGATGACTGAGATGATTGGTCTTCAAAACAAATACAAATAGCAGATGTTTATCATATAAAAGTGATATTACAAAATTATGCAGATGATTATTACATAAAATAGAAGGCTTGTTATCGTATGATAGTTGAGCTGTACATTGTACTATCTACACGTCAACTTGATATCAGCGATTCATTTATTGGATAGCAATTAATCACATAGGCCTATGGTTTGCTTATAATTGGAGTAAAGTGAAACGCTGTTGACGTATCCAAGAATCGCAACAGCAGATGTGAACTGAAACATAAAATCCAGGCTAAAATTAGGTGCATTAATCAACTATTTGGTACATAAAGGAAAAAGGTTATACAATTGATCAGTTTGAATAAAAATTAGTAAAGTGGGAACTTAATAAGTAGGATCTGCATCAAGGATGTTTTATCTGGACTCCCACTTGGTGAGTGAATTTAAGGGGGGGGGGGCAAAATTGCTGTGAAAATGGTTTGACTTTTACCGGGGGGGGGGGGGGGAACTGACTCACTAAAACTTATCATTGAAAGAGAATTGGAAAGGGTGTTTATAATAACATTTTGTCCAAAATATTTCAAAGATATTTTGTCCACACATGTCCATCAAAGATTTGGTCCAACATTATCTTGACCCTGATATTTTTCTTCCATGTATATTGGCCAAAATCATACAGGACAAAATAAGGTTTTTACCAAAATAAAGGAGGACAAAATATGATTGGCCAAAAATAGTTGAGGAAAGTGCTTCGGATCAAAGTCCATTGAACAATTTGTCTCATATCCCTGAATGAGCCAATTGTTTTGTTGGACAAAGAGTTGTTTTCCCTTTTATAGGCCATTAACAAATGAGCTTCTACTGGAGTTTGATGTATTATGTGATATATTCATGGAAATTGACTGCTACTGAATGCTGCAAGACACAGAGTTCTGTAAAGTGGTCATTTCCGGGTGTGTAACTTTTTCATGCTTTGCTGATTTTGAACTAATTTCACAATTTTGAGTTTTCGGACAAAGACGAGCATAAAAGACATATTTGTGCACTTTTATTTTCACGGTTTAGCTGTGTAAGTGAGCACAAAAATCACAACAAAGGAATATTCCACAAAAATGCCCATTTTTGCATTATAGATGTTCTGTACATTACACAGAGTGAGTAGGACCAAAAACAAACAAACAGTAATGTGTTTTCTGCATACATCAACCTTTCATACAGGCCCGTACGCAGGAATTTTTTGGGGGGGTGCTGATTTTGAAAAAGTGGACATTTTTTTCAAGGGGGGCGATTTTGTGAAAAGTGGACTTTCTTCCCCAAATTAGGTCCTTTTTTGACCAAAAAAGCGTAAAAAACCTGATTTTTTGGGCTCGCAACGCCGCAAATTCTGAAATTTTGGACTTTTGTATACTTTTTGCAAATTTGGGAGGTGCGGTCGCACCCCCCTCATGTCGGGCCTGCTTTCATAACTTGACTGAATGATTCTACATCTTGCAGTATGTATGACTGTGTACCTCACCCTCTAAGTGTATTATAGCATTGTGTGTGAAGCAAGAAACGTCCCATGTTTCATTGAAAATAATAAACTAGTTTACTAACTCAACATGGGAAGAAAGAAAACCAGGTTTATGAATGAAAGGAATACATAAGGAAAGCAATAAGATTGGCATGTCTTTCTAGGTTATTCATACGGGTAAACATATTTACTGCAATCTATTTGGCGATATCTGATTCAACTTTTGTTAGGAAGCTTGCAGCCCTGCTGGTACAAGTTTGTACTGACAAGTACACATGTTGGTATAAAAGTAGTAATATTAACGCAAGTAATATCTTTATGAACTTGCTATCATCAATATTATTTTCCCTCATCATTTTGGATAATTTGCGATTTCTTCAAATATATTTGGTGATCAAATGTTCTTAAAACACAGTGGGTTTGTGGATTGGATTGTAGCGGGTAAAAAGCGCAAAAATTACAGTGATGTAAATTGTATCACATTTTTGGTACTATCCGATACAGACAAGATGGTACACATGCTGTCACTACTTGGCTCATAAAAACCTTTTGATATGAAGTGCTAGGAGCTTGTAATATTAATAGAGCAAGTCTGTCCCTGGGAACTCACCTACCACCGCCGTTGTTGCCAAAAAATATCGCATTTACGCCATACCCATCTGCGGTTACATAAACTTGAGTATTACCTAGTTTCTGGGTTAAGGATTAACTATACTGGGCATGCTATATTATACTTGAAAATTATTTATTTTTCTCATATTTTTTTGTCAAGTACAACATTTTCCCCCTTGTTTAACACAGCCAAGAGGATTATTGCATTGAAAGCCGGCTTGGTGAATATTAATCGTAAACATGCTATTAGATTTGGCATGGCTAGAGGTATTTGAGTAGAATATTGATGAAAGTTAAAAAGATAGTTAAACTTGTGAACTCTGTGGTGTCTTATGGAGTAGGTGTGATAGCAGCGTGGGTCTGGGGGATGCAGCTTTTGTCCTGAAGGATGTTGAATCAATGGATCAAATGATGCCTCTAGTTGTGATTACTGATAATCAGGTGTGCCCAAAGACAGACAAACTGCTTATATTTTCTCACTTTCTCTTTATTTTTTGTATGCTCTTCTCTGTCTGTCTCGCTATGGCTGTCTGTCTATGTGTCTGTCACTCTGTGTTTTTCTATATGACTGAATATGTGTCTCATTTCTCATGGTTTCATCTCTCTCTCTCTCTGCATGATCTAGGGGTATACTCCCCGCTACTCATATATGATGTTGCTTACGAGTAGTGAGGAGTATACCCCTAGATCATGATAAAGGACATCAAGTCAGTTGCCATACCAAGGACATACACTTTACACACATGAAACCACACTGCACATGTCCTGTACCTCTAAAGGAGGTCAGAACTAAATATTAGCATTTTTACACTATTTGCAACCTTTTGCACATAACTGTGAACATGGACATCCTAGGTTCTATGTGTGTCCACAGTTGCCATTAAAACATCATCATCCTTTAGAGGGGCTTACAAATACACACACACCCCCACCCCAACATATAAACATCCCTCTTTGTAATTAACTGCAAACAAGGACCTCATTCTGCATATGATTTAATCCTATCTAACAAGGGCACCCTCACCCAATTTCAACATGTTCAATCGACACACCAGGGACCTACACAACTCACATCTGACAACTTCTGTCCAACCGTGAACCCCCTAACGTGGACCTGTTTTAAATGCATTTATACGTTATTTGCATTGTCCTGGTTATATCCAGCAACCGAGGACATCCACGGTTGCAGGTGTGTCGTCATTAGCAGGTAATCACAAATGCACCCCTACACATTTGCAAGTGGAATAGGACACTGGTGTGCTGTCAGGAAGAAATGTGCCTTTCTGTCTATGGATGTGGAATGAGTTTGCAGTATTACAAGACACTTCAATCTTACACACATATATTTTCATGCCTACACAAAATACATAAAACTCGTAATAAAATTCTGTGTAAAAAAAAGGTACATTGATTAAGGTGACTTTTGTGCTTTTTAAAATTTATGCAAAATGAATGACTTTTACTTAGTGTGTTAGTCTGTAGAAAATGTAAATTTATCAAAGTTGAAAACAAGCCGATATTATTGATGAAGTTATTACATTGTTAAAAATTAGAGAAGCAGATACCACTATCAAAGTGTGTGAAATTAAAAAGCTAAAAAAACTGAGATGTTTTTGAGGACTTGAGCTATCATAGAAGACGCTTCGCAGCTAAGAGCTAGAGAAACAGGCGATTACCGGGTTATCAAGACACGCTTTGAAGTTAGGTGCAGCGCATAGGGAGTATAAGCGTATCATCCAAAAAGATTATCACACAATTGTCACTTATGTTAAGAATTTAATTACCTATGCTGTGTTCCCTCAGGTAGCTTAAAGATATATATAAGCCTGAATATGTGATAGGTAAACTACTGTTTACTTCAATTATACCTGTTCCCAATTTGCTAACAGCCTCAATGAAACTGGTTTAAACATTCATTCCACGTTAAGTTGGTTAATTATCAAAAGAACAAGATTCATTGACGTGATATTTAAGATTCTGCGCTGAATATGTAAACTAATTTGTGTACTTCAATTACTTGCTCTAGAAATTGAAGCTAATGGAGAAAGAAATTTGAATCATTTATTTCCTCATAAGAGTTGGTCTCATTATCAAAACAAGAAAACTCAAAGTTAGAAATTAGTACACTTTTGTTACTCCAATTGTGTGGAATTAGGAAATTAGTTGCAATCATTTCTTCTGTTAAGAGTTTCAATTTTTATGAAAAACACTTAAATTTGTGACATAAAAGTTGGACACTAAAGAGTAATTACACATTTGTTTACTTCATTTATCTATTCAGAAGTAGTGGAGAAAGTATTTTTAATCATTTATTCCTCGTCTGAGTTGGTTAATTATGAGGTAGGCAAGCGATAGTGGTTAATTCGTTACATAAGCACAAGAGACTGGAGTGAGAATTCAATTAACTGGACCAGTATACTAAACCTTTGTAAGCAGCTTAAAATATAGATGAGTCTGGTTAATGGTGTAAATAAAGTACCAGCTATTTTTACTCTCTAACCAGTGTGAAAAACTCAATTAACTGCATGAAGACATTTTGAATTGGGGATGAAATTGATAATGATGGTATAATATCAGAGGGATGAATAGATGTGATTACACTTGACTTGAACTTGAAGGGTAATGACTTGGTTAAGATTCTCTCGGTGGCAGAAATCAATCTTAAGTAAAGAGTATTTGTTTATATGTGAGAGTTTGTGGTTGAATACATTTATTTATTTATTTATTTATTTATTTATTTATTTATTTATTTATTTATTTATTTATTTATTTATTTATTTATTTATTTATTTATTTATTTATTTATTTATTTATTTATTTATTTATTTATTTATTTATTTATTTATTTATCTATTTACTTATTTATTTATAACAAGTTTACTTACAAGTGACTAGCTTTGGTACTTATTTATTTATTTACTTATTTATGTAATATCTTATTTGATTGATGTTGTACATTATGTCATAATCATGATATAGCAGCATTGATTATTTCGCCAATGCCAATATATGTTTTGATGATGATGTAAACAGGATCATAGTGTTACATAATGCAAGCACGTCTTTTCTTCTGAGGATGGACAAGGACGTTTTCAACAATGCAGTGCTCCCAGGGATGCGTGTTTCAAATTCAAGGTCCATGCGAGTGCAAACGTACATTAGTACCACTTTACGTACATTAGCACTATTTTCAGGCTCTATCAATTTTATAGTGTACTATCCAGGCAGAGAAATAGCGATGGTCGGTCCAGCCCATTGGCTGACCTCATACTGTATATTCAGTCAAATCTGTGAGTGCCACTAGACTGTGGCTAATATAAATGTGTTGTGTATGGGAGGGGGGTATTCACATTTGTCAAGACCTGCAAATGAGGATCCACACCCTAAAAAAGCAAGAGGAACAGAGGACACCCAGGAACCAAGGATGTCCACAGTTCCCTCTACCTACCAACATATTGCACACAAAGTAAAGTGTTGTGTTGTGAGGTCTGACAGGTAACGGTTAGATAGTAATAAAAATTCCTATAAAAAGGAATGGGGCGCCCAATGGGAGCTTTGATATGATGTGCTGAAATGTAACTGTTTAGATAAAATTTTCTTCTTTAAAACAATAATTTAACATTTAGCATAGTAATCAAAGAAAAATTTGGAAATGTAAAGCATATCTATTGCAGTGGGAGAGGTAGTAAAAAGTCAAGTGGTTCCACAGGTGCTTCGGGTGTGCTAGATCCTTGGCCAAGCAGGAAAAAGTTGTAGGTCCTTGTTTGCAGGTCTTTATGGGTGTGGTTATTTGTTTGTTTGTTATGTTTGCTTGCATGGTGTCTTCTTTAGAAACTAACCATACCTATGACAGAATGTATTTTATGAATATGTCTATATTAACTTTAATTTTTCTCTCTTTTCCTTTATTTCATGTTCTACTTGTTTGCTTGTATCACCTTTACAACACAGGTAAGTGTTTTGAAATCTTTATCTTTATGATAACATATTAACCACATGTGAACGGGTGACCAACTTTTCTACAACAAATCTCAAGCAAAAATAAAAAGAGAGTCAATATAATTTATATCTTTTTTGTGTGTGTGCCATAACTTTCGCACCATACCTTCATTTATTTATGCCAAATTCAGGTTTAATTTGGACAGTTTTGCTCTGCATTTTGTTATACCATATTTTCTATATTCAGCAGGATTTTTGAAAGTTATTTTCAGTTGCATGGTTTAATATACTAGTGAAATGCTGGCCAGATGGTACAGACATGCATTAGATAATGTTAACTTAATATTGCTGGGTAACCAAGCATTAAGCAACTGCTGTTGGATCTTATTATATTTAATAAAACTCTTAAGCAACCTTTTACATGTATATTTATATGTCACAGAAGACTGGGTATGAAATTGGTTTAGAGAAGTTGGATCCCTATAAATAGGCCATTTTTAGGTTGACATATAAATATCCTACCTATGTCCTAGATATTAGTCATACTCACACAAGGTCAATGTCTTGAGTTTTGTGAAATCTTGAGATTTACTCTGTGTGTGTAGACTGATACTGCATTTACACGGGAGAAAAGTAGTGAGTACTGCTTATTGTATGAAATTATGAATCATGATTGGGAGGTTGCAGGTTCTAACCCCAGCAGGCAGTGGTGCCATCATATTGTGCACTTAGACAAGGCATTTACCTATTGTCTGTCTCCGCCCTGGTGTATTCGCTGTCATTAGTTACTGCTCCAAGCCTGGGCTCATACACCTGTTCCAAATTTTGATATGTCATAGGCTTTGTGTTGTGATCATTTCGATCAGTGGTTCGTAACAAAGAAAGCATGATCCAATCGACCTAGCAACAGTCATATTATAACGTGCACTACGACAGCGAATAAATGGTTACCTGCCTAGTGCTGGGAGGTACCTTCATTTATATAGTGCTGGGAAGGTAAAATCAAGTCTAAGACTCAATGTACAGGAGGATTGACCTTTTCGGTAAATCCCATAACCCTTTGCGAGTACACCTGAGAACTCGTCATTTTACGTCACGCCGACTTGCAATGCTCGATAAACGATAAACGATGTGCGCATCGGCGCAGATCGGCGTGACGTCAAATGACGAGGTCTCAGGTGTACTCGCAAAGGCTTATGGGATTTACCGAAAAGGTGAATTGGCAAACTCCGACAACATCAAGTTAATTGAGAGGAGTATGGCCCAAACACCAAGTTAAAGAGATGGGCAATTTGACTTTTTAGCAGTTGCTCGGGCACAGCTTTTATTTACCTTACATTATTACCATGAGATTGATATTTTACTCAAGCTAAATGTGTATTAATTTGATTATGATAAATCCATACGATGTGGGTGTGAAAAAATGAAAGGCAATGTCTTGCATTGGGATTCGTTAGCGAGTGCACACATTTTTAGCTGCAGCATGTGTACCATGCATTGATCCGTGTCCAGAAATAATTCAATCAAAGTTGAGGTCAATTATTACGCAAAAAAAGAATTGGAGTGGTCTTCCTCTTAAACCCTCCCTGACAATCAATGACTTATGCGCCAAACACGTCTCATTTCTGATGGCATTGTTCAATAATTTGCATTCAATATACATATCTCAAAAGTTGACCTCAGATATGGAGTATGAGTTTGTGTACCCAACACATTCTATGTGTGTGCAAGCATACTAGGGTTAAGAACGAAGCACTGGTAGATTAGCATAATTGGGATTCTATTGATGATTGGCAAAAAATATTGATTGTTTCAATACATGCCCCCTCCTTTTCTGATTGCATCCGTAGACTTCAGGATATGAAGAAAAATCTGAATGACTATGGGCTCAGTCAGGTTATGATTTGAAATTAAAGCAATGAAAGAGTCATTTTGTAAACGTTCGTTAGTGTATTCCGGTTACACTTGATACAAGAGGTTAAAACGGTCGGTCAGCGGAACAGAAACAAAGCAATTAGTCGTTTTTGTTTGTTGATGAGGTACAACAGCTGATGAATGAAACCCTGAGGGCATACTATTTCCAGTATTATATTAGTCAATTGTATCATTCATGGTCTATGATTGTATTCATCATGATGACGTGATGACGTTTGAATTTAATTTGTGCATTGTGCCAATGAAATTGGTGTGTATATTGAAATGAGAGGACAGGTAGTGTGTCTTTTTATATTTTGTTCTCAATTTGTTATCAAAATGTTGCAAAATTATAATTGTAAATAATTCAATATAGCTGTTACCTCCTCTTTGGAATGAATCGCTATTCGTTGTTCACTTGGTTGATGGATTGGTGAATGATGCTACATGTCAGAGTCAGACATGTGACTTACGCCGGCCACGGTCCGTTGGTTTCTGACTAGTAACAAGCATCTTTCATCAGTCCATCAACCGAGTGAACAAGGAATAGTGATACACTCCAAAAGCTCTCAGGTGAGCAAAATTATGCTTTGAGTGAATGTGTAACTTTTTTCATCATGACTCCACCAAAGCAGCTAAGTCTACACCAATGCAAAGAATATATTTTTACTAAACAACCAAAAGACCTAGTGATTATTATTGAATATTTTTAAATGCCAAGGTATTTCTTTCCATAAGACAGAAAAGACAAATAAAGAGAAATAAATGAATGAAAGAATGAACGAACAAATAAAGAGAAATAAATTAATGAATGAACGAACAAACAAACAAATGAATGATAGCATAAATAAATGAATGCATTTGTACAGTAAATTCTTTGAGCTACCTTCTCTGAGTTAAATTCATATAGCTACATGGCTCTTAAAAACCCTTTTGATGTAATACAATTTTGAACTATGGTATTTAGAAAAGGAATCTAATTTAGCTTGAAAGGATATGGAATGGAATACTTAGTAGTAGGGTGACAAATTCATTTCCCTATTTTGTAGCATGGATGAAGTATTAGTAATATATTGTGTAATGTAGGGGACAGGGAAATTAAAAAAGAAAAATGCTCACTTACAGAAAATTTGCACTAACTTTGACTATATGATTTCTAGCTTTCCTCCAGTCTAGTCCACTGCTTTCCTGTCTCTCAGTATACCATTTTGGTAATTCCTGAGAACCAAAAAGACCCAAAATACAAAAAGGTCATCACTGTGTACTGACAATGTTACGCCATTGATGATGACGTAGTTTCAATTTCTATGCAGAGGATTTTATGAATTACCCAAATTAATGGTCAATACTGCTAAGAAGCAACAGCAGAGGAAAGGATCGCCTAGCTTCCCCCACAGGATGGATTATGCACTTTGGCTAGCCATTGGCTATTCGCACCAGGCAAATTGTAACATGGCTGTAGTGTTACTTACAGGCATGAGTATTTTCATTCTTTTTATTCAGGCTATTTTGTTGTCCAAATTTAAGCATTGTTTTTTCCAGACTGTTTTGGGCCTCTTCAAGCCGAATTCACAAACTTTTTCAGGCAGTTTTCAAAAAAGTCATTCTCATGCCTGTACTTAGTTAGGAATAATTGAGCATTCTAAGGGGAGGGGAGATGAGGGTTCTCAATACAAATGTGCTTCTTAGATGGCTCTCAGTTTTACCCTTCTGGTATAAGAATAACACTGGGCACCTTAAATGAATGTATACCATAAACAAGTTATAGCCACAGAAACTTATCACGAAAATGTTAAGCCGTAAGTGCAACACTATGCATGAAATGTGTGAAGTACAAAACCACCTGTATCATTACATGGCATTTTTGTACTTAGGGCCTTTTGGCTCTGACTCCTCGTTATTGAAATGTAAGAGAAAGAGTAACATTTGGCAAAAAGCATGATTGTGCTAAATAGGTGATTCATGGATTGTAAACAAACAAATAAATATGATTTCAATATTTGACAGAAAGCATGTAATGTAAGTCAAGCGGTATGATTTAGTACCACAAGCACCATGCATGGCACATTTTCATGTCCCACACAGGGCTTGGTACTGGTTGTAAGAGGAAACACTCATTGGGGGGTGCTGGTAAGGAAGTCAACATGCCTAATTAGATAAGCAACATGTCATGGTTTGTTGCTATGTTGTGATAAACAAGGTTTCATATAGCAGTTCAATGTTGTACCAATTACATTGTTTTATGTATCTTTCATGTCTTTTGAAGGAACATTTTAAGATTAACCCTTCCCCACTGAACAAGTTCATTAACCCTTCCCCACTGAAGTTCAGAAACAGGACACTGAAATGTGTACAGTAATTTAGTATGTGTGTGGTTTGTGTGTGTTGTGGATGGTGGGGGTATGTTTGTAAAGACCTGCTGAGAATGCATGCACAAAACATAACTTTTTCAGTTGTCATGGTTATACTACTGTTGTACCACACTGATGAAACCAATAAGCCCAATCGCCATTCTAACTTCTGGTTTTTGAGAGCAGTTTTGGGACACTTTGACCTCTGACATATCGGGAAAATTGACGTAATTATTATTAATTTTCTTATTATTGTCACAATTTTGATCATTAAAAATACCAAATAATTAATTTATAAAATACTAATATTTTTTATATTTGTTTTAAATATTGTAAAACATTTTAGATTATATTTTGTACGTACAAAAACCCAATATTTCTGAATTTTCTGAAAGGTCAAAGGACAAAGTGTCCCAAAACTGCAAAAACTGTCCTACAATCCATTGCAAACTTCCAATGCCGATTGGGCTTATTGGGTTGCAAGAACCCCTGATCCAAGTAGTATTGAGGGTTTATGGTGGCAAAATGTACAATTTGAACCTTATTTTGCTGATTGTAGCTTGAAAAGCATAAACAAGCAGCCCCTAAAAATAAAATCAATTTGACAGAAAAGCCGTTGGTCCCGTGTACAGGAAGAGTCAAACCCTGTGCACGTTAAGTGTCAGAGCTATTCGAAAAGAGAAGGGGACCATCCCGGTTCTGATATCTGCAATCAATCCTAGGTTCCAGGATCGTGCATAGGTAAAATACTATGCACGTTAAGCCCGTATTGACAATACTCAATTTGAGGTATGCACGTATATAGGAAGAAGAAGAAGTGAATTGCTTTAATATTCATAGAGCAGCTTCCCCTTCCTACCTATCCACCCATTCATGCACGAGTTGCTGCAATCTACCATCCTCACATGCCTGCTGTTTATGACAGGGTGTACACCACTGGCACAACCCAGAGTGGTGCATTGACGTCAGAACAAGCTATTTATAGAAATAGAGTATGGACAGCCAGCCCAATCTTGTGATACGCATAGAGAATGGAAATCCTATCTGCTGTATAAGGGGGTTATTTCATTTCACGTTGCTTTTATTTTTGTCACATTTTGTGTACCAAATGTTGATGTGTAATAATATTTGAAACAATTTGCAAAGATGTGTTCACATTTCTCATGGGCTCTAAAATGTGTGATTTAATCATGTCCTTAAATAGTCCCAGTGACCATTTGCTACTTGTAAATTAGAATTTTATTTCAAATTTGTTGGTGTGGTATACACTGGGTATATATGCAGATATTTCTTTATATAATATAGTAGGGACAACACTGACAATTTTCAAGTTCAGAAAGAAATGGCTTATTTTATGCCCCATTTAAAGAAAACAACAACATGAACAACAACCAAAAAAGGAAACAAGAATGTAGAGAGGAAGGTAGAAAGTTAGAATAAGGAAAATAAAATCATACTGCTAATTTGGTACTGTATTGCAATTTACATTATTATGATGGTTGCGGCAATTATCTATTTGCAAAAGAAACCGTAACATATGAAAATAACAGTAGTTAAAGGAGAGAAGATGTAAAAGTGTATTGTCAGCAGCAGACCATTAGGGTTTAAACTAGCCTGGAACTAGAGCAATTAGAGTTTGCTTTGGATAGTCCAATGAGCAAGAACTTGAATTCTGTCCCATACACAGGACATAGAACACAAGGAACCTATGGAGCACACAAAATCAAGAACCATGTCTTTCTGTATCGTTCTCAAATATTTTGTTCCACTTACATGTCTTGTGGGTTGTATGGGAGGTAACAGGAAGGGAAAGTTTGGGTCTCTAGGTTGACTAACTTCACGATACGGATTGAGGACAGTTTTACTTGCGGCTTAAGGTGGACACATATAATATAGCATCAGATTTAGTAGTCTAAAAGTGTGATGTTTTAACGCTAATAAGATATTCCACCCACGCATACACCCAAAGTGTACATACATAAAATGCATGCAAGCTGCACATACAGTCCAACCTCTATAGTGATGGTCTAAAGCATTTGACCAGATAGTGAAAAATCCAGATAGGTGAATTATGTATAATTATTCATTGAATGCCCTTAATGCTGAACTTGGAAGAATATCATAATGGGTAACAACACTGATTGTATTGAACTGAGTATTGCCTTTTACAAAAGAGTGTTCTTGCTTCAGAGTATAAAAATGATTTTTCATGACCTGTTTTCTTTTGAAAATCATTTGTCCTGATAACTGAGATATCCATGTGAAAGAGGTCCAAATAAGCAAGGTTAGACTACTATAAGTGCAAATTGTTGCTACATTTATTTGCACGCTTTTTGCATTCCAAGCTTCTACCACGAAAATAATGACACACAAATATTTCCTTAGTTAAAAAGGACCTATGAAATCCCTTCTCTCTTGATGTCAATGTATGAAGTGATCTTAATTCATAGCTATAATACTTTTTGCCAATTGCAGTCCATGACATTGACACATTGAAGGAAATTGTTTTGTGTGTGTAGCTTTTTGCAGCATCTTTAACCCGATCTTTAAACTGCTTTGTGTGTACCACAGTGCTCTGAGTAAACGCTAGTGAATCGAAGTTGTGCACAATGAAATTCTCTCTGACATCAGCAACTGCACTTTGCAAAAATCGCTAAAATTGATACTGCAAACTTTGTCACCAGAGCAATGACCCAAATTTGTCTTGACTTAACTTACCATGCATTCTACAGTGTATGTGAGAGTTGTGTAAACTTTGTTCACCATGCTATTTTTTTAAAATCCATCCACCTCCCTATATAGTAATGACCTTAATCTTCCACATGGGGAGTGTGAATTTTAAATGGAGTTATCTGATTGGGTGACTCCATTTAATATCTTTCAGTGGAAATTATTCCAAAATTACTAACCCATGGGTGATCCCCTGTGGTTATGGTACTTGCTATTTTTGGTCAATATTGAACAACAATTGGGAGTTCTAATCATGTCATATGAGTTGAGTGATTTGAATTTGTGAGAATTCATGTAGCCAAGCTTAGGTACTTATATTTTTAATAGATACACAAAGTTAAGATGTAGTGCAGTTGTTCAGCTTCATATCACTTGTACGGACTTGCCGACCTACCCGTCGTCACTCACCGCAGCACACAAGTTTCATTCCAAATCCAATATTGGAGCCACGTCTTAACTAAAAATAGTAACGAGGTCAACGTAAGGAGGATTTGTCGTCGGCTATTCGCTCTTGTACAGTTTTTGAAAGTATGCTTGTTTTGGAAAGAGATTGGAGAAGAGAAAAATTAGATCAAGTGAAGATGTATTGAAAGAGGAGTAATTTTAGAATGACAGTTAATTTGAACTGAAAGGATTATGATGAGTTAATGAGTTGCTAAATATAGTAGTGTAAGCATATTGGGGGATTAATGTTTGAATCAAAATCATATTGATGGTTACTAGAACAAAATAGACTTGGGTCATTGTTGTCATCATTATGATTTTAATCATTTTCCTTCACCACTTCTGCCACATTCTCCCTTCTCCATCATCCTCTCTCCTTTTCCTCTGTCCCTCATCTCCTTCACCTCCTGCCAACCTTATCCTGCTCATATCATCATTGTCATTGTTTGCATCAGGTTCAGCAGCAGCATTAACAAAATAAGTTACAGTATTTAATACTCTGTACGAGTTGTAAATGGCAATTCTCATCACAATTCACATGGTGGGTTGATACAGAACATTGCACATTGTTTAATGTGTGACTGGCGGCAAAGTATGTTTTTTCACCGCTGAACTACAGCATCATTGGTGCTCTTGTTAATTTTTTGCACAAGTAGGTATTGGCCAGGAGTTTGAATTTTCATGCATTATTGTATTATGTAAGTTGGTAGGGAAAGATAATTTCTTAAAGTGATAGTGGGGAAAGTTTTTTTATTTAGTGTTTTTATTTTTTGTGTTGTAATTCTTGTGATATGTCAAAATATGAAAGCATCATTTCATCGCTTTATTTCTTTACTCTGCTACTGCAAGACCTTTTAAAATTCCAAGTGCAAGGTCAGATTCCGTCTAAGTTGCACATTATCAGTTTCATATAAAATTCTGTACTTTTCCTAAAATATGTGAAGAAGGAAGAAGCTGTCCAAAGGACTATTTTATGTTATCCATATGCATCTAAGTGGATCTTTAGTATTCTAATTCTTTCCTGACTCTTTGACCTTAATAAATCAATCAAATTTGAAGATGTACAAAGAAGATACGCAAATGAAATAGGGAAGAAAAAGAAACAACCTGCAATGGACACAAGAAACCAATACTGTAATGAAACATATAAATTGGGAGAAACTTGAGTCGATCACGCACCTGTACACTTTGTATTGTGACACCTGCTTGGTGCTGTGGCCGCATAGGACTAGTAGTCGTCCAGCCGTCTTGCTGGCTGGCCACCACTCACACCTTGTTTGCTTGAACCAACGATGATCTCCTAGCTCCTCACACATCTTATGGAATAAAAAGTAATTGAGACAGGTTAAACAGTGGCTTTGGAAGGAGGCAGGGAGGCAACCAGACTGGTACAGACATGTCCATGACTCTTGTGTAAATGCCAGAGTAATTAAGCAAAGCATGACAAAGTTATTTATTTAGATGGGAATAAGCTAGGGGTGATGAAATGTGGTAAAGTTCAAATGTATCGATTCAATAGATTCGTAAATAGCAGATGTGAATTTGTTTCGATGTATGGGTAAAGAAGTATTAATTTTGCTGGTAGTGAATTTATTCCATCTGGTTTATCATGAACATCACACATTACCACCATCACCACCAGTCAGCATCAGCAGCAATACTTTCACCTCTTCATCTCTTTGTGGTTTTCTTCCACACTTTCTTCTCCTGGCCTGCTTTCTTCGTTAAAGGTGGAAAACATTTTGAGTAAAAATCATTTGAGTAAAAATGATTTCAAGATATGCTTTTAATTGAGAATAACATACATGTACATGTATAGCCGGTAGAAATCGTGGGTAGTGTTCCAGGATGCGCAATATCCAAACAGCACCAGGGCAGATTGGGATAGTCAGGGGTTAACAGTTAATACCCTACTATTTTCGGAAGTGACTGCAAGATACACAGGTATGGCTCTCTGTATAATGTACATAGGACTGCAGCTTAACATCCACTCTGAAGGATGGAGCTCATTTACCCACCTAGGCGAAATGTCAACCGTGCTAGCATGGTCAACCATGGTCAACCATGGTCAAAACATGGTTGACCATGGTTAACTATGGTCAGCGATGATCAGCCATGGTGGCTTGACCATGGTCAACCATGGTTGCCATGGTCACCATGGTATACCATGGTCGACCATGCTTTAGCATGGCCGAGCATGGTCAGCCATGGTCTTCACCTCACTTGACCATGGTTGACCAGGGTCACTTTTAAGTATACCATGGTCAACCATGCTTTATAATAATAATAATAATAATAATGACGATTTAATATAGCGCCGGTATCCGCCTTTCGACGCTCAATGGCGCTTGACACAACAAGTTCAAAAGATCTGAGAAAATATATATCAACATGGTGACACAGTTCATTTGAAAAAGAGTCAAATACTAAAAGAGTCACTCTTTGAATGCCTCATTGTATAGATGGGTCTTAAGTCCAGATTTGAAAGTTGCGATATTGTCACATGTTCTTAGGGCTACAGGCAGTGTGTTCCATAGTTTAGGTGCACCAACTTCGAAGGATCTATCTCCCCAAAGGGTTCTTGTACGAAGCTCCAGCAGGCGTCCACTGTCCGTTGATCTCAACCCAGCTTTATCCGGAGTGAAAGCATCAACTAGATCACTCAAGTAGAGGGGTGCCTGACCATGCATGCATTTGAACAAGATCAAACAAACTTTGAAAGACACTTGTTGTTTAACAGGTAACCAATGTAAGTCCGCTAACACAGGTGTGATGTGGTCAGACTTTTTGGTGTAAGTTATGATGCGTGCAGCCATGTTTTGTAGTCTCTGGAGCCTATTAAGTTGCTTATCTGGCAGACCATTTAGGAGAGCATTATTTCCATCAATTCTTGATGTCACAAAAGCATGAGTGAGAGTTTCTGCTGCATCTCTGGTCAAATATTTGCGTACACTTCCAATGTTGCGCAGTGATAAACAAGCAGCTTTGGACATGGACGTGGGTGAGCATGGTCAGCCATGTTCATCACCTTACTTGACCATGGTTGACCATGGTCACTTCAAGTATACCATGGTCAATCATGCTTTAGCATGGGTGAGCATGGTCAGCCATGGTCATCACCTCACCTGACCATGGTCACTTCAAGCATACCATGGTCAACCATGCTTTAGCATGTGTGAGCATGGTCAGCCATGGTCATCACCTCACCTGACCATGGTTGACCATGGTTACTTCAAGTATACCATGGTCAACCATGCTTTAGCATGGCTGAGCATGGTCAGCCATGGTCATCACCTCACCTGACCATGGTTGACCATGGTCACTTTTAAGTATACCATGGTCGACCATGCTTTAGCATGGCTGAGCATTGTCAGCCATGGTCATCACCTCACCTGACCATGGTTGACTCTGGGTAGTGAATGAGAAAAAGCGCCCTCTGTTGTTATTAATCGTATTCAATGCGTATTTACAACGTTGTGAATAAATATTTGACACCATAGAATATAAAAACTAGTAATTTGATAAGTTAAAATAAGATTTTTAACGGAATAAATCTAAATAATATGATTATGCAGTTTATTCCGTTAAATATTTACCCCATAATTTCCCTCATTCTTCAGGCCCTGCCCTCTATCGGGTGCTAATTTAAAGTTTAAGCTTGATTGCTATTGTTTCTTTCTATTGTTTCTTCTTTGATTGCTATTGTTTCTTAACCATGGTCAAACATGCAAATTTTTGACCATGGTTGACCATGGTCACTTTAGATAGACCATGGTTGACCATGGTCTCTGGCCGTGGTGCCATTTTTTCAAAAACATGGTTGACCATGGTTGACCATGGTCAAAAACATGGTTGACCATGGTCAAAACATGGTTGACCATGGTCAAAACATGGTTGACCATGGTCAAAACCCTGGTTGTTGAACTATGGTTGACAATGGTTCAACCATGGTCAAACATGCTAAGTTTTAACCATGGTTGACCATGGTCTCTGGCCGTGGTGCCATTTTTCAAAAGCATGGTTGACCATGGTTTGACCATGGTCAAAACCCATGGTTGAACCATGGTTGACCATGGTTAACCATAGTTCAACCATGCCTTTTTCGCATAGGCAATTCTAAATGTACCATTGCATGGGGAGAGTATAAGTCTGAATTTAATCTACAGTTGTTGCCAATTAATTTCAAACTCCCCCCCAAGTCAATCTCTACTGCTGGAAATTAAACCTGGGACCTCATTGCACCAAAGGCAAGTACCCTAACCATAAGTCAAGTACCGGTACCCTAACTATTAAGCCATTATCCTCTCACAATGCTCTTTTAGGGTTGTAATTAGTGTAAGAGACAGAAACATTAGGCGGAGGTGCCCTGTTTAATGTTAGCTTTGGACATTTAATTATTGTATTGATTTTTCACCCGTATAAGTCGGGTGGAAAATAATTAAATATCCAAAGCTAATGCTAAATATGGCGCCACCACCTAATTTTAGTATTGGAATAAAAGATAATGGATTAGGGTTATGATTATAGTTGGGTTGGGGTAGTGACCACTTTTCAAAGTTGCTCCAGTTCGTGTTTGTATAATTATTATGGGCCTGATGTTGCTGAAGTGTGTACGTGCATGTTTGCGTGTTGCATGCACACCTGTATACATAGGCCTACTTATGTCATCCTGACCCACATGCGACTATGTGTGCTTATAATAGCATGTTTATTATTAGACTCGACAACGCACCTGGAGCACATAATTAAACCTATGTATACATGTCATGAGTGCATCAGAATGGCATATGTGATACCATCCCACTTCGTTTAGTCTGGTTTTACAGTCACATATGACGCACATGTGTGTTACATAATACAGGTTATCACATATGTGTGCTCATCATATATTACACCGGTATCAGGTTTTCAAGTCGGCATGACTGAATCTAGAGTTTGTGTCTAGTACGTCATCTCATTTGACAGTTGTCAAAGTAATGGCACAACTAACCTAGTAATTATGGAAGTGGAGCATTAAGTTTGCAAGTTAGTGTTTGGGAATATTGGTGTGTTTTTAGTGGCCTGGGATGTATGTAGATGGGGGTTGGGCAGGTTTGGGGGTTGGGTTATATTTACTGCCTCCTCAGAAAAATATTTTGGGTGAAATTGCGATGCATTGAAAGTATTGTTATATCAGAAATCAGCTATTTTTGGATGCCCTCAAACTGGGACATATGTTTCACTGACAGAGCTTCCTACTCCTCCCCCTTCCCACTCAAAACCTCACCCTTTTCCCCTCAAATGACCATTTGCATTTTGTCTGCATTCACAATCCACTTACTTACTCTAACACTTGTTCAGTGTATAGGGGGATCATGACAGGCCATCTATGACATTACAAAATTCACCAGTCCTAGCCTCGATTGTGCGCAAGCGCACTCGAAGCGGTCGTGCATGCTTCACATGCACCCCCCTCCTGGGCGCGAGGAACCAGTGCTAATCTACCCCACTTTGTATTTTTTTGGTTTCATGCAGCATGAGTTAACACAGACAACAAACTGCACTGTATGATTGACTTTGTGATTTCATCAAATCACAAATGCAAGCTTTAAAGCTTAAAGTCTTGCTAATTTCACCTTATTGAAATGTATGGTTTATTCATCTCTAGTGCAATGTTGATTGGCATGCCAGCCACTATTCCAAGTTCCTACACTTCTTGTCTCTCCAGGATCTGTGGAGAAACCCAACACCAAAATTCCCATTTATGTTAGTAGATATATAGACATGATAATTATAGATAATAACTCCGTAAAAGATACCAAAGTGCACGACTGGCACTATCACTTTTAGCTCTTGACCTCTGCAAACTAAGCTGGCTTTGACGCACTCGTTATGTTATGTAACCACCTCGTCGCATCAATGGACCGAGTTGTGAAGTCACTAGCATGCGTCAACCCTGTGTGACGTCTCATGGTGCAAAAGGCAGCACGACACGCTTGCTATGGTCCATATCGGTGGGATGCATACTTGTTATCAGCAAGGGTAGATACCCATCTTGAAACACCCCAGGTGAAGTTCAATGCCAATATATTGAGATGTTTAATGATGATAGTGATTTGCAGTCATCCAGAGGGATGCTTGTTGTCTGCCAGGCTGCTTAGGTGTGAACACTTTTAATATAATTTATGGACCAAATCCCAGGACCCATTTTGATGTGTGGAGATAAGCAGGGCCCAATGATTTTCAAGGCACAAAATCCCACAACGCTCCGCGTAATTTGCCCTGCTCCGTGTAATAAGATATAGTGTTATTATATTTAGAATATATTTCATTCCAATTTTCAGTAAAATATAGGGTTTTTTAACTTGCTTTCTGCCATTTTGCTCACAAAAATGATCTGACAATCTTGATGTAAACGTTGCACTTTAAGTACTGTTTTTCAACCCTGTGAAGTCGTCAAAACTCCTTGCCAATCCCCGCAAAATAAACCTTTTCCTTACAATTCCCCTTGAAATTAATATGTTTTCACTCATCCCCATGCAATTTGCAATTTTCCCGCAGAATTCCCCACAAAATCGGCTACGTTTCTCTGCATAATTTACCATTTTTTTCACGGCAATTTGTAATTTATTTCTGCACAAATCATTGGGCTCTGGAGATGAGTAGTGGTCCCTCATAAGCATTTCAATCTTGAGCCAATTTAGCAATTTCATGACCAAATTGGTCCAATGTGCAGTTAAACACTCCATATGATTTATCACGTTAAGAGTAACAATACAATGGGCTTACAATGCATACCTGACTGAGCATCTACTTCTACAATCAGTTCGCACATTAATGTTCACTGAATAAATGGATGTACAGTAAGTGATATCTCTGTGTTCTTCAGGTCATTTCCAAATAAGAGGCCCTATGTCATTATTCCAAATTAAGACGGGCCCTTATATCATGTTAAAAAATATACTGCCCGATTCCTGCGAATGCCCTTTATCATGCAATTAATAACTGTGATTGAATTAAAATCACTAGGGTAACCCTTTTTGATTAGATCCAGAAGAAGGGATACCATTGCAGTGAGTGACCTGCTTCTTGATTTCAATGCTTTCTTGTGGCAAGTATTTCTGCAGGATAGCATAAAATGATTTGATATCCAATCAGGTAGTGATGCCTACCTGCCAGTAAGCTGCACTATGGGCAATCTCATATCCAGTGCCACAGTTCAGTAACCTCCCTTTGATATCATATTACAAAATTTAACCTTAAAATTAAGGAATATGAGTTTTTGTACTCAACACAGTGATAGGCCATTCTGTGAATGTATATACAAACATTGAGGTTCAAGAATGTTGTCCTGCTGGATGAGCGTGCTTGAGATAGTCCTCCTAGAAAGGCGGCCAATTACAAGGAGGACATCTTGGGGCAATGGAATCACATTATTACCTATTACACCTGTAGAGACTTTGTGCTACATATTGTGGGCAGTCTGTCAAATGTAGGACGTAAACTTTGCCGTGATTCTTTTGCCATTATATTTTTATATCTGACATGCATTGATGTCTTTGCATCTTCAGGTTGATTTCTTTGACAATAATAATTATTTGCAGAAGCTCACAGTACAGGAGCATTAGATTTTAACAGGTTATAAGCCCAATTTAGACATGTATAAACAGAGGACATAGTTAGGACAATTTGCCTCTCAGTATCATTCAGCATGCCTTTTGGCATAGTTTGGGTCATTATATGGGGGGGCACCGCTATGATGGGGGGGCACCGGGTCTGAGAAGGGGCACAAGCTGTTTTTTGGTCATTTTCCTATGGGATTGTCTAAATTTTGCAATCAATTGGGGGACATGCTTCCCCTGTGCCCATATGAAGCTACGCTACTGGTGTTTTTATGATATGTAGTATATGAAATAACACATTAAAATGGGTTATCAGTGGCATAGTTAATATAGCTGCAATGGGGCAATCCCACTAATGAAATAGCCAATCAATAGGGTCCCTCCCTCCTAATTTTACCCCAACTTAGTTTTGTACTATGTAAAAATATTACTCTGTTTTGATAAATAATTTTAGCAGATGATCGTAATACTGTGATCATTTTACAGCCTTTGTCCTGTAGCCCCATTTTGTGGAAAAACAAAAGGAACTTTAATCAATCTTGAAGAAAGAAGGTGGCTTACATTCTTCACCCTGGCATGGCATAAGACAATATGAGACACAATTGATACGCAAGGATCAGAAAAAAATGATACAAGCCCAAGAAATCCTCTGGCAAACTGACATATAATAAATATTCTTTAATACGACAAAGACACCACATGAATCAATAAGAAAAAATCTTAATAACAGTAATAGAAAAAATATATTTGTAAGACTTGATTGAACATGGATTATGCTTAACTGACAAATGTCCTCATTCTGTCTCAGATGTAAGGTAATCATGTTGTGTTATCAAAATAAGTTGCTCTAATTCCACTCCAGCAGCGCTGTGCATTGTATTATATGGATCAATGTCATGAATCTTTTACGCAACGATTGAATGCATCATCTTTTCCAAACGTGTGAATTCACCCAGTGAATAGCAGAGATGATCTCCGGTATCGCATATGTGATGCAATCAAACCAATTGAGTCTTGTGTTGACTGCATTCAATTGTCAATTTTCTACGTTTTAAATTCATACATTCACTTTGATTGAGCCAAAATAGCAGCATTTCCAGTCGCATAGTCATGACCTCCATTTAAAAAGCACAGCTTAAAATCTGACATTAAGTTGTGGAGTGTGAGCAAAGGGAGGTACTCAAGTTTGGTTTGAATCAATTTTCAAAGTAATTTGGGCCTGTTTTTATACTGAGGCCCAGAATTTTGCCCAAAAATATTGAAATTTAGGCTCAAGTTTATAGATCAAAATTGAGGCACTTTCTTGTGATGTAAATAAATGACCAATTACATGCCGTAATTGACCAAAAAGGAGGCCATTGTTATTCCAGAGGCCCTCAAATAAGACCCATATCTGCCGCACATCCCCGTCAATGGCGTAGCCAGTGGGGGGCCGGTGCCTCCCCCCAGCTCGTCATGGCCGTCGGTTCATGTAAGGCCGTCGGTAGACGGAAGGCATTGGTGAAAAAAAAATGGGTTAACAATAGACTATTTTTTACCCAGGGTGATAGAAAAAGGGAGAATTGTAAAAAAACAATGAAAAATTATGAATGAAATGAATTTTACATAAAAATTGTGTGTTTTTCTGATGGTACTGCCTATAATCCTTTTTTTGGGGGGTCAACAAATCACAACTCCCGTCAGCAAAAACTATTTCCGTCGGTACATTTACAAATTGTGCCCCCTCGGTTCCAAAATCCTGGCTACGCCACTGATCCCCGTATGTTAATTTGTACTGTACCCCCTCCTCAGGAGTATGATTTGGTTTGTACTTTACACATTCAAAGGTCATTCATTGTGTGTACAAACATATTGGTATTAAACAACTGTATCATGGCAGATGAACTTTTTAAAGATCCTTTTGATTGTAAACACCTTTGTTAATATAGACAGTTATAGTGTCCCTAAATAAGCAACAGAAAAGAAAAACTGCTTGCTTGTATTGGCCATTTATCTGAATAACTATTTCCCTGACATCCGATTCATTGCAGTTGATCGTATCACATTTGTTATTTTCAAAGGTACCTGGGACATTGCAAGCTGGCTATTAGAGGGCAGTAGACCAGTTTTTATCAATATGAGACACATGCTGTGTGTGTGTTTGCTAGTGTAAAAATATTAGCCAGGTTGAAATTCTCATGCTCAAGAATCAAACTTCTGCTGATTGTCCTGGTGTATTATATGTCATAGACTTAGGAACCGGGGGGTGGGGGAGGCTCAGCCCCTCAATAATTTTGGTGCAGGGTCTGGAATACCTTTCAGTCGTTATAAAATAAGCCAATGAATGTTCATGCGTAATTAAACCTGAGGGAGCTATTCCTGGCTGTGATGGTCCTCTAGATGTAGGTTGATTAAGGTATTGTCACCACTATGATGCTAACTGGTTATAGGGTAGTGACTTTCTGCAAGGCACATTGATCTTATATGAACATTTTCTTGTCAGTTTTAAACATGTATGCATTGATCTCCAGGAGAAAATAATGAAGCGTAGTATCTAACAGCCAATCTGTGGTAGATATCTTTCTTTCGTTTTTGCCACTCAGGATGCTGGAAGTTACCCTGAACATGACTAAAAATTAATAATATGCCCACATTGCCCCCTATGTGGGACCTTGATGGTCTAACAATTATTGCCCTCACCAGCACAGAAATACACCTTTTTGAGACTTTAACCATAATTCTTTGTCAATTTGCAGTATGTTTCTCAGGATACAAGAAAGGAACACTGAATATGAACTGGGAGTTAATAGTAAAATTAGCTCTATTTGCTAAGAATTTTTTTACATGATCTATAGAAAAACTATCAGTAGTAAGTAGGTCCTTTATGAAGAAGGATAGCCCAATTCCATCATTATATCATTTCCCTCATGAGATCCTTTCAAGTGATGATTTTCCCACTGCTTAAGTGACTTTTGAAGCACAGAAACGTATGAAAACCAAAAGCTGGAGGAACAAAAGCTTGACATTTTTGCATTATTTAAGAGGCACATATAGTATTTTTCATGTATGTAGTAGCGATTAGTAAAAAATGTAGGATTCTTCACACAATGAGCTGTTCCATTTGAAATCTACACCACAATGGAAATTGTGGAATTCCACTCAAATTAACAGTTAATTAATTAAGTTAAAGGGGCATTTCGTGATCCATAGCCTCATCCCCCACAACAAAAGTTGACATTTTACACCACTGGATACCTCTGGCTACATAATGTTTATGTACCAAATATTTCTTGCAGATTAATTCGCTTAGCAAAAATATCGCTAAATTTGAATTTCGTTCTGGTGCACCAGAACGAAATTACAACACATTGTCTATGGAGCAGTGTAATACACATAATCATGCATAACTCATAAAACGCAAAATCGGAATCAACTGAAATTTTGGAAATAAGTTTTTTTCGTGGATATCTACTGAAAAATTTCATAAAAAGAGGATGCTAGGATCACGAAATCCTCCTTTAATTATTCCAGATCCAACCAATTTTATCCATTAAAAGTGGATAAAAGTGGAAAAGGTGTGCACAATTTTTGAATTAAAAAAAATTGTATAATTTTATGCTAAATTGTGCAAAATTTAACTGGATTGTATCATTTTTAACAATTTGCAGCTGGAATTTCACATAAAACTAGTAAATATTTCCAGCTAAATCAGGTGCAACTGGAATTTATATGGCAGTAAATAGCCCAATGCCAAACCCTATAACAAGGTATGTTTTCATTCAAATCCATTTTGATGCTGATTTCCAATAAACATTCATTTTTGCACGGAGTATTAATTATACTGCACATTTCAAAAGGTTCAAAAGTTGTTTTGACTTCAAAATTAAGGTGTACCAATTAGTACGCAGGGGCATTACAAGTGAGTCTTTCTCTGTTTTTATAATGGTAGCAAAGCAACTTAATTTGGTGCGGTTGATTGCATTCAGGCTGGCACTCGTGGCCCCATATTACCTCAAATTAAAAACTGGGGGTATTTTCTGTAGGAAACTAAAAGGTAAGCTTGGCTTATGTGCCCGAGTCGCATCTGGTACTAAGTCAAATGTAGCCGATGCGCACCGCATCAGAAAGATTATATTCTATCACCTCGCACCCTCATGCCCATTCTCATACCACATGTTTGCATAACTCAAATTATCGTGGAATTGATAGTTGGCTCTGTTGAAATTATAAGTCAATTACGCTTTTGGAATCTTTTAGATATGAAAGCCTTGGAGGAAGGCTTTCCCACATTCATATTTGACTCATACAGTTTTCTCTTGCATGACTAGAAAGAGAAGAGGATTAGGTCTTTTATTTCAATAACTACTTCAAGTTCCCATCATTTTGTATGGTTTTGCCCACAAAATGAGCAAACCTGCAAATCTTTGTAAAACAAAATGCAGAATATTCTAAAGAATAGGATCAATATGGAAGACCTAATTGTATGTTTGTTTTCTTTTTACACTTGTGTAGTAAACATAAATATTTTTTAAACAGATTTTGCTGATTTTAAAGAATGTTTTAGGGTTGTTTACGAAATGACTGGCCCTACTTGAAACAATGTGTTTGGGGTGTTTTTTTTTTGGGGGGGGAAGGAGTCTCCTTAAAGTTTCTTTTTGAAGTTTTATTACCTTTTGTTCTTGATCAAGGAGCTAGCATGGCAGTTTCACTCTGAGCCAAACACCCTCACTTCTCATGCATGATATCGTTATTTTGATGGCCTCCATTCATGAGTGCTTTTGGTTTTGGTTTCAGACTTTTTGTTCCAAAGATGCACATGGCTATTTAAAGTGTACATTGCGGTTGGAAAAACTGGGACTTTCATTAATCAGCCCTCGCAGCATGCCAAAAAATTTGCCCCCCCTCATATTCAAAATCTGCCGCCCCGCTGCCTCTCTGATTGCGCCAGATAGATTGGGTGATGGTTCCAATTTTCACAGGAAAATGACATAGCAATGGGTTCACTTTGATATTCAGTGACGTGACATGTATTTGTCCGTACCCGTCCCCAACTCAAATACCCTCCAGTGTACGGCTCGTAAATAGATGAAACAAAAACAACAGCAATGAATTCACCAAGCCTTATTATAGATTCACCAATGGTGCGATCCCAAAGATACATTTAGCGTCTGGCATTATCCTATGAGGAAACTCTCCTTAGCATACTAGGTGTCTGTGAATAGACACAATGGTATTGTATTACCTGGTCGTCCCGGCTGTGAACCATGCATAGTGCCACATAACTTGTTTTCTTGCCATCTTACCTTATCATAAGATATCAATACATCGTCTCTCTTGAGATGGACTCAGGCCTAGCAAATGAAAAGGCTACACTGTAATGGTGACTAAATAAGCATTGGTCCCTCTGAACACTACCTGTGTGTTATGATACACTCATTTTCAACATTAGACTATAACAAATAAAAACATTCCTTTAAAAAGAAATAGGTGGCTTATATGGAGTATGGCATGTAACTGACCAGACAGGACCTCAAAGACAATAATAAAAGGCCAGAAATGACAACTGAAGGTTCAAATCTGGGGTATAGTATTGTAAACTGGTGTATCAATGTATAGGATTGATTGGTGCATTATGAATATTATTCTAGGGGAAATGGGGAGGTGCTAAACATTCCTTAAATGTTGCGTTTTTCCCCAAATATTTGGATTTTGAGTGATTTTTAAAATTCTGACTGGAGGAGGGGAAGCCCAACATTTTTGGAGAGGTGAAATGCCCCTCCTCCTGGTGCCACCACTTGTATACTTCTTTATTAACTTTTGATCACAATGTTAATTCTCCTTTTCTCTCTCTCTCTGCTTTCTTGCATGTGCTGTTTTACCCATTTGAATCATGTTGCTGACACAGGTAAGTGGTGTTCATTCATTTTTTTCTCCTAAAATGAAAACAAGGCAATGTCCGAAATTTAGAGTTTGACAGAATTGAGCTTACAAAGTAAGCCACAATTATTATTTCTGTATCAAAATAATCTGTAAATCACCATATTCCAGGCATGAGAATTTTCAGTTTAAAAACTGAATTCAGTTTTTTTTATAGTCAAAATTTCCGCAACTTTATTTAATTTCAGCCTGTTTTTGGTACTTTTTGCCCAATTTCACACGCATTTTCAGTTTTTTCAGGTTTTTTTAGGAAAGTGCAGTCTCATGCCTGATATTCTACCGACTGGTGACTCCCCTTCAGTGGGGCAGGGGTGGACAAGACATAGGACACCTTAAACTAAACTACCCCAAGGATTGAAGCTGCTAAGGCAAATGCTGTAATGAACCTCAGTGTGCATGCAATTTGTATACTGCCCCCAATCGTATGATGAGTGGATATATATAAACTTAAAACATTATCTCTAGAGGGCAGTATACTATTATGTAGAACTGTGAAGCAGAGCCTGAGAGACATGATAAGTTTGATTTGGATAACAACGATGAAAATAATGATTTTGGGATTAAGGGGAAACAGTACAGGTGTATGTGTGAAAGAGAAAGAGACTCTTTATGTGTGCATGTCATGTCATGATTGATATAGTGATTCAATGACTTTTATGAACTTAAAGGGAAGGGGAGAGTCTTTGAATCTTGGAATTTTGTCCGCTTCCTTGTACAAGACCAAAAATACAGTGAAAATGATCCATATGTGAGTCATAAAAGGTAACTAAGTGTGAAGAAATCAGCCTGCAACTCAATAATTCAAATGCAAGATTCTGTATCAATCTATTGTGACAAGCATTGGATGGTTTTCAATTCAATCCTTGATGGTTGGTGTTGTAGAAAGCCCTCTGTCGGTAGTGTATCAAGTCATCATCAGATGGCAGAGCAAAAGAATATTTGTAACAGCACCACCAAGGCAAGAGTCAAATCTTATTTTCATTTTAAATCCTTGCTGTTCAATTTCAAGAAAGAGGGTGCTTTTGTACAGCATACTATAATTGCATTGTTGGAGTAGCCTATTCCTTCCCAGAGAAAAATATATATGAGTTGCTTTAATATTAGACAATATGGATATTTCTTCATAAAAATTTCTCTCGTGATTTCAAGATATACTTTTGATATCTTTGCTTTGATATGTAGAGGGTGAATTACATTAGTAAGGATACTTTGGTTGGTATATAATACATATGGCTGAGACTCGTTTATATTGAAAAGACCTGAAAATAGAGGTACTTCAGAGAGTGTAATAATGTAACTTAAAAAGCAATTTAGCTGAAGAGAGTGTGCAATATAAATGTAACTTAAAAGCAATTTAGCTGAAGACTGCATCTAGGAATTAGCTCAATCAGACAACTTTATGAAGTCTTAACAAAAATAACTGTATAAAGTGTGGTGAGAAAGACATAAAGTGATGAGAGTGAAGAATGAAGATAATTAATGCTGTAGTAACAATGGATATGGTGTAGTTGTAGTGGAAGTTATTGTGGATGGAGAAAGTGTAATTACAGCTGAGGTGGTTGAGTGGGATGGCAGGAGCCATATTGGGTTTTCTCAGTTTTAGCCATTTAACTAAAACTGCAATGTACCTTAAGGTGGTACGAAAGGCAAAATCAAGTTGCTCTGATTGAGATTAAAATAGACTTGTTGCAGAGAGATATGCAAAATAATCTTAATTCCAAAATTTGAGCCGTCGGACAAACGGTTTTTGAGATATTGTTGTTGAAAGATTCGTTGTATTCTATTGTTTTTGCCAATATATTGATGAAGTTAATGAGGAAAATTGGCAAAATGTGCTCATTAATATTAATTTTGCCAATATTTTCCCAATATTTTATGAATAAACCTTCATACTACTTTTACCTTTAAATTTTGACCTGAATCTTTGCCAATGTGTCTCTATGACCTAAACCTTTAACATGTGATTTTTCCGCCCATTTAATTTGCATATTTGCATAATTAATTAGCTTTAAGTATAATGCTAATTAATTATGCAAATATGCAAATTAGATGGGCGGGAAAATCACATGTTAATGTTTTAGGACATAGAAACACATTGGCAAAGTTTCATGTCAAAATCATATAAAATAAAAGTAGTATGAAGGTTTATTCATAAGATATTGGTATAATATTGGCAAACATGAATATTCATGAGCACATTATGCCAATTTTCCTCATTAACTTCATCAATATATTGGCAAAAACAATAGAATAAAAAGAAACTAAAAACATGTATATCTTGACAACCGTATGTCCGATTTCCTTCAAACAAAAACTATTTTGCTCAGTGTATTTAGCTTAACTTATTCAATCTATTCAAATGGTTCTAAATTCAGTTTCTGTTTTCCAGAAACATCGTTTCGAACCCCCTTAAGTGGGTACTACACCCCTCGATAAATTTGTATCTATTTTTGCATTTTTCTCAAAAACTAATAACACAGTGGTAACAAAAGTTATGTATAGTATAGGGGCAAGGAATCCACTTACTACACTGGAATTTCAGTGACCCAAGACAAGCGGTTCGTTATTTATGATAAGAAATTAGGTACCGCTAGGATGTACCTCATTTCCGATCATATATACCGAACCGCTTGTCTTGAGTCACTGAAATGTCAGTGTAATAATTGGGATCCTTGCCCCAATATTCTACATAACTTTTGTTACCAGTGTGTTATTATCTTTTGAGAAAAGTGCAAAAATAGTCACAAATTTACCACAGGGGTGTAGTACCCCCTTAATACATAGATCTTAGAGGAAATAAGTTGAGGAATCCAATACTCATTTTTATATTTCCTTAGGTCTTGGGGTTCTTGAGTTCAATAATATATCAAAAGAAATATTTGGGTGTTTTCCCTCAAAAGGAAAATGCACATGAGGCAGGAATGACACCCCTTATATCAAGTCTGGGATCTCCTTTTTATAGAACCACACCATCCTCTCTTGTGTGTCGGCTTTATTTGTCTCAATATTTGAGTGCAGACATCGCTAGGTCATGCTTCCCTTCAACCCGCCTTAAAAGCTGTGTGTAAAGATTGTACTGGAATTGCTTGTCAAGTGGCACTACTCTTACCTCATTGATATTTCTATACTTATAGGTTATCAGATTGACAACTTAACAGGTTTCTAATGTTGAAATTCAAAGATTTTGTTTTACAATGATGTCACTAAGTGAAATGAAGCAATGACAGGAAAACTGATTTTAAGATATGGCCAGACTGAACATTCAGATTCCTTGTTATGCCTCCACAGCGACTAAGGCAGACTGTTTTTGCAATGTCCATTGCTGCTGGTCCATTTCATGGTCCAGCAAAAACAGATTTTGAAAACAGGGTCATACTTTAGAAGTAGAGTTGGTAGCTGCACCACAAGGTAAAAAAAGGGTATAGGTTAAATCATGCCAAGTATAAAGTCATGCTCATGCACTTTTTCTTTGGGGTTTGGGCCAGACTCACCTTCGCTACTCCTACAGCACTTATATTATTCCGGAACCCATTCTTCCGGTACCCACCTTGGTGGAGAGAGATATTAGAGGCTAACAGCTTTGTCTAAGTGCTCGACACTACTACCAGGGTTTGAACCCTCTACTTATAATCGTATCATGGTTCCCCACTTTCTCCACATTTCCTCCCAGATTCACCGCTCAAATATTTCACATTTTATTTACAACATTGATTAAACTTGAACATCTAATAAGGTTTCACCTGAGTTTGATCATCTGTGGCACAAAACTAATTATATCTACATGCCGAGTTCCAGGTTTGTGTAATAATGCTGAAGCCATGGATAATAATACATTGTCAAACATGTAATGCAGGTAGATATTAGAACTGACAGTGTGCGTCATAATTAGTTATACAACGGAGGTGGAGTTGCATTTCTTTCATACTATATACAATAGGAAAACACAGTTTTGTTTGAAAATAAAAGTGTTTATTAGACAACTTGAGCTGGCGCAGAGTGTGACAGGTCCAGTTACAGGACAATGTCTCTAGTTTCTGTACCAAAACTAAGAGATGACTTTCTAGATCATATTTGAAAAGGGCAAATATCTACATTTCAAATGGATTGAATATAAATTTACTTTTGGAAGGTTTAGAAGTGTTTTGCTTCGGTAGAAGAAGTGTTTTCACTTATGAAAAATGCATATGGTTTGGCAGTTGGCAGGTGTAAATATGATACATTGCTTGTGTGTGTTTAAAACTTTTAGGCTGTCAGTTTATATGAAGATGAGACTATTTGGTATCCCTATAATATTGTAGTCTAAAGGAAATGCATTTTGTGAGACAAGTGGTATAAAATGTCAAGTATCAAGATCAGCATCCTATGAAGAAAGGATATATTTATACATCTATGTTCCTGTTGTGAAGCCCTTTGGTTATAGCTTGCCAATCCATAAAAAGTGCTATAGACATACTTCTTGATATGTTATGTTCTCAGGTTATGTTAAGATTGATAGTTAGAACCATTTCTAATAATAGAATTCCATCTACAAGCATATACCTCTCAATGAGACACTCTGAATAAAAACATTACAATAGATTGGTCTTACAAAAATACATGCTTGTACAGTCACCTTATTTGTAAATATAAAAATTATATAGTTGCTCAAACTCCAAATAATGTTTTTATGGAGGGTGTCTGCCTTTGGTCTCTTTCATTAAAAAAAACTCAGGAGGCATAGGCTATGCTTGTAGATGGAATTCTATGGTATACATGTATACATGTATATACGTGACAGTTCACTTAGTCCGGTCTTTACACCATAAAGTACTATCAGGTACATAATATGAATATGCAGATGATTGCAATCAGATTGTCAGAAGTCAGTGGAATTTACTTTGTAATATTCATACTGACCTAGATTACTGTACTTTCTTCATGGCAATTTGGGATATTAATATCAACCTGTTTAAATCTAAGATCTTTCCATGGTAAGCCATATTCACACTAGCACACAAGATCTTTAGATTAACCAAATCTGAGTGTGTTGCCTGTAATCGTGTTGAAACACAAGTTGAACTACATTAAAGATACACCAAGCTTACACCGTGTTCTATTCTACTTCACTTGTTAATAGTTTGGACAAGTGCTGCTCCCCTAAAAATGACCAAACATTTAAGGTTGGTTTTTTTCCCTTTATTTCAAAAAATTGACAAAAAGTCTTGACTTGCAGTATTTGTGTAACTGCTTGCCACATTTGTACTGCACACAGTATGACATTACTGAGATTCCTACCAGGAAAGGGAGATGCTCATTAAGAGCTATTTACAGCTGCAAGAACCAAAGCCTTGGTGTAAGTATTGGTTACTGGGGTAAGCAATATCTTAAGAATTGGGAACCTCAAGATATTGCTGAGCCAATGTGCACTTGGACATGACCATGGAGTGAGTGGATTAATTACTTATGGCCTTCATATATCTTCTAACTGGTATCAATGACCACATTCCTATCTCCCGGCTAAATATCCAGTATTAGTTTAACAAAATTATGGAATGTAGATCAGAAAATTACGCACATAGAAATCAAAAGGAAATACCAAACTAAAACACCTTTGCTATGAGTAACATTGTATGAGAAGCATTTTGACAGTTATGAATTATTAATATTAATGTTCGGTGTAATTATGAGCGCATGTATGTGACAGGAAAATACCATTAGTAAAAAGGTTCCTAAATAATGTGATTGTTAACGCCAGCTCGTGTGCCTTGAGGGGTTGTGTTTATGAAACAGCACGCGGGTTAGCTGTGTTGTTGGAAGTCTTCTCGGGATATGAATATGTGTATATTTCAGATTGTGCGTGGGTTGAATGAATAGACTGGGTACCAGACTTGAGAAAAGGATGATCCATGCTAAGATGGAAAACTGTTTCAAATCATTTTTTTAACATAAGTTTACATAATTATTAAAATGTGTTTATTATTTTAAAGCTCATATTAGCATTTGCAATTAGAAGAGTATGAAAGTTGTTGATTTACTTAGTATTGGATCCAGGATTCCAGAAATTGATATTTGAGTTGTTTTTTCTTCATTGTGAATGTTAATGCAGCTTTGAGATTAATAGCTTTGATGTTGTCTCCCATGCTGTATTCATAAATACGTCTGAAGCTATGGGATTATGGTAGTGTTTTAATTCATGTTTATAATGATATGAGTGAAAATAGCAATTGAATCTTACTGCTTTGAAAATGTTTAGAAAGGTACAGAACAAAGTAATTTATAAAATGTTTTCCCTACATTTATTAGGCCAGAGAAGGTTTGTCTCTGGTCTCACAGGAGGTTAAAAATACAATGCATTATGCATTTTCCTTTTTGTTTTTCCTGAATGGTCTAAATTAAGGCCAGTGGGAAGGCAGGAGCTGTATTTGTCCAGTTTTATCCATTTAATAACTAAAGAAACTGCAGTATACTTCTTAATATTAATATATTGATCTTCTTGAAAATGAGTCGAGGAATTGAAGCCAAAAATCACATTTATATTTCCATAGGTCTTGTGGTTCATGAGTTAAGGCTAATAATATATTAAAATGCAAGTTTAAGGCATTTTTCCTCTTGCAAGAAAAATCATGCACACTGGCAGAATAGTCAACTGCAGTTCAATGGGAAATGAACTTTGGTGCTTGGATGATGTCATGATGAGGTTAGGGTTATTGAAAAGCGTGTTCCAAGGGATCTGCACTCGACCGGTCTCCTGGACGTTAATTATATCAAGCCTTGGGATCTCCTCTATAAAACTCATACCATTCCTCTTGTGTGTCAGCTTTATTTGTTTCAGTATTTGGCTGCAAACATAGCTAGGTCATGCTCCTCTCCGCCCCGCCTTAGATATTTCAACCATAAATGAAGTTCTATAGGTTGATCAGTTCGTAAGCGGCTAGAATTGTTAGGTTTTTACCACTATGCCGAAAAAGAAGACCAGCATTAAGAGTGATCTAGTTGACCTATCTGATCTATTTTGTGCTTGTTAAATAAAGTACTTTGAATTAATAATTTTTGATACTTCTGGCGGTATGTCACAAGATAACTCTTGAAATAAAATATATTGATATTAATTTGCGATGTTATAATGGCCACCGATTACGAGCTGATCAAACTATAAGTATGCATCCATCACACGAATCACTGTCTGGAAAGGAGACCTGTATCACACATGCTTTCGATTCAGAATTTTATTCATTGCAAATTATTTTCGGGCATTTTGATGCTTTTGCTGGATACTTAACTTTTCTGTATATTTGTGTGGTGTTTAGAAATATAATATCAACTCATCTTATTCTTCATCCATCAATAGAAAAATGTATTATGCAATTTTCTGGAATTTAATTTGAGGGGGATAAGCTTCTAGGTGGAAACTCCCATGCCTGGGGCAGTTACCCCCACGCATGCACTTAGGAGGACAAATTGCATCCCAGTGCACTTACTTACCCATATCTTGTGGTTTTGGTTTAAGGCATTTTACTGTGAATCCTCCTACTTTATTACATGTTACAGATTAAGGTTGCCATGGCAGCACATCATAATTGATATCATCTAGTGGAATTAATTTTGCGAAAAACATGTGCACTAATGATAGTGTGTTAGGTGAATCCTTCTAAGAAATGGATTATAAAAGAAAAGACCACAGACATTTAATTAACAAGGGTATTTATTTGATCAAAATGACCCATTCTATTATACCACCATCTCTCCTGTCTATTCAATTCCATGTAGTGGCATGGAAAATTTTAAGTTTTGAATTGTGACTGTAATAGTTGTTATTTTGGTTGCTAGCTACAAGAAATCTTGTTTAAATCCCGGGTTTAAATCATTGTAGGTGAGCTAATACAGACACTAGCTACGAGCTCACTTTCAATTGTAGCCAGCTGTGATGTTACATAGAACTTGCCATTGATTGTCTGAACATGATTATTGTATTGGGGCCATACTAAGATGTGCATTATGTGCAGTCCCAAAGACCCTGTTTGCCCCCTGAAAGATCTCATAGTTTCCTTTTCCCCCTCATAGACCCCCTCTTATCCCTACAAAAGATCCCAAATATATCTTGTTCCCCACAGCCCATTTTTTTTTCTCTAGGCAAGACCCTTTTGTGAAAAAAATAACTACTATTACAACATCTCCCCCCCCCCAAATACCCAATTTTTAGAATCTGCCCCAATAGAACCAATTTTTAGGATCTTCTCTCAATTAAAGGCCCCATTTTTAACATCATTCTCTGAAAGACCCCATTTTAGCATCTTAAAAGGGCCCCTGTTGTTTAGCACTTTTTATCATGGGAGTGGTGGGTGGGAGAAAAATTCTTCATGACTTTTCTGCATGAATGTTGACAGAATACTGGTAGTATACGCATGCACAAGGACCAAGCTTTGTTAAATATGATCGCTGATTGGCCCAACAATCGCTGATGGTGCCCATGATAAACAAATAGACAATATGCAGGTAGCAACCCATATTGATCTTATAACAATAAACTATCGAGACCAAACCATTATTTCTGCAGGGGTCAAAATCTGTTTTTTTAACCAAGGGGTTCAAAATGTTATTTTCCACAATTTTGCTCCTGAAAGACAATGTTCATGTTAAGTTGTGGCTGCACATGCATGTCACTTTACTATTGCAGTGCCCCTACTCCCAGGTATTGGGGTTGCTATATGAAGACCACAAGTGATAGGTGATGTGCCATGCACACACAAAAGAATAAGAAAGTTTTATGTGGTACACATAGGGCATTTATTTCTCTTTAATGTAATCCGAAATTATTCCCTTACGTGCCATCTAATGAATCAATTCAAGTTGGATAACTGGAGGCTGCAATTGCTGCTTGATGGTGAGTTAGTCTTAATAGTGACATCACACAGTGGACGGTCCTCTTGTACTTTCAAAAACGGTAAATGTTAGCAGTTTTTGACTTTCCCTGAGAGTGAGACTGACCCATGCGATTCTAGGTCTAAAGCTATTGGTCTTTAAGTAAACTCTCATTGTCATCATTAAAAAGCACTGTCTATACTAATTTATAATTTGTACCTGTTCACATGATCAACTATAAATTACCTTAGAGGAATTTAAAAGTCAGAAGTACACATGAAGTCAGGTTCATTTAATCTGATAGATGTGTAGGCATCAGAAATACAAGACATATTACATGTGCCAACATCTCTTGTATAGAGGGCATCAATATTGGTATCTGTATACAAATCGTCAATCAGATTTTCTCTTGAGGTGGTATTAACGCTCATGTATTAAGCAGTATAACAGGCGTCAGCATTGATGAAGATGCTGCAAAATGGGACACAAGTGAACTTTTACATTGTTTTTAAACTATATGCACAAGCATGTATTGACATTTATTAAATAATCTGTTTTTTCCTGAAAATGTCATGAAATGAATTTTACGAATTCTTTAATGAAGAGGGACCAAACTGCACATCATATGTATGGGCAAGGTTGTATAGAAAAATGAAGACAAAACCATAAATGTTAATATAATTTGATTAGTTAATTGATTCATTTGTAATGTAATTAATTAACCATTTGAATAATGTATGTACAAATTAGCAGGTGAATGAGTTCAATATTAGGATTAGCATGAGTAGGAAGCAAGAAAGCAAGCAAACAGTTAGCAAGCTAAAGAATGGCCCAGCAAACACAAAACATTTTACAGAAAACATTTACAAAAGTACATAATATAACTTGGGTATACTATAAGGCAAAAAAACTGCTTTTTTTTTGTTGTACGAATGTAAAATCAGCTATTTGGGGTTAAAAAATAATGGGAGTGGGAAGCAAGGGAAAATTGCTGAAAAACTGCAATTTATTTACAGATTTCGTTGATTTTTACAGTCATTTCCAAAAAAAAAAGTTTAAATAACACCAGCCGGATTGACCATACCTATTTTTTTCATTGCCTAAAGAGTATAAAATGTTATTTATAATTAAACATTTCAAAACAGTGCAAAACAATCCAACAAAATGATTGTTTGCCAAAAATATTTTACAATAACATTTTGTCAACATTTTAAAAATGTTGTTGATTGTGTTTTTCATATTAAACAATTTTCATGATTTTAATAACCTGATATTTCAATGTTATTAAAACATTTTGACCAAAACTAAAACACTGTAACAAATTTATAACATTTTAAGAACATTTTTTGTATTTGCTGGGAGGATAGGGAATAGGGACAAAAAGGATTGGAAGAAATAGAAAGAAAGTAAAAAATGTCACCCACAGAAAAACTATTGACAAATTCAATCATATAATTTTTAAACAAATTCAATTATGAAAATAAGTATTCAAATCAAATTATTTTTACTATTCAATCACACTTCAGCCGCCTTTTGTGTACACTATAAAACCGCTCAATAGAATACAGTGTTTGTTTTGATTTTCAATTGCAGTTAAATAATATTGTTGGTTGTTTACTCATTTTATCCATTTGATGATGTCATTAGTGGCCAAGGCTGGTTTAATTACATCTCCAATATTACAACACTATGGTGTATGAAGCAAGCCTGATCTCTAATTACACAGTGTGTACCTCTTGTCCGATATACATAATTCCATTATCACTGACAGATTCTTTTGCACAGTCTGCATATGTTGACACATATTTTACATAAGGATACCTTATCATTTGCATTTCACAGTTCTTGGAAGGTGACATCTGTGAAATTCTAAACTAAAATCACAGTGGAAGGAAATGGCCAGCTTCACCGTAATTTTGTTTGCTTTTAAAATTATTAGACATACGATGCTATGAAAATACGAGAGAGTGCTTGAATTCCATGTTTTCCGTAAAGGAAATTAAAAATGATGTCAAAGAGGAACAAATATACTGCGTAAGTGGTAATTTTTGCGAGGGTTTTATTTTCTAAATTTCGCGAATAGAGATTTAGGTTGTGAATTTAAGAATGTGCGACTATGAACTTTTGTCATATATATATTATTATTGTTGAGGCATGAAATTTGTGTAAATATTAACATACACAAAGGTCGTCTTTGTCGGAAAAATCAAAAAATAATTTGTAAGTACTATGCTATGAAAGTAGGCTATACTAAGAAAATACTTGAAATCTGTATGTTTTCTGTATAGGAAATTAAAAAGGCTGTCAGAGAGGAAAAAATATACTTGTGAGGGTTTTTTTTTTTGGGGGGGTTGGAATTGCGGTTAGGTTGCAATTCATGTGGATATGAGCTTTTTTCATTTGATATACTATCATTATTAAGACATGATTTTGTGAAAATATCAACAGACTCAAATGTTCTCTTTTATTGTAAATCGCAAAAATTAAATCTCTACATGAAAGTAACTACTATATAGCAGCTAACAATTTTACTTGATGCAATCTAGAAACACTTTGAGTGGATTTCTCAGTAAGGGAAGATGGGTTGAGTCGAGTTAAAGACAGATACACTGTGTATTAAGATACACACTCATATTGCGCTATGTTTTGGGACCCTCCAGTTTGAATGGTTTCACCCAAGTGAGTGAATGTTGATCAACTCTTTGTAATACACACAGATGAGTTAACTAAGTAGTATCACCAGTCGGACGTATGTCATATTAGTGGTGGGGAAGACATTTGATCGGCTGTTTTTGCATCTTGGAAGTTTATACGAGAAACAGGAGCCTTAATCCTCGAAGTATCGCTTCAAAATTCTAGGTGATTGACCACCAAGGTTTGAGATTATTATCATCGCTTAAAAATAAAATATGGCTGCTTCCATGGTGATTTGAACACATCAACATTGTTGGAATCTACTCCTGACAGGCTAAATTGCGAGTTTTGTTTTTCGCAACCTTTGATTTATTGTACATACCTATATCTTCATTTCTGTAATGTTTTGATACCAAGATTTCTTTGATTACAGTCCAATTCATGTTTACTTTGTGGATATATATATATATTCTATGTGGGAATTGCCCATCAAAATTCCTGCTGCTCTGGAACTGGTAAATTTGTTAAGAAATTGTTGCTAAGAAATACCACAGTTGCACATTTTGAGTATATTTCAGTGTTTAAAGGTCTGAGTTTGCTGAAGCGTAAAGCAAATGTATTGATCTCAGTTTATTGCAATCTGAAAGGAATTCTATGTGACCTTTGTATTATTTGTCAACTAGGACAAATTCCTAACCCAGTTGAGTGGGTTTGCTTTGGCTTGGTTTTGTGTCAAGTATTTCCTGGGTTATTTAGTTGCTTTCATATTATCTATATAGGAGGAAACCCAGGTAGTAGGCTAATCAAGTTTATTTCATTTCAACTCTACACATCTGTGCAGCAGTAGTGTCAACCTAATAGCGGAGTAATTAGTTAGGCTTGTAATTGAATACCACTTAACCTTGGGATCGTGGAAGCTGCCCTAGTGTCGATAGAAGCCATATGAGCCAACACACGCACTCACGTATGTACGTACACAGGGATGCTACATTGCTGTAGAAACAAATCGGCAGATGAAACAGCTGATAGCAACATACGTTATTATTATATTGTATAAAGGTGGTGATGACAGGGCACAGTTTGTTATGGTCCGCTGCTGAATTCTACTCTTAACAGCCATTGAAAAAGTACTCAACAATTGTATAGTACTTGTGCTGTGATAAAACTTTGGTACGTTATCATCATAGGGATGTCTTTCTACAGCAGGTGAATTGTGAAAACAGCTCTCTTTTAAAGTGCACGGGCAGTGATCTTTGCTTTAAAGTTTCTGTAGGATCTGTCACAAGTAATATAGCCCTGATTTGAGGGGTGGCGAACCTCTCCATTTCTTCACTCAATGTAGAGGGAATTAGGCAGAGCTGGAGGGCTCTGAGAGAGACCGAAGCTTAAGTGGAATATATACATAGTGTTACCTGCGTGACATAGTATTCCTCCGGAAGATTTCACTTTGAGAGGTTTGGTTTTTTTGGTTCGAGATGTTATCCGCCAGAAATCACCTGCACGCCCTACGGATACATTTCTGAAATTGATTCTTACCAGGTTTATTTTCTTGCTTCCTTCCTTTTAATCTTGATGATGATGGAGACAATAAATGATGTCATTTTGTCATTTGTTTTCATCATAATTAAGCATAATTAAGAGGTTTTGGAAGTAGTGATTGATTTGTTAATTTATTTCTACAGATACAGTTAGGCATGTGCTGTGAATGTGGCAAGTTATCATATTGGATCCTAGTATTGTTACGTGTTACAATACAAATGAAGATGCATTGTTCGTCAGAGACACAGAAAAACAATCGATAAAAATTCTTTGGAAATAACTATACTGATGAATGTGCCTAATTGCTGTACCAAGCCAACTGTATTTACGTGCCTTATTTATCATAGACCGACCAACATTTGTTTACAAGTGTTCTTAATTTAAGGTAACTTGCTACAAGATTTGAAATTAAAAACTTGTCACAATGAATGGGCTTACGAGAATGTTGTCCCGGAGCAGTATCCAGAGGCCGCTGTTTATGCCATGTACATCGGCCCTCGTGATGGCGCTGCAGGGTCAGGCGCAGAATGTGGTCAACATGGTCCTTGTGGATTATGGTTAGTATATATTTTCTAATATTATTTAGAAACTACTAGTCCTAGGGCTATGTAATTCAAGATTCATATAAAAATTGGTATTGTCATTTTAATACCATTCTTTTGGGTTGGTACAATTTACTTGGATGCATTTTGAATTGCCCACTTATAAGATAATAATCAAAAATGATAGTTTTATTAGCTTAAATTGCTTTAATTGGAATCAACATTGATCTCAAACTTTGTGTGGAAATATCAATAATCAAGTTTTATATTATTATTGTTCTTAGAAAATTAATTGTCACAAAAAGAAACTGAACAAGCAAAGTGGACAGGAAAGAACAATTTTAAATGTTCTTTCCCTTTAGTGTAAATAACATTAAATATAAACCAGTTATTTTTTGCATCTAGGGTATTGTATGTTCATTGTAAATGTAACTTTTGCAAGTCCATTAGTCTAGCAATAAGTATGTCATATTCGTGGACATGTCCAAATGTCTGAAGACCTGTATAACAACATACATTGCAGGATCTGTAGCAGGTGATTTTTGTTTGTTTTTCATATTTTTTTTAATGGGGAATGGCGATAGAGTTGACTGAAAATGTATGGTGGTCATCTGGCTTTAGTAATAGACTTGTAAACACAAATGCAAGGCCTGTATGCACAGGGTGTGATTGCACCCCCCCCCCACTCATGTCCCACGTTTTAGGGTAAAAATATTCAAGGTCCAATTCAAAAGAAAGGTATCCCCCCCAAAAAAAAAAAAAGATTAACAAAAAATCAAAATCTTTATGGAGTAAAGCACTTTTTTGCAAGTAATTTTGCATTGAAATTCCATACACCTTGCAAAAAACTTACCTGTGCAAAACTATAGAATGGTTGTAGACTGCATTGCATTCCTTTTTAAACAATTCATACCATTCCATGCCTAAAACACAACACATCCACATCCCCAGTGACTGCCCTGCCCAGAGAAAAAAAAACATTTTTCTCATGGATAGATAGCTGTTGGATCAGAACAGGATTGGTGGATTTTCCAATTCCATGGTGGGATTAGAGGGATGATAAATTTAAATGGTCTACTACAGTAGACTAAAATGGTTGATGATATTACACTAATCTTATAATATAGTATTCTTCTAAGCTGGTAACATTTGTGTGAAAATTCATTTATTGTATTGATTTCAAGTCGATTTCATGTCTAGAAACCCTATCAAAACTACGCTTAATTCAGAAAATATCAATATATATTTTTTCACCATGAGGAAGCAAACTAAATGAAATTACGTACATGGGAACATTGACACGTAGCCGTACACCTACACATTGTTATTGCAGGCAATCAAGTGTTAATTCCACTTTCATGTAATGGCAAATAATATTAAAATGGAATTTTTGGTTTGTTCAAGGATTTGTTATTGTTGCAACATCAACAGAAAGTTCAGAAACAGTACTATAGTGACGGAAATTTGTTCCTACATTTTTAAAGCTTTTACATGAGAAATGTTTGCACAATTTGCATTAGAAAACCTTTATTATTCAATATGAGTGCTTTAAAAATGTGTCCACTATGACAGCTTTATAAATGTGTGATTTAAATCCAAGGTTTTACAAATGAATTGTTTAAAAAAAACTGTTCAACTGATATCTAAGCAAATTGTTACAACTTTCAACAGTTACTACGCATCATATTTGAGACTGCTTCAACACACTGTGCTCCTGGAGCCCAACTACTTTAGTACTGCATATAGGGCAGCTATTCATTGTTACTATCTTAAACCAGTTACTACACATCATATTTGAGACTGCTTCAACATACTGTGCTCCTGGAGCCCAACTACTTTACTACTGCATAGGGCAGCTATTCATTGTTACTATCTTTCACCTTTCAATCCCTCTCAGAAAAATATAATAATAAATTAAAGAAATTGTCAAATCCAACAGGGACTTGAACCCGCAGCCTCTGATTACGACACCATTGCCTGTACCAGTCCGTCACAGAATCCCAGCTGGTAGAAGGATGATGTTTTGCTATATGAATGCATCCATCCTGGCACTTGTTGTCTGTACTAATTATGCATTTACCCAAAGGTTAATTACTATTGTGCAATGTGCATTCAGTCAGCCTTAATGGCATCTGCATAATTGAGAGACTTTGACTTAATCTTGTGTTCATTAATTGCAGTACAGATAGTAATTAATATTTGGTAATTAAATCATCTAAATAGATGCATGGCTGGTGTGGGCGTAATGTGCGTTTGGCAGTGAAATGGAATTTGTTGCCCTATATATATTTTTTGTTGTGTTTTTTTAGGTGAGTGTGTTTGTATTCACAATCCAAATCCCATAATTTATATCTATATAGATTAAAATTTGTTTAAACAGATTATAATTATTAAAGAATCCGGGCTTATGAAAGCAGTACTGAATGGAATTTGCCATTCAATCTAAAACATAGGTGACAGATCTTATAGGTGAAATCATGGTGAAATTAAGGATCTTTGGAGGGGAGAGTATGAGCTTGATGAAAAATATGGGGTGACAGAGATGCATAAGAATCAGGTCTTTTAACTGTTTTTAAAAGAGATGTTCTTAAAAGAGATGTATGGCTATTAAAATAGCCATCTTGAAAACTTGACTTAATTAATTCTGCTAGTTTTCTGTGTCCCTTGCACAAGGTTTGTTAAAGCTACAATCACAATCTAGCAAAAATGTTTGAAATCACTAAAGTGCAAAAATTAATTACCACATGCACAGGATGAACCATATTCAATTAGGGCTGCACGTCAGAGCTTCTTTCATCTGTAGATTCTTATTAACAGCATATAGGTGGTTCCATATGGAATTTTGAATAATGCAAAAGATTTATTCATCAAAATTGGTTAAGGTCTCTTTTTCACATACATATGATGACGTCCCCAGTCATTGGAAAGAGTTGTGAATGATACTTGATGTCATCAACAACCTGATTATACACAGAATAGAATGGGATGTAAATAGACATTCCTTTCAATGAGACCAAAATACTTGTTAGTTTTCTTCTTAGACTTTGATACTGTGTTTGCTCACTGCTAGGTTCTGTCCACATTTTGAGATGAGCACATTCTTGGGTCTTATTTGAATTAAAGTACATCTTAGAGAGTGCTGTTTAAATGTTTTACACATTTTGTGACCCTCTATTTACTCCTTTCGAAGATACTGGCCTCTGTTTTAAACTAGTGGGACTATATTATACTGCAATGTAACACTTGGCTTCTTTTCTGGGCGTCATTGGGAGGATCTACTTCAGCATTTTTTTTTCAAAAACATGTGTTGGTAGGCGGAAAAAAGGAGAATTTCACTTATTTACGTCTTTCCAATATTAAATAGTTTCCCTCAGAGCATGTGTCATAGGGCTCTGTGTGGAAGGGACTTAAGTTCAGAAGAAATAGGGATGGTATGGCATGACATATTCAAATATCTTGTTTTAAAATAGGCGATTATCAGGTTTCTTGCATATATGTGAACATAAAATTACATATTTATGCACATTTTTAGTTTTTGAGGTACCTGATTCAAGTGCGAAATTAAGCATGAAAAATTAAATATGATTTAGGAATGATTTCTAAACCTCTTTCTTAAGCTTCTTGCATGAGAAGATGATAGAGGGTGTATTGAATTGACAGCCTTATAGATAATAACATCACTGCTCTTCGCCATCTGACTCATGAACTCAGTTGGTTAGAGCATCGGTCCGGTGATCCGAAGGTCCCAGATTCATATCCTGGATGATAAGTAAAATCTTTTCACTGGCTGTCATTTATATATGTTGAGACTTGTGTTAAAACCTTTCTCATATCTTACGCAGTTTGCATTTATATGATGATACATTAAAAAAATTATTTTCCCTTCCCTCACCCAACATGATTATAATTATTTCACAACATCTGTAATACTCTTTTATTATCTTGTACTGCTTTTATTATTAATCGGGCCTACAGGGGAGGGGGAGAAGGAGGGGTACACTCCCAAATATCCAAAAAAGTCCACATACAAACCCACATTTTAAAAAAAAGGTTGAACCAAATGGCTTCATTTTGAAAACATATTCCAACTTATGAGTGGGGATGGGAGAGCACATGGCAATGATGCGATGAAGTCCACATTTTACGAAATCTGCCCTAAATATTGGAATATTATAAATGGGTATGCATTAAATCCTGAAATATATGGGCCATATGAAACATGCCATCTCAAATACACAATAGTAGGTTGAGTTTAACACTGCTCATCAATAGGACCCATAAGCCAGTAACTGTAGTATTCTGTGAATTTGTAATAACAATAATCTTGGAGCATATAAAACTTGATTTAAGAGTGTAAAATATCCTGTGACCTTTACATGGCTATAGATGTATGTAGCGAAATGGGAAACTTGATCCAGGCAAAAAAATATAATGCCATGATTTATGATCAATCATAGAGATATACAATACGATTTTTTGCTCGCTAACGTTTGGGACAAAAGTGGAGCAAAGTGAGTAGTTATCGGGCAAAATCGTTTTTCTTTTTCAACTTCTTACCTATGCTTTAAGCAATGATATGCTAACATTTTCATAAAACTAGGAGTTGGGTTACCTGACATTTCAGTGCTGAAAACCTGAGATATATGGGAAGTTGACCACTTTTTAGCTATTCCTCAAAGTAGGTTTTAGCAACAAATATGTTGATACTAGTTGATTGTGTTAGAGTGGGGTGTACTACATGTATGTGCTTGTGTAAGAGTAGGTAGGTGTTCATCGCCAAATGAAGCCTTATTTGTTGTAACACACCTCCAACCGTGAACACACACCTAAAGTAGACTGTCCAACAGTCTGTCGATAGGTGCAGGATGACGGAAATGGTGTAAAATCGCTATTTAGAGCATGAGCTCTCTTGGCGGTATAGGGGTGTACCCCCTTAGATATCACCACCTCATAGTGTGTGTATGCATGTTCACGGTATGTCGATTTACTGCAGGAATGTACGTCCTCGTTTGGAGGTGCTTAACAGGCAGGGGTGTGGGGGTGTATGTGTAATGTGTGGGGGTTGATGTGTATGTTGTTGAACTCAATATTACTGTCTTCAGTAGATAGCACCTTCATCACAGCAAAAGCATCATACATTTATCCAAGACAATAATACCCCTTATTTTCTTTGTTAATTTTAAAATGTTAGTTCGTATCTTAATGCTGTATATTTAAATATTGTTGCCATGTGTTTATGCTTTTATGTATGCTTTGTAAAGCGCATTGAGATTTGTTTGTAATGCGCTATATAAGAATAAATTATTATTATTATATTATTATTAATGAAGAAAACATTCTTGCCAAGTAGGATCAATCCCAAAGTGTTGAAAACTTGTTGAAATTCTTCTATATACCTGTCATGTTTATTTGGCTCTAATTTTCATAATTTTGAATCGTGGAACTCAACTGATGCGAGACCTTGATGCCTGTGGTAAGGTGTATGCATCATGGAATACCTGATGCATAACTCAGTACTTTACAATGTCCTTAATTACATTATAGAATGGGCTATTACAGTTGAAATCTATAAACCCCTATGAAAGACATAATGTTAAAACAAATTGTAGATTAAGGTGATGTTTTCCATAGGTGTATGGATTTTAACTGGAATAGCCTAATGCTATGGTGATTTGACTTGGAAGGAGGGGTAATTCAGTTTATTTGAGTGTGTACATCTTGAATTTCCTGACTGCAAAAGGCAATATGCCGCATAAAATGAGTTAGTCATTTGCAATCAATTGAAAGTGTTGAATAATCTCCTCATATACGTCATTTCTTAATATTTCTGGGAATCTTGGGCTTGGAGAAATGAGTCATTTGGTGAAAAATACCATAATATTTGGTTTGTGGACTATGACTGGATAAGTATGGTGTGGTTTTAGTGTTTATAGTACTATTTTAGTAGAAACTAGGGCAACAATCATGACCCTGATTGAATTATATGTGTGTGGGTAATCAATAGGAAAATAACGCATACGAAAGATGATGATTGAAAACAAGGAACAAACTTGGGTCACTGATGCATTATGGGTACTTTTTGTGCTGGTTGTATCCAAGGTCACATAATGATCATGCACATAGTCATGATTCAAAGGTCATTAGGGTCATAGCTGCACTATGTAATCCCTCAAATTTGGTCTCATATGAACAGTTTAAATTGTATTGCAACCAATTTGGGGTCATAGCTACATTATAGGAACCCACATCTATTGGTGATGTTCAGGTCATATACTCAGTTCAAAGGTCATTTGAGGTCAACTTGTAAAATACCAATGTAAGATTCTTGATTAAAATTTCACAGACCCCCCCCCCATGCTATGTATGGGCCTGAGTCATTCATTATGAACTTGTTACTTGAGGCAGGTGGTAAAAACTACCTGTATACATTATTCATTGTATGGGTAACATAGTGCAACTTGTGCACTTAATAAGCAGTGTGGATGTTAATTAACAAGTTAGCATTTTCTGTGGGATTTTGACATTTGACTTTTGAGTTGTCAAATCCCACAGAGAAACCATTCAACACTTTGCTAAAAAGGAACCAAATATCTGCATTGCATGTATAGTAGGCTAATTAGACGCATGTGATTCTTGAAATGGTCGGAAAGTATGTGAGGTTACACAAGTGTGACGGTGAACATGGTGAAGAAAGAGTCAAATGCGTTAATAGCACATTACAGCACTGATTTATGATGAACGGAACATAAATTTCTGGTAATGGTGCACGCACGCACACAGTGAGCAAGGATCTATAGGTTGGGTAAAGAACTCTGCAGAGGTTTATCAGGTATTCTACCGCCCTGTTTTTAATCGAATTTGATGCTATTGACATCTGAATGAGCCTAGGGACATATGAACTTGGTAATGTAACTATGTGAATTGTACAATTCTACATGGTTCTCTTAGCATTACGTTAATTGATGTGGTTAGCACAGCGCATATTCTTTGGATTAATGTGAGCTCCATTAATAGAATCAAGAATGAGAGAAGGGAAAAAAGACTAATTATAAGATAAGAACCCACATTCTTTGACATGATGGAACAAAACGGGAAACAAATTCACTTAATGATATGGATTTTCTTCATCTACTTAGTGTTCAAGGTTCTAAGCTCAAGTTGAAAATAGTAATATTTTGAAAGATGTTTGACAAATTGCATATCAGTGCTGGATGTCATGTGAAAGTAGATTTTAACAATTCAATTCCCCACATGATGCAATACTGATCATGTAGTTAGGATTCACTGCACACACCTGTAAACAGTAGGTTGTATGCTGACTTAGCTCAAAGGCCATAAGTGAAGGATTTCATCAAGGGAATCTATTACATTTAGCTGCTCTTTTCAAACATCCCCATGCTCCCAGCAGGACGCCCGGTCCAATGCTCCTCTCGACACAGTAAATTCACTCAACTACCAGCAACGAAAAACTGTTTGAAATATTCATTTATCAATCATACTATTATTGACTGGAATAAGTTACCACATTACATCACAGACATAGAAGACAAGGATAAGTTTAAGACAACAGTGAAACAGTACTTCAAAGAAAGCAAAGAATAAGCAACCACCAAAGTATCTGCAGATTAGCACCACCCTGCTCGTGTGACTCCTCTTTAGGGGCGTTGGGCAGTAAATAATCCAGATCCAGATCTAGATCCAGACTGAAGTATGACCAGCATCAGATCCACTGCCATTAATGGTCAAAAGGCCCGGCCAAAAGGACAATGTATATGGATCATTATGTAATTGCCATCAGGCAAGATCCCTCAGAGGACATTTGCATACAACATCCATATGCAGCACCGCCCAATGATGTGGGGAAGGGGTATTTATTTGTAAGAGATTGGGGTGTTTGTGTGGGTGGGTGTTACCAAGGATGTCTGTACATGTACAAATGATCTGTCTACTAATTAACTGGATATATTCCAGCAGATAGTCCTCAGAGCTTTCCAAGGTTCTGTTCTTGCTTCTAGGCATTTCTTTCTAAGCTCAAGTTGAAAATAGTGATATTTTCAAAGAGGTTTGACAGATTGAATATCGGTGCTGGTTGTCATGTGAAAGTAGATTTTAACAATCAATTCCCCACATGATGCAATACTGATCATGTTAATAGCATTCACTGCACACACCTGTAAACAGAAGGTTGTATGCAGGCTAGAGCTCAAAGCCCATAAGTGAAGGATTTAATCAAGGGAATCCATTACAGTTAGCTGCTCTTTTCAAACATCCCCATTAAATGCTCCCAGCAGGACTGAAGTATGACCAGCAGCAAATCCACTGCCATTAATGGTCAACAGCTGAATAACTCTCCAAAGGACTACAATGTATATGGATCATTATGTAAAATTACCATAACAAGATCCCAATGGGCACTCACATATAACATCCATTTATGCAATAACGCCCAATGATGCATTGGCTACCGGTCTAGAAATGACTTATTATTAAACTTGTGCTGATCATATACCGTAAAAACTTGGTAGTTAGCATATGTGCTTACTATCAAGCGCTGTACCATAGTCCAGCGCTTTACCCACTGAGCTAATGGGGTTGAGGCACAAATTTTGCAGGTTTACTTGTTCGTATATAATTATTTGTATCGATGATTTGCTCAATACCCTTTACACTTTTGTGGATGGGGCACTTCATGTTTGCATGTTTTAAAAGCACTCGATAGTAAGCACATATGCTAACTATTGAGTTTTTACGGTACAAGTCCTCAGACAAGCACACAAGCTGTTACAGGCTTTGCTTATGTGAAGATTGCACACTATTGCACATTCCTCATTCTTGCACAACTCAAGATCTCTTTTAAGAGTTATCAGTTTGATTCCTTAAGTCATTCTGTTCATCAACCTTATTAATATTGGTTGGTTTCGCCATTGCACTTTTTGTAAGAAAAAACTGTAGGTGAGCATTTTCATCACTTTGATCTGGAACAGCCTTCCTCTTGATGTTAGATCAGCACCATCAGTCAACACATTCAAGAAGAACTCATTTGTTCTCAAAACTGTTCATCTCTCGTTCTCTTATCATATTATTGTATTGCATTATTATTTGTACATGTAGTGATATGAGAGTGTTGGGGTGGGGGTGTTTGTGTGTTATAAGGGCATCCTGGCATACATGTAATCTGTCTGCATCATGCATTAGTTGGATCTACTCCAGCAGACAGTCTTTAGAGCTTTCCAAGCCAATTCACCAAAGCCTATAAGCCTAGTCCAATCTTTCAACTCAAAATTGGTTAAATTCCAGGTGATGGATTGGAGCTACATCATCCAAATAAAAAAGTCCCTTTCCGATAAATCCGTGAGCAATTTGTGATGTTTGTCATCCTTATGTCCCCCACCACATAGTTTATTATATATTTATTTATTTTGTGTGGTCTTATCACTAGTTGCCCACGCACATACAAAATTAAATCTAAATCTGACATTTGACAAAGTTTTCTTTTTCCATCATGCAAGCACAGCTTATGTCAATTCATCTTGACAACACATTTTGCATACCGTACTCTGCTCATTTCTCACCAATTGCTGATATTCATCTTTATTAAACTAGGAGACACTTTGTTGGGTTCAATACAGCAACAAATTAATCCAGTCTAGCTGTCCTGGTTTTTAATCGGCCTATTTATCTGTATACACATACCCCGACACCCCACTCGGCCTATTTATCTGTATACACATACCCCGACACCCTATGTGTAATCACCTGCAAACGTGGATGCCGTTTAGGACTATGCAAATGTGGCCGTCTGAATCTGTACACAATCGACATACCGAAGACGTTTTCCATCATTTTGTTGTTGTATTTTTGTATGTATGAAATGTTACCTCAAGAGCAGCTGTGGACGTTATATCTCACGTATGATAGAGGTTGTATTTCGCAAATACATTACACATAGAATTTCTGTCGTTTGCAGACCTCCTTGAACCAAGGACAGTCCCCTATTGTCGAGAGGTCCACGCTTCAAATGTGAAAAACAAGTGTGTTTTTGTTTGCTGGCATTAACGCCGCACTCCTGCATGTTCCTGCTATCAAATGTGGATGTTGAGTAAACACTCCTGCACCAAGAATGTAACTTTCATTATCTGACCGTGGACACACCTACTCAAACTGCAACAAAGTGTGGACTCGTATAGCCATCTATAATATATTGTCAAATCAGTAATTCACTGCAGCTATAAAAGAGTGTCCATTGCAAGTGTCCTGACTGTCCTCATTTGATAGTTTGGCACTACATGTAATTTGGTCCTATATAGCAACACCGGTGCCCAGTTATTTACCGATGACTCTTTTTATCATACCCTGGTGATGTAAGAAAGTAATGGACGTTTTCTGCCATTTATTGTGTGTTTGTGTACAAATGAAATTTTACCTAGCAACTGTGGTATATCTAATACACGATAGAGAATGTATTTCGCAAATGCATAATACATGCAATTGTGGTTATTTGCAGACCTCCAAAACCGAGTACGGTCTCCAGTTGCAGAGAGGTCCTCAATTTAAATATGAAATGTCATGTGTGTGTCCTTGTTTGTCGGTAAACACATATGCACCAAGCACTACACACATACATTTCATAAGGCATTCTTTTCAAACCCTTGTTCATATCTTAGCAAGTTGTAAGTTAAATCTATATTAAACTCAGGCAGGCTGCAATGTCTACCAAGTTGCACGTCCTAATTGCCTTTAACAAATATACATCCCATCAGTCACAAGTTAATAATGAATAATTAGAAGCAGAGATGGGAAGTACTGCCTCACCGCCCAGCTAGGCATTCTTAGTGTCTAAGGATCAGCTTATGCCAATATTTATTTTTGTAGCCTCGGAATAGTTAGGTACGTCGTTTCTTTGGCCGAGCAGTATAACCTCCTGGTATTTAAACAAGATGCGAAGGGAAGTCAAGAGGGCATTATAACAGTATTGTCTATAGAATATAAGGGTGTATTGGTCGGTGATTCTGCTTTCTCGGGTCATCCTAAGCCTCACTCGTAACTCGTTACAGAAAAGATGTACAAATAAATCCAACAGCATTGGCGATTATTTGCCCGTTAGCAAAATGACATAATGAGAGTGGCGAGCACGGGTCTGTGACATTTTTAATCTCCTCTTGATTATATTGACAGACTTTATTTTTCAAGGCATAATCAGTGCAATGCTAACGGGATTTGACGGCAACGTCAGAATGTAGACGTGACAAATATCTATAGATTAATGCTTCACATGTTTTATTCAGATTCCATGTGACATATTCATTTGATGAACATAGTAATCTGAATGCAATTTGCTTTCCTGAAATTGGGGGCAAATTTCTGTCATCAATTGGAAGCAGGTAAATTTTTAGTATTTCTAATTTGAGTGTTTACAGAAAACCAACGCTGACAAAGAGATGACCAGTTTGTCAAATTCAATAGTGTTGTTAATGTAAATCATTGTAAAAATATATATGGCGATCTTTACAATTGAAACGGAATCCTAAAATTATTGAATTAGGGCACATTTTGCAATGCAAACAGGAGGTGACTATTGTTAAACCTTTTTAGCAAGCTTTTTGCAAATGCGTGTTTTTAATCTTAGAATTTTCCTCACAATTTTGTGATTTTTCACTTTGATTGAGAATATACACCATTGAGCTTGACATATCATAGTGTATTTGCATTAGGTCTTGTGGCTGTAAGAAATTGGATTGTATTTCCTTCTCATGCAGTTTTAAAATTTGCATTCCCAAATGAATTGTTTAAATGCAATAATACAATAATTTCTTCAGAACTATTGATACTGGTACTTTCACTTTGATGTTCTCTCTGATTTGCCTTTTTCTCGAATGTTAACATTTTGTGTTCCACAACATTTATGAATTAATTCCTTAATTCTTTTCTTTTCTTGTGTTTGGCGTACATTCATTATTTTCATGATTTGAACTGGCCGAGTTCTATCAGACTGTAATGTGCCCCAGATTGTTATAGCTGGCCCACTTTAATTCAACCTTACTATGGCAGTGCAGAGTGTAAATATCGGTTAGGTGGGGGTGGCTCAGTGTTAGGGATCGAGGGTTTTGCAGATCAGCAGTGAACCATTGTTGCAAGGTGTGACAAATCATTGACAAACATCTAACAGTTGCCAACACTGATTTAATTCTCACATTGGCCCTTTATTTGCAATTTTCAAATGGTGAAAAATGGGAAGATCAAGATGGATATAAAATTTGCCCTGGTTTTATACTATGAGTGGGCAGATTGTTGTGAAAGTGACACCCATGCAAAGAATATGATTTATGGCTGAATTAAAAAATTGAAAGTAACTATTGTCTGATACAGAGATGAAAGATGCAAAGGAGCATTAGTGATATGTATCAAAAATGCCAAATAAATAATACTATATCTGTTTGTTCCTGTCTTGACTTGTTTGCAATCAGAAATATGAAGGATATATCGCTATGTTACCGTCAACATTTTTAAACAAAAGCTTTCAAATATTGACTATATCTTCTGTGAACTAAATGACTATAAATAACAAATATCGAATTTTGAACATTGGACATAAAAGAAGGTATTGATCCATGATCCATTTGGCATTGAACGATAGACAATATGGTGTGTTGTTAGCCGGATCTCACTGGCAAAATGTGAGATTCACTTTCACTCTTTCACACTTTTACCAAATATCACATTTTTTCAATTAAAAAAATATATAGGCATATATACTACTTGTGCCACAAACATGCACAACACTTACACTCCTGCATTTGAAAAATTTTATGTCCACAAAGGATTTTTTCCTTCAGCTGGGAGTCCATGGTTTACACATTTGGTTATGCTTGCATATAAATACATTTTACATACACACCCCGATTGATACACACATGCCTTACCGTGGACATGTTCAAGTGTTTACTATCCAAGTGTGGACAGACCCTATACTGGCAACTGCGGCTATAACACTCACTTCTGGTGTTTCACGTATAGAAACACCGTCTAGGAACCATGGACATAATCCACAGTTCCAAGTGTGCATCCACTGTTGTACAGAGATTGCTCATGTGTATGTCCTCATTTGTCACTCCCTCCTATGTGTAAACACCAGTAAACACACCCCTACATAAATAAATACTGTGTTTCTTTTACCAAAATCAACATTTTAAGTTTTATAGGCTATACTATGGAGTCCTAAAATTGTTTTAATCACGAAGGGCAGAATATCAAACAGCTTTAACCGTGGACATTGTTTATAATGTGTGTGTTTTAATGACCTTTGACATTTAAAACTTTTTAAAAACTTTTTGTTACATATGACACAATAATAGTAGTTGTGTAACAGGAAATTAATAAAAGGGGTATATTTGATCCAATCCAATTGTTGGATTATATCTGCAAGCTGTGTAACTATTATAGGTCATATGTTTCATGTTCACAACATGATATACTAGACTCTTTATTTACTTACAATATGCAATATATAATGTTGAGGAGACAGTGAAGTAGTGTTACTATACGCCCACACCCATATGTTGCTTCGGTATACATTGATTACAAAAATTAAAGGGACGTTCAGGAGTTTTCTGAACAATTTTTTTTTGCACTGGTCTACACATTGATGACAAGCATATGGGCATGATTTGATCATAAAGTGCATGCCTTTTTAAGAAATAGCTCAAGCTATTTCTCCAGTATGTTTACAATTATTTGCTATATATATGTAAGCATGGTTTCATTATATGACTGCCGTAATTTTTGCCTTTCAGAGCAAAAATTAAGTTTTGACAAATCCAGGTGTACTGTGCTATAAACTGCTCCCTGAATTTGTTTAGGAGAGTGTGATTCACCTGATTTAACTAGACTATAATAATATTTTTACTTTTTCAGGTGTGCTATAAATCTTGTGATCATATAGCAGTCCCACACCTTAAAACTGAACCCCTGCACTCTGTAACTTCAGAAAGGGTAGTCATGAAAGTAACTATCATAGGCAATCTGGTGTGGGATTTTTATTTTAAAAACAAATATAGAATACAACATGAAGTGAAATTGTGACATACTCCTTTAAATCATGGGCCATTCAAAATTTACAACTTAGTTTAGATGAGATAGTTAAGTTTTCATTGTTGAAAATTGATGTTTTTGACCTTTAGCTGCTAATAGAAAGGAGAGGTCATAAAACATCCATTTGTTGTGGTTAATACTAGCTGGAGAAGATTTAGGTGCGCTGGTCTTATAAATTTTGTTGGGAGGTTTCTGATATTTCATCTTGACAATTAATGATCTTCTGCTAACCTTAAGATGGGTTTGAAGGTGACTGCAGTGGAACAGTATACCTGCATATAAAAATAAATGCAGTGATTTATAATGCTTTTTACTAAACCCACATGCACACTTCACAGATTTCCCTAAGCTTAGAAATGTTGTTGCATGTCAGAAAATATTGAAAAAGGTGCTAGATACATTCCAAATGCATGTATTTATTTGTTTTCAGAATGCAATATGCATGCAATACCCATCATGTTAAGTTCTACAATGTAACACTCTTACAGAATGGAGTGCATGGGCATTTTAAAGGTGTTATTACTAACACTATACAGTCTATCAGCACCAGGAGGATGAGATTTACCACATGGTTGCCAATGTCATATGCGCAGCTCTCACAAAATGTCAACCAAAACCAAAAGTGTTTTTTGTTTTTATTTTAATAATTCAATACAGCTAATACATGACATTTTAAGGTATGACGACTTTTCATGCTATGCACACATCTGATGGTTCATGTGGATGGCAATTCATTCCCAAGTGGTCCCCGTCGCCAAATGGACATTTGTAAACAACCTGTCTCTGTGCATTTATAGTTTATCCTACATGACTGCTCATCCATGATACTCTTGTGATTTAATGCTTTGCGTGATGGCTGTAGAAGTTCTGAGATATTTCCTTAAATTATCAAGAACCATCTGAAGAAATATTGAACCAATACTGGGCTTGTTTGTACTCATTTTAATGCATTTTTCATACTGATTCCAAATATGGTCATGGAATTGTACAAATCTGAAATTTGTGAATTTAACAAAATTGGAACTTGTCGTCTGCAGTCGACACTTATGTGGAGACTGAGAGTTAATATGGATTTTTAGGAAGCATGCTGTGTGGTGCTCAATGGTGTGAGGTGTGAGAAGGGGACAATTGCAAGATCAATTTGCTGAATTGTGTGATTGCATTTCTGATTTGTTTGTGGGGTGTAGATGTGTGCGTAGTTATGTATGTGTGCTGTACATGTAATAACAATATTCATCTTCGTAGTGCACATATTGAAGCAAAATAATAATTGCTGTCTTCAGTAGATAGCAATATAGGTTGTTTTTGTAGAACTCATATTGAAGCAGCTTACTTGAAAGTAGTGTACTTCAGTAGAAAGCAACAGTCTTGATCAGGAAAAAATCCAAAAGATTACGAGTTATCAGTAGATAGGAATGTGGATATTGTTCTTAGTACATAGAGGGAACCCAGATGATTGCTATCTTCAGTAGAAAGCAATGCACTTGTATTCTGAGTTCATAGTGAAAAGCAACAAAACATACTGGCATCACTCAGTTCTTAGTGCATAGGAGAAAACATTGATATCTTCAGTAGAAAGCAACGCACTTGTATTCTGAGTTCATAGTGAAAAGCAACAAAACATACTGGCATCACTCAGTTCTTAGTGCATAGGAGAAAACGTTGCTATCTTCAGTAGAAAGCAACACACTTGTATTCTGAGTTCATAGTGAAAAGCAACAAAACATACTGGCATCACTCAGTTCTTAGTGCATGGGAGAAAACGTTGCTGTCTTCAGTAGAAAGCAACACACTTGTATTCTGAGTTCATAGTGAAAAGCAACAAAACATACTGGCATCACTCAGTTCTTAGTGCATGGGAGAAAACGTTGCTGTCTTCAGTAGAAAGCAACACACTTGTATTCTGAGTTCATAGTGAAAAGCAACAAAACATACTGGCATCACTCAGTTCTTAGTGCATAAGAGAAAACGTTGCTATCTTCAGTAGAAAGCAACTCACTTGTGTTCTGAGTTCATAGTGAAAAGCAACAAAACATACTACCATCACTCAGTTCTTAGTGCATAGGAGAAAACGTTGCTATCTTCAGTAGAAAGCAATGCACTTGTACAGTTAAAAGCAACAAAAATACATACTTGGATTTACAAATAAAATAAAATATATAAATCTAAAATTTATTGATTATTTATTATAATGATGATTATATTGTAATTGATAATTTGATTACACAAAATGACCATTTACCTCATTCTGATTTATATATTTATTTATTATTTGTTATAGTGTTGATAATATTGTAATTGATAATTTGATTACACAAAATGACCATTTACCTCATTCTGATTTTGTTTGTTTGCTGCTGTCAAGAATTATTCATATGATTCTTTTTAAAAGGTCAAGGCTATGTATGCCATTGATTCAGAAAATCCATTCTAAAGATAATTAAATAAGTTTGTGGGTTGACAATTGATGAGCTGAAATCAACCAGTACCAATTAAAAATCTGATTATGACGAGTGGACATTTTTTTAGTTATTGATTTTTTTTTTTTTCAAGTGTATCGTAATAGGTATAGTCAGGTTTTATCTACACCCATATATTTGATATCATTCATTCATTTACAACTACAAACCACTCTTTAGCATCCCATCATCCTTAATGAGGCACCAACAGCTGGGTGATTAGTAAAAAGCAATGAAAACGCAAAACTGATTTTATAACACGTTTGTGGAAGTGTGTGTGGATGTATTAATGCTTTCATGGCAGGTTGGTGTGTAGGTGGGAAACTCTGGGGGTGGGGGCGCTGTTGTCTGTTTATGGGGTGCTGTATTGTCAAAGGAGAATAAGATGGAGAGCGCTATTGGGACAACCCTAATGAGTTCCTGTAAAATATGACAACTTTTGAGGTAATATGGGCTGTAAAATAGGTCTGTGAATTAAAAGTGGGCAGAAATGGGTTTGCAGTCTGGAGAGCATGACAAAAACAGTGAGGGCTCTATTTATTGGCTCATACTGGAAAACAAGATGGAAGACTACCCATACATTTGGAACATTATGTTAAACTTTTGATATGCAATCGACTGGCTATCATAAAATAGCTCAAATAACACCAAAAAGGCTAAAAAGCCAAAACAAATTGTATTTTGATGTGTATTTCAATGGGGCATTTTATACTTAGTAGTGTGCTCCCGATAATGTACAGAGTATTACCTATCGATTTGTGCGAGTCATGAAGAAAGATGTTTCAGCTCCGTTGTTTGCTTGGACTGGTCAAGGTCACTATAAAGCTGTACCAGTCGGTGAACAGAAAAAAGATCTCAACTATAAGTGTTAATTAGTTGTATGCCCCGAGATTTCAAATAGAATAGTCAATCTTAAATAGATTATGAAATCTTTCACCTCAAGATTGTAGGGGAATTGTCAAAATAGTGTAATGATGATGATGAAAAACAAAAAGGGGATAGAGTAGTATGGTTGAAGTTCAATACCCCAGGTTCAGCACTCTTGAAATTGACTTGCCAAAATGTCAGCATAGGAAAATTCAAATTCAATATTAATTCTGAATCCTCATCTACAAAATGAAGTTTGCATTTGTGGCACAATCTCGTGAAATGAGTCTTTTCTATTGAGCAAATAAATTTTTCATTCCTGTTTTGATCAATAACATGCCTACTTGTGCACTCATATGATAGACCTTTGCCGGGAACAAAAACTCATGCCCCATCAGCATGAGGTCAATTTATGAGGTATGAAGGTGACTATGCCGTTTGAACTAAGACCATTTTGTCTTATAGTGCATACATTTGATATTATTTTATTGGCTAAAATTTCTGGAAATCACATTGAAATTGGACTTGTCAGTTTCTGAGATTTCATTACTTGACATTTCCAGACAAAATTTATTACAAAAGAATGTAAATATTTCCTTAGGCCATTTATATAAAATGAATTTTGGCAAGAGATAACTCATTATTTTTGCTCTTTAATGTTACAATTATTGCGCTTCAAGTATTCTGTTTACATGGACTATGATTGGTTCACAGGTTTTTTTGTGGTCTGTGGGTTTAGTGTCTTGTAACATAGTCATCGATGATGCATGTTTGTGGCAAATGTGTGGGCAAGAAGACGGAGACTGATGATTTAACAAGATTGAGCAATTACAGTTAAAATACACACCCCCTATGGAAGACATTACCTTAAAATCTTCCACACAGGGAGTGTAGATTTCAAATGGAGTCACCCATTCAGGTAACCACACACACTCCCTGTGTCTAAATTTCGGATCATGCTTTCCATAGGGGGTGTGTAGACTTTGACTGGAATAGCCTATTCCTAGGTCAGTGACTGCACTGGAGATGCTTCTAATTTTAAACAAGGCTTATAGAAACATCGCACTTCGCAAAAATTTGTTATCTAGAAATGATCACATGTGCGCGTATATGTAACAAGATCAATTACCGGCTGACCCTGTGGGTTTGGACAGAATCCAGTGATGCAAAGATAGTAGTTTGTTCTTGGTCGACAACATTGTCTTCTCCGGTGTGGAACTGAATTAGATGGTCAATATGGTCAGACTCGCTTATAGCCATATCTGCCTTTTCCTATTGCCTTAGATTTTGAATTCAGTCAGAACAGGTTATTGCCCGGTCAAGGTTTCAGGTGTTTCATGTTGGTTTTAAACATAAATTTCTGTCACATTTGTTTCTTTCTTTTTGTATAAATAAGTCAAAAATATTATAAAAGGTTTGTCTCAGAAGATAATGGAAGAACGCTGTAAGTGTTATGAATTATTGTGTGGGGTTGTGTTTTTTTAGTTGGAAAAGGCTATGTATTTTAAATCTGTGTGTGTGACATTATACCCTGTATTTGAAAAATACATGTGACATATTATACCCTGCATTTTAAAATATATATGTGACAGTTAAGGCCTATACATGTGTTTGTATGAACATGATGAATGTTTGTGAAAGGCGAATGATGGATTGGGTGTGTGGATATTATGCATAGCATTGTGTGCAATTGCCTGTTTGCCATGTGAAGATGCTATTTTATTTTAATTACTATTATTTATTAATTGGCTTTTGTTTCAACACAAGAGGGTTGAATATTTAAAAGGTAAATAGATCTTCTAGTAATAATGTACTTTAATCAATATGTTTTACCACTGAATGATATGAATTGCCACTGAATAACACATTTTTTATCTCTCTTTTTTATTCTATGTGCTGTTTTACAAATTTGATTTCTTGGCGATACAGGTAAGTAAATATTTGATTCTTTAGTTGCATATAGCATCTTAACAATATTGACAAAACAAATCCTTTAGTCCACTGAGAAGGGTGGTTTATATTAAAGTGTCAGCTTTGTCAGAAATGCAGTTTGCAATCAAGTCTTTTTAAAGTTCAATTTTATATATACTGCCCACAAAATATAGCCAAACACTAGCCACAAAATTTATTCTGCGTATATTGTGATACCTCAATTGGCACAATGTGACTTTATTTCCTCAAGTTATACCAAATTGAATAGAAAAGGAGAGCATTTCAAAGGTAACAAATTTGGGCTATTTCCTCCATCAGGGTGATTCCTGCTGGCTATTGTAACGGGTTCATTATAGCATGACAGATCAACACTCACTGGCCGTGCTCATAAATAGCATGTTTCAAGAGGATAAGTCTCTAAGAAAATTTTGTCACTTTTGAAATGCTCTGATGTTTATTCAAATTGGTATATAAACTTGGGTAAATAAAATAGCATAGATACTAGCAACATTCTTGTTTTTAGTAGTCCGGCAGAGTAAAATTTGTATTGTGTTAAGTGATAATTTGAAAGTAAAATATTGCTGTCTTCAGTAGATAGCAACATTCTTGTTTTTAGTAGTCCAGCAGAGTAAAATTTATGAGAAAGCAAAATTTGTATTGTGTTAAGGGATCTAAAATGAGCGTTTATTAGTGTTTCGACAGTATTTTTTTTGTGGGACATGAGCACCTCAGACCTATCGATTGCATTCTGAATCTGGCATGTCTTTCTGATATCAAATAATTTTCATTTTTGAAAATTACAATATAATAAAATTTTATGACAAATTATAAAAATTTGATATTTTTCAAATTTTTGATATATAACAGTCCTCGAAGTAAATTATATAAATCTAATGATATATTCTTAAAGTGTATGTAGCAGGAAGGAAAAGCCGACGGTCAATTGAAAATTTGGACCTTTCATATTGAAGATATGGATTTTTTTCCCAAAAAGACCTATTTTTTTTTGTGTTTTGGGAAAAAAATCCATATCTTCAATACTGAAAGGTCAAAATTTTCAATTGATCGTCGATTTTCATCCCACCTACATACACTTTTAAGTATAAATCATCAGATTTATAAAGTTTACTTCAAGTACTGTTAAATATCAAAAATATCAATTTTAATGATTTGCCATAAAATGTGTATTAAATTGCGAATTTCAAAAATCAAAATTATTTGATATCAGAATGACATTCTTCGTATTCAGAATGCAATTCGATATGTCTGATGTGCTCTAATGTCCCAAAATAAATACTGTCCAAACGCTCATACCCCAGCCCTTAAGTGATAATTTGAAAGTAAAATAATAGCAACATTCTTGTTTTTAGTTGTCTGGCAGAGTAAAATTTATGAGAAACAAAATTTGTATTGTGTTAAGTGATAATTTGAAAGTAAAATATTGCTGTCTTCAGTAGATAGCAACATTCTTGTTTTTAGTAGTCCGGCAGAGTAAAATTTATGAGGAAGCAAAATTCGTATTGTTTTTAGTGATAATTTGAAAGTACAACATTGCTGTCTTCAGTAGATAGCCGATGTCTTGTTGTTAGAGCACAGAAAAAATGAGCTGATGATTGTTACCTTCAGTAGAAAGCAATTTATTTGTATTTTAAGTTCATGGTAAAAAGCAACAAAAATTCTGTCTTCAATAGATTGCAACATTCTTGTTTTTGTAGTCCTGCAGAGTAAAATTCATGAGAAAGCAGCATTTGTATTGTTTTTAGTAATAATTTGAAAGTACAACATTGCTGTCTTCAGTAGATAGCAGATGTCTTGTTGTTATAGCACAGAAAAAATGAGCTGACAATTGTTACTTTCAGTAGAAAGCAATTCATTTGTATTTTAAGTTCATGGTAAAAAGCAACAAAAATTCTGTCTTCAATAGATTGCAACATTCTTGTTTTTAGTAGTCCGGCAGAGTAAAATTCATGAGAAAGCAAAATTTGTATTGTTTTAAGTTATAATTTGAAAGTACAACATTGCTGTCTTCAGTAGATAGCAGATGTGTTGTTGTTAGAGCACAGAAAAATGAGCTGATGATTGTTATCTTCAGTAGAAAGCAATTCATTTGTATTATAAGTTCATGGTAAAAAACAACAAAAAATACTGTCTTCAATAGCAAAAATATGCAGATCAAAATTATCCATCTAATGGTTACTTTCTTTGGTACTTTAGATTGAGTCTCTTTAAGATATTGCTTTGTTGTAAGTGTTCAGATGTTTTTTTGTGCACAGCATATTTATCAATGCCCCTTTAAAAGTGATGAACTCAAAAAGTGTATTGCATATCTTCATACCTTAGTGCTTTCCTAACAAATTAAACCTTTCATGTTTAATCAGTTTACGGCATTGCGATTTTAAAATGTCCTGTAAAAATGAACAACACAATAAGTTTAACCTTCAAGTAGGGCAGTGTAAAAATGCAATCTTCTAGTACAGTGGTTATAATTAACTGACGTGGTAGTTATGAATTCATTTTTCAGTGAAGGCTATCTACATGGCACTGTTTGATCCAGTTTGTTCCAGGCTATCCTGGCTCGGATTGATGCATTTTATTTTCTCTCTTTAAATTTCCAAAGTTATGGCATTTTTGGGGTGGTCCCAATTCCCCATACAAGAAATAGGATACATGGACAGGGGAATAGCTTTGTTACTACTGCAACCATTTTGAAGTTTTTGGTGTTTAAATTGGTACTTAATTTAAGTTGTATTTTAATTTGTAAATGTACGGCTCTTGCAGGGCCCCCAGGAAGATCAGTGTTTTCATTGATGGGATTACCCTGCTTAAAGAAAGTATAAATAAATTGGTTTATCTTTTTACATGGTCTAATCTGAAATGATGCGGGACAAAAATAAGCACTTGTTGCACCGCAGTGTAAAAATAACACACACAAATTTGTTATATACGAAGTAATCTACTTAGAGTAGACTCAATTTGGATTTGAAGGCAGTGTCTGAAGAACTTCAATTTCATACAAGCCTGTGTAAAGACACTATAAACCATTCACAATGCAGATCAAATATCAAACAAGCAAGTGCGTCAAAGAGGATATGCACCGTCGCCCTGGTGAAGCAATATTGTTATGGCATCATATAGGATAGAGTAATCGGCCAAAGTTGTTATTGTTGTTGGTTATTATGGGGGTAGCTATGAGGTGTGGATGCACTCTGGCTAAATTACTCCCTTGGAAGGTGAAATCAATCTTATATGTTTTCATTTAATTTTCTTATCCATATAATATGTTACAATTTGCTGAAACTTCATCCAGATTGGACTTGAGGTTGCAACATGGCGTCAATCCATGAGGGGGGGGCAAGGGATGTTTCCCCACCCTCCCCACCCACTTTTCGGCAAAATAGTCAATTTTTTGTTTTATTCAGCCACTTTGTGACAATTCTGGCTGATTGCCCCCCTCCCCCCCCAATTCAATCCGGATTGGCGCTAATGGGTTGCAGAGATATGATAGTTGTCAGCTTGCTAAAAATAGCAGAATACAAAAAGAAATTTGACATGTCTTATGGCAATACCTCAAAATCAATTCACCACCTAGGTTTCATTATCACTGAGGTATAGGACTTTTTATTTTTTCGGAGAAGAGCAGGTAGGGCAACCACTTGATTATATTTCTACATGTTCATACTACATACTCTGAAAGTTTTAGAAAATTCGTACGAGACGGTTTTTTTAAAATCACATTTTTGTTCCTAAAATGGTGGTTATAGCACCCTCAACGGGCACTCTTCCCATAGGGCTACGTGTAAAGACCAGTTATAGACAAATGGCCCTAAAATAAAACGGACTCGTGCGAATATCCTCAAATTTTGCATATGATGTAGATTTAACATCTGGAATGTAATGCAAGTGATGTCGTTGCTGCTCTTCTAAATTCATTTTTAAAATGTCCGCCCCAGACCAAGGTGATCACCAACATTGATCTTATTTGTTTACATGATTGCATCTGATAATGGTTTATAAGCACATTTTGTTCAGCACCACATATTGATATGGAAGATTGGATTCAGAGTCCAAACAAGACTTCTAGGCTCAAATTCTCCATTGTTCTGCACTTGTGGTTGTATATAAGGAAGGGAGATTCTAGCTAAGGTAAAAGTGGTTTAAGGTTACCGTTAAAATGTGTAGAACAAATTTTAGGTAGTTTAAAAATTTAACAAACTACCCTAAAAATTCGTTCTTGTCTGAGCAACTCAATAATAGGCACATATACTTATTATCAAATTTTTACGGTATGTGATAATTTCTTGGCAAAGCAATATTCTTGTGATATCGTGCTTTATAAAGCCATCAGTCAATGTGGTTATGGTTGGTGCTTCTGTTAAAGGGGAAAGTGAAGCTAAATGTGTGAAAATTTTAATGAGGTTTATAATGATATTGCATAAAATGAGCCCATGGGTAATGTTAATAAATCCCTCCAACCTTTCAGGTGTGAGATAGAGAGCAAATTGATGTTGTTTAACTTTTTGCATCTTTGTTAATTTTTAGCCAAGGTAAGGGACGTTTTGCCGTTTGATTTCTCACCTAATACAGTTCAGGTTGGATTCAGCTACAAATTCTGTTTGTTCTGTATTGAGAAAAAAAGAGATGCACACCTACACACAATTTACCACCGTGCTTGTCAGTATGACTCAATGAGAAGTGACCCATCTATGGTAGCAGTAAACAAAATTTATTTGGTCATTATTTTTCCTCAGGGTACCGCTAAAACAAATTTGTCAGAAAAATGCAGACAGCCTCTGCAATTTGCATTATACAAAATGTCAAGAGTAATCAATCAGTTCTTGACCAAATTGAAGAACAATGGGATAATATGCTAATTGAGATTAAGATCAATTCAGATTAAAGCCATATCAACACGATTTCAGTCAATTTTAATTTTTTATTCTTTGCCAAATATTATGAAATAATATTAATAATAACTATCAAGAAGGTTTTCTGTCCATTTTAAGCCAAAACAATAAAGTCAAATGAAGGAAAGCCAACCTAAGAGCAATGCCGAATTCATGAGAAACTCTTTCCAATATTTATATATTAAACTCATTTGACATATTTAACATCCTTGTTGTTTCCCTTCAAATTGATGCCACACATTTGTGTAAAGTAGCCCAATCATACTAAAGAAAGCAGAAACACCCAACCCAGTTTATATAAATAGGATGCCTTTTCCTGGTAAGTTTGAATGATCACTGCCATTCTGGGAAAGAGAACTATCTGCCATTAAAGCCTTTCCAGCTCCTGCGACTTGTAAGGAATTTTTCTGATACCCTGTGTAGTTCACTAGATGAGGATTTTATTGCTTCATTGGCCTGTTCGAATGCTAGATGTTTATATTTTCTCAACTTCGTTTTATGTAATTGGGAAAGTTGCGCATCATATTTTCTTGTTTATCTTTCTATTGACCAAGCTGTCAGTCACATTGCTAATGTATCGGACTGTGTTGTATGCATTTCAACTCATCAAAACACATTCCAATATAGTTCCAAAGTATCCTTTTGAAAATGACAAGGACTGTCTCTGGAACCATTGAACCAATGACAGTAATATACTAGTACCAACATTTGCACTAAAATTTTATGAATATTTGTTGGGAAAACAGTGAAAATGCTGAGTTGAGATTTCAACTGGAATAGTCCATTGTATGTAGCTGGGATTCAATGGGATCCCAATATTGCTCACTCAGCTCAATATGTTCTTGAGATATTTTGTTGCCTTCACCCAAGAACCACCGAATTCAGTGCAATATTAGCCGTCTAAAATGCTCATAACTGCTCATGAAAATTTAGGTTGAGTCAAGTTATTGGAGCTATTTTCCAGGTCAGGTCTTGAGTCACTGTACAAATTCAGTCTGAAAAATTTTTGAAGTTAGTGTTGTCATTGGAGCGATTTTCCATTTCAAGTCAAGTTCAGTCAGTCGAGTCACTGTACAAATTAATTGAGTCAGTTTACAAATGGAATCACTGTACAAATTGAGTCACTGTACAAATTGAGTCACTGTACAAATTGAGTTACTGTTCAAATTGAGTCAGTATACAAATTGAGTCACTGTACAAATTGAGTTACTGTTCAAATTGAGTTACTATACAAATTGAGTCACTGTACAAATTGTGTCACTATACAAATTGAGTCACTGTACAAATTGAGTTACTGTTCAAATTGAGTCACTATACAAATTGGGTTATTGTACAAATTCAATAGGGAACGTTGAGAAAGTTAGTCGATTCGATCATCCAAGAGTCGATCGAGTCACATCTGGTTATGCCTCCACCGCGAGGCATACTGTTTTTGCAATGTCCGTGCTTCCGTCCGGATGCTGTATCTGGGGCATGGATGGGCGGATTGACTTCAGATTTTCAGGATAGGTGGGTCATGGTCAAAAACTCTGGATACTTTTTTTGGGTGGTGTTCAAGGTCATATACTGAGGTCAAAGGTCATTTGAGGTCAAACAAAGTAAAATGGTAAATTTGGTCTCATATGAACAGTTCAAATCCTATTGCAACCAAACTTGAGTCATAGCTGCACTTGATGAACCCTCATATATTGGTGGTGATTAAAGGTCATATACAGAGGTCAAAGGTCGTTTGAGGTCAACTTTTAAAATACCATTATTTTGAAACTTTTGGTTAAAATTTGGTCTCATATGAACAGTTTAAATCCTAATCCTAATTAGTAAAACCTGTCATATGGGCATGAAATTTGGTGGGTACAGTTAACATTTAGAGCCAAATTTTTGGAAGGTCATTTCGGGGTCATCAGAGGTCATCTGAGGTCAAATTAGTACAGACTGTCGTATGGGCAGGAAACTTGGTGGGTACAGTCATCATATAGAGCCAAATTTTTGGAATGTCATTTTGGGGTCATCAGGGGTCATCTGAGGTCAAATTTGTAAAAACTGACATGTGGGCATAAAACTTGGTGGGTACAGTCACCATCAGCCAGGAAAACGTGACAGCCGAGTCATCCAGGGGTCATCTGAGGTCATTTTGGGGTCATCAGGGATCATGAGGTCAAATTAGTAAAAACTGTCATGTGGGCATAAAACTTGGTGGGTACAGTCACCATCAGCCAGGAAAACGTGACAGCCGAGTCATCCAGGGGTCATCTGAGGTCAAATTCAGTCTGCCCTTGAGGCTTGAAACTTTGTATCAACTTTTGAGTGCCACATCCCTCCCTTTGGTGGAGGCATCACAGTCGACGCTGTGCTTCGAAAACAGCAACATCGGAGAACCGCCGTCCATCTAGTTTCATCTAGTCATGAGTCATGACTTGACTACAAATCTTCATGATATAACTTTTCTGATGGAAATTCTTCTTGAGAATATGTCATCAAGAAATACTGCATAGTTGAGCCTGATCTGTTGCACACATGCAATATAAATTATGTTTGAGACATGCTATGAAGAAATCTATCTGAGAGTAGACATTCATGACATTGGTATGGGTTTGTCTATCAGCAATATTTATCTTCTACATTACGTGTCGTACGTGGACACATCTTACGCCTACAGAATCGTAAATCACTGTTCCAAACAAGTGTTCCTTATGAATACAGTATTAAGAGTCAAATTAAGCACATTATTTATGGTTTTTATGACTTCTATGTATGCACGCAAAATGTAAATGTTGACTTTTATCTGGGGTTGGGATATACGTCAAACTTGATTTACAGAGATCAGTGTGAGCACTTTACATCAAGTGAGTAGGTAATATTTAATATGTATCTGGCTAATCGGAGGATAAAGGATCTTGGGCCATTCTGGCTGATTTGTCACGTACACTTCCTGCTTGTCTGAAGTAAATACTCAAGGGTTTCAACCAATGATGTCAAAGCAGATGGTATGATGAAGTATAGATAATGTAATCCATATGCCCTTACACAATTTGGCTGTAGTTCTGTTGTCAAATGTCTGAAGATCACTTGCAGTGGTATTGCTAAATGACAAGGTATCATGCATCAATTCTCAATCCACTGACAAATTTACAGAGACATTTTCCCCCAAAAAATGTGGCATGTGTGAAGTTTATAGTAGAAAAAATAGCACATGTGTGTGTTTGTTACCTGTATATCCTTGTGAAGAAAATGCTAAGGAAATGATTTGACGGTTATTCTGGTCAAGTCAATGCCGGAAACTATTGTACGATTTCAGTAACCTTGAGTCTTACGTATCGTAGATGACTTGCTGTGCCAAGCCTTACCAATTCAGGAATAGTTTGTTGGTACACTCTTTTCCTTTGGAATAATGTCTGCCTCCCTCCCAATTCAATGTTGGGCTAAGCCATGTTCTCAGCTGGTCTGTGAGACCCTCCAACATTGAAAGATGGTTGGTTGGCAAAGTTGAATACAGGATAGGACTGTTCATTCACTTTCTTACTTTTGAAATGGCATGCCCCATGGGTTTTTTTCTTTGATGGTAAATCCACTGATCCAGATTTGGTTCAGCATCACCAGTGCATGTGTGTGATAGACAACATAGATCCACATTAGTCCATTCTAGACTTAATTGAAATAATAAGGGTTTTGTGGACTGTACGTACCATCTCTTAATTTTTTGATGGAAAGTTGATGTTTACAAGGAAATATTATAACCAGTTGCAGAAAAGAATTTTAAATGATCTTGTATTTTATACTTTACTGTTGCTGTGATCTTGCATTGCTATAGCTGGGAACACATTGTCTATTAGCTGCATGTACACAATTTTATTTCACTGTTTTAAAATGTTGTTTTGCTATTGATTTCAATCATTAGCAATGAGGATATGATATTGCTGAATATTGATATTTTTGCTTACAAGGATGAAAGCAATGATTTTATTATTGGCATTATCTATATTGTATGTCAAAGTACTTTCATTCAATAAATCAAAAATGACTGTACAAGTGGTTATCTTTGTGGACAGGTTTCAAATAAAGGGGACATTTGTGTGTGTTGGTATTTACGTGAAAGTATTGCCTTAACAATGTTATTTTATGACAACAGATCGTATTTTTGTTAAATTTACCTCTACGGAAAAATTGTGAAAATAAAACCCTTTCAAAATTTTTCACTTAAACAGTATGTGTTATCTACTGAAGATGACAGAATTTGAATTTGAACATAAAACCTCACTTTCAGTCAGTGTTACTGTACAGTGTAACATAATTATGTTATTTACTGAAGATAGTTGGTTATAAACATCTCAAAAAAAGTAACTAACCCCCCTTAAATAATGACCATTATTCAAAAACGGCTGATTGTATTACAAATCTGTAAAATGGGTTGGAAGCAGAATTTATTTTTGCACACTTTGCCACCTCATTTCCAGCAATTGACTAAATTTTGACGTCACAGCATACATTTAAATCATTGTAACCCAAGATTTGAAAGTTACAGTAAATTGTATTGATTTTGTATTCAGTGTAATGGAAGGAAATCTGTGTAATGATATCTGAGTGTTTTTGAATTGTAAAAAAGTAAAACTTTCAAATCTGGACCTCACTACATTAAATTGACCGGTGTTTTATTGTTTTCTGGGCTAATGTATCAAATGAGGTGTCAAAATGCATAGAAATAAATTCTGCTTCCAACGCATTTTACAGATTTGTATTACAATAGCCCCTTTTGAATAATGGCCATTATTTAAGGGGGTTAGTTACTTTTTTTTAGATGTTTATTATCATATCACAGGTAGCCAACAATTGAATCTAGGCAATAAATGCTCTACTGAAAATATCTATAGTAAATGATATCTACTGAGGATAGGTAGTAACTATTGATGACTTAAGATAGCTATTAAAATTAATGCTGTCTACTGAAGATAGCAGATATCATAGCTACTCAGTGCTATTTCCTGTACTGAAGATACCAATCAAATGCTATCTACTGAAGATAGCCGAAAAGTAATATAGAGAAAATGTGTGTTATACAGTTTTGGGAAAATACAACGATTATAGAAGATTGAAATGATCAACTTTGTCAATCTTCAGTTTATAGGACAATGATGTTATCGTTTTGCACTAAGCCATTTGAGCAGCATGGAATGCAAGTAAATAAAAAGGAGTAAAGCTGCTTGTATTAATTAATATAAATGCTACTTTAGAGCTTTAACCATTTAATAATAATAATAAACAGTGTCAATGTGACTTTATAGTAGAACTTGCTTTAAACTTAGTGGAAAATTATTAGAGAAGTTTGTGAAATTATTGACTTTGTTTCTTTTGCCCACAGTGCACTTAAATATGGGTTATCTTACAAAAAACAAATACACCCACATGCACTATGGAAAAATGGATCAGTGTTATTACCAATGTTAGTTTAACATCAGTCGACCCAGCAATCCTAGATTGAGAATGTGCAAAGACACTCTCCATATAAATCGAATAAACATATCTAACAGGTAGCCCTAAGCATCATATCAAATAGACCAACATAGCAGCCTTGGATTCTCAACTGATGTATTGTAAGCATCAAGTTGATTCAGAAACATGTGTCCCATGAGCGTTGATTTGACAAAAGCATACCTATTTGGACCATCATCAGAGTCTATGTTCGGACTTAATATTCCTGTTTGTATGTTCGTCTGTTGGCCCACCTCAAGCGTCAAATTGATGGTCCAACCAAATATTGGACTATTCCATTTGAAATCTACCATACCCATGTGGGAGATTTAAGAAAAGTCTTCCACAGAGGGAGTATGTTTTTCAAATGGAATTGACTAAGGTAGGTTATTTTGAAAGCCATACTTTCCTGTATAGCTTTACCTATATCCTCCACAACAGGAGTATTTCAAATAGAACTTAGTTACCCAGTTGGCTATTTTATTTAAACCCCATACTCCCTCTGTGAAAGACTAGCTAAGTCTTCCACAAGGGAGTGTGGATTTCAAATGGAACATCCCATTGGATCCTCTCTTATACAGATATATATAAGCTTGATTGGAAACCTGTCTACCAGCCACATTTGATATTCATGAATACATCAGTTCTTTGATCTAGAGGTCATATGTACCTTTATACAAACTGTTTTATATTCCAAACATGTGTTTCTAGAAGTGGCTAAGGATGTTGCAAGTTTGAAGATTGCTATGAGAAAAATTACCTTCTGTTTAATATTTGGTGTTTAAATGATACAATCTTGCAGAGAGAATTGCTGTGATAATGAAGAGGTGAATCTGCAAGATGAAAGATGATGTGAGAATTGTTAATAATTATTTATGAAGAAAGAGACAAATAGAGGGAAGGGGAAGAGAGTGTACACAGCCTGTGACGTTCTTTAACGTGCACACTACATTAATGTGAGAAAATAGAGCAGGGGATCATCCCGGTCATGTTGACTGTACTTCAAAATACACTCATCTACTCTAGGTTCCAGAGTAAAAAATAAGTACAGCTTGTCTGTATGCAGTGCGATAATACTCATACATATGAGGGAGGCACTTATAAGGAAGAAGAGAAGGGAAGGAGAGCGAGCGAGAGAGAGGGACGGATTGACAGAGGAACGGAGAAGGAAGGAAAGAATAGGAAAGGGGGAGGGTGACTGAAAAAGGGCCAAGTAAAGGAATATAAATATGTCAATGAAACAAATATGTGAGAGAAACAAATGAACACCTAATTTTGACACTAGCTGCTAAACCCTCTCCACGTGGGTGTCAAGTGCAGACGACAGGCCAAAAATTTCAAAATTTTCCAAAAATTGTCAAAATTAAATTTGTCATCGCCATATTCAGATTCAGCATGGAACATGCATTCAAATGAGTACAAACAAGCCTAGTATTTCTTGAGATAGCCTATGTGAATGTTGAAAATGTTGTCAATTTGTCAACATTTAGTGTGTAAAGCATTAAGCTGACATAGTTTTTTACCGCCTATATTCTTATACAATTATGGAATGACCTTTAAATTAGCTACAAAAGTAAACACCATTTAACTTATAGAATCACACAAGCAAATCATCTATAAAAAATACTGATAATATCTGAAATTATATAAGACAAGAGAAAAATTAGTCGGTGCACTAGGTAGCTAATGAAGTGTGCTGCTAATGAAGCGTGTCTCTGTAGATGACATCCGCTGATAAAAGTGATGCATTTGTTGTCACAAGCTTAAATAGTTAGCCCTACTTGTCAAATGTCATTACAATTATAATTCTTTAAATTTACATTCTATAAAAGTTCAAACCATCACAGGTTTTGATCTTTTTAATTAGAATTAATTATTCATTTTCTTGTCACAAACCTCCATATTGTCCTGTTTTTCATCAGTTTACCTTTGGACTGTATGCGGTTTTGCACCAAATTAAAAAGGAGAAGAATTGTGATATTTGACCAAATTACCTATCTAAACATGCAACAACATTATTTAATTCTGTATCGCAGTGAAAGTTGTCTATTTAGCGACATGTAGCAACAAAACTTCAAAAAATCAATTCTCAATCTTCCTGTTTGTTATTATTCAACCCGTGAAAAATATATCCATTTACCAAATCTCAAATGATAAGTTTAAATTAGACTGCAAATGTAACGAGGCCCATGAGGATTTTGAACGAGACCCCAGGTAGCAGAGCATGAAGCCTGACAAAAATGGGATGTAGGTCACCTTGCATGCTGTGTAAATGGCGTGACGGTCGAGATGCATGCGTGTGCAGACGTACACTTGCATGGCTTCACTTGGCTACCCACTTGTGTATGATGATGATGTTCACTTCGCAGGGGATTTGATGGACGTCTTCTTGCAGATGGCCCTTGTCAATCACTACAAATGCTCTTTTGCCTTATCTGATGTAGACATTCACTTTATTGTTTGTATGCAATATTTATGCATTTGTATATATATATTTATTTGCAATGGTAGCAATAATGGTTATAGTATTTTAGTGTTTCATTAATTTTGAACAGCAGTACATGCATTTATTTCATCAATTATGATTCATATGTTAATGATGGAGCTATTGCAACTAAACTTCAAACTTGAGTTCAGGGTATAAGATATAAATATACAATAGTTTATTCAAACTTTGGCACACACCGGAACTAAGACTATTCAACAACTGGTTTAGATTAAGTGTGTGCTATCTTCAGAAGATAACACTATCACCTAAATGTAGAACTCTCACACTGTCAATAGACATTGATATCTGAAGTACTACTGATCCTACTATGATCATACATAGTTGATAGAATGTACGCCCTGAGTGATTATCACACAGAAAGAGCCATGCCACACAGGTGTAGTGTTAGTTTGGGGGCACCAAGTCTGCTGTATGGGTGCCTGCTATTTTTTTGTCAAATTTTTTCCCCTGGATTGGATGGCCATGACTCCCACTTCCACCAACCAATGTACCTATGATGCTACACCACATGCCACATTAACACTGCCTCAAGGAAGACCAGCTCAAGAGCTGATCTGGGCCTTTCAGTGTATAAATAAAATTAGAATTCTGCCCATTACGACCCCATCCTCGTGTATGATAAATGCTAAACGATTGTGGAATGATGCATACAAATAATATCAATATCATCCCAAAAGCTAACTTCAAATGACTGTATGACCTTAGACTGCTGTTTTCATCAGTATATAGCAAATTTACTTATATCTTGGTACTTCAAAACTCAGAGCAACATAGCACTTGCATAAGCTTCCAGGAACATCCCAGACAGGTCAATATATTACCTTCTTGTTTTTATTTTTAAATCTCTGTCAACTTTTATCAAAACACTCAACAACATGCAGAGCACTTTGAACTCCTTGAGGGAAGGTTTTCTTTCATGTATGTCAACAAATAAATTGATTGATGAGGCGATTGTTGTACCAATAACATACAGTGCACACACAAATAGCATTGCACTTAGACAGTGGCAATTATCTAAAGAAAGAAATAAACTGAGAAGATGGCTCCTTTGGATTCATTAATTTGTTTTGCTTACTTTGATATTTCACTTTGCACAATGCATCTTAATTTGAAATCACAACAGGTAGAGTGTCAAAAAGACAATTTGTCTGTAAATTTGTGGCCAAGAATGGAGACTGCTTAAAGCCTCTAAAACCTATATGCAATGAGTTTTTTTTTATTTGTATAGAGCAACTAGTTTGTTATATGGGGACACCAATAGCACTACTTTCAGGCTCTGTTGCTTTTATATACTATCCAGAGAGGTTCCGTTAGCAGCCTCGCGCTAAAGCGCTTCTGAACGCCTCGCCCCATACACGCTCAGATGCTCGTGCTACGCGCTCGCTAAGTCTGTGAGGGCCACAAACTGTGGCTAGGACACCAACTGATACAGTGAAAAAAGGTACTTTTGAAAACCTTTTAATATCACCATCAACTTAACCAGTAACCAAATCATACTGTTGCACAATCTGCATATCCTAGCTTACTTGATTGCAAAGTTGTGCCATGCCAATTTGGTTATGTATTTCTTGTGTTTGGCTCCTGCCCAATTTCCCAATTTTTCTAAATGCAGCCATCACCAGGGTATTTCATAAAATTGATTAGATAACCCATAACCCCAGAAGCTCATTTCCCACTTTTTCTGTCATCCATAGCCTTGACCCCTTCAGCTAAATGTTAACAAACCACTTCTGTGTACAGTTACCTTGGTAACTGCACATCTTGTATAAAAACCAGCATGCTTGGTTTCCATCACGGCACTCTTTTCCCTTCGGCTGTGTTTATAGTGTGTGATCCAGTTGCTAAATCTTGACAACATAATAATGTTTGCATTTGAAGGTTTTCATTTTTCTACATATTACAAAGTTTATGTGGGACGTGATTTGGAATTTAATTCTGATGGATAAGTGGATACTTTTATTTAGAAATGGCATTAGACATGTGATGGATTTTGTGATGAAATGAAATCATCACATTTCCCATGGCTGAAATGGGCTATTCCAGTTGAAATCCATATACCCCCTGTGTAACACATGAACCTAATCTCCCACACAGGGAGTGTAGGTTTCAAATAGGGTCACCCATTCAGGTAACCCCATTTGAAATTCACACTCCCTGTGTGGAAGATAACGGTCATGTCTTTCACAGGGGGTATATGGATTTTAACTGGAATAGCCAAATTCATAATAACTAAACCTAGAGTTCAATACTCTAAAGTCTAATGATTATATTGACCACTGAATAATCATAGTGTTAACACAAATTTAATGTGCAACACTATTGTATCCTCAAAACAGTTTTACTATCTTCAGTAGATAGCCAAAACTCTTATATACCCACCCCTATACTCACACCACATAGCATACACACATCAGGCACACACACAACAGACATGTTGGTGGTCACTCTCACACAAAAGTCCTGGTCACCTGACCGACGATTTCTGAAATACACCGTATCAAATTAATTACCTTAATGGTGTAATACATGCACAAGCTATACCCTAAATGTCGTAAAGCTAATAACAGGCTTATTTATAAACTATTAATGTCTCCTGCAGCAGATACAGAGAAAGCATGGGAAGACATTTTTTTACTTCTAAGTCACAGCAAATCAACCAGCCTTTAAATGTTGTAGGATTTCCCTGCTAAAGACCCCTAAACGGAATAAATGTAACCCTTTTTCAAAAAGATGTGGACACCTCTGTGTGGTGACAATAGAACTTGTTTCAAAGCGTTTCTTGAATACAGGTGCAGAGGAGGACATATGTTGAGTGACCCCCCAGGTAGACACAAGCACCCCCACCCCTACTCCCCCCTGTCCACCCCTGTAGGCCCTGTTTTTACAGTGGCAAAAAGAGGACAAACACATTGTGCCATTATTTTAATATCGAAATCCACGACGACCGATCTGGGAATCTTGTTCGCACTGCCCTCTATCTGCCTCTATACAAGTTATTGAATAATTTTTCACTATGGATCCATCAACAACGGCACCGTTAGTTATTGATTATTCCCCAATTCTGACCCATCTATTGTTAACCCGGCCATCCGTTATTTGTTTAACAATGAACTTTATTAAAAATCGACACAGCATCTCCTCGCTATATCTATAGTGCATAGGCGCACACGCATCGTGGTATTTTAATATCCCGGTTTAATATCGAGACATCAGCGTGATCTTTTCTTGCATGATTTTAATATTATATTAATTTGTTCACTTCAAAAAGTATCAAATCACGGAATATAATTTTTGCTTCTTTTTACTATATAAAACATACACATTCCTTCCTTAAGAATCATGCAAGCAACGAACAAGCAGACATGTTTTTAATGTTTTAATGCCAAAATTCTGTACATAATACGGCCCACAAATATCGTTCAAATTCACTACTTTCATTTCATTTCCGACCAAATGTGTTTCTAGTTTGATTGAGCACGACAGTCAATGTTTATGGTATTGAAATTAAAAGTTTGGATTATTATTGGTATAAATCTAAATTTCTTGTTTGAAAACAGTCAAAATATCCATTTTTGTGTAAAAATATGCCATATATAAAACATTGTATCTCGCTTATTCATGGGCGAATCCAGGATTTCGAAAAAGGGGGGGCACTCCTGAAAAATAAAAGATGTAAGAAATGGCCGCGTAGCGGGCATCCCAGAGCGCTTGCGCGACGCAGGGGGGTGTCTGAGGAAGTGAGAAACTTTCGGAAAATGAAGACCCAATTGAAGCCATTTGGTGGACCATTTTGTCACTATTATTGTGTAAAATTTTAGTTTGAAAAAGCCTAAAATTTGCATAAGGACGGCCCAATTGAAGCCATTCGTGGACAAGTTTTGACCTTTTTTGTATAAATGATTGCTTTATATGTAGCCATAACGTTGGGGGACACAGGGGGGTGTCTGATGCCCCCTCAGAAATGAGAAACTTTTGCAAAATAAAGACCTAATTGAAGCCATTTGGTGGACCATTTTGGCACTATTATGGTGTAAAATTTGAGTTTGAAAAAGCCAAAAATATAAAATTTGCGAAATGACAGGCCAATTGAAGCCACCTTTTTTCACTGTTATTGTATAAACAGAGTGCTGGGTGTGAAATACAGAAGCGAAAACGGGCAGTTGTTTATATAGGCAGGGGATGTCTGATGTTCCCCTCCGAAATTTGGAAATTTTGCAAAATGAAGGTCCAATTGAAGCCATTTGATGCAGACGAGAGTATAATCATTGCTTTTTAAAACAGAATCATCAACGGGCCAGCAGTAATCAATAAGCACTGCCTAAAAGAATCAGACCTAGTATTATAGGGCCTACTTTTGATAGACCAGACTGTGAACTACTGTGCGGTTTATTTTGGCATGGGCCTATACGTGCAATTTAACTTTTCCCCTTCTCCTTTTCTCTTATCTTTTTTCTCCTTTTCCTCTTTCTCTTCTCTCTTTTCCTCTTTTTTTTTTTTTTTTTTGGGGGGAGGAAGGGGCCGCCGCCCCCTGAATCCGCGCCTGGAGAGTGCCACCCTGGTGATGATAGGCCTACTCACTACAGATTTATTAGGCTATAGACCCGAAGATTTTCTTTCTTTCTTTCTTTTTAGGTTGCTCCGTTTTCTTTTTTCTTTCTTTTCTTTTCTTTTTTCCCTTTCTTTTCTTTTCCTCTTTTCTTTCCCTCCTTCCCTTCTCTTTCTTTTATTTTTTTATTTTTTGGGATCCGCCAAAAGGGGGGGCACGGGCCAGCTGTGCCCCCCTCTAAATCCGCGCATGCGCTTATTTTTAGGTCGATTTAACTCGGGTTTTTGCAATTAATTTATTTGACTGTCAAATAAAATTTAGACAAACAAACTGGCCTGGTAGTCTCATACCTAGACAGAACAACCTGTATTTTGTATCAATCCCAAGCGGGATGACGTCACCACGAGGAACTAAATGGACGCGACTATTCGGCGAACTAGCGTTGCATGATGGGTAATTTCTGGTTCGGTGAACAGGAACAAGACTGCACAGTGTCAACGGCGATCGGCCCTCGTGAATCGTGGACTTTCATACACAAATCTGACAATTAATTGCCACATGCACTTCATCCCTCTTAACTAAACATCATAAAATATAACCTAAAAAGTGACTCACAGTCACTTATGACATTTGAAAAGTATAACTGTTGTAATTTAATCCAAAGCCTGTAATAACTTTCTTGGAAACATGAAAGTATCTTACCATTATGATATTCCTCTATGTCCGGCACTTCTAGTACCTGTTTGGATAAAGAGTGTATTTGCAAGAGAAATTCTTTCATTGCAACCCATTACTGTACTTTAATAACATCCTGTATTGAGATGCCCACATCTTCACAAAAATAAAACAGTACAAAAACGGAGATGCCGCTGTCATATTGTTACAAAAATGGCTATTGGAACTGTACAGTGTCAATGACTCCCTGAAGGAGATGAGTACATTATATGCAATATTATTATGTGCTCTTCAACATGGCAATTCACATAGAGTGCATTTTATGAAATTTGATTCAACATTTTCTGTTGTTTTTCTGCAGACTGTTTACCTTGGTATATGCAGTGGTGTGATAACAGAACTTGGACCCTTATGTTTTAGTTAGTTTGGAAAACAGTAAATCAGCCACAGATTAGCAACAACTATTTTTAAAAGATATTGGTACAAACTAACTAATTTGCTCAGGAGTGCCTTTACGAATGGTTCAAAATGTTATTACAAAAGACAAAATACCATGGACTGAAGTTATCAGTTGTTTACTGGAATAATTGATGTTTGGCCGATGTAGATCCCCAGCTTATATATTATACATATGCGGATTTGCACATATCAACTTATTTGTATGGACAGGAAATGCTAAAGTAATCTATAGATGTGTCACGTCATGGCACTGCTTTCAAATAAGACATAAACATGAAATTTGTGATTATTGCACACATGGCATGAGTTGAGGAGCACTGAACCTGTTTAAGGGGTGGAGGCAATACCTCTATGGCACTCTCCTAATCCTGTGGTGTATGTGTGGGGGGGTGAGGTGATTGCACACATGGCATGAGTCATTTGAGTTGGGGAGCACTGAACCTGTTTAGGGGGTGGAGGCAATACCTCTATGGCACTCTCCTAATCCTGTGGTGTATGTGTGGGGGGAGGTGAGGTGCCAATGTTTTTCATTCTATAACCCTATCAATCAGAACAGTATAACAATTGAAATGACAGACATGTTGATAGGTCAGAAGGACGAGGTCTCTAGTTTGATCCATTCACACGTTTCATTGTATTATCATGCGCATTGCCCTGTGGAGGCCTCTTGGAGGGCAGAATTTTATTTAAAACAGGATGAGTGACATAGTATTCGATAGGGTCTATTTGTGTGTGTTCTTTTTGATTGGTTCGTACTGCAAATATATTGTTCAGTGTGATTGGTTAATGGTTTACAGTAGTGCTATTTGCAGCCTGTCATCAACATATTCCTTTTGTATTACAATTCTCACAATTTGCACAAAACATTACAAATATTATTATTTTATATTTTTATTACTTGTTCATGAATTTTTACATTAAATAACACAAACAAAGCATGTCTACTATACTATACATCATAATTCAATAAACTTTCTTCCCACTTCATTTTCCATCTGAAATTTTATTGCTTTCTACATCAGTCTCATACAATAATAAATGAAGAAGTACAATCATGTCAAAGTGTGCGCAATCATTTTCTGTTTTTTAATATACATTTACAATGCTGGGCAAAATTACATATTGAACATTAGATTAGGATGAATTGCCTCTTTCTTCTGATCAAAGTTGACTTTCTAACACTCCTGGCCATTAAGATGGGGACAGGGAGAGGCCGAGGAGTGGGTTCTTAAGTTTGGTTTGGGTAGGAGTGTGTCGCTGAAAGTGGACCCATCCATCTATACTAATTTTCCAAGAAATTTGGATTCATCACTATATCAAAAGTCAAAATCTTAGACCAAATTTAATGCAACTTGCCAAACTTTTTACTTTTTTACTTTTCCTAAAATTCTGCAAATTTTGGCTACAGGTGCCAATTTTCCGGAAAATATTTTGAAAAGATAACCCATTCAAATATAAATTTTTCGTTTGATACTAATTTTCACATGTGCTTTGCACTCAGTGTAGCTACCATGAAAATAACAAGCTTTGAATATGCTCCTTACGTACAGGTCTATGTAAGAAAATTCAAAATTTGGTATTTAAAAACAAGCAAGGTAGTTCAAAATTGGCAGAGTGTGAAAAATAAATACCGGTGTGAAACTTTCCACTAGAATAGTATACTACCAATGCCTAATGGCAAAACACCAGAAAGGATGCTCTCTCTCCACAAAAGCTGTCCGATATACAGCTTCCTGTAACCACTTAATAAACGGATGTATCATTTGTCATTCAACGCTGTTTTATCCATCCTATGTCTACGCAACTCGTATTCTTGGCTTCAGGTAAATGCTATTGATTTATCTTAATATATTGTAATAGCCAGGTGTGGGAGTCAATGTAAACTGGATTTGATTTCCTCCTGAAGTATCTACGTGCAGCCTATTGGTTGTATGAATGAAGAATGCTCAAAGTGATTATCCGTTGATTACAGACACATAGAGATGGAGTTGGTACATGTGTGATTTAACTGATCAATAATTTTGTCAAGTTACAGTTAGACAGATCACTTTCTTATATCAAATTGCTGTAAACATGAGAGTATACTTGTGGGATGATTACAAGACAAACTCACAATGCGTACAATAAAACACACATACTATGTGTCAAAGGCGCATTTGTCAAGATCGCGGAAGTACACTCTCGTCAAAGGTTTACAGCAAAATACTATATAGCAGCTTGCTTTCATGAATACCAACATAACGATGTGATCCAATAAAGCAAATGAGACAATGTCGCCAACGTTATTTTTGAGGTATGAGATGACTTACCATTCAAATCCTTCTGTTCTAATTAGAACTTCTGAAAAACTGTGTGGCATATCCTTAATGTGCACCACAGATAGCTACAGATCCTGGAATTTCCAAGATCTGTGATGTGCACTGTTAACACTGCAATTTCTCATGATTAGTTGAGTTATAATAACTTTTATTGTGCAGAAGGTAAAAACAAGACACCCCAAATAGACACATGTTGGCCCAAAACCAGTGCCTTTTTGTCGTAATGAGCAATTGTATGGTTATGGTTCTTTGTACATGGAACCGATGACTTAACATCCTTAACATCCTCACTTAAGAGTGGTTTATATACACAATGCTAAATGCACAGTGGACAGTCAGAATTAATAGGTAAATGTTCACGGGAAAATTTTCTGGACACGTGACACCCATGGGCGCAGACATATTAGCATTATGGAATGTGACCCCGAGCACAGCGGGTGGTCTTCCAATGTATTTGAATAGGAAGAATTCCTCCTTTGATGCAAAATAAGTAACTTGTCGCAAGTTAAAAATGTTATGGTAGGAGTTTCCGTAGATAAATATTTTTTTCCGTATGTAGATATTTTTGAAATTACGTTTTGATGATATTGTGAAGAAATTAAGATTGCATGATATTTAATAAATTTGCAATACACGAATTTCTATCGAAATTGGGCCAAGAATACAATTACAATTCAAAATTACTAAGACTTGAATAGCGAGGTCACCGCCGGGGTCAGAGATCAGGCTCGAGGGTACACTTACATTGATATGCATTGGTCACGTGTCCAGAAAATTTTCCCGTGAAAATATACCCATTAATAATAATAATAATAATACATGGGATTTATAAAGCGCCCTACGATGTAAAAACAGCCTCAAGGCGCTGCACAGAATCTTAAAACTACATACACTAATACAAAATCAACTAGGGCCTACATGTTGAACAAAATAGTATACATGAAAATAATCATGATAAAGCTCATTAAACACACCTTAATATATATACTAAAACATAAAATAATGTACAAGTTACACACTCAATAAAATACCGTAAGCTTGACCAGCAAACTACCGGTATAAAATTAGTCTAAACTCTGGAGACATATGTTTAAAAAGTAGCAAAATGAATAAGATTAAAAACGCTTTTAAAAAGGCAGTATTTGCACACACCACATGCCACCTTATTTCACACTTCTAAAAACAATATAATTCAAGACCTTGCAGAAAATGAAATTGCACAACTGAAATGAGATGACGATCATATTGTCTAGCAAGATGCATTGAATAGATGAGTTTTGAGTCCTTTTTTGAAAGAGTTTATGTTTGAAATTGAACGAAGCTTGAAAGGCAAGTTATTCCACACCTTTGGTGCAGCTGCGACAAATGATCTTTCGCCGTAGAACTTGGTTTTACAGTTCTTTGGTGCTCGTGTACAAAGGAGAGCTTGTGAAGCCGATCGTAGAGTCCGCTGTGGCTTATACTCCTCAATAAGATCGCTAATATATCTAGGAGCCAACCCGTGCAGTGCCTTATAGGTAAGCAATGCGATCTTGTACACAATCCGCTGTTGCACGGGAAGCCAATGGAGGACTCTAAGAACAGGCTTCATGTGCTCATCCTTTCTGCACTTGGTAACGACGCGCGCCCCGGTGTTCTGCACTCTCTGTAACTTCGCGATTTCATTGTCTTGAAGTCCGTACAAAACAGCATTACATGAGTCTAAACGCGAGGATACAAATGCATGTACCAACCTCTCCACAGATGACTTGTCAAGATAGCGACGCAGCTTTCCAATACGGTAGATTGCAAAAGAGGCTGCACGGACAACACTCTTAACATGGTCTTTCATGTCCATAGATGAATCGAAGATGACGCCGAGATTCCTTGCGACCAGCGATACCTCAATTTCAGATGTATCAATGGTGATTTTGGGAAAGGATGGAGTTTTCACAAATTTTGAACTTATGTGAACAACCTCAGTTTTTGAGTCATTCAAGACAAGCCTGTTTCTGATTGACCATGCTTTGATGTCGCGAAGACAGAGTTCTAGTCTCGGGATGGCGAAATGCGTTCACTTGGGTGAAGAAGCATGTACAGCTGCGTATCATCAGCATATGTCATGAAGTTGATGTTATGGGCGTTGATAACATCACCGATGGGGGCTGAGAACAGAGTAAACAAAAGGGGACCATTGACCGAGCCTTGAGGGACCCCGTCATTAAGGTCGAGACTGTCCGATAATTCTCCGTTGATGACAACCGACTGAGATCTGTTTTGAAGATATGACTCATACCATTTCAGTGCCGTTCCTGTTATGCCGTGGCGTTCACGCAGAGCGTTGAAGTAAAGCTGGGTGGGAGGCGTATCGAACGCTGCGGAAAAGTCTAGAAGTACTAAGACAGCTTCAAGATGTTGGTCTGCGGCGTTGAGAATGTCATTGTGAATTCTGGTGAGTGCAATCTCTGTGGAATGGAATTTTCGGTAGGCAGATTGATTAGGAGCGTAGAGATCATTTGCAACAAGATAGTCTGATAGTTGTGCTGCAGAAACGCGTTCAATTGTCTTTGATAAGAACTTCAAGTTTGAAATTGGCGGTAATTCTTCAGCTCATTTCGGTCAGAGTTCGCTTTCTTTACAAGTGGGGTCACTTGCGCAGACTTCAGTGACTGAGGAAATACACCAGACATGAGAGATGCATTGACGATGTTGGTTATCTGTGGCAGCAGTGGATCCAAACATTTCTTCAAAAGACTAGTTGGAATTGGATCCAATGGACAAGACTTTGTAGATGATTTCAACACAATCTGGCAAACATCCTCATCTGATACCTCATGAAATGCAGTGAACTCACTCTCACATGTATCAGTTATATCAACAGATAGTCCAGGTGGATTGATGTTGTCAAGCGTATCTAACAGTCTTTTCACTTTCTTCTTGAAGAATTCTCCAAAGCCATTCGCGAGATCTTTGCAACACGAGTGGTCAGGAAGCACACTTGACGAGGAGGACTTGCTCAATTTGTTGACAATCTTGAACAGTTGGCGGTCATCACATTGACTGATTTGTGCACGTGGTATTCACATTTTGCTCCTTCAAGCTTTTTGCGATACTCTTGGCAGTGTTGGACATACAGCTGGTGATCCACTTCCAAACCAGATTTTAACCATTTACGCTCACATTTTCGCTTTTCACGCTTATATGATCGTAGCTTGTCATCATACCAGGGGGCATTAGGTCTGTGCACTATTGTCCGAGTTCTCATAGGCGCATGAGAATCAAGCAAACTGGAGAGCACATGTTCATATCGGTCCACTAGAATGGAAGGATCGCCATCGACATGATCAAATTTGCTTTCAGATGAACCAAGGGTCGATGATGTAATGTCAGTTTTAAACTGTTCCAGATCAATACTGCGTAGGTTCCGCGAGCAAACTTCCACTTTTACAGGAGCTGGTCTTTGCACATCCATAAGACATTTCAGTGGTTTATGGTCCGATGGAAGACCATTCAAAACTGCCACACCAGAGATAAGCTCATCAGATGAGCGCGAGATAATAACATCCAATGTGTGACCGTCCTTGTGCGTTGGTCCATGGATATGTTGACAGAGTCCACATGAATCTAAGAGATCCATAAAAGCAGTCGCATCGCGATCACAGGAATCATCAAGATGGAAGTTCATATCACCGGTGATCAAAAGATGGCCCGGGGCAATGGTCAAAGTTTCCAAAAGCTGGGAAAACTCTGTCATGAACATTTTCACTGTAAGTTTGTTTTCTGTTGATGGTGGTGGGCGGTAGATGATGACCAACCTGATTGATGAGGATCCATTTGACAACAGTACATCGAGATATTCAATGACTGGAAGATACGAATGTCATTGAGTCTAACATTGAATCCCCTATGAACGATCAAACAGACGCCGCCGCCTCTGCGGTTTACACGAGGAGCATGGTGAATGGCGAAATGGGGCAGAGTGTTGATAATATCTGCAAGAGGAACTTCGTCACGATCGTCTCCATCTAGCCATGATTCAGTAATGGCTAGAACATCAAGTTTCTGATCAATTATAAAGTCAGCAATAGACGCCGTTTTCTTTTTTAATTGAACGCGCATTCCATGATCCGAGGCAGGCTTTAGGCAATGATTTTGTCTTTTTGGTTTCTGTCCAGCTCCGACTGGGGCTGCAGGTAATTTAACAAGATAAGCGCCGCCCTTGAGGCGGTGGTTTCAAATCAAATGTCTTGGGCGTGATATGAACTTCGATTTTCGTCCTTTCCCCTTTCGTCCACGGCAACCTCGTCTTGTTTTTCTGGCAATACCGAGGTTGCTCAACGTTGTCCAGACAGATGGTTCAATATTATAACAATGTTGTTGATCACACCTTTTGTTCAGATTAAGTAGGATGTCCTCACTGTATATTCGTGGAGGCATAGTGTGAAAAAAGTTAAAAGTACAATAAACTGTCAATGCACTATGTTAGAAAATTGCTTCCAAATTCTGCATTAGTATAATACATAGAGATAACGCTGATCGTTGAGATTAAATAAGACAAAATAGCACAATTGCTGTTTCCAAAAAATTCAATCAAGTTCTGCTATCCATAATAAAATGTACTCACGCAAGTCCTATATTGTCGAAAAATACACAAAATGTCTTTAAAATATCAAATTTGATGAAACATTTACAGAGCGAAAGTGACATGCAGCCAATCGTCAACGAGGGCGCTATCATGTTAATGGTGGAGAGAATGTTGACTGGTGGAGAGAATGGATGTCTGAATTCAATCTGCAGATGTTGCCTACTAATTCAGACTTTCTTTTCCATCATGAGTTGCCATCACCAGGATATCAACCTGGAATCTCATGTGATAAATAATGATACCACAGTCTCCCATGTGTGCATCCCTTATAAACAATGTTAACAAAAGCATGCACTGCTCATGAACTTCTCAAACTTCAAAAGAGGGAGAAAAGTGAAAAATAAAAGAGAAAAGTAGTGGGCGTCTCAGCATTGTTATCATATGTAGCTGGTCTAATGTACAATCCAAATGTGATAAGTGATATATTATTGATCATTTTTGAATTTTCTTGTTTCAAAGTACATTTGCATTGTTCTTGCAATGTGAAGGTCAAAGTATTTCCTATTTCTAAAGCTAAATTAAGCTTATCATTATAAGATTATTATTGTAATCATGAAAGACTCTAATGCCATTTTCCTCAAAAATTATTTTTAAACATGGATACAAAAGGATGATTGATAAGAATCAAAAGATGTTTTATGGAGGATATTGTAATGAATAGGTTTTGTATTGAATTATGCAATTTATATTCCTCTATAGGGTGGGGTTAATTGTATGTGTCTTTATTGGTCTAATCCATGACTCCTCATTTCATTTGCTGTTTTCATTGAAATATTTTGCCATGATTCAGGTAAGGTTGTATAGTCATAGATTATCTATTTAAATGATCTATGGTATAGTTATGGTGGGTGGCAATGGAGCCCACCACAAAAGATTAATATCAGGGCTAGCGCCCAACATTCAAACTCAAAATACAATTTGGATTTATATATTGGATTTATCCTTAAAGTGTTCAGTATTGGTATGTTTCTGCAAATTGCTGCCCGGTACAGTCAGCATTCAAACTATGCTAGCTACAACCCCAGATTCAGGGCCTGCATTTATCAGGAAGACCAGGGAGTTAGTATCTCATGATTTTGGGAACAAGTAATTGAAGGAACAAATACCGGTATACTATATGGTTGATTTCAGTAAACCTTTTTGGTCACAAAAGACACACAATACTCAGCAATGTACCCTGCATCCTCATTTTGCTACCCATAACACTTTGCCTTGGCATTTGTGACCTAAAATTTGACAATAAAGATGATCTGGAAATAATGGTGTTTCCTCCATAGGAGAAATTCTTCATTCCTGGCCTTGCCTGTTGTTGTTTATCAAATGGTATTATGGGAAGGTATGGACTAGCCAATTATATGTTATGTCCTTTGTTTCAGGTATCCAATAGAGTGTTTCCTTGCATAAATGGGGAAATTTGGCATAACCCTTCTGTCATCATCTTGACAGAGATGCAAAAGTAATAACTTTGTGGTCATTGGTTTTTTTTCTGTTTGAGGGCAACAATGAATTAGTCCCTTCAGAATAACTTTGTGGTCATTGGTTTTTTTTCTGTTTGGGGGTAACAATGAATTAGTCCCTTCAGAATTGAGAAATGTACAAATTATCATAAATTCTAACTGATTTTGCATTTCTTTTTTCCTTTTCATGTCTACTCTTCATTGGGGATTCTAATATACAGGTAAGTGTCAGTCTTTGTTTCCTGGAATTTCATTACGCACCACGCTTTATTTGGTACTATAGCGCCATCGGTGCCCGGTTAGGTACCAATGGCTCTTTCTATCATGCCCTATAGTGATGTAATGAATTGTATCAAATATAATAATTAACATTTGCGTAGTGTTATCGTTTTTCATTTTTATAAAAAACAAAAGAAGTTTGGGGTACAATAGAAAGAGTCACCATACTTATCAGGGACTGATGGTACTACACTCTCAGAACATTGGATAAAAAATGAATGGGCAGAAAACATTTGGTTAAAAAATGCCCAACAATGGTTAAGATTTTTGAAGTTGGGCAAAATACAGTTTAATACATGGTTGGTCAAACCTGTCAATATGGTATTTACACAATGTTGGTTAAAAGTTAACCAACCTTGGTAATAAAACATCCTTTTCCCGCCAATAAAGTTGGGCAAAGTATGGTTTTGCCCAACCATGGTCACATGGTGTTCCTTTGCGAACTGTGATTGGTCATTGTGTTGGGCAAAAATGCATTTCAGAAAACAAAATGGCCGATATGAGTGGCTTGCTGCAAAGCTGTGGATCGGGGTCTTCAAGATCTGTTGGAGACATTTGAAGGTAGGAAATTATATTATAAAGTATATCATTTCATTGGGTATAACACTTACAACAACTAACACCACAACCTGTAAGCTTAAGCTTACAGGTTGTGGTGTTAGTTGTTGTCGATAAAGCATCGTAAGTCTTGCTCACAGTCTGGCCTCGCACACACTTAAACTAAGTGTTATACCCGATAAAATGTTTATAATATAATTTCCTACCTTCAAATGTCTCCAATTGGTTAAAATATGAACAATGAAATGAACTTCCCATTCATAGTGTTTAACCAACTATTGGTTATATTTTGCCCAACATGCTTTGCCCAACTTGTTGGTTGCCGTAATGTTAACCAGTAGTTGGTCAATGTTTTTAACCAACCTGTGGTTACTATTGTTAACCACCAGGTTGGTTAACAATATAACCAACTGTTGGGCTGTTCACCTGTAAATACATGGTTGGTTAAAATTTTAACCAAGTTGGTTAAAATTTTTAACCAATGTTCTGAGAGTGTATAGGACAAATTAGAAGTTGCGTCATTCACATAGTGGTATATGAAAAATGTCAATTGACAATTGATTTGTAAATTTCATTTATCTTGAAATTTGATTGGAAATTTTATTTTTATGTATATAAAATGGTTGCTATAACATTTTGATTACAATGATGTCATTCACAAGATGTAAGACTTCATTTTGATTTACAGATTTCAATAATTGCACAGAAAGATCTAAAATTAACTATAACGTCAATACCCTGCGTGGTCAGTTACGCACCATAATATGTAAAGAATACTCCTAGTATTCAAGGCTTCGTCGGTAACATCAATACAAGTTTCATATTTCATATATATAATGTTTGGCCATTTATATTGTTGTTGTAGTGGTATGTAATTTTATTTTGAGTGCTTTGGTAAACAATAGGTACATTAACCATGACGCAGTCAGTCAGTTATAATTGGAAATTGCTATAAATGCGTCAGTATGCTTTGTTTGATTTGAAGAATGAAGTAGCTACACTTCATATAATGTGACTGGTTCCGTTCCTATAAAATGCGGAACTTGTGAAAATTGGAAAATGTCACAAAAGGTTATTTATAATGTAATAACATCAGTGATTTACATGTATAGAAATTGTAATTTTAATTATATAAATTGATACCAACTACTAGACGTCTATCAAGACTCGCCAAATAGATCGTGTTGTCAAAGTCATCAGCCACTTTGGCAAAAATATAATAACATAATGAAGAGCCATTTAATTGTAGATTTACTAGGGGAATTGCAGTCAAGTGGAGAAATTTGTCAGAAATTCAGATTAGTTAATGGGCTAATCAGTCCCAACATGTGTGCATATTCTATTATAACTAATGGGAGTAGGTTCAGTAGATATATGAAATTGAACAACTAAGTAGAAACAGTACAGTAATGACTGGTGCCTGTTATCAGATTTGCCATATAGTTTGAATGCTGTGATTTAGAAAATAGTTGCTGCGCCTTGCAAGATACAACTTTTGTTCGGTTACGGTTTGCTATCTCTAAGGTTCGCTATCTCTAATTTTAAATAAGGTTCGCTATCTCTAATTTCAAATAAGGTTCGCATTAGCGGTCCTTATTTAAAATTAGAGATAGCGGACCTTATTTGAAATTAGAGATAGCGGACCTTATTTAAAATTAGAGATAGTGGACCTTATTTAAGATTAGTGATAACGAACCTTAGGTATAGCGAACCTTAATCGAAATTAGTGATAACGAACCTTAGAGATAGCGAACCTTAATTAATTAGGGATAGCGAATCTGAAACAAAATTAGTGATAGCGAACCTTAGGTATAGCGGACCTTTATTGGAATTAGTGATAACGACCCTTAGAGATAGCGAACCATCAATAAATTAGTGATAGCGGACCTTATTCAAAATTAGTGATAGCGAACCTTATTTTAAATTAGTGATATTGAACCTTAGAACTAGCGAACCTTATTCTAAATTAGTGATATCGAACCTTAGAAGTAGCGGACCTTTTTTTAGGTATAGCGAACCCTTTTCTCTATTAGAGATAGCGAATTTTGATCTCCATAGACTTTACACGTTAGTGATAGCAAACCTTAGAGATAGCGAACCTTAGAGATAGCGGACCTTAGAGATAGCGGGATGTCACCCTTTTGTTCATGGATATATTTGTTAATTGTGCCCATTTGAGAGTTTTTAATAGAGATAATTAATTGCCATGCTAAGAGTCTTTGATGATGACTTGGTGGTAGGTTTTTTAATACTTTAAAACCACGAATTTGGATTTTTTTACCTTTTCTATGCCTGGGAATTGGGTTACTTGAAAGGCATCTGCCACAATGTTGATGTGATGCTCACTCCACCTTTGATCTGAAACAGTTGTGGCAACACTGGTTGTCATGTATTTCTACAATTGGAGCCATAAGTATAAACTTGTTTTGGTCTGCATGATATAAATATGCTAATTTCAATGGCATGACCAAACCCATCAATTGTAGCCAAACTGGTCAAGTGGCTGCTTACAAAAACAAATTCTGCATTACCGATGTTACATGTTTCCTGCAGTTGCTGGAAAAAATAAAGTAAGTACTCAAGCCTTTGGGCTCTGAAACCAGAGATAAGGTTATTCTGATGTTATGTGTGCACACAGAAGACCTCACTTTTGCTTCTAGTTAACATGTAGGGCTACTTTTCACACCCACAAGAAGAAGAGATTGGGGTCGCATCACAGGTGACAAGTGTGTAGTCCCAATGCTGTGTGGTTTCTTGAGATTTTGTTAAAAAGTCGTAGATGTATGGAACAGATAAGACTGCTGAGCTTCATGTAGTCTACTGAATCATGTTTTGTTTAGAACAAAGTACACCCCTTTGTATAAACTTATAAAACTTACAATACTTAGAATGTATTGCTCTACAGGCTCAGCAGGTTGGAGTTTGTGGCATGTTATAATGAGAGTGTTATTTCTAGCATTCTCAAACATCCTCAGGAGTGTGCCTTTGTAACACGTCTGGATTTTTTTAAAGAACATAATCCCTACCAAGGAATATTCACACTATTTGCTCTATGTTGATGGTATACCCACTGCAGCTAGACATATGATGGTATAAGCAAACGAAAACACACAAAATTGAATTACCCACCTGTTTGAAATTTGTCTCTATCTTCTGTAGAATAACCATCACTATGAGCCATCTCATATCCATGCCATAGTTCAATACCCTCCATTTAACAACCATAGCTCATAATTTGACCTCAAGCTGTGGAGTATGAGTTTTAGTACCAATCCTTGTAAAGGTCATTCTATGTGTGAGGAAGTGTATTTTGCTTATGGAACCGTGTCCTGTTGGATTGTAATGGTGGAGATCTTCTTGGCATCACCCACGCACACATTACCAAAATAAAAGGTGATGCGGGGTTACAGCAAGCCTGAAGAAGAATAAGAGTATGTAAATACAGTTGGTAGAGATGTACGTAGCCTAGTTTTGAGCTGAGGAAAAACTCTGCCAAAATGAATCCATCTCAATTTCCTTGTTCTTTGTTGGAATCACTCTGTACTATGTCTGTAATATATGGCAATGTGTGTATAGGGTTTATTTTATTCTAGATATATATCGGTTTCAATGATTGTGTAGATTTGAAGCTGATGGAATCCAATATGGTTGGTTTTTTCCACAAACTTGACAAAGCAACATGGAATGCAAATAATGTATTATTGAACTAGATTTTAAAGTTTTTTTCATTGAAAATTTGCATCTAATAAACGCCTCCCCTTTTGAAAAATCCCATGTCCCAAGGGCGTTTATTAGGAATAATACAGTATTTCAGGAGTTTAAATTCTAAGAAATAAGTTCTGTAAAAATATCTAGGGCAACATGAATGATAGTGAGGATCTACTTTATCATTTATAATGGGTAGAACAGGAGATGGGAAAATTTTCTTGACTATCATTCATATTGAGAAGTTAACATAGATTTCAATCTTCCCCTCTTCTCCAACTTGTCTCTGTGGCTTAATTGGTTAGCATAGCTAGTATTATTAAGTTTGTCGGTTCAAATCTGACCAGATGCACTGGCCTGCTGTAGGTAAAACACTGCTGTTTCATAAATGTAATACAAATCTGCATTTTGTAACACTGAGCCTGTGAGTTGATTACAATTTCAACGGTTATTGTTAAAACAATACCACCGCACACAGCATTGTTTTGTGATTGTACTCTTCACTATCAGTGGATCAACAGATGTCTAGGTTGATATTTATGTATACATACAAGCACCTGCACCTTCCATAGCTGTGTATTTATCTAGATAGGAGATTGTTTTTTTCTTTCATTAATAAGTTCAGCTTTTGTTTTTCCAATGCCAAAAATGGCCTAGCGAGAAAAACACTACTTCAGGTTTGCCACTGTTAGTTGTCACAACAGAAAGATACATAATGAAGTGTTAAATTGTACATTGGTCTTCAGATTGTATGTAAGGATCACATGAAGGGATGCATGGCCAAGAAATAGATGGCGCAATATGCTAAGATTCTTCAAAACTTCATTTAGTAATCATGTAGAAAATATATAGCAGAAACCACCACCTATAATATTCAGACAAGAAGTTTACATTTACTCGGTACAATAGGGCACAAACATTGCAATGCACACATTGAAGTCGGAATTACAATCAACAATGGCAGGTTCAGGTGTAGAGCACACAAAATCAGTTTAGCCAATTGTAGCCACTCAGCTCGCCCCCAGTATTTTCAAATTTGTGGACACTATTAAAAAAACAGTATTAATAATCATATTTTCCCTGCCAACTTTCAAATTGTTTAAAGAGATGTTTTTTAGCCTCTCAGCCTCCTCCTCCAAGATGTTAATCAGACACCAGGCTAATTTTAAAAGTAGACAGATGGAAAATTCCTCACCACATCTTATGGATGTGCAGAAAGTCCCCAGTGAGATCAATGTGTCAGGAAAGTACAAAGCAGCCTGCAAAGCCCAGTAGAAAAGACCTTGAATATTGCAATTTTGGCTCATAGCACTATGCATAATATGCTCCCAAACCCCTACCCAAACTCATACATGTCAAATGCATTATGTACAATGTTTCATGACGTGTTGTGATGTGTAGTAGTTGCAATAGAGGTTTTCACACATATACATGTCATTTGCTGACTGCTTTGGATCAATTACGTGTGATACCTGATCGATCAATATTTGACCACCAGAATTTTGGACAGACAGCTTTGGGATCATGGCTAACACCATGCCTCCTCCCGGCCCCATGACAATTTTTCAAATTGTAGATTCTGGCTAACATCCTGCCCATTGCATAGATTCAACCATGCTCAATTACATCAATTTGTGGACACATACTCCTAAACAGTACTGACCATTACCAACTTTCAAATGGTTTCAGCAGATGTTATTGTGATCAGTAATGTAACATTGATTGTCCATTCAACCCTTAAAATCACTGTCAATATGTGCAACAAGTTTTCAATCAACAAATTCTGTACATTTGAACACAACACAGAATGGTGTCACAGGTTCCCATTTTGAGCTACTGTTGTGTGGTTAGATGTATGAATCTATTTATATTGCATATCAATATTTTTTACATTAATACAACAGGTGTTTTTCTGGCTATTTAAACATGACACATGTGATCTTAAAGAGGCATTTCGTGATCCACAGCCTCATCCTCCACATTTCTAAAAAAAAGAAGTTGAGATTTTATACCACCTGACACCTCTGGTATATTTCTTGCCAATTGCTGCACTTGGCAAAAATATCGTCAAATTTGTATTAACAGAGCAATAACTTGGAGTAATGTAATACACATAATCATGCATACCTCACACATGCAAAACCAGAATCAACTGAAATTTTGGGAATAATCTTTTTTCATGAGTATCTCCTGAAACTTCCCATAAAAAGAGGATGCTTGGATCACAAAATACACCTTTGAATTTGATCAAGCAAAATCAGTTTTATTGCGAACAAAAATGATCGTCCACAATACATAGCCTTTACATAAAAATTACAAATATTTGAGGAGGAAATAAATCAAATTTATGTTGCTTGATTTGACAGATAATCTGGTTTTTTTTTATTGTATTCACACTGTATTTTCCCATGAGTTTCAAGCAGATGTTCTGGTATTCACTAGCATTATTATGTGATACTGCACGCCTACATAATAATTATGGTTTCTGCGACATACTGTCCCAGCAACCAGACCTTGCCTAGACACAGATTTAACAACAACTGGTTATTGTTGATGTCATCTTTCAAACTGCTGTCACTTCACGGCTTGATCCATTTTATTCTTCACAGCATGTGGATACCATAGTAAGACCTAGACTTTAATGTCCTGAAATAGTGTATATCTTTCATGCCAAATCAAAAAGAGATTACTGCAGTTGCTATATTAGAAATATTGAGTTTGCGCCTGAGATTTCCATGTAAGCAAGATATGTTATCTTCAGTAGATAGCAGTGTCATGCTGTCTTTAGTAGATAGCAGTGTTATGCTATTAATAGTAAGTGGTGTTATGCTATCTTCAGTGGATAGCAGTATTATGCTATCTTCAGTACATAGCAGTGTTATGCTATCATCAGTATAGTGGTGTTATGCTATCTTCAGTAGATAGCAGTGTTATGCTATTGTCAGTATAGTGGTGTTATGCTATCTTAAGTAGATAGCAGGGTTATGCTATCTTCAGTAGATAGTAGGGTTATGCTATCTTCAGTAGATAGCAGTATTATGCTATCTCCAGTAGATAGTAGTGTTATGCTATCTTCAGTAGATAGCAGTGTTATGCTATTGTCAGTATAGTGGTGTTATGCTATCTTCAGTAGATAGCAGGGATATGCTATCTTCAGTAGATAGCAGTATTATGCTATCGGCAGTATAGTGGTGTTATGCTATCTCCAGTAGATAGTAGTGTTATGCTATCTTCAGTAGATAGCAGTGTTATGCTATTGTCAGTATAGTGGTGTTATGCTATCTTCAGTAGATAGCAGGGATATGCTATCTTCAGTAGATAGCAGTATTATGCTATCGGCAGTATAGTGGTGTTATGCTATCTTCAGAAGATAGCATTGTTATGCTATCTTCAGTAGATAGCAATACCTTTTAAAGTGCAACAGCACACATCAATGTTGTGTAAGAATAGGCACAATGTTCAATACAACATTGCCAGTCCTAAAAGGTCTGGGCTTCTAACTATACATTTCATTCAACTATTCTGACTATCTTCAGTGGATAGCAGTATCATGCTATCTTCAGTTCATAGCAGTGTTATAATATCATCAGTATAGTGGTGTTATGCTATCTTCAGTAGATAGCACTGTTATGCTATTGTCAGTATAGTGGTGTTATGCTATCTTAAGGAGATAGCAGGGTTATGCTATCTTCAGTAGATAGTAGGGTTATGCTATCTTCAGTAGATAGCAGTATTATGCTATCTTCAGTAGATAGTAGTGTTATGCTATCTTCAGTAGATAGCAGTATTATGCTATCTTCAGTAGATAACTGTGTTATGTAATCTTCAGTAGTGATATGCTATCTTCAGCAGATAACTGTATGCTGTCTTCAGTAGATAGCAGTGTTATGCTATTGGCAGTATAGCGGTGTTATGCTATCTTCAGTAGATAGCATTGTTATGCTATCTTCAGTAGGTAGGAATACTTTTTTTAGGTGCAACAGCACACATCAATGTTGTGTAAGAATAGGCACAATGTTCAATACAACATTACCAGTCCTAAAAGGTCTGAGCTTCATTCAACTATTCTGACTATTGTTGTGATTAAAAGGTCAGCAACACTCTTTTCAGGGGAAATGCAGCATAAGTGCTTTTAGTAATAAATTGATAAGAATTAATTCTTGGATCCACCTGGTGGTTCAGATAATGTTATTTTGAATGAAAGCACTTGTAGCAGCTGTCTCATTTCTTTGCAGGTTACATTTTCTTGCCAATATAAAGCAGCGCATCCGTATCACGTAACCTTGATTACAGCATACAGCAGCGCAGTTAGCTTCTAATACAGGGTTACTTATGAGGATTACATAGGTTGCACACATGCTTGGCCTGTAACACAGGTAACACTAGATGCTGTCTCTGGCTATGTCACCTTTTCTTTATATCCATTTGTGGAATGAAAATTGATTGTGTTCATTATCCTTCTTGATAAGACACTATTGTAAGACCCTTTTGTAATACTTTCTATAGTGATAGTATATAAATGAAGGAGGGCAGATATGAATAAGATAGGCTAAACAAAAGCCTAGTATATCTTAAAGCTGTGGCCTGTGTTTGTTTTGCAGTATGAATTTGCCTCTGAGAAATTTGATGATTTTTTCCTGAATTAAAAAAACCAGAATGATAAAAATATTGTTTGAAAGCATTTGTTGGAAGAATTGTTCTTGAAAGTTTCAAGCATCTCATATTTGAGTTGGGGGAAAAACAAGAGGAGGAAAATGCATTCCACTTTGGATTTATAAATCTTTGCCAGGTTTGAGACTTACTAGCTTTTTATTTTGCCGTACAAGGAACTTTACACTCATAGGTAGAAGAATATATTCTGTTAGCCTGATTTTTGGGGGGCTTTATTCAGAATATAAATAAGACTAGATGAGAGAAGGGTATATCTTTCTTATGAGGCTATTTCTTGATCTTTTTTACTTTTGCAATGTCTTGCTTTTGTGCATTGAACTATTCTGCGGATAGGCTATGTTGTATTGGTTTTACAAAATTTAATAATTTAAGAAATGAAATGAATGAAAAAGAAATACGACTCCTATGGATTTAGATATAATTTGCTTCTGTATTTTACCTCCAAAGGTTATGAATTTGTGATGTCAAGGTTTGATCATACTATTGGTATCAAGTTTATCTTCTAGGTTCCAAAACCTTTCCTGAAATAATAATATGAGGTGAATTTCCTTGTGATTTGACATGTTTGAGTGAGACAGGAAGTGCATTTTTTTTCTAATTTAATAACTTGAGAGTAGATTGTTAAATATCTAATAGAAACCATATGATTATTTCTCCTTAATTAATGTTAACATTGTTTTGTCAATATAAGTTTATGACTCATTTATTATATGAATATTTTCAGATAAACCATTCTTTATCATCAGTGGTGCACTGATTTTAATAATGATCTTCTACTCTTTCCAGACAAAGTAGAAGTAGTAATATAGCAGGAGTGTAAACACATCGCTATGGTAATTAATCCTCTCCCATCTAATCACTACTTTACTATGAATCACCATGTCCTTTTTGTCCTTTTTGACAGTGCAGTGTTTCTAGAAGAATTTTCTGCAGAATCACATATTTTGAAATGTGAAGGCATTGACTTTGATGGTTTAATGTGTACTTCTTGTATCAACACTATTATATATCATATAAATTGTTGCTAGAAATGGGTTCTAATAGCCTGACCAAATAAGTGCATAATTTCACTTAATAATATGCTGCTATATTTTGTGAAATATATTACCGTAATAGATAAATGCAACTGTGGGATACTGGGTTTGAGACATCTCCAAACTAACAACATTGGTGTTTTCAGTAGAATAATTAACACTGATATCTACTGAAGATTGCAAGCCTTTTTTGATATGGCAATGTTACATTTGAATCAACACTGCTATCTGCTGAAGATAGCAAGCCTTTTTTTGATATGGCAATGTTACATTTGAATCAACACTGCTATCTACTGAAGATAGCAAGCCTTTTTTGATATGGCAATGTTACATTTGAATCAACACTGCTATCTGCTGAAGATAGCAAGCCTTTTTTGATATGGCAATGTTACATTTGAATCAACACTGCTATCTATTGAAGATAGCAAACCTTTTTTGATATGGCAATGTTACATTTGAATCAACACTGCTATCTATTGAAGATAGCAAGCCTTTTTTGATATGGCAATGTTACATTTGAATAAACACTGCTATCTACTTCAGTGTTTTTGTTATTTTTTGTAGATATTCTGTGAAGTTATTTTGTCTGAAATTAAAATGTTAGATATTTTGTAAAACCTAAATTTGTATCTACCCCTGTGCCTGAAATGTGCTATCTGTTGCCCTTTATTATAGATTTCAGTATGTGTGCTTTAATTGAATTGGTACATGCCCACATTAGACACCATTTTTGCCATTTAAGTTACAAGTGGTGTTCATGACATGTACTTCATATCTTCAGTAGATAGCACTAGGCGCTGTTGAATTTGAGATTAAAAAGTATTTCCATTTTGAATCTTTAGAAAGATCCTGGATTTCACTCTTGAATATGGGCTTCTAAAGGTAAACACAGCAAATGCTGTTATGTGTGAATGTGCTATCTGTGTGTTCCATATTGCCAAAAATGCTATATTTACTTTAGAAAACACTATCTAATCAAAATAGTACTTACCATAGATTTACTATGCTTGTTTACATAACACTGCAATGCCTGTTGATAGCAAACACGCTGCATGCCTCCGAAAAAGTATAATAATGTAAGGTTAGCTCTCTGATATTTTTCACAACATACACTTATTCATGTAACTAGAGTAACATTTGAATAGATATGAGAGATAAAAACATGGAAATAAACCAGATTTGTGTAATTGAAGATGTGAATTGGAAAAACAAGATTTCTGTCATAGATAGCATTCTTATGTAATGGGTTTCAAAAGCAAGATATCGATGCACTCTGAAAATTGAAATACAAAAGCCTTCTCCTACATAAGGCTTTGAAAACAAAACCTATCGACAAGAGGTGATTTCCCTTTTTGTGTTAACGAGAAGTAGTGAAAATGTCATTCCTGTCACCAGCAGACAAAACATTTAGTCTTGTTGGTGCAGCAGTGTCCTATCTCTTTTGGCTGCCATATTTGGAGTTTTCACAGTGCTTCTGGTGAAGGATACAGAAATTTGTCAAATGTTGTCTCATTACTCAGTAGAATTTGAGATTTACCTGTATTACATGTATTACACCTTATCTGTATAATGCCTTATGCCTGGGTCAAATTGATGTGCTCCTAGCATCCATGATATGCAACTGTCCACATGAGACAACACCTTTATCATCATGTTCTATTCCACAGGGTCATGTCACGATATGCATTCTCGTTATATGTGAATGTGAATCTGTATGCTATCTGTCCAATGGTAACACACAGATTTGGATGTCTTAGTATGTGAATCCTCATGCCATCTGTCCAATGGTAAGACACATGTGTCTTGGTATGTGAATCCTCATGCCATCTGTCCAATGGTAAGACACATTTGTCTTGGTATGTGAATCCCCATGCCATCCATCCAATGGTAAGACACATGTGTTTTGGTATGTGAATCCTCATGCCATCTGTCCAATGGTAAGACACATGTGTCTTGGTATGTGAATCCCCATGCCATCCATCCAATGGTAAGACACATGTGTCTTGGTATGTGAATCCTCATGCCATCTGTCCAATGGTAAGACACATGTGTCTTGGTATGTGAATCCCCATGCCATCCATCCAATGGTAAGACACATGTGTCTTGGTATGTGAATCCTCATGCCATCTGTCCAATGGTAAGACACATGTGTCTTGGTATGTGAATCCTCATGCCATCTGTCCAATGGTAAGACACATGTGGCTTGGTATGTGAATCCTCATGCCATCTGTCCAAAGGTAAGACACATGTGTCTTGGTATGTGAATCCTCATGCCATCTGTCCAATGGTAAGACACATGTGTCTTGGTATGTGAATCCTCATGCCATCTGTCCAATGGTAAGACACATGTGTCTTGGTAGGTGAATCCTCATGCCATCTGTCCAATGGTAAGACACATGTGTCTTGGTATGTGAATCCTCATGCCATCTGTCCAATGGTAAGACACATGTGTCTTGGTATGTGAATCCTCATGCCATCTGTCCAATGGCAAGACACATGTGTCTTGGTATGTGAATCCTCATGCCATCTGTCCAATGGTAAGACACATGTGTCTTGGTATGTGAATCCTCATGCCATCTGTCCAATGGTAAGACACTGATGTCTTGGTATGTGAATCCTCATGCCATCTGTCCAATGGTAAGACACATGTGTCTTGGTATGTGAATCCTCATGCCATCTGTCCAATGGTAAGACACATGTGTCTTGGTATGTGAATCCTCATGCCATCTGTCCAATGGTAAGACACGTGTGTCTTGGTATGTGAATCCTCATGCCATCTGTCCAATGGCAAGACACATGTGTCTTGGTATGTGAATCCTCATGCCATCTGTCCAATGGTAAGACACAGATTCACATGTCTTGGTATGTGAGTCCTCATGCCGTCTGTCCAATGACATAGATTCAGTGGTAAGACAGAGAGTCAGATGTTTGCTATACAATTGTTGCTATGGGATGTTATGGAATAGTGCATGATGGGATATAAAAAGGTCTATAAAATGACTTTGATTGCAATGGGTATAATCTTAAGAACTACTACCTTATAGCATTGATATCCCAACAATGATACAATGAGCAAGTATCAAGTATAGCCCTATAGGAAGAGCCACTGCCCAATCTGCAAGCAATCTGAAGTGGTCAAAAAGATCCATGACCGCAAGTAGCCTATCAACATGCAATCTGAAGCGGCCAGACAGAGCCATGACCACAACCTTATCCACAAGCAATCTGAAGTGGTCACAGAGAGCCACAGCCACTACCGTATGCAGTCTTAGGCAGTCTAAAGACACAGCATAGATAGCATCACACTCTGAACAGATTTCTTTGCGCAATAAGAAATCTTAAAGACACAGCCGAATAAAGAAAATTTAACAAAAGTTAAGTTTAAAAATTTTTGAGTAGATTCTCTATAACCTAAAAAAATACCTGGAACTTTATACAAATGTGGACCTATCAGCCAGTGCTCTGTACCGTGCTCTCTCTATTGAAGCATTTCAATCCAAGGGACTGTGCAAGTTATAGGAGTATACGGCAGCTACGAGTCTTTTTTGTGCTTATAAGTCAATTTGATGGGGATTTATTGCATGTGTCTGCAACTATCTCAAGACCTTTTCAGTGGGTGTCATTAAAGTGATGTTGCACTAGTTATCTGTGATGGCAACTTACAGGGATTTTTTTCTCTTGAAATACAGAAGGATTTATATATATACCTGTTACATAACATTTTGATATTTCCATGTATATTCAATTAATCTGTATGACAGAACATTGCTGCATCCCTTTTAATGCATACATTTCAGAGTTTGTATAACCGCAAGTTTGGCAAAGACTACCGCAATTAATGATGCATGAAGATTAACGTAGCCTTTAAATTACCACTTAAGTAATACTTCATGGTTTTTACACATGACTTGACATCGACAAGTAGGGAGCGTAGGCTGGGAAATATGTAGAGTTTACGTTGCAGATAACAGCTTATTTTTACATGAACTGTCCTTTTTCAAGATTATTAATATAGAGATGTTTTTAACACAACTTGTAGAATGAAATGGACAAATTGCAATGTCCTTTTGTCCTTTTGATGTTTTCAGTATACCAATCAGCACTGCTATCTACTGAAGATAGGAAGCCTGTCTTAATATGACAATATTAAATTTGCCTCTTACTACTCAACACTGCTATCTACTGAAGATAGCAAGCTTGTTTTATTATAACAACATTAAATTTGCCTCTGCTATCTACTGAAGATAGCAAGCCTGTCTAAAATATGACAATATTAAATTTGCCTCTTACTAATCAGCACTGCTATCTACTGAAGATAGCAAGCTTGTCTTAATATAACAACATTAAATTTGCCTCTTACTAATCAGCACTGCTATCTACTGAAGATAGCAAGCTTGTCTTAATATGACTACATTAAATTACCTGAAGATGGGCAAGCTTGTTTTATATTTAATATAACATTAAATTTGCCTCTTCCTAATCAGCACTGCTATCTACTGAATATAACAATCTTGTCTTAATAATTTTAATATTAATATTAATATAGAGATGTTTTTAACCGCAACTTGTAGAATGAAATGGACAAATTGCAATGTCCTTTTTGTCCTTTTGAACAGCAGATGATTTGGACTTCGATGTCTTCAGTATACCAATCAGCACTGCTATCTACTGAAGATAGCATGGTGGTTTAATATGACAACATTAAATTGCTTCTACTACTCAGCACTGCTATCTACTGAAGATAGCAAGCTTGTCTTAATATGACAACATTAAATTGCCTCTACTACTAAACACTGCTATCTACTAAAGATAGCAAGCTTGTCTTAATATGACAACATTAAATTGCCTCTACTACTCAACACTGCTATCTACTGAAGATAGCAAGCTTGTCTTAATATGACAACATTAAATTGCCTCTACTACTCAACACTGCTATCTACTGAAGATAGCAAGCTTGTCTTAATATGACAACATTAAATTGCCTCTACTACTCAGCACTGCTATCTACTGAAGATAGTAAGCTTGGCTTAATATGACAACAATACATTTACCTCTTACTAATCAGCACTGCTATCTACTGAAGATAGCAGGCCTGGTTTAATATGACAACATTAAATGTTCCCTCTTTACTACTCGGCACTGCTATCTACTGAAGATAGCAAGCCTTTCTTAATATGACAACACTAAACTAAAGTTGCATCTTACTACTCAGTAGATAGCAAGCCTGTTTTAATATGACAACATTAAATTTGCATTTTACTGCTCAGCACTGCTATCTACTGAAGATAGCAAGCTTATCTAAATATAACAATGTTAAATTTGCCTCTTGTGTTGTTACTGTCATTACACAGAAGTTTGTCCAGGTGGACTGTTATTAAGACAAAACAGATCTTTCAATGAGGGGAGGGGTAATAGTATATATATCCAAGGGTGCCAAAGAACAAACAGGGCACAAAGGTGTAGGTCTATTTCAATGGTTATCTTATTTTTTGTTGTTCTTTGCTGACTTCCTGCAGATGTTTTGAAAAGATATTTTAAATGAAGGTGATATGTTTCTATGTGTGGCTATCTGTCGTGCTTCAATAGTGTTTAAATAATTACTGTAGTAATACTTTATAGGTTTTTGCATGACTTCACAGTGACAAGTAAGTCTAGCATAGGCTTGAGTTAAAGGGAAATTATGCTGAGTTTACGTTGTAGGTAGCAGATTATTTTTACATGAACTGTCTTCTTTTTAGGTTATTAATAAATAAAAATGTTATTTTTTTCACAGCAACTTGTAGAATTGAGAAAGGACAATTAGGATGAAAAGGACATATCAGCAGTAATATATCATGCACAATGAGCAGGTGCATTGGGCTATTCCTGTTGAAATCCATTCCCTGCCCTCCCTATTCAAGACAACACCTTGGAGTTGCCCATTCAGGTAACCTCCTTTGGGACTCCCTGTGTGGAAGAATAAGATAATGTCTTCCATAGGGGGTACGTAAATTTCAACTGGAATAGCCCCTGATGCCTGATACACATTTCTTTGTCATTTTGAGTAAGTCATGCAATCCTGAAATATGAATCAATTGCTCCATCTAGTATGTGTGCCCATTGTACAGGTTACTGAAAACCGCATCAAAAAAGAAGTCGTGGTCTGTATGCGGCTAAAAACAGCCAAGACAGTCAAGAAGAAGTTGAGCACTTTTCTTGGCTGTATATCAAATTCATATTTTATTAGGGACAAACTGCTTGTTGTGGTAATTTTTGCTGGATTAATTTTTGTGTTGCAAGTATTTCAAACATTTCAGATTATTTTTTTAATTCCAATAATTATGAGCACTGAGCAAAAACTAGTGAAATTCACACTGACGTCACTGGCTCACTGAACGTGAAAATACTAATTACTTGACTTTTTGCACACAGTTTGTGGCACACATTTTGTAGTGTGTGATTAATGTTACACAGAAAGTTTAGAATTTCACAGTAGTCAATCTACTCATGTCCATTAGTGGGGGAAGTGGCATTTTAAGACTTGATTTAGGCCAACAAATTGCAACATTTCAAGGTAACTTGCTTCATTTAAGTTGTTTTGATTTACATTTTTAGATAAGGGGATTCCCCTCTGTAGTTTTCATATTGTTTACATGTATAAAAGTCCAAGTACTTACTTCTGTGGCTTTATAGTAAAACCTTTAAATCTTTTCAAGAAATCCTTTCTGAGTATTTGGCCTGCTGAAGAAATGGAAATGGTCGCCATCATCAAGTTTCATGTAATCTATTTCACTCTTGTACTTGTTCCTTGCTTCCTTTTGTTTCTACCATTATGGTACCCCATACATTATATATGCACACAGTAATGACAATATTGTGTCTGATTAATTAGATTATTGTGAAGAGACACTTTGGCAGAGTAGCACTATTCATTTGATCAGCTGTGAACTCACAGACTCACCTGTCGCACTACAGGCAGAAAACTCTAGAAGAGGGGTGATAGATATTATACAATAAATCATTGTCAAGAAAAATGAGCAACTATCAGGAAATTTAGATCATTTTCTCAATATTTATTATATTGAAAGCTTCATTTACAGAAACGCCACCAAATAGTCTTTTAACATGTTTCAAAAAGGTCACCGGTAGACCGCTCTTCATAGGGTTGTCCAGTCTTAAAAGAGTTGATCTCATTTTCATAGCAAATATGCTGATTTCTAAAGAGCCATGTCCATCCACATGGCAATTTTTATTACTAATTATACACACAATTGAGTGAGAAAAATGAAATTTAAAACAAAAATAGATGTTGTTGTGACACAAAAAGTATCTTTTGGTGCACAACTGTATATTACCTATATACCATTGACTTTAAAATAGAATAGTTTACACATTGAAAATTAATCCATTTATTAAAGGAAGTTCAGGTTATTAAAATATCCCAATTGCGCATAATGGGCATTGTTTTCATCAAAACGTGTACATAAATAAAAGTATAGTCGGCAAGTAATTCTTTGATTTCAAACTCAATTATATTACCTGTAACGCTTCTTCGTTTTTGCAATCATGCATGGAACGATGGCAAACTGAATGGCAATGTATTTGGGCCGTGTTTCGTCTCTCACTTGGTTAAATAGCATAATGTAATTGAATGTACTCACCAAATGGAAATCAAATAGACTTGAGTGACTAGTGAAGGGGAAATAATCAAGTTACAAATGACGAGATAGCTTGTTTATGCTCCCGTTTCCTGCGTGTTGTTGCCTTGTCTGGACGGTGTCTGAAGATGGTACATCCTGTATTGGGCATGGAAACATAACCATTCAATTTGGTCTACAAAGCATGCACGTGATTTGGTATTGTTGATACATGAGTAATTTGGGTATAACTATCAGCAGGATTTGCAGGTTTTTGCCGCAGGTGGAAAAAAATGCGGTTTCAACCGCTGGGCAAAAACAGTTTTTGCCTCTTTTTGCCCGCAAAAATGGCAAAAACTAAAAAAGTAATTTATAGTTCAGATTTTTCATCTCAAAACAAATTATTAAGTTACAAATATCATTTCCTGATTGGGCCATATATTATTAATAAGTAACATAGCCAAACAAAGGAAATATTTCCTTTTGTTTCCTATTGTTTTGGAAACTCTTTAGTTGCTCATATCTATGGAAGTGGTTGTTCAATTCCAATGGAGTTTTCTGCAAATTCCAGCTTTGTAAATTATTTATACTATCCTATAAGAAACTGAAAATGTAATATTTCCGAGTTCTGACTGATTTTGCTTGATCACATCATATATGTGATCCTAATTTAGTATTACGAGCACGTAAAGAACACAGCATTGAAACAAATTGCATGTAGTGCAGCAATCCAAAGATATTTTTTATCCAAATGTCAAGTGGTCCTCTGTTCTGCTCAAGATATATTTCTGGAAATAAAAAGCTTTAATATGCCGCTATTATTCTGCAGAATTTAGGTCTTTACCTTGCCTAATGTGTTTATTTGACTTATTTTGAACATTAGCTGCTCTTTACTTGACCTAATTGGGCCTAATGTTTTGGTTTGCTTACATGCAAGGCTGTATTTTATTATTGCCTTCTTAATGGGTTGATAGGAACCATTAATATAATTACGAGGAACCATTAACTGGATTTCATGTTTTGAAAGAAATGTTATAGAGTGAAGGGTACTTTTGAAACTTTACCAAAAATGTATTTAGGGCAAAGAAAATCAAATCATTTGCAGGTCTCGGGCTGGGCTTGAGCAAAGTCCTCAAGCTTCATTTGCACATAAATCCAAATTTATTTTAAGTTCTTGAAATTAAGGACTCGGCTCCAGTCGGGAGTCCTCTAAACCTGTAGTTGAAAGTTATTTGGGTTTTATGAAGATATTTTAAGAATTATATCAAGAAAAGGCTGCCACTGAATCAAAAATACTATTGTCACACTAAAACTTTGTAGATCAACCAGGTTCTAAAACACTGCAAGACCATTTCCTTATGGTTCCTTAACTCTGGAAGAACACTCAAATGTTCCTTGTTGAACCATAATTTGATTGGCACTCTAATCACAATCAATTTTGGTAGGATTGTGTACAAGGACAAGATTGGGAACTTACTCGGTTCAAAAATTATTGTCAACATAATTTTGTAAACATTGTTAGAAATCATGATTTAATCGAAGCGAATCCATTAGCTCAAAAGGCTTGCCTGTGTAAGAAAATTAACAAGTATTCATAAGAAAAAGAAAATTGAGAATTTGAAAAGTAACAGAAACAGAAATGTAACATTAGTAACAGAAAGAATAATGCACTAGACATGAAGTATGTTGAATATTGACTGATTATTTTGGAAGGGTAACTTTCATTCCTAGTATTTTGACTAGGGGCTAGAAATCCCATTAGAAATAAAAAGTCAATGTGACTAAAGAGCACTTAACACACCTACATAGTCAGGTGTCAACAGTCTCATGTTTACATCATGGGGCGTTGGTGTATAGTATGTTCGTTGGCTCTGAATTGAAAGCTTAAAGGGGTGTTCCTGTAACCTGTTTGTTGTGCCCCAGACAGGCTTTTACGTTCGAGGCAGCGGATTGCATGTAGCAAACCATTAATTGATTTTTAACAGCATCTGATCACGCACTATAGCCTACACAATAAGTATGCTGAGAATGTCCTCCTTGCACACTACTCTTTATATCCTAAGATATATCTTGAAATGGTCTGTATCCCTCCGGGGGAGAGGCACATCCAAAAATTTTGGTGGGTATGTTCCCCCGGAATTTTGAGGTGGTGGGTCTTTGGGAGCTGACGGCGTACCAGTAAAAGGGGGTCTTTTGGAGCTGCAAACCAAGCTGCGAACAAGTAAAATGGGGACTTTTGGAGCTGCGAACAGTCAAAATCAAGGGTCTTTCTTGGCTTATTGGTTGAAATTCGACTGAAAAAAACCCAGAAATATGAGGCATGAGCAATTTGAATTTGGGTCTGAAATTATCAAAATCAAGGGTCTTTCGGAGCTCTCTTTTGGAGCTGAGAAATCCAAAAAAAGGGGGTCTTTCCAGGGAACATACCCGTATGGTCATTTGTGTTAAGTAGCCCCGAGGTATCCCACTCCCTGTACTCTGTGGCTGTTTGCCATTGAGTATAACCATAATGCTATGACCACTACCACCTAGAGATGCAGTTAGTAACACTGACCATGGAGGAATCAAATGCCCTTAAATCCATGTAATGTTACAAGTCCCTGGTTATTAGCAGCTCAACTAGATAATGTATAACATACCTCAGGAAATCTCCTAATGCACTCCAAAACACCACATCTTTTTCAATTCTATCAAAGTCAAAGTCAAATTCAGTCTGGAGAAAATGCGTTGGTGTATGTAGTTTCGCATTTCACTACATGTTTTCTTTGAGTCCTTCCAGTTTGCCTTAATAATTACATAATTATTTACACATGTTTGGTGTTGCTGTTTTCATGCAGTTATATATGAAGACCTTCACAATTAAAAGTTACTTTTGGTTTACAAAGATTGGAAGTAAAACAGTCGGGAAAACAGTATAGCTTGAGGTTGAATTGCAAATACTGATATCTCAGAAATGCAGTTAAAACATTTGGTGTACCACCATGAATACTGATCAAATTAACCTTAACACTGTATAGAAGAAAACACTGCCATACACGCACCAATTTTCATTATAATTTAATTAATATAAATTAAATAGGGTAATTTCTCTTGTAGCCAAACTGACCCTTGAGTAAGATGCATCTTAAAGTGACCTATTGATGTGTGCATCTGTTAATTAAGATACCAGTATGAATGCATTTAAGTAGGGGCATGATGGATGGTGCAAATTTGATGCAGGTGAAGGAGATGTACAATAACCTGGGGGTAGGAGTACGGGGACTTACTGGAGAGATGGGTACAGGTATGCACGGCAGAGATGGGTGCATTTCAAGGCTTTTTGGTGTAACTTTGGGTTGCAATTTTTGGATGGGATGTTTTTTCAAAATTATCTTCAAAACGTCCAGAATTTACCGTAATTTTGAATTTAAAATAAACAAAAATAAATATATTTTTGTTTCTCTTTTCATCAAATTTGGTATATTTGTGGAGTATGTTTTTGAAATCCCAGCTGCTCGGCTCATCCTTACCAAATCCAATCAAGTTCTTTATTTGCGTGTGGTGGATACGGCATGAAAGGGAACATACATAACATGATATAGGGAAAAGTTAAGTTCAGTAGGAGCTATAGCTATTATAAATTATAATGATGCATTTAATGATGCTTATGTTACAAAAGGTGGAGTGGTACTTGCCCTTTTGCATTGAATTAATTGCTTTCTGAATTAGATGTCATTATTTTTATTGATTTTTGTCAGCAAGTGGGTCAGTTTTAAGTTGAAATAAATAAAGGATCTATTATTATTTTTTCAACCATGTTTTATCTACCCTTGTTAAAGATGGGTGATCTTATTGGTTTAGAATATGGATTTTCTTCAAACTTACATACAATGTGAAATATTGTCCCCTTTATGCATTTATGTAAAAACACAAGAACATTTTCAGCATAAATTTGATTAATTGGTACAATTTAGCAAGCTACTTAGTAATACATTGGTATGCACAAGCTTCATTATGGTCCCAATCACTGATAAATAAGCAAATGTATGCCATATTAAACTTCATTTTACCATTTCTTTTAAGAAGAAATAGTGATTTTATGCCAATATATTTCACTCACATGTATATGTAGAAAGTGTGTTTGTAGCAGGAATAACAAACACCAAAGTTATATCATAAAACAGTATCAGTAAGCTTCGACTTAATCGTATTAAATTTTCACATATGGCCAGATGTCATCGAAGTGAAATTCCCGGGACCTACGCAATGGTTATCCGGACAAATATCAGCATTTTCTCATGATTCAGAAATACGATTTGGAACGTCAAATTTTAGGATTTAGGATGGAAAATTGGATCTATATATGATAAAATAATAAAAATCTCATCAACGACAAGGTAAATCAGGAGATGAGGCTGTCGATTGGGTCAAAGACCTATAATGTAAATGAAAAGGCTGGACTGTCTGCATTGTGTGGCTATTGAGATGAGTTTATGTGAGGAGACTTAATAAGAGGCACTAGAACAAGAAAGAGGGCTAGCCAAAGCTTGAATGAGATGAGAGATGATGTGTAGTATGGGGAGATGTGTTGTTGTATACCTTATACAGATTAACGCACATAGCCAGTTTTTACCATCTTTTTGAAAAAGGCAAAGGAGCGTGTTATTGCCTGTGTGCCACAGCTGTGTTCAGGCGGTCATAGATTCCTTAAGGATCAATATACATGAAAATTATGATTTCTCAGTCAATCCTTTACTGCATGTCCACACGACTCCATCAAAGGCTGTAATCCTCAAGTTTTTGGGATGTCTGATGATGTCAAAATTTTAACATAAGACCGGGACTCAAGAACAGCGTCACTTAAACAAAAAGCTCTCCATCTGGATGCACCTATAATTGTAGTATTAGCTTATAGTAAATTACAGGGGCAATTAATCTATTGGCCATATTGTGGACATTTTAGCTCAAGCATTTTGCTCATTCATCCACCCACCCACCCACATGATGATCTCAAATTGCAATGACAAATTCCCAAGACAGGAGGCACCGAACTTTCATTATTGTGAGGGGGTGGTGGAGCTGATTATTGATATGTGTTGGAGTGGGGGTGGGACAACTTGATTTGTTTTGTTTTTTTATGCCTCCACCGCAAGGCATACTGTTTTTGCAATGTCCGTGCTTCCGATGCTGTATCTCGTGAATGGATGGGCAGATTGACTTCAGATTATTAAATAATTTATAATAGCTATATGACCCAATATAGCTATTATAATAGCTATACGACATCACCCAAAAAAAAGTATCTGAATTTTGCAGTTTTCTGCCCGATTTTTAACTGTTTTTTTTTGTTCATAGCATTCTGTTCACCAAATAGATGAGTCAAGCAGTCCATAGCACAATGAATGTCACTTGCTTCAAGACAAAAGAAAACTACCATGATTCAGGCAGCTATATGAATTGTCCATATTTTAAACTGCTACAATAGGAATAGTCCATATTTTTGGGACTACTATATGAAAGATCCATATTCTGTGACTTAACTATAAGAATGTTACTGTAGTTGGGTCAGTTTTTTGACCCCTTAGAGGCATGCCTGTACCCAATATTAAGTCAAGTACCTACCCACCCCCTCCTTCAAACAGGACAACAAAATGGTTTTGTCAGCCCCACTCCCCTTGTTGAAAATCTTCTGATTAATATGGCCAATGAACCCAAGATTTTGAAAGATGCATATGATGTTGTTTTGACAGGGTTCCAACTTGTGTTTTTAGCTACCAATCTGCATCCAACCTCTTCTGGTGGCTCCACTGGGGACACTTCCTCTTTAAATGTCTCATTTTTGGGTGTAATTCTATGACAAATAGTTGAAAAAGTTATAAAACAAATTCTTGTCTTTTAGCAGTTTATTATATTAGTGGCTGTATAATGGCCACCTCCTTGTGATATTAATGAATCACTGTTATCAGTGTTCAATGTTGTGTATACGTTAAATATTGTATTACTGGATATACTTCTTGTTGTTGCGAATATTTAATAAATCAACATTTAGCTGTGATTTTTGTATCCATTTGTAAGACGATCTGATCTACTCAGTTTCATGTCAACTCCGGGGTTATTGACAGTAACAACAAAACTGAAATGACATGGTAATGTAGCAACAACAGTGAAAAACATAAAAGAAAATGGTATTAAAAATCCAAACATTTACCCCCCCCCTACAAGATTTGATTTTTATTGACAAAAAAACTCCAGAATTTGACAAAGGGGGTATTCGTAGCGGCTGAGAGTCTCAAATTAGGTGGACTTGTCAAATATGACATGGGCTAGCTGCCTAGCTCGGATCAACCCCTTTTGACGATGCAAACATTATTTTACTCTATAATCATTCTCAGACATTCCTATATGAGGGCGCTATTTCTTGTTACCAGTAAAATCAGGGCCACAACACTCTGGGCATTTAGTGCAGTGGGCTTAACTATTGACCAATGCCACCAGAACAACAATCAAAATGCAAATTCATTTTTGTGTGACCCTTAAGGGTATCCGTAGGGAGAACACTTTGTTTTACGGCCAGGTCTGGCCAGGTGCATGTTTGTTCCAATTTTCCTGGTGTGTTAACTGTGATTACATCTAGACACCAGTTTATTTTTTTATTTGAACGGGACCCTAATTTAATGAGAAAAAACCCGAAAAAGAGAGGCCCGGCAAAAGCCGATTTGCAGACAATTTTGTAGCTACAGACAGCTCGTATTCCATATAACAACTACGGAAACCAATCAGTGCCAGAAGTGTTGATTTATATTTCATCCACTTAACCTAGGTTTGGCTTAACCCACTAAAAGGTAAAACTTTAAGGCTGATCATTTTAATTATAAATGTAGTGTGTGTGTAAAAGTATATTTCTCAAAATGGAGGAGAGCGCCTATGACTATTGTCCGTTCTGTCTACATGGTCTATGATAATTGTTTTCTTACCGAAATATATTCACTTAACACAGATCACGGTTGCCAAACAAATGAGGGCAAACCGCGGGTCAAATCATTGAAAAGTCGCCCAATATTTTTTTTATCAACCGTTGGTTTCTATGAGATAAAAAACTACCAGAAGTCGCGTAAGCCAATGTTGAGAAGTTATGCAATATTTTTCTTAACCATCAATTGGTGTCTATAGGACAGGAAATTGTCGCGAGGAAAATCTTCAAAACTCATCCTATTGACCTAGGCCTATTACATCGCGGGTTTGGCAACCCTACAATATATACAGTTATATATATAACATCGCACCGCATTGTGAGGTGAACGAACTGAATGTTGACATTGTATTCAGGATTTAAAACAAGAACTGTCTTTAAGCAGACAATGCGGTTGGTATAAAACATAGCGTGTGATATCATGATATCAACTTCAAAATCTAAAAACAAAAGTAAGGAAATAATTTAGGGCGAAATAGATAAACAGCGTACAGCATGTGCTATCTTGTCAATAACGATAAGAGGAACATGAAAAAAACCAGCAGAGAGCATGCACCCCAGTAAAGAGTTAAATAAAGCAAGGAAAAATCATAATGTGCAGAAGGCCTACTTTTCGGATGATATTCACAGAAACAAAAATAAAGAACTAAAGATCTAAAAACAAAAGTAAAGAAAATGAGGGCGAAATAAATAAACAGCGTACAGCATGTGCTGACTTGTCAATAACGAAAAGAGGAGCATGTACCTCAATAAAGAGTTTAAATAAAACAAGGAAAACCATAATGTGCAGAGGCCTACTTTTCGGATGATATTCACTGAAACAGAAAAAAGAAATAAAAGAATAAGAATTATATATTTTAAGATTAGATAATGAACAATCATACATAAAAATGTGACATGTGTCTGATGATAGTTATACACTTCGAGCAAAAAATAAAGAACTACTTAACACGCGACATAAATAAATAGCCATATTTTATGAACGAACTGAATGTTGACATTGCGGACCAGGATTTGAAACAAGAACTGTTTTCAAAAAGAAAACGCGGTTGGTATAAAAACATAGCGTGTGATATCATGATATAAACTTCAAAATCTAAAAACACGAGTAAAGAAATAATTTAGGGGGAAATAAATAAACAGCGTACAGCAGGTGCTATCTTGTCAATAATGATAAGAGGAACATGAAAAAAACCAGCAGAGAGCATGCACCCCAGTAAAGAGTTAAATAAAGCAAGGCAAAATCATAATGTGCAGGAGGCCTACTTTTCGGATGATATTCACAGAAACAAAAATAAAGAACTACGTTAGTACGTTTAAAAAATTATATAATTTGAAATTAAATAATGCAAAATCATACATAAAAATGTGACATGTGTCTGATGATAATTATAAACTTATACCAAAAATTGAAAAAATACTTAACACGCGACATAAATAAACAGCCATCTATCAAGAATGACAAGAGGAACATGAAAAAAACCTAATATATGAGAGCATGCACCCCAATAAAGAATTGCTTTAAAATAAAACAATGAAAAATCATGACATGTGAAATGTAGCCTATGTTGATACACTTATAAAAAAAACACCTTATCTACCGATATTTCCACAGTTAAACATACTCAGTGATCACTTGTACTAAAACAAAAATAAAGAAATACTTCACAAATGATAAGAGGAAAACATAAAAAATAAATAAGCGAGCATGTCCCAAAAAAGAATTAGTAAAAGATAAAATAATGATAAAACGTACAAGAAGGGGCAAAATATTTGTCGCAAAAACTTATTAAATGCTCATTTGCTCTAAGATATTTAATGTTTGCAATTTATCATTTATTTATTATTTATCTAGGCTTATATATCTTTTATTTATTTATCTATTAATTTATCAATTTATTTCAATATCATTATTATTAAGTGCCTATTTATAATGATATTTAAATCTATCAACATTATGCTTACGTCATCCAGGAGTTATTATCCCACTTAAAATCGCCATATAAACACAAATTAATAAAGAAATACCCAATGGGTGAAATAAAAAGCATGATCTATCTTTTCAAGAATGAAAAGAGGATATAAAAACATAACAGAGCATGTCCTATAAACATGATAAAGAATTATTTAAAATCGTACAAATGTGAAACATGTAATATGACATATACTTAAGGGATCTGGAATGAGGCGTTTTGAGCGTTTAGACAGTATTTTTGTGGGAAATGAGAGCACATCAGACATATCGAATTGCATTCTGAATACGAAGAATGTCTTTCTCATATCAAATAATTTTCATTTTTTGAAATTCACGATATAATGCAAATTTTATGACAAATTATTAAAATTTGATATTTTTCAAATTTTTTATATATAACAGTCCTCGAAGTCAATTTTATAAATCTAATGACATATTCTTAAAGTGTATGTAGCTGGGAGGAAAAGCCGACGATCAATTGAAAATTTTGACCTTTCATATTGAAGATATGGATTTTATTTCCCAAAAAGACCTATTTTTTTTGTTTTGTTGGGGGGGGAAATCCATTATCTTCAATACGAAAGGTCAAAATTTTCAATTGATCGTCGGCCTTTCCTCCCAGCTACATATACTTAAAGAATGTATCATTAAATTTATAAAATTTACTTCGAGGACTGGTATATATCAAAAATATCAATTTTAATGATTTGTCATAAAATGTGTATTACATTGCGAATTTCAAAAAATTAAAATTATTTGATATCAGGACATTCTTAGTATTCAGAATGCAATTCGATATGTCTGATGTGCTCTAATGTCCCACAATAAATACTGTCCAAACGTTCATACCCCAGCCCTTAACATAAAACAAAATAAAACGGTCATGATAATATGACATTAAAGGCGAACACCACTAATGAAGCGTCTTGGTTGAAATGCACGTGAAAATTAATGTCTTTGCTCAATTTGAGGCCTTTTTGGCTCTCATAGTTGCCTGTTGTACCCCGTTACATTTTATTAAGAAACAAGGTAGTATAGTTTCTCTCCATTGATTTTGCAATGGCGTCTCCAGGAGGGGGGCTCAGAGGGGCTTTCAGATTTATGCGGTGGGGGGGGCTTAATGGCTAAAATCGCCAAAACCGCCTGATTTTACATATCCTCTAGCGTTGGTTGTCAGTAGATTGCAGTCACTCCTCATCAAGTGTTGACAAAGACAACAGTGGTTGTTGAAACGTACACAGTAAGTGCATTTTCTTGGATCAGATACTACGAACTCTGGTTTACTAGTTTACTCTACCGATCCTGATGAATTTGTTCAATCAATAACGATATCTGGGGGACCAATAAGCCAGATTCATTTAAAGATGCATTACATCATGACCAATTTTAGTTAGGCCAGAAATTGGCCTAACTCTCCATAGAATCCCGTGTTTAAAATGTTATCCGCAATCCAAAGTCAGTAGTCCACTTGGGAAGCTAACAAACAGAGGGAGTACGGTGACTGAAAAGATTAGATGTGAAAATCTATCAATTGTGCACAAATAATAATCAGAGTTTTAAGCTTAAATGCAATAGCCACAGGGTTCGCAGGTTTTTGCCGCAGGTGGAAAAAACCGCGGTTTTAACCGTGGTTTTAAGCACTTGGCAAAAATAGTTTTTGCCAGTTTTTGCCGGCGAAAATGGCAAAAACTAAAAAAGTGATTTATAGTTCATTTTTTTTCATCTCAAAACAAATTATTAAGTTACAAAAATAAGTTGCCGAGTGTAACAAGGCCAGATTTTGTAATTAAAAGCAATATATTTAGAAATTAAAGGCATGCGTTTTCATTGCTCAAGTGCATTTAATCGAAATGTGGCATGTATCAAATTCAAAACTTTTTCATTTTAAGGACTTGATGAGACAAAAAATATGTTGAATGATTCGTTGAAAGATGTGTGTTACTGTTTATGAGCTTTCTGTGTCACTTTTTAATATTTGAGTGACTATGTGTGAGTTTTTGCCATTTTTGCCGGTTTAAACCGGGCAAAAACTGGCAAAACAGTTTTTGCCAGGTTTTGCCACTTTGCGGCAAAAACAGGTTTTTGCCGGCAAAAACCGAACCCTGAATAGCCAGAAGCACAATTGGCAAGTGGAGTACGGAGAAGTCTAGCTACACCCTGGAAGGAAAAAAAAAACATGACTTAATCAATAATGACAACAATATGACTTAATGTAATACATTAGAAAAGGCTTAAAAGGAAACTATTAGGCCCTGATTCATATTTAATCCTCATTTAGGCCTGTAAATTAGATTGTCTGTGTAAATTTAGCAGGATCCGACTTTTTGATGACGACTTTCAAAATGTGTTACATTTCAGAAACACCAAGCTGTTTGTGAGGTGGCGTTAGCTGTATGGGTTATCCCGGCCCCTGTCTGTACAGAAAGTCAGTGGGGGTTATTTACTGGTGTGCACCCTAAAAGGCCCTTGTCATAACCAATGGTGGCGGCATGATTTTTCCCGTGCATGAGGGTTTAGGCCAAATTAAATTATATGTCTAAACTTGAGGTTGCATGTGTAAAACATGGTCTTTTTTAACGCATGTGTGGCGTCTGGAAACTATATTTTTTTGGCTCGCACAATCATGGTAAAGATCCATGTCATACATAAGAGATTATAGGACATACAATACTTGGTAGGCCTAATGATAATGCGTAAACTTTGTACCTGTTAGGGAACTGAAATCAGACTGAAAACACAAACGTCATGGGAGGCTCTGTCTCACCAGTTGCATTTACAAGGCCCTTGTTATAACCAGTGGTGGCGGATGATTTTTTTCTGGGCGACGGTCGTCACACAAGGTTCTGAACAGAAACGTCACATACGGACCAACCCACACTACCGAGAACCGCGAATGCCGCATGTTTGGGGTATTGAAATGATATTTTTTTGGCTTGCACAATCATGGTAAAGATCCATGTCATACATAAGAGATTATAGGACATACAATACTTGGTAGGCCTAATGATAATGCGTAAACTTTGTACCTGTTAGGGAACTGAAATCAGACTGAAAACACAAACGTCATGGGAGGCTCTGTCTCACCAGTTGCATTTACAAGGCCCTTGTTATAACCAGTGGTGGCGGATGATTTTTTTCGGGGAAGGGTCACACAAGGTTCTGAACAGAAACGTCACATACGGACCAACCCACACTACCGAGAACCGCGAATGCCGAGAACCGCGAAAGCCGAGAACCGCTCTAGTTCTTGACTTTGAAATTGTAAAATTGTCTAAGATGTAGAAGGGAGCCATTTTCTTCTTGCTCCATGCTTGTTTGTTTATTTTGTGTTTATACCACCTCTTCAAGTTGATCGATATCACAAGCTGAAATGGAACAAACTTCTCTTTTTTAATAATAGTCTATAGCACTATAAAAACATCTCCCAAAATGATATCGGTATTGCTGTGCAATCAATTTTGATTAAATTTTGTTCTCTGTGGAACATACAGAAACATATTGCCTTGCAGCGATATTGGAAAGAAAAGAATGAGTGAATAACATCAATTTTGATGAAAGAAAGAACAATTTCCCTGCAGTAGTGTCAAGTACTTGAGGTTTGGGTATATTGATAAAGTGATCATTTGTAATATGATGAGACACAAGGGATATTCAAGCTTGCAGTAGTACCTAATTGGTGATTTTATATGCATTTTTGATATGATTGCCTCAGGGACTACAATAATTATGTGTTAGCCCTTAGACAGAATTTTGAAATGGTCTACCAAAAATTGCTCCACCCACCCTCCCACAGCTTTGAAAAAACACACTTCCCCTTCCCCCTTGCCCAAAGAACTAATTTACCCTTTTGCTTGGTGTGCCAAAAGCTGCTTTGCTCCTCCTCCTCCCCCCAAAAAAAACCTGCCCTCAATATTGTGTCAGTCAATGGACTCACATACTACTACTACAAAATAATAATGTATTTTTAAAGCACACTCTAGCAACAACAAAATTATCAAATCTTTGGTGTTGGCTGGTTTACTTCAGTGAGCCAAAAGTGTGTTACGTCTTTCTGGTTCTCACCCCTCGATATATATATATTGTCCATCTTTCTCCTTTTAGAAGTGAACTTGTGATAGGCGTACTACTGGTGTAAAAAGCTGTTTGATTTTTAATTTCAAGATGTCAAAATTGAAAATGGCAAAATTACTGTATATCCCTTTAAGGTGCTGAACTGTCCTGAAAGTTAAAAAGTAAGACAAAACTTGAAAATGATATTACAAGGCCCACCGCCCACATATACAATGTTTTATTTCTTTAAACTTGACTTATTTATTTCCTTGGACTATTGAAAATTTGCATTTTCTCAAATTCAATTAAATTTTCTTAAATTTGAAAGCATTTTTACAAAATTGAAATTGTGCTCTCTTCAAATGGAAAATAAATGAAATTATTGACAATTTATGCATGTAATTTCTACCTACAATATTCACCATTCTTTTCAAAATATTGATTGAATTTCAATTTTCACTGGATATTTTGCTACATACACAATGCAATATTGACAAAAGTTACTCATTAATTCAATATGTTGAAGAGTGAAATAGAAACATTCCATGAGAAGAGAAAGCTGCACAGAATTTGATGTGTCATTTAACAAAGAATGTTAAAAAACACAAAGTATGTTCACATGCATCAAAGTTCCGACATAAGGCTAGGTTGGGCGATTTTCCGTTGCGACAGTCAGTGCACTTTGAGTTTTGCACCCAGACATTCAGTTCTTGGCCTTGATTTTCCACTCAAGTGATTAGCTTTGTTGAGGGCCTTGTTCTTCTTCTTCTTGATGCTGGTGGCAAATTAGCCGTAGCCTACTTCATAGCCCCTTTTGGAACTTCATATCAACTCATCTCACACTCACAATGATTACAAGTTCAGAACAAGAACCGCTCCCATCCAAAAACTGTGATGCTGGAGAAAAATTCTTTCTCTGGGTAGAGCGGTCAATGGGGATGTGTTGTGTTATTTTGGAATGGCATAGCTGGTATGAATTGCTTATCAAAAGGGAATGCAAAGCAGTCTATATTAGCCACTGCGTATGGCATATGCTGTGATGACCGTCCTTGCCTCTATCATTCTCTTATCCCATATCTGTCCTCTTGTATCTGTCTGTCTGTCTGTCTGTCTGTCTGTCTCATGTGTATGTTCGCTCTCTTCCTTCAGGACCCCCCCCCTCTCCTTTCTCCTTGTTTATCCCTCATTCCTCTTTTCCTTCTCTCCTTGTTTTTCTCCATTCTTTATCTCACTGTCTCTCTACCTCCATCTCACTCTTTCCCTTACTTCCCCCATCTCAGAATTGAGCAGTAACTTAAATGCGTGTTACAACACAGGAACCGCCTCAATGTTCCTATTCACACTTTGCATGGATCCGCCAGCTTGGATGTATGGTCTAGTCCAGACATCAGAAGATGTATGAAATAGACACAATGTACTTACTTTTGCACTTTATACACATCAAAGGGGATACCAAAATGAAATTGTGCTAGTGATTCCTTCATCACATATTCCCATGTATGACAGTGGTTTCATCATTTATTTCATAGAGAACTGGGTTAGGAATGAAACAAGTACACAAAATCTGATATCGTATCATGAAAATTACTAACTTCTATAATATGTAATGTTCAGTGGCGTAGCCAGGATTTTGGAACCGAGGGGGCACAACTTGTAAATGTACCGAAAAATTTTTGCATGGTTTGAAAAAAAAAAAAAAAGGATAAATGGGCGGTACTAACATAAAAACACATAATTTTTATGGGGGCACTGGCCCCCCACTGGCTACGCCACTGGTAATGTTTGGTTCAGCAAACTGGAGTAGGTTTGGGATATTCCAGTTGAAATTCATACATCCATTTTATAAGACATAACCTTAATCTTCCACATGAGGAAAGTGGATTTCAAATTGGGTTACCTGAATGGGTGACTTCATTTGAAATCTACACTCACTGTCATGTCTTCCATAGGGTGCATGGATGTCAAATGGAATAGCTCTTTGTAGATACAGCACCAGACAAAATCTGTCAGAAGCTGCTACTTCCAATTTATGCTCTTCTCCTATATGTATTGTGTCAAATGTTTGTGTTCACAATATGTTATGCATTTTTACAACCGCTACCTTTTGTGAAAGACCAAATATATGGGGTAAAGTGCATATAGGACTGACAAAGTAGGTCGTTTGACAGAGATGTTTAAATGGTCATTTGACAAGATTGGTGTGCTGCATTTTATTGATGTTCCACTGAAAAACATAACAATGTTAAGTGAAAATATATATGAGATGAGATCAAAATACATGCCAATGTAATGCCTGTGGCCTTTTTGTTCAGAAATTGCTAGACATATATGGCATCTTGGGTATTGCAGTTGTCTAATATGACAATATAACCCCGGAATATAACAAGTACAAAATACTTGTACACAAAAATCAACAAAAGCCTGTGTATACCCTCTGAATTTATTTACTAGGCCTATCGCTACAAAAATATTGGGGAGAAATAACTAGAGGCTTTGTTTATTTCTTTGTTGTTGTTTTTTCTTTTTAAATGAAGGTAGTCCAATATTTCTCATGTGGTTGCGTCCTTGATTTGTTTGCAAGTGCCCAGCAAACACAAAACATTTTTGTAAAAGGTTACAAGGGTCCAGAAAATGTGTAAATGACAGGTTATATGTTTTAATAACATTTTACAAACATTTTTAATTGCTGCCTGCAAAGCTGGTTAAATGTTTGCAAAAAATATTTTATGCTAACATTCTGATAATATTTTTTCAAGATGTGTTTGTAATATTTTTTTATACAAAACATTTTGAAATGTTTTCATGACGCTTTATATAACTCAACATTTAAATGTTCTTAAAATGTTGTCTTGACCAAAAAAGCATTTCAAATGTTCTGAAAACAACTCTGTTTGCTGTGTGACATTAACTCACCAAGACTCGCAATTGACTTTTTGATCTCCTTGTTTCTCCATTAGCTTATTAGCACAAATTAGACCAATTGGTTTACTGTAACAGTGGACATTTGTTTTTTGCATGCTTTTCACTTTCCATGCAATTACCATGAAAATAACAATTTGTGAACATATTCCTTTTGTGGACAGTTCCAGCATAGAATGACAAATTTAAACAATGCAAATTCTACTTTTACATTATTCCAGTTGAAATCCATACACACCCTATGGAAGACATGACCTTAATCTTCCACATAGGGAGTGTGAATTTCAAATGGGGTTACCTGAATGGGTAAGAAAGAAAGAACAGTTTACCAGCCCAAAGTTACAATTAAACAAGACAACAAATAAACTCAAATCCCGACTGGCACACAACTCAACTTGAAAAAAACAAGCAAGCGAATGTGCTGGCATGGGATTTGAACCCACGACATTATGATCACTAGACGGAGGTTCTATCCATTATTAGGCAACCAGCTCCCACTGATAAACGGTGGTTAAAACTGGGTCTAATGTGAGCAGTCGAGGTATGAATGGGTAACTCAATTTGAAGTCTACATCCCCTGTGTGGGAAATTAAGGGCATGTCTTCCATTATGGGGTGTTGATTTCAAATGGAATAGCCCATTTTCCTAACAGTACCAAGTTCTCCACTTTGATAGGAAAGCTTTGGGGATGATGTGGGGATGATGCTGTCAATCAGAACATCCTGGTAATGTTTTGGTCTCTAAATCCTGTTGGTCATCTTTAAAACATTCAACCTGTCCCAGAATAGCCTCATGATATGGATATAATGACCCCTTGTTTTGAAAGAAAAATATGATCCCATTAAGTCTAAAAATACTGGTGTGGTTGTTGGGCAGCGAGCCATTTATCATGACAGTGTTTGTCATTTCTATGACATCGGCTGTATTGATTTTGTTCTGGTCTGCCACCTTGGTAATGAATCTGAAGTAAGATACATGAATGCAATATCATTCTGTCAAATTCAATGAGGCTGGCATAGTGTTTTACAGGTCTAGATTGATTTGGATTTAGTTAGCTTAGATTCATGTAGACTTTTACAACACAGACAAACAATTAGCACCAAGAATATTTAATTTATGTCCGATTTGTCCAAAAAGTTTTTTAGGCCTGCAATAATTATACGCATTACTAGTCTTCTTCATAGCCCCTTTTTAAAATTTGTAATTCAGTAGCATCTCATTTCACAATGAATATAGGTTCAATACAATAACCGCTCCCATCCGTAATCCCCAAGAAAAAAGACCAGTCACTGGGATATGAGTTTTGTAGAAGGGACTGTACCACAGTCTATCAATGCATTATCAAAAAAATATGAATTTCACACTTCAGCGTATACTTAATGCGGATCAATTCAGCAGACAAGATCAATCTGCATTACAAAATACCATGTAGATACCCCCAAATTGGTAACAAAAAGTAACCACAATAACCACTGTAAAGAATAAGTGAGAATGAAAAGGAAGGCGAGATGACGTACACGCCACAAGAAAACATGGTCTAGCTATTCAATTACATTAGATGACCTAAAAAGACATCACAAGCTCTATTGATTTATTTATGCATGTGACATAACCATAATTATTTCTAAAATTTCTCTATTCAATAAATATGCAGAGATACTTTTTATGTCAAGTGCTTGGTACGTTACTCACTGGGTGTTTTTTTTTGTCTAAAACACCTATTGAAGGATAGTATAGGTTTGAACTTCACTACTGGAACACAGAGCCAACAAGGACCAAAACTTATTTGTAATGATTGGTTCATTTTAGGAAAGGTTTTACCAGAAGCGGCATTTTGTCGCTTTAAAAGCTGCGGCGGTTTTCGTTCAATGCTGAAGAGTTAGAGATTTTTTTAAAGGACTTGTGTGATACTATGTTGGTCGTCATGGGGAACTGTGAATGTAAGTTTTGTATTACGCTGACTTTTCTTGTATTTGTGTTGATAATTTAACTTTCAATTAGTTATTAGTGATGCTCTTAGGCACCCCAGCCAAATTTGTTTGGTCTGGGGATCAACCGTCAATGCTACTGCTTCAATACTTGTTATAAATGAACTACCGGTATTGACTGATAAATCAAAAATGAATATGTTATTGGTCAATGGATTACATATTAAATTTTTTCACAATTAACAACATTCAATTATTGATATTTTATCAATTATAAGGATCGACCATGGCATCAACGGTTGATCGAAAGATAGTGCCAAAATAGTGGTGGATTGTTGCTGGCAAGCTGATAGTGGTCCATACTTGGTGGGATGGATTGGTGGCTTTTGTTCAGCAAGGGATACTTGGAGTGGTCTTTATTTCAAGGCTGGCTCTAATATAGTAGAATGGTCTAACCGGGGGTCTAACCATAGGTCTTCATTGGACTACTACTATTTTCTTTACTACTACATGTAGTAGTTACTTCCTCGGTCACTGGACCTTCTATTGGTACAGCGAGGGCTCTGATCAAATGCTACTGCCAGCATAGACTCTGGTATTCATAGTCTATACTGGCAGTCAGTTTGACTGAAATTCTTTCCAAAGAAGATGGATTAATTCTCAAGATCTTTATCTATTGCAATGCAATATATGCGTATTACCTTGTGAGAAGTGTGACTTCTGGTAGAGAAATACAGGATTGCAGTAGAAACACTATGTGGGGATGATTTACCTGTTGCGGCAGAAGTTACTTTAGCATAGAAGACAGTCCTTTTAAAAAGGACAAAATTAAGAGCCTTCTCTTGAGCAAAAACTTCTTGCTATATTGCTTCAACGACTTTTTATTCCCAGGAAGTTAATAAAAATACACTTAATACACACACGTTTTACTTGAAATTATGGAATTTATCTCCTCAGCAAGGCAGCATAGACATCTCAGCAAGTTGTGACATTTTCAAGAAACTCTTACATATACTCACCCGTATCAATGACGAATGTTAAAATGTTTGCTTTGAGAGTATAATTTCTTATGTTTGCCATATTATACTTATGTTTTGATTAAGGATATGTCTGTGTCCTTATCTTTGGTGTGTTTTGTAATATGACAAATTTAGAGTTCATTAACTTTAAAGCATTATACTAAATATATGAAGCAGCACGAACAATATTGAAACCACATTGAGTGTGAGAACTATGAGAAAATGTATTGTCAAAGCAGGTTTCTTATTGCCTTATATGCCAAAATGTTGAAATATCTTTCATTGTCAGTTTTGTTTTACGTCAATAATGTGTATTTAACTATTGTGTGGTTTATATTTTTAGCACTATTTGACTAGAGATGATCATTATATATCGTTACTTTCCAAGATTTATGTTTTTAGAGCACATTAAGGCTAATATGATCTAGTATGCTGCATTCTCACTTCCTATTTCAATATTTCTCAACTCAAATAACATAGCCAACGGGTAACATCAGAGCGTATTAAGTCATGATTTTCACAAATGAAATATTTCACGATGTTGCACATTATGAGAAACTGCATAACTTACAGGCCCATTTTTGCTGCAGAATATGTTCAAAAATTTCAAATGCTGTTGTCAGTGATTACATAAACACAGCAACACATGTCATATGTTTTTGCCCAATTATTGTTGAGTTTAAAAGATAAAAAGAATTAAATGTAGTTAAATGTGCTTGTCAATATGTAGAACGCTTTAGGGATTTCGTTTCCTTAAGAGTTCGGATTCGATAGTGTTTGTTACTTCTTATCAACCTTAGTACAGATCCTGGTGTTTCCAGGATCTGGTCTAAAGCTTTTTTTTAACCTTCAGTCAGCTTAATTGTCCATTTGCCTATATCTGTGTGTGTTTGGGGGGGTGTGTTTGTACACCTCGACAAATAAGGACACACAGGAATCGTGTGTGTACACTGTTCTTAGATGGTGTTTTTTAAATATTACCGCATTTGAAGTTATATCCAATGATTGCAGTTGATGGTATATGTTGAGACTGCAATTAAATAGTAAATATTAACCACATCCATAGTAAAGTTAAGTTTCCTGGAGGTTACACATGTGGGTGTGGGGGTGCATGTGTACTCTCTAAATGTGAAAGAGTGAAAAACAGCTCAAAAAGAGTGGTTTTTCCACTCCTCCTTGGAGCTGTATGAGTGACCACTCCTTTTAGAGTGAAATTCACTCTTCAAAAGAGTGAGAAAATTCACTCGAAAAAAAAGAGTGAATAAAATCACTCTTTAGGGAGCGTGAATTTCACTCCAAAAGGAGTGGTCACTCATACAGCTCCAAAGAGGAGTGGAAAACCCACTCTTTTGAGTTAATAGCTCTGAAATAAAGAAGTGAATGAGACTGACAAAAAATAATCACAGAAATAGGCACAAAATGTTCATTCATTCATTCATGTATTTTTGTGAGCAAAGGAATTACAACACAATAAGTATTTTTACATGTTAATTAAGATTAAAATGGTAATTTTGGCATGCTTAAAAGCTTAGTGACGTAGGACTATAGGCCTAGCATCAGACATAGAGGCCTATAGTCCTCTGTGACTTTTGGCATCACACATGCAGATATAACATGCTGCAGTATATAAACATGATAAATTAGAGACTGGTCAGAGATAACATGCCTGGCCTGATGATGGCCTAAGCCTAGCTAGGTATGGCCTGGCCTTGCTGCATGTGATCCTGTGGCTACTGGTATGTATAGCATGACTAGCGCATCGGACTCGGAGATGTGATCGGGTACATACTAACAATAAGGCTGACGCAGTATAACAAACATTACAATTATTACACAAGTACACTCAATCATTTACAGGTTTATGAAGTAATACATGTACCAGGTATGCATAGCAGTCCATGAGTGTGCCACCGTAATGCCGGACCGACAATGTGAATCAATGTGTTCAACAAATGAAGAAGCTTCATGGGTACAATTATCACCTTTGAGACAGTAACATCAGATTTTAGTTGTCGATTACAATCTGCAATGATTCAACATATAAATAAAATAGTTCAAAGTATACTTACCGACGAAAATATTGGCTATTTCTTCGCCAAACTGCCTCGCCCATTCCTGACTACTGACAACTCCACCGCCATTGCTGCAACGATTAATATCGCTGAATGAATAATCACAATTTTTTCGATGCGAAAATCCGCTTTCTGATTGGCTGTACGAACTGTGGATTCACTCCGCAAAGAGTGATTCTGATTTCACTCTGAAATTGAGCGGTAATTTTGGATCACTCTGTAAGGAGTGAATCTAGATTGACCGAGTAGAAGCTTTTTTCACTCTAAAAGAACGACTAACCACTCGAATAGAGTGAGAATGAAATCACTCCAAATTCCGAGTGAAATTTTCACTCTTTTACATTTAGAGAGTAATTGTTTCAAAATGAGGACTCATCCCTTCACCTGTGGACTAACATCTGATTGTGGATTGTTGAAGATCTCTTTTCCCATGCATGCAATAGCTGAGAAACACCATAAAATTCTTGTGGGCCCTGCCCATTGCCCGTTTTTGCAGTGGTGGTGCCAGGAATTTTTTTCGGGGGCATTGAGGGGGCAAAGTGAATTTAAGGGGGGATCAATAATTTTGGGTTTTTACTGGGGGTAACAGGGGGCAAGTGTTCTGACTGGGGGGGGCACTTCGGAAAGTAAAATGAAAAGCGCAAAAATACAAACCTGGCAAAATGTTGCTGCTATACAATACACTGTCTTATGAGATATGCAAGTACAAACATACCTTTAGCAAACACCGTATTGGATTTATTTCCGTCTTATTTTGCATTTTTTTGTGTGTGCATGTGTGCTCTCAGCCGCCTTGCTTGGATTTTCGGATTATGCCTGCATTACCGACTGCATGTGAGATACCATCCCCAGGCGATCCATCTCATCCAGGTTAATCGCATAGTGAAAAATTCATTAGGGGTATTTTATGGAAAGGGGTTTGCTGGTTGCTGCAATCAAATGTCAAAGGTGATTAAATATGGATTCATTTTGGGGGTTTGTTTCAGGAGTCCCTGTGCTTTTGTTTGAGGTTATTTTTCTATCATTAATAGTTAGTGATATTGGTTGCTTCCAGATGAAATCCGTACACCCCCTATGGAAGACATGACCTTAATCTTCCGCACAAGGAGTATGTATTTTATATTGAGTAACCTGAATGGAACCATTTGAAATCTACACCCCTGTGTGAGAGATTAAGGTCATGTCTTCCTTAGGTGGTGTATGGATTTCAACTGGAATAGCCCCACTGCTGTTGCAGAGAGAAAGATGGATGGACAAAAAGGCACCCCACACACACCCAACACCCCCTCCCCACACACACCATGTGTTCGGAACCTTTGAATTTTTAACTCCTTATACAGCAGAGATGACCGAGATATCTAAGGGCTGTACTGTTGGCCGGGAGAAATGCAAGTTTTAACTCATGATAAGTAATATGCATACGAAGTAAGTGGTGGTGGTTAGAGACCAAATGTGCCAAAACAAGATTTTTTTAAACCTATGTCAAGATCACAAGGTTGCAAGTGTAATATTGAAGTTCATAGGCATGCATACAATATTATTATTATGCTTTGGGAAATACTCAACCTGGTACAATATTCTAGAATTGCTAATTGCTTAGCGTTAATAATGAGACCAATATTGAAATGCAAAACCATATTCAATTTAAATCATGAATCTATAAGTATATTCTATTATTAGGTCAAGTACTACAAGAGCACATCATCATTGCAACAATCAAATCAAGGTGGTTTTATCTAGGACGCTCTTGGTGTAGGTTACATTCAATTCCGATTTTAAAGTCAGATGAGTGACCTGATGGTCATTTTGCCTTTCCTTCAAATGTCTACTAGTATAGCTCAGACCATCATTGAACTTTGTTAAACTTTCAATATATTACACATACTATTTCATTGGAACACCCTGTACACAGTGCAAACGATCATACATGAATTTGTGCAATATTTTGAATTGAATTTGAAAGTAGATTTGAACCAGATCAACAACCCGGATCAAGAAGTACAATGTAGATAACCCCATGTAATCTGTCTTCCCATCTTGATCCATTACGCGATCCATTTACTTTTGACTTACGGCAAAGATTGTGAATGCTTGACTGGACTGGTGGTCTTGGTAGTGAGCCTGGTCATTGATTGAGGACAATGATAATAGGATTTGGTGCAATCTCTGATCACATTGCTAAAAATAAACTTACCAAGTATGGATTCATTTATTGAGCTGTCGGTTATTATGGCAGTTTGTCTGAAATGTTCTCAGCTGTATTATTCTTTTTTTCTTCAAAATTGCTTTTAGTTACTGTTGAACAGTGTGTTGGAAGTCCGTTTTAACTTTTGGAATCACTTCTTTCTTCTTGCCTGTTAATCACTGCTTTTTGATACTAAAAAGCAGCTTTAAGTTGAATTACAGACCTTGCTTCCAAAATTGAGTTGGCTTAAAATACTGATCTGTCACAAGACTCAAAGAATGTTTTAGCTTTTTCAAACACTATTTCTTCAATTGTTGCAATAATCAACTTAACCACTTTTTTTCATATCACAAATTGATACCTTTTATCATATTCATTTTTAATACAAATTTGCTTACTATTCAATTTCATGAAACCCTGATAGAATATCATAATTATATTTGTCATACAAACTTTTTCTGCAGGTGATAATTGCTTAGTCTTCTTATATATAAATATATAAATTGAATCATGTTGGTAAAAAGTAATGAAGTTTAGTTAGATTGTTTTTCATATAGTGAAGAAGTATATTCAATTTATTGTTTTAAAAATAACTAAAAATTAAATTTAGTAAATTTGGTTATATCATTAATATGAAAGTAGTAAACACCAAGAAATGTTTAAAAATACAAACAAGTTTAGTGTTGAAAGTTAATCAAATTATCCTGTTAGTGAGTTATTATTGTAGTGATCCATTGACTGTACAGGAAGCATGCACTAATCAAATAGCTGTGGAGGGAAGGACCTACGGTGGTTTTGTTGGCTAGCTATAGGGTTTGATCACCACTAACCGATGGTATCGGACTAACCGAGTCAAAAATAGGTTTGCAAGGGGGTTGGGCTTGGCTAGCTGGCAGGCAGGCTATGAACTTATGATGGCCATCCTGGAAGTTATGTACTTATGTATGTGTGTGTCAGCAACCAAGATATGATAGCTGATTAATATATAGATAGTAGGCTATGCAACTCCCACAACCTATGCTAAGTTTGTCAGTTACTGTAGTTGGGGAATGTTAAACCACTTGTTTCAGTATCTATCACTCTGGATGATATAACCGGACTTATTACAAGCACTTACTGGAATTATTGCAGATTTATTTGTTATGCCTACTGATAAGATACAGGCCTACTCAAAGTTGCTGTTTGTGTTTACGGATTAGATCCTAAATTGATTTACCATGGATTTTATTATGTTACGTAAGTATATGCATCACAGCCTAGGCTTAATACTAATGGTCAGTTGCAAAATGGTTTTTGTATACTATGTTGAAAATCCAACAGAGAGACTCTTATACATTTTAGTGCATGATTGTGATGCGATAATAGTTTAGCACTGGCCGTATACTGGCAATCAGGCACATATACTCATATGAGCCACATATTCACTCATAGGTAGACCCGCAAACACGCCCCTACACGTTTTCACCAACAACCGTGCACCTGTATTGTATGTGTTGTTGTTAACAGTGAAACCGTGGACCCACACACACAGACATATCATAATCCATACTTGGACATCTGTGATATTTCACCGCTAACCGCGGACACATACGATAGCGGACCCTACTCCATATGCGAAGTTATGCTGTATAGCACCCTCTGCCGCTGTCTTATGACCTTGGACATCCACGGTTCACTCTCTGTGATTTTTCAAAACATAAGTGTGGACTCAAAGTCCATGTTTGTAGGTGAAAACAAACACAAATTATGTGTAGGCCTATAAACCACTGTCAGCTAACAGCATCATTGTACAGTGCAAGTCTCATAGTCACACCATTAGGGTGTGTACCAGAGACAAGACTTTACACAGGCAAATAAGTCATGGTCTTTTATGCATTTTTTCATTATTTGCAATACACTAATACAGGGAAAGGGAACAGTGGATATCCACGGTTGCATGGTATCCTCGGTTATCATGCTATTATCAGGTATGCGTCCTTGCAGGTCTTCACAAACACACATATTACACATCCACACATATCTAAATAAGAACAACTCTCAAGTTGTAGACTCAAAACCAGAGGACTATCAAGGAAATAATTATTGCTTCCTGTGTCAAGCAAAACATTCAGTGTTTGTAACTTAGGGATAAGGACATGATTTAATGAATCAACTTATTTTTGCACGTGCTTGTAAAGGAAGTTGTAAACTACGCTGTATACAAGAACTACATGTGTAATACGGTGAAAACATGTTTTTAATGCACTATTTTTCCATAGAAATGCAGGTTCTACTATTCTGTTATGGAATGTATATAGGCCCTATTAATTTGAAATGCAGTATTTTCCCCTCTTGATAAAGAAATTTAGGCAGACTGTGAAGGCTTGGCTTTTTTAGATTGCTTTCATATTTGCCACCGGTTGTTGTTTAATAGCACATTTCATTATAAATACTAAAATGCTAATTTTAATCAATATTGGGTGTGTAGGGTTAATGACTCATTGAATGTGCCTGTAAGCTTAACACTAACAGCCTAAGGGCTTTTTGGCGACGGGAAGGGAATTAAAGAATGAAGGAATAAAGAGAGAAAACAAAGAAAAGAAGTTGTTTGCTCTGGGTGGGTTTCGAACCCGAGACCCCCTGTATGCCTAGCACTGGGTCGGCGACACTTTGCCACGGGTGTTAGGCTTCGCTGGCCAGCCTATATATCACTTAGGGCGATACGCATGAACAGCGCATATATCAAGTAGTATTTTTGTAGTACCTGATACTGTTAGTGTTAAGGGTTGTATGATTTAAGTTGAAAAGTATCATTCCCTGATATTGTTCATTTTGTGAATTATGATCCTCTATTGCAAATGAGGATACCTGAATAGGTATTCCATTTGAAATCTAGAAGATAAATATAACTATTTAGTGCACCTGATGAAGATATAAAAATGATATGTTCACAAAATTACAACAATCACAAAATATTGATGTCACAGAGTACATGATGGTGACCTACTTTTAGTCCATCATGAACAGAATCATTGAACTCAACATACAATTCATTCATGCTTGTATTATTATGTGATATGATTCAGCAAAACAAGTCATTGGATGAGTAAAATTTGTTTTTATTTTTTTATTTGATATTCTTACCCATTTCTTTAAGCTATATTATTCTGCAATTCCTATAAATATTGCACTTATATGGATCCAGTGATATGAAAATTGTCATGATGTAGAAAACATCAAATTGAAACAGTGGCGTACGCAGCACATTGAAAGTGGGGGGACCAAGTTGTTCAGTGCCCCCGAATGGAGTCTTATTAGGAGCAAATTTTGATGTTTTTAACGTTTTTCCCCCGAATGACCAACAAATAACCCCAAATAACCCCCCTGCCCCCCTTTGCGCACGCCACTGAATTGAAAAAGAAATTTAATACTTTTCTTGCACGTGTCTAAATATTATTTTGGGGTGACAAATTACTCATTTGGCTTTAATATTATTGTCACAATGTACATAACATGATAATGAAATCTAGTCAATGGCAATATGTTTACTATACATATGGTACACTTCTCACACCTACATAAAAACTATCTATAGGACATGTAGGATGTGCAGTAGACAGCATATTTATTTTTGTATATGAATTGGTATAATATTATTGTATATATGATATAATTTTGCAAGATGTGTTGCAGACATAAAACTATTGATATTAATGAAGCTCCATGATGTCTATGCAGGAAAGCTTAAATTTACATATTTCATACAGCAATGTACTTGACTTTTATTGACATTAGCCAGTTTGTCCGAAAATACTTTAAAGTTACTAGCCGGATATCTTTATTAAATTTGATGCTATAATGCAAGAAAGGTTGTAGCTGCTTTGTTATGCACATACACTTGCAAGTCTTGCATTCAAATGAAAAATTGCTACACTTGTTAATTGGGTTAAAGGGGTGCTAAAGGTACTACCATGATTATATGAAAAGCTTTGTTTCAAAACCCTTACATCCACTTGCCCATTTTAAGAACACATCAAAAATCATCAAAAAATCACTGATATGTGGGGTTTGCAACAAAAAACAGTTTTTGGCGGGATGCTTGGGTAGGATGAGCATCCCGCCAAAAACTGCTTTTGTTGAAAAACACCTTATATCAGTGATTATTTTGATGATTTGTTGATGTGTTCTCAAAATTGGGCAAGTGGATGTAAGGGATTTTGAAACAAAGCTCTTCATATACTACTGCAACATTTGATTAGTGAAAAAAGAAAGTTCAAATTTATGCCCCTACCATAATGTAGGCAAATGCAATGCATTACTGTATGTGCTGTCACTGAAATGTATTAATTTGTATATTAGGATGACCCCAGAGAGATCAAGTTTTAATGTTGTTATCTTTTCTTGTTAATTTCAGATTCAAGAAAGACTCTCAAGGATGTATTGGAAGAGTTCCATGGCAATGGAGTACTGTCCAAATACAACCCTGAACAGGTAAGATGGGTTGGTTGGGGTGTACATAGATTTGGGGTTAAAGGTCGTTAAGTGGATTAATTTTGGTATGTGACCAAATTTCTTCATAATAGTTTCCTATAAAAGTTTGTAGTGTTCTACAGGTATGATACGGTGTCAGAGCTTCATACTAACTAAGCATGGTCAGCACATGCCTCGCACCTTGAATTAAAAACATTTCATAGCAATGCAGAGGCAGTAGAAACATGACATAGAGGAATGAATTCAATGCAGTAGAGATGAGAAACTGAATTGGGAAAGAATTTTCCAGTATTCCCTGTTACACTTTAAAATCCTCATAAAGGATTATCTTTCTTTCTGAAACTAGAACTGCAGTTTAAATGCACAAAATCAAGTTTAATTTCACTTTGCATAAAGCTTAATTGATTTTCATATGAAAAATAATGCAGGATATGAAAGATAGGGTTTGTATAAGAAACTAACTGAACATGTATAAGTAATGCTGAAGACTGACAGCAAGTTATCAGTTGGAAGTGTCCTGTTGTATCTACTTGGTTTATTTGCAGTACATATCAGTCAAAGCAATACAAATAAATAGTTAAATGATAAAAATAAGATAACAATTCAAACCATTAATAATATATACATATAGGACCTATATAGTAGATTGCTCTGCCTATGCCATTCTTGCCAATTTGATGGCTGTATTTCATCATAGTTTCAGGGTTGGATAAGATGTACTTACAAAAAAAGAAGGCCTCAGCAAGCATGCATAAAGTTTTGTTGATCACAGTAGTTCAATTATCTCCTCATTCAAATTTCTCCACACTTAATGCACTTCTGAATCAAGTCCCTAAGGTGACAAATAAAATGTTCTATGGGCAGATGGATCTATCAAGTAGGGTTGGTCAGTCAGGGATTTTTTTTTAGCAAATGAATTGTAAAAATCACCATAACCTGGAAATAAATATACTTTTTCCCCCAAACAGGTGATTTTACATGCATACAGCAATTACCGTCAAACTCAATCAACTTTTTTTTAGAAAACAACTGATGTTACATGTATTAAAAAAATCCCAAAACAGAAAATCTGGGTTGGTCGGGCCCTAGATAAGAACAGTGTTTTTTCCATGGCTTTATGGACATGAAGGACATGTGTAGAGTACATCTGTAAGATTCACCTGGCCTACTTATCTGGAAACTGATTTCTTGCCTTACATGCATTTTTCTTACAAAAATAGTTCCATTCAACACAGAGAATTAAACAAATATCAAATTTTAGTTCCATGCACACTATGAAAAGAATACCTAAATTTCAAAATATTGAATGACCACCTCAATCTTCGGCGGTTTCTGTCTTCCTTTTAGTTATCACCCACATATTCTGTACATGGTCATAATATTTAATAATTGCATTTATTTCCCACACATAATTTTATTAAAAGCGCTTTGCAATATAAAAAGCAAGGTACTACACCCCTTGATAAATTTTGTCTATTTTTGCATTTTGTCAAAACTAATAACACAGTGGTAACAAAAGCTATGTGTATTATAGGGGCAAGGAATCCAATTACTACACTGGAATTTCAGTGACCCAAGACAAGCGGTTTGTTATTTATGATCAGAAATAAGGTACCGCTAGGCTGTACCTCGTTTCCTATCATATATACTGAACCGCTTGTCTTGAGTCACTGAAATTTCAGTGTAGTAATTGGATACCTTGCCCCAATAATATACATAACTTTTGTTACCAGTGTGTAATTATTTTTTGAGACAATTGCAAAAATAGTCACAAATTTACCACATGGGTGTAGTACCCCCTTAACTAAAAGCATATTCAGAGTTTTGACATTTTTATCAATAGTTTGTCTTACTGTTCCCAAATTTGCTTACTGAGCATGAAAAAGCTCAAGTAATTTTGTAAGCACATGTATCCACTGTTGGCCAATCATAGAACTGGTTACAAGTGTACGGACTACATATTTATGGAAACCTTACTTTGACCCCTTGTTCGCACAGTACTTTTGAGTATTTTTAGACTTGATCTAATAAGCACCTCGTCCCTAATAAGCGCCCCCTGCAGAATATTTTGAGTGACAACTTTTTAAGCACTACATTGTCAACTAATTTCCTAATGTCTAATGAAATTGCCTTTAGGATAATGATGATTTTGACTTTCTGTCTTTTGAATGCAGGGCCTTAGCAAGGTTGAAAAATGTGGGGCGGCCATGATAAATTGAAATAAAGATATGAAGAAAAACGTAACAAATTTCTCAAAAAGCCATGGCATCTCCGGCTGCCTGCTTGCTATGGTCCTGTTTGAATGTAAATGTGTGTTAATTCCATTTTGTAACTTTCATTTTATAATTTATAAGCTCCCCTTAAAATGACTAACTTAAGGGATGGGGTATGAACGTTTGGACAGTATTTATTGTGGGACATTAGAGCACATCAGACATATCGAATTGCATTCTGAATACGAAGAATGTCCTTCTGATATTAAGTAATTTTGATTTTTTGAAATTCGCAATGTAATACACATTTTATGGCAAATGATTAAAAATTGATATTTATGATATTTAACAGTACTGGAAGTAAACTTTATAAATCTGATGATTTACACTTAAAGTGTATGTAGGTGGGATGAAAAGCCGACGATCAATTGAAAATTTTGACCTTTCAGATGGAAGATATGGATTTTTTTCCCAAAACACCAAAAAAATTCTTTTTAGGAAAAAAATCCATATTTTCAATATGAAAGGTCAAAATTTTCAATTGATCGTCGGCTTTTCCTCCCAGCTACATACACTATAAGAATATATCATTAGATTTATAAAATTTACTTCGAGGACTGTTATATATCAAAATGTGAAAAATATCAAATTTTAATAATTTGTCATAAAATTTGTATTATATCGTGAATTTCAAAAATGAAAATTATTTGATAGCAGAAAGACATTTTTCGTATTCAGAATTTAATTCGATACGTCTGATGTGCTCTCATAAAAAAAAAAAAATACTGTCGAAACGCTCAAAACGCTCATTCCAGATCCCTTAAGATCTGGGGGTGATAATTAGGTTATGGTATTATTGCTTTGTGGTAACAATTTATTTTAATAATAAACTAAGGAAGAACCATTACATGTCCAGCATCATTTAGTAAATCACTCAACAGAATAAAGTAGGTAATGGGGTTACGCATCCTGCACAAGAACAAATAAACACAATTGGAAATGACTCTCTCCCTACAAAAGGTAACTGAATATAGGAAAGAGTGAACCAACCCAAAGTGCTGCATTAAACTAGACAACAGAAGTTTGTGGGTTCGAATCTCATGCTGGCACATTTCCTTGCCTTATTCAGTTGGGTTGTATGCCCGCTGGGATTTCATTTACACATTGTCTATTTTTATTGTAACACTTCGTGTTGGGTAACTGTTTAATCTTTCCAAAAATAACAATGTTTACAAACTCTTATATAAAATTTTTGATCACAGAGTATAAATACAATCTTCCGCTGCTTCCTATGGGATATGTGGCTGCATTGTGGTGTTGTTTACAATTTTAACACGGACATCCTGTAGACACGTGCTATTGTCAGACCTATGTAGGCTATAGAGGAAATATCACAGGAAGCAATTTCTTTGGACCAAAACAAAATTGATCATGACCCATACATGGAAATTATTTTACTTCCATTTGTGCTTGATCGGTCCACTTCCAACCCCCATATATATATAACTCATTTAATTTGGTAGATCATTTGGTAATGAGGAAATATTTTATCAAAATGTGAATTTTTTTCTCATAAAATTGTAGAATAATAGTCTCAATATTTGTCTTTCCCATCATTTCAAATGGCAATAACCTGCATTGTCTTCTTTGGAAAATAGTTGATATTTAATTGCGACTAATTAGGCCTATTTGTAAATGAGCAATTTACATTGTGCAGAGGCACTTGGTGCTGTATTGTTGCTGCTATAACTGATCAAATAGCAGACATAAGAATTGCAACATGTAGATGATATAGTAAAGGCCTATATTTTTACCATTCTGATGTACATAGTGTAAGACTTCTGAAAATAAGGGTAGCACATTGAATCAATTTAGCCATTTTGAGCTACTAATTGCACTGTCATGAACATGCAAGGAGAAAATCAGACGTAAAGCAGATTCCCTTTTCTTTTGTTTTTAGAGTGACTCAAACTTCCATCATAAATAGGATATCGAAAAATAGATCATTGTTGTCACAGTTAAGTGCCTCTTTTCATATGTGGCATTTCAAGATATATATAATCAAGTTGAAAAATGACATGTTTGACAAGTCTAGTGTATTTGGCGATGAAGAGTTCCTTTGGGGAAGGAATTGTTGGTCACTATTCAATTCCGGCTTTGGGGTTCTAAAGTGGGTTATGACCGAATGTACATTTGAGTCAGGCTTTAGTTCTGTGAAAAGGGAATGATGCTGGCTTGTATTGAGCTAGTGATGAATGTTTTCAGGGAAGGGTGTAGCCAGTGTAGTCATTGCCTTAGCTATATAGATGCAGGGGTAAAATGAGGGAAAGTCCAGTAGCTGTATGTTTGAAAGGTCTCAAAGCAAATAAAATTCCCTCTGCTGGGATGTTTCTTTTTACAAAATGGTCAAAATAATTTTGAAGTGTAAAGATTAGGATGGTTCAAAACATTTTTGTGAACAAATTTTTTTGTCTGATTCTCTCAAAATCTCAAAATGTTCTCCTGCATCCTTTAAGAATTTCTGAAGCAAAATCTTCAAGGATTTTGCCTCAATATACGAGGGTCATTCAAAAAGTTCTATTGTCACGTCTCTGCTTCGTGGCATGTAATTTTTCTGAAATTTATACATTTTGCCTGCTCTGTGCAAAAGAAATATTTGCAAGCATAAAAACTACAAATTCAAAATTGTGAAATATTGTTGCACATAAAAAAACATTTTGCTTGAGAATATCACCTTAAGCTGTTGAACCAAGTTGTTTCCTGCAAACCATACACATTTTGTTTTCTGGAACAATGTTACTGCATTTTATTATTTTCATTTGAGGAATGCAGACAAAATTATGTTTCCGGCAAAAATGAATGGCAACATTTTTCAAAAGATATTTTTTGGCAAGCAATATGAAATTAATAAATGAAAACCAATATGTACCTTTAAATGTTTAACCTATCTGCACTGGTTTTGACATTTATTAAAATCCTTATGATTTGATGCATATTTTACCATAAATCCTGATTCTAATAATTTTAAGGTAACAAACTGCATTTTGGTTTTCAGATCAGCTACAGGAAACAGATTTTGGCTCATTTTGACACATCTGTGACCCATTCCTACAAAGCCTGAAACACATCAAAAATGGACTTGTGTACTGTTAGTAGCTGCAATGATTAGAAAATAACTTGGTGTGTGCTTTAAAAATGTATACACAATCCCACTTAATTCTTAGACCCTGAACACATGAAATTTCCCTCTTTTAAAATTGATATTTCCCTAATGTGTATGCATAGGTCTCAGCAATAAGTTCAGCAATTTTCCGAAGTTGGTATAATAATCCTCATGTAGATTTAGATGCATCATCAGTGGCGTAGCCTGTGGGGGAGGGGGGCAGGGAGGCTGGTGCCCCATGGCCCCCCCACTCATCATGGCCGCCGGTTCATGTAAGGCCGTCAGTAGACGGAAGACGTTGGTGAAAAAAAAATTGGGTTAACAATAGACTATTTTATACCCAGGGTGAAAGAAAAAATGGGGAGAATTATAAAAAAAATGATGAAAAATTGTGAATGAAATTGAATTTTACACACAAATTTGGTGTTTTTATGTTGGTTCCGCCTATAATCCTTTTTTTTTTTTTTGCTCTTCAGTTTTTCAAACCATGCAAAAAAATTTTGGGTCAACAAATCACAACTTCCGTCGGCAAAAAATATTTCCGTCGGTACATTTATAAGTTGTGCCCCTCGGTTCCAAAATCCTGGCTATGCCACTGTGCATCATTAGCAGCGTTCGAAATTTTGGTTGTCCGGTTGCCCGGGACAACTAAAAAAGTCGCCGGACAACCAAAAATACTAGCCAAAAGTCACATTTGTAGGCCTACGGACAACCAAAAACTTAGACGGACAACCAGAAATTGTAATCTGGTTGTCCATGGGACAACCATTTATTTTTCCTAAATTCGAACACTGATCATTAGTTATTTACAACCATATGATAAATGAGAAGTATGTATATCTATCTAAATTGTTTGCATTAATGATTCAGCAATGATGAAGTCCCACTATGTTAACCTACATTTGTGATGCGATCAAGCAAAATCAGTCGGAACTCGGAAATATTAAATTTTCAGTTTTTTATAGGATAGTAAAAAGCATTTACAAAGCTGCATTTTGCAGAAAACCCCATTGAAATTGAACGACTAGTTCTAAAGATATGAGCAATTAAAGAGGTTCCAAAACAAAAAGAAACAAAACGAAATATTTGCTTTGTTTGCCTGTATCTCAAAATCAATATTTCCGAATTCCGACTGATTCTGCTTGATCGCGTCACATTTGGGGATCTGACTCTAGGCTGATATTAACTAAATGTGTGTACATTATGTTATGCAACACCCATCAGCAGTGGCAGGGCATAGACTCTAGGAGTTCTTTCTAGAGTCTATGGGCAGGGTGGGGGTATAATTTACCCCTAAAACTTGTATCCAAACCCAACCCCATTTAATTGTAAGAAAAGTTTACATCTTATTTTATTTATTTATTTTTTGATGAAATACAATCATCAAATGTTTTGGTATGTCAATAAAATAAACATGATTATTGTTTGAGGCATCTAAATAATTATTTAAGGAACCACTAATTCATACATGTATGGTGACTATCAAATTCATTTATAAAACATGCAATTTAAAGCAGCAGTTATAGGATTACCATTATCATTATGTATTTTTACCATAAGAGAGTTATATTTAAATTATGAGTCTTTTACACAATATTTCTGAGGGGGCTGTGCAATAATTATGAGTCCTGGGGAGGGTAAAATGGGGGGCAAGAAATTTTTTGGCGAGCAAGGGGGGGTCAAGCAATTTTGGCAAGACAAGAGGGGGGGCAAGCGATTTTTGGCACACATTCATGGGGCGCCTTTTAACAACACGCCCTAAGCAGGGCTTCGAAAAATATGCAAATTTTCCTGCTCGCTGCCCTCGCAACATACATAGAGACCATTTAAGGTTTGCAAATTGGGATCCCAAAAATTTGGTATGTTCAAGAGGGGGGGCAAAGATTTTTTGGCAGGCCAAGGGGGGGGGGGCAAGCGATTTTTGGCGAGCTGTTTGGAAATTTTACCCCCCCCCCCCGGGCTCGTAATTATTGCATAGCCCCTGAGGAGTTTGAATTTTAATATTGATATTATAAGACAGCTAATTAAACAGTATTCAACATTCTTTGCAACATAAACATATCCAAAAGTCCAATTGTGATTGAGTTCTCATCAAAATAAATCTTTGCAAAGGCACATAAAAAGAAATTCAAAACTGAGTTTTGATTTTGCTGTACAAACAACTTGTTTTGCTTGATCGCATCACATATGTGAAAAGTCACTAAGTTATATAGTACTTTGATAATAACTTTTGATTTTCTTCACTCCCTGCTTTGTTGTTTTTTGCAGCCTATCAATTATGATGGATTCAAGCTGTTTATGGAGACCTATCTGGATGTTGATATGCCTGAAACTCTATGCCGTCACCTCTTCCTCTCCTTTGTCAAGAAAACCCCTCCAGGTCAAGTTGTGGCTGCAGCGCCTAATGGAGGCAAGTCTAAGGACTCGGGCAAGGGTAAGGACACCGGCATGGATATCGCTAGCATGATGGCAGCTGCCACTCGCGAGACTGCCTGCGCCCCTATTACTGCAGGTTCTGGTGGACCTATCGCTTCTCCAAATGCTACCAGCAATGGCGGTGCGCCAATGCCGCCACTGCCACAACCATTACCACATCCACTACTACTACCAACAATAGCATTTCCATCAGTACTACCAATGCAGAGAACCCCGCCCCTAAACCCACCGAACAGCAGGAAAACAATACCACTACAAGTATCAACAACGATGATCCCGTTGATATAACGACAGGTGTTCAGAGACAGGTTGTCATTGAGAATTCTGATCATGTTGACCAAAATGGAACTGATCATGTTGACCAAAATGGAACTGAAAATGGTAGGCAAGACAAAAATCTTAACTTTATGTTATTTTTGGGCTAATTTTTGTGTCTTTTTAGTGGCCATTTGGATCAGTGGGTATATTAACACCTGTCTCTCACCTCTAAGCACAAACTAACACAATATTTATATATTTTCTAAATATTTTTCTTTTAATTTAATTTTTTGGTGTGTGTATTGTTCATGTGGCACTGGACCTAAAGAAATCATACTTTTAACACTCGATGTCCACTAATCAGTTGTGATGTCAGATTTACTAATATTAATCTTTTTTTAAATCCATCTTTTTATAAGTGTCATTTGATTTCACTGGATATAATTTCACTTACAACTATTATTTTTGTTTTGAAATGGTGGTTTGGAATTACCAGGGAGCAAGTGGCCATTAACCCCAACATACAGCTGCAAAACTATATCGCAAAACTATATATAGCTACGTTTGATATAAAGCTGCAAAACTATATCACAAAACTACAGATCGCAAAAGAATTAAGGTACCAGTTATGTTCACCCCTGTAAATCTCAAACAAAATAAATATATCAAAACTGAAACCAGCAGCCAATAACTGTATCCTTAAACTCTAATTTAAGACCTCATTTGTTGAGATCGGTTGAGAATTAAAGAAACGGTGATCAAAAACGCAAAGAAGGAACAAAGTTGTACTTTAATGTTCTAAACAATTTGCTGTTGTAGTGCACATTAGTATCCATTGGTTACTGGATCAAGCCTAGGCTCATACACCTGTTACGAATTTTGATATGCCATAGGCTTTGTGTTGTGATCATTTCGATCAGTGGTTCATAACAAAGGAAAGCGTGAGCCAGTTGACCTAGCAACCGTCATATTCTAACGTGCACTACGACAGCGAATGGAAAGCATGCGCTAGTTTTGTTGGTAGAGAACGCTTTGCCTACAAACCAATAAAGTATGCAATGGAACAAACTTTTGAATTTGTATCTTCCTTGGGATTTTGGATCATTGTGTCTTCATTTCTTGACTGATTTCAACAAATAAGGTCTTAAATCCAAGCTAAATGATTCAGCTATTGGCTGCTGGTTCAACCATCTGTCTTTCATTCAGGATATACAAGGGTGAAAAAACTGGTCCCTTTTCTTTTGCTGTCTGTATATATTGCTGCATTTGATATACAGCCGCAAAACTATATCGCTACATTCGATGCAAACATATGAATAGCATACAACCTTATTAAAATAATTACCCAAGTCATATTTAAGTCGAAGTCCTTCATAATTTTTTGACTTAGGCAATTATTGCTTTGATTTGGCTACCCTACTTAAGTGTGAGTGTGGAATTGGGCATTTTTACTGCAGGTGTCTCTCATGCTGAAGAGCTGATTGAGGCAAAAATCTCAAATTGGTGAAAAATATGACTTTGTTAAAAATAAAGTGATGAATTATAAAAGTTGCAAATATTTTGGTTTATGCAAGTTATTGCGCAACATAATATAACAGGTATTAAAATGCTGACTTTTCAAAGATTGAAGTTCTGGCCCTTCACTTTTTAGACACACACTCAAGTCTGTTGTAAAATCTTGAAATAAAGAAAGCTTTATAAAATAGGGAAAGCTGTGTGAGTTATTATGTATATAAAATAATGCAATAAAATGTAGCTTTTAAAAGAATTTATTGTTTTTGAAATTCAATCTGTTTTTATATTTGGCAATCACAAATGAAGCAATTTAAAACAATATTTTGAAATGATAAATGCAAAATACAAAAAGTTGAATAGTTTTGAATGCATTATCTTTATATGGAAAGAATGCAGATGCAATAAAGGAAATGCTTGAATACAGAATAAAAACAACACATTTTCGCATTAAGTCTTAAAAGAATCATGTGTTTGTTTAAATTTCTTGCCCCAGATTGACTGATATTTGTATTTAACTATGTCTGTTTATATCTTTGTAAGCGCCACGGTTATATTGGGGAATAGCACCTATAAATGCCTGTTAACGTAATGTAACACATTCAAAAATTAGCACCACGTTTGGATATTGAACAGGAAAAAGAAATTGTAAGATTTAAATAACTTCAATGTCATCTGAAAACAGCTTACAGCTTAAAAACCCACCCATATAAAAATAATATCACAGGAAATTACAAGACTCATAAGTATGGTTGAAAATAATCCGATCTTATTAGCGTGTTTGTGCATTTATACAGCCTGACAAATCGATGCATTTATTACATCAGGCCGTACCTCAAAGAGCACTAATTATTGCACAATGAGCATTAATTAAAGGGAAGCCATAGACAGACACATCCCACCCATACCTTCACAAACACAGACTTGTTAAGACCTACTTGTAAACAAGGACCTACAGTGTTTTCATATCTAATCACCTTGTACACTCAAAGCTAAGCTCCAAACCATGGAGCCATCAACTTTTTACTATCACCAACCAAGGCCCTGTTCACATTAGAAAATTTCTTCATTCGACGAAGATAAGTTAATCTTGATTAACTAATTAAGCATTCGTACACATTACACTGAACGAAGACACTGTACACATTTCATAAAAATTAACGAAGCTCGAACAAAACTATTAACGCCCGGGTATTATTAAAGCCGCCAAAGGTCACTTGTCACATGATCACTTTCCTTCGTCGAATCGAAGCAAGCGCGTACATTACAAAATTAGCTTCAAGTCAAACGAAGTATTCCTTCGTCGAAACAACCTTTTTAGCTTCGTTGAACGAAGCAATTTTAATCTTCTTCGAAAGAAGAAAAGTGCGTACACACGTCCAAGATATGACTCTACACCGACAAATAAGAAATGGTTTTATATACATTTTACATTGTTTGCAGTACACTGGTAGGGATAAGGAACCATGGATGTCCACAAATGTTATGTGTCCTCGGTTATAGTTTTCGGGTGTGAATCCTCATTTGCAGGTCTTTATAAAAGCACCCTTACACGCACAACGGCATACATAATGCCTGGCATATACACAAAAACGCAGACTCGGATTTGGTTATACAGATATAGTTTGCAAAATACATACAACACTCAAATGGGAAAGCATAATATGAACGATGTCAATTTTCATTAAATGTGCTTCCCTTTTCCAAGGCACAGTGTAATCTAAAAGTAGGGTACTGAACACATGCAGCAAACATTTGAACTAAAGCCACGCTTTCAATTTCAAGGACGCCATCAGATATATAATAACTTAAATTATTTTTTTTCTTTTGTTACTTTCATTTGTATGTTTTATTATGGTTTTGTATAGAATTTTATTTGGTATTCTATTACCTCTACTCTCCAGTATTCAAAATCACACACTGTGATTGGTCCAAATGTGTCAAGTGAGGGCGTATTATTCGCCATAATGTACCCTAATAGTATCTGAAATACAGGAAAATATTACACATTCTCTCTAAAAATTCTCACTTAAAATGATATTTTCTTTTTAAATCATTCTGTTTTTGTGGTAATAAAATAGAAATAAAGGCTCTTGCAGTAAACACCCAAATAATGTGTCCTCATCGGTAAAATTTGGAATTATGGGTTCGGCTGCATCTCCAAAAATAATTCACCCCAACACACCCGAATAAAAACACACAAACTACACCCCCATAATGGGAGGACCAGTTTTAGGCAAAGTCCTTTATAAAGGTATGTAGCCCCCTCTAGGGTATGTCTTGTAACTCGTAGATGTCCATACACCCGTACACAACCACAGAAGTAGCCTGACAGAAAGGAAGGCTATATAGACGTACACAGCAAATAACAATTAAATATAACGGATGACACTGGCTTTCCCTGCTTACCTTGCAAAAATGCTTTGCCAATTAGATAGGTTGATTGATATGATGTGTTTAAATGCCTGGCTGCACAATAACATTAGGCATGGCACTCTCACTCTATTATGCTGCATGTTAGGAGCCTGGACAATTCATTGTATATGAAGAGACGACAGAGAACATCTGTTTCAAAACAGGTCGCATACAATTGTAGAGTTGGAGTTAAACGCTCTAATTAATTTATCTACTTGTATCCTCATTTTTTTCACACATAGATGTAGGATATATGTAAATAGTGTTATGATATGCCATTATATGAAATGGCCCACTATATGTTTGCAACATCAAAGCCTCGTTCATGCTAGTCATAGCTCCTTAGTTTGATTTTCAGTTAAGACATCTTTTTGGCGCATGTGTGCTCTTACGATCTAAATACACAAGGTTGCAAAAAATAGTTGTTCTCACTTGTTAAAAGCTGCAACTTCATAGTGTACCAATTTTTAATTAAAAAGGCCCAGATGGGTTGAGATGTTCATATTAAGGAGATTCAATATTGCTTGCAAATTATTTACCTCAAGACCTCCCTTCCTTGGAAATCAAATTGGTGCCACGTTATCTCACTGTCTTTGAGTGTCCCATCTTCTGTGAGTGCCTAACAAACAGTCTCTTGTTTTCTTTTCACTACACTAACTCCACATGAATGGGCTATTCCTTTTGAAGTCCATACAACTCCTATGGCAGACCAGATCTTACTATTCCACACCAGGAGTGGGAATTTGAAATGGGATTACCTGAATAGGTGGCCCCATTTGAAATTTACACTCCCTGTGTGGGAGATTAAGGTCATATCTGCCATAAGGGGTGTATGGATTTCAAATGGGATAGCCCAATTCAGCTGTTGTGTTGAAATCACTGAATTCTTTGTATTCATTTATAGTTTCACTTAATTATTATTATCGTTAATTATGTAAATTGTTATTGGTTTGAGAGCTTCCTAACTGCTTTCAGTATATTTTTGCTAGCTTGCTTGCTTCACAAGTTACAAAAATGCTTTGTATTATTGCATGAAATATTTCATATGGTACACCCCTTTGTGAATCTGGTGGGGTTTTCTGCAAGGGTAATGTAGAAAATTGCATTGAAACTTTGTATTGGAACTTTGTATTGGGTGCTTGTACTAGCAAAATATATGCAAGACCAGGAATAACCAATGTATGACACACCAAGTCATTGATGTTGATGGGTGTGGTGACTTTATACTGGAGTTGCCATCCTGGTGTAATGTCCTAATCTGACCAAAGGCAAGTGTGTCATCTCTACATGTAATGCTTAGGATATATGTGTCATTGCAAGCAATTTGAATGTTCAATTATGTGCTGAAAGTGTTGGTATTTGTATCAGTATTTTCAGCAGTAACAGTGGAATATCCATGTTCTCCATACTGCCTTCCTTAAATTAAATTGTCCCAACTTAGTGAAAGCATATGTGTGAAACGATCAAGAGGAATGAGTCTTAATTTCACTCATTTTGGTATAGAGTGATACATTGTTATGTTGTACTTTCTTTTTAAAGTTAAAGAATCACTCTTTGTAACTAAAAGTCCACTTTTTATGGGGTTTGGATCATATTGTAGCATTTGTGTGAATGATAATTATTGGCAGTAACTCATTCCTCTTTTATTGTGTCACAGATGGGGGGGGGAGCATGTTGAATTCACACTTGCTTGCCATTTTTGAGACTATGTACACAAAGTATTAAAAATCCAGATCAATTTGGAACAACGTAACTCTGAAAATATTTACAACAGCAAAAGATTCCTTTGATGTTAGTGTGCAGCCCTCTGAATGACTTCACCTTTGATGTGGATCAAGTTGGGCCAAATGGATCTGGTTTAAAATCTGTGTAGATAGTTAACAGTATAAATGTGTTTCTTTATCATATTTTAGTAAATGTAGTTGGTAAGTGCAAACCTCAGTTTCTTTTTTGTTTGTATGTTTGTTAGTGTGTTCTTGTTTTTGTTTTCCTGTTCAACCTTTGGGCAGTATGAAGGTTTCTAATATTAGTAGTCACTTGTGTAGAATTTTAGAAAATTAATTTGAAATCAATCAGCATTGCACAGTATTTGTCATTTTGCCTTTACTGATGTTGTATATTAAATGGCATTTAGGGATCAATTGTTGGATGATCCTCCCAATTACAGGTATGTACCAGTTAACTTTTTCACATAACTTTAGGTGGGTGTAACACAGTTAGCAATTTTTACATGGTATATTCTCTTTTTTCAACTTACTGATCTGTTTTTGTCAGTGTTCATTTCATTTCAATCATTCAAATCATCAAAGACATTTTGGATTTTTTTATTCTCACATTCTCCTTTTGCAGCTAAAAAGAAAGAAAAAACACCACCTCACCTGTGGGAATCTTTCATTCAACTCCTGTAGGCTGAGGCATTTTCAAGGAGTCTGTTTCAATTGTAGGTTAAAGAGTTCTGCACAAATCCCAGTATACTGTGCCAATGTTAGTGAAGGAGTATTTCTGGTTGCAATTCAGTAATCAACATACCCAGTAGATTTGGTTGATAAATTAACATTCACGAAACATTGACATACAGCAGTTTTATCATTTGGCATAATGTTCCTCTGCTTTTGGTGATACACAGTAACAGGCAGTAAATTATCTGGCAGTGGGTCCAGTAGAAACAACTTTTGGATGGTCAATGACTATTCATGGTAGTGTAGGGTAATGTTACTACCAACCACCATCATCCACCTACTGCAAAACAGGTATTCACCAAAAACCACATAAAGGTTGTTTTTGGTGTGTGAATACCTGTTTTGCGGTAGAACATGTAAGATGGTTAGAAGGCATTTCTATCACTGTACATGTAGTACATTACACCATATCCCTGATTACACACAAAGTGTGTAACTTGCAAATGATATCATCAGTCTGATTTTTTAGGTCGGGTTACTTCTGTGACTGAGTGACATTTTATTTGCACCTCCTAATTCAATTTGGCTTGCAAAGCTTTGTCCATGTTACTTGTAAATGGCATTCATAGAATTGGAGGAAACTGAAAGAAAGTTGTAAAGAACAAAAATATTTTTTTCTACCTACTAATTAGATTTGTCTCCAAAAGCTTTGTGCAGGTTACATTGTGGGTGGCATTTATAGAATTGGAGGAAACAGGAACAAACTTGTGGAGAAACATATACAGAATTGATAAAAAGGAAGATTTCAGTCAGATTGTTATTGGAAGGATGGATTATATTCTTAACATGGAAAAAGAAAAATGGTGTAGCGTCCATTCTGGCCTCCATTTGGTTTCTTCTTCTTCTTCTTGCGTATACTGCCCAACACCCTCTATTGAGGGTCAGACGAGCAGGGGTTCGGGTCTGCGCATTGAGGAGATTAGTAAAAGTTGTAGTAGTTTCTGACTGCTGTTTTGAATTCTTCTTTCTTTTCGATGGTTGTAATGTGACTAGGTAGGCTGTTCCACTGTACCAGTGTACGTGGAATAAATGACTGCTTATAACAGTTCTTGTTGGCTGCAATAGGAGTAAAATTGTTTGCTTTTGGTGCTGTATGTCTTGTAGTCCGTTGGACTGGGCGCAGAATTTTTCGTGCCGGAATGGCGAGTTGACCCGCTAGTGCTTGATGGAATGTTATTAGGCGGGCCACCTTCCTTCTAGTTTCAAGTTCCTCCCAGTTTAAGTCCTTTTTCATAGCTGTTACACTCATGTGTCTACAGTATTTCCCGGAAACAAACCTGGCTGCCCTGTTTTGGACAGCTTCAATTTGCTTCACTAAGGTTTGCGTGTGTGGGTCCCAAACCGAGGAACTGTATTCCAAGATGGGGCGGACCAATGTTTTGTATGCCATGTTTTTGATCTCTTTGGTACATGCATACAGGTTCCTTCTCAGGAATCCCAGCGATTTGTTGGCTTTCGCTGTTATGTTCCCCACGTGTGAGTTCCATGTTAAATCACTTGTAATATTCACACCCAGATAGGTGTGGCTTTTGGTTTCTGTCAGAGTTGTGTTGTTTAATTTGTATGTGTATTCAGATGGTGATCTGGCGTGGGTTATTTTTAGCATGTTTATATTTACATGACAATGTCTGTCCGCCTACTTTTGTTATGAATCAAGGTATAGCAGTGAGCATATTCATTTGTTCTCTTATAGTGCATTTCGACTTGATCTACCTTGGATGCATCAGGGCATCAGGACCCTTACCTCCCCCCCAAAAAACAACAAAAAAACCCAAATAATTGGGCAGTATATGTCAAGTGTCCTTATTTTTCCCTTGCGACATAGTTTATAAATCATATAGAGTTTTTGGTCTGATGAGTGAAGGTTGTGAAATGGTTGTTAGAACTTAAGACAGGATGTCTCAGCAATACTTGCCTATTTAAAAAAAACAAAGAAAGTGATGAGAATGAAATTTTTGGCAATACTATGGGATACATATAGTATCTTTTCTGTGATCGCTGCATATGATCACTAAAATTAGACCTGCGGTCTCTTTAAATTGCAAACTGATAGCTTTGCAGGTGTTGCATAAAGTTGCATAGCATTGACAGAATATTATGGATGTGTGTGATGCAGAGATTTGTATAGCTATATCTGTGGTTCCCTAAGTTTGAAGAGTATTTTGTGCCATCTGCAATTGATTTGGTCAAAGTGTTATGGGCATAGTATGGGAATCAAATAAAGAATATACATTACCAGGGTGAATAATTGGTAGGCAAAAATACATGGAATGAATGCCTTGATTACGTCAAGGCATGTGCTATGTATGTCTAAGGTCATGCTCACTCTCATATAGTATGTTTCTATTGAACATCAGAAAATTTTCCAGTGAATTGTTCACCGGTAGCGGAGAATGACGGCTAATGGCCAATTTCTATTGGTGACTGTTATCCGGAAAATACAAGCCACTGTGGCCCGATCGTTATACTTCATGACTTTGCTGGAGAAAGGTCATATGCTTGGAAAGCATTTTGGGTTGACCTTGGTGGAATCCATGATCGTAAATTTAATGTAAATTTGAGGAATAGCCCAATTTGTACATTTTATACCATATGCTGATAAATATTGCAAGCTTACACATTGGGTTGTCACACTAAATCAGGATGATTTTCACCCATGATTTCTGATTTATTCATCAATCTTGTGCATCTTTTTACATTATAAATTGATGGTTTCTCCCCTGTATGCACAGTCTGTCGGAACAATGTGAGTTTGCATTGGCATTCGCTGGATAATTGCTTCTGTTTTAACCTTCCTCAAGAAGGATAAATTCCAGCGAAACTTCCACCACTATTAGCCGGGTAATGGCACAGAACATCAGTTTCTATTGTGGATCAATAGAGTGTCTGAATCTGAAACCTGCTTTTCTTATATTCTACCAGAACCATATTCCTCATTTTGTCCTGATACTTGGTCACAATCAAACAACCATTATATCCCAGGAGGAGACGCAGGTGATCACATTTGAAATTGAATATTTTGTTGACTTTAGTCCACAATTTAATAAAAAAACATTTACCTTTTGATGAATTATTGGTTCATTATGTGGCGGCCCAACATAGTAAAAGAGAAACCTAGAGCTGGTAGAAGGAATGAGTTTTGTAAAAGCACTCTTTAATGTGACCCATAAAGCTACTAGATCAATCTGCCTGATAGTGCAATGTTTTTGCAAAGCTTTACCTTTTGTCTATTTACCCTGATTCTTGTGACAAATGGCAGAACTCTCTGGGCATAACTATTTAAGATCAAATCAGACGGCACTCTGGCCAACTTTAGCACACCACTAGTCAATGAGGTAGAATCAAAGAGTACCGACTCTGTCACTTAATGAGCCCGGGAAAACTTCAATGCAAACTGTGGTTTGCGTTTGCGCGTAGTGTGTAATACGTTGTGTCAAATATGCACACTAAGCATTGAGTGCGTAAACCTTTGAAACATTCAAATTATCGTTTGATTTCAGCTTCTTGCCGATATATGCCAGAAGTATATTAAAGTGGCCTCCATGAGTGACAACCAAGATAGTAGATTTACCATAGTGTTATGTATGGTGCAATTTTGAGTGGGTAATCTTTGGGTATAACATCTTTGGTAGTACCGTAACCACCCGGGTATAAGCCCACCTTCGGTTATAAGCCCACCCCTATTTTTCAAAACATTCTGGGAACAAGGGTGCACTCAGGTATAAGCCCAGTACTAAATTTTGGCCAAGTTCTTAAATCAAATCACTGCTTTAATTGCTCTCATATTTAAGAACAAATATAAAAAATATCACTTGATAATTAACATTCCCCACTTATAATTTTAAGGGCTGGGGTATGAGCGTTTGGACAGTATTTATTTTGGGACATTAGAGCACATCAGACATATCGAATTGCATTCTGAATACGAAGAATGTCATTCTGATATCAAATAATTTTGATTTTTGAAATTAGCAATTTAATACACATTTTATGGCAAATCATTAAAAATTGATATTTTTGATATTTAACAGTACTTGAAGTAAACTTTATAAATCTGATGATTTATACTTAAAGTGTATATAGGTGGGATGAAAAGCCGACGATCAATGGAAAATTTTGACCTTTCGTATTGAAGATATAGATTTTTTCCCAAAACACCAAAAAAATAGGTCTTTTTGGAAAAAAATCCATATCTTCAATATGAAAGGTCAAAATTTTCAATTGACCGTCGGCTTTTCCTCCCTGCTACATACACTTTAAGAATATATCATTAGATTTATATAATTTACTTTGAGGACTGTTATATATCAAAAATTTGAAAAATATCAAATTTTTATAATTTGTCATAAAATTTGTATTATATTGTGATTTTTAAAATGAAAATTATTTGATATCAGAAAGACATGCTTCAGATTCAGAATGCAATCGATAGGTCTGAGGTGCTCTCATGTCCCACAAAAAAATACTGTCGAAACGCAATAAACGCTCATTTTGGATCCCTTAAGAAATTGACATAGAAGATAGAAATTACTGGTACATTGGGCATAATATACAAATGGGGGTGATTGTTCTTATTTTTAAATTCAAGCACTAGCCCTTCCCCGGTTATAAGCCCACCCCCATTTTTGAAGTGAAATCTGCCACCTAGGGGGGTGGGCTTATACCCGAGTGGTTACGGTAGTATATCTCTGGACCAAAATAACCAAAAAACATCTCTCATCATATTCAAATATTTGACCCAATTTGCTGCTCTACAGGTAGAACTTACTTTACTAAATTACAGAAAAGAGGCGAATCAATCCATAGATATGGTGGGATGTTAGAATCAGTTTCTGGAGAAATAGAGTGGTAACATTTCTCATAGATCTGTATGTAGTAAGATTTGTAGGCCATAATAAGCAGGGCGTGCTCTTGGGACAGTGTAAAATGTTTGACATTTCAAACTGAGATACAAAAAGCAACATTATTGTTGTCTCCATGTAATCTGCTTTTGGCTGTCTCTTCTCATGTGTTTGTTATGATTACTTTTAAGGTGATGCTGCATCAATAAATCTTCCTTCTGTGAACAAAATAGGCTCTTAAATTTACATTCAAATTGAGTCTCGTGGTTCTAAAATCTAAATCGGTATCAGGGATGCATAAATAGAGGGTGGCAGGGGGCAGACTGCCCTTCAGAAAAAATATTTTTGGGTGAAATTATGATGGAAAGAATAACAAATTCTGTTCAGTTAGCACTGTTTTGATGCATTTTCCCTTGTAACCAGGTCAGATGTTGCCCTCTCAGAAGGTTTCTTGTGCTTCAGATCAGATTGTACGAAAATTTGATTTGTTGAATCTGCTACCAATAAATGTGATATGTTTTACCACTGTCAATCTTGACAGAAAAGTGAAGAACTTGACAAAACTGTCTAGTAACAATGCAGCATTACTTCATGCCTCATCATTCAAATTTTGAATTAAAATTGTTTGAAAGTCATAATGTACATCTTATAATACGGCAGTAGTTAATTTTTTTCAAACCTTAGTTTTTGGCACATTTGTAATGTTTACACATGTGCCAACTTGCACCTAAATGGAAGCAGCCACATTTGTTGTGTTCGTCTTGGTCAACAGAGCAATTTTGACCTAATATTTCTCTCAGACATTAAATCTCTATGGAATTCCATGTTAAAGGTTCAAATTAGCAAGTGGGATTTCTTTCACTTTACCTTATTATTTCGAATTAAAGTGGACAGAATCCACACAATTCGCTGCAGGGCATATTTCTATTGGTTCATTTACCGCATGTACAAAAATAATTATTTACCTGGTGTTGACACTGTGTAAGATATCCAATTGTAAAAGCTATTGAACCTATGAGTACAAAGAATAAAAGGTCCATAGAATCTTGTGGTCTTGAAGATCCAAACCGTTTACTTTCTTTTTTGTAATCAAATGGGTTATTATACTCAAGGATCTCTATAATTGAAAGAACCGCTGGCTCATGTATTATTAGGCATGATTGTATCACATATTTTTAAGTGCATCTTGCATACTAATTGCATATCAAATTCAGTGACAATAATTTCCATTGTATTTTTGTTTAAGTAATTATTTATACCAGGTGAGTTTATGTGATAACCAATTGGTCTTTGTGGGAAGATCATGATTAAATCTTATGTAGGAGTAACAGGACACAATTTTCTAACGCTGTATACTCATATCCAGCCCTTATATGGGTATGCAATGTAGAAAATTGTATCCTGATTGGCAGAAAACCATTGAATCACCGCATTGATGAGAATCTTTGTCATATCCCCCTTGATAACAGTTCTGTATAATATTTGGATCTTTCTGTTATTGTTATATAGGTCTACATGGTGAACTAGGGAAATTGAATTTGATCTCATTGCATCTCATTGAATGTGTGATGAACATCAGGGATTCCATTATGTACTGCTGCAAATGTAACTTGTATTATTTGTTTATTTGTGTGTGGATTTATTTGTTTGTTTTATTTGTTTGTTTGTTCATTATTTATTATTTGTTTATATATTTATGTTTGTTCTATTATTGTTTTATTATTTTGTTATTGTCTTTGTTTGTATGTTTATTTGTTTGCATGAGTGTTTTTTGTTGCTTATTACCAGCTATTTTGTAACAAAATGATGCGTGACAAAGACCTGCATGTTTTGTCAAAGGCACCATCATACAAACACAGGTGTGTGAAAGCAGTTGTGGCATAGTTAGGAAGAGAGAGAGGGGGGGGTGATTAGGGGTACAAACATGGATTCCCATCCAAATGCTCAAAACATAATTCACAAGACTACCTAAGGTCACTAAGGTGGAATGTAGGACTTAATTTTGAAGTTGGGGTTGAGAGTAGTCTGTAAACATTGTTAATCATAAAACCTCTCCCATTTTCAACATCAAAACTCCTTCTGAAGAGAAATTTCTAGCTATGCCACTGTCATTGCTTTCAACACTGACACATGATCACTATGCAACATCACTTGATTTCTTTCTTCCCTCCTGTTTCTCCTCTTCATTATAACTCCCAACCCTTTTCCTTACCTAATTTGTTTATGCACTCACTCCTCTTGTGCACCTGTTTTCTTTCTAAACACTCCTCATATCCAGGTCAGAAACCTGAGCACGGCGACACAAGTCCACCACAATCCCGCAGTTCGTCCAAGAAGTCCAATGCCTCCAACGGCACACCTTCCAGTCATTCCACCACGCAGGCACTTCAGCAGCAACAGATACAGCAGAGCTCTGAGAGCCCTAAAGCTTCCACAGGAATGCAGATCACAAGTCCTCCAGCAGTTAAAAAGAAAGGTAATCCACTTGAGGCGCAATTTTTACAAGCACCTTTTTTATTGCCACTGCAGTGTTTTTGCAGAAGAAATCAACTGGTTAGAGATAGCTTCAAACCAAAACCACCTGTCACTACCCATGTCCCGCAAATAATAGAAACCAGCCCCGTCACTGGTTCTGCCAGGCGTTGGCGGTCAACTGATAGTTTCTTTTGAAGCCATTGCTTAGGAGACAAAACCTTAAAGAGAGACCTTTCACAAATACAAAGAGTTACTGTAGGTTGTGCTGATATGGCCTATAGTGTTTCATTACAGACAAGAGTTGACAAAGCGATAGGCAAGCATAGGTTCATCAATGCATTCTTCATTGAGGAATGTCACACTTAATTATAAAGGAGGTCCTTAAAATGTAATGTGTCATTATTCAAAGCTTGTATAACTTCAGATACATTTCACAATTAAAGATAATTAAAGCCTGGAATTAAAGTAGATTGGGTGTATTATATCAAGTTTTTCATAATGTAGACAAGAATCGACATAATGATAAGAACGTACCGGGTATGCCCTCACCAATGCATTCTTCATGAGAGACATCTCAGTTGAATATATGCTTTTTAAACTCATCCTCCAATCCCATTATAGTAGATACTTAGTGAAAATCTGAGATCCTATACATGGATGTAGAAGATAACCTTCACAGGAGAACAGCTTAAAATTCAATCACATTACGGGAATACATGGCACACTTGAATTGGGGATTGAATTATTTAATGCATGCTCATGCACAGTAGGAGAAATAAACTGAAAAGGATATAGTAAAGTTTCAACTTGTGGGACTTTCTGAAAATTTATTTACTGTGCTCAGTTACTAAACCTAGACCTTCTTATTACATTAGGTCTCAGACAGGAGAAGGGCAAGGCTGTGTTTCGTATTGTTGTTTATTTGTAATGCAGGGGTATAGACATACATTCAAGCATGTGAGGCTGTTGCCTCATCATTTATGGAGAAGTAAAGAAAGTAATAATAAAAAGGAAAAGAAAGCATACAAAATAGAGGTATTAAAGCAAGAAATAAAAACGATAGAAAATTGCCTGAAGAATGGTCTTGCCAATAGGCCACTTTCGATAAGCAAATTTATGTTATTAATAAGTATGATTTGGGATGTTCACAGTATTCTAGGGACAGCACTATATGATTAAAAACTGATGTCCCTGTTTCAGTTTTCCATTTATGAAAGCCACGTATTCTCCATGGATTAAGAATCAAATACATCGTCCTTGATTGCAGTTCGCATGAAAAATAGTATCACAGAACCAGTGCCGTGTCCAGGGGGACTTTGGTTGTTAAAAAGCATGTAAAATCAGCTGTTTTTTGGCGATTTTAGCCATTAAGCCCCCCACATAACTCTGAAAGCCCCTCTGAGCCCCCGACAGGTACAGATCCTGGACATGCCAGTGTAGAGCAGTCCAGATGTGCTCTTATTGGGAGTAAGCAGGCTTTTTATCCCTTTGCTTACAATTCTAAATTGAAAATGTCATTACAGAATGTTCTGATGAAATAAATACTACTTCACCGGTATGTTGACCCGGTATGAGAGAGCCACATTCAACTTGCTTTAGGTTTATAGGCCACGTTCAATATATCATGTTCCAAATAGATGTAATCTTGATGGAACGTGGTCTCTTGATGTTGTTGTTATTTACTTGTGAAAGGTGCTATTAGACATAGTGCAGTGGTAATATTTCTCCAGACATTCATGATAATGTCGATGACGGTGTTTGTAAATAGTACTTAGTGCTCAATACTAAGTGCTCTTTGCATTCTGATTGGAGATGTTTTTTACATGAGAGTAGCACTATGAGTACAAAATAGCATCATTCCCAGATGGCATAGTTTAGTGAGCTCCAATCAACAATCAGCTCAGATGGTCACCGCAAGTTCTGCAGTAATGAGTTTTGTATCCAACAAATCTAGAGGTAAAATGTGCAAGTGTACTGGGTTTAGTGAACTGTGTATGGATAGATGAGGTTGTTTCAATGAGCTGTTTCTCCCTTTCAATGCTGTTTAGTTACTTGCGATGTTGCACAAAGTGGTTGCCAGTGTCACCGTACATTTATCAAATTATAAGTGCCTTTTTAACTTGCGAGATACTTTATAATTGTCCATGATTAGAAAGGACATTGAAGTAATAAAGTTGTCCCTAGATGAATTTGTCAAGTTAGCTCAATTGGTGAGGCATTAGACTCAGCTGCATCGGTGTGTGGCAAGTTTGAGCCTCGGTACAGTCCTGGTTTGTTTTCTGAAAAATTGAGCTAACTTGAAATTGCCCTGCCTGTTCAAGGATCTAACTGCTTTATATTGTCTTGGTTACCCATATGAGAACTTGCAGAGCTGATCCTAGCTGAGATGGTTTATTGTGGTATGTATAGGGTGTGTATTTCTTAGATGCAATTCCCTGCTTGCTGGTTTTTATGCTGTCTCTGGCCACTGTGAATTCTTGTAAAGTGTGCTGAGGCTTGTGGATTAATGCCTGTGCATAGCGCACTGTAAATCACTGCACATTTAATTTTTGTTTATGATCTGTGTCCTTGTCTACTTGCCATGTGATGGTGCACAAAGTGGTTTATAATGTCTTTGAATGACTGGTTGACAACATGTCTAGAGAAATGGTTTGATGCTTAAGTGGTAAAGATCTGTCTTCCGTAATGTGAGCTCATATCCATATTTGTTGTTGTTTACTTGTAATGCAGTGTCTACACACCTGTTCACAATGCTGCTTGAGACACCCATTTGAGTCATGCAATGCATTTATATTGGCAGCTCACACTCAATTGCTATCTAGATATGGATTTACTTTCAAGTAACAAAAAAATAGGTGATTTCCCCAAGTTTGATGTTGTTGTTCACCCCCTAATGTCATGTAAAACATGTTGCATAAATCACTATGCTAAAGTCATGTCTCAAATGGTACAACTAACTTCTTTTAGCTGGTAATGTAATACAACTTCTAAATCCCCTTAGTATATTTTTGAATAACTCAAAAAAAATACAATACAAAACTAGAATATAGAATGATTCTTCCTACACATGTGATGCAAAAATGTTTGAAATTCATTCCAATATCCACAAGTTACTGGACGTTGAATGAACTTTTTTACACAGTGTTTCAAAAGTTGCAGTAAACTGTATTCAAAGAATGTGAATGTCTTGCCATACAATAACAATAATTTTACAATTTCTTTGCTTGAACTTGAACAAATGTCAAAACCATTTGAATTCAATAACTGAATAACTGGGACCGTGTGTAAAAATACGGCAATGTTGATCAACTTTGATGGAATTTGTACAAGTGATGTTCACTCAAGGATTGATATAATAAAAATTTAATAAAATTTGAAAACATTTTCACGTGAGATTGTTAAAAGAAAATGACATTTACCCTGCTAATTAAGAACAAGAAACAGTGTTCCAACTGTACATGCTACACAAAACAGCAATTTATGTCCAAAAACAATCCCATCTGGTAAATAAAATGGTCAAGAAGTCAAGTGGCACGTCAGTCGTGTTTGTGTTTGGTAGGGAATTGGTCCTCTGTTGTTGTATGCTCCTTGGTAAGAATGCGGATACCCTGGTGATTCGATTCCTCTCATGCCCTTTACAGGATCCATACAAACTGTGGTAAGGTGATGTTGGATCTTTAATACGTGCTCATGAGCCGATGGCGCATTTTGGTCCCAAAGGTTCTCAATTGGATTCATATCCGGAGATCTTGCCGGCCACACTAACCTCTCAATCCTCTAAGATTGTGTGGTGATCCTTGCTTGATGTGCAAGAGCATTGTTATCCATGAACACATATAAAGTCTTGTCTTATGGCTGCAACGTATGGTACCACATGCTGACTAAGGATCTCATTAACATATGCTTCATTGAGATTCCCTTGAACTACTATTAAGTCTGTCCCTCAATTCGTACTTATTCCACCTCACATCATCACACTGCCCTTATTGTAAAGTTCCACTACTTGAATGCAATTCCTGTGCATATGCTGACCTGTGCATCTCCAAAGCCTATGCCATCCCTCAATTTTCTTCAGGGAGAAGCGACACACGTCAGTGAATAGAACATTGGCCTACTGTCTGAGATGCCAAGGACAGTGACGTCTCACAAATACCACACGTCTTTGGCGATGGTCTGGTGTCAGTCTGATCTTCTTGACTGGTCTTTAGGAATTCAAGTCTACTTCATGGAGTCTGTTTCTGATTGTCTGCATGCAAGCTCTGTCACATTCTGTCAAGCTGTCAAAAGAGACAAAAAAAGCCAAATAATGTCAAAATACTTTCATCAACTCTTGAATTGATTGAGGTGGTGGAGCAAATAGACTTGTGTAAAATATTTGTCTCATGTTCAAATCCTGAAATTGATTGAAATCATATTAGTTTTTATGTTTTATGTTACTTAGCAAACCACCTATTCCAGTCATTTTCTATCAAATATTACATTTTATTTTACAGATAAACCCAGGAGAGGAGGGTCGTTCTTTGCCTCAATACGAAAGAAGAAGAGACGAAAGGAGCAGCGAGGAGATGATGACTTCCACTACCGCCTACAATCTGCCACTTATGGAGATGTTCCAGATGTGGAGAATGAAGTTGTGTTTATGAAAGATATTGTCTGTTATCTTTCACTATTGGAAGGTGGCAAGCCTGAAGACAAATTAGAATGTGAGTGGACAAGGTGCTATTCCATTTAAAATCTATACCCCCCTGGAAGGTTTTCCACAGGGGAAGAATGAAGTTCAAATGTAATTTTGAATAAGAGGGGCTTACAGGTACATGTACTGCTCTGTGGTTAATAAAACAGGGGAAGAATGAAGTTCAAATGTAATTAGCCAAACCAACTCTATTGAAATTCACCCTCCCTCTGTTGTAGATTCAGGTTGAATCCTTCTCAAAGGATGTATGGAATTCAAATGGAGCTGCCCTCCCTCTGTTGTAGAATCAGATTGAATCTTTCTCAAAGGGAATATGGAATTCAAATGGAACTGCCTTGTGTGCTGATTCCATTTGGAATTCATACTTCCCCTGTGTAAGACATTTCTAAAATGTTCCACAGGGGTAGTGTAGATTTTAGTTTGAATAGCTCAATACAGTGCATTTTATAGATTTTGAAATAATATTATGATGCAGGTGGTGTTCAATATGTCCTTCACCTTCACCAGATTAATGAAGAATCATAGAAGACACACAAGTATGATAAAAGAGCATTGTAAACTATTTTGGATTTTAAGCAGACCTTAAAGGGATACACACTCATTTTGCCAGGAAATTGAATTGAATTTTAACATCCTTGAATAAAAATAAAACCATATTGCTTTACAGACCAAACGTTTCATAAGTTTGATTCAAGGAGATGGGTGAACAATATCAAACAAAGAAACATACATGTATAAAGTGGCCCTATACTAGAAGCACAACCAAATAATGGAACACATGGCATTTCTTGGAGGGTGCTCTATTTTACTTAATGCATGCTATCCATGTGGTTCAACAGAAAAAGTTTTGAAATGTTTTCTCTATCAAGAGCTATCTTAAGAACCACTGAACCAATACTAGGCTTGTTTGTATTCATTTTAATGCATTTTTCATGCTTATTCCAAATATGGTCATGAAAATTTACATTTCTGAAATTTTTGTATTTAAAAAAAAATGGTGAAACATGTCGTCTGCAGTCGACACCCGCGTGAACAGAGTTAAATACTACATGAAGCAAACAAACAGTTTTGATTGGAATTCAATAGCAGGGTCAGGGTTTATTTTAATCACAACTAACATATTCTGTAAAAATGTTGGTCTTATGTCAGACATGCCAACTAGTACGGTTTCACCGTATTTTGTACGGTAAAACGTGATAAATACGGTAGTACGGTCACCCCCAAAAAAATACGGTATTCCAGAATTTTGACCAAAATAATAAAATGTTGTGTCTTAAAAAGATAAACAGCTGCAAGATTAGACTACCGACTGAATTACTGGTATCATTTGACCACTTTCTTGGTCTGTTAAAGTGGTTACCTACATCGTTTTTCGCTCGACTTTCGGTGATGCATGCACATTAAAAAATTATTATTTAATAGGCCTACAAGATGCTTTCCGAAATAATTTTCTTCCGACTTGCAGATTTTTCATGCACATTAATGTGTTTTATTATCCACCTAATGCTAGGTCTTCTGAAGGTATTTAGTTAACTATTCAGCTCTTTTGGTGCAAAAGAATAAGCATAAAAGAAGGTTTCCGACCTCCTTTTACTTCCGACTTTCGCACCATGCATGCACATTAAAGAAATATTTAATAGTCCTACAAGATGCTTTCCGAAATAATTTTCTTCCCACTTGCAGATTTTTCATGCACATTAATGTTTTTTATTAACCACCTAATGCTATGTCTTCTGAAGGTATTTAGTTAACTATTTAGCTCTATTGGTGCAAAAGAATAAGCATAAAAGAAGGTTTCCGACCTCCTTTTACTTCCGACTTTCGCACCATGCATGCACATTAAATAAAATATTTAATAGGCCTACAAGATGCTTTCTCCAAATAATTTTCTTCCCACTTGCAGATTTTTCATGCACATTAATGTTTTTATTAACCACCTAATGCTATGTCTTCTGAAGGTATTTAGTTAACTATTTAGCTCTATTGGTGCAAAGAATAAGCATAAAAGAAGGTTTCCGACCTCCTTTTACTTCCGACTTTCGCACCATGCATGCACATTAAATAAAATATTTAATAGGCCTACAAGATGCTTTCCAAATAATTTTCTTCCCACTTGCAGATTTTTCATGCACATTAATGTTTTTTATTAACCACCTAATGCTATGTCTTCTGAAGGTATTTAGTTAACTATTTAGCTCTATTGGTGCAAAAGAATAAGCATAAAAGAAGGTTTCCGACCTCCTTTTACTTCCGACTTTCGCACCATGCATGCACATTAAATAAAATATTGAATAGGCCTACAAGATGGTTTCCAAAATAATTTTCTTCTGACTTGCAGATTTTTCATGCACATTAATATTTTTTATTAACCACCTAATGCTATATGTCTTCTGAAGGTAATTAGTTAACTATTTAGCTCTATTGGTGCAAAAGAATAAACCTACAAGAAGGTTTCGGACCTCCTTTTACTTCCGACTTTCGCACCATGCATGCACATTAAAGAAATATGTATAGGCCTACAAGATGCTTTCCCACTTTTATTCAGATGATGATGATGATGATCAATGATTTTCTGAACTTGAAAGTTTTAACAAAGCATGCTTCTAACAACATTAGAAGTAACAAAACCCAATTTGTTTGGTCTACATACTTTATCCAATTTTGTAAGGTCAAAGGTCACATACAAGGTCAAAGGTCGACTGAGGTCACCAAATCTTTTAAAATTAATTTTCAACTGTGCATCATATATACGAATTCAGCTTGATCAGTTATGTAATTAAGGAAATATGACGACTTTAAGATGGCCGCTTTCCATGTAAAGTATAGCAAAGTAGCACTTTCAATGAGTGATAACTCGTAAAGGAAGCATATTTCTGTATTGATTTATTACTTTGATGGAATGGTTCTTTGGTATTGCCAAATTTGATTGCACATTTGTAAAGTGGGCCCCTGGACCTGGGCCGTTATGTGCTCGGTCGCACAAGTGCTCCCTCTCAATTATATGTTCTACTTTTGGAGTTTCTGGAGTTGGCAGGTATGCAAAAGGTACATATTTAAAAAATACGGTTTTAGGGTGCAAAATACGGATTTTTGTTCTTCTGAGTACGGAAATCTGGATTTCAAAGTTGGCATGTCTGTTATGTTTTGGTGTTAAAATTAAATGAAGATGGTCTGATTTCATAGCCTGCTATTTCCACCTTGCTTGAATGACCTTGACCCTACCTTTGTAGATGGTCATGGATCGGCAACCATGTTCATGGCATTACTGGGAATTGAACCCCGGACTACAGTTGTGAGAGATGAATTCCACCTCGTCCTGCCAGAATTTGAATAGTGTATGAGCTACATAAGCTGCCAATGCCAATATTCTTTTGCATTATTTCACATTAGTTCGACATGATAGACAAATGTATTCAGTTAAGCCACTGCTTTAATTTAGACCAAGTATGATTCCATTAACGATGGTAGATGAATAATGTTTTTTGATTATATAATTGATGATGACTTATTGATTGCTTTTATTCCATTTCTCATTTCAGTTATGTTTAGGTTATATGATACAGATGATAATGGCATCTTGGATAGCAGAGTAAGTAACTAAAAAGCCCCATGTTATGTAGTGTAATTTCTTAAGATCATTGCACTTACAGGTAGTTGCTGACCACTATGGCTCAAGATACACCTTGCAAACCATTTAACATAATTCAGGGACACAACTCTATCAGCCTACTTATTTTAAAAAAAGTGCAGTGATTTGTAGTGCGCTACGCACACTTTACAAGTTGTCGCTGACCACTACGGCCCCATATAATTCCATAAACCATTAAACAACAACACGTATAGGGACTTGCAGCTAAGAAGCGCACACCCTAGATGTTCCACACTTGGCCTTCGCAGCCAGGATCAGCTCCCCAAGTTTCGTATGGGTTACAACGAAACAATTAGCAGTTAGTTCCTTGTCCAGGGGAATTTCAACCTTACCGCAAGATCTCGCACCACAGTCGAATGCCTTATCGATTTAGCTAACTTGACTGCTCAAGTATATAGCCATTGCATGAGCAGACTAGGACAATTAACGGTAAGTTCCTTGTCCAGTGTAATTTCAAGCTAGCTCAATATTTCCACTAGAACAGTATTATGACACTGATGCTGGATCTGGAACTCTTACCATCATGCACAGTCTAACACTTTAGTGGTGTGCGCAAAGGGGGGCAGGGGGAACAGCCCCCCCCCCCCACTTTTGGTGGTCATTCGGGGGGAAATTAGTCATTCGCCCGCACCTTACACTCCTAATCAGACTCCATTCGGGGACTGAACAACCTGCCCCCCCACTCCCACTTTCAATGTGCTTTGCACGCCACTGTAACACTTTATTGATTGAGCTAGTTCCAAGTGTGATGAAAATGATGGTTCCTCTCCTATTTTGTTGCTTGTTTTTAACATTCCATGACACATCACATTGTGGAGATGTAGCCAATTTGTTTTCTTTTCCCCTCATTCCTGACAACATCTACTTTGCTATGGTCCTTATTTCAACATCAGCCATTTAGAAATGCAACATCATGTTTGAAATAAATCCACTGTATTTAGTTTTAATGTATATTGAAAAGACTGTGTTTTAAGCATAAATCTTGGGTCTACTTGAAATAGACAGAATCTTGTCATGACAATATGCAATACTAGCCAACTAATGTTGCATTTAGAATAGTCTTTAAAAACATCATTATTGGTCACTTTGATGCAATGGGCTATTCTGTTTAAAATTCACACTACCATTCTCAAGGATTTTGGAAATGTCTTTGTCCCGTTAAAAATTAAGATTTTGGTGTGAGAAGAAATCCAATATTTTTCTTATTTGCCCAGTAAAATATTAGGTCTGAGATATGTTTGATTTAGATGGTATGAACAAAACAGTGGTAGCACCCTAAGAACATGTAATATTATATGAGCCACTGCAATACACATTTTTGCTTCCAATTTCCAAACTCCTGAAGCCATTTAAAGGCAATATCTGTGATCCCTGCAGAAGTATCAAAATATTTGAAATTTTAGCTTAAACATGTATATGAACAACTGTCAAAATGGGGGAGAAGGCAGCAGTGAAAATGATAATATAAGGCCGTGTAAAATTAATATTTTGGTTCTCGTCCCCTCCTCCTCAATTTCTGGGATTTGTCAGATTTTTTTTTTTTTTTTTTTTTAGATTTTTCAATTTTTTAGACTTTGGAATGATTTATGAAATCTGCATACATATAAATAAGTTTATTAGAGAACAAGCATCACTTCCAAGTCTTTTTGTGGTACTCTAGGGGTTTATCCTCAGAATCTCACATTTGAAAAAAAAAAAAAAAAAAGCCTCATCGTTCCTCGAGCACTGTTGGAGAAGACCGAAAACTACTGACAATGCTAATTTTACATTGAAAAAAAAAAAAAAAAAAAAAACACCTCCCTCCCTCATCAATTCATGAAAATCCTCTGGACGAGAACCAAAACATTAATTTTATACGGCCTAAAGCTGCAGTCAATTGTGTATTGCTCTGGGTGTCTGTATCAGTATGGATGAGAATCCTCTATACCCTCAATCCAATACACCCCCACACAGTACATGACTGCAGACAGGGTATTCTCACAAGTCTTATCACTCGCAGGCTGTTCCAGTTGAACACTATACACCCTATATGGAAGACATACCATTAATCTCCCACACAGGGGGTGTAGGCTTTAAAAGGAGGCATCCATTCAGGTAAACTCATTTGAAATGCACATTCCCTTTGTGTGGAAGATTAAGGTCATACCGTCTATAGAGGGTATATGAATTTCAACCGGAATAGTCCTCTAATACCGTACATCTGCACTTCTTGCAAAAATGCACAAATCTGAACTGTGATGATGTTTCAGAATTACTGATCACTGATAGTGCCTAATACAACCCTTTGAATTCAATTGTTTGGATGATAAGCTTACATATTAGGTATGAACATAATGCAATGGAAAGTCTTAAAACTGTGGATCTGATGTTGCATACACACAAGCTATTCTCTTCACTAATCAAATGTGATGGGCACCAATAGTTTCAATTCAGTTGGTGTATTATTCATATAAGCATAGTACCAGACACTTATAAGACGGGTTTGTCCCTACTTGTTGCATGCATGCATGCATGCAACATATTTATGAGTGCACATTTCACAGCTCATTTTCTCGGTAGATGCCCCCTAACAAGTGTGTATTTATACAGGTTTTTAGTATTCAGGCTATTCTCAACATGCATATATGACAACGTTATGCAAAGTTTGGTTTATGAAGGGTTTTATTTCGTAATTCAAGGAAGGAATGTAAGAAAAGTAACACATAGATATTTTTGTAGAGACTTTGTAGAATGTTGATTTTGTCACTCACAGTTCATTGGTTATGGCAAATTGGCTCTCTGCCTTAATATGGTAAAAGAGTGTTTCTAGTATTTACAGCACTAACATGTTACTTCCTCAAATGAAGAGATTTATACATGTTGGGAATAGACATCAAAGATTATTTAAAACTGATCAACAACAATCACATTTTGAACTGAATATGTCTGAGAAAACATTCTCCATCATCAGCGGTGTAATGCTGTTAATAGACTGACTGAAGATTCTCCAGTGTTTCTAGATGTTGACATTGTCCTTTTTGTCCTTTGTGATGGTGTTTCTAGAAGAGAATCATAAGGCCCCATCCCTATTTAGGGTGGGGCTGGTCTCTGTTTGATGATGGAGAATGGTTAAAAAGTGAGTGTTGTTGACCAGTTTTAAATCAACCTTTGATGTTACTTGCTGTTGCCATAGCTTTGTCAATGTTTACCAAAGGACGTAACTTGTAAAAGTAAACCTCAACCATGGCAAGAGGAAGTAAATTGTTTGTAATGCAAACGGAAGATGCACTATTTTGCTATGTTAGGGCTGCTGGCTTGAATTCAAGATATCCATGATCTGGAATTTAACATACAATTTTATCTTATCAATATATCCTATAAGATGTATAACAAGTTCATTCACATTAAATCATTAAATACTTGAATGAAATGAGCATGTGATGCCATATACTTGTTATTTGAAACATTATAAAACACAATGAAATGAGTGATATGGGGAAAACATTAACAATTCAAAAAGAAATCAGTCTCAAACAGACCTGTGTCTCTCCCATGCATGACACCAATTGCATCACCTTCTCAAATAACACTCTTGCCCAAAATTGCTAAGAAGAAATTGTAACAAAATTGTAAGCCAAATTTATCAGCTTTCCATCTGGTGCAGTTGAACAAATAGTGAAGATTACAAAGCTTGCAATATTGGAGCACTATAAGAATGCCAGAAATCCAGCAAAGTGGTCATTTTCGCGACTTTTATTTTTTCACACTCTTCCAATTTGGAACTAATTTACATGTTTCTAACTTGAGTATTCTCATATAGACCTTTTCATAAAAGAACACATTTACATGTTCTTATTTTTGCAGTAGCTGAATTGAGTGTGAATAGTGTGAAAATTAATGTTCCTTGAAAATTTCACTTTAACAGCAAATGAAAATTACCTGTACCCCTGGCCTCTACCACTTTATAATTGATACGTTTTGAAAATCTAGAGTTGTTATCATTTTAATTCATATTAGTGGATGCTTACCATCACATTGGTTTTATATTCTACAAACTTAAAGTTTATGATGAAATCTTTAGAAGTGGAAAAAAGCATGGTCAGAGAAATGGTCAGAATATGTAGGAGTAAAAAAATGGCGATGATGTTCAATTTGGGAAAATACTGTGTACTATAAAATTTAGGGTAGATCAGAAATGGAAAATATTTCATGAAACAAAATAGATTTGCATATCATTGAATAGATGCCTGCTCTATTTTATATATTTGTCAAATATAAGAATACTATAAACTGGTAGAATTTCTGCAGTTTCGTTCTAACAATAATTTTTAACAGCACCAAAAGAAGTAAGAGTTAATGTAATTTTGTAGATTCATAAACATGCAAATTGTTAGATAGAGTGCTTGTTCTTTTTTCATCAGTCGGCATGATTTGATTTGGAGGTGAATTTATGAAACATTACAGAACAACACAAGCCATATAAATTGAAGCAAGCAAAGACCGACAAGCATACTGTTCATAAAATTTGTATGAAATTGTAAAATGCTAAAAAAATATTAAGTGATTGAAAGAGAACCCATCTACTCATATTTCCCATTGTCTGGGTCTGCCGCAACTCTGGTCTTGCTATCAATATTTAAATTTTCAAGTGGAATAACAAAAAATTACTATCCAAAATATTGAGTTCCCTTTTGCAGTTGTTTGGAAACACAATATCGCAGCACTTTACAAAGATTTTGTGATTTGGGTATTCATATGTGACATAATATCCAGCCAGGCCAAAAGTGGCATGTTGTAAATTGAGCTGTTTCATTATCAACTTGTACAGTGTACTAATCCTTGCATCCCATGTATTTTAGTAACAAAGTTATAAAGCTTCTACAATGTCAATGGTCTTATTTGATTGTTTTATCTCCCTATTTTTGCCTGTCACGAGTGTTGCCTTTGGGGGAGGGGACTGGTTGGTTCAGATCAAATCACATTGAATTTGAATATATGACTTGATCCAACTTTAAATGAACAGTATGCTTGTCGGTCTTTGCTTGCTTCAATTTATCCGGCTTGTATTATTCTGTAATGTTTCATAAATTCACCTTCAAATCAAATCATGCCGACTGAAGAAAAGAAAAAAGAACAAGCTTTTTCTCTATCAATTTGCATGTGTATGAATATACAAAAATACATAAACTCTTTCATAATTTCTGATGGTGCTGTTAAAAATGATTTATGCCTACCGAAATCATAGCAGTTTTTAGTATTCTTATGCCCTGTTAAAAGAAATAAGGCTGTTGAATACACCATGGAATTCAACCATCTTGGAGTAATTTAATATTTTACATATTCAACAAAAATAGAGCAGGCATCTATTCAATTATATAATACATGAAAGATAAACACTTGAACAGGGAGCAAAAACTTGCAGTACCCTAGCAGAGAATGCAAGATACAATTTATATATTTGATATAATTGACCACTATACCAAGATATTTAAGAGGTGAAGTAATCATGACAAGTAAGGAATTGCCTACAATCCATGTTTTGCCCACAAAAAAATGTGTTTCTTCCTTTTCTTACATACTTCTGCATGTTGTTTCTTGTTCGTATTCACTTGCATATAGCCTAATTGTTGTTTCCTTTTTCTGTTTTCAGGAGTTGGACTGCATTGTCAATCAGATGATGCATGTTGCTGAATACCTTGGCTGGGATGTAACTGAACTTAGACCAGTAAGTGTACAACAAACAACAAGAAACATATTCACACATGTAATTCGATTTTAAGGAATTTATTCCACATATTTCACAAGTAGCTTAGTCATGAAAATAAACTTTCACAAATTGATCTGTTCGATGTATATTTGGTAAATCCAGAAGAAAGCAATACATTTTTTGATTGACAAAAATGACTGTAATTCAAAATCTCACAAATACATGCAATGGGTGCGATCCATTCATCATAATTATGTAGACGTGTGGAACCAAATGCAGGTTATTGAAATCATATAATGACCACACCTTAAAAACCGTATTGTGTGATGTGTTATGCACTCAAACAATTTACACGCTGGTGTAATTGGTCACTGGCGGTTGATATGTTTAAAGAGAAAATAAAGTAAAAATTATTTTGTTTCCAAGTCTAAAAGAAGAAAATAATGATACAGATGAATAACAAAATAAGTGCCAGTTTTGAAAGAGGTTGATGACTTTGTATCAGTTATTTTTCTGGTATTTTGAAAAGATCTTGATTGGCCACTGAATATCCAAAGCAAAATATTTAGATTTTACACAATACACTCAAAACAACTGATGCGCAGTCATTAACCTCTAAATGGTGTCTCAGAAAAATGTTCCTGCATTATTATTAATTTGCTTTACTGAAAGTATAAGTGAACAGTTGCTTTGTTTTGATATTCAATATCAAGTCATGCATCGGTGCAAACAGAAGGGTCAATAGCAAAATGCATGAATTATTTAAGTTGGTAAACAATATTACATTTTACAATTTTGAGTGCTAATGTTGTAGTCTTGTAACCCATCAAAAAGATACGAAAAAGACTTTTTGACTATTCGTAGGGCCACTCTGTGCATCTCATGCGGCTCATGTCCATTTTCACACTTATTGGACATCAGGTTTCATGTTTGCATTGACCTATACAAGGTTTGAAGTATACATATCAAGACTTGCTTTCATGTGGATTATAATGTCCATTCAGCTATGTAGCATCATATATCAGGACATACTTTTACAGTGATTAGAGTTTATTCAACCTCGCTTACCAGCCTTGTGAAAACTGATGTCAAATTTCAAAGTCACTTTGCCTAACAGCTCACAGCCCACATCTACAATTAATATTAGAAAAGTGTGATTTTACATAGGACATAGGATACGTTTTCCTCATGTTGCGTTGACTATGAAATGAGCTAGACTAAACAAGAGTCTGGTTTATATTTAGCTGATGAATAGACACACACCGTCATGTTACATTGCCACTAATGGCCAGACTAACGCTATGGACCACAATGGCCTCATCCCTATGGCATAGTCCAATAACCTCAATTAAACAATCATGGTGCAAAATTTGACCTCAAGTTGCTGAGTATGAGTTTTTGTACCCAAAGTTTCAAAGGTCATTCAATAAATGTATAAATGTATTGGGATTAAAGAACTGTGCACTAATAGATGAGAATGTTTTGGATCCTAGTGATAACAACAAAATTATTGAGAAGTAGATGACTGGGCACTGCATTATACCAGTGTCGGTGTGATTTGGTAAAAGTAGAAAGAGTAGTGTAGGAGGGGATGCTTTTATTGGAATTGGACAGTTTTTAGTTACATTTGCAGATATCAATACCTATGGGTCTTACTTCTCACTTTGAGTCTTCATGCAACTAGCCTTAATAATGTCCATTGCCTTGTAGCTTTTTGGCTATTAGAATTCTGTGGACATGCATTTGAAGTGTCATTTAATTTTCTGTGCCATAAGATCACCAAATCAAATTAGTATCTTACCAGTCCCTGAAATGTATTTTGAATACTCAAGATTTTCAATGTCCCCACTTTGTTAGCGAGTTCATATCCTGAATATTTTACACAAAGTGTCACATTTTATAAATAAGCTTACATTTTGTAGTAGGTTTAGTGTAAACAGTCTTTTAACACAAAATAAAATTTAGATTTGCTCCTGGCATTTAGCCCTCATTATTATGATGTGAAGATGCATCCTCATCATGAGAACTGTATACAGATGTTGTGATGGAGTTATCTTCACATAAAAATATTGAGGAGAAAATGTCTCAATTTTATTTTGGGTTGAAAGACTGTTTTTAATCACCAACACGTATGAATATTCACTTAAATATAGCTGTTTTTGTGCCCATGTTAGGGAAGTTAAGATATCAGGCTGATGAAGTAGGTTTCAAAGATCAGCTGACATTATTACTACTGTTGACCTATTCTAATTGGCATATATAATTTTCCTCATAAATCAAATGACTATATCACTGCTATTCACTTTATTCATTCACGTTGATATTTTTAGTGGCATATCCAGGGGTGTGTGGAGGGAGAGCGTAAACCTTGGGGTAGGCAGCAAAGCACAAAATAAGTAATAAGAAGATGATAGCAAAATATATAAAAATGGTGTTAAAATGTCTAAACCTCAGGAATCCTGGATATGCCCCTGGTTTTGTTTAGTTTGGATTGACTGTTCATACCAATGTACACATAGAATTAGGTTTCAGTACACAGAAGCCCCCCCCCCTCACACACACCCCAACACACACCCCTGTAAAGACAAAGTGGGGAGGGGAGATTACTCTTTAAGGAAAGATAGGTTGCTATTCTCATATAGCGTGATGTCCAATCATGGTTACACACAACAGATTGGTGAACTTTTTTGTTTCATATAGCAAAATGTTGCTCATTTATAGTCTTTTGATCATGAAATGAATATTAATGGAGGTGCTTTGGTGCTTACAAGATTATTAAATTTGACAGAATTTTTTAAATCACAATGTGCGGTAACAGTGTTATAATGTGTTAATTCCCGCAGATCTTACAAGACATGATGATAGAGATAGATTATGATTCAGATGGAACAGTATCACTGGAAGAATGGATCCGTGGAGGAATGACCACCATCCCTCTTCTAGTGCTATTAGGGCTAGACACAGTAAGTACATCCATGTAGAATGACGAAAGTCTGCCTAGATTATATGTGACACGATCATGGGAAATGAGTTTAATGTCAAAAAATATTAAACAAAATTTACATTGGTTACTAGTGCTTCAAAAATGGTATGTTATGAAAATGAACTTCTGGTTACCAATGTCAATATCAGCATCACTAGACTCATTCACTTGATTGCGTCACATATTATGTTTAAACGAACATGGCTGTTTCCTGACGTCATGCTATATACATTTGATTCACTGGCAGAGGAGGTTTGTGGATATGCATTGAAGCAAATAAATCTAAAATAAATTCACCTTACATGCAATTTACAAAGAATGTTCAAGCAGGACACCTGTCTCATCCAACTACCTTTAAAGCCATATTGTAACATTTCCATAAAAAATTAAATTATATTTCTTTTCAACAAAATGTTAGTATCACTGTCAAATATGTTCCGTTTTAATTTTGAACTGAACAAATGAAGCAAACAATGAAAATTGCTATTTAGTTTCTGCGCATATGTCGCCAATGCGTGTCACTCTGTTGATTGTGACTGAGGTCCGTCATTTTGGGGTGTTATGACCTTCATGCATGTACGTACAGTGTTATAAACATTGCGTACACGTTTTACTAATATTTTGATCGTAATTATTACCATAATTAACATTTGCACTTTTCTTTCCATTACTTATTTTGATGTACCAAATAGCAGAGGTTTTAATTCAGTATGTAAAGGATATATTTTACCTGATGATTCCTTGTTGACATTGGGCGGATAAGCTGTATTTTGTTCAAAAGGGTACCATGATTCATGACATTTCTTCTTGCACCTGATTTTCCGAACTTTTCCAATTTTGATTTGAAATGATCTATTATGGAAGTTGTGAAATGTGTGTGATATAATATAAGTTATATGATCAGAAAAGATTTGCTGTTCTGTAGTCTATTGGGCTATCCAGTTAAATCCATACACCCTATGGAAGACTTGGCCTTCTTCTTCCACACAGGGGGTGTGAATTTCAAATGGGGATACCTGAATGGATGACCCCATTTGAAATTCACTGTGATGGAGAGTAAGGTCATAGGTGTATAGATATCAATTGAAATAACCCATTTTGGTTGTCATATATGACAGATACCAGCACTTTATAAATTAAGTATCTGAAATTGACCCTGTTCATCATGTAAATATCTTTTTTAATTAATCTCTGGAATAGTTTCATCGTCAACAATGTTTTTATTCTTTTTTCTTTGTTTCTTCTCAACACAGAACGTCAAAGATGATGGTAACCATGTGTGGAGACTGAAGCAGTTCCACGGCAAACCTGCATTCTGTAATCTATGCCTCAATATACTAGTAGGCTTTGGCAAACAGGGCCTTACATGTACATGTAAGTCATCATTTTAGTCATAAAAAAATGGGTTGGAAAGATGACAAATATAGTGTGTCTCGTCTCAAGTTGAGAGCAGCGCCATGTTGGATTTTGCAGTGGCAGATTTGAATTGGTGCATTTACGTGGTTGCATTGCCAGCATAGGGATAAATCACCCCTCCACGCGTGTGTATACACCCCCAAATTTAGATTAGTATGCACAATTTGAATTTACTACTGCGAAATCCAAGGTGGCATAGATCTCAACTTGAGATGAGAAAGACTATTATAGCAGCTTCTCATGGCCTCCCAAAAGAGTGGCCATGAGACAAAAATGAGAAAAAAAGGTGATGCACACACACACATTATAGTTCAAAACCAATTAAATACTGTCTTGTATTCAATTTTTTAATCAATCTTAAATCCTTTCCAATAAACAGTGTGGCATTACGTGGGTACACTATTTTATTCCCCATGGATGATAATCCAATATGGCAAATTACCACAGCATTATCTGGAGACAAGACTGTATAATGTACCCCTTTTAGTTACACATGATTTTCTGGTGGTGTGATATGTACTCTGTATTCAGATGTTGAATCAAAGAGAAACAAGAGATGCATTTCTGATAATTACGTAAATGTGATATACACTGTACAGGCTGTATCAAAATGATTGGTACACTTCAGTTTTGTTGTTTATTGAAAATACTGCTTCTTCCAAGCACAACATTGATAATTAACCAGAATTTTTAGGTTTTTTTTAACATTTTTATAAACTTATCAGCAGATGAGGTGGCTGTTATGTTGTATTATGATGTGGAATCAGGCATGTCCATAATCACAGAAGACTTATGGGTACCAAACATTTTGATATGGCCTGTATAATTCGCTGTAACAATATCTCCCCATCCAATTTCTTAATAGAGAGTAGTACACAGTATATCAATATTAACATTTCACTTGACTTGATCTGTTTTCTGTTATTTTCCCCCCACTCTACAGTTTGTAAATATACGGTTCATGAAAGATGTGTACAAAGAGCACCGGCCAGCTGTATTAGTACCTATGTCAAGTCAAAACGGACTGCTGCCAATGTAAGTAGATGACTGTCATATTGGCTCTCTGATTTGGCTGCACAAGATGTATCTATAACAGAGATAGAGAAAGAGAGAGCCATACAGACAGACCTATAGAAAGACAGAGCGAGAGAGAGAAAGAGAGCATTTAAGTGAAGTAGAATAGAGTTATGGAACGATAAGGAGAGAGAGAGAGAGAGACACACACACAGAGAGAAACATATGTGACACAATCAAGAGGAATGAATCTAATGTCAATAATTTTCAATTTTGATTTTTGTTCACTAGTCATTCACACGTTAACCCTTCTAAATACCATTAAAGTAGACCATAATTTAATGGTATTCAGATCATAATTTAGGTCTAAATACCAAAATAGTTTGTCTTGTCTCATGTTGAGAGTAACGTCATATTGGATTTTGCAGTGTCAGATTTGAAATAGTGCATTTTGGTGGTTGCACCGCCAGCATATGGGCAAATCATGCTTCTAGCGTATGTATATACACCCTGCAGGATCAGGTTAGCATGCACAATTTGAGTCAGCCACTACAAAATCTAACATGGCGCTATTCTGAACTTGAGACAAAACACACTATATTTACAAAGTTAATGAGTGATTCTCTAGCTTTAAAAACAAAAAACAAACAAAAGAAAACATATCAATGGTTATCAATAATCAAAAATCAATATTAGCCTCATTAGACGCATTTCTCTTGTCATACCGTGTCAACACCAACAGCAGACAAAATGAGGGACAAAATTGACAGACGTACATTGTAATTGTTAAATATTACAGCAATTTTATTTTTTATTCAGATTTGTTTTTCAGAGCTACATTAACAAGCAAATAACCATGTTGGAATTGGGGAGAAACATTAAAGAGTAGACGTTCATTGGTGTGCTAACCTGGAATTTTATTGCCTCAAATAATAAGGGAACTGGGCAGATTAAACTCGGACAAATCTACTTGGCTGGAAATAATTGATGAAAGTCTCTGTAAGACAACTAGATATGAAATTAGCGAAAAAAGTAAATGAAAAGTCTTAATCCTTAAATGCAATCGGAATCAAATACAAAGCCACTAACGCAATCTAAATAATAGTAATAATTTCATCTTCCGGTTTTAATCAACTGAGTCCGAACCCGAGCAGTTTCAGACAAGTATTTGAATGAGGACTAAACCCTCACACACCCATTGCTTTCATCACACTTGCTACCAAACCAAGATTTTCAAAGTGGAGAGCCACAATAAATTGAAAAATGGTAGATTACAATTATTTTGATACAAGTTGTTCACACTTATTTCCAGCCTTGCAGAGTGGGTAGTACATTAATCATGCCATAAGGGGAACAAATAAACATTGTCTTTGTCTACAATTTACAAGTATCTTGTGTTCTTTTCATGTTAACTATTCTTTTTTTTCTTTTTTTATACTAACCCATATATCATCATCATTTCATCTTTTTGTCATGTTATTTTCTGATATGTTTTTATGCTTTATTGCCTGGTTATTTCTCACAGCAACAAAGCCTGTCCAAAAAAGATGCAGAACTTTGGGGTGAAGTACCGGTAAGGTTACCACCTCATTCAATCCATGTCAACATACCTGCAAGCAATGTCAGGGGGCCAACCACTTATGTTAACTCTCTTCACGCGGGTGTCGACTGCAGACGACATGTTTCCAAAAAAATTTAGTAATTCAAAAATTTCAGAAATGTAAATTGTCATGACCATATTTGGAAAACGCATGAAAAATGCATTAAAATGAGTACAAACAAGCCTAGTATTGGTTCAGTAGTTCTTAAGATAGATCTTGATATTTTGAGAAAATATTTCAAAACTTCAACTTTTTCCGTTGAAGCGCATGGCTAGCATGCAGAGCATTAATAACAAAAATGTTACTGGGATCATAAGGTTGATATACATTATGTATACCAAGTAGTTTGCAATAATTGATTGATCAATTCATGTCTGCAAGAGATTACATCTCTCCTGTTTTGCAGATAATATTCAGTTCACAATACAAGAAGAATTTTTGTCAAAATGGTTCTTATTTTCAAAAGTTTTTTCAATAGGAAAAAGGTTCTTTGTTCCAAAAGAACCATCATATCCGAATGTTTATTTGGGAGCCATTTCTCTATAATATAATAATTTCATTCAAAAATATGTTGTACTGAGTTCATTATCATCAATCGACTGTTGTGCAGTCCAGCTAAGTTATGCAAAGCTAAAATGATCATGGCATAAAATGATTCAAATGAAATCAGTATTGGTTTTATAAACTTTCTATAAATTTGGTAATAATTTGCTAATTGTAGACCAAGATGCCCATTGAATAGGGAGGAATAAGCATAAGCTCCCTCAAATCAACCAGTGTGTATCACTATGCTCAGTTGCTCTAATGGACCATCATAAGGGTATCAAACAACGCTCAGCCATCAATATAAGAAATATAGCAATGGTACATGGTCTGTGGTTACATTGCATTTAGATCAGGCCAAAGCTATTTCCTTCCAATATATCACATCAGGATTTGCTTGACTGTAAAACTAATTGGTCAAAAGGAAGCAGTAAAAGAAAGCATTTCTGAAAAAATAACAAAAAGAGAACATAATTGTAGACAATGAAATAAATGAATATTAAGTGATTTTGGGTTTCATCCATGCACTCTAGCTGGTGATTGGTCCCTGCATTGCTTAAGGTGTTCTCCTCAGTTTTCCTTGTTTTATGAGAGACATACGCAACCACCCTGTAGACTTCCCATCCAACCGTCTTGATATAGATGACATCGTAGTTTTGTGGTTATGTGAGAGGTGTTTTTCCTCCTTGATGTTTATGTGTACTTTGTGTTTGATAGTTGCTGCTTTGTAATTATTGCATGGGATAAAATGGCAGGTATGATATGTTGTGGTAAATGGCAATTAATGAGAAAATTGTGCACAAACACACCCATGCTTGCATTAAGAAACTGACAGTTGCATACATGCAGAATTTGGCATACACATAATGTTAAAATTCATGCACATGACACACAGACACACCCCATGTGTTTGCCATCAAATGTGCACACAATCATGTGGATTCTTTGCCTGATGGGCTTTCAATGGACATTTTCTGCCAGTTGTGCTTAATTTTGTCTAGTACCAACCAATAAAGGGGACTTCTTGTTCAATGGAATTTTGTTATGGTATTTCTAGTCTATTGCATCATTCTAGAACCACAGATTATCTGTGATTCTGTGTGTGTCCGAGTTTGTAAGTGTAATTTCAAACACATACACACCCCGACACCCCACCCCTACATACAGTGCTTACACATTTTGGTTTAATAACATTGTTGTTATCTTCACTTTTCACTTTATTCATTTAGCACATCATCCAGTCTAGTGCACATTCTGTTTAGTTTGTTTTTGTTTTTCTTAGTGGCAAGCTCTTCTATATTATTGGTGTTACTTGTTATAAATGTTATTTGGAATTGATGTTCTGAGCTTCAGAATGAATTTCAAAGATATGTTTTGTGAAAACAGTTTTACTTTATTCTTTGTATATGTGGGACTATGGTTGTATTTGAATTCAATTTATGCAAGTAGCATGCAGATTATTTCTCTGTTTAGTTATATGTTAAATTGATCTAGATATGATTTCATTTACAAGTAGTGTAATCTTCAATGGTAAGGCATTATTTAGTCATCTGAGTTGCATTCCAAAAGCTGATACAAGCAAATATTTAACAGTTTCAGATTTTGTACCCTATACGCTGGCAGAGTGATGTAATAATAATTTTTGAATATACCGTGCTGCACTGGTACGTTCACGCGGTACCTCTGCATTGAACCATGTCAAGCTGATTACTCGCACCTGTAAGATTAGTATCTTTCAAAAGACCGGTATTGTATTCAATCTATGAATACAGACATACACAGGTGATGAGTGCAACCTGCTTGTAGTACAGCGCGGTGTATTCAACAATTGTTTTCACCTATTGCTATGGTAGTTATTCCGATTATTACGTCACTTTGGCAGCATATATTATTGGTTTCAATCAGATCAATGTATTAAAATTAATATGGTGAATCACAGATTATAAAAAAACAACATTTTGTAGCATAACAAAGGCTTAGTACAGTCAGTCTGGAACTTGGAGTTTCACCAGTTTTACTGATTCACAGTTATTCTACCTAGACTATAGACTATAAGTTTATGCTAAATAAATAAAAAGGCAGCTCAAAACATATACATAACTTAAACTGATTGATTGATGATTGATTGATCAAGGTTTCATAGGTTAATCGATCAATTAGTCCAAAAATATGGAGTATATAAATACATTGTTGAGTTGGCGTATAGTAATAGACTCATATGGCTGTTACTGTTTGAGATTCATCTGCCAAGTAGTTAGTGATGAGTACCTGTCGGCTACCAGCTTACAACAAATAGGAATCTTCATATGTCATGTAGTAGTAGTACTGAATATTGTAAGTAGTACACAAGTGCACATACATATACTTTGGTTTACCTCAAGTTTGGAAGTGACATTGGTGCGTTTTGTGGTTGCGCCACACAATCATACCGACAAACTGCCTTGATACACTTGCATTTACTCTATGCATGCGCATTTAACTTCACATGCTGCGATTATGAACCAGCAAAATATGCACCTATGTCACTACTTAACTTGACGTGAATCAAAGTATTGCACAGTTTATTATTTCATGTATTTAATGGAATGTTTATAAAACCAGTCAGTGAGTAGATGTGACCTTAATTGGTTTATTTATTGTGTTAGAGATTTTGGTTTGATATTCAGCTGTCTTTCTTCATTTTTTTAGGTCATGAACCACCATTGGGTAGAAGGCAACTGCCCTGGCAAATGTGACCGCTGCAGAAAGTCTATCAAGAGTTATAACGGAGTTACCGGGCTACACTGTAGATGGTGTAAACTAACAGTAAGTATTGCAGGAGTGTATGGGATGTTTGAACAGGTCTGTATAATTGACCCTATGTCATGATGGAGGAAGTTATCTATACTATGATCAGCTCATAATTGGCAAGTTCTTTGTTACTGCACAAGTCAAGTTCCAATGAAGTTCCAACTTACACCCATGTAAATTCACAAAAGCATGCATCAGTCAAGCAATTTGGATATGTGCTGCGTCCAGCTATGTGTACGTCATTCTATATCATTCTACAATGTTATGAGTCCTGCCTATAACGAGCTGACCAGAGTATAGTTGATTCTGATATCCATAGCAGCAGCATTTTGAGATGTCCACGACATGGAAGGCTGATGTTGCTCTGGTTGGAATTACCTGATTATCTATCACAGTGAGTGGCAGGCAGGGCTTTATGCTGAAGAATGTTTGTTTAATTTATTTTAAGCTTATGAACTAGCTACTAGTCTAGACCATTTGGAAGTACCCACAATTGCGTTGGTCATACAAGATTTTGAAATCTGTTGGGACATTGCACTCTTGCTCTGAAGTCCTCCCATGTGGTCTATCAGTACTGCTCTCACATGATATGCTTGAAGCCCTCCTATGCTTGACAGTGGGCTCTGAAGCCCTCCTGTGATCTATCATACTGCTCTCCCATGATATGCTTGACAGTGGGCTCTGAAGCCCTCCCCCGTGATCTATCAGTACTGTTCTCTCATGATATGCTGGACAGTAGGCAATGAAGCCCTCCCTTGTGATCTATCAGTACTGCTCTCTCATGATATGCTGGACAGTGAGCAATAGAACCATGAGAAGGCTCCATCCAGTAATACTGTGTTTAGATAGTCAAGCTTTCATTGCACTGGAGTTTGGTGATATAGCCACATCTTGCTGCCATCATTTATTCTGAAATCATAAAAAGAACCTGAATGGAAAGATGTATATAGTGTTAATGGCAATCCCCCGGAAGATATTTGGAATAAATAGGCCTATACAAACATACTGAGCCTGACTCTCAATATTCCATAATCAAAGTAATCCTATCAACTAGGTGCCAATTTACCTTGTGTAATTCTGCAGGTGGCAACTTGTTTGTTACACTCAGTAACTGCCTAATATAGTCAACCATATTAAGGATTTGAGAACCACCTGTTTTCTCAAAATATCATGTTTGTCTGGAAACGGTTCATGATTACAAAATATACACACAGGGTTTCTTCTGCCAGATCAGGTTTCTTGATGGTCCAGGACTTCATTTGTCTATTTACGGTACATATTTGTGATTGAAATATCATCTGCTCATCAGCATCATAAACTGAATATACTGCTGGTTTTAATTCAGATTTAGCAGTAGATTTTTTAGTGTAGTATAATATTTTTGTTAACTGCTATTTGTGTTCGTCCATATCAAAAGGATGCACTTGTCGGCTGCTACACGTGTCTCTTTTTAACTAATAGCTACATGTAATACCAGACTCATCTCAAGTGGACGTCACTTCAAATCATCCCCAAGTCACAGGGTTTACAAATTTTATACAGATCTTAAACATTCCTAAACCATGTGACTTATACTGATGATTTGAAGTGACCTCCCCTTGAGATAAGTCTGGTATTTATTCCTAGCTATTAGTTTAAAAGAGACACCTGTAGCAGCCGACAAGTGCATCCTTTTGATATGGATGTACACATATGTGCTTTCACACAAGTCAAAGCACTGATGCATAAACTGGATACCACTAAAACTGCATTAATCAGCACAGGCTATGACTGTACTGGGATTATGAAAATCCAAACACCAGGACAGATTGACACTGGAACAGTCCAGGGTTTGCACCCTACTCTTTCTGAATCTAACTGTGATCTACATGTATGCATTTCAACTCTCTGTACCCGAGACCAATGGCTTTATGTCACTTCAAAAGATTTTTCACATGCATGGTTAATTTGGTTACCAACATAACAAAAAAGAAAGCGTGGTCTCTAGAATTTTCCACATACCAGTGGGGAATTGTTGCTTCGATTACAAATTGGTCTTCCCACTACCTTCTCTATTGCCAATTCTTAATCATCACGTTTCTTATTAGCACACATAACCGAGTGTGTACGTGCAGACTCAAACGTCCTGGAGTGAACAATATCTACAATAACCAGCTTACACAGGAATTTCAAACGTCATAGAGTGTTTGCCATGTTCCACGTCCCTTTTTCTCGAAAATACTTCATATAACTTGTCCATATTTGGCGTTTGTTCCAGGAAACATTAACCATCTCATTACTGGTATCATATAATATCAGCATGCCAAAAATTGAATAATAAAATCAGTTTCATGACCATATTTGGAATCAACATAATAATTAGATTGTATTAAGTACCAACAAGCCTAGTATTGGTTCAGCTTTTGTCAAGGTAGCTGGTAGCCATTGCCATGTCTTGAAAATTGACAGAACACAGTTCCCATTTGGTAGTGAATCTTAAACAGTGTCAAAAGGTTATTTGCGTAACCACCTGTGTGTGGAGAAGCGTAGTGAACAAGACAGGTAAATCAAACATTGATAGATCCATACCCAGAATGCTTTGTGGTGTAACCTTTTCGGGTTGTTTAACAATTTGATCAAAGTTACTTGTTTTTGTCTGAATGGGCTTACAGCAACCAATCCTGGGCACTGGCCGATATATGGGTTGTTTACTTGTCAGCATTGGCCAATAATCCTAATTTAGTTCCTTCTTGATTTAAAATATTATTTGCCAGCTTGGGTATAAATAATTTGGAACCCATTGCATCTTGGGATAGAGTCGTTCTACCTGTTGATAAAGATACTTGCCAGGATGATCTGTTTGCATTTGAGTCTGCTTAGCTGGAAACGTTGTCTTTTAATCTGTGCCTGAGGAATTGTAATGTTGTGCTCAAGGCGAAACCCTGTACGGATGTGTAAATAAACAGGTGTTACTGACAAAAGACACAAGTTCTCTTCCAATTTGGTCTTAACTTGTATTGACGTCACAATGAAGTCATGAGCCATTACAAAGCTTGTTGTGAGAACTTAAAAACTGAAGTATTATATATACCTGTGTATTGATTAGCTTCTCAGACCAGTCAGAGTCATTGGCATCAGAGCAAGTTGTGTTAATGTTTGGAGTTGTCCCTATTAAACCCTCACCATCAGGGATAACAGGTTATCCCGTCTCACATTGAGATGTTATGTACAAAGTGTCTCATGGATGAAGAGAAGGTGAAGATGTTGTGTAATATGTGCCATAGGATGTTATGTACTGATGAATCAACAAGTACTGCATATGGAGAAGCACCACAGGATGCGGTAATCATGATTATTTGCTTTTGATGTGTATGGTTCTTGTATGTGTTTATGTGTGCTTTTGTGAACAGCATCAATCTTGAACCCACATGTGAATTCACTGTGTAACAATGGAGACACACAGGGACCACGGATGTCCACACTTGCTTGACAGTGTCAATAGATAGCTTTGTCAAGAATACTTTTTTGATTGACTGGTTTTATTGAACCATTTTGACCTTCTCTCTCTCTCTCTCTCTCTGTTTCTATACAGCTTCACAACAAGTGCGCATCCCATGTTAAACCAGAGTGCAATATGGGAGAATTCCGAGATCACATCCTTCCACCTACCGCTATCTGCCCAGCTGTGCTGGTAAGTTATTCACAATTCTATGTTTTAGATTCATATGTATACATCATTCATATATTATTAAATAATTGACCATTTTCCAGTATCTTGAAATGCTTTTAGCCAGGCATGAAACTATTTGCCTCATAACAGGTGTTGCTTGGCACAGTTTTAAGCATACACAGTGATATTGAACTTACACACTGCTAATTGATGATGCAGGTTCAATTCTGGCACAAGTATTCTGGATAAGGCAAAACTGATCGATCATTGATTCTTTATCGTTACCAAATTACCCCTGTTTTATGAATAGATTTTTTGGTTTGGATACTTGAAAATTGTTAGTTAATTCTAAAATACTGTATAGATTAATATGTATTCAAATTTAGGAAACATGATTCAAATCAATTACTGTTTTGCTCTCTTTACTTGCCAAATAAATTCTGATCATGACGTTGACGATAAAACAACCTAGGTTAATTCTTAAAAATGTTGTTTCAACTTGTTTCCCATTCTTAACCGGTTTGTCACAGAGTTACACATCTGACACAATGTCATCTCCTGTGAGTACGGATCAGTTCTGACAGCAATTAAACCCCAACCACAAGTTTTTGTTAACCCACTAAAATTGCACTACTTACATCAGCATTTATTCCAATAAAAACACTGAAAACACTGAGGTACTGCCAGGTCTTTCTAAATAATATTATGACTGAACAAGTGTGTTGGAATGGATGGTGAATAGCTGAGGACCCCAACAGAATGTGTATTTTAATCATTGTTGTTTTACTTTTATTTGAGTAGCTTTATTTTCATATAACTATTCCACTTGTTTATTTATGCAGAAATACCATAAACATTCATTTTATTTTAATTTTGTTTATTTCAAAAGTATGTTTTGATGACAGTACAGGATAAACCGACCCAATTCTTGCATCAAATCTAAATATCACAAAGCTGAGAACAACTCATTTACCAACTTCATTTCAGAATCAACTCATTTATCAATTTCATTTCAAAAACTTTCATTTTTAGTGCACACTATTCATGGTTACGATGTTGTTTGGAACATTAATTTAGTCAAAATTTGTAAGCACAGGGCTTAGATATAAATGGACTCGTGAAAGTGAAACAGAATTATGGTTTGTGGCCAGCTTGATATGAACCCAAATTCTATAATCATATTAATAGATATTTGAAAATATGAAATTGGGCAATTTTGTGAAGTTTTGAGAAAAAAGACACTTATATGATTCCAATTCATCTAAATCTGAACATATTTATTGTACTTGATTGTCCTATATTGTCCTCACATTCTCCATTCCACATGGTCCTGAGTTGTCCACCTTGTGTCCATTATATTATTCATTGTGTGTATACCATCTAAAGACTGTATTACCAATCCCATACCAATACCATGTACTAGTGTCCTGAATGTCACTCTATTTGTAATGTCCATCTATATCCAACCTACCATCATATCATTTTTATTCACATAGCATTATCTTGATACTAAATGTGATACATAATAGCCATGATCATGATCATCATATTATAAACAAAACCACATATCATTACTTGTATTACCCCATTGCACAGGGGAGGGTTAACTCATGCCGTCAATCAATGCACAAAAGACCGTCAGGTTCTTCTACAGGAATCGAGGTACGTTTGTAGTCATCGTCGTCATCATCAGCCCCATTTTTTTCCAAAATGGCTGCTGCCTTGTCCTCATATGGTATCGTATGTGTGGTTGTTACAAAACATTGTTTGCAATGTGTATAGCTTTCTTCCTCTGGACATATATTTTCTATTCAAATTTGAAGTTTGTTGTTTGCTTCCTAAGTCTTGTATTATCTGTTCAGCTTTTGGTGTTGTTGGTTTGATGTTATTAGAGTTGAAATTTGTTGTTCTTTCGAAAATCATCACTGACCCTCATTCAATATGTAAAAATCATTACTGACCGTCAATATGTAAAATCATTATGGTTTAACTTGAATGCTGGACTATTAACACTTACATTTATCATTATATTTATGAGTAATCGAAAGAATTCAACTTGGTAATGAAATTCTGAATAACATTCATTATCAAATTACATTTTTTTCTTTATGAGAATGTGACTGGTTCAATGCTATCCCATCTATGTAACCAAGATTCCCTTAGTGGCGTACATGGGCTCGTACACGTATAAATAGAAAGCTCCTTCCTCTGAAATTCCCAACAAGAATTAAAGGTCCATGCCCAACCAGAATTAAGGGTCTGTGCCCTTATTTGCTGGTGGGGTTTTTACAGGAGGGCACTTTTAGTTTGTGCCTAGAATGCCAGTTATATCAAGGGAGCCCATATTATGGAAATCTTTACAGTATATGACCTGAAAACTATAGTAGATGATGTCTTGGTTATCAGTTTTTTTGTTATAGTTGCAAGTTGCCACATTGTGCTGACCATTGTCATGTGTTTGGTTGTTGTAGTAGCTATATTGCTTTTAAATTTGCTGGTTACTGGTAATACTAGTGTGTTCAAAAAAAGATACACAATATCAGGATGAATTATGCTACTATTGTTGGTCCTGGATGTTGCATTGGTTTGTATGGTGTTTGGTGATCAGTGTGTTCAGATCTCGAAGGCTATATGTTACTAAATTCATATGCTTCAACCTTCACAAATTAAATTCCTTAAACCCAATCTGGTGAACACTAATAGCCCTGCCCTCCCTACCCTGTTATTTAGTGTTGTCCATCCAAGTTCCTCATGCACTCTTCTGAAACATAGGTTCTTCAGGTTGAGACTAATGATACAGAAATAGTAGAAAACTTGTTTTGCGGACTGTTTTAAAGGGAACCTATGATTTCCTATGAAGAATGCAGTATCCCGTGTATTTTCTCTTCTTGAACATGGTCATGTATCAGAAACACATGCCCATCCCTATCTGAAAGCGGACAGTGCGCCACCAAAAAAAGGAATCCATGAACTAATGGAACCACAGATTTTCAGATTAAAAGTCTGTTCCAAACGTGTGATATTTCACTGAAATACAGCGTACATTTCTTTATTAGCATGTATTTTTATGTAAAGCATCAAGTTGTCTATTTAATTCTGTTCACATTTGGCATGAATACCGAGTTTTTTGTCCTCAACTTTGGGAGTTAACACGTACACTATTTCTTTGCCAAACACAAGCCTCCTGTGTGTTACTGCAGAACTGGGTCGTGTTTAAATCCCTACTGTTAATGCTGACATTGTTGTCAAGAACAAGTGAGAGCAATCCTCATTCACATGAGAGGAATATGTGTCAATTTTTGGTATTTTTCCTGGCATTTCTCAAAATTTCGTTTTAGTGTATTCAGGGAGGTTTCTTCAAAGCCCTTCTTATTATCATGTTCAGAGGAAATGTTGAGTCTCAAATCATAGGAAGGTCATAATCACTTTCCCTGTATTTGCATACCAGTCCATGTAAACCTTGTAAAGCTTCAATTACTTGATATTTGAATGTTATTTGTTGACAGTTTGATATTGCATTTTAAATATCATGGAAAAATAGTTAATACTACCGTATTGTTTGTATTAAATGCTCCCCTTCTAATAATCGCCTCCTCCAATTTTTCAATGGGGAAAAAAAACAAAAATGCAAAATTGAGATGCTATACTGTGTGAGTAAGCTCAGCTCAAGATCATTCATGTCACTGACGATTGCTATTAAAATTGCATGGAAAAAACCTATTATGACTTCCAGTTAATTGCTTAATTATGGTAGAATTTCACCAGTTTCATCAGATTTTTGTTTGATGATGCACTTACGTATGATGAACCTATGTTCAATATGGTTCCATGTGAGTGCGGCCATCTTGAATTTGAACTTGGTAGTAGGCGATTCTTAAGATTTTTTTCGCAGCCAATTTTTAAGGTTTTTTCACAGAAAATTCACTTTTAATAAATACCCTCCATTTGGTAAAAAGCAATGCAAACAATATGGTATGTACTATTGATGACACTAACAAACAGAGTGGTTAAAAGCTTACTTTATGGAATTAATATTGGATATAATTGGTTCATTTGTGTTCCCTGACAAGTGACAACCCTGAGAGTCACACAACCTATCGCAACAGGGTCAGCGAGCTTCTCATCTGCTCTATTCACCATCATAGCAAATACGTCATATCTTAGATACTGGTTCACATTTGGTTTGCACACCTGTTGGTTGGCAACCCAATGACTTTGTGTTGTGATCATTTTGATTGTGGTTCTGAACACAGATAGCGTGAACCAGTTGACCTGGTAACAATTGATTTTGACGTCACACTATGATGGAGAATTGGGCACTGTCAGATGGTGGCAGACAGGACCGAGCCAGTGCTCAATAAGGATAGCTGTTTACCACTCTGTTTAACATAAGGTATATTGTAGATAGTGATTAATAAGCAAACATGATGCATGCTGGGAATGAAAAGGGTTCAAAAACTATCGAATTCATCACCTGAGATCACAAATTTGAGCCCTTTTCATTCCCAGCATGCATCACTTCTGCCTATCGATTCCAATCAGCAATATACCTTATGTTTTCTATACATACAATCTAATAAAAAATTGTGATAACAAATGAGTGATTTATCAAATCATTTTAATCTATCTCTCTCAGCACTTTTTGTACATGTAACCATGACCACTTTAAAATTGACAGCCAAGTCAACTTCTGTTCTTGTATATTCTGGTATTTACATAACAGGAACACGACACTGTTTCTCTTTGAGCCTCCTTCTAAAGGGGTTTTGATATTATCACACCAAAAAAGTCCACCATTGGACAAAAACCCAAAGTCAATCGTTCGTTGTTGTAACACACTCACAAACTCATATTTTTTCACACCAATAGAGCCCGTCAGCCTTTTAGACGGTTAGACATTACACCCCAGATTTATATGTGTATGTCGTCAAACGTCAACGCGGTAGTCTTAACAACAAGGCACTCTGTAATGGCGGCGTTGACGTCACAATGACTACCTCTATAACCTACCTACTCCAAAATCAGTTCTGAAGCTCTCCCTAATGTGGGGTGTATAAAAACATTGATATTGCTGTCAACTTTAAATTGGACTGAGTTTATGTAACTAACCACATTTCAACATGTATGTGCCTTCAACCTGGTGTGAGGGTTTTCTCATTTCATTCATCTTATGTCATTTTGTTCTTTATTTTCTTACTAATGCTGTCTTCTGTATCAAACACAATAGCAAGTGAGTTATTATTGTTTACTGACCTTTCTTGTAAATAAAGTAATACTTAATCAAGGAGGGGTTTTAATCTCTCTGTTAAGGTATGGATACATTTCAGATCAGCAAGTATGCAGACAAGTGATAGTTGTAATTTCTTGTCACAGTATACAATATGAAAGATTTGCCAAACGACAGATTCCAACAAAAATATAAATCTTTAAACAAGTTCATATGGCATGTTAATTGCAACTGAGATTTTTCATTCTTTCTGTGAAATTCCAATGACGTTTTCACATTTTAGTGATGGTTCACCACTATACCAGTAGCTTTGTGAGTCTGTCAACCCATCACATCTGACTGCTTCTTTGAACTGCCGTAGAGGGTGTGATGAGTTGATCAAAGATATTAATCAAAGATATTGCTCCCTCAATTGGATAAAACAATGCAAAATATTCTTCACCTCACCTACACCATTCTAGTATAAAATAGGTGTTATATTAGAACTTTTTCCTTTGCCTGCATACTGTGGGAGTGCAGAACCAAGTTGATAAAGTACACTCACTTTATACAGGACAGACAGAATTGTTTTAGATTAGATGTTTGTTTTAAATGTGTAATTCACCAAGATTTGTATTTTCTCTGACCTTTATAACTTTTGACCTTTAACCTTTAACCTTAGTATTTATATTTCTTGATGTGGGTAAGATCTCTAACCTGTGATCTGTTCCATGCAGTCATTGGATATTTATTATTCTATTCTAAAATCTGCCTGTGTGTCTACATAGTAATTCACAGTGGTGCAACAAGATGGGTCCCATCACATACTAACAAACTCACCCCTACACACACTTTGCATATTTCTTATGGACTTTTCAGATGGACAGTTAACGCAGGTGTCATATAATAAAGGCCCATATTTTGGCCCTTTGAAGTATGTTTATCTTTCCTTTAACACTCCTGTTGTCATCCCCATCCACACCCTCCTTAATTCTATCAATTTTGTGTTTCACCCCAGTGTGTTATAATGTTAAGGATGTAGATTGCTTAACCTATAGATATCACATTTATAATTTGATTACCACCTTCATATCAATTCAGATACAGTCTTCATTCAAATGTTACATAATCATATCTTCACTTGATAAGTTACATATCACAATCACAATTGATCATACAATCACTCCATAATCAAAGGCATACATCACATTCTGCCGAATTCTTCAAAAAATTTCAAATAAAGGGTCTATTTTTAGGTATTCTAATATTCATGAAAATCACTTTCAGACTAAGGCCTACATAACAGTTTAAAGCACTATATAATTTGGGTTATCCCAGTTGGAATCCATACTACACCCCCTCTGTGAGAGATGAAGGTAATGTCTTCCATGAGGTGTATGGACTTTAACTGGAATAGCCCATTTCTGCACCTTTTGTTGCATCTTCACACTTAAAATTAAAGAAGGGAAAAGTTACAAAAAGGTTCCTTATTTCTGCAATTAAATGTTCGGGAAGGCCAGTAAGAACCTTTCTTTCTATGAGGAAGCTTATAAGTTCTCCTTAATTTCAAGACCTCTTTTTTCCTAATGCTTTTTTCTGAAACTTTCCAGTCTGCACATGATCTGGTGTCAGCTGCAGTTTGTGTGATTTTACACCACTAATAAAGCCACTTGCAGTCAAATTTTAATTTTGAAATTCTATGCCAATAAATATGAAATAATATTAGTAACAACTGTCGGGGAGGTTTTCTTTCCATTTTTAACTGATATAATGAGGTAAAATAAAAGAAAGCCTAATTACAATCTTAGCTTAACCAAAGAGCTCAATGGGAGATTTAATATTGTAATTACGACATTAATTCAAAATTACTCCATTGTCCTACAAGCACAACAAATTTGGCTGATTCCAATTAAGTGTAAGATGGGATACGTGTTATCAGGCTTGAAAAAAAAAATTCAAATTCATTTCAAAAGATTATACATTATGGCTTTCAAAATAAAGTTTAACACAGTGCAACAAGTTAAACTCAATTTACCCTAGCTAAGAAATGGGCGAATCCATGTTATTGTTTACTGGGTCAGAGGTCAATCATTGTCATGCAGATAAATTTGTATTGTTTGGCTCGACCCGGGAACCAATGGATTTTCGCGGGTTTCGGGCGTGATGAGGTGGTGATTTATTCACTGTTGGTTTTGTATTGGACACGACAACAACAAAAATCTTTAAAAAATCAAGCTTTGGGAAGCTTAAAATGTGCACGTTTACTGCATCAATAACAAGGACACGCTGATTTTTCTACCTTGTTTCTGCTTACTGCACAACAATATAATCAGGATTCAGGTTCCGAATTTAATGCTGCGCTATGTATAATTGGTGGCGAGTTCGGCGCTGGCCTGCAGAGCTAAAACTTGGATGTAAAAAATATTGATACATGTAGTAATATCAACATTTTGTGCACGTTTTGTGAGCTAGCCGAAGTCAGTATTCTATACAATCGTCGTGGAAAATTCCGGAAAATTACGGTAGAGCGAATCCCACTGAACAGCACAACATGCACGCAAAGCAGTCATCTTCAAGACTTCATGAAATTTGTGGTTGAGTAATTTCTGATTAGACGGAGAAATATCCGGGTGAGAATAAATTTATTTAATTTATGTATAATGCGGGAGTTGAAATTGTATTTAAATGCATCTAAATAATATTTAATGGTGTTTTCTTGCACACGAAAAGTGCTCCAAAACTTTGCAATTCCTGTGGCTTTACGCATTTAATATTAATGTTTGTTTACCAAGTGTGGTTCTATGAATAATTCATGAGGTGTAATTGTTATGTAGGGGCAGGGTTTTACAATGCACATGTAGCCATTATCCAAATAAGGCAAGGCGTAATAAAAGACACGCTCATTATGACGTCAGGGTCCTTGAGAATTTGACATGGGCGAATCAATCGATATCCCGATTGGCAAACAATGACTTTCCATTGCAAATCAATGGCGAATTTTTCCGGTGTCATCGTATACATTTGAGCCATAGTTTTTACCCGGCGAATTTGGACAAATATTACCAAAGTTGCAGCAATTGTCGAATCAGTTTGGCAGCTCGAATTCGGGATGGCAAAATTTAAGCAAATTAAACTATCGTTTTTGATTTTGTTGGTTCATTTAAGTAGGTTTTTTTCAGCATCGGATATGTTTTTAGGGTAAAGTTGACAGTCGTATTTTAATTTGGTGCGAATTCAGTTCAAGCAGTGCCAAGAAATATTGTCAGTTTTCTTGAAATTAATGTGGTTTTCATTCAAGGGATCCCTTTTATAGTTAAAACTCAAAAAATGCTGGGATCATTTGGCTTACTAATTTACGTATTAAAAGCTGGAAAATCATAAGTAGAGAATTTACAGATGGTCAATTTTATGTTCCTACTTGTAAATAACAAAATCAATAAAAATAGAATAACAAAAGGGAAGATGTAAGACGATGATAATGTCGGTCAACGATTACGTGTTTGGGTTGGGAAATCCCTAATAATGATAATGGTTTTAAGTAGCAAAATATACGGTGTGCAGATGATAATATTTAACGCCACTTGTAGCAAAATAGTTCACAAAGGCAATTTATTTTAGCCATAAAAAATCTGGAAAAATCCTTGTGCAATTTCCGTCTCCCTCGTTCGTCAAAATGGGGTAAAGACAGCCCGTCACCCCCTGGCGAATTTAGTGTATTAGGCGTTTGTGGTAAAATTTTAGACAATTTCTAGGTGTGATTTCACCTTTTTTATGTTAATGCAAGCATATTTTAGGTGATAATTGTTAGTATAACATTAGCAGGCCAGGTTTTTGTGGCTTATTGAAAGGAAGGGTATCATGAGTATATTTACCCTTGGATATTTACCTTCATCATGGACGATTATGTCTAAGCTTACTCTGCATAAAACGTATATAATTTACATGACAGAGTCAGTAATGCATTAGTTTTGTTTGTTTGGTTGAATTTGGTTTGATTGTGGCATAATGCCTTACTTAAAAGGTAACCTAGTTTCATCCATAAAGTGGTCATATAGTGTAGGTCTAATTTTAGTCACGGGTTGTAGACAAAATGTATCGAAAAACAAGGATAGCCCGATATGTCCCTAGTCTCGGCGAGAATTGTTATTGAATACTTGGATTTTGGATTTGGATTGGAAATTTGATTGGACTGGAATTGTAATGTTCTTTTCTTTGGATTTGGATTGAAGTTGGATTTAAAAATTGGATGTGAATTTAAAATTGAAAATAAATAAATTAATTAATTAATTAATTTAAAAAAAAAAAAAAAATATGCAATGTTTTTTTTTTAGGATTGAATTTGGATTGAAAATTGGTTTTGGATTTGGATTGGAAATTTGATTGGACTGGAATTGTAATGTTCTTTTCTTTGGCTTTGGATTGAAGTTGGATTTAAATTTGGATGTGGATTGAAAATTGGAAAAAATAAATAAATAAATAAATAACATTGCAACGCTCTTTTCTTTGCATTGAATTTGGATTGAATTTTGGATTGGAAATTTGATTGGACTGGAATTGTAATATTCTTTTCTTTGGATTTGGATTGAATTTGGATTTAAAATTGGATTAAAAAATAAATAAATAAATAATTGCAATGCTCTTTTCTTTGGATTGGATTTGGATTGAAAATTGGATGTGGATTGAAAATGGAAAAAAAAAATAAAAAAAATAAATAATTGCAATGCTCTTTTCTTTGGATTGGATTTGGATTGAAAATTGGATTTGGATGGAAAAAAAAAATAATAATGAAAGACCAGGGTTTATCACGTGTGTTACGGTCTGTGTGAGGGATTTTGATCATAGTTGCATACCTTTTTAACCTTGCATCCCTTGTTGGGCTTTGATCACAGGCTCAACGGGAATGTGGACGAGCTCTTCGAGTCTTTATAGAACTTGATGGTATTAGTAATGTGAAGTTCAGAAGTTCAACGGTAGATGTTAGATCATAAAACTTGGTGAAGAAGGATCTTGGATAGTTTAATAATCTTGTGGTAAATCTCAGGTCAAATATTTGGATGGTGATTTAAGGAGGAGTAGTTATGAGTGCCGCCAAATACATTGGTCATCGCCCTGTTGGCCACAAGGGGGTCAATTTAAAGTAAAGTAAAATAAATTGGATGGTCATGAAACCAATATAAAGATATCTAATTAGGAAAAATCGTTAAGCAGGGTCAAAGAACTAATTAATGTAGAGAAGGATTTCATGAAAAACGGGGATAAAAAATTTTGAGGTCAAGTAAGTAAAAGCGGATTGTGTGAAAATTGGGAAAATGTGTTCCCTCATCCCTTGCATTTGTGATACAATGACAAGGATATATTGTGTCAAAGCATTTTTATTGTGGATTAAGGGTAATTAAGGCAAAGATTGCTTCAGTTTCTGGAATTAGTAATTAGTAAATGTCATATTTTGAAAGGGTTAAATTTGTATGAGAGTAGATCGCACAAATAATTTGTCATGCTTATCCACATAACACGATGGTTCATAAAAATGGTCAGGGAAAGAAATTAATACAAATTAAATATTCATCTGTCTCCTGATAACTTGTGTTGGATCAAAACAAAATCGAGGAGGTTTATTCAAGTTACACAGGGTAATTAGTATAGATGTGCTGGCAGGTTGGTTCCCATTTCTTTCTTTTTTCTTTCTTTTATTTATATTGCAGGCGATACCAATGACACTTTGATGCTGGTGGTAAGAAACAAGCCTGACCTGTATGTACATGTACACCTGGACAACCATATAATTGCTAGTGACTACTAGACTTTGTGTGAGGCGACAGTAGACTTTGACATGCACAGCGAAGCATATGGAAAAATTTTGTGTCATCTGCGAAACTGAACTTACGCACGAGCAATACAAGGAGAGCATGCATCTTTTACACAAATTGTACTGTCAGAAGTCTATTGAACCAAATAAGTTCCGAAGTTCGGCGTCCAGCTAACGAAAAAGTAAACACTTTAAGGCTTCTCTTGGTGTATATAATAGCATCGTTTGATCAACCGCAGTTGAACTTTGCATGGGAAATATTAATTTGATCATTCCTTCGATGTCGAGTAGTGGAAATTTGAAAGATGGGTTGTGCATGATTTAGCCATGACCGGCGCTTTGGTAAGGCAACTGAGGAACAAAGGGTCGCATGAACGTCGAGAGTGCTGAAATAGAATAAAATAACGCAAGACATCAGGCAGAATGCTGTTAGCCACATTGGTCCCATATTTCCGACGCAAAATGGAATTAAACAACCCAATCACTGGGTTCTGTATGTGCGGTTGTGCGTAAGTGTACTGGCTAGGGTGTCTTACTCGGATTACAAGGTCTATTTCACTACACAACAGAATAACCCGATTTCTGCCTGAGATAGACGAAAAGATTTTTGGTAACTAAGAGTACGAAAGAAAGTTAACCATTGCGATGTTGATAATCAAAAAGCTCAAATCAACTTCTTCATATATTTGAAGAAAGAAGAATTAACTTAAAAGAGGCGTAAATTCATCCAACTTCGCATTGGTAGTGGACAACATATGCAAAAACAATTTATACAATTTTGCAGAGTTGGACGAAAAGGGTCAACATGGGAAGTTCCATTGGACAAATGAATCTCATGGGACTTGGAATATCACTAATATCTGGGTTTCTAAAAATTGAATTGCATGGTACGTAAAATCTTACAAGAAACAATTTATACAGTTGTGAGCCCTCTGATATTATATTGATGTGCTTTGCATTATGTAATAGTATGACTATACGGGGGTTTATATATCTCAACAACACATATATTCTGTTGTACATTTGAAATTAATAACATTGAGTCAATCGTGCTGGTTTTTGTTTGATTAAGTCTGTGTTAAAGGGAAGTAGGAATCAACTCCAGGTTGGCATGGGGTAGCTAGACTCTGGGGCCAAGTACTATGTCCTCATTTTTTCTAGTTTTTTTGTGAGGTTGCGCAGCGGCTAGTTATCGCGTTGATTTCTTTCAATATCCTATTGTGAACATACAATATAGAGGTCAATGTATCTCGCAGCATATAGAGCCAGCACAATTAGTAGTGTTATTGTGGAGAATTATATGGATTACAGTCAATATCCAGCAAAGAAATTTTAGTGCCGTTTTATGCTAATGAACAATTAGTGGCACAGAGCCAAACGGTGTTTTATATTTCAATGTGCCAACAATAAAATCCTTCATTGAGGCACCAGTTAGTTATCAGTAGCATTATCAAACATAGGCAGATATATCTGGTTCATCCATCACCATGTGGTTTCTGGTATTCAAGCAGACGCTCTCAAATGCGCTAGTCAAATTTAAACATGTGCCTCATTCCATTGTGTATCCTCCAGGAGTGTTAGAGGAGGTTTAGGTAATGGTATCCGTATGCGGCAAAGTGAACAAACAAGTTTAAGGGGGGTTAACCAAGTTCCTTATAAAATAAGTCCCTTGTGTGGGGTTTTGAATTATCTTTTCTGTATTTATTTATTATGATATATGTACATGTCATAGAATGCTAACATTAATACTTTATCCTTTGTAACTTCAGGTCGATCACCTGTTGAGAGTCTCGAGAATTGTTCCACTCGGGAGCGTCTGACCTGTATGCACCAGTACCGTAATTTATTGTTGAGTTTCCAGCCATTATATTTGATTTAATGATCCAAGGGTTCGGGGTCAAACGCTCAGAATTTGAGCTTGGTGGCGGCTACCGAATGCAAGTTTGGATCACGTGTTGGTTTATCCAAAACGAGATTTCTCTGCGCCTTTGGTCGTTGTATCGCTAGAGTCTTGGGTTGGGTATTGTTAAGCTCGATTAGAGAATCTCCTATTATATATTGAGAGTCTCCAAACGAGATTTCTCTGCGCCTTTAATGGTCGTTGTATCGCTAGAGTCTTGGGTTGGGTATTGTTCGCTCGATTAGAGAATCTCCTATTATATATTTTGCTATAGTACGGCTGAGAGTGTAGGTACTTGGTGCGGGTCCTAAACAAAAGTCAATAAATAGTTGTCTTGTCTTATTACCAACATACATACAATTTTTATGTCCGAGTGTTTTTCAATTTCTCTGTCTTAGGGTAATAAAGTTTAACACAGTGCAACAAGTTAAACTCAATTTACCCTAGCTAAGAAATGGGCGAATCCATGTTATTGTTTACTGGGTCAGAGGTCAATCATTGTCATGCAGATAAATTTGTATTGTTTGGCTCGACCGGGAACCAATGGATTTTCAGCGGGTTTCAGGCGTGATGAGGTGGTGATTTATTCACTGTTGGTTTTGTATTGGACACGACAACAACAAAAATCTTCCCACCCACCGCTCCCTGTGTGGACATGTGAGAAGGAAGTAAAATATAATTATGTGTGACAGTAATGAGATAATGACCTGTATAAATACAGATATATTTTATCTACTACATGGTAGTGTGTTAAATAGCTAATTAAAGCATTTAAGTGTCTGTAAGTTTAAAAGAAAAATCAAGAATTATGGTCCCTGTAGATAAGGAGGGAGGAATAAAGAGTTGACGCCAATCATTAAAATTACATGTGACTTGCAATTAATTTCCCTTTCTCAGTTCTTCAAATGTACACTGTTTAATTAGATCATGTGTTCAATATGTTGCTACATAAAATTTTATATAATTGTTCTGTATCAACCTTTTTAGGATGATAGTTCAAGAGGGAAAGTAAGTCGTCAAAACTATATAATTCTTAATATGTACAGGAATTGACAATCGTATTGTTACATGCAGGCACAGGTGTCATCAAAAACAGTAAAGTAGTCTTTTACAAGGTCAAAGACTTCACACAGTAAGCAAAAGAAAATAATGCTGGGTTTTGAATTATCTTTTCTGTATTTATTTATTATGATATATGTACATGTCATAGAATGCTAACATTAATACTTGATCCTTTGTAACTTCAGGTCGATCACCTGTTGAGAGTCTCGAGAATTGTTCCACTCGGGAGCGTCTGACCTGTATGCACCAGTACCGTAATTTATTGTTGAGTTTCCAGCCATTATATTTGATTTAATGATCCAAGGGTTCGGGGTCAAACGCTCAGAATTTGAGCTTGGGTTGGCGGCTACCCGAATGCAAGTTTGGATCACGTGTTGGTTTATCCAAAACGAGATTTCTCTGCGCCTTTGGTCGTTGTATCGCTAGAGTCTTGGGTTGGGTATTGTTCGCTCGATTAGAGAATCTCCTATTATATATTGAGAGTCTCCAAAACGAGATTTCTCTGCGCCTTTGGTCGTTGTATCGCTAGAGTCTTGGGTTGGGTATTGTTCGCTCGATTAGAGAATCTCCTATTATATATTTTGCTATAGTACGGCTGAGAGTGTAGGTACTTGGTGCGGGTCCTAAACAAAAGTCAATAAATGGTTGTCGTGTCTGATTGCCAACATGCATGCAATTTTTGCGTCCGAGTGTTTTTCAATTTCTCTGTCTTAGGGTAACTCAAGCATCTGTTTAAATGATTCCACTACTGTGTGAATTCCAGAGTTCTTATCCGTAAGTTTTAAAAACAAATGTTTGATTCAGGAAACAAAAATCCATCCTCCTGGGTATGATGAGAGTCAAACCATCATCAATACAACACTATCAATCATTGGGTACTAGATGTTCACTGTTAACAGTATACTTCATTGTTAGGAAGTCAGGAAGCTTATCGTAATTCACTTTGAAGAAAACGATATAGTAAAATATAATTTTGATGCAGAATTTGATTCACTAATTCCATCACATCCAAAATCTTGATCTGTCAGGTTTTGTTGAAATCACTAAATTTTGTATGAAATACATTAACTAAGTTTGTACCATCTCTTTCACACTGCTTTCATCACAGGAGAGAAGAAGTACATTAACACCCAAGGATAGCAATACGTCCGATGAAGAGTCTGGTAGAAAGCAAGTTGCCAGAACAGATTCCATGTCAATCGAGGGCCAAGGTCTACAGGTATGTGATGTGCATTGTCAATAGGTGGATCCTGGGTTGGTCCTCCAGAAGTCAATTTGACCGAAATTCACTCCTACAAATATGCATATTGCAGTAACAAATGAGATGGATTAACCCCAGAGTTGTATGTATTGTTATGTAATATGTGTATTAACTTGTAGGAAAGAATTTTAGAACAAACTAAGGTCTGGTAGAGAAACCCAGGTTCCCGGTATTAAAATGTTTGCAATAACTGGAAAGGTAGGTTCCTGCTACTGCTGCTGGTGAATAAGAAGATGTTTGCTGCCCTCTATAATTACAAAAAAGGATGTTGAGCAAATCACTCTATTGGCGTGCTTGATTGTCATATCACATATTACCAATGAAGTGACAGACTAACTGTATAAATTTTAAGTGTTAGGATGTACCCAGCCTCAAAGAATTCATATTTTTATGAGGGCTACATTAAAACTTTTCTTCACAGAAATTGACCTTGTCTGTTGAGTGTTGGTCATTTTACAGGGGCTACTTTCAACGTTGGAATGTACCCAGCAAACACAATATATATTTTTAAACTTAAACATTTTAAAAATAATTCTTCAAAAGTTTCATATTATCTATTTGCTGGGTTATTTACAGATCAGAAACATTTTTTTGAAAACATTCTATATCCGAACAATTTTATCAAAATGTTATTGTAAAATATTGTCCATTGAAACACTAAAAAAAGTCTTGTCAACTCTTAAATAACATTATGTTACAAATTTTTGTGGTAAATTTTTGTTTAAATGTTGAACATTTTATTGCACCTATTGTGCACAAAAATGCTGTGTGTTTGTTGGGAGTCTTGTACCAATGAAAGTTTGACAAGTAGGACCTCATTATTCTGTGCGATCAGTGAACTGTAATTAATAACAATAATAATGTGTATATTTTCATCGATTTCATTCAACGGGTGCATATTTTTATTGATTATGATTAGATTTGATTCAGAAAAATAAACGGGCAAGACAAGATATGTGTAATTTTTATTGCTCAAGTAAGCTTCTGTTGCATATTACCACATCTTAAAAGCTTGACAACATGGTTGATTACCTTCATAAAAGATGTCCCTCTCATCCACTTGAGAAATATCACTTCCTATGTGCAAGATTGGAGATGACTAATATCATCTTGAATTGGTATATGGAGAGGCTCTTTGTCAAACGATTTGTCAACTTTCCAATCAGATATACTTTCCAATCGGCTATATTTTATCTAGAGAAAATTTCTTTTGATTTAGGGTGAGGAAGGGGCTGTATATTTTAAGCCTCTTTTCAGATTATATTACCATTGTATGCTCTTTTTAATTAATTAGAATAAGATGACTGGGGTTTGGTATGGGTTTCCTGGGGGATATTCATGTGGGGCTATCAGTACAAATGACCATTATGGGGTGTGGCACAAATATGGTCTCATTTTTGGTTTAAAATTGGTTAAATCTGTCAAATTATTACAATACCTCATTTTTATCTAACTGGGGCCCAAATTTTTTTTAAATGCATTTTTTTTAATTTCACAAAATTGTGTCAAATTTGACCAAAAATCTAGGCCTGTAGTTTAAAAAAAACCAAGAAGATTTCTACTACCTATGGGGTTTTGGGTACTGACGTTTGGACCATTTGTGACAAAAGAAACTTTTTGATGTGCAAATAATGGTGTAGTGGTCTCCATTACTGCTTTTCATTTATCAATTATAAAGAACACCAAACTTAATAACAGCTTTTCTTTGCTTAAAATGTGTCAAATATGCTAACTACTTTAGGAAGTGCCCTTGCCCTATTTGGCACCCTTCATTACCCAATACCAACCATATCGTGCATAATGACTTAACTGCCTGGTTTAGCGCTACTATAGTGGGTTGTTTTCCTAGCCAAATCACCCTGGAAAACCACAGACAACTTCCTTAATTAGGACTTTGTTTTCATTTTGTGGTTCATGGTTTGATAAACATTGACGGGAATTCTCCAGAATCAATATGATGTGTATAATCACTGAGATATTAATGGCACAGTGCTGAACTTGAATTATGATTTTGCCACTTGCATCAGTTGTTCTTTGGTGCCTTAAATGATGAGCTATTATTTATATCTTATTGGATTCCTTCTTATTTAATAAAAATAATGATCAGCAGCATGGTACAGTGATATTAAGTATCTGCCTCTGCTGAAATTATGGCTGATTATCCTTGGTTGATGGAGACAAAATTCATTTATATTACACTTTCTGCATTGTTGCAATTTGCAATTGGTGGCATGCACAATGCATGACAAAGACTTTGCACTTGCAGCCTGCAGCCTGCAGGCCTGTAACCGGGATGGGGTGGTATTGGATTTATAAATGTGGACCTTTTTTGTTGAAAAAATTACTTGCAAGAAGTGTGTGTAAAAAAGTGGCTGTGTCAAACATTTTAAACAAAGCACACCTTTTGTACTTTGTTTCTTATTCGGAGTATTTGGGGTAAATTTTAGCAACAATTTGACCTTAAATGGTTTTGGAAGAGCTGGCTACAAATGTTTGATGCAGAAGTAATAATAATTATGTGACCTAATTTGGAGTTAGGCTTCAGGAATAAGATTATCATTTAAGATTAGGGAAAAGATTGAGTGTTAGGAATTTCTGTTAGGATTAAGGTTATGGTCAAGGGTTAGGATTAGTGTTAGTTATATTTGTGGTTATAATTTAATCTGCACATATAGAATGCAAGTGGCATTCCACATGATATGATACATTTAGATTTGGCATATCTAATGCAAGACATCTGAAATCAAAAAATGTTTATATTTCCAAATTACTGCATTTTATAATTTTTGTTTTCTCAAGTGAACCAAGACCCTTTTTTAAGTGCCAAGTTCCTTTGTAAGCAGACCCAGGTTGTCTGCACTTTGATTGATTTTTCCAAGTTGTATAAATACTAGCTTTGTAATCATATTGTCTTTATGGTAATTGTATTGTCTTTATGATAACCGCAAGAAGTTCATCTTCACGTCATAGGTCTGTGTGTCTGTCAGGAAATGTAACCCATTGCCAGGGTTAAGCAAGCAATGTCTAGTTATCATAAGTGATGATGGTAATTAAGCATGTGTTAATTAGGCATTGGATAATTAAACAATGAGTTGAATGACAGGTCAAGACAGACATGTCACATACCTGTAATTAATTGATGGTGCAAAGATATGTGCTGTTTTACCTAAGGTCATCTCGGAGTTCAAGTTCAGTGTTTTATCACTTCAGCTAACGATCCTATTTAGTAATTCCCAAATAAGCAATACCAATAATTATTTTGATGAGAAATACATAATAAGTATTTAATGAAGAAATACAGTAATTATTTACTAAAAATTCCTATAATTATTTGATTGAGAAGTAAAAATTTAATAAGATTCGGATTGAAACCAGGGTTTTTGTCAATTGCAGATGTACAAAAGGTCTTTACTGCAATATTCATTCTATATTCTTGTTTGTTCATGTATTTATTTATTTGTTCAATTATTAATTAATTTATTTGTTTGTTTTTCACAAAGTGTTTGTTTTCTGTTTGTTTAGCTCATTTGAATATGCAGCTGATATCCAAATCATCAATAAAATGACTTTTCTATTGATTTATTACAGAAATTGCAACAATATTTTTCTCATTGCATTTTGTTCATTTTGTTTTTTCTAATTCTAGATCACTCCACTTCCCGGTACCCATCCCTTAGTAGTCTTTGTAAATCCCAAGAGCGGCGGTCGACAAGGAGAGAGAATCATGAGAAAATTCCAATACCTTCTCAATCCTAGACAAGTGTACGACCTTAGTAAAGGAGGACCTATGCCTGGGTAAGTAGTCTCACAAATCTAGATATTAGGGCAGGCATACATGTACCCACTCAAGAAATATACTGAACACTTGACATGCACACATGTATGTTGAAGTTGTTTAGGGTATGTTTGAATCCAAAAAGTGTGCAATTTCTTGCTTGAAATCTTGGTGAGGCAAAATTATGTATAGAGTATTATATTTTTGCCCATATGTTTTGTTAGCAATAATAAACTTGAGATATAGGCAAAAATAAAGTGCAAGAAAAAGTAATTAAAAGTTCATAACTTTACAATAAAGTATGCCAGGGACTTGGGAATTTCGCCATCAGTAAGCTTATGTACTGAGCAAGTTATGATAATAACTAAATTTTCAAAAATTTTGACTTAGTTCTGAATGGATCAGATCCTATCACATATAGTAGTTTATCCTTCTGTATAATAGTTCTGCAAATCAGGAATAATCATTTGATTAAAAAATTATGTATCCCTTTGCTTCCCTGTTCTACAAATTTGATGTTGTCTCAAATGATTCATTTTCACTTGATGTTGATTTCTTTTCCAGTTTGAAATTTTTCAAAGATGTGCCAAATTTCCGAGTGTTGTGTTGTGGAGGAGACGGTACAGTAGGATGGGTCTTAGATTGTATAGGTAAGAATATTGTTAGCACAGTTCTGTCATAATCGTCATTAAACAAACTCTCCTATTCTGTTGTCAAAGTCATCCTGCATGAATAATTCAAGTGTCAAGTTCATTTGTTGACAGAAACAGGTTTCTGTGTCAACCCATTTGAAAACTTACTGTGTGTATAGATGTAAATTTAAAGTCATATGATTGTTTTAAATGAATTTGGTTATTCTGTTCAAACTTGATTTTTGCCAGGGACTTGTGGCATATTTGTAATGTTTACACATTTCCCAACTTAATTGGAAACAGCCACATTTGTTGTAGGACAACAGACCAATTTTGAACTAATGTCTTTATTAAGACATTTCTCTAAATTCAAGAGCACCACGGTTAAGCTGCCAAGATAGATAGTAAGGCAGTTTTCTCTTATTTTACCTTGTTATTTTAGCTCAAATGACTAGGAAACCTTCCTGACAGTTGTTAATAGTATTATATCATAATTTTTGGCAAAGATTAACAAAATTAATATTTGACTGAAATTGTATATTATGGCTTGAAACATGTTAAACAGCAGTTACACTTTATGGATGAACAAATATAATTTCATGCCAGCAGAAGAAACCCTCAATAAAAAGCTATACTTAATGGTTTGTCTTCTGCTTCTGTCATCTGTGTGTACTCATTAATAAAGAACTTTTAATATCATCATTATTTCTGTGTATAGATAAACTGCAATTTGATCCCAAACCACCAATGGCCATACTACCTCTAGGAACAGGCAATGACCTGGCAAGGTGTCTTAACTGGGGAGGAGGTAAGCTTATCAACTATGAATTACAGTAGCAACATTACATTCAGTGCATTTACTTCTTGTATTTATGTATTTTTGAGAGAAAGAGCACCCATGAAACTGTAAAAGTGGGGACATTTACAGGATTATCGCCATAAAAGTAATGGACCAATTATGTGCAGTGTGGACATTGTGAAGACCTCACTTTAAGGATTGCATAAAAGGGCATGAGTCAAACCCTGTTAAATTAGGGGGATATAGGGCAAGGCAATATTTTGTTCTTTTGCAAAGATTGGTGAATAAGCATGCTTGAACCATATTTTGTACCTTGTTCTCAAAATAACAAAAAATGACATAGGCAATTATTGTAGTAGGGTGACGATATGCAGCAGACAAATAGTAATCTTGAGAGTGCAAAACTGAGAATCAAAGGGGGAAAGATTAGTGGGGACAAATGAAAAAGATGTTGGGAAGTGAAACATGAGCGGGTGATAGAGATGATAGGCGATAAGAAGAGGGAGAGATGTGGAAAATAAAATCAAAATGAAAATGAGAAAGTTGGGAGAGGAATTAGCAAGAGACTTGAAAATATTAAACACTGTGGAATAATGTACAGTATAGCAGTAATAAACTGTACTGATTGTATACTGTAGGCTATGACGGAGGCGGACTGACCAAGATCGTCAACGGCATAGAGCATGCTGAAAACTTACAGCTAGACAGGTGGCACATAGAATTTAGTACCACTAGCACAGAGGAACAAGGAGATCCTGTACCATACAACATTATCAACAACTATTTCTCAATAGGAGTGGTAAGTCTATATGGTATTAAATTGTAATTAAGTGGCCAACATTGGAAGATTTGATGTTCAAAACTATTGTTGACATATAGATGCATTCATTGTTTCAAAGCACCAAAATGATAACAAAATGCAAAGATTTTAAGAATAGTGATATTGGAAAAATAATTTATAAGATAAAAGCCATAACAAATATGTTTTCTATTTTGTTGGCAAATGGATTGTAGTCTGATTAGTTATACTTATTTGAGCTGGTTCTAAACTTAACAACATGTGTGACTGATTCAGATAATTTTGAGAAAAAAATGTGTGGTCACAGCCAGATTGCTTTATAAACAGATGTAACTTTTTGTGCTGAATACTACATATGTAGTGGCATCAATATAACTTGAAAAGTGGGCATTTAGCGTGAATTGCCATAGCATGGCTCATTGTGACAGTCATGGTATAAAGATTAAGCTAAGAGTGTGTGAATAAACTTCTAAAGATGAACGATATATTTCATGTTCTTATATCTTCCCTTTTTTTTCAGGATGCCTCAATAGCCCATAGGTTTCATCTAATGAGAGAGAAACATCCAGAGAAATTCAACAGTAGAATGAAGAACAAACTGTGGTATTTTGAATTTGGTACATCAGAAACCTTATCAGCTACATGCAAAAACCTACACGAAGATATTGATATCATGGTATGTATACTTATCTAATTCTATTTATTTCCTTTTTCTTTTGTGACTCAATCATAACTAGTGGTGGGGAGGGTGGATAGGAAGTTTGGGAATCTTTCCCCCAGTAGACTTCTCCGTAGTCCACTTGCCAATTGTGCATACTCTGACCATTACATTTAAGCTTAAAACTCTGATTCAATTATTTGTGCCCAATTGATAGATTTTCACATCTGATCTTTTCAGTCACCGTACTCCCTCTGTTTGTTAGCTTCCCAAGTGGACTACTGACTTTGGATTGCGGTTTACATGCTTAACACGGCTGTCTATGAGCTTCTATGGATGAGATTGTCGGATTCCTGGCCTACTAAAATTGGCCATGATGTAATGCATCTTTAAATGGATCTGGCTTGTGATTGGTCGCCCAGATCTCATTATTGTTTAAATCCTCCCGATACGTACCATTACCATTAACTATACATGGTACACAATTATCTATGGAATGTGGCGCTTTTGTGCTGTCGCGAAAGTTGGTGGATGAACGTACGCATCTAGCGCGTATTGTACCACCATGCTTAGTCTTGTGGTTAGATTTGATTGATAAACAAATATGATTGACAGTGTGTTTTAGAGAACGAAGTCCCGGGTAAAAGTGAAAGTCCATAGTCGATTTTTAACTCGGATAATAAACTGGCAGATTCTAAAATTAGAATTGTTCAGTATTGAAGTGCCATTATAGTTATGCCATTATGATATGTTGCATTCAATAATATAAGCCTACGTATACTTTTACTGTCACAAATATAATTATATTAATAACTTTTAATAACTTTTTCATAACCATTTTATACTAGTATTTTGATGTAATAAATATCAGTATAATTTCGAGTTCAACTGAATGCGTTCATCATGATTAATAACATATTTTTATTTATCAAAAATCGACTATGGCATAGTCTATTCCCCAGATGAACTGGCAGGTTATACAGGTGTCCATATACCAGGTGTAGATTTTGTTCCCTCAGACACTGGATTTGCTCCCCTCAATTTATGATAGCCTAGTTGCACCATTGGTCGCATCATGAATTATTTGTCATCAATGTGCAGCGTCAAATCATGAGTGTTCGCTCAAAGTGCTGGTGTTCATATGCACACATTTAAAGGTGCTGCATACTAGACACAAGCAAGAAACATCGTACTCAATGTGGTGACTGACTCTTCACTTACTCACCAAGATGAAAAATAGGAAAGTAGTCAGTCACAGTTGTAATTAGTCATAGTCGGAATCATAACACTATCATCAATATAAGCTTTTCCAAATTTATGACAAAGGTGCAGAAGGAAAAAGAGGAATTGCTAATGTCCAATAAGTTACTTATTCAGTATCAATTTTATTCTCTTCCTACTTTAGTGTGATGGAGTGTCCTTAGATCTAGCCAACGGTCCCACATTAGAAGGTATTTCAATACTCAACATCCCCAGCATCTATGGAGGGTCCAACCTGTGGGGAGATCAACCAGGGAGCAAAAAAAGACGAGCCTTACTAAGAAAAGCACAGAGAAGAAGAGAAAGTGAAGGGCCTCATTGCATGGTTGGCAATACACAGTCCAATATAGACCTAATATTTGCTAAGCAATGTAAGTATAAAACAAGAGAACATAATTAATATGCTAGTCCAAGTGAAATCCATACACCCCCTATTGAAGATAAAACTTCAACCTCCCACACAGGGGGTGTAGATTTCAAATGGAGTCACCTATTCTAAATTCAGCTTCCTGTGTGGTTGATTAAAGGTCATGTCTTCCATAGGGTATGTATGGATTTAAACTGGAATAACTTTAAACTTAATTTAATGTATGTGAAGCATTACAATGATTATTCTGTATTTAGATTGACATAACCAAGCAGGAGGCATGACATTTAAAGAGCTTAAGGTTTCACTTGGAAAACAAATTAAAGCATTAAATGTCACCACTCTTGGTTTTGTTGAAAAATATATGAAGAAAGAAAAAACTTTGTGTTTTCCTTATTATTTTCCTTATAATTTGCAAACTTTAATCATTTCACCACAGAAATAGTCTTGCCAACTTTTTGCATTGGCTGTGCTGTAGTATGCACAAAATTATTGTGCTTTGTGTAGAAGGTATGCAATACGACGTCACTCATAACAGAATCATCCTCATTTAAATAAAATTCTGTCCTCCATAAGGTACTACGGGAAAATTCACATGATAATAAAATAAAACATGTGATAGGTATGAATGGTTGTGGAATCGATCTAGGGACCTGTCCCTCTGTCATCTTAAGTTAACTGTCTTCCAGCATGGCTGCCATTTCAATTGTTATACTGTTCCGGTTGGTTTATTGCGTTATTTGTGCCGCAATTTGCGTGTTTTGGCTCCAATTAGTTTTTGACATTTTGAAAAAATCTAAAACTCTCCAAATCCGCGAAAAAAAATTAAAAATCGCAAAAAATTTTTTTTTTTTTTAGATTTTATGCGTTTTTAGCGGAAATCACAGATTTTTGGGTTTTTGGAAAATCGAGAATGCGTTTTTGGCCTCCAAAATCGCGTATTCTTAGCAGGCCTAGTTTATTGCATACACTCTATAGTTGTAACCAATTTGTAGGACAATAAGCTTAATATTCATGTTCATGTCAATCCCTACCAGCTGTGTTGTCCAGTGCCAATACACTCATTACTGGTGGTATACTATTATTGCTTATTATATTGATCCCAAGTTAAAAATAAAACCAGTATAAAAACTTTTGAAAAAACAAATGTACATATATTTGAAATTTGAAACATCTAGTTACTTTACAGGTGTAGTGGAATTTGTGAGAAATTTTTCCCACAACTAGGCTGTTTGAAACAAGCGGCTGATTAGATGCTAACACCACACATAAAAATAAAACTTTTAAAACATTAAAATAATTATGCAATTTTGAATATTGATTTATCAGACTCCTGCATGTAAACCGTACGTGTGTAAATTCTGTCCATAATTCAATACTATTTGTTACATCAAATATCAGGACTAATAAATACACTTGCAAAAATAATTGGCATCTAAAATAATATAAAAAGTTACGCTAAAAATACCCATATTTGAGGTGTACTTATTTTCCGGTCAAGTTGCTGACAGGACTGTCAATAAACCCATTACCAGTGTTATTCCTCCTTTCCACTGAATGCTATATTGCTTTGTTTTTGTTCACTAGTAGATTTCTAATTTTCTTTGATGGGCCATTACCTTTAACACATTGTGAATAATATAGCAAAGACCTGTCAACACTGCGATTAGGTTTTGGGGTCATTTACTTACAGAATCCTGACAAAATACTGTACCACTGTATTCAATGAATGTAGCTTGGAAGGACTGGCAAATATCCACAATTCATAATGAAACACTTTTCATTAGTATTTCTTTATTTACCTTAGTATTTTTTTTTCTGTTTCAATTGAGTAGGTTTGAAGAATATTTAACAAATTTTTATTAATTATTTTTCTCACAAATAATTGCAACCTTTTAAACAATATTGTCAAAACATTAGGCCTATTTTGTTTTGCAATTATAGTGGAGTTCAATTAGGTACTCACAATATAGGGTTTGATTGGAAATCAACAGCTCATAAATTGATTGACAGCTGTCAGTATTCCTTATCATATAAGATGTATAAATCTGTTAGAGATAAATGCTAATTTATCAGTTGATTGTTGATATCATCAATCAACCATTCTTGGAATAAGAAAGCAAATGGGTTTCAATATACATAACTTCAGTGTCATGCTTGAAATTAAAGCTCTCTTGTTTTGACTTTTTGCACTATTTCAGCAAATTGCATCATCTATAATTTGTCATTATAATTCTGATCCAATATATTGTTCCTTTTTCAGCAATTGGTGACAAAATGATCGAGGTGATCGGTGTGGAGAGCGCCCTCCATGCAGGTCAAGTCAAGGCTGGTATCCGAGCATCAGGTCGACGACTAGCACAATGCTCTAATGTGACCATCAGAACACACAAACGATTTCCAATGCAGATTGACGGTGAACCATGGGTGCAGCCTCCATGCACAGTAAGAATTTTACCTTGACTTTTAAATATCTTCTCATCAAATCTTCTAATTCCAATTTTAGGATGCTGATAGAAGTTTCAATAACATAAAGGAGCGTACCGACAAAGTGTGTAATCCACTAATATGATTGGGCATTTATAAACTGAAGCCTAACTATTTCATAACTATCATATTCTCAAGAAAAGTAAAATGGAAACTTTTTATTAACCTAATGATCTTTTTTTGCATTTTTATTTACACCCAGATTGCCGTCACACACAAAAACAGTGCCCCTATGTTGATGGGTCCACCTCCGAAGAAGAGCTTCCCCAGCCTCCGAAAGTTCTTCATGAGTAGAAAAGACTTATCGGATGATGAGCCTAGTGATCTGTCATAGTATAAACTGTGTCATCAGTTCAAGTTTACATATCTGTGGTGGTGGTGATGGTTGGAAAGAGGGTGTGAGAGCAACTATAGTAAAAGCCTGCTGGATGTGAGAGTACCAATGTAGTATAAAAGAGGGGGCTTGAAAGTGCTCGTATGTATCATCCAGTGGTGTACATCTGATGATGCGATGGTGTTGTTGGTTTCAACTATTGGATTGTATAGCTACAAGTGGCCTTCTTGACCAGGCCAGCTATGAATGGGAGAAACAAACAAACAGCATTTTCATTAACCCAACTCTTTAGAGTCTTGTGTGTTTTACAGGATGGTATGAAGTATGTGTGTTGAATTCAGCAAGCTTAATCAAAATAAAACACATATAGTGATTTTTTTAAAGTGTGATAATGCTCCACACATCATCTACAGCAAGAACAAACAGACCAAGTCTTAATTAATGCCTCATATGACTTGATGCTTTCAGGAAGGGGTAGACCAAAGGGTGGGAGGGTGGGTGGGGTGGTGTGGTATAGTGGGAGGGGTAGGGGTTCAGTACATTCCCATAGCAGATCGCAAAAATGTTCCATTTGTTGACCATACCAGAACCACAACGACTCACGACTCCTGGATGAGCGTCGGCGTTGAATTATTTTTTTCTGTGCAACCGCTGGATCGGATGTGTGTTTCTCTAAATGTCTCATGATGCGATCATTGACAACTTATTACTCAGATTATATATCTATCTAGATTTAAAAAGTTTTAAGTAATATTTTCTGAATTCAGTTTATTTGTGTATTGAGAGCAGTGAATGTTTGTACCTATTACATTGTTATCGAATTGTTGAATTACTGAGAACAGTAGTTAAAGACACTTGATTTTCACAGGATATTTTTACTTAAAAAAAACATGTTTTTCTTATATAAGTGATGACTTCTACATTTTGATATAGCATTTCATCAAAAGATATTCTTAATGACCTGATGTTTCATTTCTTTTTTTCATTGTATCTGTCCAAAGATGGTTGTTTTTCCTATCATGATTGCTGAACAACATAATTAGTTTACATTTGCATAAGTATGGAGTCGTATGATGAACAAACCATTTGTTTGTATTTTGTATGGGATGATTTAGGCAGTGATGGAAAAATGTTGATTTCCCGGGAAGATAATCTAAAATAAGCTCAAAATACAGCAAACTTTTCCATAATTAAAAATCTATTTCTTACATGGGGAAGCAAAATTTCCCTCCAAAATCCCAAAATTTCCCTGGATTCAACAATTTTTCCAGACCTGGCTCATAACTCCCCTAATTTTAACCCACTCCACCTAGGCGTCAACTGCAGACGACAAGTTCCAAATTTCTTTAAAAATTCAAAAAGTTTAGAAATTTACATTTTCATGCCCATATTTGGAATCAGTATGAAAAATGCATTAAAATGAGTACAAACAATCCCAGTATTGGTTCAGTGGTTCTTGATATAGTTCTTGATAGTTTGAGAAAATATCTCTTAACTTTTTATGTTGAAGCCTATGGCCAGCATGCAAATCATTAAAGTCATTATGAACAATTTAAAAGTTGGAGATCAGCTTACCTCAGCCTGCTGTTCATGACTTATGATTGTTAGAGACTACTTGTACTCTTTCCATTGTGCATCATGAAAAACAAGGTGTATATTATCAAAAGGAGATTTAAAACACACATAAATACAAATTTGACTGTATTTTTGCCAAGCAAATGAATCTTCAATAAATTGTTGGCACACAAACATTATGTTTCCAATGGTATAAAAATCTCAACATTTTCCTTGGAAAAATGGGAGGGGGGGATGAGGCTGTGCCCCTTGAAGAGACCAGTTGATCAGTCTGGAAAAAGAATCTAGCTTGTGTTGTCCATGATCAGTTGGCAGCAGGGATGGCTGCCTCAAACAAGTTGGGATGGAACGTTTAACTCTTTTTGGATCATGTTTACCTTCAACTGCATCAAATATCTTAATGAACAGGCCCCCTCCCCCCCGGAAGGAAAGATGGGTTTCACCATGGACTAAAGAGATACAGACAAACTCCAAACAGTCAGTCTCAACATCGCCCGATAATGTGGGCCGATCGTTCCATGAAGTGTGACAGACAAATCTGCTACGCACATACCGCATATTTTTACGGTCTTTCACATAAACGCGAAAACACACAACGCTGCCGTAATTGTTACACATGCATGGTCGAACGATCAGCCCTCATGAATATGCGAGAATTCACAGCATACAATGCACAGGGACTTTGACTGTTGGAAAATTCTGTATTGGTCTATGGTTTACATACTGATGGTTGGATGTGTATTCTGCCGGTTGGATGTGACGTCCAGGCTTTAGCTCCATCAATCACTCTTACTCCCCAGAACTGGAGTGAAACATTGCATTGAGGTGTATAGGGAAATTGCAGTTTTTGTTCTTTCTTTTCGGTTTGATTGAGAAAATGTCAAACTGGACAATATTTTACAAACTTGTTGAAACTTTTCATGAAAAGATTAGGTTGCTCTTACAAATTCTGTTGCTTTTCCATTCACTACAACTGCAATGTTTCACTCCAGTGTGAGAGAGAGAGAGGTTGAGGAATTGCCAAGTTAGGACAAAACTCTGACTGATAGAATAATTCACCACAATATTTCACCCATGAATTTGAACTTTGTATATAATGTTTATGCAAATTTCTTTGCGATAATAACCTTTGTACAATGTCGTCAGCTTGGATTTCTTCACCTAAATAAAACATCATTATTAAATTATCCAATGCAAGAGTCGAACATGGGCCTCTATAGGAAATCAGGGATTTATACACTGCGAAAAAAACACTGGGTTCAAATTTTAACCAAATTTGGGTATAATGAGTCACAAAGCTATAACAGATACACACCCAACATACACATTCTTCCCAATCTTGTGTAAAAATGTCCTCCTCACTTTTTGTTGGGAAATTTTTATTTTTACTGTAAATCAACTGATTTTTATCGATTTCATAAAATTTATAAATGGAAATTAAAATTTTGTGGTAATTGAGCTATGTGATGTACAGGTGGAAATGATGTTTTTTCCCATCTGAATAAGGGTGTGTTTTTGGTTTTAAATTTGGAAAAAAAATTTATGAAATGTATGTACTTGCATAATACGCATAGTTGTTTAAACTTTACTCAGTGGTTTTGACAGTGTAATTAACAACAAGTTCTAACCCTTGACTAAGAATACTTGTTATTATCATAGATGCTGAATTTCAATATATACAATTTGTTGTTTCAACATGATTTTTTACAAAGTAAGGACTATAAAAATTTGCAGGATTCCACAGATTTCTCCTTCCCATTTTTGAATTTTCTGTAATGTAGTCTTTCCTAGGAGTGTTCATGGATCTTGGTTGTGTTCCTTTGTTTCTACATGGGGGTGCCACACTTGATCCTATAAAACAGGACCAAAGACTAACACTTACGGGGATCTATAAGGTGAAAGAAATTGAAATTTTGAATTTCTATACCCTTAGTGGAACTTTCACCACAATTTTTACACCCTTCGATTTCATCAAGATTTTCAACAAATTTGATGCCAAATTTTCTGTAATTTCTAGAGAAAAGTTGTAATTTTGATACTGTTAAAGTAGACATTTTGGCAGTACATTAATGTTCACGATCATCACAGCTGCGACAGAAATGAAAGTGCATGAAATGTTCTTTTATGCATAGGTCTATATACAAAAATGCAAAATCATAAATAAGAACAAACAAGCAAAGCATTTCAAATACGAAAAAAGAACACTTTTACAGTAAACTATAGTGTGGCACTGCTATGAACAAGCATGTTATTGGGACCAAAATCCAAGAAACCTCTGAGGAGTCTTTTCTTCCCTTTGTATCTAGGTAATTGTACATTGTTCTTCCTTCATTCATTATTATATATTGATATTTGGATACTTTGAAACTAATGTTATTATAAAATATGAATTTACTTCTTCCAAAGTAATTCACTACTTTTTTTCAAATAAAAATCAAGACTGTTTGATAACTTGCCTCTTCATCATGCGTCGTAGCCTGCAATATCGTGTATATTGTGTATCATCTTGTTGTGTGACATGAGTAAAACCTAGTGTGGGATCAATGTCCTGGAATCAGTTTAAAAGTCATGCTAGTGTTGGGTGGATTTAAAAAAAAATCATTTCCTGATTAATTTAGTTTTATTTGTCGTCTATATTTGCAGCAGTTGTTTTGGTGTTCAAAAATGTGAAAATATGCTATTCCAGTTGAAATCCATACACCCCTATGGGTGACATGTCCTTAATCTTCTACACAAGGAGTGAATTTTGAATGGGATTACCTGAATGGGCGACTCCATTTGACATCTACACCCCTGTACAACAGATTAGGTCATGACTTCCATCACAGATCCTGGAAAGAATTACGGGGCATATGGATTTCAAATCGAATTTAGTCCAATGTTGCACTTGCCATTGTGTTTTTCTTAGTATTATGGTAGTATACAAGTTCAGACTTTGTGCACACTTGCATTCTGTGAGTATGTGTGAGATTATGTGCACATCTACAGTGATGTGTGGGATATTTGTATATAAGGTGTGTGTTGATGTGCGGGGTGTGTGTGCGTGTGTAGCCTCATTTACACTGGAGAAAATACTGTCTTTGAGCCATAGAGGGTATAACACCCCAGTAACACCCCATTTGGTGATATGAATACCTCAGTCAGTCAATTGTGTACTGGTGAACTCTGGCTGCATTTAGAATGTGAGTGTGTGAACCTCCAGAGTTGGAAACTGCACACATGATAGTGTCTACAAGAGAGTGTTTATATGTGTTGGCTGATGTGTCTGATGGGTGTGCCTATATGTGAGTTTGTGTTATGAGTCTCTCTTATTTATAGTGTGCCTTTTGTATGGGTGTGTCACAGTGTGGGGGTGTTTTTGCATGTTGATATGCAGTGTATGTATCCAGGTGAGTAAGACTTGTGTATTTGAGAAATGTTTTGGAGATATAATGTGTGGTAGATAGGTGTACAGGTATCTTGTGTCTGAGTAAGTGTGGGATTGTTCTCCTTGATTTAATGTGTGGTATGAGAAATGAATATGTGTGTCCTGTGGGTAGTGTGGTACATGTGTAGGATAGAACAGTGTCAAGTGCATTATTTATAGGTTAATATCTTCATATTACTTGTTTGGAGTGAAATTGTACAAAATAATGCATGCTTATTGAGATGTTGATGTGTCTAATGCATGAGTCATGCAAAAGGGAGTGCATTAGATGCGTCAACATTTTAGTACAAGTGAAATTATTTTGTACAATATCTCAGGCAACAAGTAATACACATTTATTAACCTATTTCATACACAAGAAAATAATTCCTGGGATTTTTTACTATATTTATAACAAAATTGTCACTAAAAACGTTTGTAAATGCAAGCAAATATAAATGCATCAATCTGCAAAAAGAAAGAATGCGTCCAAAAGCACAACCCGGAGTGCACACCCATGCAATATACATAATCAATAATACACACCTGACATTTTTCTAGTGTTTGCTCTGATTGGTTCTTGCTATCTAAGAGTGTGTGAAAGAGGGTTATTGAGAGATTGCATGAGCAGCAGATTGATAAGATGGAGTGTGAATAAAATGGTGAGAATGAACCACTTTGTATGCAGGCAATATCTTAAGATGCTAAGCCTAATTTACCAAATGAATTAGTCAATATATGGAGAATTTTGTTCTGCATATTTTGATACCTTATGCGGGATGAAGCGACTTTATTTTCACAATTTATTCCAATTTGAATAAAAAATAAGAAAGAGAGCATTTCAAAAGTGACCAAATTTACATAGACTTTTCTCTCGAAACACGCTGATTATGAGTACGTTTTGATCTGTCATGCTATGATGAGCCCGTATGATAGCCGGTATCACACTGACAGGTAAAAGCCCAAATTTGTCAATTTTTAAATTCTTTGTCTCAAATTTAGGTTGAGTGTCTTTAAGATATTGCTTTTGCTTGCAAGTGTCCGGATACTTCTTGTGTGCAGTATGTTTGTGAATAAGGTATAGCCTAATTGTGTATGAGTTATGAGGGGGTGTATGTGCATGTGTGGGTGGGGGTGAGTTGGGGGTGTGTGTTTGTGTGTAAATGAGGATGCACTAGATTCTCATCAATTGTGCAATGGAGCAGTGAAAAGCATTATATGAAATGGACCCTCCATCAAGCTATCAAAACATGTCCCATTAAATAACCATGTGCCTATGCTGAGAACCAGTCATATACTGACTGTCTATGATCGGTATAAATATGTAGTGGGGGTGTGTATGTGCAAGTATCTGGTGTGAAGTAATGTGCGGTGTATTTGCAAGTGTATACAAAGTACTGCAAAAGTGAAACATTTTGTGCTACGTTTATTTTGTGCGTTTTGCGTCCAAGCGCAAATGATATTCTTTGTGTATAGGTTGGTGTAAGGAAACTTAAAATTATTTCAAAACAAGTGAAGCAATGCAAAATGGACAAAGCCCAAAATATTAATTGCACAGTAATGTCCACTCCCTGTGTCCACTTATACAGGAGGTGTGGGGCTCAAATTTAAAAGATTCAAACAAACAAGGTGACATGTTGCAATGGCTTTATCACCAGCAAAAAAAGGCGAGAACTACCTTTCAAACTGCAGATTCTATGAAAAAAGCTTAGAGGACATAAATTGCACTTCACTATTGCTGCAATAATATACCCTTATAAATTTATTTTCTTTTTTTATTTTCCAATTTGTCCTTGGAAACAACCAACAAAAAGGAAATCATACTAAGCATTCCTTACAGACAGTTAATAATCTCAGGTGAATTTGAAATAGTTAATGTTGACACACAACCTATCAGAAACAAGTCATAAGCTTACAAGTTTTACCTATTCTTACTAGAACTAATTCTCATGTACATTTTGTATTACAACATCTCTTCACTATTTGAATAGATCAAACATGGAGACAGGAATGTATCTATTAGCATCTTATTCAGTCTATTTGAATGAAGCCATGTTTTGGCATCATTGTGATGAAATATATATTGTCAATGCTGTCATGCTGGTGAGATAGTACACAGACATTTTTAGCTTGAAAGGTGTAACCAAGTTGCTAATTTTTGCTGGAGTTGCATGAAATAGAATTTTGTTGACATACAAAGAAGTGGGTGCAAACGTCTTGGAATTGAAGTATTTTGCTTCCACTGGGCTATAGGGGAGAGCGGGGAGTGTTCGCCCTAGGGGCAGGTTCGCCCACCCCTTGTTTCTCAGCACTACGGCTATCGGGGGATTTGGTGATGGCAAAATTAGGTGACATAGGTCATTATAAACTTCTCATATTAGCTACGCGACATATAGGGACGTGTTCATCGAACTGCAGCCAAAACAAAAAAATTACACCAAAACGTAATTTTTTGTTGCATTAATAATGTTGTATTATCATTGATACATAAATACAGATGGTTTTAATGGAAATCTGTGTTGGGAACATATGGGATTTCTCAAAGATTTAATGCAGTTATAAACTCCTTATTCGATTTGTATTTTGCATACCCTGAAGAAAATACCAAAATGTGCACAAGGGGCACGTTCGCCCTTTTGAGGATGGGGCACGTTCGCCCTAGATCTTCCCCGGGTGGACTTACCCCAAACTGGAGGGCGGATCTGCCCCATCAGCGTATTATGCAAAATATTGATAATTATACCATTAAACAAGGTAAAACTACTGAAAAGCATGTTTTTTAAAGTTATGTGGTATCAGTATTACTCATACCACCGTTTATGTCCTAATCCACAATCTCCCCGAAGTTGTAAACATGATACGTTTAAGCTCACTTTGGACCCCTACATTTTACCATGACCCGACCCCTGCAACAAATTTAGTGACTCCCCATTCAAGAGAATGAATGCCCTGTATACCCTTATGAAAATGCCGAGCACATTTTGAGCTTGTATACGAGCTTGTTATGAGCTTGTTATATATGCTCGTTCAGAGCTTGTTACGATCAAGAAAAAGCTCGTAATGATCAAGAAAAAGCTCGTATTTGAAACAGAACGAGCTTATTTTTGAAACATTACGAGCTTGCATTTTGATGAGCTTGCAAATTACAAGCTCGATATTGGAACTGATGAGCTTATTTTGGAACAAAACGAGCTTGCACCCCAAGCGAGCTGAAACAAGCTCGCAGTTTCATTACGAGCTAATATATGCTCACAAATACGAGCTTGTAAATTACAAGCTCAATTTTGAAACAAAACGAGCTTATTTTTGAAACATATCGAGCTTGCAACATTTGTGAGCTGGAAACAAGCTCGCAACAGCAATTTCTATCGAGCTTACACAAGCTTATAAATGTAAGCTCACAAGCTAACTTGTTAACGAGCTTGTAACAAATGCAAGCTTGTTTCAAGCTCAATTGAGCTCCATATCACAAGCCAATATTCGTAATTTCTCGATTGTTGTCTTTTCCAAAAAGCACATTCTGGCTAATATGCAGGTCAGCTGATGGGCATCCTGTTGTCAGGTCAAAGGGCTTCATGTGGTCCTACACCTGTAGGTATATTATGATGTTTAAAAAAAAATTGTGATTGACTATTGTAGTTGCAACAATAACAAGGTAAACAAACATCTGTATAAAGTTAAAGAACATTTAATTTAAAGAACATTTAAAAGGTACATCGAAATACAAAAAAAAGAGTAGGTGCAATATGCAACCTTTCAGTGCATCACCTACATGACTGATGTACATTTCCAGTTATTGAAATGTTTTTATGATAAAACTTAATAAATGCTTATTTTGCACTAAACTAAACCTATACCTACATTGTGTTTTTAGTTGATATATTCTTATGTGCAGTGACAGATAAAGCTACAGTATCTCAAGCTTGTTTTGGTGTGTAAATCCCTGGGTGTTTTTGCTCTGTTTTTGAAAATTTAAGATATTTGTGTACAAAGTATAGGCCATGTGGGCAAAAAATCTGGGTGTGTATTTACAAATTTGAGTGTGTAAAACACACTCCCTACACGGCTGGCTGCCTACGCCCTTGCATCCAACGACCGACCTCGTTGAATTCACAGTTATGCCCGTACTGATACATGACCAAAGGTGCCAAGGCTGACGAATTCGGCAGTTTTCTTGCGACTTCGTAATTTCAATTTAGCAAAAAACCCTTAACATACACCTTACTTTTTACATATTTAGGCAATCGTGTGATTCTTAAATGTCTCGTTAACCATTCCTTTTAAAAATACTCTACACACACCTGTAAATTGGTTGAATTTATGCGTGACAAATGCTCTTCAAAATAGTCACATACGTACGTGCGGATTCCATAAACTTCCTATGCAAATCGTTGCTAAGGCTTGTGCGCATGCGTGGAGGTTAACTTGTCGGCTCGTTCTAAAACTAAGATCTTTCAACATAATATATTTGGTTAGTAATCTTTTATAATGTACAATTGTTGTTTTAAATATTTTTTTTCGCATTTAAATATATTTTTATGTCAAAAATTGTGGCAGTTTTTGTTTATTGTAAATATTTTTTTCAGCTGTAAAAGATTTGTGACAATGCCAAATTGAAAATCCAAGATGTCAGCGCCCAGTACTGTTGAAAATATTTTGAGCCAATTCAGGTTTGTATATATTGTAAACTCACATTTTCAGGGAAGGTAATGAAATGATGAGTGTTTAAGTAAGAGCTCCTGTACTGGAGCTTGTGTCAATTGAGAATGAATGCACCATTCATTAATTTAAAGACAGCTGATGTCGAACTTGAAGTAAGCTTAAGCCTTAAAATTGAATTGTGATTGATCATGTGATAAACAACAACTTTTTTTCTTTAAATGTTTTGTTGCATTTTTAGATAAACAACAACTTGTTGAATTTGAAATGATGCTTAGTACAGGGAACCCCCGGTCCCGGCACTCCGTGCAGCGCATCCACAGATATATAGATATTCATGCTAGTCGGTGAAAAAACACCTTTTTTAGCGATTTCATGAATTATTTGCCCTTCGACAATACCCCTTATTTCGCTAAAAATGTTAATACATATATTGGAATTAAAAATGTAAAAAGTGATGTGATGACAGCTATGTCTATATGAATCATTCAAAGGAGAAATTGTCACTATCAAGTACAACATTTATGAGCTTACACTTTTACAAGCTCACAAATTATCATAGTAGAAATTTTACAAAAGTACAAAATTTACGAGCTTGTATGCGGTCATGCGAGCTCACATCAAATTTGCAAGCTCACAACATGTTTTAGAAATATGAAGTACAAAATTAATGAGCTTGTATGTGCTCATGCGAGCTCAAGCATGAAAATTTTTGAGCTTACAAATTTAATAGAAATTTTTACTTAAAAATGTACAAGCTTGTGTGAGCTCACATGTAAAGTTTATGAGCTCATGTGTGCTCGTGCAAGCTCACATATAAGAAACGAGCATTTTGAGCTCGTAAGGTTTGTGTGGGCAAGATCGCAATTGACTACTTGTGCTCGTAATTTGTTTGTATTGTGAGCTCGTGTTCGTAAATATGAGCTCGACCTTTCGACCTACGAGCTTGAAGGAGCTCAATGTTGCTTACACAAGCAAAATCAATCACATCTGAGCTCAAAATAAGCTCACTCGAGCTCGAAACAAGCTTATTCGAGCTTGTTTTTATGATTACATTTTCGTAAGGGTACTCTTGCTAAATGTTTGCATTGAATATGTTATTGTTATGCAATGTTTAACTCTTTTTTTGTGATTAGGGTGAACTTACCCCACCATATGGGTGAACCTGCCCCAATATGGGGCAAGTTCGCCACTTTGCAAAACTTTTTTGTTTGCTCTATCCTGTTGCTATTGTAAGGCCTATAGTTCTGGGATTGTGGCCGTATATAGCTAAGACATAGGGCTTTCACATGGGCTAATCAGGTCATCCCTAACCTTAAAATTGACATCGCTAGGCTGGTCAGAAAAAAATAGGGCGAACACTCCCCGCTCTCCCCTACCATTTGAAATTCATACTCCCCGTATGGAAGACATGACATTAATCTCCCACACAGGGGGTATAGATTTCAAATGGAGTCACCCATTCAGGTAACCCCATATGAAATTCGTATAGCGTTAATTGTATGGATTATATCTGGAATAGCTCATTTCTGACCCATGCAAGGATATCTTTCACCCAGTGTTGTTGTAAAATATTTCAAAAAATTGTTTTCATAATTGCATTGTCTAGTACAAACAAGTAAAACAAATTGTTTTGGAATTGATTTATTCGGGTACCACTTTAAGTTAGCAAGATATCGCATGCTGCTGACTGAATTCATGTGATGTATTGAGTGTGTCTAGTAGCACAGCAGCTGATAGGTGTATCCCATCATGCTCTGCAGTAGCATAGTAGAACTGCACATGCCATAGAAAGTGTACACAAAATCCCTCACTTCAACTTTCAATTTACTCGCTTATATCAGGGGAGCTTCGACTTTTGTTTGAAAAAATATGATCTCTAAAGTATTGTGAAACTATCCATAGCTCTCAATATCTAAGCGGCTCTTGTTTATATTTTGTATACATTTGCTATGGAGCAAGCAGATAGACTGCAATGCATGATGGGATACTCCCTTTAGCTGCTGAGGTCTAGTAGTGTTTCCATATTCACAGCTGCCTTTAACATTCATTCAAAGTATCATGATTACACCTCCTGTCACAATGCATGTTGGTTTTTTTCTCCTTATTGAAACACTGTTTGATGTCTTTTGTACTGTCATTTTGTATCTGTATACTTGCATATAAGTTTATATTTACTCGGTATAGATATCAGATCAAGTTAGTTTTAAATTTGTATATGTAGACCTATATTTTGATTTGAATGTATGCAAACAAGCTGTGTTTCAGAATATGTATCCGGAGCAAGGAGTTATCAATTTTCAATCTCTATGGCAAAGCATCAAAGAAGATATCATATAATCCCTGCAATGCATTGCTTCCATTTTAATGTTCTGATTTGATTTCCAAACTAATTCAACATGGGTTGATAGTGCACATTCAGTTTTTATTTCATGTCTATCGATCCATGCTTAGTCTATTCTCAACATGAAAACAAGTGGAACATGTACAAAGTAATAGGAGTGTCATTTAATGAAATAAGGTGATGTATCATGTATCATGTTACAAAGGATTCTGGGAAGGGTAAGATATCTTCACTGGCAAAGCGTTTATTTGACCCTTTCAAAAGTCAAATACAAGTAAGCATTTGCCGCTTATATGTATTGAGGTTACTGTGTAGTACAGAGGTTCTCAGTACGCTGCCTTTGGGCCAAATGCGGCCTGCCAACTATTGATATTTGGCCAAATAAGGAAATCATAAGAAACTGAGGTGTATTTGACCCCATTATGGCCCATGAACAAAAGAAGTTGATTACCCTGGTGTAGTATTCCTGATACATTCCCCACCAAGCTCTTCAATATCTCCTATATATCAATAATTTGGATCAATCATGTTAAATTATGCGATGAACAGACAAGACATAAATCTTGTATCAAGTACAGGGTGTCCCTTAAAACTCAGTACAGGCTAGTGCGATTTGAAGTCGTCAGAAATAACAAATTTTATCCTGCAACCATTTTACATCTGAGATCATATCTTCAAAACTGTTTTATCAAATGACCTCTGATTTGTTGCAAATGATTGCTAAAACATGTAGCTTTCACATTATGTAAACACTGATTGATTGGTGATAACACAATTTTTTAAATATCACAACATTCATTGTGGCCCGCTTTTTATGAGACACCCTGTATATTGATTGGCATACTAGTGGAAGACGGTATTATGTACACAATAGCTGCCTTTTATCATTTTATCTTTAAATAGTATATTTCATAAGGCAGCCTTTGAACGTTTAAGTATGATTTCAACAATCATCATATATCAGTATCAAAAGAAGCAAGTTCCCAACAAAGCTGCCCTGCCCATATTCAACAGAAGGCAGCTGTTATACATTTGATTCCGTTTGTGATTTGTTTATATATGCATCATTGAGAAGCAGAAATGTTGTTTCACACAGTTTATGGTTACTGTAATTGACATACATGCATACAACAAAAATGCAAATTGTGGTCATGAATCATGTATTTATATCATTGAAGTGCATTATTTTTAAGGACATGTGACTGACACTTTTGTTTTAAAAAAGATAAATTCTGCATCTTGAGTGGACCAATTTGAGACATTGCCTAAGTTTATAATTAATCTAAAGTCTTAGTACCTTTGTTCATAGATTATCCTGTAAAAAATATGAAAATTATTAAAATTTATGACTTTATCATGAAATGGACTGCTATATTGTGTGAAATAAGTAAATATAAACTGAAAGTGTTGCTTTACAAATGTCCTTAATACATCAAAGACATCTTTTATTAAAGACACCATAAAACAACAGTTTCTGTTCATACTTTCTTATTTCTCGATTATGCTGTGTCATGTGGAAAACCTAACTTTGATCATATATTGTGTGAAGATCTTCGTTCAATTTATTGTGAAATGTATAGCAAAATGTATAATTTATCAGGTGATGGTACCCAGAGTAAAAAATGTTTGAACTATTATTTAGTAAGATGAGAGAAAAAGAGTGCTACTTGGTATACAGAGAGCTGCTATTTAAAGAGCTGTGCAGCCAACAGAATATAAACTGTAGAAGTTTGTCACCAAAGTCGGTACCAAGCAGGGGTACTCTTGTGTTGTGCTAGTGCTACTTTGTTGTCTGTGTTGCAGGCCAGAGATCAGATTGAGCTACTTGATGCACCATGTCACAGGTAAATCTGCTTGGTGAGCTGAAGACAGGTACTCAGTCAAGTGACTGGGTACGGTATCAAGCAGTATTATATGCCACTCTGTTAATATTCAGTTCTCTATGCAACAAAAAGCAAATGGTTATTCATGGTCCAGGTAGTCAGACTGGCTACTCAGGGCATTTAGCTCTAAGACTACCCAGATTACTGATTTTGGACTTGAACTGAGAACATCAAGAATAAATGGACCACTTTCAGTGGCACGCGGGTCTTTAAATGATACTTGGTAAACATAGTAGAACTACTAGTACTACTGGGTAGCACTGTAGCAGGCAAGTTGTAGATAAGCAATGGGCTGTTCCAGTCTATATCCATACATCCTGTATGGAAGACATGACCTTAATTTCTCACACAGGCCTATCAAATGCAATCATCCATTCAGGTACAATCGCATTTGAAATTCAAACTCCCTGTGTGGAAGATTAAGGTCATGTCTCTCATAGGGGGTGTATGGATTTGAACTGGTATTACCCATTTTGGAATACTGTATAGAAAGGGTTGTGGGCACTGTAGCATACACAAAGCCTACACAAAGCCTAATTAAATGTGCTTCCATTGTGTGTAAAATAGTCATGGCGCCAGATTACAAGCTTACTGCTTATTAATTTTAAATATGTATAAATAGAATGACTTATAGAATATATGCAATACCTGTACTGTACTGTACTGCAATACTAAGGAAGAATTCCCATTCCCTATCTACAGATATTGTGTATGTACCAGAGGCGAAATTAGAAACTTTAAAATGCACCTTAGAGAGGTTTAGCTTTATCATCACAAACACATCATGCAATCAAACTTTTGTTTACTCAAAATATTTTAGCATCGGTATTTGGAAATGCTAGCTACACTGTCATCTAACTAACCCAATATGTTTCATAGCTACTGTGTGCATTCGTTTTACAGTGCACATTTGTCCAGTAAGAATTGGCTAATTTAATTCAACAGCAATATTATCAAAAAAAGATTTTAGATTTGTTGGAAGACAATTAGTATAAGAATGTCAGTTTTGAGCACCCTAGCTTATTTTGTGTTGGAGGCACATAATCTTTATAGGCTCTGATACATCCATTGTTATTTTTGTCTTGTCCTGAATTGTTTCCAGTGAATCTTATTGCCTTCTAAGGTGCATCTCATAGTTTGTGAATCGGCCACCTAGTTGGTGTAAGAAGACCGACCATGTCTTGCTCTAATTTTATTTATTGATTACTATTGTGATCTTGCCTTTAGAAAGCAGCATTCTATTATGTTGTTCTTAAACATTTTTTATGTAAAATGCATGTGCAAATGCAAACCTATTACTTATATCTGGATATTATTTTTATTAAGGGCAAAGCCAAAAATGGGACTATTGAGTAATTGATCATACAATCCCAGTTACGTCTCACACAAATTATATGGCAAATTATTATGGTAATTTTTTGTAATCAGTTCCTCCGCTTAAAAGCATGCAAATTATGTCCCGGTCCCGAATCCCATCTTTTTGCACCAGGCCAGTAGCATATAATCAGAGTTATATGTGTATGCCAGTATTTGAATTTCTGTGATCTGCATTACTCAAAAACTTTTAAGGATCAGCATCTGCCAATCCCGGGCTGACAATCATGATTTTACCTCCTTTCTTTTGGTTTTTACCGTGCTAACCCAAGAGTTTCTCAGTGTCACGGGACATCAGTATGTGGGAGTGCAATTTTCTGTTGCCTTAACATTACTGAAAGAAATGATATTCATCTGATTTACAAGGTTAATGCTGTTTTTGCAAAATGTTAAAAAATAAAAAAATAAGTATGATCCTTTAATTTCTTTGAGTAGTGTATAATGTATGCATATGGCCAGTTAGCAGTATGTCGTTTCTCTTCAACGTAATAGGCATGTTCCATAATATTTCTTTTTCATAAATCTCTGTGCTGAACACCCTTTTACTGTGTGATTGAGTGAATGTGTATGTAGAATAAAGTGATGAATCATTTCATTAAATTGAATTCAAACACGGTTACCAATGTTGTTATAACGGCAACATTATTGAGTGGTATGAACTTTTCTTTAACATGTTGGATATTGCATACAAAAAATGCTTTTGATATTTTTTCATCATATTTCACCATTATGACCATACTAGTAATGGGAAGCAAGTTGTATTTATTGCTTGTTGTCATTACAAGTTTGGATAGTCATTCTACAGCTGTGATTGAGTTGCAATGATAACAACCAAATTAATTTTGTGTGGTATTGTGGAAAGTAAGAGAGAGAGAGAGAGAGAATTGAGAATATGAAATATATACAGTGGAATAAGAGAAGTGTGTGAGGTAAGAGAGAGAGAGAGGAAGTGAATGAGAGAGGGAAGAGAGAGAGAGGGGTTGGAGAGGGAATAGAAGATCGCAGCAGAGAGAACAGCAGATAATATACCAGAGAAAAGAGCTCAGAATCAGATTACATCAGATATGGAGAGAAGTAGAGAAATGTTAGAGAGACAGAAGGGAACAACTTGTCATAAAAGAAATAGAAGGAATGGCAAGAATAGAATGAAAAGAGATGAGTAAGAGAGAGAGAGAGAGAGTTGCGAAGAAGCCATTATGATATCAGATGCAATGAAAATGGAAAATGATAAATTATGTGCATCTTATGTAGCAAGAGGGTGATGAGAAAGTGGCAATCAGCTTTGTGGTGACAAAGAGAGAGGGGGGAGTAGAAAAATGTGATAGATGGTGAAATGCTTGATATAGATAGTGAACATGAGTGATGGCCTGAAGTGTTGACTGTTTCATTTATGGGTGTGTGTTTATATATGTGCAGGGGTGTGTGTGCAGAATGTATGTATGTATATATGAACATGTATTCTTCAAATAGTTCAGTGATTGCAGTTGCAGAGTGTGCTGTACAGTTAAATGCATGTGTGTTGTTTGAGTGTTGATGATGTAGCTTTTAAACAATGGTAAAAATCTGGTAAAATAGTGTGTAAAGTGCATGTCTGTGTGTAAAGAAAAGCTATGACATGTTGCAATTTACAGATTGTTTCATCTGTAGATGATTATATTTACAGAACTGAAGAAGTGTGCATCACAGGTATGTTCTCATGAAGATTTGAATATGTTCCAATAGCTTGCGCCTTTTGGTGGGCTTAAAGCTTCTTGGTGTGTGTGTGTGGAGGCGTTTGTATGTGTGGGGTGCGAGTTATTGTGTATGGGGGGTGTTCATGAGGTGGGGTGTGTTTGTGGTGAGGTGAGTATGTGTATTGTGGTGCAGGGGTGTGTGTGCAAACCTGTGCATGTGTGAAGGACTTATTGGCCTTTTGCCTTGGCAATTTTTTAGAATTTAAGACAGAACCATAATTGCCTCACTGATTTTCTATTGTGTATTGTGTCTGGGAGGTCTGTGAGGTGTGAGTATGTGTGGTGTGGGTATGTTGTGTCGGGGTGAGTGGAGTGTAAATGTATGTAGGTATAGTGTTTGTTTTGTGTAGGGGCGTGTGTGTGTGAGTGGTGGGGGTGTGTTTGCAGGTGAAGTTTGTATGGTGTTTGTGCGTTTTAAATATCAGATGTGTGTAGGTGTATGTGTTCTTGAATTTGAACATGTTTATGTGTGGTGTGCATGGGATGGCGTGAGAGTTGATAGGTGTGTGTGTCCAAACATGAGTGAATCAAATGGTGACCATTGAGTGAAAGTCAAAAATAGTTTCGTTTTCAGAAAATCTGTGATGGTCCTTTTCTCCAAAACTCTCCAAATGTTTCACTTTGTTCAGGATGCTTTGTAGAATGACTGTCATGCCACTATTACATAAAATATCAGCCTATCAATTTACAGAAAAATAAGATGTATTGCTAAGTTAAGCAGCCATATACATGTGCAGGGATTTAAAGCAGAACATTTTATATTATGATAAGTTTAAAATGCTGTGCAAAAAGAACCAGAGTTTGAATGAGTCTCTTTCTAAGTAACTGGCAACCTTACCAAGCTTCTTCCTATTGCCAAATTGTCATAATGTATTGTAATAATTTTTGTACAGTTTTTACATGTTTCTGGGTGGCCTCATGACTTACAATCCCTGGCTTCTTCCCTATGTCTTTATATGTTTATGTGTAACCAGTTCAACCTCTTTACTTTGTAATATTATTATTATCCACAGTTGGAAATCCTGCCTTCCCATGATGCACCAGTGATATTGTGGTCAATCAAACATGCAACCATGCTATACTTTGCTGAATATGGGATGTCAACGAAGTCAATTATGCATATTGTAACTGTTACCTCAAATCCCAGCTAAAGTTCAGTCTTGTTATAGCGATATTGGAACTGCAAGGCATTGTGGGTAAAGCTCAGTGTTGTTATAGTGATATTGGAACTGCATTATGGGAAGGCAATGTTTACTCTTGGGATGTTATCATAGCAGCCAAATTTGTCAATAGAAATTATATGCTTTCATCTTACCATGTAGATTTTATTTTTGTTGTCTAAGTTGAGAAGTATTATTTTTGAATAAAATTATAGAATTATACATTGCAAATCTGAAAAAATGAAGAGTGTGATGCTAGGAATGATAGTACACATCAAAGGTTTATGTGTTACAATGGTATGCTTTCTAAATACAAATATTACAAAAAAATTATGCCTTGTTATTCTTTCAAAAATGGTTCAATATGTGAAAGTTTATTATACTTATTATTATTATTATCATCATCATTATGTAGACAATGTATGTCACTTTGTTTAGCTCTATATTATTAAGTAATTATGTGTATATTGTACATATGGGTTATAATGGGACAAAATATTTACTTTTGCAAAGCACTTTTGAGTTATCTTTGGTACCAGTCTATTACTGAGGTAGAAATAAAACTTTTTTTTCTATTTTTTATCTTTGACTTTGTGTCAATACAAAGGTCAAAGTTGATTGAGAGGTTGACCTCTTGTCAACAACATGTTTAACAGATGATAATAGGTAGAAAGATGTTATGAGTGGTGATGGATAATAAATGAGAGAAAGTGAGGAGAATATTATAACAAAAAGAATTGGTCTCAAGTTTCTTATTATATTGTGTCTTTTTTCTGTTTTGATGAACTTAAGGTTAGGCGAAAGGTTTTTCATGCGCTTGATTTCAGAGGGGCGTAAGTTCATAACAGAAACAACCATGCAGAAAATGAACAAGCGTCCGGGAGGTAAGCCTACTTTAATAATTATAATAGAATATCGATCCACGGTCAAGACATGAAACTTGGCTCAGCTCACAGCGTGCCGGAGCTCCTGATGCGGCGGGGGAGGTGCACAAGCCGTTTTCGCAATTTTCATGAGGATTTTATAAATTTTAAAATCGATTGGGGGCACTTCCTCTGGCCCCTATGCCCGCCCCATGAAGATACGCCACCATATTAAATTTATAGAGCCTTATTTTGATGAAATAAATAAATAACATCAACAACAACATCACAAAGCAATTATTTGTAAATTGAATTTGGGAATATTCAACAAGACAGACTTAGCAGGCCTACAAATTTCTGAATTATATAAAGTGAAAAACAATCAATCACTGTAGTCAGCAAATCAATCAAATATATATAGGCCTACAAAAACTATAAAAGAAAGGAGCAAGAAAGATTAAAGAAATATTGAATTAAAAAGAAAGAAAAAAAAAGAAATGAAAAAAGAAAAGGAGAAAAAAAGAGGGAAGAACAGAAGTAAAAAGGAGAAAAGAGAAAAAAACGAAATTTCAGCCACACGGGGACTCGAACCCACAAAAATTAATCATAATAGATTCAAAGTCCAACGCTCTATCCGCTCGGCCACACATCAGCTTATACAATTGATTGTCCTCGAAGGTATAATTATAATTTGACGCAATGACGTGATTACAATTGCGTCCGCATATAAATGGCTCTTAGAATAAACACGCATGTCGGCGCTGAAATTTTGGACGAACCCGATGGAGAAAAACCTCGTTTTTTGCAAAACTAGCTTCAATTTGGAGTGAAAATCAAATGGAATAGCAATTGGCAGAATGTTGAGAAATAATGTAGGTATTCAGATGTCTAAATGAACGTCCCGTAATCAAGATATCGATAATTTCACAAACCATCTTTTTCTCAAGCAAATTCTCCAAAATTTTCCCCAAAAACGGGCTTTTAAAATTTAATCGGTACTGCATTTGGTTCTTCCCCATGGCAACATTATTTCTTTGATCGATTTGTAGTACAATACGAAAAAGAAGAAAACAACCACTTGGCGTGGATTTATACGGGGCGCACATTTGAAAAAACGTCATGGAACATGTTTTTCATCTTGTGAACATGGTGCGTAAAAATGCCTTAAACGAAGGATTTTCAAACTTATTCTAAAAATTTGTATATAACACACACAAAAATGTTAAGCTACATCCAATGCACCAACATTTCACTCGCTGCGATATTTGATTACTGAGAAAACTCTGTTTTAGAGAACAACTTTATACGTCTTTTATACGTTTTTTATACGTTTCTTCGTGTAACCTTAAGTTGCAACGGGAGTTTATATGATCCAAGTTTACTATGGTATTTAGAAATGTTCTTATTTGTTTGTGATGTGCTTTTCATCCCAGCACCCATGCCCAGCATGCTTCAATAGTTTCTGCAGCCACTGAGATACATATACATCAGAATCCTTTTGCTTCAACAAGGGGGCAACTGCATTTCCTCTCAGCACTTCCCCTAAGATAAAGACCAAAATTTGCCATTTTACTCAAATCAAATTATGTGTTGCATTCCGTTTTACAAAAATGCAATTTTCCCAATTGTTGATTTTCATTAAAAAGATTTAAAAATACATATTTCAAGAATTTAAATGACCATCAACTACCCTCCTGTACCATTACCTGATTTCTTACTACTGACATTGGTAGGACGATTTCTATGGGTATTCTAATTGGTTGTACCATTTATGATGTTTCAAATTGTGTTTTAAGTATAAATGGACACAGCATTTGTTTTATTCCATTCTTGATTTTTACAAAAAAAAAAAAAAACATTTTTACCACTTTTGCAACATTGTTCAGAATTCGGTGTGATTTTTCCATTTTCCGTAAAACATTAAAGCCTTAATGTACAATTTCCATCAAATTTTGATTTTGTTATTCTTTATTTAAAATGTTGAAATAATAATAGTAATAACTGACGAGAAAGGTTGAAAAGTGAAAGAAACCCACTGGTTATTTTGGCCATTTAACACACAGTTCTATGGGAGGACATATCATAATTTTTAAATTATGATAATATGTCGAACTTTGCTCTGTTGACCAACAAAGACAACAAATTTGGCCGATTCCATTTAGGTGCAAGTTGGGACACGTGTAAACATTACAAATATGCAAAAAATATCAGGTTTGAAAAAAATTAACCAATTTCATATTATAAGATCGTACATTATGGCTTTAAACCTTGGTCTTGACCCAAGAGCACCCCATTACATCTGGTTGGGTGAGGCAAGTGAGGTAAAGCACATTTACAGGTACTCTTCATGCTTGGCTGACGGACTATTTCAACAATAGATCACTGAAGGTCGTCCTGAATAGGAGAGAGTCTGGATTAAAAAGAATCAAAGATGGGGTACCTCAAGGCTCCATACTAGGCCCTCCTGTTTATCATCTTCATTGACGACATCTCACAAGATCTGAGGAACCAGTCCATCTTGTAAGCAGATGATGCCACCATTACGTCCTTCATCAAATCCAGTGAGGATAGACTTCCTGCTGCTGCATCTCGCAATCGGGATTTAGCCGAGATAGAGACATGTAATGGGCTAAGACATGGAATGTCCTGTTTGGTGCTGCCAAATATAAAACCATCTCCAACCGGAGAGATGCTGATGGCAACCATCCACCACTTCACTTTTGTGGTGTTACTCTAGAAGAAGCTGACAGCATGGACCTTCTAGGTCTTACATTGAATAGCAACTTGTCCTGGAACCAAGTAGTCACTAAAATGTCGAACACAGCCGGTCAGCGACTGGGACTCCTCAGAAGAGCTTCACCTTATATTCTATCTATCCAGAGAGCCATCATCTACAAGGCCATGATACGATCAAAAATGGAACATGCCAGCAGTGCTTGGATTGGTGCAACCCACCTCATTAGCTCAGCTTGACTCCATCCAAAGTAGAGCTACGCGTGTCATTGGTCTGCCAACGAATGAGTATGAAGATCATCATATTCAGCCATTGAGCCACAGCAGGGCAGTTGGAGCAGCCACCCTCTTCGATCGTATATTCTACAAGGAGGCCCCTGAGTTGTTATGCCAGCTGATGCCTGACATCCATGTCCATGACCCCAGGTTGCGACGGTCTGTGAGATCCCATGACCTAGCAGTGAAAGTCCCTAGATCAAACCTTGTCAGTCATGAAAAATCATTTCTACCATCTACAGCCCAATTATGGAATTCTCTTCTTACCCAAATGCCCAAATTCCAGCCATTAGATCGAGGGCCAGTTTCAGCAGGGAGGTTACTCGCTTTCTGGGTGCCTCCTCGTCAGCAGCTTCTAAATGATTTTTTTTTCTCTGCCTGTTAATGCTCAGTTTGTATCGCATGTTGTAAAAAATGGGAGGCTACTTTCTAGGTTTCTGCAGAATCTGTCGCATCATACTGTTCTATCCAAACAAGGATAAAAGTGTTTCACATACAGAGCTATGATACTGGTTTTAGATTTAGCCTCAAACTTATTCATTTGGTAAATTAATTTTCCTCAAAGGGTATTTTTTACAAAAAAGACATTTGAAACTTTTAAGTTTGGTTATTATAATTATAATAATTATTATAATGTACGACGTACTATAATACAAGCCAATCTTTCGAGTGACATTGTGTAACATGGTATTGAAGTATGTGAGACGATTTTAAAAATGGTATTAAACTTATGTCTGTATGTGATGTGACCGACGACTGGCGACGAGATATGTTATCGCAGCTACGGGCTTGGTTGTTAGATTGATCTGGGATAGATTGAAAGATATCTGGATATCATGGGAATTATATTCTTCCTAGTATACTTCAAGACTTCAGTCAGTATGGGTTGTTTTTAATATCTATATCTATCTATATGTCCCATAGCTAGGCCGTTTGGGCACGTAGGGATGGCTTTAGAGATGCATAATTTCCAAAGTTCCCTGTCCTCAGCTGATCGTATGAGCTGGTCAAAGTTCAGTCCAGTCCAGTCTTTGATGTTATCAATCCACGTCTTCCCTGCATAATGGTGTTTGCAAGACTGTTCTTCCATCTGATCACATGGCCAAACCACTGGAGTTGTCTTCTTTTCACAATGGAGATCAGGTGTTCATGCTCCGATGAAACTTTCCATCATTGCCCTTACTTGTTTGTTGGTAGTCTGCGTAGAGTAGTGGACCTGGAGGAGCCTTCTCATGCAATTCATCTCAAACGCGTTAATCCTCTTTTCCATCTCGGCATTAAGCGCCCAGGTTTCACACCCATACAGGAAGACGGAAATTACCAATGCTCTCAGGAGGCTCATTCTTGCTGCCATTGAGATGTTCTTGTCTCTCCAAATGGGTTTCAAATTGGCTAGTGATGATGTCGCTACAGCAATTCTGATTTTGATTTCTTGCACTGATTTGGCATCATCTGTGATGGTTGCACCAAGGTATTTGAATTGTGTAACTGTTTCAAGTTCTTCCCCTCCAACATGAACTTCTACTATATCATCAGACCCCGTCTTCAAGACCTTGCTCTTTGCAGCGCTGATATCCATGCCAAGTCGCCTTGCACTGTCATCTAGCCTTCTTGTGAGGTCACTTAGTTCCTCAGGTTGTCCTGCCAAGAGGTCGATATCATCAGCGAATCGCAAGTTGGTAACCCTTCGCCCTCCGATGCTGACTGTTCCCTCGAATCCATCAAGAGCTTCCATCATGATATACTCAAGGAAGATGTTAAAGATGGTTGGTGACAGTAGACAACCTTGTCGGACTCCAACTCGGGTACGAAACCACTCACTGATTTCATCTCCTAGCAGTACAGTACTCTTAGATGCAGTGTACAATGCTTCAATTGCATTTACAATTCCATTACTGATGTTGAACTTTCTTAGCAGGCGCGTAGCCAGCATTGTCAGTCCGGGGTGGCAAACGTCAGTATCGTCCCTATTTCTCTCCCTCCTTCCCCATTTTCTTCTCTCTCTCCCTCTCCTCGCCAGGGCCGTCGCTATACCATTTTCTCAGGCGGGGTGGTGTCGAGAAATAGATTTTGCTGGTAAACACCCAAGTATTTGCCAAGCTGTCCCAAGAATTTGATTTGGGTCTAAAATAGACCAACATGATGATGAAAATTGTAAATTTTGTCACACCATTTCTGTCAACTGAGTAAGAGAGGGACTGACTTGCCACTTTGCCCCATAGCTATAATCTCCATTGGTGCTGATGAAGGGTGCGGTGCGGAGGGGATGCGCACATATGCATTTTGTCGATCTTGCAAAATCATTTGTCCACATCACCTCAACGCACCTGGTCAACATCATTGTAGGCCCAATATACCGGCCCAATAGGGCCTATATTACGAAATTATTGTAGTTTTTGCCCCCTCTCCATCATGTGATGGATGTGAGAGACACATCTCATACTCTCACCCCTCTTCCACCTCTCCCCTCCCTCCATTTTCCCCCTCTCTCACTTTCTCGTCCCCTTCTCTACCCTTTCTCTCTCTCTTCCCGCTCTTTTAGGGGTCGTTGGAGGGGGGGGGTCGCAGTTGCACCTCACCCCCATGGCGACGGCCCTGTTCCTCCCTTTCCCTTTTCTTTTTCCCTCCCCTTCCTCCCCTTTCCCTTTTTCTTTCCCCTCTCCTTCCCCTTTCCGTTCTCTTTCTCCCTCTCCTCTCCCTTTCTCTTCTCTTTCTCCCTCTCCTTCCCCTTTTTTCCCGCTTCTCCGTCCCCATTTTAGGTGTCCGGGGGGGGGGGGGGCAGTCTGCCCCCCCACGCTACTGTTTCTTAGGCTTTCAAACATTGCTTCTTGCCAAACACGGTCAAATGCTTTTTTAAAATCAATGAAGTTGTGGAGAAGTAGCTTTTGATCGGAATTTCTCACTCAGATTGAAGATTTGTTCCACTGTGCTGCGCCCTTTTCTGAATCCTGCCTGTTCTTCTGCTATGATTCTCTCTGATTGAGGTCGAAGTCTATTTAGAATGATTCGGAGAAGTATCTTGCTCGGATGACTGATCAAACTGATGGTGCGGTACCCAGCAAACACAAAACGTTTTCGACATCATTCGCAAAAGGTTATAAAAGGTTGACAGGAAACGTTTAAATGTCGGGTTATATAAAGGGTATATTAAGAGTATAAAACGTTTTCATAACCTTAAAAACATGTTTTGATAATCTACTGCTCAGCAAACAAATATGTTTTACAGAAAACGTTTAAATGTCGGGTTATATAAAGGGTATAAAAACGTTTTAATAACATTCCAAACACATTCTTGAAAACTTGATACAAAACATTCTAAACAGAATGTTATTTTGGGGTTGAAAAAATATTTTGCGAAAAATGTTTGCCCAAAATATTTTCAATAACGTTTAAAAACGTTTTCATGACCTTTATGTAACCCGACATTTAAATGTTATTAAAAGGTTTTGAAAAAACATTTTAAGAACATTTCTGTGTTTGCTGGGTTAAAATATTTTAACATAATGATATTTAAGTGTTGACACAATATTTGGCAAAAATTTTTGCAAAATAGTTTACAATAACATTTTTTGAAAACATTTAACAATATTCTTGTAGTCTGTTTTCATATAAAACGTTTTAAAACGTTGTCATGACCTTTATATAACCCGACATTTTAATGTTATTAAAACGTCTTTACCTAAACCAAAAGCCAAAATATAACTATCTGAAGGCCGCGCCGTAAAGCACGGCGATCAGGAACACTGGGACCAATTTAAGACAATTAGAAAAGCTAACTGAGAGCATGTTGCTGACATTTGTTGACGACCAATCCAAAGCTGACAAACTCACCGACCAATTTCAAACTGTGTTTTCAATTGAAGACCTGTCTTCCTTCATTACCAACCAATCCATACCCAGATATCCCCGACATCTTGGATAACTTTGATAAAAAACATCAAACTGACCTCAAAATTTTAGATTTCCAGAAAGCATTCGATATTGTACCCCACCAGAGAATGTTGCAGAAGTTAGATTTATATGGAGTGCGCGGCAGCCTCCTGGCATGGATTAACAAATGGTTGACAACAAGAACACAAATAGTTGTGGTGGACGGTGACATCGGACCCAGCAAAAGTTAAATCAGGAGTTCCCCCAAGGAACGGTACTATGCCCTTTAATGTTATATACAATATCATAGCCAAGGCAAACAATGCCCTCTGTCTGGTTCTTGCGTAGAAATCTTTGGAGATGTCAGAAGGTAAAGGAACAGATATACTTGTAAGACCCCATCTAGAATACGCCTTTGCTGTATGGGACCATTTTACATCATCGGATATCCATCGTCTTGAGATGATACAGCACAGGGCAGCGCGCTTTGGCCCACACTGGAACAAAGAAGAAAACAACCCGACTTACAACTATGTTTAAAATAATTCCCAACCCAGACTACGTCCAACGTCCGATTGATAACAACACTAGGCAATACCATCCAGCTAAATACAGAGTTATGAGAACCAGAATCAACAGTTACCAATTCAGTTTTGGCCCCGTACAATAGTTCAGTGGAATGATCTCTCACCAAACACTCTTAACATCACCAATATTTCAGCTTTCAAAAAAGCTTTTAGCATGACATTGTTTTTAATAGTAGCAATTAACTTTTTTTGTATGATTTTTAGTGTCTATTATGTATTATGTGTTTTCTTTTATTCAATGCTACCGCACTGTTTCTCAATTAGATATTGCTTCGGCAACGATTTTGAGTATGAGATAGATGTAGATGAGATGTTGACATTGAGATTACCGTTGATGGCGTTGAGAAACTTTCTTCGCTTCAGACAAAAATAAAGCTGTTGGACCGGACGGAATTCCGAATGCTGTACTGAAGATTGTTCAGCTGAGTTACCACCACCAGCCCTGCAGTTCATTTTTGAACAGAGTTTGGACCAAAGCGCATTACCTAAAGACTAGAAGAGCTAGCAAAGATTTCACCCATTCATAAAAAGGGGTCAAAAGTCAGTACTGACTAACTATCGCATCATCTCGCTTGCTGTCTATGTTGTATACTGGAGCACATCATTGACAGCCAGATTATGAAGTTGCTCAGCTCTCAAAACATCCTCACAGATGCTCAACATGAATTAAAAATCTAGACCATTCGAAAGTCGACACACAACTCATTGTAACTCTTCACGACTTGACTACAAACCATAACAATCATCAACATCACCATCTTAGACTCCCCGGGCTTAGACTTCAGTAAGGCGTTTGATGTTGTACTCCACCAGCGCTGTTTTACGGTATTATGAATAAAATTTCACGATGAATTGAAGCTTTTCTCACCGACCATATCCAGAGGGTCATATGGTCAATGGTTGTGCTTCAGCTTAGAACCAGTCCTGAGCGGTGTGCCTCAAGGCACAGTGTTAGGCCTGCACCATTTCATTTTGTTTATAAATGATATCACCGACGCTGTTGACTCTACCACCACAAGAGGACGAAACTTCTCTGCAGTCTTACCTCACGTGTCTTGTTAACTGGTCTAAAGATTGGGGCATGAGATTTAACGCGTCCAAATGCAAAGTAATGAGGGTGTCCAGGAAACGACAATCAGGTTCAACGAAGTATTCTATGCTGGGCGAAACCTTAAAGGAAGCCTTTTCCAAAATTGAATGACTCGCCGAGTATCGGATTTTAAATAGACAAGAGACTCGCAGAATTTTTTTCTTTCTTTTTTTTTTCAACAAAAGGGTGACAAATTTCCAAATGGACATTTTTCCTACAAAAATTCACTTTAATGTAAAAAGTGGACTTATGTATATCCATCTGAAAATGAACTTTGTTGGCTATTTTGAACAGTTTATTGCATGAAAACAGAGCTGAAAAATGGCCCATTTGTTAATTTGTATTTTTTTACTTTAGACCTTTGATATTGCTACTCTGAAAAGTGTACTTTTTAGGGGGTGTGGGACGGGTGCGTCGGACCATACCCCCATATTTTTGGGGTTTGGGACCCGCCCCATCCATGCCATCCCATGCATACAGGTTTGCCCCCTGGCAAAAATCCCAGGTATGCCACAACTCCGACGTGAACTTCTATACATTTCCATCAGACCCCATCTTCATGATGTTGTTTTTGCAGCAAAGTGGCGTAGCTGGGATTTTCAAGTTGCTGGGGGCTGTATGGGGCGGGGCCCAGCCCCAAATGATCCACCAAACTGGGGGGGGGGGGGTAAAAGTAGGTGCGGAGGATGCGACGCACCCATCCCCCATCACCCTAATCGACAAAAAAGGTCTAGATAATACAATGTATTTAGATTGATACTCGTATTGTCCACTTTTTGCATGAAAGTGAGTTTTTGTAGGTCCACAGAATTTCTGTGCGGAATTTCTCACTCGGAATTCTCAGATTGAGGATTTGATATACTTTACTGCGCCCTTTTCTGAATCCTATACCTGTTCTTCTGCTATGGTTCTATTTGCTTGAGCTCGAAGGCTATTAAGAATGATTCGGAAAAGTATCTTAAGATGACTGATCAAGCTGATTGTGCAGTAGTTGCAAGATTTAACATGTTTAAGGTTGCCCTTCTTTGGAAGAGGAACGATGATTGACTGTGTCCATGACGGTCAAATTTCTGATATTCATACCTCATTGCAGAAAGCCTGGATTGTTGTTTTCCCACCATTCGTCAACATCTCTGCCTCTACATTATAAATGCTTTCTTCAAGATTCTTGTGGCAGCTCTTCAACCCCTGTGAAGATTGGTGGATCTTCCTCTTGCCCTGTGTTTGCCATTGCCTTCAGCCTATTTAACAGGTTATGATCTGATGTTAGGTTATATATAGTTGTAGAGTTCTTCACAATATTCCTTCCATCTGTTGGATATTTCCTTCTTCTCGGTCAACAGATTTCCATCATTGTCCTCAATTACTGTTGTTCTACCACCTTTCTTCTTTGTGGGGTCTCTGATGGTTTGAAAAGCTGTTGCAGTGTTATTACGCTCCGTATTGGTGTGTTGATTGCATCTCACTGATTATGATCATGGATCCACTGTTCTTTTGCTTCTTTAGTTGCTTTCTTTACTCCCCTGTTAATTCTGATGTAGTTGGTATTGGTATCACACATTTTTGACTATAATTTTACACAATAGGCCTAATAGTGTCCAAATTTTCCACCCAAATGGCTTCAATTGGGCCTCCGGGGGGGGGGGTCTTCGAAAAATATTTTACGGGGATGTGCCGGGGATATATCTACTTTCTGCTGTTTTTGCCACCCATCAGTATACCAATTTTTTCACAAAAAGCACCCAAATTTGCCCCAATTGGGCGCTTTTAGGGGCACTTTTGCCCAAATGCGCCAATTGGACGCATTGGTCTCCACTGAAAACCCACCCATCGATATACTAAAATTGCTGAAAAGGTACCCCAAATAAAACCGTGGCACATCCCCGTATACCTTCAACCAGGGAGAACCCCCTCCGGGACATCCCCCTTCATGTGACCCCCGTGTATGCATAAAAAGTTGCCCTTTTAACTTCTGCTTTGGATATCCCACACTTTATGTTGAAAGCAATATAATAATAGTGAAAACCTGTTCACGAAAATCTTCAATTGGGCCGTCATTAAAAAAAATTTCGCCCAGGCTGTCAAATTAAAATTTTACACAATATTCAAAAATGGTCCACCAAGTGGCTTCAATTAGGTCTTCATTTTGCAAAAGTTTCCTACGTCTGACGGGACACTTTTCTTGTGAAATCTATTTGCAGAATTTCATAGGCCCTATCTATTTTAGCATCTTTCATGTAGAACAGAACATGCCAACCTCACGAAGAACGTGGTCTTTAAAGGACACATTGTCTCCAGTAGCCACATACATGTACTTTTATCCTGAACCCATCACTATGCCATTGCACCTTTCGTGTAGTGATTTGGTGTACTGCGCCTTAAGTTGTGGCGGGTCATTTGGAGAGCTCAAATATGGCGAGTTGTCATCAGAATATTGTGAAGAGTTAATAGGTCAAAAGTCTGGATGTGTCGTGTTAATGATCTGAGATGCATTGGGAATATTTGACGTTTGGGAGAGTTCAAATATGGCTATATCTATTTTTTTTTCAATAAAAAGGTCCAAAAGTGGGAGAAAATTGAGGAATTAAAAAAATCCAAAACTTAACCATTTGTTTAGCCGACTTACGAAATATAGCAAGCTTCATGCATGACCCACGGCACATTAAACATGTTCAGAGTGTTTTATTTAAGCAATTATGTCCCTCACATATTTTTCCAAAGAAAATGACGGCCTAGAATACTTTGCACACCGGGCTAAGCAGCCGACCCATACAAATCAAGCAATCAATCAACCAATCAATCGACTGATCAATCAATTAATCAATCAAATGATCAGCTAAAGCTAATCATACAATCCAAAACCAACCAACCAATAATGTTGTAAATAACAATCATCAATGAATCAATCAATCAATCGACATTTGAATCAATGAATCAATCAAATAATGGTAAAAAAGTGTGAGTGTGTCGGACTACGAAAGAACAACGACACTTCGTATACTAATAATTTTCTAGTTTATACTTTAGAGTATCATCAATTTCATCAATGACAATTTCATCAATGATTGAAAGCAGAGAAGATGAGCACAAAATGTTGTGTCCACATCATCTTCTAGTCCAGCGGCTAGAGCAAAAACCGTACATTTCCCTGCGAGCTGCATGTTTCTACATGCCCACACTAATAACACAGCCATCATCCCTGATACTAGTTATAGTCGTTTTAATTCAGCATGCAAAAGTTTATGGAGATGATCCCTCAAACTCTGGACTCATTTTGCAACGCTTCACTTGGCCTTAATGCAAACACACTGCTTGACGTCACACGTTTCCATGACAATCCTTAGAATGGCACTTTGATTGGCGGGTTAATTTTAGCATCAATGAGAAATGAAATGAGCTGATTGATCCCGGGTAAGCCCCCAACCAATCAAATTGGTTTATTCACCATGGAGTGCCCAATCAATTTTTGGCTGTACCATTATGTTCCGTGTCTTCAGAGAGGGGTAATTTGCCAAACTTTGTATATGGAGGGGCTTTTAGATTTGGTTAAATTCAGGTCCTGGTTTTTAGTTGACATGTCGCGGAACGCCATCTATGATCTATCTCGCTGAATGGAAGAAAGTTGAGGGCTGTTAACAAATCCAGGCATGTTGGAAAGTATCCAGTGGAGTGGAGTTTAGGGTTAGCTGAGCTGAGTGGAGTTCCTGAAATAGATCATCATAGATGTAGGGTTTGTGCCAAATTGCGGTACAGGACCCTTGTCAGCTCAGGTAAGTTGACAAATTTTCCTCTATTTTCAAAATGTTATTGCTGAAATTAAAAACAAAAAAAAAATTATAGTCATGTAAACATTGTTTGATTAATCAGCTCAGGTGCATCTTTTGGTTTGCCAGAAATGGGAGTTTTTCTGTAAATTGATCAAATAAAAAAACAAAAAACAATACAGAGCTTGAGAGTAAAGCAAAGAGGAAAAAAGTTTTTCAATTTAACTTAAGCACGTGGGCATGATGAAGACAAACAAAGAGTAAAAGTACACGACTTGGTAGCATTTTTACTATAAAAAACAATTAAATTCATAATAATCTTTTTATATGAATTAAAATCATAATTCAAACCTGATTTGGCATAATTGTAAAGTTGTAATGTTCCAACTTAATTGGAAATTAAAATTGGTTATGTTTGTAGGACAACAGAGCAATTAATATCTTTATTAAGACATCAAAATCTCTCATTCATAGAGCTCAACAGTTAATAAAGGTCAATTTACCGATTTGCTCATTCAAAAAATGGTAAAAATCCAACGAAGTTCAGTTTGTTGCACTTTGTTTATTGTAGCATAGATGTGCTAACATAGCATTAGCCTTCTAATGGTAAATCGAACGCCGTGATTTTACATGAAACATAATGTATTTTTAATGTATTGATGGTGCTTCAACTTTGTCTGTTTCCCACGTTGAAGTTGTTGTTGTTGTTGACTTGCTGTTGTTTTTTTATGTAAAATTTTCATTTCAGAAATACCTAGTGACAATTCTAATGACTTATCGCATATCGTTCACTTAAAGCAATTTATATACAATTGTACTTTAATTTTACACTTTCGCTGGGATCACTGATTTTGGCGTCAAAAGATATAGTAAATGGGCTTTTTACCTCATTAGCAGTTGATGAAGTCCAAAAATCTTTTTTATTTAAACAAAATTAAAAGTTGAACGAAATCGTATATTATTGCTTTAATTAGAGTTACAGATACGGCCCACAAGAAACAGGGCCCTTGACATCGCGCGATACCAAAACTTCGGCTACCAGTTTATGTTTACCAAATCGCGATGATGTTGTGGTGTTCATGGTGTTTGGGGTTTGGAATCCAGAACACCAGTGTTTTTATATTATATCTACCACTTTGATGATGCCGTGTATTAATTCATCACTTTGAAGAACATTAAAAAATAAATAAATATATCAACAAGAGTATAATCTTCACAGATCAATATTGAAATTCATTTATAATTATTAGAAATCACATTTTCTTATTGAATTATGATGTATTAAAAAAAATTACATGTATGTTGGGAATTCCTAAATCGGAAATGGATTTTCCTCTAGAAACGCTACGAACCAATCAATCAATGGGCATTTGCTCACAGGACGGTGGTACAGACTCAGTGATGCCAACGCCGCGCCTTAGGCGCACAATTGGGCTACTTGGCGATCACTTGCCGCTACTCAAAAAAGCATGCCGCTACTTGTCTAAAATTGGGCTACTTTTGCCAGTCTCAGGCCGCGGCACAAATTTGATGTATTTTCCTTTCAATTTAGCCGATTTATAAAGGTTTTGAGTCTTTGAAGCTCCAAATTGAAATTACAATGGGTTTTGTGACCATTTATTGATCGGTCAGTAACTTCCCAGTAAGTACCGGAAGTTTCAAAGTCAAGTGCTTTTCCGCCCAATTGGGTGTTTTGCGTTCTAAATTTGGGTAAATCCGCCCAAATATCCGGTATTGGGCGCTTTTTTGGAAGCTTAAAAATTGGGCTACTTGAGAATCCTTTACCGCGGCCTGGCGAGTCAATGCGCCGCGCCTTGATGCTGAAAAGTTTTGGCAACACTGGGTACAGTGATGAGGATAGGAAAATAATGGCGATTTCTCCGTGAATTTTCTCCTCAGATATTACCCCGTAAATCGGCTAGGACATCTACCGAAGATCAACTGAATATGGGGGATCATATCGATGGATTTTACGACCAGGAGGTCCCCTATATAAACCTTCAGGTAAGCATTAAAAATGTCATCCTAAGTTCGTGGTTTGTGGTATATTGACAGTGCACTGGTGAATGCAGGGGCGGCCATGTTTTGGCTATGCTTCAATTTTTGTGAATGAACGCAATGGCCTTGTCAATAACCTCATTAGCATACTGTCAATCCTCTCTTGTCACCGCGTAGAAAAAGTTGAAGAAATCATGATATTAATATATTTTTCTGTGTTTTTTGCAGACTGTACCTGATGTAGATGAAAGGCCTCCTAGTGTGGAATGCACTGGGAATGGAGCTTGTTTGTCAGACAAATCGGATTTAGAAAAGGATACGAAAGGTAGGTCTGTAAACATAGGGTATTTTGTTTTTAATCTTTCATAAATTGTGTCCAGCTGACTGGGATCAAGGAAGGTCAGGGGATCATGAAATGGAAGGCCATGCATGATGATCATTAGAAGGTTATTAAAGATGTGTATCAAGTGATGATCAAGATCACTATTATCAGTCAATGCAGATTTATATTTCAAGAAATTGGCCAAAGATACAATGTACATGCGATGTGAGATTGTTAACAAATTTGTACTAAAACTGTTTGAGTTTAATCTTATGGACATTATAATTGTTGCTAATTAAATGTTTCCCAAACAACAAAAATTGTTTTTAAAAAACAATCAAAAACTATAGAAATTTTCTAAATTTATAAAACATATTTAAAACTTTTTATGTAGGCCTACTGTTTTGAAGAAAGTATCAAATCTATACAATGAGGGTTCAATCCCATGGCAGTCAATTCATATGGGTTGTACATAAATGTAGTACATTGTAATATACGGTTTCGTCAATATTTGATTAATTTTTGTCTATTTAAAACATAAAAATTTAAGCCTAGCAAAAAGTATGGGAGGACATTTATTTCAGGGGCATTTCAGGTGGTACGATAAATTTGAGACTATTTTTGCATTTTTCTCAAAAAATAATAACACACTGGTAACAAAAGTTATGTATATTTAGGGGCAAAGATTTCAGTTACTATAGGCCTACTGTAATTTAAGTGACTCAAGACAAGCGGTACCGGTATATTATTTAAGATTAAAAAGAGGTACCGCTAGAATGTACCTCATTTCTTAACATATAATGAACCACTTGTCTTGATTTATTGAAATTTCAGTGAAGTAATTGGATTCCTTGCCCCTATAATATACTAAAACCTTTGTTACCAGTGTGTAGTTATTTTTTGAGAAAATTGCGAAATTATTCACAAAATTTATCAGGGGGTGTAGTACCACCTTAATATAGGAAATTTAGATGGTACTGGTAGTACAAGTACAATTAGTACATGTAATAATAGTGTTACCATTCCAATAAATCAGCAGCACTTTTTTAAAGCTTTTTAAATGAATTCATCAGTATGGATACAGGTACGCTCTCATAGATACATGTATTTGATTTGGCCATACATGTACATTAAGTCACAATATTATTGAGCAGACCTTTAATCGTTTCCAAATGGGAAAGATTTCATTAATATTGTCATCGTGAGGAAGGATTGGATAATTTATGTGGATTTCCTTTGAGCTGCAGGTAGTTATTTTGGGCATACTTCACAATATGACAGGTAAACCAGACTACATGTAGCCAACAAACTTGGCACGGTACAATGTATAATATCAATAAAAGTAAAATTCTGATAATCACCACATTTGGCTGTTTGGGAAAAAATTGGGAGAGCCTTTTCCTGTTGAGTAATGTTATGTTTTGTGTATACATAAAAAATTGAAACTTGTAAGTGACTAAGTAAGGTTTAAAAATTATGACTTGTGTGTCCATAACTCAAATATTAGCCTGATAAACAAAACTCCTGTATACAATTTGTTTTTCAGAATTAAAATATGGAAGGGTAGTGTACCAGTATTAGTATTACTAAATGGGAGTGATAATCAGATTACATGTAACACAAAATGATTCCATATCAGACCCAACTTGCAATGCATGCAAATACGGTATACTGACACAGTTCTGACATATTTTACCTAGATGCATGTATCTTATGAAATGGGGCAATATCATCTTCCATAGAACTGGATCACATTTCCAGGTGTCCAGTGCTATGTTTGGGTATGAGAACTAGAAATAATTATAAGTCCAACATATTTATTGGCAAAAAGAAATAAAGGAAGGAGAGATATGAATCTGGTAAAAGACTGGTAACTCCGCTGCACACCAGTCATGCCTGAAGAAGATGCTAACTAGTTCTTATGCCCACCTCCATCTACATGTAATGGTGAAATGTGCACTCCATTAATTAGCCAAATAAACAGCTTGCTTGCGGAGCTTTGCTGCATTATTTGCAAATATTGTAAATGCATTTGGAATGACAAATTAATTAATCAATTTGATGGACCTGTTGATGCGGGTATCTATATTATCATGACTTTGTGGTCATGTTCAAACATGTACGTGTATACAAATATTCTATGTAGGATCTACATGACATGAAAACTAATGAATCTCAATCAGATGACCATGTGATGTGATGCATGCCCTATCAAAATTGGAAAGGCGGGTGAACATGCGTGCAATATATGAAGCACAGACTCCCCCTGTATCTCATCCTTCCCCACTCCCCATCTTTCAATGCTGGAGAGTCTCACGGACCGGTTGACAGCACAACTGGCGTTGTCCAACATTGAATTGGGAGAGCAGGGGCAAAGATATATACCAAGTGTGCTGACCTTTTTTCTAGGATTGTAGGCCAATTATGAGATGTATTTATAAGCATCCTAATAAGCATTATCTAGGGAGCAAAACCAAAAAAGTACACAAATTTGTGTAATTTGTATCTTTATGCTTACATGCAGGACACATTAGGTTCTCCTGTGATATCAAAATAAAATTAAAGAAAGACCTTTGATGTTAAAATTTGAAATGTCTCCATCATTAGTGTTGTTGCAACTTTTAATAAAAAATGCTGCAATAATATTTCAAATTATAATTGGTTACTGATGTGTTTACCAAAGAAAAATGCAAACACAAGCAGAGTGATAGCAGTATTTGTTTGTTAACAAATACGTCAAAGTTGTTGGTTACTACGCATGCCAGTCATAAATCAGATCTTTGTGTTATCTCCCATTCAAATGAATAAAGTGAACTTTGTAATTTCTTCATTCATCTGTTTAAACATGCACATGTATACTGTGCTACAATTTATTTGGATGAGCTTGTGGCAAATTGTATGAAAAATAATTTCTCTGTGCTTAGTATTGGCAAAGGATGACTTAAATACATGAACAGGAATTGGGGGGGGGGGGTACCACTGCACTGATCTGTTTGTTACCATGAGAATAAACTTATAACCTGTCTTGTTGCTGCAGTTTTGTTTATAAACATCAACTCCTGGTACTTAAGAAATGGTTTTTTTGTTTGAAGTGTCAATTTGAGGACAAAAAACTGTTCTCATCTCCTCTGCAATTACTAACAAATACTGCACACATCCATTAGCCTGCAATAATTTTGGCAGCTCTGCAAAATCATACAAGAAGTACATGTGTGTTTAGACTTGTAGACAATTTTGCAGAGTCCAAAAATTCAAGCCCTAAGGCACAGAAATTTGCATCCGGATCCGCACATTAGGCGGTACCAACATCAACTTGCACTTGCAGCCTACATGTAATGTGAAATTGTAAAATGTAAGCCAAATTGGGGGGAGGGGGTGGCATTATTTGCAAAGGTTTAAGTATTAAAATGTCAGTATCTCTGCAGTTTTTATTAATGGTATTTACAATTGATATAGATATGACAAATGATAACAATTATATCTTCACTGTGTTCATTTACTATCCCATGACTTTGTTATCTAGAAAATGATATAATATTAAACTTTGGACTCAAAGCTGTTTATTTATTCTTCTGATTAAACATCCGATTCACTCAATTTGCGCCGATTAAGCAAGCGGACTTATCTGAATTTTGTTTCTTTTATTTGGATATGATTAATGACCAGTGGTATTTGCGTAATTGTATTAGGCCAAGTAAAATAAAATACAAGTTTCTCGTCCCCGCCCGCCTCCTTTTTGGCCGCCGCCTCCTTTTTTTTTACTATTTACTATTCAAAAAATTTTTTTTTTTAAATAAAAAATAAAAAAAAAATCGATTTTTTTTTTTTTTTTTTTTTTTTTTTTAATAATTTTTTTTTTAAGTTTTAAACTGTTTTTCCTACCCTTCCCCAACTCTAACCCACCCCCAAACCTTACTACATGTATACAAACCCAACTATCCAAACACCTTGCCCCAACCCCCAAAAGAGATTGAGGTGTAAAATTGATTTCAACCCCAAAATCGGACCTATATTTAGCGTTTAAACTAAGTTAGTAAATGCATGAATTAATAAAGTTTCAATTACTTTATTTAGCCTCATCTCATCAAAATTTTTATGGCTAATTATAGGAAGGAGAAACCTTTCACATAATTTTGTAAATTAAAAAAAAAATCTAAAATTCTAAACATACCAAAAAATACATTCAAGTGCAAAAGCTTTTTCTTCTGGGTAAGAATTTTTTCTTCGTGCAACAGCTTTTTCTTGCAGGTTAGAAATTTGATAAATAGGCCCATGCATGCATTTTGTATATGATGACATATTTATCAAATTTCTAACGTGCAATAAAAAAGCTGTTGCATGTAAGAAAAAAAAATTCTTACCCAGAAGAAACAAGCTTTTCCTCTCGAATGTATTTTCTTGGTATTTTTAGAATTTTAGAAAAAATGTTCAATTTCCAAAATTATGTGAAATGTTTCTCTTTTATTTTGTTAGCGATGAAAATAACAATTTCGATGAATTGAGGAAAAATAAAGTAATTAAAACGTTTGTCAAGCTGAACAAATGTACAGTTTCACTGTTTCTGAGTTTTGAAACATGCTATACAAATCATTTGTTTTGTCATACATTGCATCAGTATACTCAAATAGCACAATATCGGTGATTAAATATACATTGAACAGCCATATTTGGCATGGCGGTCATCTTGGAAAAAATAGCAAAAAATTGAAAAATAGTAAATAGTAAAGCCCTGCCTCCTCCTTTTTTGAAAAAGTCCGGACGAGAAACTTGTATCTTTTTTTACTTGGCCTTATGGAAAATACGACCGACATCCTTTCCTCTCTGATAATAAATGTTCTTGTCTGAAATATGAAATCTAAATTTATAACTGTTGGCCTTGTTGTACTATCACATGTATGGCTGCACTTTGCCATCATTAGGCCAAAAAAAAAAATTGTTGTGTTGCCCTCAACCGTCCTACCCTAAATCCGGAAAAATCAGGGCGCAATTTTTTTTTTTTTTTGGAATGATGATTTTTACAGATTTGTTCAAAAACTCAATGTTTTTCACTTAAAATTTTATTGTAAGACTAGTCTTTAATTGTTGTCTAACAGATATCCAGAAGTCAAAATTGACAAATGTTCCCTAATTGAACAAGCATTATTTAATATTTGAGGGGATTTTTTAAAAACTAAAGGTTTAAAAAAAAAAAAAAATCAGACCGTCTTATTTTCTCATTTTTCCACTTGAGGGCAACACAACAATATTTTTTTTTTGGCCTTATGATCAATTTTTGATCAAGTTGATTGCAGTCAATAAATTCAACATTCAGGAAGTTGATATCATGGTGGTGATGATGATCATGCCTGCAAAAAGTAAGGAACTCAGGAACCATGTTTCAAGGAAATGTTGCGATTTGGAGGGAAATTATTGTCTTGTTTATTATGTATTTTGCAAGCATCATGATGATGTGATAGCAATTGATGATGGTGGTGCATGGTGATGATATGAGGAGGATAAAGAGGATGATGATGATCCTGGAGGTGGTGATTGGAGTTGATATTCATGATGATGATTTGAGGCCTATATCTGTACTGCTTTACTTCATTTTATCTGAGCCACCAATGCTTCAGCCAGCATCTTTGACCACCGTCCCTCATTCAATTACTAGCCTTGTCCTCAACAACACCAGATTATTGAATGAGTTTGCAGCCAAATGGTCAGCTCAAATGTCATTGCCAAATAAAATTAAACTGACCCATCTATGCCAAACTTATTAAATCAGTTTTAAAGAGCGAGTAATAATTAAACATTAAATTCAGTACAGTTGTAACCCCAACTCCTGTGCAATCACATGTGGGTTCAAATTGCAATATGAACTTTCAGTAAAAGAATGAAGGAATTAAAAAAAAAAAGTTTTTTATTTCCCTCTGGATGTTTTGGACAGAAGTGTCAAACAGGCCTGGAAAAAGTGGGGAATTTGGGAACTGCATTCCTGGAAAATTTGGTGTGTAGAGGGAAATGTAAGATTTGAAAATATAAAGAAACACATAACAAATTGAAGAGAAGTGATCCTGTTTTCTTGGAAGGACATTTTGAGTTAATATCCCCAGGAAATTGAGATTATGTTCCAGCTCCGGAAGTAGGAAAATGAATTTCGTTATATTTTCTGATCTCCGCTGTTTTCTAGTTTTTTAGATATAAATGTTTAAGTTAGGTTTAAATGTTATTTTTGCAATTTCAACTTTCAACTAACCTAGCACAGAGAACAAAATTATTGATGAAATTTGTTTACATTTGAGAGGGGAAAAGCTGTGTAAGTGAAATGTTTATATTGATGCCGATAAGAGATTCATAGACATGATCACAATTTGAAGTGTTTTGCTAGCTTTTCAAATTTACACCCAAAATCAATTCATCATTCACAATTTTTTTATTGACAGAATCAGACACAATAGCGTATAATCAAAAACTTCCTCTTTTATTATTTTGTCAATACAAAGTAAAATGAGGATTTCTGGTTCGCTGAACATGATATACCAAATTATGCAAATTGTATCAAACTGACCTTGGGACCATATTCCAATATAATTTTTTTTCGTATTTATACTCTCATAAATCAAAATATTAACAAGTATAATTATAATCATTTGTTTGTTTGTGGCTTGTTGGAATATTGAGTTTGCAGTAGTTGACACAAAATGCAATGTTTTGTTTGAAAGCGACTGACTGAAATATATGTCCAGCAAATGATTGTCTTGTTTTTATCTGAAGCTAGGAGTATAAAAAACATTTTGCTAATTGAATATGAGTTTTTTCATAAGCTATATTAATTGTTTGACCTGTTGCAAAATTGTCTTTGTGGAGTCAGAAACAATCAAATTTTATAAATGGATCATTAAATTTAATTTATGTTCATAGAATTTTATGATGGTGATGAATGGGTAGTTTTTATGTGGATATTTTAAAGTATTTTATTATTTTCATGCCTAGCCTTTATGATCATGACCTATACATGCAGATATATTATTTGATTGTTTTTTCTCCTCCAGGACATTTGCACTTTTCAAGTTAGTCAGAGCTTCATTTTCATATTCTGATTTACATGATCTATGCCAAATTGAATCTTGCTTTATAGTATTACTACACCCTTAAATTTTGTGCCTATTTTTGCATTTTCTCAAAAATTATAGCGCATTGGTGACAAGTAAGATATGTATATTATAGGGGCAAGGACTACAATTACTGCATTGAAAATTTTATTTCAGCACAGACAAAAGTTGTGGAGTTACAGTCAAAAATGAGGGAAAACCAATATTTGATCAATAAATCAATAACTACTTGCCTTGAGTTGCTGAATTTTCAGTGCAGTAGTTGTAGTCTTTGCCCCTATAATATACATATCTTACTTGTCACCAATGCACTATAATTTTTGAGAAAAATGCAAAAAATTGGCACAAAATTGGCCAGGGGTGTAGTAGGCCTACCCCCTTAAGTCAGAGGGGGTTATGAAAAATTGTGGGTTTGGTATACAAATGTATATGCTGGCTCATATGCCAAAAGGGTACACCAATAGTGAATTTATACCAAGCACAAACGCCTGGTAACCCCCAAGAATAGAATGAAAATGTAGATTGTAAACAGGACTTACATTGCAGAGTCAATAAAACAATATTGAATTATAATTTGTAGATTTAATCAAGGATTCTCGAGTACTAATATACTATAGGATAAGCCACTCGTTTGCGCAAATGAAGTCAGTCATTCAGCCTATGCGCCTTCATGCATGTGATGGCCTAGCTGGGCCCGACGCGTGTAGGAGTGTATAACCTGTGGAAGAGATGATGCAATGTTTACGTCATCGCTTCCAAAAAAAAATTAAATGGCGAAAAAACGGCGAACATTTGGTCGAATCTTTCCATTACTATCATATCGTGAAAAACCAAATAGCTGAGGAGTTAGCTCAATATGCTAGGAAAATATTATAACCGAGGACCCCATGACGAGACTGGCTAAATAAGCTGTATTTTTGCGGAAAGGGTCCGAATAATTGGCAGTCGATGGGCGCCATCTTGGAAAAATTTGGTGTACTGAAAATGCCCAGCAACTGTCAATCAAATACGAACTTGTCAATTGAATATGGGGTAAGTCTGTTCCACTTCAGCATAAAACGCTAACGTTGTTGTGCGAACGTCGCGTAAATTTTAGGCTAATGTGCCTGAGCGTTACCAGGACGTTACTAGGTGTACTGAAAAAGCCTAGCAACTGTCACTCAAACTGCCGATATGTCAATTAAACTGCCGTAAAGTGACTTCACTTTTTATAGTTATACAGGGTTTGAATACGAGTGTCACGGCCCTGATTTAATTTAATTGACAATTGCTTTACTTTACAAATGAGTTTTTGACACTTCATGGCTACATGTGCATGTAATTTAATTATCATGTTTAATTACGTTTGATTTTTAGTATCATTTAGTAGGCTTACATCATCAACAACAAAAATAAACTCGATAACAGTGCAAAAATATCAATAATTATTTACACATGTACATACATGCACATAGCAGTCAACAACTAGCTGTCAGTAATAAACAGGGGTTAGCTTGAAAGACAGCTGCTCTGTAAATGTCAAATTGTGCACCTGTGTGACATTCAACTTGACACCAATGCAAATTTACTAGAGTTCTCAGTTTCTAGTTGGTAGCAATTGGCCCTATAGTATACAATACAATGTCGGCCTGTATGTCAGCTAATAACATGAATAAGTCCTACTGGAAGGACCCCCCTGATTTCAGTGATCCAAGTCCAACCATAGACCCTAGAAATTGTAATTTCTAGGGTCTATGGTCCAACAGTCAAACCAATGCAAAATAGTCATATTGAAAGGAACCAATGATTTCAGCTTGACACTGTTAACATTTCATTTTTTGACTTCTGTTGCCAATTCATACATCATTGGAACATTGAAATAAATCAGGTCAACAATGTGTAATTCTTGTGACCAGCATGTTGAAGTGTTCCTCTCTTCAGCCGAGTCTCAGGATGACTTGTGATGCCTTTCCTTCCGCAGGAACACTAACTACAGTACACTATCATAATAGGAAGCACAAAGACAAACTTTCATACCCAAATTTAACATGTGTTCACTCATATAGTATTGAATGTGAAGGACAGATATAAGTAGAGAACAGAATAGCAATACGCAATACTATTTGAAGTCTTCAAGCAGGGTTAAAATATGTTCAAATACATTTATAAATCGATGCTGTCAAAATTAACAAAGATTGGCTAGGATCAAAAGTTGATTCTTGTGAATTTCAAAAGTCTACAAAGTTAAAGTAGATACATGTAGCTGGTAGGGCTAATATATACTTTGCAAGAATAATTGTAAGTATGTAAGTTCATTCAACAGAAAGTGATAGAATGAAATTTATAAAACAAAAAATGCTTGCTGAACTTGAAAAATCAACTAAGTGATAAATGTATAGATAATGGAGACAGGAGATGGGCCTGATTGGTCATGTGCAACTTCCCATTCAAAAGTTTTACATCAATTGACAATATGAATGCATTGCATGCTGACATACATAACTCATGCAAAAAAAACAAGCTAGCTGCAGGTACCATTGAATGCATGTTTGATTTGGATTTGGCTTATTTCATCATAATGCTGAAACAACATTTGTTTCACATTGTTCAGTTGATTGTTTCAAATGACATTGGGCATTGTTTAGCTAATTATTTTTGCACAAATGAAATAAAATCTTTCAAGTTTATAATAATTTGGGTGTGTATTTTTCATATGCCTGTGTAAAAGGTTGCGGATTCACTTGTTCGGAGGTTGAGCGGAGGTGATCCCTGACAGTGACTGAAATCCCAATGCAGAAACATACCCCTTGCAGAGTGAAGTAATATCAACAAGGCAAATAAGTTCAGAAAGTATGTAACAACCAAATACATATAGGCCTACTGTAAAGCATTTAATATTTGTGTACATGCACATTTTACCAATCACAAGTGACATGTAGATTCATGATATTTAATCCTCAGTAATAAAATTTTGTTTTTCCTATAGCCTACAAGCCTTCAAGAAAATGTATAAATTTTGCACAAATTTCATGTAGCATGAAAATGCCGTGAAAATATTGTACTTTGCAGTAGTAGGCTATAGATGGAAAAATATCGATGGCATAGAATTTGGAATAAATGCTGATGCCATTCAAAAGTCAATGCAATGGTAAAACTTGATACATAATATTAATAATGCTATGATCATCCCTTTTACATATAAAATGTAATAATGCTGGCTTGGCGAGGATCTTAACTGGCATTCCATCACAGGTGTTGTTACACAAAAGGCAAAAGAATGATGATAGTTTACGTCGAAATACAATATTCAATTTTCAATGTAAGATTGATGTTTACATAAAAGTGGTTTTATCCACCCAATTTAGCAGTCTCAACACCAGTTTGGTGCAGATGGACCCGAGTAAATGGCCGAATGAATATTGACCATCACTTGGCTCATTGAATTTGTCTGTAGGCATACATGTACATTTATGTAGGCCTACACAAAGTAAACATCAGGACATTATGATTAGGGCCTACAGCTAAACTATGGAAATAAGAAATGTTCACATTTCTGTCACTGTATCATAATTTTTAGTACATGGCAAGCTTCATCATCACATATATCTATATATAGACATTATACATTTTTTGTGGAGTGCACACTGCAAGTTCATGATCATCATGAAATAGGAAGTTCCACTTCCTACATGTTTATATTTCCCCATGCATAGCGATGAATGACCCCCTTGGGAATATACTGTGGCAAGGTCTGGGATGAAAACCTCCATGTTTATTTACAAAAGCACTACATAGTTTAACTAAGGTCAAACTAAAAACTTCCAGATTTATTTTGAGCATTTCCAGCATTCAAGCATGAATGGAAACATTCTTACTAGGCCTGTAGCAAAGATTTAGTTTGAGTAGGTGGAGAACTTGTAAAATATGGACTTTTCTGAAAGCAAACTTTACAAGTTGGGTTGCATGAAAGTTGATTTCAAGTTCAACCCTTCCAAAAAATGGACTCTCTGTTGATTGCATATAATTCACCCCAACCCTAATCTAGGATTCTTACTTATGGGAAAATACACTATGCAATTACAAAAACATTTAGATGACCTCAAACCTCATGTGATGTGCTGAATTGTTTTGTGTTAGTTTATTTGCATATTTATGAATATTAATGAGTTTATTTGCATATTTTGCCTACATTTCCATAAAATCCACTCTCCAGCTTAAATGCAATTACCGATCAACTTCATTATTATGTCTTCAGAATCTTGCATCCTATACCTTTGTACATAACCCAGCTGTCCGATTAATTTGTGTATCGGTCACCTGGAGCTACAGGGTTTTTTCATATCTGTAGCCTCTTCATAGAGTGCATAGTTCATATACTTTATATGTAAAGTCTCTGTTGGTGTGATTTTTGTTGTTTATGTGACAAGCCATGACCAAAAATCACATTTTGACCAAAAACACATTTTGACCAAAAATCACTTTTTTGACCAAAAATCACATTTTTGACATTTTTGACCAAAAATCACATTTTTGACCAAAAATCACATTTTTGACCAAAAATCACATTTTGACAAAAAAACATTTTTGACCAAAAATCACATTTTAAATCAAAAATCATGTCAAAAATCATTTTTGACCAATAATCGCATTTTTGACCAAAAATCATGTTTTTGACCAAAAAATAGATTCTGAAGACATAATAATGATAAAATTGGACGGATAATTACGCATGATACCTGAATTTATCAGTCTCGCTAGAGTTTTCAAATATCACGCTCGACTTCGTCTCGCATGATATTTGAAAACTCTAGCTCGACCGATAAATTCGGGTATCACACTCCATCCGTCCAATTTTATATCAAACTTAGCCTTGTGATAGTATTCTTTATTTTTTCCAACCTTTGTTGTGGGTGTGGGGGCCACCAATTACGAACTGCATAATTCTAGTTTCCTTTCACATTTGGATCTTTTGGGGCACATTTGAACAAATTAAATGGGTTCTCAATATGCGGGCCAGATCTGACCCAACGACCAATTGTGGTTGATCCTTGAACAGTTCTGAAATGTACAATAATAAACACCAGAATAAACGTAGTGAAACAAGGTGTATTTGGCTCTCAATCAAACACTAATCTTTGAAATTAATTTTTGGCCCTATGTGACCCATAAGCAAATGTAAAAATATTGAAATGTCCTGTACTACATTTTGTACAGCCTAGATATGATGACAAAAGTGGACCATTTGGAAGATTTGAGTCCAGTGGGTACAAAATGTTGTGCAATTAACTTGTTTTGTGGATGTCACTGAAAAGGTGGTCAGCTCAGGTCATGTTTTTTTTGTGTGAAGATCTATACCGTACTTCTATACCATCAAATGGGGGTGTTTGGACAACTTTGTGTGGAGTGATAGTAGTAAACTTATTTGTTGATGTCACATAATTGAATACTGTGGTTGGATTATGTGTTTCTGTGGTTTCTTAATAGCCTGTAATTGGATGTGAATGCAGGAATCATTTGGTCAAATACTAGTGGTTTGTCCAGTAAAGAGGATATTTTTATGAGGGGAAAATACAGTTTCAAGTGAAAAACAAAGGAGTGAGTGGGTGGGTGGGTAGGCTCAAATGATTGTTTTAAACGGTGACAAAAGTGCAAGGGCATTAATTTTGAAAGACACATGCCTACATGCCTATTGCCTATATAATTAAAAGATGGACATTTTCAGGAATCTGCTATTTATTTACAGTACATCTGATGTCCACAACAAGCACATTTATAGGCTTACTATACCTACTTCTATCAAAGTAACCCTACACCAAAATGGTATCGATATCGGTATAGCTGATATCAAGGGTTCTCAATAGGCGACCCACAGGCCAGATGGGGCCCATTGTGGTTTGCCCTTGCACAGGCCCTCAAACACAAATCAATGACCTTCCATGGCCTGCTAGCAAATATAGTTGAGAACTCCTGGCTTACAATCCTTGTATGGTACATCACCATATACCTTACCTAAAAAATGTAGGGAAGTAGCTAGTGGACTTTGGCCAAATACACCTTTGAGCCAATATATATATCCAACATCATCGCAATGGAACTTGTACAAAGAGAAAGTGATGCGGGAGATGCATGACATTTATTGAAGGGTCCACTGGACAATTCTCCAATGGGCCTGACGTCACATAGGGTAAACAAGCCACTGACAACGATAAATCTACTCATATTTACTTTTGTTAATATTTGACTTAAAGTGGATTTGGCTTCCATTTTTTCACAGCGAATGGCAAAGATCTTTGCAGGTTGCAAGGTGTTTTATGAGCAGTTTTTTGTCACTTGTCAGCACCCCTGACCAGGCCCGTACGCAGGGGGGGGGGATTCCCAAATTTGGAAAAGTATACAAAAAGTCCCACATTTCAGAATCACCACCCCCCCTTTGGAAAAAGTCCACTTTTTCAAATTCAGCACCCCCAAATGAAATCCTGCGTACGGGCCTGCCCCTGACATGCATATTGGGACCCAACTAAAGACCCAAGAACCACATAGGTGTCTGCTTACTGACTCCATGGCATATACCGGTATTAAATAATGTTATTGAAAATTTCATTTACAGCATAACAAATTCCATGTAATAAGGCGTGCTCATAACAAATTCTATGTAATAAGACGTGCTTAGAAATTTTAAAAAAAGTCCCTCAAATTGTTGTCATACACTGCGTGTACATACATGTGATCATTCACTACATGAGGAACATCCCTTTGTCACTAAGGTTGATTTTTTAGATATGGTCAAAAGATGCATTCACATTTTATTTTTTCATTTAATGAAACAATTACTCAAGGAAGCTGACTATAATTTCAAATGGAATATTTAGCATTTTACAGTTTCTTAAAATTAGACAAATGGTCAAAAACAAATATCAAAATTGAAATGAAAAAAAAAAAACAATTGCTGGACTACTGACTCATTTTGCATGATCCCATATGTATATTGTCATTATTGATCATATCTGAATATGTATTGAGTCTATCACCACACAGTCACGTTTCAAACAGTGTGCACTTAAATAATTGTGAAAACAAAGTCTTCAGACTTGAAGTAATTGACCTATTGCAATGCAATTGTGCATGAGGTTTTTTTAAAAATATTTGAAATGTATTAAATGTAGTATTTCAAAATTTGCACTTCACATTCCAAAGCCAAAATGCTGTTACCATGGTAACACCACAGCTTCAAGCGCATTACACAATGTTCAAACTTCATTAAAAAAATGTTCAGTATCAGATATACTTATCAGATGTCTTTACAAAATAAAAAAATTGAGAGGAACTTTTTTTATAAATTTTAGCAAAGTTTTAAACTAACAAAATGCCAGAATTTATGACTTCTAAAGCTAGCTGAAATGGAAGAAAATCTCAGCATTAACATTTTAAGATGCAAGGTACAAACAAAAATGGTAAAAGTTCTTGAAAATAAATTAATTTAACAGGACCCATCTGAAATGAGAAGAAAATCTCACTTCTTAACATTTTATACATCAAAAAACATCAGGAAAAACTTCTACTTGAATGGATTTTCGACACCCCACATTGACATTGAGTTTGGCAGCCAATTCATATAGTTGCCTCGATCATCAATGAATGACTTCCCCTTATTTGAAAGATTAATTTGGGTCTTAATCAATGCACCATGATCCCTGTTAATTACGCCATAGATTATCGGTAAAGTAAACCGTAGCTGTTCTCTCTAGATTCGTGTTTCTTAACAAAAGTGATCTAAATCAAGTTGACAGTTGTGAACTCTACGAGGTTTACCGTATATAGGCTAGAAAGTAGGCCTGGTTTGAAACGTATCCAGCATGTATGTGTAAGAAAGTAAGCCGAGTTAATCTGTTGAAGTGTCACAGCACAATTTGTCTTAATCGCAAAATTTCCTGCTGTAGTGTTCAACCTTTATTAGACAAGAGGAAATAAGCCTAAAATTGGATGAGTGATATTCATTGGCAACTTTTAAATACTTAATGTGCCTGATTCTTCACCAGGTGCATCCAGTAATGATGTTTTTTTAAAGATTTTCTCCCAATTTTGAGTATTTTCAATTTGAGGAGGATAATCCATCGATTGAGGCTAAGACTTGCTGGATTTTGGTTGAAATCTTCTTGAAATGAGCTTGTCATGGTAGGGTATGCAGATAACTCATCAACCTTTGCTTGGCTATGAACTGGTTTCGCGGATTCATAATCGTGATAATGACAATTGTTGTTTGATTGTTAATCTGGGCTTTGATCTGTTAATCTTGGTACTGATCTCACTCATTGAGTATTAATTCATTTTGGGGTAAACCGTGTGACATCTGTGAATTGAATTGGTCTTGGAATCACCATCTATTTTGTGAAGATAACACACAAAATCTCAGAAGCATACAGGCACCACACCTAGTTGCTATATATGAGAATGAAATTATCTAAGTTACATCAAGGATATCCCTGGTTACATGTACTTGTACATAGTTAAGATTTATTTGTTAGAAAGCTCTTAAAAAAGCATTGTTTGCCAATGTGTTTCACTGACAGTCACTGATATTGGCTGCCAAGAAATATGTAGTATCAGTAAGGTACATCAAATTTCATCATTCAGAAAGACAGAGATCTCCATTCTCCATACACCTGAGGTGAAGTATGCTAATCAGCCTACCTGTAGAATAGCCTCTGCAGCCAGGATCATCTCCACAAGGTAGGTTTTATCAGACAATCAGCAGTAAGCAGCACTAAACTGTTTGTGAGCAAAGGCTCAGAGTCAAACACAGATCACCACATTGTATAATGAAGCCCAGCATCTTTGAACATATTTTGATACTTGATTGAGCTGAGCATGTTTAGTGCTTGCACATGAATGTTTCTCACATCAAAAAGAATCTTGCATCTTTTTGGTACATGTAGATGTTTTATGTTTCTATAAACAAGTTGCAAAGACTATTCTGAATGAAGTCATCTGTTTTGTTCTTAATTCTGATTTGACTTAATTATATACACATCATCATAATGCATGTAATGATCTCCAAGCAAATTGCTTAAAATGTGGAAACCTGTGGCTTAAATTGTGGAATAAAACATTTTACCATCAATTAGACTTAGCTATTGATTATGTAGTGTCAAATTGAGGTAAAAAGTAACTATTTATTTAAAAAAAATGACATATTGACAGTCACATGGGTTTGGCATTGTGATCTTAATGCATTAATATAGATTAAATCTTTGCACATCAATTCACTATTTATTCATACTTGGTTAAATTAGGAAGAATTTAATAAAATCATAATTTACGCTGCACTTGCTAAGTGGACAGATGGCCCAGTCGGAAGTCCCATTGTTTCATAGCAAAATCCAAAAGATTGAATTTCTGCCGTGTGTTTTGGTCCAAGTTGGCATTTCATGGTTGGCTGGTTTATATGGATTTTGCGTGTGGTTAAGTGAGTTTTTGCAGTTTTGTCATAGATTTCTATTCAATTTCAAAAGTGTTTGCTGAAACTTAAGTTAAAACAAAGTTAGATTTGCCTTATATGCTGTTGACAGAAGTCACACTCACAAGTTTAAGGGTTTTGTTAATTTGTTTGAATTTGGGTGTTTTTGTGTATTAAAATAGTGAAGCAGATAGATGGATATTGAAGGCATGCAGAAATGTTAGCCCTGGGGTCTTAAAAATTTCCATGTTGGTTTTTAACAAGGGGAGGCAAATCCTAGGTTGGGGATGCTACTGGTTTAGTTCCTTAATTAAGGGGAAATAGGGGGCCATTGGGTGATAACTAGGCAAAAAGTGCCAGGGAATGTCTTGCACAGTCACCTCTCTGAATCAGTGCTACTTTGAATTAGCTGTTTACAATCCCATCATAATGCTCGGAATACAAATTGTGCATTTCATTTAAACAAATTAATTGGCAAAATTATTATTGCTTTGTCATCCTGTACTCCATATGGTGGTGTTATAAGAGCCTGTTAACCTACTGTGATTCCATCTTCACTCTTCAGTCAGAAGATAAATGCTAAATTAGCTAAAAATGAGTCAGAATTGTAGAAATTAGCTATGGATGGATGACCAATTGGGCAGAGAGTGCTTCCGCTTTAATTTATTAAATGAGTCTACATCAAGTACTTCCTCATCACATAAGTATAAGTCTTTATTTTTGGTGATGCCGGTAATGTTGCTGAAATGCAACTTACAAGATTTGTTTTATTTTTTAAATGCATATCTCGGCTAAACTTTTGTTAAGAGTGGGACATCTATGAAGTTTATATTACCGTACTGACGCGAGTATAGTCCCACCTTCGAGTAAAGTCCCACCCCCAAATTTTCGAAAAATTTCAGAAATTAAAAAAAAAAAATTCAAGATGTTTTGTATTTTTAATATGAAAATTGATACATAGTTTTCATGTCATACTCTATTAATGATTTCAAAATGCATTGAATGTGAATGCATTGTGAAATCATTAATAGAGTATGACATGAAAACTATGTATCAATTTTCATATTAAAAATACAAAATATCTTGAATTTTTTTTTTTTTTTTTTTTTTTTTAGGTCAACCATGAAGGATCCTAGCATTTAGGTCTAGGTCCAGGGACACTACAAAACCGAAAAAATTAAAAACTTAAAAAACAGTATGTTGAAGTACATGTACAAAAAATGCTAAAGGAAGTATGCGTACCGACATAAACAGGCTAGTTATATGCAGCATTAACGAGAGCTCAGATCTTTTTTTATATCTTTTCATTTTGTTCATATCATCATAGGTTCTCAAAATGTACACACCAGATTGACAGTAAATTGTTAATTACTGTTATGACTTTCAACCGTCAATAACTAAAATAACAACAAAATTCATTTTGATAACCAATCTTGTGACAAGTGCTTTTAAAAATCATACGTATTGATTTCTTGCAAGATTTTTAAAACACTTGAATAATACATCAGTTCACTCGGTTCCAGGTTGAAAACAAGCCGATAATTGCGCCATATCGTTGTTTACTTTATAGTTCTGTAAACAAATATTGATTCCATTGCTAAAACTGTTATTACTCAAACTTAGCACTATATTAAATTCCAACAATCATCATCAGTAGTAACTAGTAGTAGTATGGTTAAATAACCACAAGCATTGATTGTATCTAATCGCCACTGAATAGTCAGGGTGATAGCGAGCCAGTTAATACGCTGTGCATGTGCAAGACACATCACTTTTTTTTCTATCAAGCTTGTTCATTTTCATTTGGTGTTTGATGTTTCAGATGTGTTGATTCAATTGTACTTTAAATGAATAGTTGAAGCGTATTTATAGGAGCTTACAGATCGATGTATACACAAGTTATATCAGTGGCACAAGTTCAATTCTCCATAATCTTTATAACCTATAATAGTTATAGTTAAGGGGGTACTACACCCCTCGATAAATTTGTGTCTATTTTTGCTTTTTTCTCAAAAACTATTAACACAGTGGTAACAAAAGTTATGTATGTTATAGGGGCAAGGAATCCAATTACTACACTGGAATTTCAGTGACCCAAGTCAAGCGGTTTGTTATTTATGATAAATAATAAGGTACCGCTAGGATGTACCTCGTTTCCTATCATATATACTGAACCGCTTGTCTTGAGTCACTGAAATTTCAGTGAGGTAATTGGATTCCTTGCCCCAATAATATACATATCTTTTGTTACCAGTGTGTTATTATCTTTTGAGAAAAATGCAAAAATAGTCACAAATTTACCACAGGGGTGTAGTACCCCCTTAAGCTGATTTTAAGTTATTTTCTCCTGTGGGTCTGGTCCCATCAGGTGCTGAGCACTGCAGAAGCCCTGGGATAGCCAATGGCATGTCCAGGGAGGCTTTGGGGGGCTGAAGCCCCCCCGCACTTGGTTAAAAATCATGTAAAATCGGCCGTGCAGCGATTTTAGCCATTAAGCCCCCCGCAAAACTCTGAAAGCCCTTCTGAGTTACATAACATTCTCATTTTTATTGGTTTATTAGAAAAAATAAGATCCGGTTTCATTTCTGCTCAAACTTAATTGAATCAATTTCATTTTGAATTGTAAATAATAAGCAGTGCACTTCTCGGAAACCAAGTAAGAAAAATATCCTGCATGTTTCCGAATTGAAAATTACCTTATTACATTTCCTCATAATAATAATAATAACATTTCATATTTAATAATAATTATATTTTGGAGCAATTGAAAGAAATTATTTTGTGCTACACCTACGAGTGAGGAAATAATAAAAAAAAGTCCATTGTGTTCAGACCAGAATTGAACATGTAGTCATGGCAGTGTGCTTTGCTTACGGACTAGGCCTATATCTTTAGATCAGGCAAACGCTTTGCTGTTTATTCGGTTGTGCTTTTCATAATTTTCTTTTCATGTCGTATTCTCTCAATTCATGCCTGCAGGCTATTTTATTGGTTTTGTTGGTGCAAGGGATATGTATGGATGATGTGTGTGCAATATCATGCATGATATATTGCACAATGACTGAAATGAAGAATTTATGAATGACTTGAAAACCCGGACATTGTTTTGCCGGTTTCATGGCTACGTGACATGTGCTGTCAAAATTAATATGACCAGTTAATGGCTTGTAAGGTTATTTGTTTGGTTTTGTAACCATTTTTAATTTGAGTGCAAGCAAATTGAATTGTGTCTGTCTACATGTGTAATCAAAACGGAGGTTTCTGATACTTTGTGTTATCATTGCCGTGACTGACAAACAAGGTGTAAAGAAAAAGTGATATTTTTAAAAACAAAATAGCCATTTCTCAAGTTTTATTAATGAATAAATCTATAAAATGGAAGTCAAAGTGTGAACAATATAAATTGAATGTTTTTCAAAGGAAGTTGAAGTAATGGCCTGTTGATGGGGTTTAATGCAAGTTCACATAAAAATGGTGTTATAATTTTTACATTTTATAAGACGTCAATGGCATTGCCATCATAATGTCCACTTCATCTCCACTGAGTCCACTCCATCTTCATCTAGATGTATACCTTCTCCATAATCATCATCTTCTCCATCTCTACTTCCATTATCATCTCTATCTAAATCTCCACTTCTATTTCCAATTTTCCATCTTCATCTTCATCATCATCTCAGTCTCCATCTTCATAGCTGTCCTTTTCTAAAAGTCCTTTTCTAAAAAAGCATCCTCTCCATGCAAATGCCTGTGTCACATATTGATAATCTTTGAATTCTACACCTTTCATAGCATTTCTATTCTTTTAGGGAAACTACAGGGACAAATAACCACAAATTTCTCTCATTACAAGAACCCTGTCAGTATAATACCTGGCCCTGTTGTTTTGACACTCACATATTGCCATGATTGCCTATAGGGTGAGTTGCATATGAATTTGGCCCTACAATCAAGGAAAGGACATTTACATTTTGGTCAATACGATGGTTCCTAGCGCAAGTAGCTCGTATGCACTTCAGCGAATATTACTCTGGGCCAGTTATGTGTTGTCACAACAAGCCATCTTTTGAAAATCAATAGCGTGTACCTTGTATCGTAAAGGGGAAAATGGTAAGAAAAATAACACAAGTATTTTCAGTAGTTTAAACAAAAATGTGAAACAAACTGTGTCCACATTCTAAAATGAAATCCATGACTCTTCTTGATGTTCAAACTCACCTAAGTTTTGGATAATTCAGTAAAAAAAGATGGCCATTTGCTTTTGTTTCATATCCAGACTAGGCCTATAAAAAGAAAGAGGTGGTGACAGAATGAAATCAACTATTTATGGAAGTAGACACACATGTATGCATATTAAATGTTGTGTAAATAAGACAGGCCGATAATACCCGTTCTGTATAGAATTTGTAACATTGTCGTAATTGTACAAAAAACATGTAGCGCTCATGTTCGCCTACACACTACACAGCAAAATTTAGTCTGTTGAGTTGCCAAACGGGGAGAAGTTCAATGCAAATTAGGCCATGATGACAAGCGTAACTGGCAGACTAAATATGCGCACCGATGCTTGTAACATTAATGTTGAACCAGTCAGTATGCGGAGATTGAAGCCTGAAGGTATAGCAGTCTTGTTCACATTGAATAACATGAAATATACTCATAGGGAAGGTTACCTGACTGTTTATGTTACACCAGATATCAAGGTGTAATACAACTATTATTACAAGGTGAATATTTCCATCTGTAAGCCATGTTCACATGAGTAAAAAGTCATCGGAGATATTGCTGCCATGATGTGATGGTTTATACCAAGGATGGATGCTGGCTTTCTGTACTGGAACTTCAGTTTGTACAGAAATTCCTTCCCACATGGAAATAAACATATTGCATAACAATAGACACAGTTTGGAGGTTAACCCATTTATTTTGTTATGCGAATATGCATATTGTATTGTAGGAATTTCGGTACAAATTGACTTCCAGTAAAGAAACCCACGATCCGCATGTATGTAGAGATGGCCTACATTGTTAAGGCTTACACTGAATATTTCCTTAAGAATTATTCGCTACCCATGAAAGCCGGGGTTCAGGGCACTTGAGTATGGTGTATTTGCAACTATTTTGGAAAAAATTTCATGGGGGATGAAGGGGTAGGAGTGGGATTGGAACCCTTGTGTCGTACTTTCTACTTTTCCCCCCAAATGAGTCAATCATTTGTACATGATGACAGATTTATCTCTGGCTGCCACCTCTAATGTGAAAATCTAGTTTTATGCCACTGTAATTTATAAAAGGACCCAGAAGTTTTGGTGGAGCATTTGGTGTAATCCCATTGTTCTAGAACCATAACTCCAAAATGGTGACCATCATGTGAACACAAATGTATACACAGCATCATAATGCCTGGGGCATGACTACTAGTATTTTACATTGAACATGAAAAGTTGTTCCTTTAAACATTGTACAAGGGCAGACAGCAGATTACAATAGCCTTTCTTTCCAGGAGTCCATTTTCAAGGTGATTCTATTTTGCAAACATTTCAGGTGTAAAATTTGGTGGATTGAAATGGTGGTGACTAGTGAAAGATATTGAGAGATTATGGAAGTGCTGGTACTTCTATGCTATTATTGGTATGAATATCTCCATGGACAAAAAATGGTCTCATTTCCACTTGCATAGTAAACAATACGTGCATGTAGGGCCTACATCCATTACCAATCAGAGTTCAAAAATAGACTGCAAATTGGAATAATTATATGAGTTATAAAAGTCAAAGAGTATTCAAATATGTCTTTTTGACTATGATTTGGAACAAAATTCCCTTTTAAGATTAGAAGTTGAATATAAGGAAATGATAGAAATCTCCTTAGAATACAATGATAGTTGGTAATGTGCAAAAATGCTTAGATCTAAGTGAAAATTTCAATTCAATGGAATTCAATATAGGGGATATTTTATTATGTTCATGAAGTCATGATGTCTTCATGTTTCGATGTATTCTTATATATATATTGTGTTGCTTTTGGGCGTTTATTAATTATTAGGCCCTATATTACATCTCTAATAATTTTTTCAAATGTTGAATGGAATTATTAATGTGCATTTTTTTCTTCCTTTTTTCCTTATTTCAGAATTATTTCAAGACCTTGATCAGCTTCAGGAGGAATGGCTCGCTGAAAGTAAGAATCTCATTAATCTTGTTATTTTTGTTGTTATGTGTTAGTTTGTGTATATATTAATAGGGCCTTAATATGTAAGAATGAACCTTTTGCATCACCCACATACACCCACCTACACACCCAACACACCAACCACGTAACCATGGTTTGATTTTATTGGTATATTCCCATCCTCCTCATTAGCAAGACATGTGTGGCATCTCACCCTCAACAACACGGGCACGATGGAGACCTATTTACCATTAACACTGACAAAATGTACATGAGCAAACTCAGTAAATGGCATCAAAAACGTGACTAGAAATTAGTTTAGGGGAATTGACAGCCAGGCTAGTGATTGGGCTACTATATCCAACCAATGTCACACACTCCAATATCTATTATATCAGATTTTGGAATTTCATACAAAAATTCGATGTATTGGAATGAGGTGATGGTACTGTAAATGTGGACATTTTCACGCTGCATTTATTTTCATACTTGTTGTATTTCAAGGTGCTAGCATGCAAATGACATGCGACTGTATTCCTTTTGTGTATAAGGCCAAAAAAAAAAAAAGGTTTGTCTCAAAGCTCACGTTAAATTTAAAAACAAATGGGAAATGCGATTTTTTAAATTTTTTATTCCCAACTTTTTTTCATGGTATTTTGAGAAAAAAGTCTGATTTTTGCCGATTTTTTCTGGAAAAAACTATAAAGATTTTTTTTTTTTTTTGAAATACAAAAAATTTCCGCATTTGTTTTTTGTCAAATTGTGGGATTTTACAAACGCGCGCGAAAGCTTTGAGACGAACTTTTTTTTTTTTGGCCTAAGTTGATGCAAGGAAAATTAGAATAGCAAATTTCAGACCTGAAACTTTTCAGCTTTAAATAGCAGATTTCTGCTTTTTTTTGTTGCTCCAGAATCAAGCTTTGCCTCCCAAGTAATTTTCCCCTTTACCCCAAGAAAAACAGTTGTCTACAAACAAAATAAATTTAAATGAATAAATAGATAAAATAACAACATCCATTTTGACACATGATTCAACAATTTCATAACTTTTCCCATCTGATGATATTAACAGAATTTTATTGTTGAAACCTGGTAATGATCTTGCATGCTGACATCAATGATGCGTTTTAGCCACTCAAAGTCTAAAAATATGCTGCACTTTGCAACATCGTGTGATGCAGCGATATCACGACAGCCATGGGCTATTTTCCATTTAAAAATCACAACTTCCCTTTTAGGAAGATATCAAATTCCATTCCAACCAAATTCAACAGGTTTAGGGGGTGGGGCAAGATTTTCCAGATGCAGACCTTTAAAAAAAAAGACCATTCTGGCCAGATCCTGGAATCCAGGATTTGTGTTCTAAACCATGATTGTAAATTCAAAGAATGACTGGGTATTTTGTGTTGAGTACAAAAAATTCATTATCTTCTACTGCAGGTGAAGTTTCGTAGCTATGATTGCTGAATTGAAGTTTCTGAACTTTGCCATGGGAAATGAGGACATTTTAGTGTTTCAAATCATTACCCTGATAGTCTACTTCATAGCCCCTTTGTAAAATTCATACTTCATGTTGTGTCTTATGGAAGGGCATAGCTGAGGTGATGAAAGGGACTGTAAAGTAGTCTATTGCCCTACGGACACAACTTGCTGTAAGGCTAGGCATCAGTTTTCCACCTTTAATTTGTCTTTCGGTCATCCACATACAGTTTAACAGTTTGCTTCATGCCAACAAAATCAACACGAGAAATTTACTCAGTGGCAAGTTGTATGAAAGCAGTTGCTAGTGTCCTTCTTTTTAGCTGTTCGGAGATAATGAACCAATTTTAGATGGTAAATGGCAAGTTAGGAAAAAAGCACTATAAAGTAGTGGCTTTTGGTCTATTTTATGAGAAAGAAATCTTATTTATTGACCAGTTCACACTACAGAAAGTGAATCATTTGTAGTGCATCGGTTCCAAAATTGAATACAATATTACATGTAGCAGAGTACAATTTTGGATGTCTTGAAGATTTGTATTGTACTTTCTGCAGCATTGATATGAAAGAGCCTGGTGTTGAACTGGTGTTATCTGTCAAGTAATTCTTGTGTACAAATTTCAAACTTTCTACAACTCAAAATATACAAAAATAAAAGTAATCAATCAGTAAAATCAAGTAAAAAAAAGCACATTATTTTTATAGCACTATCATGATGAAAAAAGTAGGGCATGATTGCGGCATGGAAATCAACTTTAAAGGAGGAAAAATATTAGTTTCTTTCAAGACATCATGCATATTTTGGGCCACTGACGCAAATTTGCATTTTCAACATACACTTGATTTCGTCACATTGCTGAATATATTGTCAAGTCCATTAAAAATCTATTAAATATCATAGAACCAAGGAAAATGAAAGCACATGAATTAATTTAGGAACCTCATGGAGGAGTTTCCATTCTATTTTAAATATCAGAAAAAAAAAGTTGACAAAATGTCACTGCTTTAACATCAATACATCACAACATGCATGCAGGCACTGTTACATTGTCAAAACTTCACATCATAATATGTTTTTCCAATATTTCGTTTCCTTACCATTAGTGTATTAGACTCCCAGGACTTTAAATAATAATGTCCCAGGTCAGACTACTAAAAATACTCCAAAATAGATTTTGTGTCTGAATGGAGCTGTGATCCCCAAAGCAAAACCCATTCATAAATATTGCACGCTATTGTTACCCATTGTCAGTGATATTTATCCATGACTGACTAGGGACTAAAGATTTGTTGCCTGACATAAAACCAGCTCTGTGTGCAATTGATGTTGTTTTGATGCTGGGTTGACAACTCCATGGCCTGTTGCCTTTACTTATAAAAATCAATTGATTGCAGTTGATTTGGAGTCTTGTCTTTTCTGGTTCTGACTTTCACAATTTTTATACATGATTAAAAATTTGATGAAAACAAGCTATGATTACTATAGGGATCATGCAAATGGGAGCAAAGTCCAGACTAGGTCTGATCAGTAAATTTAGTAAAGTAAACTAAACTAGATCAATGTGGCATCTGAGTGTGTGTGCTAGTTCGGAAGTCTGGCAACACTAGGGATATTTTCAATGAATGGGAAAAAGAGGAAGTGTAAGCTTAGGGATCAACTCATCATCTCTCCATAAATGTGGAGTGATGTAGTGGGTACAAATCATGGTGCCAGGGCTTTTTTTGGACAATTTTAAAGTTTTTAACTTTTCCTCATTTTGCATGAATTGGCAGTATCCTTTTATCTGCCAAAGCTCAAATGATAAACGCATAGTACCAGTGGTACCACACACTTTTTCTTACTCATTTTACTACCAGTATAGGCCCCTACAATTATTTGGTATTTAAACTAAAAATGAGTAATGACATACACCAGGCACAAAAAGAAACTTGTCAGTATAGTTATCCTTGCTGTTCAACAACCTGATAATTTTGGATTATTCTGAAATATACATTTTGTTAATTGGACTTTGCTTTCTCATTTGACACCCTGTTCGTGAAAATCGAACAAGAATTGACCAAGATAGACCTCCAAACCGTCAAACCCTAAATTCAAAAGTTGCAATTCCAACGATTTTCAGTGGGAACGCATCATTGTATTGCACACAAGAACCACAGGCCAATCAATAAAGCACACAATGTAACAGGCACAATTGAATCGTTAAAATTGCAACTTTTAATTTTGGGATTTGAGGGTTTGGAGGCGCACATCTTGATCAATTCTTGCTTGATTTTCACAAACAAGGTGTCAAATGAGAAAGTAAATTCCATTTAACAAAACATATATTTCAAAATAATCCAAAATTATCAGGTTGTTGAACAGCAAGAATGACTATAACTGAGTTTCTTTTTGTGCCTGGTGTACACCTCTCTTCATACTTTTTTAACACTTACGTAACCAATTTACATATCTGTTTGTATATAGTTTATATGACAGGGTTCGAGGTTTGAGTACGGTTTCACTGCCAAATGTGTGAAAAAAATATTTAGGTGTGAAGAATACTTCTAAAAATGAGCATATATAGTATTTCTAAGGTAAAAATGTCTGAATTTTCAATTTTTCTAACTTAGAATACTGTATCTAAGTCGCTTTTAGGTTAAACATGGATTTATGGCCATTTTTACTGAAAATGACCAGTTTTAGGTGAAAAAAAATTCACCATTAATTTTTAATCCCTAATATTTTCTACTATATAGATAAATGTTGTCTTTCTCTGTTATTTTGTATTACCTGATGGTTTATTTGTTCAAATAAAACTGTTTTTAATTGATTTCATCGCTTACTTTGTATACCATACCCGGATAAAGTTGAACTTGAAAGTGAAAAAACGAAGCCCAAAAAAGGTAATTTTCGAGAGATTTGTATCTTAGTTTCGCCATAAAATTTGATCTAAAGAGGCTAGAGACCTCATTAACCCCTCATTTTAATGATATTTCAATTTGCCACACACTGATAATAATTTTAACTTCCTTAAAAAGAGAAATTGAAGAAAATTGCAAAAATGTTACCCATACCCTAAGCGTGAAAAAAATATGGCAAATTGTAAAAAAAATTATTTCGGAAAAACTTATGGAGGTACAGCTCTGAAAAGTTGATCGATTGTGCACTCTACCAATCCCCACAATCGATTAGATTTGTGGAATGATGCCATGTATACTTTTTTCAAAATAATTTTTTTTACGACTCAGATTTTGCCCCATTTTGAGGTTCACGCCATTTTTCTGATGTATCAACCCCTTAAACCCAAAGGTCACACCCATAAAAGTTATTCCAGGAAGAGCAGTCAATGCCTTTCATGTTGTGCCCTCAAATATGTTATTATAAAGGGATGATCTGATGATAATACGACCACCGATGATGAAGAATCTTTCACACCGGGAGATGTAGTATGGGCAAAGCATGGTTGCTTCTGGTATCCAGCTAAAGTCATTTCCCCAACTGATGTACCTGAACATCTATCTGAAGTTCTATCCTGAGAAAACTGAATCAGAATCAAGTAATAGTCAAGTGGTATGGTGAAGAGAACTTTAGTTCTGTACCAGCTCATCACATCAACCATTTATCAAAAAAAAGTTGATGCAGCCCATGCTGCTAGATCACACAATATTCAGTTGCGCTATCAACAAGCCATTTCTGATGTCAGGGGTGAATAAAGTGCTATGCTTCAGTATAAACATTTTAAGATTGTGTAAAGGTAATCAGTTATACATTAACACTTAAAGAACATAATTTCTTTATGAGTTTAGACATCAATAGATTTATTGTCTTGACACCAAACCTGACCGCTATATGTTTAGTAAATATATAGGAATACAGGGGCCTCAGTACCAACATCATTTCATTTTCATACATGAGAACAGTGTTTAAGCAGTCTTTATAGTTTGTTTAACATATTTATAGATTCAAAACAACTTAACTGAAGTAACTCTGTAACTTTTTTAAAATACAGTTGTGTTCCAAGTAGACTCCCAGGATTCTTCGTAAAAACAACATGCGCTTAGAATTTGTTACATATCTTTAAAATGGTGATACCCTGTGTATTAAAAACTTCAGAAATGGACTCAGCACAAAATTCTAGTCCAGAAAACATGTATAATGTTATGATAACATGAACTTCATTTTTCCCCCATTTTGGCAGTAAAACCGTACTCAAACCTCGAACCCTGTCATATACTGTAACTGACTGACTGACTGAAGATGTTTATTTTTAAATAAACATAGGCCTACAACTACATGTAGATACACACAATGGATTGGGATCCTGCTTAAACTTTCACCAAGTTACAATTATCTCCATTAAAATCGTTGTTATAACTACAAATAATAATAGGTCTAATGTTCATGGCTAATTGCTTTTTGTCATTAATGATGGTTTCCATGGTACTCAGGCCTTTTGCAGAAAAACAAGCACAGTAACTTTTTCATTATTATGTTGATATTATCAAATAAATCAACAGGAAAAACTGGTTTGCGAAACTTGTAGAACGTGGACTGGATATTAATTTTCATTTTTAAACACCATCATTAAAACAATGTCATGATCTTTATCTCAATTTCAGAAGTAAATTTAGTCATTACTGCGCTGAAAGTCTAAAGGTCTATAGTATGATAGAACTAGATATCATTCATTACAACAAATCTTTTCATACAAACAGTCTTGCCTGTCTATATGAAATATGATTTTTCCTGTTCATGAATTATTTCATTTCATGATATAGGGTCTACAAGGTTGCTGTCAGTTATTAAATCTCCCTAATACAGACTAATCACAGTTGTCATGCACATGTAATTCACTGAATGTAATCGCTGGATCAAAATATCAGCCTGTGCACAAGCCAGGTTTAGTAGTTTGTTTATCAGAACTACTTGATTCCTGCTTGATTTCCACAGGATTTGTGCAAACAGCATATTTGCTTGATGTGTGTGTGTTGTTGTTGGCAAACTATGTTGATTCTTAGGGAACAAACCAAAAGATCGATGACGTCCTGTAAACGAAACTAGTTTCGTTTAGGGGGGAGGGGGTAAAAATACTCGATTACGTTTGTACAAAAACATCGGTCTGAAGAATGTGTCATTATTATTATTATGTCAAAATTTTCAGCATTTCATTATTACGTTTCTGGCAGGGAGGGAGGGGTCGGCTGAGAAACGAAACTAGTTACGTTCATAGGACGTCATCGATCTTTTGGTTTGTTCCCTTACTTTGAGGCTGGCTGGGAATAATTAGACACATCAGATTAGTGGTTTATCATTTTGAGTTCCAGGTGTAGGGCCTATATAATATACCTGTATCTTGCGACCCTCAAGAACTCCTTTTCCAAGCTCTTTTTCCATTCCTAAGGCCCCCATCAAGCCCCATTTTTTTGATCCGGAGACCCCATATGAAGTTCCCAGAGACTTCTGGCTAAATTTCCCTCCAAATACCGTAAAAACCTCATCTACAAGCATTACAGATCCAGGCACATACAAACATATATATCGTATTTATTTAGCTTTCATAAAAAACACGATATGCGTAAATATGCCAATACAATAGCTTGGTCTTACAATAATACTTGTTTGTATGTGCCTGGATCTGTAATTTATTCGCTAAAATTTCATAATGGCGCCTGGATTCATTTAGCTTTCATCAAAAGCACTCTATGCTTGTAGATGGGGTTTTACGGTACCCTAAACGTGCTCATATGTCCGTAAAATAGTTGAAAATTTGGGCAGCACTAATATTTGAGTCCCCCTGTTGTGGGTCTGCTCACTTTTCTCTCTATGAAGGGGTGTTGTGGGGTTGCGAACGGGCTAGTTCTAGGTCTCTATGATTTGATACTCATGTGAATACTGTTTTAAACATCACTTCTTGAATAATCCAGGCCTACGCATTTGTCACATCAAAGTTTATGAGCTGTAATGTTGTAAATTGTAAGTAGCTTGAACTTTGTTATGTTTTTAATCATCAATTTTGATCAAATATTGATCAGCAAAATTTGCTATGTGGTGAATAATATTAAAATGCATATTAAATATGAATCTTTCATAGTGAATACTCACCATTTTGTGGTCAAATTTTATCATATTTCATGAGCTGTTGTCACTTCCAAGTTGCATGCATGAACTACATCATGTAAATATTGATCACTTGTGTAAATAATTAATATTAATCAAAACTTATTGGGTTTTATTTCCATAAATAGGTCCACATTTCAGTATGATCAACAGGTGGTGATGATATTGAGAATATGGCAGCAAGAAATATTGACAAATTTGTACTATTTCACATTCATTCCTGAATCCTTTGCACCAATCTCCCTCTGCTGGTATGAAAACAAGGTTTATACAAATGTGTGTGCTGAATAAATCACGTTTTTATTTTTAATGCTATTAAATGTTGGGTGTATGCACAAAATAATTTATGGTCTTGAGATGATCATGCAAAGGATGCATATAAGCCCTTTAATTTTGAAATGTTTTCAAAACAATTTCCACAAGTCCTGACCCCAGTATTGAAGTTGACAGGCAATAGCTGAACTTTGTTTATAGATTCTTGAACTTATTCAACTTTGTTTAGACTTTTGAACTTACAAATTGTATTCAATTTAACAGACCCTTGGATATTTTTCTCCACAACATGCCAACATAGTAAATCAATTTGATACATTTTCACATTATTCTGTGAATGGGTAGTGAACCACAGGATACCTAAGCGCCATAATAATGTCAATATAGCATTTGCAATTCCCCATGTTCGGTGGTTAACCAAGTCCTAAAGTGCTATGTTTGAGTAAGGAACACTCCATTTATTAGGAAAGTTTGGCTAGTTTTTATAATACATAGTGGTTAAAGCAATGGGTTTTTATTTCAAAAGCGAGCTTTTATAAGTTTGAAGTTAAATAAACAAAAGATAAGAGGACTTTTTAGTCTGTCTAGCCATAACATATTTTCTGTTCGAAATGCAAGGTCAATGTTACAATTGGTATGGTGTGCATTATCAATAAAAATTCCCTTTAAAATAGGATGTGCTGGGACAAGGTTGTTCAAAAGAATAGTGGAACTATGTTAGAGAAAACTCCAATTTTTTACAAAAATGGGTTAGACATGAGTTCCAAGTTCTTTTCTCTATCTTGCATCAAAGCATACCAAGAAAACAATATGTTTCCAAATTTGAGTTATATTAAAATAAATTTTGGAGTTACATAGCGAATTTTTCCAGAGGTTTTAAAGCGCTGTAATTTTGTTGCCACTGGTGAATCATCAGTATTGGATTGAATCAACTAGACTAGTTGCAACTGATCCCAGCGCGCGCAAACCTATCTGCACTTAGATTGAAACATCCACCAATTTGTCTCTGCAGATCCCCAAATTCCATTGGGTGAAGGAAGGATTTGATAAACAAACAACTTATCACTGATTTCAAATTAATTAATAAAATCTCACCATTTATTGCAAAGGTTTATGTAGAAGAATATGAAAAAGTCCATGATGTGTTTGTCCAGCTTGTTCAATTAACATGTCTTCAAAAAGTACATTTCCCCTCTGTCAAACAATGTGACACATGGCCCATCAGAGAGACCATTGACAAAATTATCCAATTTGTAAAATTAAGAGGGGCAACAGAATGTGTTTATAATTGGCAGTGTAAGAAATTGCTTACAAGTACACTTTCTCTAGGTGTGTTTAGACGGTAGCCTACATTTGAATGTTACTTACAAGCGAGCCAGCAATTAAATTATGCTACAAGCGAGTGTGTGTCCACACGGGACTTACTTGTAAGCCAACTCACATGTAAGAGTGACCTTCACTGGTAAATTATGCCATGATTATGCACAGTCAGAATAGGATTGGGTCATCAAGGTCATGCTTACAAGCGAGCTAACATGCAAGTCTTGTTCACACTGGCCTTACATTTGAATGTTACTCGCTACATGTAAGATATCTTACATGTAAAATCGTCACTTGTAACTTGCATGTAGCTACATGCGAGTGCGTTTAGACGGGCACTACATACAAGTTTACATTTGAATGTAGTTACAAGCGACTTTACAAGCGATCGTCTGAACAAGCCTTCTATTTGCACAGTATTTGGCCAGGTGGTTAAGGTAAACAGCAGTACTTCATTTTGACAGTTAACTTAAGCTTGAGTGATTGCCTAGGGATTTATATGGACTAGATTCATTAGCATATTCAATCTAAGAAATTATGTTCAGAGTAAAACTTGTATAAGGGACATACCATAAGATTTCAAGGGGGGTCTGTTATTATAAAGTTTTGTTGCACCGTCTGAGTTTTAAAAAATCTTCCTCGCCCTCACAACATGAAAAAAAAATGAATATAATGATATAAAAACAAAACTTGACACAGTAGTACGGTAAAATCAACCATAATTGCAATATCCGCAGTGCCAAAATGTACTGATGATATTGGCCTGTGACCAGTACCACTCGTTTCAAAATAAAGAAAATAATAAGCAAGTAATGATTAAAAGTTACCTCGTGCCTTTTTAAAAATAAACAGTAAACTAAGAATTTTTAAATATGAAGAGCCTAAAGGGTCTAAACATATTTCAAACCCAACAAATGACAAAGGTGAAGGCAATGTGGTAAGGACAAAATGTTACATTCAAAATGATAATTCTGTTACTCGTTGAATGTGCATGTGACATTGTTGTCAAAATTTAGGAAGATTTTCAAAAATAACATCACAGAATGGCCCCCTCTGGTCTTTAAGTGTTTAGTAAATATTAGAATCACATTACAACAATTTCTTTCTGGTATGTAATGTGCAAGCAAACAATAACATGAAAACAAGCATCAACAGACAAACAAAATAAATGTATGGGCCACCACATATAAATTGACACCTGGGACCTGCTATCAGGATTTGTACAAAGATTGTATTCCTCTAATTAAGTTAGTATTCCACTCCCACTATTAAAACTTGGTACAAATATCAAACCGCTAATAAAACATGGATGATTTTTGAAATCAAATCTACACTATGAAATGACCACAAAGACTGAATGATCGATGATGATGATGATGTTCTCCGCGTGGCTGCTGGTGGTGATGCTGTTCACCATGTTGCCGCTGGTGGAGTGAACTTAGCACATCATCAGAAATCATGTTTGACCTGTATTATATTACTGGTCCGTGGATGGATGCATCCATGGACCGGAGCCAAGTCTCTGTACTGGCTGTCATGCGGCAAGCGAGCACGCACAGCTCAGAGCAGCAGCCAGCCACGTTTGGGTTATTTTATGCCAGTGCGGTTACAGAAGGTTTACAAAAATACATGGTTGTTACCTGACCTCATAGCATGGCCTATGGCTTCGGATGTTTTTCCTTAGTTGTGTTACAGGGATGGTCTCAATTGCTTTCAAGGCCTGTAAATGCTCAGTGCTGTCAAATTAAATTGGAGTTGTGGAGAAGCTGAAGGGCTTGATTTCCTTCAAGACAAACTTTTTATTTTATTGACATTGCTCTCAGAAAACAATTGATGAGATTTAAGGATGAATGTTATTTTTAGTGGTGAAAGTTTTATATGATATTAGGATCACAATATGTAGAAGTTTAGTTTTGTTATTATTTAGGCCTATTTATTTGTTTGTAAAATTAAAGCTTTTTATATTTCAGACAGAAATGTTTCACCACTGTCACTGGCAAATGTGTTGATTAGCTTTTCGAAATGGGATAAACAATTATGTCTCGCCTCTATATAATAGGAAAAAGAACACTTTATGATGAGTATAACTTTTTTTACTGAGATGTAACATGTTTATTTGTTTTATTTCATGGTGCAGATCTATTTTTATAAACATTAAAATTAATGTGTATAAATATGAACAAGATAAACACTTTCAAGGAGAGTCAGACAGAATTTTACCAAATAGGGTACTATAAAGTAATAAAGAAGTGCCCATCTCAGTTGCCTCACAAAAAAATGGATCAATTTGTCAATATTATGTACAAAATGAAGAGATAAAAGCCATTAAACTGTAACACAAATGGAATATCAATTGACAAGAGTTTCAATTTTATACAAACAACTCGCATGAATGACACAACATCAACATGAGAACAATCCAAGCTTTTAAAACAAGTCAAAAACAACATCTCTAGCTGGGAATTGTCGCTTTCTTCGATTACGGCCAATGTGACAATGATTTCAAGTTAAGTTAATGGAAGTGTCATCTTTTCATACGCACTAGTACACCTGCTAATTCTTCTTATCCAAATCAAAATGTAGTATCTGTCAAATAAACTACTTATGAGATACTGCCTTTTTCCGTGTGAGGCCAGAATTTCAGAGCGTGCACTTGTCTTGTTATCTGTAAACTTATCAAATCAAGAAGATCAGGTGCCCAGTGTTGTTTGAGCTCTTGTGTGCTATCTATCATGGCAGAGTGAAAGAAGTGACTAACTGGTACCGGCCAGAGTTTTTTAACACGTTTAGCCGAGCTGTGGATATGTCGGCTGCCGAAGTGTGTCATCACATGGATTTTTGTGCTGTTACCTTATCTTAAAACTATCATACAATTTTGATGGGTTTCAAGTTTTATTTTGAAAGTGTTTTGACTTACTTTTTCTTTTCATAAGATATTTACTGTGTCTAAAACAATTTAGTAGATAACTCAAGAAAAAAAGTGTTTTAATTTTTTGCTTCCAAATTTTCAGGAAATAATGATGGTTGGTTTATAATTAAGAATTGAAAAGATCACACTTGATCAAAGTACATATGTATGTACATTTTTAGGATTTCTGACCCCCCTCCCAAAAGAAATTTTGCTCTGCCACTGTTATATGACATTATAAACTGGTAACTGTTTGTCCTGCCTCTTTCCCATTCTTTATTATTGATTCCAAAGCCATTATCTTCTTAATGAACTTGTTGATCATTTGAAATGTTCTTCTCCCTCAGTCTCTCTTACCACACATTGCTAATATTGAATTTGATTGCATTAGATAACTTGATATTCTGCATGTTGATTGCAAAGGTAAAGATTTTAAAATCTGACCTTACAAGATACTGATGATGAAAGCCTGGTGGATATTGAATCTTCGACGCCAACTCTAGTCAAAAGAAATCCAAATCCAATAGTCAACAAACTGCTTTGAACTTTGAAAATTGACTTTGAATTAATTCCACTTTGCCTTTCATACAGCGGTTTGCTGGGTTTGATGAAAAGGCATTTGAATAGGAGACATAGTGTCAAATTGGCTGTTGATGCTTCTCTTCTCATCAGTTGTCATGTCAGTTTCAGCCTTTAAATGCTTATCTCAGCTTAAAGTCATCATTTTTTGTCCTCATCATCTACGTCATGAATTGCACTATCACCTACATTATTCAGTGTGTTTATACTGAGCATACAGCTTTTTTGACCCGCTACTTTCTGGGTACAAAATACCGATCATAATTTGACCACCGTTACATTACCCAGCATGTTTCTACTGAGACCAGCACAAAGCACAGTATTTTTTTTCTATAAACTGGAAGTACGGAAAATAGATTCGGCGAGTGCAAAGCATCACGTTTCTATCCTAAATTTAAATGTCCAAGCATGGCAGCTCATGGTGTAAGCACAATTTAGTGTTTCGAGTTGGGTTTATTTTACCAGTGGATCTAGAATTGGACTATTATGATAATTACTTTACAGCCAAAATATAACCATCTCAATCAACTATGAAGAAGTACAAAAGTAAAGTCCTATCCATTTTACTTCATTTTTTATTTTACTTTATTTTACTTCATGCGAGTCACACATGCTGCCAATGTATGCAGCAATTTAGGGATGAAATCAAAACTCGACCTGCAGTTGACCACAGGTTCCGTCCGGTTCTGTTCAGTTTCCATTGTTTAGAATGGCAACCGAGCTTCGGTAGAAACATGCAGATTGTCATAGTCATTTTCATCATTATCATGCTTGTCCTCATCATCAGCATCATCATCATAACATTATCACCCACCATCATGATAATCAGCAACAATAGCATTAATTATTATATCACCATGTTCAGCATCATTGTCCATATTGCAAATGGTATTGAGTAACAATAACATCCGTCCTCATTTTGTCATCATTGTCAGGGCAACTTTTCACCATCAGTTACTTTTGCCAAATGTTTGTCTTATTTTCATTATTTTAAAAAGGAATGTAAGGGTTTTTTTTATTGGGAGTTGTTTTAAGGATTATTTTGTGGATTCCAGGGTAATTCAATAAAACCATTCCAAAAATTGGATGATGATATTTCATCTTTTAATTTCAAAAGAGCAAACACATTTTTAGAAGGGTGACACCCTATCTTATTTCCCAGATCCTTCATGTTTGCGAGATTGTGTGTGAATTGTACCCGCTTGCACCTTTTCCAGATTTATTTTCAATTTTCAACAGATACTTTTACAACGTACATCCCTTCTAAAATCATCACCATCAGTGTTGGAATTAGTATGTATCGCATCGCATTTTGCGACTCATTTCTGTAGTATTGCTATTCAATTTGTATACTGTATCGCTAAAAATGCTACACAAAAAAACGGCATCATCGGCATGTCATGATGTTGTAATTTTCTAGGTTCAAATTGCATTATAATGCACATCATTTTCGAAGCAACTGAACCCCTAAAATGCCAAATTATGGCCTAATTTACTTCAATATTTAATATAATGCACAGTAATACTGCTTTGTGAAGTGAAATTTTAACAAGAAACAAGGCCGTGAGATCGGGAAATCCCGGCGGTGGCCATGTTTGTTTTGCCTGACAATAGAGGGCAGTATGTTATTATCATTGGCCAGCGGGTGCAAGCGGTAAATACCAGGCAATTTGATTGAAAAAAATTGTTAAAAAATTTTTTAAAAAGAAAAAAGAAAAGAAAAAAGAGAAAAAAGAAAAAAAAAAAAAAGAAAAGAAAAAAAAAGAAAAGAAAAAAAAAAAAAAAAAAAAAAGAAAAAGAAAAAAAAAAAAAAAAAGAAAAGGAAAGGAAAGAAAAGAAAGAGAAAGGGGAAGGGAAGGGAGGGGAAGGGAAGAGAAAAGAAGAAGGAAAAGATTGAATTTGCTTGACAATTATGAATAGTTGGGATCCACAAGAATTCTTTGGGACCCCCCCCCCCCCTTTTTGCATTTTTGACCTAGGGGTAACCCCTGATTTTGCTTTCTAAAAATGCTACACAAAATTGTGGAAATGCTACACAAAAAAATTTTGCATAGCATTTTTTGCTACGCAAAAAAATTTGCACTAATTCCAACACTGATCACCATGTATTTATGGGTGGCAATTAATTACTTTATCATGTTTTCTTGGGATTCATATATTAGTCTCAATTTTATAACCTAAATCATGAATTTTAAAGGTATTGTTAATGTTAAACGTTCTGTGCTATTATTAGCATGATCAGGGTGCATGTAATAAGGTTCAGGAACAGCTTTATATTTTAATACAGAAGAATGAATGAATGGATGAAAGAAACCACAGTTTCACAAGACATGGTAGAATTGTCCAAAGAAAATAAAATGTGTGGCTGGGTCAAAGGGTGTGGTCACATTATTTCCCTTGCTGACCTGCAAGTCAACTTGAAGGTTTTCTCATTAAGCTATTTATATGTTCTGTTATTTATCAAACTGAAAAGTGAAAGAAATAAATGATCAGAAAGTGCAAAAAGGAAGGAAATCACTTATTGAGAATTTGCTGTAGGCTTAGCTCTTTTTGAGAAGGGCATAGGAATCTGCAATATGTGACTACTTGGTTGCGAAGTTATAAAGCTTCTATAATGCCAATTTTGAAATTGTCTGATTTATTGTATTGTTTATGCTACCTATTTTTGCTGACCATTATTACAACTAAATAACTTCAACTAAATCACATCTTATATTGCCAATAATCTTTTAGAGTTAACCTTTTAGATAGTCTGTCCCGGGGGTCACTCCCCATTGTGGCCTGTACACCATCCGCGATAATCAACTTTTGAAAAGCACCCTAAACACGGATTTAACCCTTGGCTAAAACGACACCCTAAACAGGGATTTCATTCCTAACATCAAATTTCATACCCTAAATTTCATTTCCGCGTATTTAACAATTGCAATTTTGCTACCCTTTTTTTCATTTTTTTATGTTTTTGACACCCTAAACGCGATACGCCAGATCGTGCCTACCCACTGAAAAAAACGACCCTTTTACGCGTTTTCATTATCGCGGATGGTGTACAGGCCACAATGGGAGTGACCCCCGGAGTCTGTCCTTTGATGCTGTAGGAAAGGAAGGCACACTTTGATGTTCATTTTGTCTTGTCAGTAAAGCTAACCTTCCCCCAGTGAAGATAGTTTGTGATGAAACACTTCTGCTTTACTGACACAAGACTTGGGAATGCTTTACAAACATGATGGTCCTATCCCTGATGGTATAATGTGCAGGATTCAAAGATACATGTGTAGCAGCTGCTGGCCATGTTTCAGAAGCAGCCCTTCAAATGATATGAACACTTTTCTTTCATTTTTGCCTCTGTCACAGTTTTTGCATGATGTCGTGCAGTGAACACATTGAATCCTTCCTCTTCTGTCACTTAGACTCATCCTTATTACTTGTCATCTTGCACTGCGCCAAATGTCATTTTGTCGTTTCCACCGATCAGAGGCTTATTGCCAATAAAGCGCAATGATGATGGGGGATGACATACAGTTTGCCTTATCGTCCCTCTTTGCCTATAACAGAGAGACAACAAACTATAAAGTAAAAGAGAATAGAGGCTTATTTTCACAGAGGCTAATTTTTCACCGATTGGGGATACAAAGCAATTAGTGGTGAGTTATTTTTGGATAGGCTGTCTTGTAACCAAATCAGCCATGGCCATTGGAGCAGATAAAGTAAAGATAAATGTGCAAGTAGCCCCTTCACGCCCCATTTAAACTAGGTAAAGCAAAATAACGATGAACAACATTTCCACTCAAATGATACTAGTCTTTTTTGCATGCTCATCACAAGACTTCATTGGATGACTCACAGGACTGAGAATAAGACTATACTGTTGTTTAGTACTATAAGCTGTCCGGCAAATAGGAAATTAGCTTCGGGCTTGCCTTAGTTGGCTCTGACAAGCATTCATGAGAGGACAAGTAGTTTTGGAATATGCAAGGAGGTCGTAACTGACAAAGAAATACAAAGAACTTGTGATGTTCATACATTCTATTGACAAAGTAAGCTTGTTGAGGATGGCTAAGGCAGTAGAAACAAATTAGTTCCATCTTTCGATCGACCATTGATGCTTGGTCGATCCTTATTATTTATGAAATTAATTAATTGACTATTAATTTTGCCTGTATTGATATTGGCCAATATAGATTTAGTATTAATTCTCATTAATTAGTTGATAGTTCATTAATGACAAGCATTGAAGCATGGATGGTCAATCCAAAGATTACGCACATTTGGTTCTGGTGCCTAATACTCAGATATTATGGTGTTAGAAGAGACTAATTTAGTCAAAAGTCAAAAGTGCTCTGCACTGATTTATCAAATAATAAAAAGATACACTATGATGGCCACTATGCTTTGAGAAGTAGATTATTGTTAAGCATGATTTGTTAATAATTACATTATCAAATATTTAGTTCATTTCCCTCAGATAGACCCTTTTATTTCTTTGGAGATTGTTATTTATTTGTAACTAATAAATAAATTCAGTTGTCTAGAAAATTAGAAAATGTAGGTTCTCGAGATTATTACATAATGAATTGAAATAGATCAAATTGAACCAAAATATGAGGATTATACATGTTTGGATTTGTACATTGGCAACATAAATACAGGGAATATTGCCATTAAATTTGTCTAGACTGCCCAAAGGGATTGGTTGTTTTTTATGCTATTCAATCCTAAGCATGGTAAGTCATTTCAAGTGACCGAAAGTGGAAGAGAGTACAAAGTGATTGTGATATTGACCACTTTAAACATTACTTTCAGCTCTATGATCCCATTCCCAATATGCACTTTGGCAATCCATCTAGCTAGGGTGTCTTTGAAAGAGCATTGTTTCATGAAAGAATATCTTTTATACATCAACTCTTTCAGTTCCTATCTCAGAGACAAATATTGTCAACCTGCTCTAAATGCAAATCTAATGGGAAATGTTTACTTTAATGTAGCAGTGAAATTCATTTCAGAATTTGTGATTTGTAAATGATTATTAAATTTGATGAAGGGTGCCCTTGTGTATATGAAAATTATGAAGGGTGATCCATATCTGTTCAGAAGTTATTTGTCTACCCAGTTTTGTTCAAAAACCCAATGAGGTTTCAATTTCATAAGTCCCTTTACCTTTTGGACTCCTCATCAGTTTGTTAAACTTACATAGGCCTATTAGGGTGTTGACCAAACTGGGTTTTTACAATGGGCTATTCCAGAAAATAGTTGCACACCCCCTATAGAGGAGTAAATTTTCAAACAAAGAAATGTCCGGATTTCCAAGTCTGCTTTCTGAAAACGACTGGAATTCCAGTTGCCAATGTTACTGGAAAAAGCTTGGAAATCCAATCAAATGAAGGAAAAATCACGGAAATGTTGAAAATTAGCTCTCAAATTGAGGATTTCTGATTTTGAACTATTTTTCTGCCGGATTTTTTTGCCTTCGAGAACTTTAAAAGTCTGGATTTCCAACAGTCACGACTGGACAAAAAGTCTGGATATCCGAACTCCTCTATAGGGGGTGTGCATCTATTTTCTGGAATAGCCCAATGTAGTAAACTAGAGCAAAAATGAGTTAAATTTCCCTTCTCAATAATAAATCAAGCTTCAATCAGTTTGTCACCAGCAAGAAGTAACACAAAAAGGGGGTGAGTTGGGGTGTGTGTGTGTGTGGGGGGGGGGTGTAAGCTGGTGTGTGAGGGTAGGGCTATATCAAATGTTCACAAATTATAGGATTTAGGTTCAGTTTATAGCATAGCTTGCTGGCTAGAAACAAATGCTCTTTTAATAAGTTGCCATGGTGCATGATTTCTGTACCATAAAAAACAAAAGGTCAAACATCAGATGCCAAGGAAAAGGAAAGGATAAGACCCAAGGAATTCGCTTTGAATAGTAAATCTCTAATTCCTGTGAACAAGAGGGGCTGTGCTATTTCACACTTTGTCTTGACCCCTTTTTACATGGACGCAAAGATGTGTGATGGGGTAATAGCCACAGACAGGCTAGCCAATAGTGGCCAGCTACGAATGCCAACACTCATGATTGTATCCGCTACAAGATTGAATGTGTTTGCGTTGAGTTACCTAATGTGGCTGCCGGATTGTCTTACAAACCGATATTGCGCCGTTCTGTTTACTGTTCATGCCTCTTGTCATGGCTGTGCATTCAATAAAAGTTGCGGCTTAATTTGTAGAATCCAGTAAATGTCTTAGACGTTTAGTTTAGACTTGAATTTTCTAGGAAAGGTTATGTTGCCCTTTATGTCACTGTGGTTTAGATACAGTCTAGACTCAAGTTCTTGCTCAATTGCAGGTTTGTGCAATCACCAAGTTGTTAACCAAATAAAGTTGCGAAGTTGTCATGGTTGTAGGGCCTCCATCAGTTAGGTTATACCTAATTTGTCTTTACAACATGTATATGGGGTTGTTCAATTTGTTGATCAATGCCCCTGAGTGTGTTCATTTAAGAAAAGTAGTTGGGAACAACTTATATCAAGTTGGTTGATTAGGTAAAGTTGGTATAACAGTCCAACTGTGGTCCAAGATGGTTCCCAGATTCAGATCAGATCACAGATCCCATAATTTTGAGTTCAATAGCATAAGGCTTTGCATGAGCTATCGTACTCAAAATATTTACGAGGCAGTCTACCTAGGCCACATACATGTTGTTTCAGTCCAAAATAGTACAATTTTAACATGCAATTTGCAAAACAAAGTGGAGAACCAGTTCAGCAGATAAGATGGTATAGAATTATTGTATTGAAGTTAACTTGAGATGTAACTACTGAACAAGAAAATTTAACCAGATATTGAACAGTATTAATTTGTATGGTAATATTAAAATTTGAGCGTATCAATCCCAGTGTGTATTAGTAAGCTTCAAAACGTGATCTTTTTAAGGCAATCCCAACCAAAGTAAATGCATTAAAATTTAAATGTCACATGCAACAATGAAACATGTAGGGCCTAAATACAAATCAGAAAAAAAATATCATAGAAATGATAATATTGATATGTCTTTTCTCTGGTTGGGATAGAGTATAATTTCCACTTCATGCAACATTAGTGAGTGAATCAATTCATTATTAAACCCAAAACAAGAAAATGTTTTAGATAAGCCTACATTTACCAAGCATAGCCAAAACATTTGGTAGTGGGTGAGTCTGAAAACTAATTTCCGTTTGTGGTAGTGGTTACATTGAAGCCCTATCTATCATTCAGAAAGGATTTACAGCTAGCCAAGCTTATCATCATCCAGATTTGAATTTTAAAGCTGATAAGCGCTTCAGACTCAGTATTGTGCGTACAATATTGTATGTACAATATATATGTTATTTAATCTATTGCCATTCTATTTCCAGTAATGTTTAAGTTCTAACGAATGTTTGATGACGAAAAATCGATAATATGTTACATACAATATCTAGCAGAAATATATTATCGATTTTACGTCATCAAACATTCGTTAGAACTTAAACAGTACTGGAAATAGAATGGCAATAGATTAAATAACGTTCATATTGTACATACAATATTGTACGTATAATAAAAAAGTCTGTATACTGCTTTAGATACCAGGTTGACAAGCCTAGATGTATTATAACAAGAGCTTTGTGGAGTGGCTGATTTGTTTTATTGTCACTCACAAAAGTTTGCAGGAATTAATAATTTGGTAACCACTTGTTGGTTGTACAGAAATTTCAATGCCCACTTCACCATCCTACTGTTTCAATGTTAGTTGAGTAGAGTGTAGAGTAGAGTCAAAGACTACTTGCGATTGGGGGGGGTTTGAACTGGTTCCCAGTAGTTTTTCTCCCTATGGGTAATATAGGTACATGTATGTAGCACAGACTAAGTACAGTGGGCAGTATTTTGGGACAGACACTACCAGAAATCGATGAATGTTCTTGAAATAAATTCTAGCTAGATCAATTGTTACAAAGAAATATAATTATGTACAGAAAAAATATAACATTTATGATTTACATCAATCAACAGTGTAAAATTTTATTTCAAACAGACTGATGTAAACATTTATGATGTTGCTACCTATTTCATCATCTGCTGGTTCTGGGTTTGTTTGCATCATACTATAAATAGAAAATGCACATAGAAACACCTGTTATATTTTCATATATACAGAATTTTGAATGTGAAGTAATCTGGATCCATTTGGTATTGGTCCACTTGTACATAAATAATATCCTAGATACCAGGTGTTTTTTGAGGTAGTGGATATGAGCCATTTAGTTAGGTCCTGAGGAACTGTATGAAGAACTGCTAACAGTTATTACTAGGCCCAACATTATTTACATTTATAAATTTTCAAACATGATCTGTAAACATGGTAAATGATCTCATGAACCTGTTTGGTAAATTTCCAAATTTTATTTTGCTGGGGCACATCAAATTCAAAAATAGAAACATGGTGTGAATCAAAGTATGAAGTGTGGCAAAGTAGTCATGTCTCCCACCCACATGTCAGGTTATCAGGTAAGAGGTAAGGACATTTCTGCCCAGGATTGGTCCAGCTCCATATAATAATTTAATACAATGTATCAAAGCACCTTTATTCTGCTGCCATAGGAATATATCATACCATTTGCCTGCCAACAATAAGGGTGCCAGTAACAGCTCCCCATTTTACACCTTGGTGGAGTGGGACAACTTGACTAGTGAGATATAGTGTCTTGCCCAAGAACACAGCATGTTGGCCCATGTTGAACCATGTTCAAAGCCACAACCTTGCGCTCATGAGTCTAAAGCCTCTAGCATACTTTCCTGCCGCTGCGGCAAGCGGCAGGGCGTTTCAACAAATGACAAGCCTTTATTGTGTCCGTTTGTCTGCAATGCGCGTGCGCCACGCCGCTCAGCGGCAAGCGGCAGGGTAGTATGAAACCAGCATAACGCTCTTACTGTTAGACCACCATGCTCCAGCTTTCTGGTCAAAAGCATCAGGTATCTACCAGGCTGGGTGGGGTCGAGATCTGATCAGAGCATAGGGTTTATTTGCAGCAAGAATCGTGCAAATTTGATTTCTATTTTTCTGGTATGGGTGGATCTAGAATCGAATAAATCACATGGATAGGTTGTAATACTGCATGTTTTGTTCTTATAAAGTGCTCTGTGAATTGGGAGTTGTCTTCCTCCAACTTGTGATTATTTTTTACCTCCTACACTATCTATAAGAATGCATGCATTTTAGCAAAAAATCCCAATAAAAGCAATATCAGTAAAACTTCATAATCCCTGTAATAATTTTCAATATGGATATATCTGTGGAGTATATTTTAAAATTCTTTTGAGTCTTTTTGTTTCATGTAAGGTGATCATCTGGGGAGGGAATTTTGTTTCTAGACTTGCATATTTGGAAAGTATAATTTTGGGGCAACATCATTGCAGATATTTGTACAAAGTGGAAGGTTGTCTATAAGCTTCTTTGTTTTAACTTTTTTAGTAGAAAGAGTAAGTGCTATAAGCCGCTATATATACTCAAGGGAGTCTAGGTTTTGAAATCAGAAATAACAGGTATCACTTGAAACTTGATGATCTGTGAATATGGTGTGTTTGTGTGCAAGTGCTCCAGAAATTACATTGGAAGTATAGAAATTACCAGATGAGAACCAGTTTCGTGGTCATTGTGAGCAAGTTTAATGTGTATACAGATATTGCTTTATAGTACGAGGCTTCGGTTCAGCATTGAGCACCAAGTGGTAAGTGCTGGGAGTAGGTAGATCCGGGGGGATATTGATAGAGTGAACGGTTTCACCTCAGGATTCTTTGGGTCTAGATACAAATACATACATGGCTTGCAATCTCTCTTTTATACATGTAGGAACTAAATGCTGACATGATGTAGGTATGTATAACACAGAGTAATCGCTACTGGCTACTTTTCATTGTGTATGTGAACGATAAAATGTTTTTGCCCTCATTCTAACATGACTGGTCACTAAAAGGAGAGAGAAGAGAAAGAGAACAAGAGAAAAATAAGGATAAAAATAAGAGACTAGAGAGAGAGAGCAAGAATTGAGAGTGATCGACGGAGAGAGAAAGAAGATGCATTCTGTTACATTACAATATAATACCACTTGTTCAAATCAAGAGCGCTCCCTGAATTTCTCCAGTCGAGAAGATCTTGTCTCACAAAATTGAATATACTATGTACACAAACACAAGATCCAAGTGTGAATCTGTGAACTAGTAGCGCTTGTGGTGCATTGCCCCTACTTGTATAACTTGAGTTCTATCTTCAGGCAAAAAAAAAAAGGGAGAAAAAATAATATGTTTGCAAGATGCTAGTCGAGGGGTTGAAGTGATAATTTGGTATGTGAGCAAAAGGCAAGTTTGGCTGTTGTTGTGAGAAACAACATGCAAGATTATGTTGAATAATGGATGTGAATGGATGCGAACAGGTGAGGCTGAGATTTTGTAGCAGGAAAGCATACACCATATAAAAGAATGGAAAGGTTACTGCCTTGGTTCACTTTGAGAAGTATAGTCAGACCAGATACCACTGTAAAAGAGATCAATTTTGCAGGATTATTTATTCTTTCTGCTTTACAACCTTATTTTTTATTGAACTAATTTTAATTATACAATATAGACCTATACAATATAGGCCTACCAATGACATATCATCATGGGAGTATTGTGCGACATAAGATGGGAGGGAACTATGTATAAAGAGGTGCACATCAAGTTAGTCACTGTAGGCAGACATGAATTCAAATGCATTTTATTATGTTAGGCCTTTTTGTGTGTTGTTAGGCCCTTCACAATTGATTCTGAGTTTACTGTTTAAGATTTAAAAAATAGGATGAGGTGGCTTTTAATTATCAATTATTAATTATCTATTATTTTCTTTATTTAGTATTAGTTATCACAAGCAATTATCAACCCGTTTTGATGGGAGTCGGCATTTAATTATTTTATTAATAATGCTTACTTTTACACATAGTATAAGGTGCAGTATGCTGTTTGTTTATTCATCATTGTCGTTGATATGATTCATGTTAGAAAGTAGCAAGTAAAAGTCATTAAAAGTTATTTTAAAGGAGAAAATCCAAAATAAATATAAAATAATTGCATATTTTGCAATTTTGGATGCGGGCGGTTAACAGTAAACTAAGAATTAAGTGTGAAGGGCCTTATCATGGGTTAGGCCTAAGTTTTGGACTTTCATATTTTACAGCTTGCTCAACACAGATGATCAGATGATGATATGCTCGAATCCAAATGTATAGTGCATACATTCTTTTGATTAAATAATTACAAACTGGCTAGTACAATAAAGCTTTAATAGCGTTACTGGAGTGGGTTTTTTTCTGGCATTGCAGTTTTCAGGGTATGTTTGCCATGCTCTCAATGGCCAAAACGGTTAAAACTCCATGTGTGTTGTTAAGGTAGCTGCCTCGGATACAACACCCTTGCAGAAAAATAGCTCCTGTGTCAGATCGATCAGGTCTATTCATTTAAATCTTTAACATAACAAAGAAAAGTATTTTCCCAACCTATTTTAAGAGTCTTATAAGAATTGTAACAATTCTTATGTTTTTCTTTATTTTTTGAAAATTCCTTAATTTTGACAGTTTTTGATTTTTTTTGCCCACTTAGGAAGGAGCTATGGTTACCAAACTTTCAGGGATGGTAAATAAGCTTAATATCTAAATTCTCTCGTCAGTTGTTATGGATAAAGTGTTTACTTTTTGAAAAAAATTATTTTTTCCATTTTTCACTTTAGGGAATGTTAGAAACACTGTAGCTTAAAATAGAAACACTTAATTGGAAAAAGCTGACGAGATAATTTAGATATTAATCTTATTTACCATCCCTTATAGTTTGGTAACCATAGCACCCTACCCTATTGGCTAAATAATCCTAGAATTTAGGTAATTTAGTGTTTATAAAAAAAAAAAGTACCAACATTCCTTTTAAATATAATTATACTTAAGTAACACTAAGTTAGAAAATAAACTTGGTTTGTATTATTCTGTGATATATTGGCAGCAAAATGAAACTTAAAACTTTTATATACAACTGTTATAAAGGAGAGAAAAATCAGTTTTAATAAAATCTTTGTTTTCAAAAATGTGGCTATTTTGATAAATTGGCAAAGTGCCAAAAACCCTTCCCTGTAGTAATTCAATGGGATTTTGAGATGACAAAAATTAAGTAAGTCAAAAAAAGCGCTTTTTGGAAAAAAAAAAAATTAAAACTTGGCAAATAAAGTTTTCTCATCAATACACACATCCTATATCATTTCAAGGAGTTTTGAGCATGACACCGTAGCCGATACAGCCACCTTAATGATCCATCCCTGCAAACTCTCTCCTGCTGGCAAAGTGCTAAGATATGACCTACTTTTTCAGATCAGGGGGTCAAAGGTGAAACATGCAACCTGTTTAGCAGTTGCTTGCTACCAGATACATTTATGAATGTATGACCTTTTCCAACCATGCAAAATGTCATTTCTTAGTTCTCACCAAAATAAGGTCAAACTTACACCAGGTGCCAGGCATAGCAGCATTCACATTTCAACATACACCTCAGAAGTAAATTGTTGTGTGTACACCTGGCGGAACTTACACTTACACTAACAATCTTTCACATCGCCGCTACTCCTGGCAGCCTTGGCGCATACCGCCAGGGGTACTCAGTACAAATGACCATACGGGACGTGCATAAATATGGGTAGCATTTTCAGCCTTCTGGTATATCAATGACCCCTTTTTCAAAGCCTATTTTGGTATATGAATGGGTCCTTTTTTTTTATTTTCTCAATTTTTTCGGAAAACAGCCCAATTTTTCCGTAATCTAGCCAAAATTTTCAAAATTTTCCCAACATTTTGGGAAAATTTGTAAAAACTAAAGACAATTTTGGTAAAATTTGGCCGAAAATTTTGACTTTTGGTATATAAATGGGTCCAAATTTTTTGAAAAATTGGTATATTTATGGGTCCACTTCCAAAATCTCAGCGGCACGTCCCTACCAAAACCAAACTTGAGTACCCCCCCGGGCATACCGCTACTCCTAGAACTAGTGTTGAACAATTTCCGCCAGGCGTACGGCCGACAATGTAGCTATATAGTAATGTGAAGAATTATTTTGTCATCTACCAATATTAAAAAATAAGTAATTAATTTCAAAGGTATATTTTAAAACTGGTCAACAACACTCACTTTTTGAACCGAATATTTCAGAGAAACCATTACAGTGGTGTAATGCTGTTGGTAGACTGACTGATGATTCTCCAGTGTTTCTAGATGTTATTAACAATGTCCTTTTTGAACTTTGTGATTCATTGTAACACAAAACCTATAGATCAGGTGGTAAAAGATTCCAATCATATAATCCATCATACATGTCTGGTTTACCAGCATTTATGAAATAATTCTGTTTTCTGCAGTAATACTGGTAATCAAACAATTCCGTTGACTAACCAAGCAGAGAACATGGAGAAAGTGCCAACATATTGTATAACCATAGTTAATAGGTTCAACTTTAATATTTGCTATACATTTTCACAAGCAAAATGATTTTTCAGATTTCACCTATCAGTGAGTTTAATTAATGCATTGTTTTAGTACACACACAGTTTGGAGTGCATCTAGAGATCTGTGTGTGTTTAGAAATCTGATGAGGGAGCTTATATACTAAATATATAGCTAGCTTTTGCAGGGATGAGGGATGCTCTTGAAATGAGACAGGGAGCTTAGCTATATACTAAGATCAGTTACCAAGGCATAATATACACCAAGCATTTATATTCATTAAAACCCTGACCCAATCAAAAGCCACAAAAGACAACAGCACAAAAGTCAAAAGTATCTCACATAATAGGATTGCATCATCATCATGCGAACATACATGGGCACGGAAAGCTTGGTTGGCCAATGTACTCCCTGTGGTATGCTATCCCCAAAAGTGTGTCTAGCACCCAAGGGGTAGGCGATTCAAAACTGCACCCGAGATCAAAAATTTTCAAAGAAATGTCTGAATTTCCAAATCTGCTTTCTGAAAGCGACCGGAATTCCAGGTGCCAATGTCACTTGAAAAAGCTTGGAAATCCAATTAAATGACGGAAAAATCACGCAAATGTCCAAAATGAGCTCTCAGATTGAGGATTTCTGATTTTGAACTATCTTTCTGCAGGATTTTCTTGCCTTTGAACACTTTGAAAGTCTGGATTTCCAACAGTCACGACTGGATAAAAAGTCCGGAAATCTGAACTCCTCTATAGCGGGTGTGCATCTATTTTCTGGATTAGCCCAATGCTTTTGTTGATGCCAGCAACAAACATCTCATTTTGCTTGATCGTTACGCACATCTTTTTCCCCCTCAAATCCACTAGAATGGATCGTTAACGATGGATCGTTAACGATACATCCCCCTTGCACTTTTGAATCCACCTAGCCAGGCCTTGCATAATGATTTATCTTTGCATGTATACAAGGGATTTCCCCTAGTTCAGAGCAACTATAACTCAATTACTGTCAATTGAAAAAGATGGAATTGCCAATAGATTTACAAATCTCACCAAACAAACACATTCTATTTATATTGATATGAATGTTACACTCAGAACGCTACTCACCATCCTCTATTGTTATACATCTAGCCGTGCTAAAAGTCGATCAATACATGTTGAAATCAACACAATTCAGAGATATACCTTTTTGCTTTTAAATTAATTTTCTCTGTCAAATAAAAAACAATAAATCTTATTGCTTGGATATACCTTGAAATTGGGTCTTTTACAGTAAGATTTTTACAGACCTGAACTTCGCCCATCAGTTTTCTTGGGTTTAACTTTTTAGCATTTCAAACTAATATAATTTGCTAAAGAAATATTTTTCCTAACTTTATAAGACACATTGTGTGGGTCTATATATTATAGTTTTGTCAGAATATCCAGTTTTAACTGTGTACAAATGTATAAATACTCACTCTTTTTGGTTCAATCTTTTACATTAAGTGAGTACACAGCACTTGTCCAAGTTAGTGAAGGTCCACATGTAGACTGTGGCTAGGGTTGGCTGACAACCAAGTGGATGCCCCCAATCCATATATCAAAGAAAAACACTACTTGATGTGGATTTCAACACTCCGTATATGGTTCATAAAGCTTCATTTAAATATACATGGGTTTCAGACAACAAACAGCCATTTAAAACATCTATGTCATTATTTGATTAAACATTAGCACCATTTCTCTCTTTGAATAATCTAAATATAATGTTGACTGCCAAGCCATAAAGTGACCCATTATACATTTGACAATTCAAGTATGAATTCATTAGTCCACATTTCAATCGTTAAGATACTGTCAGTGATTAACTGAATCAGAAAATCTCAAAAATCATCCAAAATCAGATTTTTGTGAAGAGAACATACAAGTGATGTCATACCTTGCATGCATGCGATACTACACTGGGTTTCAGAGAAGAACGGCAGTCCCTTGCTCAGATAGACGTGAGCGCCTTGTTAATGAGCGGAGCTTTGTGTTCACTTCAAGGGCGCCGATCTGCGCCGACCAATGATTTGACACACAATGGGCCAATCTGATTATCGGTCTGTTGCTGATTGTCGGACGATTGATTCAGCCAATCAGAACCCCACTTGCGTGTATATGCTCTGCATGCTCTCAAAATGTAAACAAGTGCCGTTCTTCTATGACATAAACTTGACCAAAAACAACTTAATATGAGTAATAAGGGTAAAATGTTATTATGTCACATTTTGGTAAATGTTGGGGGCAGTGGCGGTGCAACGGGGGAGGGGGGAAATGCCCCCAATCTGATCTCCCCCCCCCTGTTGCACCCCAGTAAAAAACAAAAATACCACTTTTTGCTGCAATTTTGCACAAAATTTGTTAATTTTTCCCCCCTGAAATTCACTTTGCCTCCCATGCCCCCCCCCTCCAAAATTCCTGGTGCCACCACTGGTTGGGGGAGTTTGTCTGGACAGACAATTGCAGTTACATGCATTTGAATGAAGCTTCATGTTTATCAATACTGCCATTTTCTTAGTTTTCATATGAAAAAAGAAACCCTAATGACAATTTTCTTGACTTATCTGTCATTGACTTTTGCTGAGATCACTGATAGTGTCTTTACTGAATCAATACGTACTTGTTGCATTTGTTTGATGTACAGAATTAATATATGGTTGTTGAATCTGATTTCATTTACAGGTAGTGCAAGGCACGAGATTTATTTACATAAGAAATAAGTCTGAAATTCTGAGGAGAATTTGAATAGCTTGAAATAAAGTTATAAAATGAATATCAGCAGGTCAATAAAATTAAGTTGAATATTTAACTGTATTCCATATTATTGAGGGCTCTAGAGCAATAGCCGCCTTATGCATAAGACATTTGGCAATTTCTGCATTCTATTTTGTACACATCTACAAAGTGACATTTGGCAGCTATTGCTTTATTGTTTATATCACTGTTTATTTATCTGTAGAGGATGAAAATCAGATCAGGTTTGAGTACAATATATAATCCCAGTCCATATAGTGAACAAATTGAGGCTCACCGCATGAAGCAACCATTTACAGTGGGGGCACCAGGATTTTTTTCCGGGGGGGGGGGGCAAAAACATATTTTTAAGGGCAAATGCTCCCCATTCCCCCTGTAATGCTGCCACTGACCATTAAAAAAACAACAACTAGCAAACTTCAATTGAGGGGTTGACCATTTGACCAAGACAATCAAAGCCTCGTGCAGCCAATATATCTACAGAAAAAAATAACATACATTTACCACACCACAAAAAAAAGGTTAACAGTTGTCAAAGAAAGAGGTGGCATCATTGCTCCCATATCTTTTGTTATTTCGGTCTAAAATGTGTTGAACACAAAACAGAAAAACCTGATGGATACTCGCAAAATAGAAATCAATAGAAGTGGACTGATTTGTAAATGATGGAAGTATAATAGTTTGAAAGAGCAATCAGTGGGTGGAATTGAGAGATGGTTGAACCCGGGACCTCTGATTGTAATTGGAAGTGATTGTATGACCATCTATGTATAAAGGCAGGAGAAAGGAATATGATATGCACTTTGATTAGCTTTGGGCTACATCTTATGTTTTTGACAAATAGAATATCAATGCTGGAAATTAGGAGAAGTGTTAGGAAATGTCTAATCAGTTTTTCATTCTCTTTTCTCACCCTTTTCTTCAGGTCTTTGTTATGGACAGGAGGCAGAAGCTGAGCAGTTCGTACCAGACTTCCAGGGCGAAAATCGTAAGTACTCTTTTGTATTTTACCATCAATTTTTAAATGAAACCGTTGTACACATATCCAGATTTTTTGATCAGAAACCATTAATACCCTCAACATAATTTCAGTCAATGTAATTCAATGTTGTCTTCATTTACATATTTAATATTTGATCCACTTTTTGAGTTCAATAAAACTGTTCAAATGTGTTAAGCATCTGGTCAAGGTATTCATTTTGTGTTTTTCGAGCTAAATAGGAAGATGCAATCAATATTGGGTGCTACTGACTTATGGGACGCATTCAATATTGAAGGAGGGAATGTGGTCTCATTTACCTTACCCTATTGAAAGTAAAGTGTCACTTGCAAGCATTGTAGACTTCAATATCCAAAATCATGCAAGACACTTTTACCTTTCCAATTTTGAATGTTGTAAAATGGTCAATTGTTGAGAGATTTTGCCCGATTACTTGGTCAAATGAAGAAATAAGATTCAATTTTCAATTTTGTATGAAATTCTTGTATTTGTGAGTGTGTATCATTTTGTAAACTTGTATAGCATGTGTGGGTGGTGATATTTGTGTATCTAAATCATATATTGTATAATATGGTAATTTCATTAGTTGATTGGCAAGCATTTTATTATTCTACAAAAGGCTGGGGCAAACCAATAATTCAATAACGTCGCAAGAGAAATCAATTTTCAATTTTGACAATAACAACCAAACAAATTATGTTCGTTTTCAAAATGGGAAATGATATGCTACTGAATTGCATACTGAGTAGTGTTGCAATGATTAAGCAAAGTGAAACAATTTGTATGCATGTATTACGAGGGGTGTCTGTCCACATACATGAATGTGTACATTTACTTCTTGTCTGTGTGTTAGTCTGTCTGCATTTGTCTTGCAGTCTAAGCTCCATTCCAGGAAATATTTTTAAAATTAACCGTGAAATGTGCAAAAATAAAACCTCCTGCAAATTTCCTTGTACAGTGACCTGCCCTAGTTAACATAAAAAGTATAAAAAAAAGCAACACAAATGTCCTTCACATTGGCCAATTGGCACTGTTTTTTCAATTGGGATGTTTAATATTAATAATGTTTTAAATGTAAAAACAGATGTGTGAATTGATATTGTGAAATGTTGCGAAACAGTCAATTTCTTGATTGATTGATATTTGAAATGAGCTGCAAAATATGGATTGTTTTTGTAGACATTTTAAAAATGTTGAATGTTGAATATTTTTTTGTTTTGTTTTTCACTAGCTTCATTAGTATTAAGGACCGAAAGCTAACCTTCCAGAACCTTCTCCCAACATGCCCAACTCTGGACTGGGGTGGGCTGTAGCATGGTTGAAATATGTTGGGCAGCCATCAAATTTGGGGTGGCCAAAATAGAAATATGTGCCAAAATTGGAAACACAGCAAACTTCTCAAAAGTGGGGCGGTCATGGCCTCCCTGGCTACCTCGCTTACTATGGCTATGATAAGGTAACCTCCACCCAAAGTCCCAAAATGCCTCTGCATGGCACCCTTTACTTTCATTCTAAGATGGGATATCTCATTTCAGATTTGAATCCAGGAGGGTCCATTTTCAGGTTATGTCCTGTTTGACTATAAGCTGTGCTCCATGAAAGACTGCACATTCATGCCACCCTATACCATCACTCAAAGATGAGACTTCCTGATCAAATGTGATCAGGTAATGATGGCAAACAACATTTGGGAAGCAATTAAATGACAATCCTCATAAAATGTACTGTCATATAAACCAGCCAGCGATGGCGCATAAGAAATGATCATGTTTATAGGTACAAATCCATGAAGGAAGTTTAACAAGCCGCTGATCCCAGCGATCTTGTTAGGCATGCTAAGTAGAGTGGAGTTGAAAGCACAATTCCCTGCCGGTTTCTGTGTAATAGGAACTGCTCATTAAGTGCAGAACACAAGGGAACCTATATCCAAATAATGTACTAAAGAGGTGGATCATGCTGTCACTAGTTGAACCATGTTAGCCACACAAGCATTATTTCTTGAAGATTTTGCAGCCTATATAATGGTGTAATGGTTCAGTAAAAGAGAGAAGGGATGTGTTCACACAAGCAAACTATTCAATTTACCCCAAGTTTATCTAATCTTTATTTTGGAATGAAAGAATTACATTGTAATCTTATATATGATAAGCAGAGTATATGTTACAGACTTTCTTGACAATACCGACTGGTTATAGGCCATAGCAAACCCTAAAGATGTTGCGCAGCCGTCAACATAACCCAAAATGTGAATCGATCAAAGTGGCAGTTTGTTATTTTAAAAGAAAATGTAAGAAATGACTCAAAAATGGATCTACTATGGTTGCCCTGGTGACATTGCTAAATCCTCAATAAGCCAGTTCGCAATTTCAGAATCATGATGCATTGTGGGTAATATTTGCCGATTTTTTGGAGATAAACACGAGGAGGCTGCAGTGCATTTCCAATGGCGGCGAACTTTGCACTTCCTTCAAAAACACATTTTTGTAAAACATTTTTTATTCATTCCTACATATGTTAATATTTCCTGTGAAATACAAATATAAATTTCCTGCAAAGACCAAACTGTCAGCGAAATTCCAGTACAAAACGTTTTTACGGAAACGTCAAAGTTCACCCCATTGAAAATGTACAGTAGCCTCGTTGTGTTTATCGCTATATTTATTTGGCGACTTTGTTTCTGCACATGCGCAGTTGTAATTGCGAAAGGGCTTATTGCATCTGGAGCCTTCTCCAGATTTTTTTATTATTTGAGGAACAACACAATTACATATTGTATGATATTATGATGAGCACAGTCTTATAGAGCACTTGCAGCTTACTCATGCTCTTACTACCACTATAGAGACTTTAGCAATGAAGTGATAACTTTAGATTTCACAAATCCTAAAATGAATTGCTACGATATGGACACATGATGTCGCACAACATTTGCCATTATTGATTAATTCAATGGTTGTATATTGGCTATCAGTTACCATAGATATAGCAACAACAAGCTTGTTTTAGCAAATCTATAATATGACTGGGCAGTTTTTGACCCATTAAAAGAGACAATTCTTAGCTAGAATATACTCAGATAATATAGCTTAGGGAGGAGAGCTGCTACAGAAATAAAATATGTGCTTATATGATGATCCATTCCTGTAATTTAGATGGCCCAATGGAGCAAATGAGCCATGAGAATGCCACATTCCTTGGAGGAGATGTTACATGTCAGCCTGGCATGTCAGGCAGAGAGAAAAATCTGTACATGTTACTACTGGTCAGTTTTTATAAGGAGTGGGGTGTTCACTGTTCATTAGAATGTTAATCATGCACTAGTCTGTGTTACAGACCATGTACCTGTATTGCCCATAGGGAGAGAAACTACTGGGAACCACACACTGTCACCGCGAGCCGCGCACTAGCCGCGAAATTAGCGGCTCATCGCGGCTTCGCCGCTCCCCCCCTTGATCGTGTGTCCCCCACTATCACGAGTCAGTCTTTGACAAAGACTAATCATTGTGCAATTCTGATGACTATACTCATGGAAGAATTAGTGATCTGATTGTGATATAACCCTTTAAAAATATATAGATAGGTGTAATCTGTACGTAGTGTCCAGTGTCTATGTAAGATGATAATGTAATGGGAGGGGAAATGGGCTTCCTTCAAAATAAGAAACCTTTGGAATGAGGTTCCAGGAATAAGTAATCACCATGTACAACACACTGCACCATCCCATCAACTTTGATCCCATCAGTATGACCGCTTGTTCAAAATGTGCAATGAATAAAGATGTAATCAAAATGCTACCCACGCTGTTAATTAAGAAGCCGGTGCTAACGATTTCCAAATTGGTGATGACTGTCCGTCCGAAGATGGTATCTTTAATAATTGCATTTTAATTGCATCATGGATTCTCAGCATATATTATGGCTGGATTTTTCCAAGTAATTGCAGTAAGGATTGAACACTGAATTGATCAAGTGCAGCATCATTTTTATGCTTTCAGGGCTGCCACCTGATGGGGTTAGAATTAGGGTTAGTTTTTAGGGTTAGGGTTTAAGGTAGGGTTAGTTTTTAGGGTTAGGGTTTAAGGTAGGGTATGTATAGGATTGGTAGTCAATCTGTTCTGTAGTTTGTCCACTTTTCTTGCACTTCCATGCTTCTGTGTTAAAAGACAATATTTTTCTGAATACCACACAAAAGGCTGTTGCTTTATAATTAGAATTGGCAAAATGACAAGGAAATGGTCATCTTATTCTTAGGGCATTTTTAATCAAACATCCTTTTATTGTTCAAATTGGTTATTCAAAATAAAGAGTTACATTGGGTGATGGTGATTGCATTGGATATTATGCAGGAAATAGATGAGAGTAAATTAAAATTGTGAGTACATGTGAAGTCAGCACAAATTACCTTACGCCTAAAGATAAAGTGAAGGTCGATTTCAAGTAATGGTAAGGACGCTTTATTTGAGATATCAGTGCGTTTAGACGGTAGCCTATTTTCGAATATATTAACTTACAAGCAAGCCAGCAATTAAATTATGCTACGAGAGAGTGTGTGTCCACACAGGACTTACTTGTAAGCCAGCTCAAAAGTAAGAGTGACCTTCACTGGTAAATTACCGGTATGCCACGATTATGCCCAATCAGAACAGGTCATGCTTACAAGCCAGTTTACATGCAAGTCTTGTTCACACTGGCCTTATATTCGTATGTAGCTCGCTACATGTAAGATATCTTACATGTAAAATCGTCACTTGTAACTTGCATGTAGCTACATGCGAGTGCGTTTAGACGGGCACTACATTCAAGTTTACATTCGAATGTAGTTACAAGCGATCGTCTGAACAAGCCTATTGATGGCAAATGATACAGAAATAACTAAGTTATGAAACTAAAATCAATCATAGGCCTTCTTGAAGGCCTATGAATCAATAGAACTGATTTTGTTTTTAATTAGCAGTATATATAACGCCTGACAAAAAAACGCAATTGCGCTTTTACAGTGCTTATGTTTTACATTTAGTGAAATATGGAGCAGGAAAGAAAAATCTGAAAAGCAGCAAGAATTTGCAAAGAGGGGATCTATCAGTAAGCAATCTCAGTTTGGGTTCATTTGGCATCTAAATCTAGAAGGATAGGAAGGATTTCAAGATTAGTTGAGTTGCAACCCCGGTGCTGTCATCTCAGCAGATCAAATATGGGCACACAGGTTGTTCTCAATTTCCATGCTATTTCTGAAAACAAACTTACTTGCCAACATTGCTAATTCAATACCATCATTACAGGATTCAGTTCAAGGGTCTACTTTTACATGACAGGCTGTTGTTTCAAGTGGCTTGTGTAATGTTCCAACTTACATAATCAAATAACGTTGTTGTTAACTTAACTTTAAAAGCATGTACTTTCAATATTAAAGCATTGTATAAAACCTAAGCATAATATAATGTTAGGACAGTCAGATATGTCTTTGGTAAATACAGATGCAATCTATATGCATTTATTGCATGTTAATATTTGATGAGCTCTTCCTGTCTGTCATATTTACTGAAACTTATTTTGTGTAATAATGTTTCATTTGGAAAGGAAATATGTTTTGGGGTATAAACTGTTCGAAATTTTGGTTGTCCGTTCGCCCGGGACAACCAAAATATGCACCAGACAACCAAAAATAATGCTGTAGTCACTTTTTCAGCATGTTAGTTTGCTCAAACCTGACATAACTGATGAATTGTTAAATATTTATGAGTAGGGCCTAATTGTTCATAAATTGACTACACTCACTCCACTTTATTGGTCACATGTAGTTGTTTCAGATTGTGGCAGCTTACGGACAACCAAAAACATTGGTGGACAACCAGAAATTACAACCTGGTTGTCCGTGGGACAACCCCTTTTATTTTCTTAATTCGGACACTGGGTCAACTCACTGGTTTACTTGCAAATTTGTTCTAGATCTGATTAATTAGCAAAGCTTGAACAAACCACTGTGTTTTTTTTATAAAAAGAACCACATTAAATTTTATGTTAGAACTACATTTGTCATTACTCTTGTTCAAGAAGAACATAAGTATTATTAAGATGTTGCCTGTCAATCACCTATTTTTCACTAGATTTCTTCCTCGAATTTAAAAATGCCAATCTTGGCCACAACATTATGCTTTTATGTTACAAATCATAAAATCTAAAACACCAATTTTAGCAGCAATGTGAGTTAATGAAGTGACTCACATGGTATTAGCATAGTGAAAATGCTTTTGAATTCTAAACCGCTTTGTGGTATCTCCATAAGCACTGTGAACTGTTTGTTTCTCATCATTCACATGCAATGGCACATTTTGATAAGAAGTTATGAAGATGTAATCGAGATTATTTTGTTTACTAGATCCTGATGGAAATTCTATAGCCCTGTCCACCTTCACACAGACCTGCACAGACGTAAGAGGCCTGCAATGTTGTGGGCAGCTTTAATAAAGATGATGTTTCTAGCAATAATAAAACATTTGCAACATCATAACAAATATGATAATTGATGACTTTTTGCAAAAGGTAACACTACAATGCATTGATATATGCTGAACAGTTCAACAAGTTATCAATTTAGTTTACCCAAGTTCAATCATTTATTATTATTGTCTTATTTTGATTGATGTTGTCTGTATACAAGTGGTTAAACAAAGGGTAGGAGATTAAAAAACAATTTCTGCTCTATGCTGAGATGATTTGGTAATATGATCAGGTTTGCTTGCCCTCTGGGCATGCTTCATCAATATTTTTATGATTAATATAGATTGATCACATGTGCTTTTTTTGTGTTGCTGTGTACCAGCTGTTTTACTCTCATCCCTCCAGGTCATAGTCACATCTTGTGCATGCAGACTAGCAGCATGTGCATTTTGAGTATCATTTTACTCTCATTTCATCATGTCACAGTGCCATCATTGTGATAATTATGTTGATGTCAAATTTCCATGTGTATTTTCACTGCAATATATTCACACAAAGGGGGATGCTTTCCCCTTCTTTTAAATTTCTTTGTGTCTCCATTTTGGGGAAATAACAGTTCATTTTGCCAGTATGCCTCTGAGCAGATGAGCAGCAAAATTTAATTGATGTAAATAATTTAATACATGTACAATGATATGTAATAACAAAATAAGCAAAACATCATTGGCACAGAGCACTACATGTAGACATTTGTTAGTTTCCAAAATGTATTTTATTACGGTAATATAAGTTTATTTATTTTATTTTTTAATAATAGCATTTGTTATTGTTGCATTAATTGCCATATGATCAAATAAGCGAACTCATAATCATAGAGATGTACAATATTTTGTATCACCTTTCAAATATCATCATGTCTATCCTCAACAACATGCCATCACAGATTTTCCTGCATTTATTTTCAAGTTTCACAATTTCATGTTATGATATAGGCCTATGTATATAGAGTACTAATAAAATTAATTTAGCCTGAGCTATTATACCCATTTGGTAAACCCTAATTGCAATTTGATCATTCCAGAAATCCTAAAGGCATTCCAATTTTATTGGAGCACCAAGGGGGGAACATTAAATACCTATCATCCTAGTGGAAACAAACCGACAACGACTGAGCCACGCTGAATTTGGCCAATCCGCAAAAACATGTTTGACAGGGAATTTCGGGTTTGAGGAACATATCGCTATATGAATGGGAGGCTAATCTGAAATATGAGCTATGGAGAGTAACAGGGCATGGCTTCCATAATGAAAAACTTCCTACTGCTGCAGGGCATCAGGCTTGGTGTATCAAAAGACAGTTCACATGTGATATATGTAAAGCGAGCCTGATACAGTTTAACAGGGAATTGTGTACTAGCAAGTTCATTGTCATTGGGTTGTGAAGACTTTTAGGCCCTTATCATGCTTATATACTCCATTTAAATTGCAGTATTTTGTGATGCCTTTTTGCAATGTAGCATCTCACAATGGAATTGAAAAATACACCCCTGCAATATATCGCTATCACTATACTGTTTTATTTCTGCTTTGATGTTTACCTGACCTTGATTTCCCAGCAGCCAATCAGAAGTGCACAGCCCTGCAATATTGCAACAAACTTTAACCATATTTGACTCTTGGAGATGACCAGAAATCCGTCACACGATGAAAGTTTTTATCGCGGAGGATGTAAACAGGCCTCAAATTTTAATTTAACTGGGCAAAGACAAAGAAGGGCACCAAGGCCAGCAAGTGACGAAGAATGCCTTGGAAGATCTGGGGCACCTGTAAAAGGCCAAAACTGAAAAGGGGCAGGCAGTGGCCTTGGTGGCCTCCCTGAAATTCGAGCCCTGGGCTCATTTGCATGGTTCTACAATCATCACAATCGCTATATTGATATTGTTATCGATGAGCATATATTTTTGTCTGATTGATGGGATGATTGGGTCTGTGATTGCATTTACATTTATACTCAAGTGGCTTTCCCCATATCATTAATGCTCTGCCTAAATTGTATTTTTTATTCCGATACATCTGAGGAGACTATGCAATCAGTGCCTGTCCAACTTCAAGAGAGCAACCGGTCTTTTTTAAACAACTCTGCAAGTCAGTTTTGACTGTGATATACTGAGTTAAGCATTGTCATGTGAACGGCATTTAGTTAGCCATGGATGGTTTGCTTGTTTCTTGGCATAAACATGGGGCAGGCAATTTGCTTTGTGCGGTTGACATGGTTGGCCAACCACTATTTCACATTGTACAATGTGAAGTATAATTGCAGCAAAACTAGCTTTGAGCGACGACGATGCAAGGTTAAAAATTGCTCTTATTTGGGGATGTACATGTGTTACCGCATGACATATATAATAATATGCACTGCGGGTAAATTTTTGTAGTGGGTTTTTGTCAGTGTCATTCGATTTTATGTAAACTTGTCATTTGTGGCCGCAAAAAAGAAGAAACCAATAGTTGTTGAGGTATTTGTACATGAAATTGCATATGCCCACAAGTTGGTGCAATGTATTAAAGTCAAGTGTAGCCTTACGGTTTTGGATTTGTTAGTGTTGAACAAGAAGCAACTTCACCAGAAGATATGTCATTTTGAATACAAATTTACACATTCAGTATTACTTGGTAATTCTCAACAGGGAAACTTTGCAGTATTCAAAATATCACAGTTCTTTATTTTACTTACAAATTATACATGAAACCACTTCCATGATGAAACACATGACTGAAATAATATACATGTAGGTTTCAATCAAATCACCAATCAGTTGTTGGTGGAACCATCCTCTACTGATGCTAACTGGAGGTTTTCAATGTGGGGGCAGATGAGGTTGGGGCCCCCTCAGTGGGGATACTTTATGCAAGTGTTTTTGGAGAAAATGCTGATTTTTTTTCCCGCTGGGTGCTGACTTGTTTGTCTCTTTACTGCCACTTGCAAAAGGCTGGTTATGCTACTGGCGTGCACCCGGATGCCTATTTTATAGGTCATATATGGGTACATGTATGCTTATGCATATGGGGGAGGGGGAAAATGTATGCCTAATAAAACATATACAGCTTGTTAATTAAGTATAAAGCCTGGAGTTGGATGTATTCATTTGATTACCTATAAGTCATTTTAATAATTAGGCTGGTTACTGGTAATAAGATTAATATTTTTTCAATATCAAATCTGTTCTGAAATGAAGGGCAAGGATGCCTAAACAGACTGATATGAAGAGGCTATATCCACTATGTGAACATGGGAAAAGGAATGGTGGCAAGTACTTACTAGCCTGTGGCGTGAGTGGGCGATCAAGTATCTCATTAATTCTGTGACTAGTTTTAAGTCGCCTCATTAAATTAACTGAAACCCTTGACATTGTATTAGATAACATTGCATTCATTACAGGATTAACGAGTGGGCATGACATAGTACACTTTGTGCATTAGGGTTAGGTTAGAGTTGGGTTTGGGTTAGGATTAAGTTCTGTGAATAAGGTTCTGACATGGGCAGTCATGTAACCAAGGAAGAAGAACAAGATATCACTCTCTAGCTGGTATTACATGTACATGACTCGTTGGAACATGGTGATTTGAAATACTCAAGGATCTGTAAAAAATGGTTTTGAGAAGTGATAACTGATAGAAACTTTTAGATAAAATAAAATAGAAAAAGGATGACTGATCCATCCCATCCCCAAATTTTAACATTTCTCATGGAATCGCTGAAACATGGGTGTACTGAGCTGATGATGCCAGCATGTCTAATTTCTATTGGTACATATCTTACAGGTTAAATCATCATTTACTCTTAGTAGTCCCAATCTTTCTTATTCACCTTGCCTTCCATACCCCCAAAAATATCCAAATCAAATATTATGGCACCAAACTACACCTCTTTTAACATGTTCCCTTAACAATGGTCCCAAGTTAACCATCCAAATGTCAACTAGCTTGTTGCTTGATTGTGGATATGATAGCTCACCACCTTTTACTTAAAGCCCAATTTCCCCCTTTTCCATCCTCCAGAAAGTTCAAACTAATCTGACTACGACTCGGAGCTCTCCCCATCTTGCCCCGGGTAAGTTGTTACCTTAGCGATAATCCCAAGTTAACAATTCAAATTGAAATGTCAAATAGCTCGGTGCTTTCGTCTTCGACATGACAGGTTACCCATGGTTTATCGAATCACATTGTCATCGCCAGGTTTAATGCCAGACAAGAAAATTGCATATCAAACATTATTAAATTACCTTGTGCTTTCAGCAAAATGTAAAACACAAAATATAAATTGTATCCCTTAATTAGCTGTTATTTATGTAAAAGTAGTGGTAGAATATTGGGATATATCATAGATCCTAGAAAGAATTTTTTAGGGTCTACGGATATATTAATGAAAGGCATGATTTCCATTTTAGCCACATAAAATAAACATCCTTGCATCCAAAACTATATCATTTCTATCCTACATGTATTTTTTTCAAATGGCATACACATAGCACTATTAAGTGGAACTTATTCAAAGTCAAATTTTGCCCAGTTTCCACCAGTAAAAATTAAAGGGATTAGGATAAGAATTCCAATAGTTTGGTTCAGAGATATGTAAGCATTGCAGTATGTTATAGGATTCAGATGACCAGTGTCCGAATTAAGAAAATAAAAGGGGTTGTCCCACGGACAACCAGGTTGCAATTTCTGGTTGTCCACCAAAGTTGAACAATCTGAAAGAACTACATGTGACCATTAAATTGGAGTGAGTGTAGTCAATTTATGAACAGTTACTTTTAACAATTCATCAGTTGTGTCAGGTTTGAGCAAACTGACATGCTGAAAAAGTGACTTTTGGCTGTAGATCTTTGGTTGTCCGCCGGACAACTAGAGCATTATTTTTGGTTGTTCGGTGCATGTTTTGGTTGTCCCGGGCGAACGGACAACCACAATTTCGAACACTGCAGATGACAATTTGTGTTGGCTTCCAATCTGCAGAACATAAATTTGTAAGCAGTTGACAACATAGATACATGTGTGTAGAAAGCAGACAAAGGTAGAAGGAGAAGAAAGAGGATTACAGAAACCTGGGGTACTGTAGGAGAAATAATGGGGAAGGATGAAAATATGAAATCAAAGCAAGAAGAGAAAGATATACAGGAAGATATCAGCAAGAAAACAAGGATTGAAAGGTAAAGAGAGAGAAGGACAGTTGATCAAAGAGGGGGAGAGAGACTTTTGAGTGAAAGAACTGTGGTGGTTGATATCAAGAAAATATATCAAAAGTATAAGGGAAAGAAAAGGTCTTGACTAATGGAAATAAATATAGAAAGTTAATACATGATTTCCCGATCAAATTGTGCTGACCGTGCTTATGTTTTGTGCAATACTTGATTAAGCATGCATGGCTACGGTGTTTGTGGCTGCCAACAAGTGTAGATTTAGTATGGTAATCAAGTCGCTAATCAATACAAATTTGATCAGGGGCCCCTTACAAGTCCGTCACTACGCTCTGAAGCACGTTTGGTGAGGCGAGTAAGAGACATAACAGCTATAATAGAGGTACTAGGTAGCCTGTAATATATACTACAAGACTGAAGTGATTCTCATACAAAGTGAACATAATTTTGAATTGACATTGTAACCTAGATTGTCTAATAAATTGCATCCCCTATTGACTGCATTGCTTATTTATTATTGAAGGAATATGAAAAATGCAGATGATGTAAGATGTTCATGAAAGATGATGAGTCAGATTTTATAACTTGGAATTTCAGTTAAATTGAGTTTAGACATAAATTGTTTGATTTAATTTGTTTAATGAATTTTTTGAGAAACTTCCCTATTTTCAATAAAGGCAGTCAAATAATAATAGACAGGTCAAAATTTGAGAATTTGTGCTTTTTTAAGAGGTTGGAGGCATTTCGTGTTAAAAGTGGTTAAACAAGCTTTTTAAGATAATTCGAGGGTGCTGAATACGAAAATGCTGTTTAACCGTTTCAGTTTTGGAGTCTTAGCCCTCAAAATTCAAAAAACAAAATGGCCGCCATTTTCAACATATTTTTGATAATAACTTGAATTTTAAACAACATAGGAGGTTAAAAATGGTGTCAATATCCATGTTTATGATACAGAGGAACCCAAATTGATTGTTACTGAAGTTTTAACTAGTATGGTTTTGCTGCCATGTTGAATTCCAAAATGGCCGCCATTTTCATCAAGTTTCTGCATTTTCTGCTATAACTTGGATAGTAGGCAATGTAGAAGTTTATAAATGACGGCAGTACCCATGTTTTTAATACTTAGGATTCCAAATTATCTGTTACCTACTATATGTTGTAACTAGTTAGGGTTGCCACCATCTAGAATTCCAAGATGGCCGCCATTCATTAGGTAATTTCTGGAGTGTGTTTCAGAAAAACAAAATTGTCATCGTTTTCATAAGGGTAGGTTACTTTCTCTGGCTAAATGCACTTTTAATTTCTTTAGAACAAAAACAGTGATATTGAATTAGTTTTCCAAGTGCATTTTAAAAGGTTAAAGATTTCAAAATGGCCGCTTTTTAGCTACTAGGCCTATACTTTACACGTACAACTCATAAAACTGGTAACATTGGCACTTGATTTTACTTACGGCTAATTGTTCCCGTTAGGATCTTGCAACTATTTGATTCTTTCTATTTGACCTTTCACTTAGTAGTACAGTGATTCCAAACTCTGATTAATGGCTTTAGCCTCTTCTGTTTTTGCACTCTTGTTGGCTGTTAAATGTGCTTAGCCTTTTTGCAACTGCAATTGCCATTTGTACATTCATGAAACTATCTCGCGACATGCTTTGGGAATTGGAGGTAGTGTCATCAGTTGTGGAGCCAGGTTCTATCTATGTAGGTCCATCCCATGTCAGTTACTTTGAATTGGAGAAATGGTGACTGCTTGTTTCCAAATACAAGCCTGGTAATGTGCATACTTTGTATGAAGCCTTACTGCATCAGATGTTGGTGGTAGATTCTCCTGTGGACAACCCTTGAAAATAGTATTACCCGTGCCTTATCGCATCTGTCCACATCATCTGGCAATATTATGGACATGGTGAGCATTCTCTTGCTTTCATCAGAGCACACCGTGATGGTGTCTGGGATCTCCACGTGTATGCCTTCAGTAGGATGCTAACTTTCTTTTCTAGGTATGATCATACCACTATGCCAAATGGGGTACCACTTATATGGCAGAAATGAGCTGCCTTCCACCATGTCCACCAAAAGTCCTCCTTCAATTCCAGGCAGGAAATTTCGTCGTAAAGGAGTCCGGGCGGAAATTCAACCAAGTATCTCCTGATTATAGCCAAGAATGGTTGAATGGTACTGGGAAGAGGAGCGGTGGGATTGTAGGCATCACAAGAAGTATCACTGCATTAGGCAGATGGGTACTCTCTTATATAACATGAGAACTTGCATATCAAGTAAATTAGCAAGTGCTGATGATGGAACACTCCCAATTGGAAAGTTAGTATGTGTACAACGATATTACACCATCCAGCGTGACAACCTCGATGAGGAGAAGTCGTCTCAGCTTCGGATGATTCAATTTTTCAGCAAGGGGGTACCATCTCCTGTACTGTAGAATATTGCAACCAAAGATTTGGCCAGTGCTAGTGGCATAGATTTCTTTTTGACGACATGGGGGGGGGGTCGAAAAATTTCTTGAAGTATAGTGAATCCAGCACCTTTTGGCAACAGAATAAGATGATGGTACAAATGCACGCAAAAATTTGCACTTTTTACATTTTTAGGCTAAAATGGCCAAATATCATATTAATTTGGCTGGAAACACACATATACAGGCGTCAACATTGGGAGGGGGATGATTGTATGGACCACCCCCCTGGCAAAATATTGTGGGAATTTATCCCCCCTATCCCCCATGGATGATTTAGGGTCAACCCAGGTCAATCGATGAGGAAGTTGCTTGATGACCTGATCCCAACCATGTGACAGATTCACTCTAAAGCCCCCGCTCCTGTTGAGGGACGGTTGTTCGGCTTGTACCCACACTTCCTTGACTCCCTGCTCGAACCAACATAATTCACGGTCCAAAATGACAACTTTGTCAATGTCAAAGCTGTGACCGCCGCCCTCAAGATGTTTGTAGACAGCTGAATCGTTGCCACTTGAACTAGCGCGTCTAAGTTGGGATATATGCGACTCTGCAGGGATTGGTCGGTTTTACCAATGTAAAGTGCTTGCCACTCCTGATCTTCAGCGCACTTGACACCATAAACAACACCACTAATACGGCCCTTAAGGCAGATAGAAACATTCTACAGCGATTTGTGACAGCCTCTAAGGCAGGACGTACGACTTGGACCAGATTCTGCAGCATGAACTTATGCCTGTTCAAATTTCACTTGCTGCCATGAATGTGAGTCTGCATATAAGCAGTGGCGGCTGAGTTTCAGAGGATTGAGGTAACCTTTGACAGATACCAGCATGATTCCATCAAGACTGGAACCAGAACAAAACGAACCCGGGCTATCGACCAGTATGCCGGGTAATAGAAAACCACAACGTTCTCTACCGAATAACTGGACTAACTTTCTCTCACTTGGAGAGAATAAAGCAAATCTTGCCGCTCCTATCTCAACAGCTTATGACAAATGCTGTATCAATTGCACCCACAACACTTGTAGTGGCTGGAGGATTTGCACATATAACAGAAGTTAGATCTTCAGATTCAGGGATGGACACAACAGCCCTAGAGGCCATGAGGAGGCGGATACTCACTTTGTACTTCATTGCATTAACACAAATGCTGAAGCTGTAGTGGTTTCAGTACGTGACACTGACATACTTGTCTTGCTGGCTGCTTATTTTGACAAGATGCTATGCACTCAGCTGTGGATGAAGGCAGGATTTGTAAGAAGCCCAAATGCATCCCAATCCACAAAATCCATCAGGAACTGCTGCCTTGCCAAGTGGAAGCTTTGCTTCTATTTCATAACTGGTTGTGACAGTGTGTCACAGCTTGCTGGCTACAGAAAAAAGACAGAGGTGTTTCAAGCAATTGTTGACAGCTCTTAGCACAATTCATTTGCAAGGTGCATGCCAGATGATGTGCACAGATGCGATAAGGCACGTGTGATACTATTCTCAAAGGGTTGTCCACAGGAGAATCTACCACCAACATGCAAATGTACCAATGGATGTATAAACAATTGCAGCTGCATGAAAGCTAAGCTAACATGCACAGATGGTTGTGCATAGGCCTACGTGTGCATTTAACAGCCAACAAGAGTGCAAAAACAGAAGAGACTTTCAAGTCTCTTCTGTTTCTGCACTCTTGCCTTAAAAGGCATCAATTAAAGTTCGGAATCACTGAACTACAAAGTGAAAGGTCAAATAGAAAGAATCAAATAGTTACAAGATCCTAACGGGAACAATTAGCCGTAAGTAACATTGAGTGCCAATGTTGACAGTTTCATGAGTTGTACGGTGTAAAGTATAATAGATAATTTGGAAATCTTTAACCTTTTTAAATGTACTTGGAAAACTAATTTAATATTAAATTTAAATTTAAAGTGCATTTAGCCACAGAACGTAATGTATCCTTTATATGAAAACGATGACAGTTTTGTTTTTTGAAATAAATTGCCAAATGAATGGCAGCCATCTTGGAATTCTAAATGGTGGCAAACCTAACTAGTTACAGCAGGTAGTAGGTAGCAGATAATTGGTAATCCTTGCCATTATTTTGTAAACTTCTATGTTGCCTACTATCCACGTTATAACATGAAATGCAGAAATTTGATGAAAATGGCGGCCATCTTGGAATTCTAGATGGTGGCAACCGTAACTAGTTACAACAGATAGTAGGTAACAGATAATTTGAAATCCTTGGTATTAAAAACATGGGTACTGCCATCATTTTTAAACTTCTATGCTGCCTACTATCCAAGTTATAGCAGGAAATGCATAAACTTGATGAAAATGGCGGCCATTTTGGAATTCAACATGGCGGCAAAACCATACCACTTGAAACTTCAGTAACAATCAATTTGGGTTCCTCTGCATCATAAACATGAATATTGCCACCATTTTAACCTCTCCTATGCTGTTTAAAATTCAAGTTATTATCAAAAATATGTTGAAAATGGCGGCCATTTTGTTTTTTGAATTTTGAGGGCTAAGACTCCAAAACTGAACTGGTTAAACAGCATTTTCAAATTCAGCACCCTCGAATTATCTTTAAAAGCTTGTTTAACCACTTTTAACACGAAATGCCTCCAGTAAGCACAAATTCTCAAATTTTGACTTGTCTATAAATGAATTTGGCAGTATTTCTGCACTATATGAAATGTTGCCCTCTATATTGGTAAAAGATTTTCACATTGATATTGGACTGTTGACACAAGAGGGCAGCATATAGTGAATACCACTGATGAATAAAAACATGCAATTACCAACTAATAATGCCTCAAACATCTCTGGAGGGCTCCCTTCAAGATCAAACAAGCCTTGATATAAGCAGCATTTCAGGTGTCAAATAATACAACTTTCACTACCATACTATATTCACTGTAAACACTCTCTTTTGTGTAAATCTCTGTTTTCTAAAATTCAACTAGGGAAGGCTTCTTACTTTTTTCCATAGCAAAACCTGTCCTCTAGTTATAGCAAACACTGTCTTTTATGGAGCAAAGCCTGTCCTGTGTCTTTACAAATCAAGTACTGACTTGGTGCCATCTAATACCTAAACAAAGCTCAGTTCATTCGTGCTATTCTATTCAAGGGGTGCAACAGTCCTAGAACTGAGAAGCAAAGCCCATCTTTTGGTTTATGTATCACATAGGCCTAGTTCAAAGCCTGTCCATTTAAAAATAGCAAGGCATGCCCTTTATAATAACAGTAAAAAATTATTGTAGAAAAGTCTGTGCAAAGAAAATAAAGATATAATTGGATTAATGTTGTAATTAGCTCTGGGAAAATGTGTGTATTCACAAATGAAGATTGTGAATGTTGAAAAGTTATCAGAATTGCATTCATATTTCCAGAGGTGTTGCAGTTCTTGAAATTAAATTTGACAACATTTCCAATGTCATAGAAAATGTGATGGGAAACATGAAAACATACGGAAATGTCACTAAAAGGATGAAAAATCACAAAAAGAACTATTTTTACATCAATTTTTACATCATTTTTTTAATTAACACTATGTGCATTAGAAATCAGAAAAGACCACAAAATTAAAATCTTTTGCATAAAGAAAGGAACACAACATTCCATTTCCGTAGGGTGATTTGTTTCCAATTAAAATATCTTGTTTCCTGAACATTTCTGTGACTTAATTCAATTGCAAAGGCTACCTTATTATATACAAGGGACATAAAATGGTCAGAAACATGAAAGACTTGACCAGATAAAGTAAATTGCAGTGATTTGATGAGTTGTAAGGTTAAAGAAATAAATAAAAAAGAAAGTCATTTCAACCAACTTTGATTTGTTGCAACTTACAGTTCTCTGATTAGAGCTACACAATCTAAAGATCATAAGTACAAGGTGTCCCAAAAGACAAGTCCTGTAATAGGATCTTTTACAGTAATCATCATAAGATCTTTTAAATCAGGCTTCTTGGCAATTACTACCACTTAACAAACTTATCATTCACTTATTCACACACTTAAACCCCAAGTTTTGATCATCTTATGAGCAAAAAGCCGCAGTTGAGTATAATCACGCCCAGAAATCGTACTGTGCAACTAAATAGCAGTGCGTAAACCTTATCGTACACAAGCCATTAATATGATTCATTATTGTCACCAATGCAGCTGACACATCACCCATAATGGCCATTTTTCTGGCCGTAATATAATCTAGTTAGTAAATTTACTAATTTGATACAGGTTCGTGGCTTTCATTTTTTTGCAATAACAATATTTCTGTCATTTTGAAGTGATTTGAAGTAACATCATCGCAAGAAATATATTTATGAAAAGTTACTCGGTAAGAGCATAGACTAATGGCTAAAATGGGGAGCGTTTTCATAGCTGATGATTCTGTTTGTCATAAAAGAATATGAGTGGTGAGAATTGTGCACTTTTCCATTCATCTTCAGTTTGATATGATAAAACACCTCATTCATCATATGTTGTGACAATAATTTTTTGAAGATATTTTTAATAATCCGAAGGAATACCAGGTTTGATGGGTATCATGGCATCAGATACAAATTTGTTCACCAAAAAATCTCAACAATATGTTATAAAAAGTACAATAAAAGTAGAAGTGAAAAAAGATTGGCAATTGCAGATGAAAACTTTTTAAGCAAATTAAAATGATTTTCTGTCAAAATTGATTTATTTTATTTAGGGCTTTTTTTATAAGTGCTCTAGTATATGAAAATAGGTTTAAATAGCCCTTTGTGGATGGTTTAAGGTGCTGGCAATGATCAAGTCATATCATGGTGATTAAATTGATAACAGTGTAATTTATGACCGAGAGATAGTTTATGTGTCGTGTCGCTGCGGTATCGTGGGGTAAGTCCAAGCAAGAAAGATGTCACCCATTTCTTTGTGTAGGCAATTGCCCTGATATGTGCAATAATGAACCAATTAACATAGTAATTTAATTGGCTTGACAAAAGATTGGCCGTGTCGTACGTAAAGACAACGACACATTTTCTAGCTATTTATCGAATTATCTTATTTTAATGTAATTATCTATGTGAATTTTCATGGTCAAAAATTAAGATGTTTCTGGTCTAAACTAGAGTTATCATTTTGATGTTTGCTCTTTATAGAATTATGATCCAAATATAGAAATCTTCAAATTAAATAATCATGTTTGGAATTCTTTTTACTTTTTGAACCAGACCAGACAAATTTGAATCTGAACATAGAATGATTCAATTAAGTATCATGGTATTGTAAAATGGATGATATGACTATTGCTAATTTTTATGTAAGAAAACAAAATGAGACCTTTGGATAGTGTAGGTTTTCTTAAAAACCAAATATTTTGTCTTTGAAGGTATTGAGGCAGGCAGCTTTCCTGACAAAAATATCCAACAATAACAGATGAATGTTCTGCTCTCTCCTCCACATTGTTACTCTCTGTAAGGCCAAGTAAAATCTTTCTAATGGTATTTGGCGAAAAAATGAACTAAAAATAATTTAAGTTACAAATGTGGCACCAATTAAATTAAGATTGTCCACACGTATAGGCTGCTGTATCACAGCACTTGCAGTGATGGTTTTTCCCATGGATGTGTTGCAGAAAAGAACAAAATTGCTCATTTATTCTGGGGGAAAGTTAGGCATATGTGCACATTACCCAAAACTCTATATTTCATGTTAGCTCACACTGCTTTCCCTATGACCTAACTTATCGCATCACTGCAAGTTGTTAATATTCACCAAACCTATATTTTGGGCATAATTTATATTATAATGCTATTTTTGTTAGCTTATTTCTCAAATAATGCATGTTTTATGACAAAATACAGGCATATGAAATTATGATAATGAAGGCATGATTAGCAGGCATTAGTGAATTCTGCACTTAAAATAAATTCACAGTAAAATAAAACCACTGACAGAAAATAAATTCACAGTAAAATAAAACCACTAACAGTTCTCACTACCAATTTATATTTAACACCATAAAATCAATTAAAAGAAGAGAAAATGATTTATTCATGCATATTAGGCCTACTTAGATAATTTCAATAATGACACCGGCTGCGCTGCTTACGAGAATCAAAATTGATTCTCCTAAATTCATCCCTATTCCAAACACAGTAAGATAAGTTGTTTTTGTGATTCCTGCAAAATTAGTTTTGAGATTAATGTTAATGTTAAGTTTGAAATTGCACCACTGATGATATAGCTTTATACATGTGGACAAACTAATTTTGACCCTTTGACTTAAAACTGGTGCCACATTTGTAATTTACATTCTTTTTCAGTTATTTTTTTCACCGATGTTTTTGGACCACATTGTAGTAGTATATATTTTTTCATGCAAATTTATTTTCATTATCTGCAGATATTATATGTGCAGCAAGCAAAATAAGATCCCTATAATTATAATACACTTTCTGTTTACCATGAATAACCAATTAATTACTTGAGAAGTCCAACCTGCAATGTAAGGGGAGTATGAAGCAAGAGTTATCCAAGAAGAAGTCACCAACCTTTCCCAAGTGGTAACCTCCAGAGATCATCCCACCCATTGGTTTGCTCCCAAGTTTGTCAGTCATCTCATTTGAGTTAACACCCCCATAATGGACCGAATTAGTGCTCCGGGTGCTTAATAGCTTTTATAAAGAGTTGATCACATCCACTACCCTATCCACAAGCAAGCTCAGCCAGTCAGCTGCACGCCTCCACTCAAGTGTTGACCTGAGGGAACTGAATAGGTTCTTGCGATTTTTCAATGGGACATTTATTTATTTACTTACAGTGGACATTTTCACAAGCAAAAGTGGATTTTCTTGTACATGTTGTAAGCAAAACTAAATTGAAACTAATGCAATGTTATCAATTTAAACAGGTTATTTGTAGCTAATATTGATTTTGAGATTTGGCAAATAATAGTATTCAACTTCCTTTAGGTATTGTATTGTTCTGAGCAACACTAAAATGACCATATCTCTGGAACCATATCAAAGTCCATCAGCAATGTGAAGTTCAGAAAATAGCACATGAAATGAAATTGATAACTGAATTTTAATTTTACTGGACAAACAACATGTTTTACTTGAATAAATGTAGCCAGTTAAACTCAAATCTGATGTGATTTTCCTGTGATTAAACTGGCATTTTTGCCCAGTTCAATGCCAAATGTACACTGTAAAGAGATGGGTGCTTTAACAGTCCACGGGGGTAAATTACACCAAACACAGCACACACACATAAAGGCTATCGTTTGCTATCTACTGCTGATAGCTGATGAAGTACAATGTGATAAACGTGAGGTGAGACAGAATCAGAACTCTGCAGACCCGGGTTTTCTGAGTTTTAATAATACAAAAAAAGAAAAGCAAATTTATGAAATAAATACGCTAGACACAAATCTTGAACAAAAATTGTTTGAGAAAAACAGGTCCTTGTTGAATGGAGTGTGGTTCTGGGCACGGACTTTGGAAGGGGGAAGAAGCAGATGTCCTTCATTGAATGGAGCATGTTCTGGGCATGGTCTTAGGAACATGGAGTTAGGAGGGTGTAAGCATCAGAAATTATTAAGTTAAAAACAAACAAATGTATACAAATATTTTGGTGAGAAAGTGATGTTCCTACCAGAAGATGGCTTTTTTTTGCACAGACTTGTTCAATATCATGGATATTGAAAACTAAAACCGATTTTTGTCTTCTTTTATCATTTTTTTATTTCATAAAAGTGAAACCAATTAACCCGGAGGCAATATTAGATTTCTGATTGTTTATAAATAACCTCCCAGTTGCAATTCTGATCACTCCAACGGAGAAGAAGAACAAAAATTGTAATAAATTTGATACCACAAATTGGAGAAAAATGGACAAATGAAAAATGAATGATTGAATGAAAGCCAATGTATTGTATTGTCTATTATAGTGTGGACGTGTTATTTTCTTTCTGTTAGACAACTTGCAGATTAGTTGTATTTGGGGAGGACCTTTTGGTCAAATATTGTTATCAATGTGCTGTTCAATTTCACATAAAAACCCAGCCAATTTTTGTAGTACCAATCGCAATGTGTGGGTTTAATGTGATAAAAGATGAGTATTGTGTGTTTCATTATCGCCATAGATGCCCTCGGGTCACAAATGGGCTTTATTAGAGTTGCTTTGAGGATAACAAATCAATATTGATTTGATGTAGAGAGCATGTTTGGTGAATAAGGCCATTTTTGATCATCAGAGTTTGGAGGTCTCTCTAATTCTGTCTATCTGTCTGTCATCTTTCTATCTGTCTCTCTTTCTTATTGCCTTGTCTCTGTCTGTCCCTATTTCTCTCATGTGCCTCTATCTATGTCAGTTTGTCTCCTGTTGACATTTCCCTCAATCTTCACACTAGTTACTGTCTGTCTGGGTGTTGGGGTGTCTGTCTCAGACTGTCATTCTGGGTGTTTGTCTGTCTGTCTTGGTCTCTCTTGGTCTTTGTCTGTCTATTAGTGTCTGTCAGTCTCCACCCATATCCGACTCTTTTCATATCTATGTCTTTGTCTTTGTCTTTCTTCCTTTTATTTTCTTCTCTTTGTCTTGTCTGTCTGCATGTCTGTCTTGGTTAAAGTCACCTAGCCTTTATCGAGTACTGAAGTGATATGAAATATAAATATTTTGAACTGGTTTGATTGACACAAAAAGAAACCAGCAATGAAGAGATGAAAATCAATTTGGTATTGCTATTCATACAGCAATATAGGGCTGTTCAAATCATTGGCAATTCAGTTTCTGTAGTTCATCTTGAAATATCTTATAACAACACAATCTTTTGTCCGTCATTTAACAATATTGTTGCTCTTATTATTTCAGTTGCCATGGTAAATAGAATTGATTTCAGACAAGTTGGAAATAATCAGCATGTGTATAGATATACAACATTTTTGATATTAAACAGGTGAAAATAATGCTAATTTGATGTCCATTTGGCTCAGTTATGCTGTACGAGCACATTAATATTGTTCTTAGAATAGAAAATGGACATCCATGTAAGATTGTTAAAAACAGGAAAGAATGCTTCACTGCTTTAAGTTGGTACTACACCCCTGGCCAATTTTGTGCCTATTTTGGTGACAAGTAAGATATGTATATTATAGGGGCAAGGACTACAACAATTTTATTTCAGCATAGACAACAGTTGTGGAGTTACAGTCAAAAATGAGGGAAAACCAATATTTGATCAATAAATCAATAACTACTTGAGTCACTGAAATTTCAGTGTAGTAACTGGAGCCCTTGCCCCTATAATATACATAACTTTTGTTACCAGTGTTTTATTAGTTTTTGAGAAAAATGCAAAAATAGTCACAAATTTATCAAGGGGTGTAGTACCACCTTAAGTTACTCTCTGAGGCGTTTTTGCTTCAGTCGTTCACATTTTGAATTACACCGTAATTCCACAAAATATTTTCCCTACTCCTTAACCACGTATCCACACCTAGCCTGCTCCTAGCATTTTGCTGACCAAGCATTCACTTCTGGTCGGTATAAACATCGGCTACTACTTCTGATGTTACTGTGTCCTTTTTCAACCGTGCGATATGTAATTTCTATTTACAAATAAGGTTAAATTCGGGGTATGCAAGTTCGTCCCAGCACCTCAAAAATGGACCCTAAATGGCGTAATCAGTGTGGAAAAATTTCACCCCTTATTGGCGTATGGCTCTGTAAATCTTACCCTAAAATATGGAGTAATTCGGCGTAAGAAACTAAAATGGACCCCTAAATGGCGTAAATTCTAAAACAAACCCACTGAAGTTGAAAAAATATACCCTAAATGTCGAAACTTTACCTGAAAAGCACCCTTTTTTCCAAAAAACGTTGACGCCGCCACAAGGCCAAAAATCAACCCTTTTTCAATGTTTTTGGGGGACGAGCATGCGTACCACTTTGGTATGCAAGTTAGGTAAATAAACAAACATGTAGACTTCAATAAACATTGCAGTTATATGGTCACTTGGTATACATGTATAGCTATATAATTATTGACGCTATTATAGGACACAAGGCTCAAAACATTTTTCATCAAAATATAGTAGCTCTTTTTAATAAACCCTTTTTCATGCATGATTATAAGTTGGAATAACTAATGACTTATGAGTCTACATTACCTACCTATCATATGTAGATAGCCAATCTTTTAACAGGCTGTAAAGCAACTGTGTCATATTTCTCTGATGTTTTGTCACTACCTTTACATGGCAGAGTATGATATTAGATATAGGCGATTGTGTGTTTTTGTCATCATGGTGTGGTTGCTTCAATCCTCTGTGCTTGTTCGCTAATTGCTGGTAATCAGTTCTTCATATCATAATTCATGGTGAATATACAAAGCCTTTAGTAATCATGTGTAGGCTTACTAGGCTATATAAAGAAAGCAACCTTCTTAAGGCCAATGTAGTTTGACATGATGTTCATTTTTTATGCCTCCACCGCGAGGCATACTGTTTTTGCAATGTCCGAGCTTCCGAGCTTCCGTGCTTCCGAGCTTCCGTGCTTCCGAGCTTCCGTCCGGATGCTGTATCTCGGGCATGGATGGGCGGATTGACTTCAGATTTTCAGGATAGGTGGGTCATGGTCAAAAACTCTGGATACTTTTTTTGGGTGAGTTTCAAGGTCATATACTGAGGTCAAAGGTCATTTGAGGTCAAATTACTAAAAACTGTCGTATGGGCATGAAACTTGGTAGATACAGTCAACATTTAGAGCCAGATTTTTGGAAGGTCATTTCGGGGTCATCCGGGGTCACCCAAGGGTCATCTTAGGTCAAATTACTAAATATTGTCTTATGGGCATGAAACTTGGTGGGTACAGTCAACATTTAGAGTCAATTTTTGGAAGGTCATTTTGGGGTCATCCGGGGTCACCCAGGGGTCATCTAAGGTCAAATTGATAAAATTGGTCGTATTGGCATGAAACTTGGTAGGTACAGTCGACATTTGGAGCCAAATTTTTGGAAGGTCATTTCGGGGTCATCTGAGGTCACCCAGGGGTCATCTACGGTCAAATGAATAAAATTGATCGTATGGGCATGAGCCAAATTTTTGGCATGTCATTTTGGAGTCATCCAGGGTCACCCAAGGGTCATCTGAGGTAAAATTACTAAAAATGGATTTGTACACATTTAAATCGCCCCATGGTGGAGGCATCCCATTCGACGCCTTGCGTCGAAAACCGCGACGTTTCTAGTTATTGTGGCAACAATTTGTAGCACTGTTTTCCACAGAGCTGTATTTGAGAAGAAAATAGCAGTCGAAAACTGAAAACAGAAACGGGGAACAGAAAACCTAACATCTTTCACAAAAAGCGCAGCTTAAAAGTGTCATACATGTACTGTGTTTTAGGCCTTAAAAATGAAGACAAAATCACTGTCTTGGGAGCTTTTAAACATGTTTAAAACATGAATTAAAAACAGAACTGGAAAATATTTAGACCACCGATATAATTTTCGGTTGAAACACACTAATAAATTGCAACAGCTTTGTCCTCTTTTGGAAAGAACCCATCAAAAAACAATATGGAATGCTTGTCACAACAAGACCAGATATAATGGTATGATACGTGTTTAAGCTTCATACTCATACTTTATAACCCCTGCAGGCATATCATATTTGTTATTTCATTCATAAAATAGATTTGTTTGTTAAATTAAAAAGATATTAATGAATATTGGAGCATAGTAAAATAACAAAAACAAAGTCTTCCTTTTTATGGAAAGTACAGCTCAACTCCAGAGAAGATATCGTACCCTTCCCAGAATCCTTTGCAACATCATATATCACCTCATATCAAATGACACTAGCTCCTATTAATTTATACAGATTCCCTTTCTTTTCATGTTCAGAATAGATTGGCTAAACATGGGTCGATAGTCAAGAAATAAACATATTTCGCAAGATCTGGATGAGATCTGTTCATTGAGGTACTTTTTGTCTCTATCGACCCACGTTACACTAGATAGCAAATCAGTACAGAAAATTGAAATGGAAGAAATGCATTGTGGGAAGTGTAAGATATCTTCTCGGCTCAACCCTATAGTGGTTTTGTTTGTGACATGTACACTTCCTTTCACCTTGACTTTGGTAGTGATGTCAGTTCTTTTGTACAGATGTGGCACAAGACAAATAGCCCATATATGTGTGCCATCCTCTGCGAGACTAAGTTTATGCGTGTGCAGGTCAATACTGACCAGTGAAATACGCACTTAACAATACTTACATCACTACCAAACTTGAGGTGAAATGGAGTATAATCACCAGCTTTCAGCTTGTTTTAAGTTTTTCTGAATTCAATATCAATCAGATGTTACTTATTGATGAGCATGGTGTCCTGTCCACAGAGGGGTTGGAGCAGTCCCCAAAAAACTTGTACTTAACCCACCCCTTCCCCCAGGACAAAAATCACAGAAAAACTTTTTGGGGCAAGATTTGCACAATTTTAGGCATCTTGTTTAAATATTTTTCTCTCTTCCCCTGAAAAAACTGGCCCTTCAATGCCCTCTGGAATTCCAACCAGGCCAGTGTCAAGACGGTTCACTTTTTGTGACTTTTCTTATTCCTCCATTTCCATGTATACTAGATTTGAGGTGGGTAAGCATGATGTGGGAGTTGGGCATGAACCTGTACAAAAGTTATTTGGGAGGTACTTTAAAAGGAAATAAAAAACAAAGAAAAAAAAACTGACCTGAAATGTATATGTCTCTTATTTTCAAGAACTGCTTACCATTTTAGGTACTTGGTATTTCAATTTACTGATTACTATAAATGCAAGTTTACTAAGAAACTACAGATTTAACAAATAATGGTACTACCAATATATGCGAGTTTGGAGGGTTAAAAGAGGAGTTAGACTTTGTACTTAACAACATGTTGAGCTGGAAGAGCATAATTATTTGAATTATGATGGATGTGTTCCTGCCACCTGACATACGACGCTGGTTCACTTTCAATTATGCGGACATTCTATAACCAAATTAGTGGTGATTATCATATACACAACATAACTAGCAAAATCTAATGATTTAAAAGCGTATCTTGTCCCATGCGTGGTGTGGTATACAGTTATGACTATAGAAATAAGAAAACAAATTTTTTTGCTGAATTTGGAAGTTGTTTTAAGTAAGAAAGAGGTGTGATATGATGGTAGGGTTGTGCGTAATTCACTGGCTGTCTTGGGTTGAATGTACTCTCCCCTGTGTTTAGTTTGATTTGTCACAAAGTCTTTGTTTGCTCAGGGTTAATGATGTTAAGATGCAGAATAATATTGCTAAGATTGTTAAGGGATCTAGAATGAGCGTTTATTGCGTTTCGACAGTATTTTTTGTGGGACATGAGAGCACCTCAGACCTATCGAACTGCATTCTGAATACGAAGCATGTCTTTCTGATGTCAAATAATTTTCATTTTTTCAAAATCACTATATAGGCCTAATACAAATTTTATGACAAATTATAAAATTTTGATATTTTTCAAATTTTTGATATATAACAGTCCTCAAGTAAATTATATAAAACTAATGATATATTCTTAAAGTGTATGTAGCTGGGAGGAAAAGCCGACGATCAATTGAAAATTTTGACCTTTCATATTAAAGATATGGATTTTTTTCCAAAAAACAAAAAAAAAAAATAGGTCTTTTTGGGAAAATAAATCCATATCTTCAATATAAAAGGTCAAAATTTTCAATTGATTGTCGGCTTTTCATCCCACCTACATACACTTTAAGACAGTATAAATCATCAGATTTATAAAGTTTACTTCGAGTACTGTTAAATATCAAACATATCAATTTTAATGATTTGCCATAAAATGTGTATTAAATTGCGAATTTCAAAAAATCAAAATTATTTGATATCAGAAGGACATTCTTCGTATTCAGAATGCAATTCGATATGTCTGATGTGCTCTAATGTCCCAAAATAAATACTGTCCAAACGCTCATACCCCTTCCCTTAAGGCTACACTGTAAAATTATTAAATGAGTAATTATTCTCAAAAATAAGTTGCAGAGTTTTCTCCAAATAGTTGAGTTCAGATGCAAACTATACAATTGTAATCAGCAAAAAAGGGCCCATGTGTTCATTATACCCTTGCCTTGAGCTTGTTATGTCTCTTGGCAGTAATGTACCTAACTAGGGACTAGGGAGTCCTGTAAATTTAAGGGCCAAAAATAGGCTCTTTAGACAGTTTCCTTGGCACTTGCATCCCTGACTCTATACAAAGCAAAAAGCTATTGCAAAAATCTTTCAGTGAAGAATAGTGCATTTTTTAACCATTTTGTTATGCTATATATAAAGAAGCCTTCGTAAAAATGATTGATTAGATTCTGATATCTACCACCATTTTGTTTTTTTATAATACAATTCCAATTAGTGGCCTTCTGCGAAAATATACACTATTTCAAAACAGTGTGCACTTTCTCAAAGTGTTTAAATGGAGTCATTTAGTTACTGAAGGAAATGTTTGTAATTATATAGACCTTTTCAGCAACTGATCAGAAATCTTGGGACATTTGTTCAGAAAGATGTCGTATGAGGTAATCAAAAACACATGAACCAAGCAGAGTTTACACATTGATGACAGCATGTTTGATGAGCATGTTGTGTGGTATGATTAGAGAATTACGGCATTGTTTTTAGCCGCTGTCGTGCATCTATCATCTCATATAACTCAAAAATCACCGGAAGTAGTGGCCAATCATGCGGGAAAAGTGGATCCCAATGGTCATTCTGAAGAAGCCATCAGCCAAGATGGTGAAAGTCTAAAACTATGAGTAATTTTTTGATTTGACAACCAGAAAATCAAACCAATTTAAAAATACAATCCTACAAATGCATTTCAAGGTCTGTTGTTTACTATAAAAAGTCTAATGTTTACTATAAATCAAAAGTAATTTCAAAGAAATAGAGAACAGCAGCATTAGCAATTTAGCATACAATGCCCGCTGCTCTGAAGAAGATACATTTTGTAAAAAAACAATAAACACCATTGTAGCTATCTATACTGAAGAAAGTATTAAGAAAGAAATGCTGAAAATTATCAGAAATTCACTCATAGTGAGTTGGTATGTTTGTTCTTAAAGGACATATGTGACCCATCGCATCAAAATCAAACACTTGGCTTCATAAATGAAAATGGAGATTTAAACACTATCGGATAAACTGCTGTTTTTACCTTTAAAATGACACCTTACTAGTTGAAATCAGATACAGTAAAAATGTTTTATGAGGGAAAACAAGTTCAAATTTCTTTTTATTTTCTTTATATTTTCTTGTCTTTTATTGTTATCTGCCAATGAAGCCAGCTGCAAAGTGGCCAGTTTTTATGTGATGCGTCACATATATATTGCTTGGACAACATCATATCTTTGGAAAACTAATAATAGGAGGACAATGGAAATGATTGATTTTTTGAGAAAATAAGTCATTTAAAATTGATATTTAGCTTAGATTGAAGGGTGCAAGGTCCTCAGTTAGATTTGTCAAGGCTGTATCCTCATTTGCATGTAGGGGTGTTCATGTGTAGTGCCACTGGTGTGTGTTGTACTTGTAGAATTCATTACAGCAGAGGGAATTACCCGTTACTGGTAGTTCAGTAGCCATTTAATAGTCTATTACTCGCCAACATTGATAAAGACAGCTCATAGCCTCATACATTAGTTCTGACACAAAATCAATACATTGCAACGATTTAGCAATTGCCATTATTCATTCAACTATTGTGAAGCTCTAATGAGTGTCAATTGACTGCTTAATGAGACACAGAATGGCATAGATTGAAAGCATGCAATCTTTATGTGTGATATTGTGACTATGGCATAGATTGCATAAAACTGATTCAGATATGCAATAATGAAGCAAAAAAATAAATAAAGCAGCAAAAAAAAGTATATCTCAGTAACATCTGCCTGAAACCCTTAGTGCCGTACATTTAAAAAAAATTTAGTTTGAAAAGGGCAAGATTTTGTTTTGATTGCATTTATATATTGGACCTCTTGTATCCACTTTGTTGACAAATAATTTTTTTTTTCCTGACAAATCAGAAACTCCTTGAGAATATAGTAAAAAGGTAACCATAGCGGGACCTGTCCACATTTGACACCATTTCCCCCCTTCTGATTCGAGGGAATAAAGCTATTGCTCTCAAAGTGTTGAAAGTGTATAATAGTGACTGAGATAGAGAGTAGTGCTTACCCCCTCCCAAACACACCCCCACACATGCAATGACATACACAAATTCTCTTGAAAACACAATATGATGAAGAAAAAAAAGGCAAACTATCATCATTTAACAATTAGATAGGAGGAGGGGGGGTTGCACATTTTGTAGCAAATTCTTCCACCTTCACTTGCTCTCAGGTTTCTGAGTCTTCCAATTAACCCAATTGAGACAATTAAATGCAAAAGAAGGTTAATGATTGTTGCTCATTAAACAGATTTGTTGTTCATTAATGAAGGGAATCCTTTCCAAGACCACAATATAAATGAAGGGAATCCTTTTCAAGACCACAGCGTAGGTGTCAACCGTGTAATATACATTTTAATCAAGTCCTCAATAAGAGACCTGAAACTTCTGTTCTTAAAAGAATAAAATTGCACATTTTAAAATGATCTAATGTTTACTGTGTAAACAAAATTTCGTTGTTTTTTAAAGTTCAAAAATTAGTGGAATTTTTTCCCTCTGTGATGGCGTAAACACATCATCATCATTATTAGCCTAATCAGTCAAAAGGCAAACTGATATGTCACCCTGTCCATATGCCTTTTATAATGATGCCGGGCAAATTGATACCATTGAAATGCAAATGAACAATGGCACTGTATAGTGATTGCAGTAAGCGCATCTTTTGCTGCAGTGAGCAAGTGAGTAAGCCAAGGCATCCAGTCAGTGGTTGATATATGCAAATGCCAGTGACAGGTTTCCCTTGTTATCACTGATCCCGCCGATTATAATAATGACAATAGGTTGGCTGAGAAACGACGGCGACACCTACTCACGTGTCACTATGACGATAACTTGTTTAACTCCTTCACCTCTTGCGTAAAATGGTTCATAGGAGACATACCAAGTAAGAACTTGTGGAGACTGGTTGTTGGAAGATTTATAAGAGAAATAGTTTTGTTTGGAAGATGCTGGAAGTAGCTAGATGGAATAGTAGGGCTCAAGCAAGGAGTACTTGTATGTTTGATACCAAATTAGGCATAGGTAAGATTCACCTGAACGGATGCTCCGTTTGTGCACTTTTATATCTGTGGGTGCTGTTTTGTATGTAAATATGGATATTTATTTACTTGTTAAACATGTTTATTTACACATTTTCTTTCATTTATTTGTTATTTATTTATTTATTTATTTATTTATTTATTTTTATTCATATTCATAAATTCACATGTTTGTTTATTCACTTGTTTGTTATTTTAGATATTTTATTATTTTTTTGTTTGGTTGTTTTTATTGTTTATTTCTTTATTTGTTGTTTTATTTATTTAATTTTATTTATATTTACTTGACTTTGCACTTAAGATTTAATTTGCTTATGGAATTGGAATTGCTTAAATTTGTATTTACTAATTTTGTATATTTGTTATAATTTATATATACAAAAGTATATAGCCAAAATTGATTTTCGGCTAAAAATTCTAAGAAAATGCGATTTTCAACCAATTTTCTCCTAATTACAAAAGAAAATTGAGTATTTCAACCTAGCTAACAAGTAAATAGTCTGCAGCTCTTTGAATAATTTTACAAGACTGAAATGAAAATAATTGATTTTACTGTAAAAACAACCAGTCCTATCACAGGGTAAGGTGCTGGGTGAAAATGTTATCACTATCGCAAAAGGATGGATGTACGATTAGCTTAGGTCATTTGGGCATAAACGTTACAGATAAAAAAATCTTGGGGGGGGTACAAATATGATATGGGTGGAAATTATGGATGACCGTGCTGGATAGGTCCACAAATTACTTAATACTAGAGTATGCAAGTATAGTTCATCCAAACAAAACCAAAATCAGTTTTACTTTTGCTAAATTCCTACCCTTGAACCCAGACAGAGAAAAGAGTGTCTTTTCTGACTGGTAAGTAAAAAAACAATGTAAGCCTATTTGATGAAATCTTGCATTTTGCTTGGTCAATACTCAGTTATACTAAGAAACGATGGCTCCCATTTGATATGCTAGATTTAGGAAAAAATGACAACAGCCTGACCTGCAAGTTAGATCATGAAGGTAGTAGAGATTTAAACCTGAATACGGCATGTCCTTGCAATCCTCTGTTTCTCAGCATTGGGTTATAAATGAGTTATTTCACAAAATACGTCAGTATATTTTATTTTGGGACTTTGTGGAAAGCATTTTTTGAGGAATTTATTGTTAAATTGTGATTTATATTTACTTTCTCTGGGGGTTCCGTTGCACATATTGCACACATTTTGGATCTATAACTTAGGATTTCAAATTTGATCTTAATACAAGATTGGATGTACTTCACATTTTCTGTTGTAACTTCAACCTTCGGCAGATTGGTAACCCCATTTTTGGGATCAGTGACTTTTTGGACACTTGACCCCAACACTTTATGGTACACTCTTGGTAATTGGTATCACTCCCATCACAGTTGATATACTTTGGTTCATAGTTGAGGATCTTCACTTTGTCTAAATCAACTTGGTGTCCCCGGGATACAATGTGGATGTGTTTTGAGATTTCTGACAAGCTGGAGATTGAACAATGGTGCTCAAAGAATTAGCTGTTAAAGATTGTCTTGTTTTGTCAATATAAGATTCCAGGCACAGTGCACTGTCAATGTTTTCCCTAACAAAGGATATAATAAACTGATAAACAACTTATATTAAACCAGCTATGTCTTCCTTTCCAATCTTGTCCTTTGGTGAAAAATGCAACAGTCTGATTTGGTGTGAAACAAACTCTGAAACTGTAAAACCAAAATGTTTAAAAAATGCTGAAATTTCCATGCTATCTTCTGTAAGTAAACTTACTATAGTCTGTAATTGTTGAAAATAACATCGCAAACCTGGAAGTGGACTGTAAATTAATGAATTAATGATCCCAAGTTCATTTTGGTTTTAGCGAGTAATTTTGTGTGATTTTAAACCTAAAAAATATTTTGTGAATTCTCATTGTAAAATAGACCTAATAAACGCCCCTCTTTTGAAAATGTCACACCCCGGCGCATCTAATGGAGTAAATACGGCAAGTATATGAAACTCATGAATCTAAGCTACCGCACGCATCATTATTATCCCGACCATGATATTTAGTTGTTGAAAAAGATTACTTAAAATTTAGGCAGAATTATTTCATGCCAAAAATTTTCACTGAAAAGATCGGAACTTAATCAGACCAAAATCCGGGTCCACATTCTCAGAGCCATATTGTCTGAAAGCTTTTGTTGCACTACTCATATGGGATGATTTATTTTTAAATAGATTTTAACCAACTATTATAACAATACCACAGTCCCGGGACCACAGTAGTCTGCATCCATGCAATTGTCAGTACCATGAGATTTAAACAATCAAGTATTATAATACTCATTTGTTGAAAAGTTTGTGCCCCTGGATTGTGACACCTCCATTGAAGTACAGTCAGCAACCATTAAGGAGGTAATAGGATTGTCTAGTAGAAGATGCAGTCTGATTTCAAAATTTTGGCATTGTTCTTGCTCCATTGGGATCACCAGACACTTAAGCATATACATCAGCCTTCATCCGGCACTGCCTAAAATTGTTTGAAAATCTGGAGTTGAAACCGTTAACTTTGGGACTAAACACTTTCGAAGATAAAGTTACACAAGTCTGGAATGAACTGGCTTCAAATTCTCCTGGAATGTCATTTACATCCATCAGCTGAATCTGATGATAGCTGTAGTGGTTAATGTTGTGTGTTCATTGCACCACTAATTAGAGCTGGAAATAATTCTGTGGCAAAGGTGTTACTCTGGAAACTTTTTTAAAATGGGTAAAAACTGCTGAGATCTATCTTGGTAACGGTACATGAGCCAATCCCTACTGTAGATAAATCTGCATTTGTTCACCAAATTACATCAAACAAAGAATGGTAGATACAATGTAGTAGACTTCAAAATAAATTATGAATTTGACCAGTGGCTTAGCCAGTAGGAGGGGGGGGGGAAGCAGGCTGGTGGCCCCTGATCATCAGGGCCTCAGATATGACAAGAATCACTTAATCGATTCTCGTAATGGTTCTCGTAACATTTGTTGCAAGAATCAATCAGATGGTTTTTGATTCCCGCAAACTGGCATGAAATTTAGGCCCTGATCATCATGGTTGTCGGTTCACCTAAGACCATCGGCACACAAAGAGTGTTGGTGAAAAAAAAATGGGAAGAATTTGGGAAGAATATCCTATGTAACTTAAGACTTACAGTGACAATATTTTTAACAAACTTTAAACTACATCTCTTCTGTATTATTTGTATTTTTATCTGGAGAGAGTGTACACATGCATGTGCACTGTGCACACCCTAGAACTAGCCCCGTTCACAAACCGTGATGCCTCTTGAATAAGGAGCGAAGGGAGCACCGAGCGTAGAATATCTTGCATCATCATAGGAATCAGAGTACAGCACAGACCTGTAAACGAGGACCTGTAACTTTTTGCTCTCCAGCTGATGACTTTGCTCACCTGAAGTTTAGGCTTCGAACCAACTTGACTTTTTACATGCATTTTATGTTTTTTGCAATAGGCTGGTATAGGGACAGGAAACCATGGACACCCTTGGTTGCTGCATGGTGTCCTCTGTTATCAAGCTGTGTTTCAGGGGTTGTGTTGTTGCTTGCAGTCTTTACAAACCAAACACTCACTCCCACACAAATAAATTTATATAGAGGCATAATTTTGATCAAAATCAGGGAAAATGTGGTAAACAGAAAATATCAGTTTACTTAATGTAAAGTAAACACCTTTTGATATATAATACAAAATTACCTGATGTCTAAGTGATTATTGTTGCCTTGTAACTCTCACATTACTCAATCCCATCCATTAATTGTGTGATATTACCCGTAGAAAAATGACCACAATATGTTTGATACGTTACTTAAAAAGGTGGGTAAGATATTGCCCTAAAACTATTGATGATTAGCCAACATAAATATACGAACACCAACGTTTTTAATCATGGTTAAATACTCTTTATGGCGTATCATGTGGCATCAGTGCAAAAGCTTACCAATTAGATTGGACACATGTTTTCTTTTGCCAAAGTTTTTTTCTGTGGTATGGTGAGGATACAGTTTCGCCAGGCAGTTTGGAAGATTGATTTAGCCAGGGGCATCAAATGACGACTTTTGTCATTGGATAGGCCATTGAAATATGACGTCTGAATAGTGGAAGGAGTGATTAGCTGATTGTGCTTGTTATGAACTCTGATTGTGTTGCTCTCCCTTTGCGTGTGCCATATTCGTAACAAGCTTGTCTCTTCAGGAGCTTGTTGATTCTGCTACTTGAAGATCAAGTTGCCCTTTTTGACTTCTAAGAATTCTATCCGATACTGATATCAGGTGTGTGTTGGGTCTAACTAATATTTGAGTGATTTCATCTAGTAAAATGTTGTGAGTGATATAATGATTAAAGTTGACTCTGATGCAGCTGATGATCAGTAATCTTTTCAAAAGTTCTCTTCACTACATTTTATATGTTAATCAAGCAATGGCATGGCTATCTCGGCATAGTTGATCATAATTTTACCCCTCCTTTTTTGTATTTGCATGACAAGCTGTCAAATGTAATATTCTTTTGGCAAATGGAGACTTTCGCAACATCCCTCTTGAATAACTTATAAAATACATTACAAAATCACATTTATGCTGTCTACTGAAGATAACACTGAACAAAATGCCTAGAAATCTACACGATACAGCATCATGGTTAAATATAGGGTCTCTTAGCTTGTGAATCTGTCTGTTCTTGATTAGTTCGGTATAGGTATATGCTTACTGTCTTTGTAGTGTCCATTATATTTGATTTAGGCCTATTTTTTTCCAATTTCAAATTGTCTTGCAGTAAGTCTAACCATTATTCACATTGGAATATCTTAAATTTAAACAAATGAGTATTAATGGTTTTCTATCTTTTAGCTGTGATCAGTGATAATCCTTTGTTTGCATTAGAGCAGCTTTTTGTCTAGACAAAAGTGATAGGTAGAGCTGCTCCACTTTGCAGTTATTCCATCCAATTGTTTCTTTTGTATATGCATAAAAAATCTATAGATATATTTTGACACAATTTTAAATAAACTGTATCTTTCAAGAAATGAAGAAAAATCATTATTTTTAAGAAATATGCGTGGCTTTATATTAAATTTTCATCATTTTGTGCCTCCTTTATTCATGGCCAATTAAGCAACAATGTATCCTTGTTACTTGCTGATCTATTGTGCTTCAACCTCAATAAATACTTACAATATCAATTCACTAGTGTTGCGGTTTCATAACCACTTAATTTTGATGTCATGTTAATTTTGTGAAAAGATTCTGGGAAATTTGGGAAACCAAATTACATTTTAATGTTGAATGTGGAGCTAAATGGCACACATGCACACAGATTTATACATATACATGCACACCCCGATTTATACATATACAGGCACACACAGATTTATACACATACACTCCTCTTGTACGACCCCTTCTGGCCTGTGGCGGCATCAGAAAAAAAATTGGGGGGGGGGGGCATTGTGGGGAAAATTGAATTTCAGGGGAGGGGCAAAATATCACAAAATTGCCACAAAAAGGGGACATTTACGTAATTTTGGGGTTTTAGGCTCAAAAGTGGGGTGGGAGGGGAAACTGGGGGGAGAAATTCCCCCTTGTCCCCCCATTTTGTATGATATGAATAAACATACCTGAAATACTATACCCACATTCTAACCGTAGAGTTTTACACACACAAATCCGTACATAATTAAACTGTGGAGGTCTTCATATCACAAAATTAGGGGTGTTATACCTCCTCTCTTATATGGCTCAAAGGTACCACCTTTGAAGTTATCTGCAACCATGGAGCTCCACGGCTGTAATCAGGTTCTTATATGTGCACCTCCCACACATAAAATTTCACAAAAGATATTTGCTGTGAAAATAGGTGTTTTGCAGTATAATTGACCATTTGACTGGACTGTGATGCACCGTGTCATAAGGCTTTTTCTTCAACTTTGCGCGCAGTTCTTTTCAATCATTATACTAACCAAATTGAGGGCATTTTTTACTAAGCAAATATTAGTTTTCACATCTTGTCATTTGTGAGTTTTGTGAGTTAATACAGTAATTCAATAATATTAATTTCTTTATTATTAATTTGATTTGATTTTGTTGTTGCTGAAATGGAGTTTGCTGTGTGGAGTTTGCAGAGCTGACAGTATTTTGGTTGTACTTTCATAACAAGAAATACAACAACAAAGGTTATGAACTAATTGTTTTTTCTTGCCATGCTGTATGTTTTTGTGTGTTGTCATATGTCTGTGTATATGTCTGTATGTGCATCTATTCTACAGAGGATGAGTCTGTGATATTTCAGCATAGGGAGCTGCAGTTAGTTAGAACCTTTCTCAAATGCTTTGATTCTTATCTAAGACTGTATCTGTTCATTTAAAAGTGTTAAAACTATTGATAGAAATTAACCAAGTGTTTAATTTTTATTTGATCTTCCTTGCAGTTCCTCTTAATATTAAGATAAAACCAGAGCCGAAGAGCCCAACATGTCACAAGCCATGTGCGCACATGAAGTCTCCACTCCCACGCTTCAACTTCGAGCGCAAGTTCGAGTTTGGGGAGCAGCTGGTGATGGACAGCCCAAGTAGTGAAGTGCCACCACAGAGCTTACAGCGCCCTCCACAGCCACCACATGCAGGACCGCCACCTCCTCATCTGTGTCAGTCCCCACATCCTCTAACCACCCCTTCACCCCCACTGCCACCAGTCACAGTTCCGAGTGTGGATGTTAATTTTAATCATGTGATGAAGCAGGAGACCCCACCTCCACCATGTCATGGTGCGACAACGCCACCAACATTCAAACAACCAGAGTATCCCCCTAGGAAAGATATATCGGCGTTCCTCATGGAAAAAAAGTAAGTATTTTTTCCCGTCTAAGCTTAATTTTGATTTGCCTACTGGAAATTAAAATTTGTATGTATGCAATCTGGCTTCATCAGAGGCCCATGATTTTCAAGGTAGACCAAGGGAGAGGCAAGAGTCTTTTATAGCTGATGCCTGACAAAGTTTCATTATGTAGTCACTCACTGTACACAAAAGGGTGTTACAAACTGGGATTACATTTAGATTTCAAAAGTGCTTTGTTTCTAATACTGCTGTTATAGATTATTGGCAAGTGTTGAATTTTCGCGCAAGTTGTGTGCATTTCTTATGACGTGCGGTACATGCCTTTTCAATCATTTAAAGATTTGTAACTTGAATGTTCATCTGGCTTCTAAATTGTTATCAAAGCAGTTGTAATTTTTTGGTGCAGACTATTCAATACAAAAACCAAAGCCAAAATTACGCAACTCTCTGATATGCTCCTTTGATCATTGAAATATCTGTCCTGTTTGCCTTTACAGCCGATTCCAACGACAGTCGTCAGAACCCTGTTTTGGTAGCCACCCAGGGGCTGCCAGTCAGAGACCTTTCCAGCGACAGAATTCAGAACCTTCGTTCTTGTTATTCAAGCAGCAAAACCAGCCAGGGCACCCTTTCAACAAACCGTACAGTTTTTCCATCAAAGAGGAGATGCCAGATTTTGGATCTGAGAGTAATGGTAAGAATTTGCACAAGCATTTGTGACTTGGGAATTGGACCCAGACATTGAAAATGCAAAACAATTGTGATTAAAAATACTACAAAGTTTTGTTAAGGAACATGCTTTTAATTTGAACCAATATTTGATACTTCAAGTTCTTTTTCAAATCTATCTCACATTCTATTTGTAATTACTGGTTTCCCTTCCTTTATTTACCACAAACGTTTGTGACTTGGGAATTGGACCTAGACATTATATAAAAGTTCTTTTAATATCTATCTCAAATATTACTTAACATTCGGCTAAAAAGTGCTGTAAATGTGTATAAAAGTATGATTTTTTTTCTAAAAAATGTCTGCAAAAGCAATCATGTGGTGAACATTGTAAATTGAGATGGGGATAACTATTTCTCATCCCATTATTCCCAGTAAATCATCAGTGATTCCATCTTATCCAGTATTTGAAATTGCAATTAACCGACGAGAGAGATATTGAACATCTTCCGAGATGTGACAGCCTGAACCCGTTTCTTTCCAGTGTAGTACGATCTGTAATCCACCTCAATAGGGAAGGCAATCAGAAATTTAGAAATTGTTAAATATTAATGATGGAAATGTTATATCTTGGTGGTAATTGCTTGTTTATGTGTAAGATAGCTGTACCCAATTTGATACCCCCTCCTTGATGAAGACAAAATTCAATCAGAATTTTAAACTGATGAAAAATATTTAGCATTTAAGCCACAGTTTGTGACCTTCGTGGACTTAGCGAGCTGGATAGTATACTAAAGTAACAGAGCCCGAAAGTAGTACTAGTAGCATTATTTATACTGTTATAATAATGCTGAATGCCATCAGAAATAGTTGTGTTAAACATTGATCTTAATTTTACCATCATTTCAACAGATTTATATTGTGAACAGCATTCTATTTTACACAACTGTTTTGATAGTGTAAACCTTTTAACAAACTCAGTATTATTAAGTATGTAATTGTCATATGTGTCCCAAACTACAAGAAGTGGTACTATTTTTTCCCTTCTGAGAAACATACTTAATGATAAATAGATGAATCACTGTGAACACTATATGTAATGGTGCACTACATGTAGTTGAACCCACAAATTGAGATGTGCATAAAAAAAAACCAAATTGTTGATTAAATAAATCAAAATTTGCATTTGTGTAACCATATGCAGTTTACACAAAACAATGCATGTCTGTCAATGGTTCATAAATTGGAGCATAACAGAGTAATGCTTGTATGAGGACGTCTTAAGTGCATTCAAAGTACGAGGCATTTCTTGTAGTGGTATAGGCATGTCAACATGGAGCATTGTAACCCAAAGGTTTAGAAATCTTGAGAATTTGCTTGGTGTGTGAGACCAATGGTACCCTCAATCCTAGGATTTTACCACTTGCAACAATTTAAATAGCTTTTCTTGGGCTACTGTTACACTATTTGGCAAGTAAGTTTTATTCTTATTCAGTTTGTGGTTTTTTTCAAGAATACACTCAATTTGATTAGTTTTCAGCTACACACTATGACCAGATGATAGGATAGTGGATAGTTAAATAATACCGCGCGCATACTGACCCGCAACGGTGACACGCTTGTAGATCCTCAATCATTACGCGCAAATGCATTCGCGTATTTGCCAATTAAATCACGTCATCATCACATCGGCACCTCATTTTCCGGATAATCTGTGTAGCATCATGTGAGACCTAGTACTTTTTATGCAATAATCAGGAAGAGCAGTACAGTGCAAAAATATTATAGAAACCACCATGATAACCTGGGAAATGAGTTTTGTGCTATCAGTTGATGTGGTAGACAGAAAACTTGGTTAAATCTTAATGCTTGTGAACTGTGAACATACCTGTAGCAGCAGAAGCTTTCCTAAAACCCTAATTTCGTCCAACCTAATGATTGCGATCAATCAATTCTGGTGCGTGGCATAACTCGTTAAACTTGTCTTGTTGCCACTATTATTAACAATCAGGGTTTGTTTAAGATGATAATGAATGGATGAAACGACAATGCCGTTGTTGCTGTGTGTAAAGCTGATTGAGAACTAGATTTTTTTCTAAATAGACTGCTTGGTTAATGGATTGTATATTAATATGCTTGCATGAATATACATTTACCTAATTAGGTCTAATTTCTTTGCCTTTTAATGGTTTATGATAGACTGAATAAATTTGAGACTAGAGTTACCACTTGGTTTCATAAAGCTTTTAAAACCATCATATCAGCAGGGTTGCCACACCCGCAATTTTGTAGCTCAATTAGGCAACTTGTAAACAGACACCACGATAGTGGCGCTTACATTGTGGACCAATTTTGACTCGAAATGCCCTCAAAAAATTTATTCCTGACATTTTGAGTTGATTTGTGCAACATTTTATCCTTTTATGAGGCAATACTCGAAACAATACTTTCTTATCAGCCCCATTATTGAGAGCATAAACAGTTAATTTGGAGCCCATAGTTCAATACTTTCCTGTTGTCCCAATTTTACACTTCGTGAGGAATTTACCATATTTCTCCCATTCCAACTTTTCACTTTACTGGCTGTGCTTGGTCCAGTCGTAGCCGTAACAACAATGTAATGTCAAATTTGTGTGTAAAGCATACTATTTAAAACAAAAGGTATTGTTTTATAGATACTTTATTAAATAATATATATAAAACAACTAAAATAATAATACTAAAATAGCATAGAGAGTGACACCTAATCAATAAAAAAATATAATTTTGGTGTTTGTGGAACACAAAGAACAGGAAATAGGAAACAAAAGGAGTAAAAGATTTTAACTGTCCAGGAGACATGGTTCTTTGATTCTCTTCTCTACCTGCCCATTACTAATTAGAGTGGAGACTTATATTAGCCAATCACAGAGTCTCTTTGATGGCAATGGTACAAACCAACCGATTGGTCTGCTAAATGTGGTGGTTGTCTCACTGTCAAGTTTAGCTAGTCTTGTCTCAAGTCCTGTAGAATATGTGGTATTTGTGAGCCTAGGAATTTGTGATTGATAAAAAAGTATGGGAATCTTGTTCATCTTGTGTATTTCTGGGATTTCATTCTTACACTAGTAATACACAGTGGCTTTAATTTTGGTCAATAAATGAGACGTGATCCCTGGAGGTCAAACTGCAGTGCTTGATTAAGTCTATAAGTAGTCTTACAGATCATGAAGAACAAAACACTTCCTGTCAATATCTCTTCATTTTGTTTTTTATTCAGAAAAAATAGATAGAAGCAAAACATCAGGAAATCACAATCATGAAGACACATGTAGATAATATTGTTTTCCAGGTTTCAAAATTATGAGCACTTTAAAAGAACTCATATTTGGACATTATCTGTTTTTTTGTGATCATTAATTGATAATATCATGTCTTATATGGAAATTGCAGATGGGCCGCCAGCACGAGGCTGTGGTATGGGATTTCCTCGGCATAACATGTTTGGTCCACATAAGCCTACAGATGGTAAGTCATAGTGTCTGTGTTTGTTTGTTTGTTTGTTTGTTTTGTAAGTTGTTTTGTTTCAATTGCATTGGTGTTACAAACATTGGAAGATCTGGTCTTTTTTGATTGGCCCTGGGAAACAGAGGTGACAGGTTTTATAGTTGAGGTAGTTTCGCTATACAATATTACTACTTTTCAGCTTAGTTTATAGAAAGATTTTTTTTCTAGATTGTACCTGTTCCAACTGCATAGCCTCTGGCTGAACCAGGCAGTATCATCTGTTCTATTGACTTTTGAATGAAAAACAATAATGAATTTTGGTCTAGGTAGCCAAACTTGTAGGATATTTTTTATTTTATTTATTTATAACATCCAGTGGAAGCCAGGCAAAGCCCAATAATACTCAGACACTGCTAAATAATTAAAGGGATACCAATTACCAACCGAATATGACGGGCCAGGGATATAGGAAGAGGTCTGATTTTAGAAGCAGCAGGAAAACCTGATCACTGGGAGAAAAACCTGTGATATTTCTTAATATCCCAACTCCCTCCCTACAAGACCCTTATGTACTTCTATTTTGGTATCTTTAGTGAAAACAATGTCAGTTTGGGACTATGGAAGTATGAAACAATTATGAAGCAACAGATTGAGTACAATTAGTATGCCAATATTCTTAGGATTTTTCATCAAGCCATTTATATAATTAAATGCCATTTGAGTAGCCCAATGACCTCAAATTTCCCATTGTTATTCAGGATTTTGTAATTGACATATTCATAACTGTAATGTAGCTGTAACTAAATAGTGCAAATCCACTGGCTCAAATATGTAATATGAGCAGGATGTGTTTGACCAAGAAATTGATAATAGGGTAGGAGTGGACTTTCAGGGTGTATTAAATGATCCTTCTTAACAAGTGATTATTGAGATGTCTTAATGGTTCCTGTCCATTGAAGACTCCAAATTATCTGTAGTGGTAGTCCATAGAGAGAAAACCAAAGTCTTTAGCCTGAGGGGGAAAGCGTACACCTCAGTTTCTGTCAAGCATGGATGAATACAAGTTTGTATTGTCAAAGGCATGAAAAATAATCATTTATCGACCAAGTTAGGGGATGTTAATCACAGTGGTGCATGACTTTTAGGGCTATCGGATTGTTAATTTAAGTGATTTTTGATTGGCATGGTATATTAGTTCTTACTCTGTGCACTTGTTTGTTTTTGGGTGGGTGTAAATTTGTAAAGACCCGCAAATGTGGAAGTACACATGAAAATAGCAGAGTAACCGCAGACGTTTATGGCTCCCTCTACCCACCAGCTTGTCGCAAATAACGTAAAAAGTAAAAAGTCCTGATGGGTCCGTGGTGGCTTCGTGTGTGCAAGGTCCTCATTTAGTTAGGAAGAAAAAGTTGTAGGTTCTGGTCTACAGGCCTTTACAATTAGGTGTATATGTACATTCATGTGGTTGTTCTGTGTTTTGTATTTTTTAACAGCACACATTTGACTGAATAACGTGTGTCAGTTACAAATGGATATGACTGTCCTGTTGATGTTTTTTTCGAAGATGATTGCATCCACTTATTGATAACCTATGGACTTTATTAAATAAGCAACTCATTGGCTTCCTTTTCTCTAAATAAGATTCTATAAATAAAACTACCATGATAGGGAAACCTAGTTACTAGAGTCAATTTACTTTGTGGCATGTTCTTGTGGTTAGATTGTATGAACAAAATGTTGTGTAAGTTTTTAATTTTTGGACAACTCCTGGGTTTTTTTTTACAGATCATTGGTCAAGTTTTCAACGTCCCATCCACTCCTGACGAAAGCTTGACAGTTTTGTCCGACGGCAGACCCGCTAAAAACCCACTAATTGTCCCATCCATTCTCGTGATTTCTGCTTCCTAATTTGGATCATATTATATCATATTTGGCACAATATTAATCATGTCTTTATCATACACAGGTGCAATGCCTGACCATTCTTCAAGACAGTTCTTTGATGATGCCAGTGTGCCTGATAAATTTGCAGAAGGTAGGTTATGTTAGCACATCTCTCTAAAACATTGTGGCTGAAATTTGCATTCTTTACTAAATTTCCAAAGAAATTGACTTCAAACCAGCATGTACTTATGTCAGAACAAAAGTAGTAGCTTAACATTGAAACAAAGTTGCTCAAGAGAATTAGTTTTTTTTCTGTTTTGATATACAAATTAAGCATTAAGTTCCAACATTGCAACATATTTAGTGCAAGTTTCCTCTGATGGTATTGTGCCCCATTTAATTTGAAACTGTTCATGTTGGTAATTAGCAGTTAATTGACCCATCTGCAGTTCATAATCAAATTATGCTAAGAAGGAATTGCAACTATTTATATGAAAGAAAAAATATCCCAGCGTAGAGTCCGGCTTACAATCATGTAATTGCCTAGCATCAGATTGGTGCCAATTTAATGATGTTGATATCGCTGTGGAATAGCTGGCTTTTGCCAAAATAGCAGTTCTATGCTCATAGGATTCCTTTTGACAGAATTACAGTCCTTGGATCTTGTCCCGGCAGCATGACATAGGTTTACAATTCTGTCTCTTGAAACAGTCTAATTCCATATCTATTTATGGCACAGCTATTTTGTTATTTGTCATTTATAAAACATTTATGTAAGAAATGAGGTCTTCAGTAGCTGTTTTTTTAAAGATACAGCTTCCGACTGTTTTTCTTCAATTCAATGACAGATGTATGTAATAAACAGGCATTTACTGTATGGCTTCATACTGATGATACATTTAGCACACAGAAAATGTAAACCACTGTTTGCCAAACTTTCTATTTTGGTAATCCGTAGTGGAGTAAAGCTTTATGCAATAAATGCAGAGACCAAAGCCATGGCGATACATAATCATCTTTCATCTAACCCAGAAACTCATCTCACTAAAAATTGGTTTTACAAAAAAGGAGTAAAGAAAAAATGGAGAGCTTGTTAACCACGTAATAGATCTTAGTCGTGGCGGTAGTATATTGCAAATTACAAACCACATATCAGGGTAAATGAGGATTGACACCACAGATATAAAGAGGGCTACTGCCTGTGTGTTATCTTGCGCCAAAGACTTGCGTGCATGTCAACCACAAATTTGGTCTCATAGATCATCAAGCTATTGCTCATTTTATGATTTAGAGCGTCTTTTGTTGCTAGATTAAACCTCATAATGTTGAGGAGCTATTGATGTGCATACGTAGCAATTTGGTGGCCGGGGTTATTTACGGTTAGTTAAAGAGCAGTGGGTTAAGGTGATTACACACATTTAGAAAGTGCAACAAGTTCTTGCACATGAGTGAATATAGATGATTTTTACATTTTTAATTTTATTATTTTGTTTCAAATATTGGCGTCCTATTATATTGAAATCATATTTTAGTCAAAATTACCCATGTGTGATATTTGACCCTCAAATGAGTTATCTTAACTATAAAGTCTGGGGTAGTGACGCTTTTGCTCAAGTTTCTATCAGGTTGTAAAAAGGAAAAAAAAGAAAGAAGAAAAATTGCTGAAAAGCAATAATCCAGTTGACTTCGAGTTTGAGCTGGACTGAAAAAAAGAATGCGACTTTTATAATCACAATGAGTTTTTAATCAATTTGCATTTTTAATTGAATTTTTTTTCTCGACTTCGAGGTGCCTTCTCCCTCGTTATTATTAATGTAAATGTAAAACCATAAAACCACAAGTTAAGTATCATGCAACTGGTATTAATTAGTGAAACAGATAATAAACTCTAATAATAATAAAATGAACCCAGGTGTTATGTAAATACTGGTAAACAGTATGACAAAATCATTGTATTCAGCATACTTGGATGACTGCAATGCCTATGTTGCTGGTAGAGCTGCATTGAGGAATGCCATCATATTTTGCTTCACACATAGGGCAGATGGACTCTGAAACACCTGGTTTATGTCATACGATTATGCATAATAAGTGTCCACATTTTCCAGCTTAGTGGTCAGTTATGTAATGAGGCATTAAATTGCTGCTTATGCTGAAGCACAAAGCTCACTTAAAAATCAAATTATGAGTTTAACAACCCCAATACCATATGGATGGATGTTGCACTTTTCAGTTTTGACCATCTCTTAAATGGAAAATTTCAAGCAAACCAATGTATGAAGAAAGTTTTCATGCCCTAGTTTCCTTATTTGCATTCATGAGTGTGTATTACTGGGCAGTCAATAATAGGATAGTCTCAATCTCAGCAAATTTGTCATGGCAGATATCATGACTTTGACGATGTCTAATCATTAGCCCTGTCTAAACCATTTAACCTACAGATTAGATGATGGTGATGCAAAGATGGTGGCTTTTTGCACAGTTGTCAACCATAAGTAACTCTAGGTTTCCATAGTGACTTGTGTGAGGGGTCCAAAATAGAATAATTGCAATTGCATAATCTAGTCCACCTGCCTCCAAGGGTTAGGGTTTTAGGGTTAATGTTGGGGGACTATATTCTGGTATTATGCCTAAAATGAAATGGTGGTGTGTTTTTTTAAAAGTCCAGATGAGCAGGATTTGTTGAAAACATGACTTTTGGTAAATTAATAGGATTTGAATTTAACCACAGATGAATAAAATCCAAGGCAATAACATTGTTTTAGCCACCTATGAAGTCTTTGTTGTGATCTTAATAGAAATATCTTGTTAACCTGTTCAAACTTGTCATGTTTTTCTTAAATAGAATGGGTGGGATGGCAAGAGCTATATTTGTCCAGTTTTAGTCATTTTTTCTATCTTAGGAAATGAGTCAAGAAAGCCAATACTTGCAATTTACACTTCCATAGGTTTAGCGGTTCTTAAGTTAAGGTCATTAATATATCCTAACAAAAGTTTGTGGTGTTTTTCTATTCCCAAGAAAAATCATGCACATGAGGTGAAAAAAACAACCAAATAGCAAGCCTCTTTTGTGTGTCCACTATATTTGTCTCAATATTTGAGTGCAAACACAGCTAGGTCATGCTCCCCTTGAACCCGCCTAACAAGTAATTGTCTTCTAAATGGCACAATCAAACTTTGTATACATTTGAAGTATTTAGACACCTCAAGATTTGGTGACAAAATCAAAATGTCCATGCCATTGCACTCTTCCCCAACACTAAACCTTTTTATTTGCTCTTCTCTTCTACAGCAGAAACAAAGCAAGAAGTATTCCGTGAGGGTCCACCATACCAGCGACGAGGCTCTCTACAGCTGTGGCAATTCCTTGTAACATTGCTAGAGGATCCATCTACTAATGGTCACTATATTGCATGGACAGGACGAGGACTGGAATTCAAGCTGATAGAACCAGAAGAGGTAAAGGATAGATGTGACATAAATAAATCATTTATTACTAGTTGGCTATTTCTATTTCCAATATGTCAATGTGATAGCAAGTTACATGCATTTCTTTAAATAGGCAGGGGCGGACATCCGGGCACTGCACTTTCTAAAAGTTGGGTTGGCCCAGCAACATGTTGTGTTGCTATGAAATGCAATTGCAGCACACACTTGCATGCCCTTACTTGCATGCCCTTAAGTTGTTCACAAACACACAGCTGGTTTTCACTGGCGTATGACGTTCTCCACCCCACCCATAAAAATAGTGCACTATTATACTGTTAGAGTCAAGTAGTACTGGTACTAAAAATCAATATATTTTAAATACTAGCTTAAATTTGAAAGCAATGTAACCATAACAACTATGTGTTTGTTTGTTATTATCTTCATCAGGTTGCAAGAAGATGGGGCATACAAAAGAATAGACCAGCCATGAACTATGACAAACTCTCTCGCTCGCTCGGAAAATAAAAAGAAAAAGGTATCATGCAGAAAGTAGCTGGAGAACGCTATGTCTACAAGTTTGTGTGCGATCCAGAAGCACTCTTTATGATGGCTTTCCCCGACGGTCTTCGCGCACCTCTGCGTTCAGCTGACCACAGTGTCCCAAATCAGCAGCTTATAAAAGAGGAGGTCCCAAGCTATCCGTCACCATCTCATCTTGACAACAGAGACATGTATGTCCCGGAGATTGGACGGCCTTGTCCAACGCAACAACAGTTTGTAGAAAATTGTGTGTTCTGATTGGATAAGTCGTTTCATGAATGATCGGTGCAGTCAAGTGTTAATTTAATATTTTTGTGTGTTTATCAGGTCATGGGTCAGAGAGGAAGAACAGTGCATTCTCATGTAACTGCATGTAACTTTAACAAGAAGCAAGTGGACGTATCAACATCAAAAGAGTAATCCAGCATTACTTCTATTGAGTTGTCCCAATCACTCGCATATTATAGGAAAAATCAGGTGGTCTCATTGCCTTTGTTGGTTTTTGTAAATTGTTGTACAAATATATGACATGGGAATTCAGCAGTGTAACATATCACCGAGACTTAACCAGGCAGACAGACAGGTTTTTGAGGTTGTAGCATTATTTGATCAGGTCTGGTTGTCAGCATGCTGAAACAGTGGAAGTAAGCTACATGTATGGTAAATATACTACCATGTAATATGGTGTGCATATGACCATTTATATAGAGCAGGAACAATCTATAATACACTGTCCATGCACAGAGTATTGTAAAACTCTATGCCCAGAGAAGTAACACTAGTCAAACTTACAAGATGATCATAGGACGTTGAGGTTCTAATAACCTTGCAGTACAAATAGAAACATTTTTATTGGTAGCGTTATAGTGACCTTAAGTGGAATATGTGTTAACCTGGTCTAGAACATATGCCTTTTGTTTGATTTAGAACACTTTATGTATGGTTTTGACCATAGAACAAGTGTGTATACTTGTATGTAATGGTATAGCTATATATTATGTTCACAATGACCTTGATTTGATTTCAAGTCTCCACCTTGTTCATTAAAATCATATAAACTTTGTTTGGTATCAATTAGGCATGCGATGATTTTGTACTTCCATGTCTTTGCAATTGTTAAAGGCTTTGCTGTAATATTGTAAATTATGTATTTTGCCCTGTAGGCTATAGGTTGGTAAGAAATTTAAAAGAACTTTGTGTGAATTGTAAACAAGTGAAAACAAAATGGATAACTGATAGTTGGACTTGGTCACAAATGTACATTGACTACACACTGTGTTGCATTTGGGGTGTCATGTTTGATTGCAGGAAAGTTGTAAATGATGCTACTCCTGAATAAACCACATTATGCTCAGTAAAATCTATATTGATTAGGCAAGCATAAATTGAAGATATACAGACTGGTCACCAACAGGCAAAGTCCCAGCATCACCTGTGGGCCAATCAATCCATGAAGTGTGCAAGACATGCAATGCTGGTGTGAGTTTGTTAGCCACGGACGATGAGCCCTCATGAATATGCGTGAATTCACAGCATACAAATCATGGGAACGTTGCCTGTTGGTGAATGGTGTGCATATCTTTTTGTTTATGAGGGCAAGGTTTATGCGTACATGGCATTCTTGCTAAATACTTGTTGGGCAAGGTGGTCATGGAGGGCATCATGTTGGTTATTCCAATGCATAGAGTAGAGTCCAGAAATTTGCATGACCATGTACAATTACTAACCATTTGCAATTGCTTAATTAGTACTAAACAAAGAAGTTGTAAAGAAACGTTGTGATCTTACTTGTGTAATTACACTCTGCTGCTTCCACCATTCATTGTATGCATTTGTAAATAGTATTACAAGTTTTAGTTTTGCACCTTTTAAGAAAGAAAAAAAAAGTAAAAGATGAAAATGAAGTTTTATTACTAAAGTATGAGAGGTGGTATTGTTGATGGATTGATCTTATATAAGAGTAACTCAGAAGACGTCAATGTTGTGATAATGGTTAAGAGATGGTTTGAGAACACTGTCATTTTGGGAAACAATTTTAAGCAGCACTAGTGATGGCATGAAACCTGATTACACAGTGACATTTCAAGATTATGTACCTCTTTTGGCATATCTTGTTTGTCAAACATCATCCATTAATGGTTTACAATGTGCAATTTTGCTTTCTCCCAAGCTGATAGTGAAGTCCAAAAATGGAATAGAAAACACCAGGACGTTGAAACTATACACTGTAGATCCAGGCAATGGCAAAGCAACAAGACAAAGTGTTTAAGATGACTTACTTAAACAGCTAAAGATTAAGATTCTAAATGAGGCATTGCAAATCTATATGCTATGGTGTGTAGAAGCTAAACACTTTTGCAGAATATAAACACTACCATAACATCTTAACACATTACTATTACATCCAGTATCCCAGCAGGAAACAGGATTATGTAAGGCATATTTTAAACACTTCTCCTGAAGGCATCACCTCTGCCTGGATATACAGTGAACCTAACTAGTAGCAGGTACCTAAATATGGTTGCATTAAACTAGGATGATGAAAAATCAGGAATGGTGTGCAAATTTGAGAGAGAGAGAGAGTTGTAAATTTAATTTTAGTTGGTTGTAAATTCAAAGTCCTTTTATTTTAGACACTTTGTACCCAAAATGAACATTGAACATAACACATTTTGTGTGAATTTTTCATTGTTAAATTTATTCTTTTCAGTTGTTTCTTCTGTTTACTCTACAATTCACAATGAAAGTATTTAGTTTTTTCATAGAACTATTTTTGTAAAGAGTTTCAACTTTGAAACAAGTAAATATCAGATTTAAAAGTGAACATTTTGTAACCATTGCATATGATATTTATAAGTAGGTTTCAGTGGTTACTAATTGCATCATTGGGTTATTCCAGTTGAAATCCATACCCATCCTATGGAAGACTTGACCATAATAATCTCCCCAAACAGGGAGTGTAAATTTCAAATGGGGTTACCTGAATGGGTGATTCCCTAGAAATCTACACCCTCTGCGGGAGATTAAGGTCATATCTTCCATTTGGGGTGTATGGATTTCATCAGGAATAGTTGATTTGTTTTCAATCATGTAGGTTTCAATCTGATTTGTGTAAATCACCTGTAACTTGACTTAATTGTTTTATTTTATTGTTATAATAAAGCAACATTACTACCACATGTGTATGAACATTGATAATAGGTGAGAGCTAAGAGCATCATAATATTGACATGTCGTCTGTTGCCCCAATCTATCTTTGATTATCTGGCAATATCATAAATGTCAATTTTACAAGCAAACGCAACTATCTGTTGTCCTGTTGGAGGCAGTGATGATGAATGTCGTCAGACCTTCTCTGTTTCTTGAGAGCATCCTAAATCCATTTTTGCTGGTCTCAGTCTTAATCTTGATCTCAGCTTCATCACTGTGAGCTATAAATCAGACAGACAGTGTACAATCTGAGGTTACTCTTCCGAACCCAGGCTACTTTTTGTACATTTTATACAATGCATACAGCCCATAGTATGGCCCTCTATAACAATAAGCGTACTGTATGGAATAAATATCAACACGTCCGTCAGACCGTCAATAGCCTCAGATTGAACATGTTATGAAATCAGAGCATTAGTAAGGCAGAATATAAATATGTGGTGCCTCCTATACCATCAGCTAACATGTCAGTGGGCATTTTGCAAAGTGCACATGGATGAAGCTTTAGGACCCAAACCCAGAGTAATGTTTACCTATTATCATTGGTCATCACATTATGCTGACAAAGATAGGGCAGGAAGAGGGAAATAAGATATGTGATGTGTCATGTCAAAAGCAGACACTTTTGGGCAGGTTATGAATTTTGAGGTTTTTACATATCTTAAATATAGAGATATTTTGCTCCACAACGCCGTTTTCCCCAATGAAATCTGAGATTCCTAAGCGAAGATATTGAGTTCGTAAGTTATGGTATTATAAAATTTGAAATTGAGATATCGGCCTTTAAAGATATTATTGACAATGTTGAGAGTAGGAATTAACTTGAAAAATGTCACAAAAATACAAGATGCTAGTTATATTCCAGTCTGAAACTATCAGACAATATTTTTAACATTAATAACATCACAAATTAGCAACAAACCCAAATTGTGAAAAAAATCACCCCTTCAGATTTTTGGCTATTTCTCCATTTACGATCCTGCCCAAAAGTGTCTGCTTTTGACATGACACGTCACATATATTCACATGTTGATTACAAAAATAACTTGATAGTGTTCTTAAGGAGATACCCAGGCATATAAATACTAATGCTGATGTCTGGTTTCTATAAATCAGGGATGTGTACAGGTACCATTAAAACTGTCAGTTTTTTTCTTCTTATTTTGTTTGTTCAAAACCTTGAAATGTATACTCTTGTGTACATTTAACTTGTTTGTGTACATGTTCAGTATATTTTTGTCACTGAAAAAATGTTAATTTAGAAAAAAAAATAACCTAAGTAAGTTGTGAGATTTAAGAATTTATTCTTATGAAAAAATATCCACAATTGATGATGAATGTTAAATATATTTAGGTGATGGTACGAAAGTAGATTGTTATAAAGCTTGATATACTTATATGTAAATCGTAATGTAAGTTTACATTTGTCCCCACTACTTGGGGCTGGAACTGTAGAGTTTTGCTAAAATATGTACAACATTTTTATCAAGCATTTTATGTGTTGTGATTTCATGTAGCCCATTGTAGGTTTGAACACATTGCCACAGCAGTATGTTTGAACTTTGGGTCATAAAGTGATAGTGACATTTGACCTTTGCCCTTTAAATAATTATTATGAATTTTATGAATAGTATGTCTATCACAGAAAATAATACATATTTATCACAGTATACATTTATGAAGATTCACTTTTAGCACATCTTTAAAAGAATTCAAATATTTAGTTGTTTTATTTCCTGAAAAAAACCCTGATTTTAAGTCTGAATATAACGGCACCATTCTGTGGATCATTTGCCCATAGGGAATTCCACATTTTAAACTATACTTGCACTACTGAAGAAGATTTATTTAATGTATGGAGCCCTCATTCGACAGTTTCACAGAAAAAGGGTCAAAGGTCAAATGCCTGTCCATGTGTGTGAGAAGATTATTGCAAACAAATGATGTAAACTGATCATGAAGGTGGTCTATAAAAGCTTTGGCAGTGTTATGTACTTAGAAATTTAAAAAGAAAACATGCACACAATATAAATATTTTATAATGTGACTTGTCGTATAAGAATCTTTATGGCCGTGTGTCCTGAACTCGCCACCCTTAGCGTTACATGACAAATATTATGAATTTTTACACCAACCGGTTTCTAATTAGATTATCTCGACAATCATCAACCCTAAACTAGCAAAAGTATACATTTTTGGAAGGCTGAAGGCATAAGCAATTCAAATATATACATTTCAACTCACTATACAGGGTAACCTGCAAGTTATACAGGGTGGAATAAAACAGATTTTGATAAAAAATGGGTCACTCAATGCATTGCTTATTACCAACTTACAGTAATAAACTGGAAGTAAACAACATTCATTTGGTTAGAGGATATGGAGAGCCAACTGACTGTGGAAGAAACCAAAATCACAGCTGTTTGGTAATCTAGGAATATAGGGTGTCCCAAAGTATGTTAGATTTGTTTACAATTCAACATATTTTGAACCTAAACATTTTCCCCCTTACCCATACAGAAAAAAAAAATATGTCCATATTTAGATTCCACGTCAAATTTCCCTTCAGAAAATCTATACTTTGAATATGATAGGATAAGTAATTAAAATTTTACAGTAACTTTTAGATTTTGAAGACATCTGCATTACTTACTACAGTGTTTAATATGACAACGGGTAGTTTTGTATGGAAAAGTTTGTATGTTCTAGACTAAACCAATCATAAAGTATTAAAAACAATTAGTAGAATTGTTTAGCTGTAAGGCCATGAGTGTTTTAGATGCTAAATAGAGTCCAAATCCAATTTACAGCCTTTACAGAAGCAGATTACGCACGAAAAATACCAATCCCATAGAGTTTGTGTGTACCACATCCCCCACCACCACATCCCCCACCACCGCCACCTTGCCCATTCTGAATTCTATGAAGCACAGTGTCAGTATTAAAAAGGTTCAAGTATTTCTTTTTACAGGGTTGAAAGTGCATTTTATTTAGCAATACAATGAGACCACAAGCATGACAATACCTTCTTGCTTGACAGAGATATCATCATTTGTTTTGAGTCGACTTTGGCAAAATGTAACGTCGCCACCTTTTTCTGGTGGCGAGCTAAAGGCACACGACCTTATTACAAAATTTTGACCAAGATGAATGATTGACATCCCTTTTTTGTTCAATTTTAGACAAAATATATTTATACATAGTGAACAATTCAGGGCATAAAGTAGAATTAGTGGACTTTTTTTTAATGATAATTATAAAGATTTAAGCAGAGCGCTACGATGCAATCAGAACTGCTCATTGCAGTACTGAAATGATGGAATATAGGGTGGTGGTTTATCAAATACCCAGAGAATCAATTCTGACTTGAACCATTGAAGCTTTCACTACCCATTTTATCCTAGGTTTGATCTTATCAGGTCGGGAGAATCTGCGGGGGAGAAACTGGAGTGTTGACTGGTTGTGGCAAGGAGTTAAGTTTCCATAATTTGCCCATACTGCCAGTACTGTGCTATAGAGAAGCAAGTAGGGCTAATTTGGGAGAGTTAATCATGCTACAAAGCTGCCTACACCAGATATTTTGTCTAAAGAATGGGTAGACTACAAGTAGTCCATCACGGAGTAAATACGGAACTGTGATGAATTTTTTTTTGGGGGGGTTTTTTTAATAAGTTTTATATATATTTAAAGCCTAAAGTGGAAAAACTTCTGTGTGATTTAACCTTGTGATTGTGCACCCGATTGTATCTATAACAACAAAAAATCTGGCAAAAATGTGTGGTTGCTATGGTAACTGTAACCATAGAAATAATGCCCATTGTGAAATAATGGTGTTGTCCATTTTATAGTGAGATGTGGTGTATAAAAAGTACATGTTTTCTAGTTCATATATTTGTATAACTAGCAAAAAGTGATGTATAACCACTTCTATTATAGTTAATTAAGGAAAGTGTGGGGCCTATATGATTATCTTAACTGGTTTAAGGTAAGCGGATCTAATATTTCTAAAATATTTTTAACTAGTTATGTAAAATCTGCTCTGTAACATCTTTTTGGTTCACTGATCCTTAAGGGCTCATATTGAAATTCCCTTACACAGGAAGGTGTGCGCCACCCTGCAGCTTTCCTGTGCTAGCCTTCTTTTGTTAAAATCCTGTGTGATTATAACACTGCAATTAGCCACTTAAATTAGGAGCGCGCTTTCCTGGGTTGTGCGATGAGCCGTAGTCAGAGTAAATCTTCCCATTCGTCATGGACCACTTCAAAAGGCAGGGTGTATCACTGATGCATATAAATCCATCCGTTTTATGACCGAGCTTTCCTGAGGCGCACGCTTAGCGAGTGGAATCCTGCCTTCTTTCTGTGTGAAAACGTGGTAGGGTATTTCAATATGAGCCCTAAGCATGCTCATTGACAGTTGCAATTGCTTCAGTGAGCCTTTAAGTTACACATACACATGGTACATTTCACTCTTAGCCCTATGTGAATATGGAATTCAGGAGAAAAAAATATATTGTAAAAAAAACCGACCCATATGGGGTAAAAATGAGAGAAAACCATATCGTTGTGTATAGCATGTCCATTTGGTGTACAAATATACTCTTTATTTTATAAGATGACATTTTTGATACAACTTTCTCACTCGGTTACTCGTTAAAAAGAACAACAAAATAGAATGTCAAATCTTAGGTATGCTTGAATAAAGAATTAACTAAATGTACCTACTGCCAATTAGTTCAGTTGTATGTTTGGATTTTCTTATAAAAATTATGTCAGTTTTGGTATTCCCTTTTATGGATTTTGTTGTTGGGCCCATTTGACTATGGATTTTCTCCTAAAAGACTGCGTCAATTCTGGCAAGTCCTGCACCAATGGTGCGTCATACAGCACTGATCAGTTTGTTTAATAGATTTTGTTTATAGACGTAAAATAATCTTTCAAATTGACTTAATGAAAAGACAGAACTTTACAATTAATAGGATATCATATTTTTCTTTACATAGATCAGATTTGATAAGAAATATTTGAGCATGAATGTAAGCATGTCAAATGTCAGCATAAATACATTTACTTTGTCACACCATCAGACAAATAGAGGCAGGCTGAGATTTGGTATTTCAGCACTAAATGAATAATGGCATATAAGTAATACAGTTTGATATATAACTTTCATCAAAATGTGACATACCAAGATGAAGATGATGGTCGGAAAAAACCAACCAGGTTTTGAATGTTATATTAGATATAACCTGAAACTTTTGCGATCATTTTGCTTGATACAGTTTAACTTAATTCTGATTTGTTTTTAATGATACGTACTTTCTGACTAAGATGTTTTTGACAAATATTTGGAGATAAAACAACTTGGAGAAAAGCAAGCTGAATCTATGAAATTTACAATGTAATAGATGTAATGTATTGACAGGCTTGTTTTCTTTGTCGCCTTACAGCGTTTTTTGCTTCCCTGACACAGTCATGCGTGATGTCAGAGTGTTTTCAAATAGTCACAGGATTTCAATTACTTTTCCTCTGTATATGTGCACTGACACAAAGACAGCTTATTGGCCATTTTGGAAATTTTTCACTCCCCTCAGATTACAAAGTGCTGGATTTCCTGCATGTAGTTTCATTGAAACTATATGGGATTTCCCAGCCACCAATAAAACATAACAGTGGTATTTGGGGTTGTTCATCTGGACATAGGGATATATATTTATATACAGTTAACGTTTGCCTAATGGTGCTATGGGCTCCCTTGACATAACTGGAATTTTAGACACAAACTAAAAGTGCCCTCCCATAAAAATCCCACCAGCAAATAAGGGCACATACCCTTAATTCTTGTTGGTATTTTTAGAGGAGGGAAGCTCTCTATTTGTACATGAAATTTACCCAAAGGCAAAGGAGCCCAGGTGCGCCAGTAGACAAACGTTCTGTACTAATACAGCAAAAATCTATAAAAAACACCATGGGAATATGTATATTTTTTTACTTAATAATAAATACATTAATAAAGAGTGGAAACATTTTATAAGCTTTATAACATACACATTAAGGTTAAGAGATGTGTGAAAAATTTCTGGAATGGCCCATACCTTTGTCACATGATGCGAGTTGTTGGTTTCATTACTTTCAGGAGGCATACTCCCTGTATTGCCTTTAGGAGGTACTGTAAGTCACATTAAACTTGTTGTTACTAAACTTAGTAAGTTCAGTTTATTTTTGAAAATGTCTTAAAACTGTTGTGACGAACATGGTTTTATTTTTGTAGAGAAATCCTATTTGACATACCCCATATCATAATTTGACTGGCCATTTGTTACACACCATAACTCACATCATTAATGCATGTGTAAACAGAGATTGATGATTCAATAAAATGGTTTTGTAAATAGCAAATGTTAACATTTCTCTGAAGTTGTGTGTTTATTTATTTAGTGTGTATTTGGAAACTATAAAAACAGCACATAAAACGTACCTACAAAATTTTGGACTCCAAACGTGTTGTCAAATTTGTTAGTAAATACAGACAGAGGGAGAGTTTCTTGAATCTTGGCTAGAGGAAATGCTACTGAGGAAAGGCCAACCTTTAGGTAAAGTTTTGGATGCCCCTAAAATTCTCTTTTCCCCCATTACCCTCACCGCCGCAGCCTTCCGAGTGTGTGTTTCTGTATAAATCGGGTCAGTCTGATGTACAAATGCACCACCATTTGTGATAGCAACAAGAAACTGGTGATTTATGCCCAATTTTGGCTGCGTACTTGCAAATTGAATCCAAACCATAGCTAACAGTATTCAGCGTCCCAAATACAATATTTTAGACTCATTATTAAAGTGACACAATGCTTCAGTCAATTAATTGTTATGTCAATAATCAAAGACTCGTTTTATTTCATAATCAAAATTAGTGGCAATTCTTAAAATCCAGATTGTGTTTGCTCTTAAGAATCATCAGTTCTTGGCCAATTTGTCAGTTTCGCTTTCAATTATGACTTGGTGCATTCTGAGACCCACTTTACAAACATTATGAACCACATTTGCACAAAAAGCATTTTTAGCAACTCTTTGTTCTTCAGGACAATTCATATTGAGATTTATTCGTAGTATGACTTCTACTTTTCTACGAGTACGCTGATGGTTATCACAGTACCGTCGCCTTGACCGGCTGCACTGGTACTGCATAACTGACGGCATACTCCTATAGAAATACTCAATCGAGTCGAGAAAGCCATCTAATCAATTCTGCTTTTATACGCTTTGATCATTTTGATGTGTCGTAGTTCTTCGTGGCGATGGCGGTGTGGTTTATATCTTGGACTATAGGCCCTAAATTTCGGAAGTAGGTTTTAGTTTCCAATGAAAGTTCGAATCCTTGGCCTACCTAAATTATTTTTTCTTTCACTGCTTTGTTAATTTTTGAAGGATAAGCCGAACACTATTTCAAAGTAAACATTGCAATTGTATTGATCACAAAATCTTTTTTCTGTGAATGCTTTTTTTTTATATATAAATTGACTACCACTAAAATATTATGGTACTACGCTCTGTATTGACCCCGGATTGGACAAGAAACGAAAAATTTCGTCTCAGGATTGGATGTTATGATTTAACAATTCAACATATTTTTACGTCCAAATATCGATAAACAATGGGTGGTACCGAGCCGTTCATTTCAAATATTGAGTTTTAGTTTTGGTCATGTGGTTACCTATTATCCTGCCTAAGCTCTTGACTAACATCATTATCGATATCTTTGTTAGAAAGGAGACACTTGGGACAAGGAAGAGGAGGTTATATAGGTGGGGGAGAGGGGAGCCTGAGTATGAGTTATGGGTTGTTCTTAACGGGGACAATAAACTAATTCATAATCATATCATTTCCATCATCATGCATCGTTTATGTTTCATACAAACAAACAAAGCTCCCCTCAATATACTCGCATGATTTCTAGGCTTTGGGGCCGTAGAGTTGTGGGTGTAATTATACGATGACATGAAAGTAGGCCACCTACGACAGACTTCGTTACTCTGAAGTAAGACTAAATCAGATTTGATAGAGCATCAACTTCCGCCTGCGGTGTTAGATATCCGATAATAATTATGCTCAACGCACTGAAGGGTCTATTGTTCTATTGTATCCGATTTGAGCGCTGACATATTGGAAAATGTTGCCAATCAATATTCATGAGAGTGTACATTCAACGTCCAGTTATCGAAATTGGGTGACATGTGTTTGGCAGGTGTGAAATATATCTGACTGGGTGTTTTAATTACGTAACGTATTAAGGTTTTGGCATCATTAAATGGCTGCCTAGTGCTGTTATATGCTTAGATTCTATAATAATAATAATTATTTTCTTTATTCATTCCTTTCTTTTCCTTTCTCTGCACTTATTCTTTCTTATGCACACACTTAAGCAGTGGCGTAGATTTATTTTTGACATGGGGGGGGGGGGGTTAAGTACCCAGTACAGTACCCCTTATGGTACAAATGCGCGGGAAAATTTTAGCATAGGCCTATTGAAACTAAACTGGTGAAATATGGGACAAACGTGTAATTAATTCGCGCAAAGCGCTAAAAAATGGCATTTTGTGGCTAAAATGACCAAATATGAGGTTAATTTTGACAGAAACCAATACACAGGCGTCAATATTGGGGAGGGGGGTGATTATATCGACCATCCCCCCTGGCAAAATATTGGGGGGATTTATCCCCCCAACTCCCCCCCCCCCGATCTACGCCTACGTAATTTAGAGCCCTGTGACTGCATCGCTCTCCTTCTACCTCTCTCTCTCCTTCTCCCTCTCTTCCTTTCTTTTTTTGCGCTAAAATGGATTTACCCCCCCCCTCCCATCCGCTTCTCCTCTTTTCATCTCTCGATCCTCCTTCACTACCTCAATTGGACCTGGCTTTTAAAATGGATATTCGTGATATTAAGAAATCCATTTGATTTTATTGAACAGGCCTTTTTAACCATGATAACAACATAATAGCTGCGAAGTAGTTAATTATAGAAAGTGACACAGATAGACCTATATACCTGGCAGCAATGACACATTGTTACGGGTAATCGATCAGCAACTCTATTGAATTTATTTAAATGAGGCGCCTAAATTAAGATGGGCGGTCAATAATTCTATGTCGATGGTAAAGTGTGTTTTTGTGTGTATGCAACAACTCGATCACACCCTTGTGTGGTATTATAACAAAAGGTACCTCTCGTCCATGTAGACGCTTTCACGTGACTTTCATTTGATCACTTAATGACAGTGGCATGCCTATACAGGGTGTCCCAGAAAAAATTACCGAGTGAATAAAATTGAACGTAAGTCGAGAAATAGACATCAGAATCAAAAAATTGAAAATGTAGCGCATAGCCTATTTTATAGTGCATTACATACGACAATTTTATTTGATTCGGTTGAATGGTTGCGAAGAAATTAACGATTACATAATGCGCGCATCAAAGCAGTTCATTCCAAGTTTGATCAACAGGCGCTTTTTCATACTCGCTCACCGCTTCCTAAAGTTTGTGTATTTCATTAAATTTAGTCCACATTATCTATTTTATAATCCGACGGTGTTGTGTTTTCCATGCTTTCACTGAATATAAATAACAGTTTTGTCCGAGAAAACTTTGATTTATGCAATTGGAAGCTTTCCAACTTCAATTCTTTAGGTTGTGCAAATATGTTATATTTTAACTTTCCAAAGAACATTTGAGCCAAGAATCACAAGGATCAACTGCTTACAGTTTTACGTGTGATTTTTGATACCATGCAACATTAATGTTTTGCATTACAATTTCTTGGAAATATTCCAAAACATTAATGTATGTGAGAAATTTTTACAATAATTCTTTATGCAACATTTATATCAACATTAACGAAAAAAGAAGATATTTACAAGAACCGAGCATCATCTTACATGCAAGCTTTCATTTTCAATATCGTGCAGGTTTTCAAATTTGAACAAAACCTAATTAGATGTTTTGAAAGAAACAGATTGTTTAAAAAGAACGAAAAGGATTTCATCGAACAAAATCTGAAGCCTAAATGACAGTGTTAACCACTAGTGCGCAGTGTGTTGAATGATCTTTCTTTCAAACTTGGAATGAAGTGAATTGAGGCATGCGTTATGTAATCGCTGATTTCTTCGCGATCAGTCAACCGATGCCAGTAAAATTAGCGTATAAGATGCAGAATAAGATGGGCTACACGCTGATGGTTAGATTTTTGGATTCTGATGTCTATTTCTCGACTTACGTCCAAATTCATTCACCCGGTAATTTTTTCTGGGACACCCTGTATAGCGTTAATACGCTGTCAGGTCAGTTACCGATTTAATGGCGGAAGCCCTTTGTCTCGAACAAAAGGTACCTCTCGATGAATAGCGTGTCGGGAACTCCAATTGGCACAAAGGAACAATAGGCATTACATAATCTATTTCCTCTCCTTCCTATATAAGCTCCTTGATTATGCTAGTAGCACAATAGGCTATTATATACTTATGGTTATATACCCTAGGCCTACTGTGTCCTCCCAGCACAATAGTGTTATGATTGCAGACTAGTTATAGTTCTGCTCCACTTTTTATTTTAATCCCTTAATGTTTGGTTTCTGAACAAAAGAGAAACCAAAAGTTATAATTTGAAACGAGGGACTGATAAGATTTCAAAGCACCGGAATATTATAGTTTGCACGGTTAAAGTCAATTTATTGGTAATGCCATACACACGATTACCGTGCTAGTCATTATTTCGGTATAACAATATCTAGCAGCCAAAAGAGTAATTTTTGATAGAATTTTGAATATTGAATGAACATATTAATTATAGTTATTTTGATCAATTCAGTCCGATTTGCTTTAAAAATAACCGTATAGACTCATGCGCTCAATGAGAGGACCAATAATTTGTTAAGTATTTGTGTTTCCGTCACGGGTGTTGTTTTTCTGTTGTCTCGTCCATCTCATTTCCATCACAGGATGTCTCATCTGCTCCGCACGTTGTCTCTCTAGACCAATGACGCTCACTTTTGCATCTTTTGAGGTCATCTGGAAATGAAAGAAAAATTATGTAAATTAGTAGGAGTGATATTTCACTTTTAAGTATAGGCTTAGTGCCGAAAACCATCAATTCAACGTGAATAAAATGTGTATTTCAAAGATTATATGACAGTTAATTTCACATGAGCATGGGCATGAATCCGGGGACATGGAGACGTGTCCCCCTATATTTGTTCTTTTTAGACACTTTTTGGCCATCCAAGCCAAATGCCCCCATATGCGGCAGAAACAAACCCCTAATTTTTTTCCATGGGTGGACGTCCCCCTAACATTCAATCCTAAGAGAAAAAATTAAAGCGTCGGGGACGAGCATGTTTTGTTCCTATTTTACTGGGACTTTTTTGCACGCTGTTTGATGTGCCAGTGCGTGCGAAGCGTGCAAAAACAATTTCCCATGGCCATGCTAAAGAGTAATCATGCGGGGTAGGGTGGAGGACCGTGGGAGAGGAGAGTACCTCCTTCGACGGCTTTACCGGGCTGGACAATGTTGACCGGTAATATTAAAATATTTGCAGGCCTGTGCAGTCTTACAGTTGCTACTAAGCCCCAATCCCCATCTGAAAGGCGAGAGTCAGCAACATGCATTTGCAGGCCTGTGCAGTCTTACAGTTGCTACTAAGCCCCAAGCCCCATCTGAAAGGCGAGAGTCAGCAACATGCATTGATATGGAACAGCTTCTTGGACCAAATTCACAGCCCAATAATTGGCAGCCAGCACAAAAATTCAGTGAGATTGCATCAAGATCCTTACACAGGTGATAATTTCCAAAGAGTAAGTGGAATATTGTGGAACGGGCTGCTTTCTGCTTTTCATGCACTTTCTTCAAGAAACAGGTCTTGTTCCACACGATTCCACTTACTCACAGATTTCTTGTGCTGGGTGCCTATTATTGGGCTGTGAATGTGGTCCAGGAAACTGTTCCATGTCAGTGCATTTTGCTGTTGTGTCAGTTGGACAACTGCTTGGTTACTGACATGTGTTTAGAGTAGAGTATTGAAGTAATGCTGCATGTAATTTTGGTTAATTTTGATGGACAGGATTTTAAGATATGACCTTGTGAAAAATTATGAGTTTCTTTTTGAGCTCAGTTTAGGACCACGATTCGCGTCCTATTCCCGGGTCCTATTACATAATAGGATTAATTTTCTCTAATCGACATGACGCTACACTGATAGCAACCGAAAGACTGTATACGCTAATGAAAATAGTCTTAAAATTTCCCAGTAAAAATATCCCAGTAAAAGTGGAATGCTTCCGCCGTCACTGATTCTGTAAAGCTCACCTATCAAAATATTGAGTCTGGGAATGACATCGTTCCAAAGTGCACACTCCTTTGCCTTTAGAGCGTTCCCATTGTGCATGCTTAGAGACAAGTCCTTAAAAGCCGGTTCGTCAATGGTAAACTGTGGCCACTCGGAATGTCTTTCACGAGATGTTAGTTCGTCTTCGACAGATGCCATTGCCAAAGTTGGGTTGCTAAAAGACAAGAATCAACACAGGCATATCAATATTTCAATAAGTTACAATGATGTTGAGAATGTTACAGGGTGCTAATCCCGATTGGGTTCTTTGTTGGCTTCAGCCCTGTCAATTTTACAGAAATATGCCTCCACCCAATAGGCGGCAAAATGGATGCACCTAATCCCAATAAAACAAAACAAACGCAATAATTCCCATGTGCATCTTCCTTTTTAGCCCGAAAACACAGTATTTCAGTCAAATCAGACCAACTCGTCTCCCTAAATTTTAATGCTTTCACCTCCACTGCTCTACCCGCCGTCTGACGTCACACCGTCATCAATCAGATGCCTGACGAAATGGTTTCGGACGCAACCATGGCTAAATTTGGGCAAATTTGGGTGCTTTTTTGTGAAAAAAAATTGGTATGATGGGCTTTAATTAAACAGCAAAAAGTAGGTATAAAGAAAGTCAGGATCCGAAAGTTTGCGCGAAGAAGACACCCCGGTACAAAATAATGTTTTGAACTTCTGGATGAATAATCTACACCAAGACATTTTCAACAATGCCCCCTCACATGCCCGTTTTTGGTATAGATTCCTGGCTCTGTCATACAAACCTAGCTAAACCTGTCTAATTTGGTAAAAAGTAGGGACTTAAGCCCAAAGTAATCTCAGTACATTGGAAAAAAGTTTATAAGTTTAATGACTTTATATCAGGAAAAGAATTCAACTAACCCAGATTTGGCGAAGTTTGACCAATACCGAATAACTTTGACCGTCATATCAACTTCCTCCTCTGTCAATCTGATATCGTTTCCTTTATTGAAATGAGTCCCAAAAATAAAGAGTAGATCCGTGCCATGTATAGCACCTTCCCATGTTGTGTTAAAAAACGTCATGGACGAGACGTGATTAAGGCGATATCTGTAAACTTGACGACCAGCCTTTGCTAGTGCTTCTGTTACCATGTTACCGGAACATACAAAGTGGACATCCGTTAGTATTTTGTTCAAATCGTCCAAATAGTTTCTGTCCGAGTAATCAAAGCCATGATTTTCTAGGTAAAATGTCTTGATCACAGATTCAATGAGGGAATCTGACATTGCTATGTCTTTGAGATAACTGTAGAAAGTTTCGGCATTGATGTGTGGCCTTTGCTGGGAGAAGAAGTTGATCAAAATGAAAAACATACCATCATCTGCTGTCTCGCCGACTATGGCATTGATGTTATCATGGACCAAGCCTTTGGCAAGAAGCTCAGCCGGGTGATCAAGTAAAAAATGACTGTCAATAGTTGGACCGAAAAACAACATGTCATTGTCGTTTTCCAAGCGATTGTTATTCTAATAATGAGAAAGATCAGGAGAAAGATATTATATTTAACCTAAAATAACCGATATGTTGTTGATATCCTGGGATATAAGGGAACAACCCAAAAGTTCGATGATGTCCTATAAACGAAAGTCCTTTCGTTAGTGAGGGAGGTGGTCAAAAAGTCCGATTACGTTTGTAAAAAAAGTAATTAAAACATCGGTCAAAGTTGATCTTCTTTTAAGGATTTAATATATAATTTAATTTTTGTTTGTATTTTCTGAAGTGCGATGTTAACAATTTACAGTGGTTGCTTCAAAATGATTTTAAATTAATATTAGTGAAATACTCGCAACCTGCAACTTGTAAGTTCATTTTTTAAAGCAGCTGTACCGGACTTTGATTCGTTTTTATTTGAAAATCCATCAAGTCCTTTTTTCGTGCCAAGTAAGTATGAAGAAAAATATTTTAAAATAAAATTAAATACTGTTTCTTCCATGAACGTGATCAATATCCTAGCATTGTCGCATCCCCTCCAAAACCTCATCCACCATAGCGACGGCCCGGTATCCTATGAATTTTCGATATTTGACACTTACGTTAGAGGGAGGGGAGAGGGTTAGCCTTCTGACGAAATGAATTTTGTTTATAGGACTTCATTGACCTTTTGGGTTGTTGCCTAAGTTGGATCAAAGTATTGCAAGACTTATACCTTGGTTGGATATAAACTGTCTATGAGAGTGATGGTCGAAATATAATCACGAGGAGAAAGATGGCTTGCCGTCGTTTTATCTTTTCTGTTTCGGTTTCAGTTTTCGGTTTCGGATCTCATTGTTATTTTGAAGTGTTAGCATGGTACGTGTGAACAATCCTTTTATTCTAGTCTTTTGTTGCAAAAGTTGAACGAAGATAATTTCTGTTTTCGGTTTCGGGAGTTATGTTAATGTTTGACATGCAAATGTGAGTTGAGAGGGTTGGTGCTTATCTAGACAAAAGTAGACAAAAGAAGTGTCTAAATTTTACGGTCGTAAATTCGCGATAAATTGTACGGCTTCAATTGACTTGCGTTGGGTGTATAGGTACTTCCGCCTAGGCGGGAGTGGCTCGTGAAAATAGCCCAGCGTAGAAATATACATTTTACTAATCAGTGTTGCCACGAATTACGTATACTTGTTCGTGCAATCGCGCAAAAATCGGTCATTATGATTATGTAGAGATGAAACGGGGAATTATTTTTCGTCCCAAATACACCTTAAAACTTGGTAATATGCAACACCAAAGAAGTGCGTTGAAGTGAAACTAATTGGATTTCTTTCATTGGAATTGGTAATCTGATAATTGCTTCAGACAAAATTGCCAGACTCAAATCTATTTTAAATGTATATTATTTGTCATTCATTGACCAGCGAAATGGGCGCTAGACCACTAAAAACACCGGTCTTCCACACACTGTGGGTGTTCCATAATCTTGTCTTATCCAGCCTTTATTAACAACAGGCATCTACCTCTATTGAAATAAGCTGATTGGTACTTCAAACTTAACAATGAATTCAAGGAACAGATCAACTCACATAATCCCTTGCGTTTTCGTTTCGGAACAATAGAGCTCCCGAAACAGAAAAGATAAAACAACAGTTGGAATGGAACAATACATCTTTCACCAAATGATTACATTTAATATTTCTTTTTATATCGCTCATACTAAATTCAGTAACATTTCAAGAATATTTCATACTTATAGTACAGCACTTCTACCGCGGCTTAATTCATTTTGTCAAAATTTATCTGTAACTTAATCAGCGAGTTGAGCCTAGCACAGGCTTCTGTGTTGTACTCTGATACCTGGGACCAGCAAGCCCCGAGCTTACCGGGTTTGAAGAAGCTAGAAGAGTTTTTACTTTTGATGTTTGAAGACATGTTTGATTAAGTCACACCCCTTACTCACCTGTGGCGTTGCTTTTACAATGTCAATAGCCGGTATATCTTGTAGACATTGAATAAGTTCTTCACTTGATGCTTGTTGACATCCCAGAAGAAATCCAATGTGAAAGGCTTTCTTCCTATACGAGCCTGGAGTTCTGAGATACGCCCACGGAGCTACCGCCGTACCACTCTGTCAAGACACCCGCAAAAACCAACCAACCCCAAAAAAGAGACACGAACAATGTTGATGAATACTAGTATACTACTACTAATTGCTGCACTATTTTGGAGTGCACATTATTTTTACTTCCAACGCGTCCATTGGAGATTTTCATTAATTCTGCTTTATGGTCATATTTCAAACCCTGAACTGATGACTGCTACATTCTGTGCTGTAATCAGCAATAAATTACAATCTGGGTAATTTTAAGAATACGATTTGGAGTATCAGCTAGAATAAGAAATAAAATTATTTTTATGGACATTTATTCTTATGGACAATACGAACAACTTTGTCACGTTTACGCCAGCAGCTGAAATTAGCTTACTTCCTTGGAAATTGGATTTTCCCCTACCCTTTTTGTCCCATTGTCTTCGGATATTAATTGGGGGCAAAAGGAGTCCATAATCTACACGGTACCTGCATTATTGCTCCTGAAAAAAGTCCACGGCTTAACGGAGAAAGCGTCTGCAAACTTATACTAGAACCGCCAGCACTCATTCCGAAAATTGTTACTCGGTCCGGACTACCACCGAAATCTGGAAACAATAGGACGTTGTAATGTTAGGATGTCGAAATAGCTGCGTTAGTACTTACTTCTGCTTATTTTTTTTTATTACATGTGTCTTAACTGCAATTCAAATTACCCGCCTATGTTGACAAGTTACAGTGTACATGTAGCAATGACTTCATGCAAATAAGATTACGTAATTAAAATTACTCTGATAGTAATTGTTGTGTGTTTTGAAAGATAAAGGAATCTTAATTGTTATTATTGTAAATAAATGATACTTGAGTCACGTCTGAGTGTAGATACATAGTTGCGGGAAATTATTGACCGTCCCTTGTACAGTAGTACATTTATTTATAATACCCGAATCACGAAAACTTACCGGCAATATTGTCCCGTACCCATTTCATTGCTTCTATTTGATCCAACATCCCTACGTTACCAGGGGCTTCACTGTCCTCTAAAGGAGATTAAGATCATAAGCAAAAGGTATAATCTAAAGGACTACTTTTTGTGTATGACGTCCTGTTAACCAGACCAAAATGCCGCATTGTGCAGGTCAACAGCCAATCATACCGCGCATTTATGGGAAACGCAAACTAGTCTTTTTAATTCGATCGCAGGTTATAGTCACAAAATAATGGGAGTTGGACATTCACAGTCTCGGGAGCACAGTCTGTCACATAATGTAATGAGCACTGAGGCTATTTATGGTGATCCACGATCAACTATTTGAGACAGCCTAAGTACTATACACACGTATTGAAATATGCAGGATTGCGTTTGGGAAAATTTGTGAGTTTATATTTTACTATATAAAGATAAGTATTTAAAGTTATACATTTTTGGAAAGGGAATGATACAAGGAATTCAACGGTATCTTCAAAATTGGGATAAATACCGCTTGAAAAAAGGGTTAATAAAGGAATTTCACAGCTAAAAGTTTTTGTCCATTCTTAGGCATGTTATAGGATTCAAAATAATAAAAAATACACATTTTTAATCCAGTGACAACATTCTTGTTACTACTTTCTCAATTGTTTAAAGAATAATCGTACATTAGACCCTTAAATGTTTAAATGTTCAAATGATTTAAATTTGACCTGTGTTGCCAGTTAGAACTAACTAAAGGATTAGGATTTAGCTATATGTTTCAAAACGAGATAATAAATTTTTAAATTAAAAAAAATTAGTGCTGTATTTGTCTCCAAATTTATGTTTGGGCATTATGAAAAAGTATGCCAATTTGGTTTCTTTGTCGGTCTCCAATATGAACATGATAAGCAGAGATGTGCAATGAATGGCGAATAGGGAAGAAGAAGGAAGAGGGAAATGGAACAATAATGACGAGATATCGAAACACAGACCCTACCAGAAAAACAGGAAAATTAATTCAAAAGTCTTTTTTCCAAATAAGAGGACGTGTATTTAATTGCTTTTTCTATACAACAATGACAACCAAAAATTTATGGAGCTGCCGGGGATTGAACCCGGGGCCTCACACATGCAAAGCGTGCGCTCTACCACTGAGCTACAGCCCCGACGTTGCGCAATTACTGATTACTAAAAGTATACGTGGTGTTGACATGCAGGCTAGCGTTTGGCGGGAAATTGTGTGACTTTATTTTTTACTATATCTTTTAAAGTAACAAAGATAAGTATTTAAAGTTATACATTTTTGGAAAGGGAATGATACAAGGAATTCAACTGTATCTTCAAAATTGGGGAAAATACCGCTTTTTTTTAATTAAGGAATTTTTTCAACTAAAAGTTTTGACCATTCTTAGGCATGTTATAGGATTCAAAATAATAAAAATACATATTTTTTAATCTAGAGACAAAATTCTTGTTACTACTTTCTCAATTGTTTTTAAAATATCTCCAGAAATTTGTTTTAAAGCCCAAAATTTCATAAAACTTAGTAAAAGAGTAAATGCATATTTTGACCTATTTTGGGACTATATTGTTGAAAAATATACACAAGTTTGAAAAAAAAATAACTACATTGTGGACTCTAACCGCAATATGGGATTTGGAAATATAAGTGGAGCTAGTTATTGTAGTCCGAACATTTTGGCCGGAAAATCTAGGTTTTTGGACTTTTTAAAAATCAAAAATGAGTTTCTCAAAATTTCGGAGATACAGTTGAATTCCTTTAATAATTTCCTTTGCAAAAATGTACGTTTGCATCTTTATTATAGTAATATAGTGAAAATAAAGTCAAACAATTTCCCGCCAAATGCGTGCACCCTTAAAAATAGTTTAGCAATCATGGTAATTTAAATTGTGATGTCTACTAATATTTACAATCTCATTAGATAAAAAAAAATCACATTCTATTACTTTAAATCTTACTAATGCTTTATATAATATTGCTTTGTATGTGATCGTAATTATTAGGCCCGTAAATCATTCAGTTTAATCAGTAAATTTAATGTACGCCATGATATTGTTAATGAAAGTGCTGTACCTTAGTTTTGCTTGATACCCCCCCCCCCCCGGTAGCCTACGGTATATGAAGAGCTTTGTTTCAAAACCCTTACATCCACTTGAGCAATTTTGAGAAAACATCAAAAAATCATCAAAAAAAGTACTGATATATGGGGTTTGCAACAAAAGCAGTTTTTGGCGTAATGCTTATAGGTAGGATGAGCATCCTGCTTTTGTTGAAAACCCTCTTATATCAGTGATTTTTCGGATGATTTTATGATGTGTTCTCAAAATTGCTCAAGTGGATGTAAGGGGTTTTGAAACAAAGCTCTTCATATGTCAATAAAAGATTTATATTTGGATTAGAGAATTATGAAAAAAAAGTATGCCAATTTGGTTGGTTTGTTAGTCTCCAATATGAACATGATAATCAGAGATGTATAATGAATGGCGAATAGGGAAGAAGAAGGAAGAGGGAAATGGAACAATAATGACGAGATATCGAAACACAGACCCTACCAGAAAAAAAAATTAATTCAAAAGTCTTTATTCCAAATAAGAGGACGTGTATATAACTGCTTTTTCTACACAACAATGACAAGTAAAACATTGTGGAGCTGCCGGGGATTGAACCCGGGGCCTCACACATGCAAAGCGTATGCTCTAGTATATGATAATTTGGTAGCGTTCATTTTCATTGTTTCGTTATTTTCAGCTCACAACTTGGATCTTGATCGATCGAGAACAAAAGCTACAAGGTTCAATATTACCAACGTCCCGGTTAAGCCGTGAAATTGCACTAGTTCCTCTGTTGAGTAAACATTATTTTAAACCCGAGGACATTAAGTGTGGACTGGGAGGTCGATTGTTGATTCGGCACGCCTTTCAATTCAATTCAATTTTATTAAAAAATAACCTCGTGGCCCTAAGGCCAAATTACGTATTTTTTTACATGGTATAAAAGGTACAAAATCAATACATGCTTTTAAAATCAAAATACAACAGGAATAGAAAAAATAAAGTAAATATTTAAAAAAAATATTGCACAAGAATCAAGCACTGATATTGCCACAACACACCAAACTTATTTAAAATTATTCATGCCGCAAAAAACCCAAACTAGAAATCCTCACTCACTCATTTATATAACTCAAGCACTTACTACTTACAGGCAAAGAGCAACATACAAAATTACTCTCACAATCATTGAAGCAACAATACATGGGCACTCCTAAAATACACACACCCCAACATACTCACATGCACAGAAACATTACACTCACTTCCCATCAGCCTCTCTGGAACATGAATATATATTGCACTTTAAAAACTGCTAAACACTTAGAAATACACATTAAATACAAGGGAAAAAAATATATATCCTGAAAACAAACTTAAAAGGAAAATTTTTAAATAAAACCAAAATTATTACTCAAAAGCCAAGGAAACAGGAGCAATTTAAGTGAAAGCGGCCAGAAAAAAGCACCTTTTAGTTAGCATTCAAAAGATTCACAAAATAAGGCACAGGGCTTTGCTGAAAACGGTTTGTTTTTGAAGCCAATTGAGAAATATTTTTGCTATTTCTCAAGTTTCTACCATGGATGGCAAATCTGGTGGGCGGCAATAAATGATTTGTTCTTTCATTGTCACCAAGGCTTTTGGCAAATTTAAGGCAGTGATCCTCCTTCTTTCTTGCAAAGAATTAAGCCCACATGTATTTAATGCATCACAATATGATTTGTAATTATTGAAGCCCACTATGGTTTTACAAGCTCTCTTTTGTATTCTTTCCAGCTCATTTGTTTGCTTTATAGATAAACCAGAATGCCACACTGCATCCCCATATTCAACAACTGGTCTAACATAACTTTTGAAGACTGTCAAAAGCTCTTCACGGTCAAAGCCAAATTTTCTAAGAGATCTCAACATAAAAAGCCTTTGGTTGGCTTTCTTAGTCATGTTTTCAATTTGTGACTCCCACTTAAGATCATTTTGTAGGTAGACACCAAGAACTTTAGCTTTGTTGACATAGGACAGCTTCTTAGAACCAATCATTAAGTCAGCATGCAGTGGGGCAGACTTATTGAAACATATTTCCAGTGCCTGGCACTTGGATGGATTTAACTTGAGTTGATTGATTCTAGCCCATTCTGAAAAATCATTCAAGTCACCCTGTAATCCCCCCTCTCCCCAATCTTCCTGTTTTCAGCAAAAGTGAGGTCATCCACATACTTCCAGTATTGAGAATGGGAACCAATGGCAGCATTATTGATGATGATTTGGAAGCCAATGGGACCAAATTTTGTGCCTTGAGGCACACCACCATTTAGGAAGACATAATTGGAAAGATCACTGTTATACCTCACACACTGCTGGCGGTGATGAAGAAAGTCACAAATCCAGGGAATAATATTTCTGCGCACACCCATTTGAATGATCTTATTTATGAGCACAGTGTGGTTCACAAGGTCAAATGCCTTTGAAAAATCAGTCAATACTACCGTCCCAACATTGTGACTCTTTTCAGCACCTACATGAAGATAGTGGAGTAAATTAAGAATGTAATGACTAGTAGACACACCAGGAACATTACCAAATTGTTTTTTGTCAATAATATCACTGATATCATCAAGTACCCAGCCTGAAATGAAGCCTTCAGCAATCTTAGCAAAGATAGATGTCAACGAGACCGGACGCAGTTTATGAAGACTAGCAGGACTCTGTTTAGGAACAGTAACGACGATGGCTTTTTTCCATTGGCTTGGAACTGTGCCTTCTTTGAATGAGCAATTAAGGATGTCCGTAAAAGGGACACTGATCTCGTAAGCAAATTCTTTGATTAATTTTGCCGGGACTCCATCCGGACCACTAGATTTGTTGGGATTTATTTTCTTGAGTTCATTGTACACTACCCATGGGTAAAGATGAGGAGGAGGCTCTTTGGAAGGCAGATAGGCAGGCAGCTCGTTGAAATCAAGAGGAGGGACATGAGCAGACACATTGGCAAACATATCATTGATGGAATTAGCCTTGCCTACGCCATCCTTGTCATCAATACCGGGGATGTGATGTTTAATTTGAGATCCTTTTTCGTAGAGTTGGTAATTTTTTTCAGTTCTTGATACCATTTACGTGGTTCTGCTTTCTGTAAGTGTCTAACTCTGTTGGCATGATATGAGATTTTGGCTTTTTCAACCTCTCTTTTAACTAGATTTCTAAGCTTACGCCATTCACTAACATTACCTGATTGAAATGCCTTTTGACGCTCAACAATTAACTATTTTACATGATCTGTTATCCAGGGTTTATCATTGGCCAGGATTTTCCTCTTTTTTTCAGGAAAGTATTTATTAATACCAAGTTCAAGAATTGAATAAAAAGCATCAGTCTTATCTTGTGTGGAATTACATTCTAAAACCTCATCCCAGTATTGACCTTGAATCCATGACCCAAATGCACGAATTCCAGACCCGTGTAGAGGACGAGTGATCTTTACTGAGCAAGATTTCATAGTAGCTTTTGGTAAGATCTTAGGATTCCACAGAATACTCACGTGGTCACTAAGGCCAATCGGCGAAATAGGCCTAGGCTTTGCATAGTATTCATTTAACTTGCTACTAGTCAGCATCAGATCAAGCGTTGCATCTCCACGTGTTGGGAAATCAACAAGTTGCTTAAAGTCATTGCCTCTTAATATAGTATGTAACGGGCACCAGAATGGTTGGTTTTAATAATAAGGGTGTGTTTTGAAATGTTAGAACTTAAGGTAATATCATTATTTATCATGTTTATTATTTTGTTTATTTTGATTGTGTCATTCTTAATTAATGTAGGTTTTGGTTTCATATCAAATTATATTTCTATCTGTTGTATGACTGTAATTAATCGATCATGATCATCATCAAGTTAAGTTATTTTCCATCGTAATCATCATTGTCTTTAAAACTGTTTTTAATAGATCATGGTTTATCTTTAATTTGAAAAGGTCAGTCACCTCTTTTGATCATGAACACGCTGCATCCTTTGATTCTCAAGTTTATGAGTACTTTAAATGTTTATGTCTTTATTGTTTATTGTCTTCCATTCATAGAAGTTTTAAGAGCACTTTAGCAATTGATTCCTTTTATATGAGTGTTGTATTGTTATCTCAGTAAGTTAAGTGCTATGGTATTTATTGCCTCTTATCCAATTAACTTATCTTTTGGCTTGAGATGATAGGTGATGTACTTATGAATTATTCATGAGAAAGTTTTATCTCTTTAATGGGTTATGTATTGTTAAGATTTGTATTAAGTAAATGCTTAGTTAAGGTTATTATTTATGCTGTTGCAGAGATGGTACTTATGTTGGTTTTCAAGTGTTTTTCCCATATGAACTTGTTTCTTAGATTATTTTTACTTCACTTCCATCCTAGCCTGCAACTGATCAACATCAAATCTTCCATCTTAGCTTCCAACTGGTCAACATCAATTCAATCGTCATCATATTTATTAAATATATTTATATTGCATCCATCTTCATTGTTTCTACGAATCATCATATATTAAAGCCGGAGTAACAACAGCGTATATCTACCAAGTTTCCATCCATCATCTGCATTTTATTTATTCTGTGTCTGGGGATCTTCCTTCACTGTAACATTGGCGTCTTCAACGTGGGGCTAAAAATTGGCGATAACTTTTCTTCAACAAATTGGATCAGGGCACCCACGACCCTTGGACTATATACATCATGATAACTGATATTATCTCGCGGCTGGAAGCCCTGGAAGCTGAAGTGAATCATCTTCGTCATCTCCATCACCTTAGACAGCGTTCATCTCCAACATATCTTGCACATCAAATATTCGGACATGTAAAGTGGTTCAACGTCAAGGATGGTTATGGTTTTATCACCCGCGATGACACCAGAGAAGATGTGTTTGTGCATTGGCGAGGTATTACCAGGAACAACCCTGCGAAAGTACAATCAAGTGTAGGCGACGGTGAGGCGGTTGTATTCGACGTTGTGCTCATTCCTGGAAGAACTCCTGAAGCCATTCACGTCACCGGCCCTGGAGGCACATGTGTTCGTGGAAGTAGCTATGCCATGGACAGACCATGTTTCAATCATAATGTACAGCATCAACCTGCTTGTGTTGCTTCTCATACTCAAACTGATCCAACTGATGAAAGTCATGCAATTGAGCCTGAATGTGAACATAGTGAATATGACTCTGAACCCGATCATGCTGATATTCATGATGATATGTTTGAGTATAACTCAGACGACTTTCCGTGTGATACTAGTGATGTTATGTCTGAAAACTCTGTACCTGATAGCTTGCCGCCAGCTGATGATATTGTTCCCTTAGTTGACATTCCTGCTGAAGATCCATCACCTGTTCATGCTGACTTGCCACCATCTGATGATACTAGTGCTTCCATACATGAAGTTGATACTATTTCTGAAGAATTACCTCATGCAGATCCATCATCTGAACCATCTAAATCTGATTCATGTAGTGACTCTGAACTGAATGTTGCTAAAATCCACATCAAACAATATTTTCATCATATTTTAAAGTGTCATAATTATACACGTACATAAATGTCGAGGACGCCATTTCCTCGCAGCAGAGTTGAATGTAGGTGTCACCCCTATCTCAGTAACTTTATATTATGTTTGTCAGATAATGATTTTAAAATACTTCATTTTATGATCATGATTAAGTTTGTTTGTATTCTTTGTGTACAACTTAAATTCTTAAATGATTATTTTAGAGGTGTTTATCATGTTTATATAGTTTTGCAAAGAGTAAGTTTGAAGACGTGCACTTATTCAAACTTAGTTCCTCTTTCAAATTAAGAGTTACGGTCCTCTTTTGTGATTCTATTATTTTGCTCATAAAAATCTGAGTATGTCAAGGCATTTTATTAATCATGTTATTGCTTTGAGTGTGAAGCCATTGTTTACTCATTTATTTTATTTCACTGAATGTTTTATGTAGGCCAAAGGAGTTAAGTTGAGCATAATAAGTGCTCACATCCAATTTTTCTTAAAAAACAGAGTTTTTGATATTCTCCTGTTATTTTACATGCCAATTGATTTTCATTATGCAAACTAATGTTTTATTAATTGATTTGAACAGGTTTCCAAACTAAACCTATTGTTGTGGTATTTTGTGTTTTGGCATATTTTAGATCATTACCAAAATTGATCCAATTTGCATGCAATTGTCAATCCAAAGTTATCATCAAATCATCTGAATATTTCTTTGGCATCAGTTATTTAAACAAAGGTATTTTTCATTTCCATCATGATACCATCTTGAGTAATTTGCAAATTTATCTCATAATTTATTTTTCTTTAAACATGTCATTTGATATGAGATAAGTTATGAGAACCTTAACATTGTGTTCTATTATTTTGTTCAATAATCATATCATAAAGATTATGGTTTGCCACGATTGTTTATTTGGTTCACTATTTTGCTTGAGTAGTGTAGGTTTTATAAACTGAACCTATATTTTATTAATTATGTTTTTGGCATGAAGATCACAGGAAAAAGATGATCTTAATTTGCGCAACATGTCATCACATTTTTTCAAAAAAGCTACTCACCAAATGTTTTATTATTTTATGATATCATGTCTCATTCATTATCATGATATTGATTTTATTGATATGTCATTTCATCTACATAAGGAATTATTTGTAGAACCACCAATCATGTGTTCTATTTTGTTCTTGGTTTCATTGTCGGGAATATTAATGATTAGTTAATTATGTATCCTCCATCTTAAGTTCATTAAGTTCATAATTATCTTGTCATCTTATAACTTGCTTTATTTCCATCATACCAATAATACATATTCATGCAAAGTTATTCACTTGTTTATTTTTGATCTGTGTCATTTTCACATGACTAAATTAAAAGTAGAATCTCAAAATGTATTCTACATGTAGGCCTTTATTTTCTTCCAAATTAATCTTGTTTTAATATCATGCTTAATTTAAAATGAGGCATTGCATTCAAAACATTGTGAAGTTTTATTTCTTCCGAAGTGTTAATTGGTTTATCATGAAAAGTTTCTTTTGATTTCTAAGTCAGATTTGGATGTGGTCATGAAAGTCATAAAAGTTGAAGTGTGGTTATTGATTCTTTTGTATTGTTTGGTATTTACAGCAAAGTGTACCTTTTGGATTTCAAACCAAATTAGCAGGTCATAAATGCACTTTATTGAAAAGAGATAGTTAGATCACTTAAGTATGTACATGTGTTTTATTATTATGTTTTTGCTGAAATTTGTAACATTCTTCAAATTATCATTTTCCAAATTTCATGTAAAATGCCGCGGACGTCATTTTCTTTGCAGCAGGGGTGAATGTAACGGGCACCAGAATGGTTGGTTTTAATAATAAGGGTGTGTTTTGAAATGTTAGAACTTAAGGTAATATCATTATTTATCATGTTTATTATTTTGTTTATTTTGATTGTGTCATTCTTAATTAATGTAGGTTTTTGGTTTCATATCAAATTATATTTCTATCTGTTGTATGACTGTAATTAATCGATCATGATCATCATCAAGTTAAGTTATTTTCCATCGTAATCATCATTGTCTTTAAAACTGTTTTTAATAGATCATGGTTTATCTTTAATTTGAAAAGGTCAGTCACCTCTTTTGATCATGAACACGCTGCATCCTTTGATTCTCAAGTTTATGAGTACTTTAAATGTTTATGTCTTTATTGTTTATTGTCTTCCATTCATAGAAGTTTTAAGAGCACTTTAGCAATTGATTCCTTTTATATGAGTGTTGTATTGTTATCTCAGTAAGTTAAGTGCTATGGTATTTATTGCCTCTTATCCAATTAACTTATCTTTTGGCTTGAGATGATAGGTGATGTACTTATGAATTATTCATGAGAAAGTTTTATCTCTTTAATGGGTTATGTATTGTTAAGATTTGTATTAAGTAAATGCTTAGTTAAGGTTATTATTTATGCTGTTGCAGAGATGGTACTTAAGTTGGTTTTCAAGTGTTTTTCCCATATGAACTTGTTTCTTAGATTATTTTTACTTCACTTCCATCCTAGCCTGCAACTGATCAACATCAAATCTTCCATCTTAGCTTCCAACTGGTCAACATCAATTCAATCGTCATCATATTTATTAAATATATTTATATTGCATCCATCTTCATTGTTTCTACGAATCATCATATATTAAAGCCGGAGTATTAACAGCGTATATATCTTCAAGTTTCCATCTGTGTGTGTATTTTATTTTGTGTAACGGTATTGGACATTTGATATCGCCCGAATAAGTCCCTGAATCCAAAGTTGAACAAAAAGAAAATCACCCTAAAAATCTCTACTGTTACAAGTATTAACATTCATTCTATTAAAGTCACCTAATATCAAGATCCCTATATCAGGGTATTTAGTTCTTAGAAAATCCACACTTGACAGCAGATGATCAGCCAGCAGGTTTTGATGGGGCGATTTGGTTGTAATGTACACGGCGCATACTGCGATTGAGGACACACTCCTGGGCAGTCTCTCGGGTCTTACTTTTACCCATATGCACTCCAACTCTGTCGGGACTTTAATCTTGTCAAAATGGTTGCTGGTATATCATCCTTCACATAAATGCCAACACCACCACCACGCTTACCGTCCCGATCTTTGGAAAATAAGTTATAACTTGGGATACTCAGTTGATTTTCAGGGATATTACTGGAGAACCATGTTTCGGTTATTACACAGATGTCAACATTGTTTAGTTGTAAAACCACTTCGGCCTCTTCAAATTTGTTTCCAAGAGATTGCGCATTAGTCATATAAACAACGGGTAATTTAGCACACTTTTGTAGTTGCGAAGAAATAGTTTGACTTGCACGAGCTTCATTCACTTTCCGAGGAAGGAAAGTGTCTGTTTCCGGGGAAGGGAGTTGGACAAACTCCAATTTTCTCAAATTATGTTCATTACGCAATGGTTCAGGGTGGGAAATAGAAGAACGCTGGGTAACAATGACAGGAATTGTTTGGTTTAAAGCATTTTCACGTGAATTGGTTATGACCGATGGTACGACCGGAATGGGTCTAGAAGTGCTCATGCGTAGGCGTTGTAGGCACCCAGCCGCAGATCCTCTCCTTGTGGGTCGGCAAAGTCTAAGAGATCTTAAAGTAGACCAGACCTCTGGTGCGACTCTAGATTGAATGGCACGAAGACTTAAGACCTTTGTGCTTTCACCCCGGGCTTTCGCTGCTTATAGGGCATCGGCGACACTGACTGACATCGAGATAGGTTCAAATGATGTTTTATTGCGAGGTCAAAGCTATCATCATTCGAGAATAATTCGTAAGTGTGTGTGTGGGGTTTATTTATTTTTTTGTGTGTGTGTGTGTGGGGGGGGGGGTTGCCTTTTGTCTTGCCACAACAAGAATGTATCCGGTTCACAGAATTTATTTCTAAAATCATGTTAAAATACTAACAGGCAGATAAACAATATAAAACAGAATGAAAGACAGATAAGGAAAATGAACAACCTCTTCAAGGTAGCAAACAAAGAAAAGGAACAACCTCTACTTACCTGTAGACAGGAATCCAAACGCCCCTAGTCTGTAGTTTACGGTGACTACTATGACGTCACCGATAGCGACCAATGGAGATGGGTGTATTGCTTCTACAAGACCGGCCCCGATGAAATAACCACCACCATGAAGCCATATCATTACAGCAGCATTTTTCGGCTGTCAAAATAATTATCATGTTCATACTTTGAATTATATTACCCATACCCTAGTCAAATCAAGAAAAATAAGGGGTTAACCCACCACTAATTGCTAAAGAATCCATTTAATCACCATTCATTTCAAAAAAGCATGTTAAATAACACATCAATTGTCCCCGATTTTGGAGCTTTTGGGAGATGGACGCATGTGAAATGAATTCTGTTGCAATTAGTGGTGGGTTTTTCTACGTATACGTCCAGTTGCTCATAGATTAGTTTGACCCATATTATGACCATATGGCCTTTGACCTCGGGTGACCTCGGCTTATTTTGTTCATGCTTCCTTGATATGGAGAATTGCTTTCACCAACCTTTGGTTTCCTAGTCATGAGTGATGACATGATCCAGCAACACTGGTGGTATTTCTAGAAGATGTAGGGAGTACGGTGGCCGAGCGGAACGGGCTCCGACTCATAATCGGAAGGTTGCGGGTTCGAGCCCTGGTGACGCCATCGTGTTGTGCCCTTGAGTAAGGCACTTAATCTCGATTACTCCTCTCCACTCAGGTGTATAAATGGGTACCGGCATTCTTAAATGCTGGGAAGGTAACAGACTCGCTGTGGAGGAGGTGTAACGATCCCCCTGTAGCAACATCACATGGAGGAGTCTGGCCCAATTGCCAATGAAAGAGAGATGGGCACTCCGATCACTGTTTATACAGGATCGTCTCCTTTACCTTTTTTTTACTAGAAGATGTAGTGTTTCTAAAATTGTTCAGGATCAAATGGTCATAAATATGAATGAGGTTGAATGCTATTTGTTAGAAGATAATTCAATTCAACGAATTAACAACTATGGACAAAACAATGACTAGCGGAATGTAGTTGATGTGCAGTTTGATAGTATTAGACTCTCTGTGTGGCGCTGACAAGGGTAAGTGAATGGGAGAGAAACATTTGTGACCATTTGATCCTGAACAATTCTAGAAACACTGCATCTTCTAGAAACACCACCAGTGCTGCTGGATCATGTCATCATTCACGACTAGGAAACCAGACAAATATGTTTCGAAACGTCGAGTCTCCATAAAATGTGAGTACTTTGTACATGGATGTTTTCTAGAACTTTAGCTACAACTTGAACATTACTATCCAAATGAACCTCTTCCAGAATAATGCCAAATGTAAATGAAAATGTAAATGTAAATCAAGTCTGATTTTGGTATATATTCAGACCTACCTTACGCGTTGGAACAAATACGTCGAGAAAAAGACAATCTTCATCAAAAGGACCATCATAAACTACTGGTATAGAATGATCTACAGGTTGAGGGCATCTATTACCCACTGTTGTCGCTTGTAATTCACCACTCCATGTTTTCGGTATTGGAGGTTTGAAACGCAAAGGCCCTACTGGTGGCTCAGCATACGGTATACCCAGGAAGGCATCGATTGATGTTTTCAGTTGCAACTCCGGTGCGTCAAATGACAACTTTTTACCTACTATAGTGCCTTGTCTAGTGGATACTACAGGGTTAGAATAAACATTTCCAGCAGAATATGCAATACATAATATTGCAAGGAGACAATATTTTCTATGCAAATTTGAATCCATTTTAAGCTTGAGTTGCTCCAATGGACCTTGAACAATGTATATTTCTATAACATATCAAATATTGTACTGAACCATCAGATAATGTATGATATAAACACATCACACAAAGTAATGACCCCTCTATGAAATATCACGACTTAAAACTTGCGCGTCAACTTTTCACGCTGACATAACAAAAAGAAGCATAGTCATGACATTCTAAACATTTTGATACCGCCATAGGAAAACTACTCAAGCCAAGGTCCTTCTTAAAAATATTTTAGCCCTGTGTATCTGATATAAAACTATCCCATCGCCTTTGTACCGTCATATACAGGGTGTAACAATAAAATTTGTACAATTGCATTTTGACTTCTCCGGAAAAAACTAAAAACGTTACGGCACAAATGTTATATGCAATGGAATCAGTAATATCTTGGCTAAAAGAAGACGTTTAGTTGGTTTCTTTACTAGCTTGGGTTCAAAAGTTATGTCCGATTAATTAAATCGTCCAGAAAACGTGTTGGGCCACTTTTGTCATGTTAGCGTAAATCAAGTTTGAACCGCATAGATTGTGCTTATCATAAAAGAAAAATAAGTGGTGTTTCTTCATATAATTAACATGAACTTAATAAATAATATGATATTTCTTTAAATTCTATAAATGAAGTCATGAAATTTCTTTCAAATTATCTTATATAAAGTAATTTCTCATATCCTCATAATTTTAGCACCCATTAAGTACAAAACAATAAAAATTCGAAATTAAGTTCAGCTGGGCTTCTAGCTGTTATGGGGCGACCACTATTGCCAGCATTTCTGTAAACAAATTTTACATACTTCTTGAAGGAAGACGTGAGTTTGGAAAATGAGCTATAAACAATCATATGGTTTCTGCTTGACTCCATGTGCTACCGAATGTCACAACCATAAAAATACACTCTTCCAATGTGAATTGGGGTTGAAGGTGTTGAGCTGCAGCCACGATTTCTAGTAAATGAGGTTGTTATGTCAGTGCTTAGTTGTGACTTTCAAAAACCCAGGGAGATATTCTATTATGTAATCATTTCTACCACTTCGAATACCCCATTGTTTAAATGACCTATCATAAGAGCACCGTCCAACTGGTCTGTGGTTCAACTCTATTCAGTCACTTTTGTAACACTTAGACAAAAGTGGCCCAAGCGGTTTTAAGACTAGGTTACATAATTGGCTATAACTTCACTTGTATACCTACGATTTTATTGGAACAAAGCTTTTCTGGTGGCTAAAGAAATTATCTTGATAGACATATTAATATCAAACCAAAAAATAGGCTGCATACTTGTGTAATTCTATTTTCAAAATTGTACAAATTTTATTGTTACACCCTGTATGCCGCCTGTGATGTGTATAACAGAGGAGTTATAAACTTACAAAGGCTCACAAGTTGTATAAATAATTGAAAACGGCCGTTCACTTCAGCATGTATCAAACTGAAAATCAAATTGCCGCCAATAATCAATATGACCAATGTCGTGCTACCGTTGCCGTAATTACCTGTGGAAATGACGTCATGGTTATTTGTGCTCAATTGTCGTCATTCTTCATTGTGTTACTGGGACGTAATTGCCACAGGCAATTTTGGTGCAGCAACACGGGTTGCGGGACCACAATGCAATCGGCGCGTACCAACGTATTATGCTAATTATTCACATTTTCGTTTTTTACATGAATGCATAAAGGCCTTTAACATTGTAAGTAGGGTCGGTTGGGAAGATAATTTATATCCTAAACCAATGGGGTTATCCCCCTTTAATTGTGATACTGAATTTGACATTGAACTAATATTTGCAAAGATAAGACCGGTTTTTGGTCATAAACATGGTATCGTGCAATTGCCCTATAGTGATCTGTTTAGAGATAAGTTGCATTTGATCCATAATGATAATAATACCTAACACATTACAAAAAAAGTGATTGCCCCTTTTTAGGAGACAATGACTCAAAACGTTCATGTTTACATTCAATTATCAACATCAGATATGCACATACTATTGTTGTCATCTTTAAGGTAAAGAAAATAAGCTAAACACAAAAATTCCTAATTTTCACAGATTACTACTTATTTACACGAAGTGTACTTACACTTCAATCTCTGTATTCTATTCATATCGTAATGCAGGAATCGCGTGAATCGCATTAATACACATTTATAAATTGTCTCATTTTGAAAGTAAAATCATGATATATGGATGTTATGGCTCTTAATCTACCAAACCTTATGTTTTTTTGGCAACCATAATATTTGGGAAGAACTGAAATACAATTTATTTTAAGCAGTATGTTAACCTAGGTTTTTAGTCAAAATCAAAAGCATGCTGTATTGAAGTAGGCATAGGGTCCGGTGACCATTAAATTTCAAGCGCGTCGCCCTCTATTGACCAGATCAGATGTTAGTCTTTGTTCCATCCGCCTTTTTCTCCTTCATGACGAATGAACACAGTCCAGCTTGGAACCAAGACTAGTAATATAGAACGCCTTTTTTAACGCCGTATAAACGCACGGTCCACCGAGCGGTCCACGCACCGTAATTCACTTACATCTTATTTTAAGCGTACACGTAGCAGGAATATCATAAAGGAGTATCAGTCCCGGTATCAGTATGCTGTTAAAATTATATCATGATGCAGTCATGTCTACAGTAGAATTCAACTCGACCTTTGCAGGACTTAAACCCCATTAAAAGCTATTAAACCAAGATAACACTCATTGAAAACAGCTCAACTGAATAAATCATATCTTCTCTGGTTAAATATACACAACATATGTGTCTGCTTTACACGTACAATGGAGCAATGAGCTAGGATTATACTTTCAGTTGGGTGAACGATTATAAAGCGAGCGCTAGAGAACAATTGTGTGTGGTCTTTGTTTACGAAATGAGACAATACGTGCTTATTGTTAACCAGCGTTCTTGAAAATAAGAAACATGGTGGTTTGCAGACTTAACACGGTTTGGAAATAATTTCTTCATATTTTTTGGTGTTATCTGTCGTTTACATATCCTTCCTAAAACACCAAAGTACGCATATTTCCAAACATCTAAATTAGCTAAAAATTTAGGACATGTTACAAAACTATATTGTCTAGAATTTTAGAAGAGTACTTTTAATATTGGCCGGTTATTTTTCACACAGCGACGTTAACTAGGCAATGTACTATTACCTATAACATTAACTAAAGCACCAAAGTACGCATATTTCCAAAAATCTAAATTAGCTAAAAATTTAGGACATGTTACAAAACTATATTTTCTAGAACTTTAGAAGAGTACTTTTAATATTGGCCGGTTATTTTTCACACAGCGACGTTAACTAGGCACATCCCCATACTTTTAACGTAGGCTATTTGTAGAGGTCACGCGTCAATGGGAAAGAGCACTGTGTATTGTGTATAGGAAAACGGACAGTAACCATGGTAACTGCAGTATGTTGTAGTACAAACTTACGGAATGTTCGTGTATGTATCTATTTCATCGAAGTGAAATTCCTGGATCTACCCATAATGCAAAGGGGCAAATATATATATGAACTATAGTGTACGTTGTTTGTTTCCGTGTTCCTTTCTGTAATTAGATAATTAATTGTATATGTAAATGCGCACCTAATGTTACTTTTCGTTTCTTTTTGCCCTTATTTTAAAAACAAAATCGTCCTAAATGATTTTGACATTGATCATAAAGCCCACAAGTTTTTACAATAATCCTCTCTGGAGTTAAAAGCCAAAAACGAAATAAAGATGTTATCCAGGGATGTTATATTTAGCATTTCGCTCAGACAATAAAAGAAATATTGGCCAATCTGGCATATTAACTGTAAATCGCCGCCCATCTCCCATCCCCAAATTCAATGTTGATGAAAGCAATCTTGACACTGGGCTCCCAACATTGGTTGAGGGAGGATGGGAGAGGGAAGAGGAAATGTGAAGGTTTGTACATCAACATAGTTATCCTAATTTCACTGAATTAGCAGAGCGGCAATTGTAGAGTTCCAACATATTGTCAAAGTGTACCAACTAGTTTTTCATTGATTGTAGCAGCAGTGGGAAAAAAAGAAATTACAAATCGAATTTTGAATGAATGTAATAATTATTTGATAAATTCAGTTAAACTTTGTATCTTGCGTTCAGTGAGACGAGCAACAATTTAAAAAAAGTTTATTTCCGTCACGGGTGTTGTTTTTCTGTTGTCTCGTCCATCTCATTTCCATTACAGGATGTCTCATCTGCTCCGCACGTTGTCTCTCTTGACCAACGACGCTCACTTTTGCATCTTTTAAGATCATCTGGAAATAAAAATAGGTTTGGAATTTGCAGATTCATACGCAGTGGTAATGCAATGAGAGTGATTTAAAATTAGTCTTCGACAGCACTACACTTTATACTAACGTGGCGTTGGATGCTACCTGCCTACGGTGCCATATTTCCAGTGGACTTCGGTTGTATATATAAATGCGCATATATAAATGCGCACGTGACCAGATGGCCAGTGCCATGTTCGTGTTACCTCACTATCAATCACTGAAATTGCGACCACAGTTCCAGGTGGTGGCCGAATTGCATTCTCTAAATTCAGTAAATTTTCATCGTCAACCGTGTAATTGAATGGGATTATTTTGAAATTTTAAAACGCTTGAAATATCACAAACAAATAGGCCTATGTTGATAAATAATATAAATACAAGCTAAAACCGTTGGGGTTCGATAATGAACCCCACAAAATTAACCGACTATAGAGTGTATGCAATAAACCCAAGCGGAACGAGAGTTGCTAAGTAACCGCTAACCGAACCATAAACACATGCATGATCAGAGAGCGAGTCTTCAATTTCCCCATAGCTTCCCACGTTGTACACGTCAGTCGAATTTGGCGGTGTTCGTTTGTTTGTCCTCCAAGTTATAGCATTGTTCACTTTGTGTTGAACATTGTAAGTGGGCCTCACTAATGACATAAAGGTTACTGTTATATCATGTCAAGAGGCCACTTTCATGAATAAGCTAAACAGCCTATGTGGAGGAATTGTATGCATGAGCAATCACACCAATGACGTAGTAATGAATACCCTCTATATTGGAAAATGCCATACGGCCGGGCGGTTTCACAAGTTGCCGGCTCGATCATGTCATCCGCCGCCTGCACAGTTCTGACCTTGTCCCTTTCATACTTTCATGCCGTTGCGACAAGAGGCATGACTTATCAGCCATTCACAAGTCTTGATTGTGTCTGTTTGTCTACAATGCGCGTGTGTCACGCCGCTCGGCAGCTAGCAGCATGATAGTATGAAACCAGCACTACGTCATAGATATGGCCAATTGGCACGCCCATTTAGCACGGAAATTATGAAATATAAGTTTGTAAATCAGCTATATCTAGCTTTTCCGTAGTTAATTTTTTTTTCCGTGATGGAAAACGTTAATAAAGAGTTTATCTTTCGGGTCCAGTTATTTTACCCTTTGCAATCAATGCCACTATTTTGCAAAAGCAATTTTCCTTGCGACCTGTCATTTTCCCCTATACTTTTGCACGGGGAGTTTATGTACATCCGGGTACCTTATATCGTTTAATACGGTATGGCGACTTGTAGATGTCACGTGCGCATTTATATATGCGCATTTATATATACAACCGAAGTCCACTGATTACAGGCCGTCTCTATGCGATATGCAATGCAATAGGTCCTACAAATGCAATATAAGGCAGGGGAATTTTCATATCGATACGCATGGATTATTGCTAGGATTCTATGAGCATCGCAAGCCCCATGTTCACATCCCCGCCACTTGGGTGCGAGGCAAAACAAGATTAATAATCAGCATTGTATATTGCCTTGATAACCTCACCTATCAAAATATTGAGTCTGGGAATGACATCATTCCAGAGAGCACACTCCTTTGCCTTTAGAGCGTTCCCATTGCGCATGCTTAGAGACAAGTCCTTAAAAGCCGGCTCTTCAATGGTAAACTGTGGCCATTGAGTATGTTTGTCACGAGATGTTAGTTCGTCATCTACAGATGCCAAGTTTGGATTGCTGAAAACAAGAACAGCACAAGCGTCTAAATATTTGGAGAATATTGGAATGTAAACCTCAGTTGGGTAGCGTGTTTGTGGGTTTAACCCTTCTAAGTTTACAAAAATATACCTGCACTGGACACCTTAAAGATCTATCTGTCCTCTACCTCTTAAAATATCAAAGGAGAGACATTTTCTGTACAAAATATTTTGCCCAAATGCACAACCAAGAGATCAATAGTTATATTATAGGCCGATTTGATCACATCATGTCTATATTGCATAAATCATGTCATATGAAACATGTATTAAGTAACAGTCTCTGAAGAATGTAAATTGCTGTTCTCAGTGTCTACTACTAGCGGTGTACATGCCGAATTCGATAGTTTCTCTCGCGTGATAAGAAAAAAAGTGCTGACGAACGTACTTTTATTCTAGCTTTATTTTGATGTCCGATATTATCTTTATCATATCATGCTTTCACGTTTGCAATTTGTTCGCTCCAGTAGCATCTGGCACATACCATGGAAATAAGTTTATCTGTTTAATGACTTTAATGACTTTATATCAGTATAAGAATTCAACTAACCCAGATTTGGCGAAGTTTGACCAATACCGAATAACTTTGACCGTCATATCAACTTCCTCCTCTGACAATCTTATATCGCTGCCTTTATTGAAATGAGCCCCAAAAGTAAAAAGCAAATCCGAACAATGTATAGCACCTTCCCATGTTGTATTAAAATACGTCATGGACGAGACGTGATTAAGGCGATATCTATAAACCTGACGACCAGCCTTTGCTAGTGCTTCTGTTACCATGTTACCAGGGCATAAAAAGTAGACATCCGTTAGTATTTTGTTCAAATCGTCCAAATAGTTTCTGTCCGAGTAATCAAAGCCACGATTATCTAAGTAAAACGTCTTGATCACAGATTCAATGACGGAATCTGACATTGTTATGTCTTTGAGATAACTGTGGAAAGTTTCGGCATTGATGTGTGGCCTTTGCTGGGAGAAGAAGCTTATCAAAGTTAAAAACATGCCATCGTCTGCTGTCTCGCCGACTATGGCATTGATGTTATCATGGATCAAACCTTTGGTAAGAAGCTCAGCCGCGTGATCAAGCAAAAAATGACCATCAATAGTAGGACCGAAAAATGTCATGTCATTGTCGTTTTCCACGCGATCGCCAACCTAATAAAGAGAAAGATATTTTATTTAACATTACTGATTAATATGCTGTTAATATCTTGGATATAAGTTGGATCAAAGTATTAAAAGAATATCTTGATTGGATGATACACAAATATTAACTATCTATAAGTATGATGGTTGCAATGTTAGTCACGAAGAGCAAGATGAAGTGGAATAAATACATCTTTAACCAAGTGATTACAGTTAGTATCTGTTTGAATTGTTTTATATCACCATGATCAAGAATATTTCAGATTTACAACACGACACTTCTATCACTTCTAACTTAATCAGCGATGTCATGAGGCGCAGTCTCTTTCCTGCACGTAAAGGACACGCATAGTGTGTCTGATTAAGGTGGTTTGTTACGTATGTGGCATTAGCCTCTTTGTGATAATAAAAACTTTCGGCGGTGGTTGATGATAAAAATATCAAATACGCCTATTATGCTTAAATTCTAAAGTGACCATAAGTATGTCTATCATGGCAAACCTGAACGGTTCTTTTAACCACCATTTAACGGAATGGAAGTAGTTTCTTGAGTCTATTATCAGACGTGACCGAGTGGCCCCGGGGAGTGGCCGTGCTCAAACAACCACCACGTGACTTCTGCTAATAAGTATTATGGGGCCATCATGTACCTGATCCTTTGCACACATTCAAGCGAAAGACAATATTTGAGGACATGTTTGATAAAGCTACACCACAATACTCACCTGTGGCGTTACTTTTACAATGTCAATAGCCGGTATATCTTGTAGACATTGAATAAGTTCTTCGTTTGATGCTTGTTGACATCCCAGAAGAGATCCAATATAAGAAGCTTTCTTCTTGTATGAGCCAGGAGTCCTGCTATATGCCCACTTAGCTGCCGCCGTACCACTCTGTCGAGATACATTGACCAGAAAAGAAGACAAATAATTGTAGTTTATGAAATACTAATATTGCTGCACCAAATTGGAGTACATTTAAAATAGTTCACTATGCGCATAAATCAGAATCAATCAGTGGAGACACGGTGGAAGTTATTTGTTTTAATTGACAAACTCTGATAAATCTTACCAAATGTTGACTGCTATATCTGTGTTGTAATCAGCAACAACAACGTGGTATTTTAAGAATGGTATTTGGCGTATCAGATGCTCATTTTGCATACTCTGGCTATTACATTTATCACTGTTTATACATAGAACTCTGATTTGTATTAACTTGTGCAAGTAGTAATAGTTAAATACCACATACCGAGAATGGCATAGATAAGCTTCGACAACTACGGGAAATCGTAGCGTTCATCTAAAAGACTTCGACACTCATCAGGATATAGAGGCCAAAATCAAAGAGAATACAGATAAAGGCATGGCCACACGCAAAGCACTGAAAATAGTGTTAGCTAAACATCGAACCTAAGTTTGCCGGTCTTTTCCAACAAGATGACGATGATGAGGAGATGAAACATGCTGAAGAAAGCGATGATTAAAGCGCATTTGAGTTGACGATATTATCTGGAAACTTCTAGTTAAAGTAAAAAAAGACGCAAAAAATTTCACGCATCTTATGTTTCTCTTTTGTTACTATACTATGAAGAATTTAAAAAAGAAAAACCACGGTTTTTAAAGAAAATTAAATCACTGTACAGTTGTTTCGCTTACATTTCTGCTCTTTTATACACCCATTCCTAAAATAAGATTGAGTTAAATGTTTTTTATTTATTTCATTATGCCTCCTGGTTCATCAATGCTTGCCCGGCGCGGTCTGTCTTTGGCGAGGCGTCTTTCAAAGCGAGCCACTGATCCAAAGTCAAATTGATACCTTTATGACCGGGTAACCTATTTTGGGTGACGTCGCGTTTGTAATAATCTGTAATGTTCACATAGATTTTATCTCTGGAGATTTGAACCACGATCTGACGACCCTCAAGGTCCGAAATATGGATCTGTAGCATCTCTCGATTGGTCGATATAGGTTTCTGTTCCATAGCGCTTTCCCTCCTTCTCCAAGACCGATTGTCATTTCCTAAACCATCTCTTTTCTTTTCACCTTTACTATCTGTTTGACGATCCGAATGTTCAGCGGCCAATATAACCAGCTGGTCGTTGTAATAAGATGAGTCGTCGTCATTATCGTTCCATTCCCCGAAGACGTGACTTTCTTTCCACTTGTCGTTTCACAAGCTACATCTTCACCGTAGACAGATTTATCGTTCCTATCCATATTTTCCTGACATGTTTATCGACCCACTAATACCCACTAATCAAGAAACAAATATTCTACACCAAACACGAAAACAATATTCTACACAATTTAAGATTACGCGAGAACGTCGAAAAAGACTAAGACCTCGCATACTTCGAAAAAGACTTTAGGTATCGGGAACGTCGAAAAAGATTTTATCGGGAACGTCTCTAAAGGTCCAAAGGATCGGAAACATCTCTAAAGACCTAAGGTATCGATAACGTCTCGAAAAGCCCAAGGTATTGGTCTCTAAATGCCCTATTACTACTTGTACACAATTTATTGATTGTCCACATCTGATCTTTTCAGTCACCGTACTAACTCTGTTTGCCCAAGTAATTTTTGACTCTGGGTTTCGCGATCAATAAACTGGTATATCCCAATTGTTCAATAAGTGAGAATCACAATTATAAATATGTTACATTCAATAATATAACGTATACTTTATTTTTTACTGTCACTAATTATTTAAACCTTTTTCATGACCATTTATTGAATTGTGATAAGTATCTGTAAATCTTCGTGTTCAACTGAATGCGTTCATCATGATTAATAACATATTTTTTTTATTTATCAAAAAATCGAGCAACTATAATTCGTATGATGTGTCGGCATTATTTACATGTGTACCACCCAAGGAGAAGGATAACACCTGGAAGGATAGAACAGAACTTAGTGTATCGCAAGTGTGCGGATTATTGGAACTGTGTTTGAACACTACTTATTTCATCTATAATGGCAAATTTTATAGACAGCGCCATGGTTGCGCGATGGGTTCACCTGTGTCACCGATCGTGGTTAATTTGTTCATTGAACAGTTTGAACGCACAGCTCTAGATTCGTTTACTGGCACGCCACCATCGCACTGGTTTCGCTACGTCGACGATACCCGGGAGCTAAGGAAGCTAAGTCGAAGCTAAGGAAAGATCAGCTTACCCCCTTCTTTGAACATAATAATGGTGTGAACGAGCACATCAAGTTTACCCAAGAACCTATCAAGAAGGAAAACTTGCCTTCCTGGACTGTTCGGTTCATGTCGCAAACGACAGTAAAGTTTCAATATCTGTATACCGCAAACCCACGCATACAGATCAGTACTTACTGTTCGACTCACACCACCCCTTAGTACACAAGCTGGGAGTTATTCGCATCCTGTTTCACAGAGCAGACACCATCTCTTCTAATGAGACCCTAAAGGAAGAAGAACAGGATCATCTGAAATCAGCGTTGGGTGTGTGCGGGTATCGCAAGTGGACTTTCTGTCAACAAAGCTGCCAAAGAATCCAACACTCGTGACATGAGAAGCGACGATACACCGGTTGAACGAAAGAACATCACCATCCCCTACGTGTCTGAACTGTCTGAAACACTTCGTTCAAACCAACTAACTCCTTGAGACAGAAGTTGGTTCACCCAAAGACAAGCCTCCTAAGGACAAACAAAGCAATTTAGTTTACACAATACAATGCAAGGACGCTGATTGCCAGGACTTGTACAATGTACATAGGTGAAACCAAACAGACATTAGCCAAACGCATGTACCAGCATAGACGTGCTAGTACTAGTTGCGGGGATCCAGCCGTGTTCACGTATTTGGACAGTACACATCACACTTTTGAAAACAAAGATGTTGTGATTTTAGACAGAGAACGCAGGTGGTTTGAAAGGGGCGTCACAGAAGCAATCTACGTTAAGAAAGAACAACCTTCACTAAACAGGGGAGGCGGTCTGCGCCATAACTTGGCGGGGGTTTACAATTCTGTCATCAAGAACATTCCTAAGAAGTTCGACTCAAGATCCACGACCTTTTGCCGCCAGATCATCAGACGGCCTGAAGATGCACCTTGGATAAGGTGCGATACTGTAGCATCTCAAATAAATATGAGTCCAGTTGATCAGTTTTATGTTCAATTTATTATATAATACGTTTGCGCCAGTGGCCAAGATTAGCTTACTCCCGAGGAAATTGGAATTTTCTTCGTACCTTTTTGTCCTATTGTGTATTCGGGTATTAAGTAGGAGTAAAAGGATTCCCAATGAATACGGTACCTGCATTATTGCTCCTGAAAAAAGTCCACGACTTAACGGAGACAGCGTCTGCAAACTAACACTAGAACCACCAGCACTCATTCCAAAAATCGTTACTCGGTCCGGACTACCACCAAAATCTGGGAAAAATAGGATGTTATAATATCAGAATCTTTACACTGCATGTTGAAATATCTTGAAAAAATGTCTTAATGTTGACGAGTGCGTTATTAAAAAATTCCAGCATTTATGGCGAAATAGAGGAGTCATGGAGTAGAGCTGTTTGGGCCCATATTTGTGAAAATCATGAAGAAAGAAACTAATTTATAAACCACGCTGCAACTGTAATTATGTATCTTCCTATTCCACAGGGGTTGATAATCCATATACCATGATAATTGAATTAGGGGGACAAACATACAAAACTGTCCACGTTTTTAAAGACCAAGCCAAAAAGTTGTATTTAGTATATGTATACATATATATAATGCCCAAACAGAGCTAACAAACTACAGCAATAAAACATTGGCTGTATGATTTATCATTTAATCGTTGTGGTTATTTCCATTTATGTCTAATTTTGACACGTTTTCTTTAAAAAGGTTACAAATCACCAGACAAAAGTCCAATAGCAGTATCCATGCTGCTATTTTACGAAAACACGGACCCGAATATCAGATGCGCCAAGGTCCATCACTCCCCGCAGCATAAAATTGAAATCCGCAGTCACAGGAATCAACGCTAATAAAATAATCCACAAAGCTGAGAAACAACTTTTGGATATTAGGATCAGAAATTGCTCGTTTACGATATCAAAATTACAAGACGAGCTGCAGAATTTGGAAACCAATTTTTTTACCGCCATAAGCGATCAAGAGAAACAGGAAGTAGAACAACATCTCTCGCGCATGCGCAGTAAGGAATTTGACAAAGTGAAATGTAAACAACGTGAGAAATTCGGTAAATTGGTGACAGTCAAGAAAGAGTTTTTGCTCAAACATTGAGCGGAAGAGAATGACATAGATAATAATAGACGGGTCATCAATAAATCGGACAGAATACTGAGTGATAATAAGAAATCTGTGCTAGAAAAAGGTCTCAACTACGCTGTTACGCCGCGGGAAATTCCGATGACAGATTACATCGTAAACACGGAAGTGGTATGCATGCGCGTATTTGGGGGGGGGGGGGGCTTTGGGGGCGCCAACCCACCGGGGTTAAAGCAAGGGGCGTCCAAAACGTAGGGACGGCGGAAGAAGAAGGGGCGGCAAACGAAGTGGCGGCGGAAGAAGAAGGGGCGGCAAAAAGAATTAGTAAAGAAAAAAGGGCGGAACAAATTTGAAAAGTATAAAAAATGTTGAAAAAATAATTGTACTATACATGAAAATGTGTTGCTTTTAGGGCGCTAACGCTTATAATCCAGAGCGGATGTTGTTAAGTGCCTTCGTAAATCTAAAGTGCCACCCAGTAACATCAATAAAGGTGAGCATAAAGCTCTGTTTGACTTGAAAAAAGATGATAAGATCACGATCTTACCGGCCGACAAAGGTCGAGCCACAGTAGTGCTTAATACCAGTGACTATGAAGATAAGATGGAGTCTTTGTTCAATGATCAAACCACATACCAAAAGCTAGCCAAAGATCCTATGCCAGCATACAAACGCGAGTTGATTGGCATTATACGCGAATGGCAACACACGGGCCCTATTCCTCAAGACATCAAACATAAAATCTACCCAATAACCGAGGAAGTTCCTAAAGTGTACGGCACTCCCAAAATCCATAATACTGAACACCACATTCACAACAGTGGTGAGTTCGTGGACAAACTTAAGAACTAAGAAGTACCACCGGGACAAAAGCTGATATATTTTGATGTCTCTGCCCTGTTCACAAGTATACCCATACCGGACGCGATTGAAGCAGTCAATGATAAGCTGGAGAAGGACGCCACGCTAAAGGATCGCACTCCTCTCAAAATCAACCATATCCTGGAACTCCTCATTTTTTACCTCAATACCACTTACTTCGTATACAAAGGACAATACTACAAACAAACCCATGGTGTGGCGATGGGTTCCCCAGTCTCCCCCATTGTAGCCAATCTGTACATGGAGCGTTTTGAGACCAAGGCTCTTCTTACGGCCACTCCCCCCCCGTGGAAATGGTTTCGTTATGTCAATGACACGTTCATCCTCATCCATGAATATGACATTGATGGTTTTACAGCGCACATCAATAGTCTCGACAAGAACATTAAATTCACCAACGAACCTGAACAAGAGGGTAAACTCCCCTTCCTAGACACTTGTATCCACGTTGAGGATGACGGTAGCACCAAAGTCACCATATACCGCAAACCAACGTACACTGACCAATACTTGAACTTTGACTCGAACCACCATCTGGAGCATAAAAGGTCGGTGGTCAGAACACTGATGGATAGAGTGGACAAATTGGTCACCACAGACGAGGACAAACAACAGGAAGCTAGCCACGTTAAATATGCACTCAAGGCAAACGGCTATAAGACTTGGATATTCAAAACCCCCAAACCAAAGAAAAAGAAAGATCGCAAGGACTTTCTGAGAAGTTATCCTACATTTTCCGTGACCACGGGGTCAATGCTTACCACAAACCGGTCAATACCATCAGATCCTTTCTAGTTCATCCGAAGGACAAGACCCCCAACACCAACAAAATTAGCTGCCCCGAATGTGAGAACACTTATGTTGGCGAGACAAGTAGAACTCTAGGCACCCGGTTCAAAGAACACACTAGAACCACCATCCCCCGAACAGCAGTCACAAAGCTGATCACAAAGCTTATCACAAACATGACATCAGAATGGACGATGTGGAAGTCATTGGCAGGGAGGATCGGTTCTGGAACAGAAAGATCAGGGAAGCCATAAAGATAAAGACACTAAAATCTACACTCAACAGGGACGCCGGATACGACCTGCCCGCCATCTACAATGATCTGCTGACACTTAACCACCCATCGGGTGGTCAGGTGACCGGAGGATTGTAAACACTACGCTGAATGAAGACGCCGTGATGGTATCGCAAGCTACGTCGCTGCTAAGACTCTGAGAAAGGTAACTTTTTAAGCAAATTAATGTCAAGAATGACAGAGTCCAATATCAGTATCCATGCTGCTAAACATTAAAGTATTGTTAAAATTACTCTGCGTTATGCTGTGAGTTACATAACATACATAGAAGTGTATTACGGAGATTATACCTGTGGATACCCCGTTTCGTTCATGCCAGAGCTGTGTGTCAACCTAGTAATCATGGGCACCACTCCATCTTGCTTTATGATAATGTGCCTTAATGAATCCCATAATATGATTTTATGATTTAAAAAAGATCATGCTTAACATCAAGTGGGTGAAACGTATTCCAAACATACTGACAATCTGACCAACGCTACCCGTCATTACAACTGCATTCCTGATTGGCTCAATATATGATTATTATGAATTTAAATTGGGGAATTAGTCATGGGAAGGAAGAGCGAGGTACCAGATTTGGAGTCCCAAGGGATGAGGGAATGAACGGAAACGGGAATGACAATCTCTAAATGAACAAGGTGAAACAGAAATTACGTATCATAGGATTTATTATGAATTTACGTTAAACTGATCAAAATACAAGGTGTATGAATTAATATAAAACCTTACCAGAGTTACATCACATAAGTAGTATAATTTAATATGAATCACGTGCAAGACATGATGACACTAGAATCGTCATCATGTTACCAGTCTAACTATTCATCGTGAACCAAAGTTGAGTAGATGTGCATCAGTCGCAAGGCTAGCAAGGAGTGACGAATTTATTAACGGAGAAACAAATCATTGGTTCACTCAGTGCAATTGATGCACGGAATCGGATATAAAAACGTTCACTTGATGAATGGTTATTCATGGCTTTCTGCCCTATGATCAATAATCAATTATTGACTGAATTATCGTCACAACATGATATATAACCCTCTTTCTAACCAATCAAAATAGTTCTTAGATGAGAAAATCGGCAAGCAGTGGCCAGGGGGTTAATTCACGCTGTCTTTGTCTTTAAACCTATGATGTGATAAACCTTGATTTTGATAACTCTGTTCGTGTTTCACTTTGCCCCGATAGTCTGGAACAAAACTAATACTCGTATCATGACAACTTACCTGCGATATTGTCCCGTACCCATTTCATTGCTTCTATTTGATCCAACATGCCTACGTTACCAGGGGCTGCACTGTCCTCTGAAGGAAACAAGATCATACAAGAAGGTTGTCACAAAAGAAAGGCATCTTTTAGTACAGTCCATAATATGCAGCGAGGATTGATTAAAATCCGACTAATAAGCTAGATGTTTTATTATAGCAGTGAAAGAACAATCCATTCTTTTGGGTTTAAAAAAAATTGCGCGTCGTTGGTCGTTGGAAAATAAAGTCAGCTTAAGTTTTGAACTATTTTTGACATGAAAATTGTAGGTGTGGGATAACTTGAAGCGTTATTTGGGGGGTTCGAACAGGTTCTGAGCGGGACGCACTTGAGGTGTCGGACCCCGAAGATAATTCGAGGTGTCGAACTACCAATAAAACTAGGGATGTCGGGTAACACAAGTAACTTGATCGAGTCATCTTCTTTGCAAGCTAAAAACAATGTTGAAATTCTAATTAAAACAGGCAGACAACCAATCAAAAACAGAATGAATGACAGACAAAGAAAAGGAACAACTTCTCCTTACCTGTAGACAGGAATCCAAACGCCCCTAGTCTATAGTTTACAGTGACTACTATGACGTCACCGATAGCGACCAATGGAGATGGGTGTACGTTTTCTACAAGACCGGCTCCAGCAAAATAACCACCACCATGTATCCATATCATTACAGCAGCATTTATCGGCTTTTAAAAAATATCATGTTCGTATTTTGTATTATTATATTACCTCTCTCTTTTTGCAAACTTCCGTGATCTTCTTTATCATTGGTGCGTCCCTAATTGGATACTTTATATGTTTCCATTTACTTTGATTTTCTTTGCAGAAAATTTGCAGCAATCTGTCATTATTAATAATGTTATCTAATTGATGGAAATATAACTTTTATTTATAATGGATAGGTCTCTTGTCTGAATTCAATTAAAATAATGTAGTAACAGATTGTGTTACGTGATTGTGATAAAAACATATGCACAAATTTAATCGAGACTGGTATACATTTAGACCTACCTTAGGTGTTGGAACAAATACGTCCAAAAAAAGACAATCTTCGTCAAAAGGACCACCAAAAACTAAACGTAATGAATTCTCTTCTGGTTGTTGGCATCTATTACCCACTGCTGTTGCTTGTAATTCGCCACTCCATGTTTTCGGTATTGGAGGTTTGAAACGCAAAGGCCCTACTGGTGGCTCAGCATACGGTATACCCAGGAAGGCATCGATTGATGTTTTCAGTTGCAACTCCGGTGCCTCAAATGACAACTTTTTACCTACTATAGTGCCTTGTCTAGTGGATACTGCAGGGTTAGAATATACATTTCCAGCATAATAGCCAATACATACTATTGCAAGGAGACAATATTTTCCATACAAATTTGAATCCATTTTAAGCTTGAGTTGCTCTTATGGACCGTGAACAATGAAATCACATGTATATATTTATAGCACACAAATACTGTACTGAACCATCAGATAATGTATGATATAAACACATCACAAAAACTAAGTACCCCTCTATGAAATATCACGACTTAAAACTTGCGCGTTAACTTTTCACGCTGACATAACAAAAAGAATCATAGTCATGACATTCTAAACATTTTGATACCTCAAAATTCCTGAATACAAAAGCCAAGACTACCTTACCGTCGTTTTATCTTTTCAGTTTCTGTTTCCGTATCCGTAATAGTTTTTGTAAGTCATTGTTATTCTGAAGTGGTAGTCTCCCAGGTATGACCAATCTTTTATTCCAGCCTTTTGTTAGTTACTGAAAATTTAAAGCTCGTGAATTTCAGTTTTCGTTTTGGTAAGTTATATTGATTTTTTACATAAAACCTTGAGATGTGCGGTTGGGTGCTAATCTAGACAAAAGAAGAGTCTAAATTTTACGGTCCTAAATTCGCGGTAAATTGTACGGCTTCAATTGACTTGTGTTTGGTGTATATGCACTTACGCCTAGACGTAAGTGGCTTGTAAAAAAAGTCTTGCATTGAAATATATACTAACCATGTTGCCAAGTTATAAGCAAAAGTCTTTCATGTTGGCGATGATACGAGCGTACAAGTGGTGATTTGGTAATCATGTTTTATATTGAAATGCATTACAAATGAATTGCATTGGAGCAAAGATAATGTATTCTATTCATTCGTACCAATGGCAAGCTAATCTGATAATTGGTTGGGCCTATATGCAAGACTCGGGTTTATTTGAAATGTTTATTTTTGCAGAGCTTATTTTCAGTCATGGACGGGGTCATGGATCATACTGATAAATTTCGCAAGGGAGGGGGAGGGAGGGAGGGAGAGGGAAATACTTGAGACTGAACAAGTGAGAGTGGGAGGGGCGAGGAAGAAAGAGAGGAGAGGGAGAGACGGAAAGACTAGAAAGAGAAAGCTCGAGAGGAGAGAGTAGGGACCGGGGAGGGAGTGGGGAGCCTGATCACGGGGGGGGGCAGGAGGAAGCAAAATAGGGAGATAGACATTGATACGAGGGAAGGGCGACACTGTGGCCCTGCACAAGTGCATTGGGGCGCGACAGGCTCATAAGCGGACCTTTTGTGATTTAAAGGCTTATTTTCAACATTATCATTCGGATTGGCATACATTTTGTAAAATTAATATAGATCAATTTAGCAATGCAAAGACGAGAGGGCGCTGGACCATTAAAAATATCGGTCTTGTCTCTCCGCTTTTATTGACATAGGCATCTGCCTCTATTGAAATAAGCTGATTGGTACTTCAAAGTTAACAATGAAGTCAGATTACAGTAAATTTACTGAATCACTTGCGTTTTCGTATCTGAACAATAGACTTACGGAAACTGAAAAGATAAAAAGACCCTTAGTCCGTCAAAATTATGCTAATTATTCACATTAACGCTAGAAATGTTTTCGTTTCTTACATGGATGCATAAAGGAGGCGATATTTAACATTGTAAGTAGGGTCGGTAGCGGTAGGTAAGACAATCCATATCCTAAACCAATGGGGTTATCCCCCTTTAATTGTGATACTGAATTTGACATTGTACTAATATTTGCAAAGATAAGACCGGTTTTTGATCATGGTATCGTGCCCTATAGAGATCTGTTTAGAGATAAGTTGCATTTGTTTGATCCATAATGATAATATTTTGCAGATAAAATTAAAGAAATCCACAACTATTTTCCTATACCCGCTATCGCCCGAAGTTTCTAATGGATGATAAGTATTCACGCGAAATTATATGGGCTTGCATTTATTAAAAACCTCGGTCGAGTTTTCCAAAGTGTTCAACCCCACCCCCACCCCCAAAAAAAAACCCCCACCCAAACAAACATAAATAGATAACGGATAGTTAATGAAATGAAGAAGTAAGTGAAATTTAGCAACGTGACCAGGTTTATTTTCCCGAAGTGTATTCTATTCATAAATCGTAATGCAGGAATCGTGTAAATCGCATAAATTACACATTTATCAATTGAAATGTGAGTGATACTTTCCGTATAAAAATGACATTGCGATTTCACATTTTGGACACCAATGTGGTATAAATCGCACTGGTGACGTTGAAATATTTTTCCTCGAAAAAGTCTCATTTTGAAAGTAAAGTCATGATATATGGATGTAATGGTCTTAATCTACCAAAATATACGTTTTTTGGCAACCATAATATTTGGGAAGCACTGAAATACAATTTATTTTAAGCAATATGTTAGCCTTGGTTTTTAGTCAAAATCAAAAGCATGCTGTATAATTCAGTTTGAAGTAGGCATTAAATCCGCCTGTGAAGCGGTTTCCGGCAAAAGTTTATCACGCCTATAGTCCCAACTTTGCATACAAATTGTGCAAAATCGGTGCAATATTAACAATTTTAGTGTTGAAAATCGTGTTTTACTAGAACTTGTGAATATGATCTCTACTAATTTGAAAAGAAAACGCACAAATTTGAGTGATGTTTAAGATGCTGAGCGCATGAACACACTTGGTCAAAACGCGGTTAGCAGTCGGACGTAAACACGGGAAAATCGGGCCTTTTTATATAGCGCTAATTTTCTCAAAAAGTAGACTGAAAATGTGGTGTCATTTTCAGATATGTTATGCAGAATTTTGTTCTGATTAAGATGATATCAAATATATATTTTAAAACTAGAGGTAACTCGACTTATGGCCTAAAACGTGACCCCTATTTTGCACGTAAAGTCTATAGAAGGCTATTTTGTGTTATGTACCCTTGAACGCCGTATAAACGCACGGTCCACCGAGCGGTCCACGCAGCGCGCATGTAACATCGCAATCTCTCTATGATATATTATTCACTTACATGGTATTTAAAGCGTACATGCAGCAGGAATATTATAAAGGAGTATCAATCCCGGTATCAGTAATCTGTTAAAAGTTACATTGTAGTAGAAACTTACGGAATGTTCGTGTATGTATCTATCTCATCAAAGTGAAATTCCTGGACTACCCACAATGCAAAGGGGGCAAATATAGGAACTAATGCACGCTGTTTTTAAGGGGTTTTTTTTAACCCTTTTGTTTCCATGTTCCTTTCCGTAATTAGATAATTAATAGTATGTAAATGTGCACCTAATGTTTATTTGCGGTTCTTTTTGCCTTTTTAAAAAACAAAATCGCCCTAAATATTTTGACATTGATCATAAACATGATAAAGTTTTTTACAACAATCCGTTCTGGAGTTAAAAGCTAAAAACGAAATAAAGATTTTATATTTAGGATTTTGCTCAGACTATCATGGAAATGTTGGGCAATCTGGCATACTAACTGTAAATTGTAAAATGTCAGTAGCAGCGGAAAAAAAGTAATTACCAATCGAATTTTGAATGAATGTAATAATAATTTGATTGATTCAGTTAAACATTGACTCTTGTGTTCAATGAGAGGAGCAACAATTTAAAAAAAAAAAGTGTATTTCCGTCACGGGTGTTGTTTTTCTGTTGTTCCCTCTATCTCATGTTCATCACAGGAAGTCTCATCTGCTCCGCACGTTGTCTCTCTTGACCAACGACGCTCACTTTTGCATCTTTTGAGATCATCTGGAAATAAAATAATCTGTTTAGATTTGCAGACTCATACGTGGTGGTATATAATAACGAGAGTGATTTAAAATTAGACTTCAACAGCACTACGCTTTATACTAACGTGGCGTTGGATGCTACCTGCCTACGGTGCCATATGAGACGCCGTCTCTATGCGATATGCAATGCAATAGGTCCTACAAATGCAATAAAGGTGGTGAATTTTCATATTGAAACGCATCGTCGCTGTTTTGGCATACTGTCGTATAACGAAAAAATGCAATTTTGAGAAAATCGCATTTAAAGTTTTTCCAATTTTTGAAGACCCACTGGAGAGGGCAAAAGTAAAATATGTTTATTATTATCAAAGAATATAATCAATAATATATTTGTCTTTGTTCTCAACATAATACAAACTTTTTATTCATTCACTAATTAGAAGTAATTAATCTGCAAACTTATACGGCAGCATGCCAAAATATGCACAATTTGACAACCTATGTATTAATAATTATGATACGCCGTGTGATACGACAGTATGCCAAAACAATAGGCAACTGTAGTTACACGGTGGCCTATGGCGACGTATCATGATACGACTATGATACGACTGTATGCCAAAACACAGAATGAAGATTTAGGGGGGGGGGGTGTTACATAAAAACCATGTCGTATCATACTAATTAGTGCCATATCTCATTAACTAATTTACATTTAAGTCTCAAAACTTTGTGAATATATAGAGTTTCAGTCATAGATTTTGAAAGTTTATATAACTCATTTTGCCCAAAAATCGTCATACGACAGTATGCCAAAACAACGACGATGGATTATTGCTAGGATTATTTGGTGTATGAACATGCTGACGTGTTCGCAAGCCCCATGTTCACATCCCGCCACTTGGGTGCGAGGCACAAGAAGGTTAATTAAATACGCTCTGTATAATAAGCTCACCTATCAAAATATTGAGTCTGGGAATGACATCATTCCAGAGTGCACACTCCTTTGCTTTTAGAGCATTCCCATTGCGCATGCTTAGAGACAAGTCCTTAAAAGCCGGCTCTTCAATGGTAAACTGTGGCCATTGAGTACGTTTGTCACGAGATGTTAGTTCGTCATCTACAGATGCCAAGTTTGGATTGCTGAAAACAAGAAACAGCACAAGCGTCTGAATATTTGGAGAATATTGGAATGTAAACCTCAGTCGGGTAGAGTTTTTGTGGGTTTAACCCTTCTAAGTTAACAGAAAAATACTTGCATAGTGCACACCTTAAAGATCTATCTGTCCTCTTAAAATATCAAAGGACATACCAGATATCCCAGTGGGCACAGGTTAGGATTTCGACGTTGAATCAACGTTGATACAACGAAGTTGCAACCTAACCTGATTTCAACCTGATTTCAACCAACTTTCAATGCAAAAATTAAGGTGGTTGAAATCAGGTTTGCAACTACGTGATTTCAACCTGATTTCGACGTTCGGATGTCGAAATTTCAACCTGATTTCAACGTGATTTCAACATCAGGTGTGCCAACTGGGAGATATTTTCTGTACAAAATATTTTGCTCAACTGCACAACCAAAGACTGACGGTTTCAGTCGAAACGTCGTCGGTTCGTCCGTCAAAAAATAGGTATGTCATGTTGACCAGATTTATATTAAATTTCAACATACCCAGATGAATGAAAGTCTACACCGTTTGCGCAACCAAGAGATAAATAGTTATATTATAGGCCGATTTGATCACATTACAATAATGCCTATATTGCATAAATCATAATTATCTATATTGCATGAAACATGTAAGTAACAGGCTCTGAAGAATGTAAATAGCGGTGTACAATGCCGAGTTTCGTTCTCGTGATAAGAAAAGAAAAGTGCTGACGAACGTACTTTTATTCTAGCTTCATTTTGATGTCCGATATTATCTTTATCATGTCATGTTTTCACGCTTGCAATAACATCTGGCACATACCACTTCCCTGCACATACAATGAAAATAGGTTTATCAGTTTAATGACTTTATATCAGTGAAAGAATTCAACTAACCCAGATTTGGCGAAATTTGACCAATACCGAATAACTTTGACCGTCATATCAACCTCTTCTTCTGTCAATCTTATATCGCTGCCTTTGTTGAAATGAGCCCCAAAAGTAAAAAGCAAATCCGAACAATGTATAGCACCTTCCCATGTTGTGTTAAAAAACGTCATGGACGAGACGTGATTAAGGCGATATCTGTAAACTTGACGACCAGCCTTTGCCAGTGCTTCTGTTACCATGTTACCGGAACATACAAAGTGGACATCCGTTAGTATTTTGTTCAAATCGTCCAAATAGTTTCTGTCAGAATTATCAAAGCCACGATTATCTAAGTAAAAAGTCTTGACCACAGATTCGATGACGGAATCTGACATTGTTATGTCTTTGAGATAACTGTGGAAAGTTTCGGCATTGATGTGTGGCCTTTGCTGGGAGAAGAAGCTTATCAAGGGGAAAAACATGCCATCATCTGCTGTCTCGCCGACTATGGCATTGATGTTATCATGGACCAAGCCTTTGGTAAGAAGCTCAGCCGGGTGATCAAGCAAAAAATGACCGTCAATAGTAGGGCCGAAAAATAACATGTCATCGTCGTTTTCCACGCGATCGCCAAGCTAATAAAGAGAAAGATATTTTATTTAACATTACTGATCAATATGCTGTTAATATCTTGGATATAAGTTGGATCAAAGTATTAAAAGTAAATCTTGATTGGATGATACACAAATATTAACCATCTATGAGTATGATGGTTGCAATGTTAGTCACGAAGAGCAAGATGAAGTGGAATAAATACATCTTTAACCAAGTGATTACAGTTAGTATCTGTTTGAATTGTTTTATATCACCATGATCAAGAATATTTCAGATTTACAACACGACACTTCTATCGCGGCTTAATTTGTTTCATCACAATTTACACATAACTTAATCAGCGAGGTCATGAGGCGCAGTCTCTTTCCTGCACGTAAAGGACACGCATAGTGTGTCTGATTAAGGTGGTTTGTTACGTATGTGGCATTAGCCTCTTTGTGATAATAAAAACTTTCGGCGGTGGTTGATGATAAAAATATCAAATACGCCTATTATGCTTAAATTCTAAAGTGACCATAAGTATGTCTATCATGGCAAACCTGAACGGTTCATTTAACCACCATTTAACGGGATGGAAGTAGTTTCTTGAGTCTATTATCAGACGTGACCGAGTGGCCCCTGGGAGTGGCCGTGCTCAAACAACCACCACGTGACTTCTGCTAATAAATATTATGGGGCCATCATGTGCCTGATCCTTTGCACACATTCAAGCGAAAGACAATCAACTCCATGACCGTTTGATGTTTGAGGACATGTTTGATAAAGCTACACCACAATACTCACCTGTGGCGTTACTTTTACAATGTCAATAGCCGGTATATCTTGTAGACATTGAATAAGTTCTTCGCTTGATGCTTGTTGACATCCCAGAAGAGATCCAATATAAGAAGCTTTCTTCTTGTATGAGCCAGGAGTCCTGTTATATGCCCACTTAGCTGCCGCCGTACCACTCTGTCGAGATACATTGACCAGAAAAGAAGACAAATAATTGTAGTTTATGAAATACTAATATTGCTGCACCAAATTGGAGTACATTTAAAATAGTTCACTATGCGCATAAATCAGAATCAATCAGTGGAGACACGGTGGAAGTTATATTTTTAATTGACAAACTCTGATAAATCTGACCAAATGTTGACTGCTATATCTGTGTTGTAATCAGCAACAACAACGTGGTATTTTAAGAATGGTATTTGGCGTATCAGCTAGACTTCCCCATAATCAACTTGCTTATTTTGCATACTCTGGCTATTACATTTATCACTGTTTATACATAGAACTCTGATTTGTATTAACTTGTGCAAGTAGTAATAGTTAAATACCACATACCGAGAATGGCATAGATGAGCTTCGACAACTACGGGAAATCGTAGCGTTCATCTAAAAGACTTCGACACTCATCAGGATATAGAGGCCAAAATCAAAGAGAATACAGATAAAGGCATGGACACACGCAAAGCACTGAAAATAGTGTTAGCTAAACATCCAACCTAAGTTTGCCGGTCTTTTCCAACATGCTGAAGAAAGCGATGATTAAAGCGCATTTGACTTGACGATATTATCTGGAAACTTCTAGTTAAAGTAAAAAAAGACAAATTTCACGCATCTTATGTTTCTCTTTTGTTACTATACTATGAAGAATTTTAAAAAGAAAAACCACGGTTTTTAAAGAAAAATGAAATCACTGTACAGTTGTTTCGCTTACATTTCTGCTCTTTTATATACCCATTCCTAAAATAAGATTGAGTTAAATGTTTTTTATTTATTTCATTATGCCTCCTGGTTCATCAATGCTTGCCGTCGCGGTCTGTCTTTGGCGAGGCGTCTTTCAAAGCGAGCCACTGATCCAAAGTCAAATTGATACCTTTATGACCGGGTAACCTATTTTGGGTGACGTCGCGTTTGTAGTAATCTGTAATGTTCACGTAGATTTTATCTCTGGAGATTTGAACCACGACCTGACGACCCTCAAGGTCCGAAATATGGATCTGTAGCATCTCTCGATTGGTCGATAGAGGTTTCTATTCCATAGCGCTTTCCCTCCTTCTCCAAGACCGAATGTCATTTCCTAAACCATCTCTTTTCTTTTCACCTTTACTATTGGTTTGACGATCCGAATGTTCAGCGGCCAATTTACCCAGCTGGTCGTTGTAATAAGATGAGTCGTCGTCATTATCGTTCAATTCCCCGAAGACGTGACTTTCTTTCCACTTGTCGTTTCACAAGCTACATCTTCACCGTAGACAGATTTATCGTTCCTATCCATATTTCCTGACATGTTCATCGACCCACTAATACCCACTAATCAAGAAACAAATATTCTACACCAAACACGAAAACAATATTCTACACAATTTAAGATTTCGCGAGAACGTCGAAAAAGACTAAGACCTCGCAAACTTCGAAAAAGACTTTAGGTATCGGGAACGTCGAAAAAGACTTTAGGTATCGGGAACGTCTGAAAAGATTTAAAGTATCGGGAATGTCTCTAAAGGTCCAAAGTATCGGAAACGTCTCTATAGACCTAAGGTATCGACAACGTCTCGAAAAGCCCAAGGTATCGGGAACGTCTCTAAAGGCCCTATTACTACTTGTACACAATTTATTGATTGTACACATCTGATGTTTTCAGTCACCGTACTAACTCTGTTTGCTACCTGCCCAAGTAATTTTTGACTCTGGGTTTCGCGATCAATAAACTGGTAGATCCCAATTGTTCAATAAATGAGCGTCACAATAATAAATATGTTGCATTCGATAATATAACGTATACCTTATTTTTTACTGTCACTAATTATTTAAACCTTTTTCATGACCATTTATTGAATTATGATAAGCATCTGTAAAATTTCGTATTCAACTGAATGCGTTCATCATGATTAATAACATATTTTTGTATTTATCAAAAATCGAGCAACTATAATTCGTATGATGTGTCGTCATTATTTACATGTGTACCACTCAAGGAAGCGGTAGACGTCGTACGCGATTGTTTGGAGAAGGATAACACCTGGAAGGATAGACCGGAACTTAGTGTATCGCAAGTGTGCGGATTATTGGAACTGTGTTTGAACACTACTTATTTCATCTATAATGGCAAATTTTATAGACAGCGCCATGGTTGCGCGATGGGTTCACCTGTGTCACCGATCGTGGTTAATTTGTTCATGGAACAGTTTGAACGCACAGCTCTAGATTCGTTTACTGGCACGCCACCATCGCACTGGTTTCGCTACGTCGAAGACACCTAGGTGAAGCTAAGGAAAGATCAGCTTACCCCCTTCTTTGAACATACCCTCGTGTGAACGAGCACATCAAGTTTACCCAAAAACCTATCAAAGAAGGAAAACTTGTCTTCCTGGACTGTTCGGTTCATGTTGTAAACGACGGTAAAATTTCAACATCTGTATACCGCAAATCCACGCATACACCCCTTTGTACACAAGCTGGGAGTTATTCGCACATTGTTTCACAGAGCGGACACCATCTCTTCTAATGAGACCCTAAAGGAAGAAGAACACGATCATCTGAAATCAGCGTTGGGTGTGTGCGGGTATCACAAGTGGACTTTCCACAAAGCGCTTTCTGTCAACAAAGCTGCCAAAGAATCCAACACTCGTGACACGAGAAGCGACGATACACCGGTTGAACGAAAGAACATCACCATCCCCTACGTGTCTGAACTGTCTGGAAAACTCGTAGAATTTTTGGAAAACATCAAATCCCTGTCTCGTTCAAACCAACTAACACTATGAGACAGAAGTTGGTTCACCCCAAAGACAAGCCGCCTAAGGACAAACAAAGCAATTTAGTTTACGCAATACAATGCAAGGACGCTGACTGCCAGGACTTGTACAATGTACATAGGTGAAACCAAACATACATTAGCCAAACGCATGTACCAGCATAGACGTGCTAGTACTAGTTGCTGTGATTCAGCCGTGTTCACTCATTTGGACAGTGCACATCACACTTTTGACAACAAAGATGTTGTGATTTTAGACAGAGAAGCAATCTACGTTAAGAAAGAACAACTTTCACTTAACAGGGGAGACGGTCTGCGCCATAACTTGGCGGGGGCTTAAAATTCTGTCATCAAGAACATTCCTAAGAAGTTCGACTCAAGATCCACGACCTCTGGCGACACCACCTTGTCACAGGTCAACGACCTTTTGCCGCCAGATCATCAGACGGCCTGAAGATGCACCTTGGATAAGGTGCGATACTGTAGCCTCTCAAGTAAATGTGAGTCCAGTTGATTTTTATGTTCAATTTAATATGTAATGTAATGTAAAGGAAATTGGAATTTTCTCCGTACCTTTGTGTCCTATTGTGTCTTCGTATATTAAGTAGGAGTAAATGGATTCCCTAATGAATACGGTACCTGCATTATTGCTCCTAAAAAAAGTCCACGACTTAACGGAGACAGCGTCTGCAAACTAACACTAGAACCACCTGCACTCATTCCAAATATCGTCACTCGGTCTGGACTACCACCAAAATCTGGAAAAAATAGGATGTTATAATATCAGAAGGTTTACACTGCACGTTGAAATATCTTGATAAAAATGTTTTAATGTTGACGATTGCGTTATTAGAAAATTCCAGAATTTATGGCGAAATAGAGCGAGTCAAGGAGTAGAGCTGTTTGTACCCATATTTGTGAAAATCATGAAGAAAGAAATTACTACATGTATCAACCACGTTGCAGCTGTAATTATGTATCTTCCTTATTCCACAGGGGTTGATAATCCATGTACCATGATAATTGAATTAGGGGGACAAACATACAAATCTGTCCACGTTTTTAAAGACCAAGCCAAAAAGTTGTATTTTCGCGACCTGGTTTTATTTTACATATTTATATAATGCCCAAACAGAGCTAACAAACTACAGCAATAAAACATTGGCTGTATGATTTATGATTTAATCGTTGTGGTTATTTCCATTTATGTCTAATTTTGACACGTTTTCTTTAAAAAGCTTACAAATCACCAGACAAACATTAAAGTCCAATATCAGTATCCATGCTGCTATTTTACGTCAACACGGACGCGATGTCCTTAAAATCCTCCAAAAAGCGGTAAATATCAACACCAAAATTGCACGATGGACGAACCACCGTATTTTTAATATCAGATGGTCCATCACTCCCCGCAGCATAAAAGTGAAATCAGCAGTCACAGGAGTCAATTACGCTAATAAAATAATCCACAAAGCTGAGAAACAACTTTTGGATATTAGGATCAGAAATTGCTCGTTTACGATCTCGAAATTACAAGACGCAGAATTTACAATACCTCTTACTTCGTATACAAAGGACAATACTACAAACAAACCCATGGTGCGGCGATGGGTTCCCCAGTCTCCCCCATTGTAGCCAATCTGTACATGGAGCGTTTTGAGACCAAGGCTCTTGTTACGGCCACTCGCGCCCCGTCGAAATGGTTTCGTTATGTCAATGACACGTTCGTCCTCATCCATGAATATGACATTGATGGTTTTACAGCGCACATCAATAGTCTCGACAAGAACATTAAATTCACCAACGAACATGACACTAGACACTTGTATCCACGTTGAGGATGACGGTAGCACCAAAGTCACCATATACCGCAAACCAACGCACACTGACCAGTACTTGAACTTTGACTCGAACCACCATCTGGAGCATAAAAGGTCGGTGGTCAGAACGCTGATGGATAGAGAGTGGACAAATTGGTCACCACAGACGAGGACAAACAACAGGAAGCTAGCCACGTTAAATATGCACTCAAGGCAAACGGCTATACGACTTGGATATTCAAAACCCTCAAACCAAAGAAAAAGAAAGATCGCAAGGACTTTTTGAGAAGTTATCCTACATTTTCCGTGACCACGGGGTCAATGCTTACCACAAACCGGTCAATACCATCAGATCCTTTCTAGTTCATCCGAAGGACAAGACCCCCAACACCAACAAATGTGGTGTAATTTACAAAATCAGCTGCCCCGAATGTGAGAACACTTATGTTGGTGAGACAAGTAGAACTCTAGGCACCCGGGTCAAAGAACACACTAGAACCACCATCCCCCGAACAGCAGTCACAAAGCTGATCACAAAGCTTATCACAAACATGACATCAGAATGGACGATGTGGAAGTCATCGGCAGGGAGGATCGGTTCTGGAACAGAAAGATCAGGGAAGCCATAGAGATAAAGACACTAAAACCTACACTCAACAGGGACGCCGGATACGACCTGCCCACCATCTACAATGATCAGCTGACACTTGACCACCCATCGGGTGGTCAGGTGACCAGAGGATTGTAAACACTACGCTGAATGAACGCCGTGATGGTGTCGCAAGCTACGTCGCTACTAACCAAGACTCTGAAAATGTAACTCTTTAAGCGAATGTCAAGAATGATAGAGTCCAATATCAGTGTCACTGTCCATGCTGCTAAACATTAAAGTATTGTTAAAATTACTCTGTGTTAATATGCGGTGAGTTACATAACATACATAGAAGTGTATTACGAAGATTATATCTGTGGATACCCCGTTTCGTTCATGCCAGAGCTGGGTGTCAACCTAGTAATCCTGGGCACCACTCCATCTTGCTTTATGACATGTCCCTCAATGAAGCCCATAATATGATTTTATGATTGAAAAAAGATCATGCTTAACATCAAGTGGGTGAAACGTATTCCAAACATACTGACAATCTGACCAATGCTACCCGTCATTACAACTGCATTCCTGATTGGCTCAATATATGATATATAACCCTCTTTCGTACCAATCAAAATAGGTCTTAGATGACAAAATCGGCAAGCAGTGGCCAGGGGGTTAATTCACGCTGTCTTTGTCTTTAAACCTATGATGTGACAAACCTTGCGTTTGATAGCCCTTTTCGTGTTACACTTTGCCCCGATAGTCTGGAACAAAACTAGCACTCGTATCACGACAACTTACCTGCAATATTGTCCCGTACCCATTTCATTGCTTCTATTTGATCCAACATGCCTACGTTACCAGGGGCTGCACTGTCCTCTGAAGGAAACAAGATCATACAAGAAGGTTGTCACAAAAGAAAGGCATCTTTTAGTACAGTCCATAATATGCAGCGAGGATTGATTAAAATCCGACTAATAAGCTAGATGTTTTATTATAGCAGTGAAAGAACAATCCATTCTTTTGGGTTTTAAAAAAATCGCGCGTCGTTGGTCGTTGGAAAATAAAGTCAGCTTAAGTTTTGAACTACTTTTGACATGAATAAGTATAGTCGTGTCGAAAATTGTAGGTGTGGGATAACTTGAAGCGTTATTTGGGGGTTCGAACAGGTTCTGAGCGGGACCAGGGGCTATTTTAGGCGAAAAATTTAGAGGTGCAAACATATTTTGTGCCGGTTTGATTTTAGCCCCCATTGAAGGTGTGAAATTCGGTATTGTGGTCCAATGCACGCGAAACGCGCAAAATTGTGCAATTTTGCCCTATTTTTGGCCCAAAACACAGTATTTTTTGGACTAAAAGGGAAGATTCACAGGGCAAATATTGCTTTAATTTTTCTTTGATTAGGATGTTTAGGGGAAGTCCCCCCCGCTTCCGCTGCCTCTCATTTTGGTGACATGTGACATCACGTACTTCTTTTAGTCAGGCCAGCCACATTTGTGACCTCGCGTAGACTTATAGTTTTAGGCGGAATTGACGCGCTAATACGCCACTAACATTAGTTTACTGAGACAAATGCCCGCGTAGTGCGCGAAAATTTGTAATTTTAATGTTAAAACGAGCCAAATGTGGATAATTATTGTGGCCTAAAACCTGACCAAAGAAAGATGCACATTACAGCTTTTGGTTAATTTTGTCCTGGCATTTGGGGCCCGGGGGATGTCTACAATCCATTAACACAATGTGGTGAAGACTCATACCCTACAATTCATGGCGCGATTAGCGCTCGAAACTTCCCACATTATAATACTAAATTTTAATATGGCAATAATGAGGGCAAATTTTGCGCATTGACAAAATCTTTCATTTTTTAAATAATTATATATGGTCTTAAAAGGGGATTCCTCGAGCATAGGTTGAGGAAAGGCGCATTTGCCATTGTTAAGGGAGTATAATACCATGATTTTCATCAGTACCCTCTTCTTTTTTTTGTTGCAAATTTATGAAGTACATAAATATGTTCATCACCTCATGTCCTGATGTCCAATATCTTTACATAAAAAGTGCTTTTAAACCATTTTAGTAAATCATTTTGGCCCTATATATTTTTTGTTTACTGTATCCTAGTAACTCAGATGTGTGTTTCATAACAAACCATAATTCATTCTATTCAAGTAGACTGAATAGAATGCATTAAATCCTTTGTTATACTATCTATAGAAAATTTATTCAGCGATGCATGCTAAATAACACCAGTTTTGAATAAATTAAATAAACTCTTCCACAATGGATGCATAGTCAATTTAATACTATGTACCTTCTATAATGTGTTGTTAGGAAAAGAGATTTAAAAAGGCTATAGGTCATCATAGGTCAGGTTATAGGTCACTCGGTTCAGGTCAAATTTATAGGCATCCATTTTGAATACATGTGATAGTCTGTGATATCATAATTTTGATATTTTGTCTTTTGGATATAAATGGTGTGAGGTGGATATACTAAAATACCTTGGGATGTAAATGGTGAGTACAATTTAGATTGCCTAGTTGAGACGGATTGGACAAATAAATATAAAATAGTTACCAAAATCACAAAAGTGAAGCTTACAGAAAACTACCTAATATGGTGGTATAGGTGACAAGAAATACAATTTTTTTCAACATTGCTGTAGTGTGGTTGTGGTAATCTGTTACCTGGCTTAATTAAGTTTCAGTGAAATAATGTCGCAAGTTAAAGATACAAAATATAGCTCAACATTGAAAATAGAAGCATTTTAACCAGTTCGTTTTTTGATAGGTGTGGAGCACCAAGTTGATGAAGTCATAAAAGAAATCAGGAACCACATATCAACATTATTTCCCTAATGTGTTAGCAACACATATCCAAAATTTTAACGAAATCCAAAATAAAGTGAATTTAAAACATCAGTGATGTACCACCTTTTGGCTTCTACCTTTAAAAGCATGTAAGCTACATTGATACCGATGCCACCAATAGAACGAGAAGATTGCCCCTTCATTTTCCATACAACTTTGTCCAATTTTTTCCCATTTCTTCACAAAATGCAAAAAAATGCAATGGGTGTAGTACCCCCTTAAGCATGTTTTTCACAACAAGTTTTCCATAATAATGGTGAATGTTTGTCATAAATGGGCCCAAAAGAAGAGGTCCAGATCCACTGTACTGTATGTTTGATCGATTTTGACCCGATATTGAGCCGGAGGTGTTATCAATTTGCCTCATTCCAGGCTGCGTCCTTGCTTTTTGACTTTCGTCGGGCCATCGAGCCAAGGGGAGCACAATAATATTTCCAAGTCGACCCAATGACCTGCTTCATGGACTAAAATTACTTTACCGGGACAAATGCGCGCAAACCACGCGCAAATGGTAAATTTTGACACTAAAGGGAGCGCACAATACTAAATAATCGCCACATTGAAATACACGTAAAAAGACCAATTTTTGCTCCCCATTTTGAAACCTTTTAGGCAATATCTCCAATATTTGATAATAACCAGTCGATTACAAATCGATGAAAGTTTTACATTATGTTGCAAAGTGCATGGGTATTCTTTCATCTCGTTTTCCCGCTACGAGCCCGTAAACAAAACCCTCACTGTTTTTGGCTTGAACTCAAGGCTGGAAACCTGTTTCTGCCCATTTTTTAATTCGCGGACCGATTTTCTCGATAATTGTACAAATGCGACTTTGGCAATGGCGATTCAAATTTATGCGTAGGCTTTACACTTTTTTAAGCAATAACACGACACTCTCTCTGGTTATTAGTCCAAAGAGCAGCCCAAAATACCTTAAAACCGTTTTTGTATTTTACGGGTTACACGAATGGCGCGTTAAGTTAGCGGTGTGCTCTTTAAAAATTTGGAAAGTTGTCATGATTCTGGCCACAAACCGGAACATAATAAGATGCTGAAGCATTAACATGGAGAGGGAAGGACGAGCATAATTTGAGCCGATTCTACGAGGCGAAGCAGTGTGCGCAAAGCGTGCAAAATTTAGCAAATTTACTTTATTTTGGCCCAAAACGCAGTTTTGAATCTTAATGGTGCATATATATTTTAAGCACGGATTTGGAATTCTCACTGCACGGATTTTTAATCTCACTGCACGAACGTGCCAGGAGGCACGTTAAAATAGCCCCTGAGCGGGACGCACTTGAGGTGTCGGACCCCGAACATAATTCGAGGTGTCGAACTACTAATAAAACTAGGGATGTCGGGTAACACAAGTAACTTGATCGAGCCATCTTCTTTGCAAGCTAAAAACCATGTTGAAATACTAACTAAAACAGGCAGAAAACCAATCAAAAACAGAATGAATGACAGACAAGGTAGCAGACAAAGAAAAGGAACAACCTCTCCTTACCTGTAGACAGGAATCCAAACGCCCCTAGTCTGTAGTTTACGGTGACTACTATGACGTCACCGATGGCGACCAATGGAGATGGGTGTACTGCTTCTACAAGACCGGCTCCGACAAAATAACCACCACCATGAATCCATATCATTACAGCAGCATTTATCGGCTGTCAAAAATATCATGTTCGTATTTTGTATTATTATATTACCTCTCTCTTTTTACAAACTTCCATGATCTTCTTTATCATTGGTGCGTCCCTAATTGGATACTTTATATGTTTCCATTTACTTTTATTTTCTTTGCAGCAAATTTGCAGCAATCTGTCATTATTAATAATGTTATCTAATTGATGGAAATATAAATTTTATTTATAATGGATAGGTCTCTTGTCTGAATTCAATTAAAATAATGTAGTAACAGATTGTGTTACGTGATTGTGATAAAAACATATGTGACCCGGCAGCACAAATGAACCGTAAATTCCCTAAATTGTATTCTGAGTTACGGTGTAAAATGTCAACGAAGGTCATATTCATCGGTAACTTAAGCTGGCCCGACATCCATCTCATTTCGATAGTCAAAAACTAATCAATAATCCTATTGTTGAAGTGGATAATAAGCTTCTACCTTAGATGGCTATAGAACTTTTAATAGCTCTGGTCTTTGTTTGCTTATATTGCTAAATCCTGTTAAAGTGGTGGGTTACCAGGCATTGTATTTTGTACAGGTATGCATAACCAACAATTAACAATGAGAGAACTTTCTTAAACCTCGTTGACTTGGGGATGATTTGAAATGACCGCCAATTATGACTGTTTGATATTTATTGCCAACAATGTGGAAAAAGAGACACATGTAAAAACGTAAAAAGCTATAATTTTGTTGAAGGAGCAAAGTTTAACAAACCATAACCCCGCTTCTGGATATCGTTTGAAGTCAAATGATATACCATTTTTAAGCTTATGGTGTTTATTTTTTAAACACGAAATAAAACAGAATTGACCGGGGGAGGAATTTACGGCTCATTCGCCGTGGACGGTCACATATGCACTATGTCAAATTTAATCGAGACTGGTATACATTTAGACCTACCTTAGGTTTAGGAACAAATACGTCCAAAAAAAGACAATCTTCGTCAAAAGGACCACCATAAACTAAACGTAATGAATTCTCTTCTGGTTGTTGGCATCTATTACCCACTGCTGTTGCTTGTAATTCGCCACTCCATGTTTTCGGTATTGGAGGTTTGAAACGCAAAGACCCTACTGGTGGCTCAGCATACGGTATACCCAGGAAGGCATCGATTGATGTTTTCAGTTGCAACTCCGGTGCCTCAAATGACATTTTTGTACCTATTATAGTGCCTTGTCTAGTGGACACTACAGGGTTCGAATATGCATTTCCAGCATAATATGCAATACATAGTATTACAAGGAGACAATATTTTCCATACAAATTTGAATCCATTTTAAGCTTGAGTTGCTCTTATGGACCGTGAACAATGAAATCACATGTATATATTTCTATAGCATATCAAATACTGTACTGAACCATCAGATAATATTTGATATAAACACATCACAAAAACTAAGTACCCCTCTATGAAATACCACGACTTAAAACTTACGCGTTAACTTTTCACGCTGACATAACAAAACATTCTAAAACATTTTGATACCTATAGGAAAACTACTCAAGCCAAGACTACCTTAGTCCGTCAAAAATGAGTGTTTTAGCAGGACAATCTACGCCGTCGGGCATAGGTCCTTCTACTAAAGAATTTTAGCCCTGGATATAGGACTATCCCATCGCCTTTGTACCATCATGTATGCGGCCTTTGATGTGTATAACAGAGAAGTTATAAGCTCACAAAGCACACAAGTTGTTCAAATTGAAAACGGCCGTTCACTTCAGCATGTGTCAAACTGAAAATCGAACTGATGTCGTGCTCCCGTTGGCTAGCTTAGCCAAAAGCCCGGGACGCGATATTTTTTTACTAGTCAACATTTGCATCACATAATACATTTACATGATATACTTTTGTATATGAGGCTGGATTGTGCTGTATTCAGTTTTATACGACGGATTTATTGCCATAATTATTACCTTTTACTTAACAAAAGAAAAACAAATTGATTACAATTAAAATTCTACCAGGGTTCGAAACCGCAACCTTTGGATTAACAATCGAGAGTCTACACCACTACGCTATTGGTCATTCTGCCAGAAAGACGTTTGTTCAGCATACTCCCGCGCCGAAATTGCCTGTGGCAATGACGTCATGGTTATTTGTGCTCAATTGTCGCTAGCCTTCATTGTTATACGTCATTGGCACAGGCAATTTCGGTACAGCATGGAAGAAAGAGATAAGAAGGAACCACAACGAACGCATTCACTTTGTCCACTCCCTTTACCGACATTTAGTTGACATTGTTATTCATGAGGATTTACTTTGATCAATACCCCGCGTTAAATAGGTGATTGGTATTGTATTCCATGTATTTGCATGTCTTCTGGAGCGTGTGTGAAGGATGATTTGAACTAATGACCTTCCGTGCAAGCACCCTATAGGATTTTCTCTGGTGACGTGATCATCGGTCATTGATGGCCTACATCTTTTTCTTCCATTTTGCCCAATTTTTCCGAACTTTGATGACTTTGTTCTCAGAGTTGGCAGTCTTTGGCACTGAAACGAGTTAGCTAGTTACGATTATACACATATAAACTATTAAATTAAACAGGTTTTATGTACCGGACTCAACCGGAACATTGTGCATTATTTAAGAACATTTTACATCTATTTTTCATCGAAAAAGTCACCAAAATCTTACCTTATTTGCTAAAGATGAAACTCAGCAAAAAACGGCCGATTTTGATTACCTTTTCGATGTTTTATAGGACATTTTCTACACAACACGATCAAGAAAACAGTTTGACTGTAGATCCCAAAACAAAGCTACTATACATGTTCAGAGCATCAGTGAAATTCCATAATCTTACTTCTGGGTAGCGTTTGTTTGTTCGTGGATGGGTTTGTTATAAATTTTTCCAGTAATGATTTTGCCAAGCATCGATCGCGGTAAATGGATCATACATGAAAGTAAGTACCATTGATAGCTTTTCTTTTCATGCGTCAATAGATAAGCGGATTAAAACTTGGCCGATCGAAGTCGTTGTGGTTCCTTCTCATCTCTTTCTTCCATGGGTACAGCAATATGGGTTGCGGGACCACAATGCAATCGGCGCGTACCAACGTATTGGTTTGCTAATTATGCTAATTATTCACATTAACGCTAGAAATGTTTTCGTTTCTTACATGGATGCATAAAGGAGGCGATATTTAACATTGTAAGTAGGGTCGGTAGCGGTAGGTAAGACAATCCATATCCTAAACCAATGGGGTTATCCCCCTTTAATTGTGATACTGAATTTGACATTGTACTACTATTTGCAAAGATAAGACCGGTTTTTGATCATGAACATGGTATCGTGCCCTATAGAGATCTGTTTAGAGATAAGTTGCATTTGTTTGCAGATCAAATTAAAGAAATCCACAACTATTTTCCTATGCCCACTATCGCCCAAAGTTTCTAACGGATGATAAGTATTCACGCGAAATTATATGGGTTTGCATTTATTAAGGGGTGGGGTATGAACGTTTGGACAGTATTTATTGTGGGACATTAGAGCACGTCAGACATATCGAATTGCATTCTGAATACGAAGAATGTCCTTCTGATATCAAATAATTTTGATTTTTGAAATTCGCAATGTAATACACATTTTATGGCAAATCATTAAAATTGATATTTTTGATATTTAACAGTACTTGAAGTAAACTTTATAAATCTGATGATTTATACTTAAAGTGTATGTAGGTGGGATGAAAAGCCGACGATCAATTGAAAATTTTGACCTTTCGTATTGAAGATATGGATTTTTTCCCAAAACACCCAAAAAAAATAGGTCTTTTTGGGAAAAAAGTCCATATCTTTAAGAATATATCATTAGATTTATAAAATTTATTTCGAGGACTGTTATATATCAAAAATTTGAAAAATATCAAATTTTAATAATTTGTCATAAAATTTGTATTATATCGTGAATTTCAAAAATGAAAATTATTTGATATCAAAAGACATGCTTCGTATTCAGAATGCAATTCGATACGTCTTAGGTGCTCTCATGTCCCACAAAAAATACTGTCGAAACGCCATAAACGCTCATTCTAGATCCCTTAAAAATCTCGGTCGAGTTTTTCCAAAAAAAAACCCCATAAATAGATAACGAATAGTTCATGAAATGAAGAAGTAAGTGAAATTTAGCAAGGTGACCAGGTTTATTTTTCCGAAGTGTACTTATATTTCAAATCTGTTTCAAATTCCGCCATTGTATTCTATTCATAAATCGTAATGCAGGAATCGTGTAAATCGCACAAATTACACATTTATCAATTGAAATGTGAGTGATACTTTCCGTATAAAAATGACATTGCGGTATCACATTTTGGACACCAATGTGGTATAAATCGCACGGGTGACGTTGAAATATGCTGATTTTTAAGGCATGTCGAGGTTCATGTAACGCGCCTAATTCCTCGAAAAAGTCTCATTTTGAAAGCAATGTCATGATATATGGATGTAATGGTCTTAATACACCAAAATATACGTTTTTTTGGCAACCATAATATTTGGGAAGCACTGAAATACAATTTATTTTAAGCAGCATGTTAGCCTTGGTTTTTAGTCAAAATCAAAATCATGCCGTATAATACAGTTTGAAGTAGGCATAGGGCCCGGTGATCATTAAAGCGCGTCGCCCTCTATTGACCAGATCAGATGTTAGTCTTTGTTCCATCCGCCTATTTCTCCTTCATGACGAATGAGCACAATCCAGCTTGGAACCCAGACTACCAATATAGAACGCCGTTTTGAACGCCGTATAAACGCACGGTCCACCGAGCGGTCCACGCAGCGCGCATGTAACATCGCAATCTCTCTATGGTATATTTTAATTAAAATTCACTTACATGGTATTTAAAGCGTACATACAGCAGGAATATTAGAAAGGAGTATCAATCCCGGTATCAGTAATCTGTTAAAAGTTACATTGTAGTAGAAACTTGTATCTATTTCATCAAAGTGAAATCACTGGAATACCCAGAATGCAAAGGGACAAATATAGGAACTAGTGCACGCTGTTTTTAAGGGTTTTTTTTAACCCTTTTGTTTCCATGTTCCTTTCCGTAATTAGATAATTAATAGTATGTAAATGTGCACCTAATGTTTATTTGCGGTTCTTTTTGCCTTTTTTAAAAACAAAATCGCCCAAAATATTTTGACATTGATCATAAACATGATAAAGCCCACAAGTTTTTTTACAATGTTTACAATAATCCGTTCTGGAGTTAAAAGCCAAAAACGAAATAAAGATTTTATATTTAGGATTTCGCTCAGACAATCAAGGACATGTTGGCCAATCTGGCATACTAACTGTAAATTGTAAAATGTAGCAGCGGAAAAAAAGTAATTACCAATCGAATTTTGAATGAATGTAATATTTGATTGATTCAGTTAAACATTGACTCTTGCGTTCAATGAGAGGAGCAACAATTAAAAAAACGTTAAAGTGTATTTCCGTCACGGGTGTTGTTTTTCTGTTGTCTCGTCCATCTCATTTCCATCACAGGATGTCTCATCTGCTCCGCACGTTGTCTCTTTTGACCAATGACGCTCACTTTTGCATCGTTTGAGATCATCTGGAAATTAAAATAGGTTTAGAATTTGCAGATTCATACGCAGTGGTAATAAAATGAGAGTGATTTAAAATTAGTCTTCGACAGCACTACGCTTTATACTAACGTGGCGTTGGATGCTACCTGCATACGGTGCCATATGAGAGGCCGTCTCTATGCGATATGCAATGCAATAGGCCCTACAAATGCAATAAAGGTGAATTTTTATATTGAAACGCATCGTCGCTGTTTTGGCATATGACGAAAAATGCAGTTTTGAGAAAATCGCATTTAAAGTTTTTCCAATTTTTGAAGACCCACTGGAGAGCGCCAAAGTAAAATGTGTTTATTATTATCAAAGAATATAATCAATAATATATTTGTCTTTGTTCTCAACATAATACAAACTTTTTATTCATTCACTAATTAGAAGTAATTAATCTGCAAACTCATACGGCAGCATGCCAAAATATGTACAATTTGACAACCTATGTATTAATAATTATTATGATACGCCGTGTGATACGACGGTATGCCAAAACAATAGGCAACTGCAGTTACACGGTGGCCTATGGGGATGTATCATGATACGACTATGATACGACTGTATGCCAAAACACAGAATGAAGATTTAGGGGGTTACATAAAAACCATGTCGTATCATACTAATTAGTGCCATCTCATTAACTAATTACATTTAAGTCTCAAAACTTTGTGAATATATAGAGTTTCAGTCATAGATTTTGAAAGTTTATATAACTCATTTTGCCCAAAAATCGTCATACGACAGTATGCCAAAACAACGACGATGGATTATTGCTAGGATTATTTGGTGTATGAACATGCTCAACGTGTTCGCAAGCCCTATGTTCACATCCCGCCACTTGGGTGCGAGGCAAAAGAAGGTTAATTAAATACGCTATGTATAATAAGCTCACCTATTAAAATATTGAGTCTGGGAATGACATCATTCCAGAGTGCACACTCCTTTGCCTTTAAAGCATTCCCATTGCGCATGCTTAGAGACAAGTCCTTAAAAGCCGGCTCTTCAGTGGTAAACTGTGGCCATTGAGTACGTTTATCACGAGATGTTAGTTCATCATCTACAGATGCCAAGTTTGGATTGCTGAAAACAAGAAACAGCACAAACGTCTGAATATTTGGAGAATATTGGAATGTAAACCTCAGTCGGGTAGAGCTTTTGTTCTAAGTTAACAGAAAAATACTTGCACAGTGCACACCTTAAAGATCTATCTGTCCTCTTAAAATATCAAAGGACATACCAGATATCCCAGTGGGCACAGGTTAGGATTTCGACGTTGAATCAACGTTGATACAACGAAGTTGTAACCTAACCTGATTTGAGCCTGATTTCAACCATTTTCAATGCAAAAATTAAGGTGGTTGAAATCTGGTTGAAGTCTATTTGCAAATACAACTACGTGATTTCAACCTGATTTCGACGTCCGGATGTCGAAATTTCAATCTGATTTCAACGTGATTTCAACATCAGGTGTGCCAACTGGGAGATATTTTCTGTACAAAATATTTTGCTCAACTGCACAACCAAAGACTGAAGCTTTCAGTCGCAACGTCGGTTCGTCCGTCAAAAAATAGGTATGTCTGGTTGACCAGATTTAAATTAAATCTGAAATTTCAACATACCCAGATGAATGAAAGTCTACACAGTTTGCACAACCAAGAGATAAATAGTTAAATCATAGGCCGATTTGATCACATTATAATAATGCCTATATTGCATAAATCATGCCTATATTGCATTAAACATGTAAGTAACAGGCTCTGAAGAATGTAAATTGCTGTTCTCATTGTCTACTACTAGCGGTGTACAATGCCGAATTCGACAGTTTCGCTCGCGTGATAAGATAAGAAAAGAGCTGACGAATGTACTTTTATTCTAGCTTCATTTTGATGTCCGATATTATCTTTATCATGTCATGTTTTCACGCTTGCAATAACATCTAGCACATACCATGGAAATAGGTTTATCAGTTTAATGACTTTGAAAGTGAAAGAATTCAACTAACCCAGATTTGGCGAAATTTGACCAATACCGAATAACTTTGACCGTCATATCAACCTCTTCTTCTGTCAATCTTATATCGCTGCCTTTGTTGAAATGAGCCCCAAAAGTAAAAAGCAAATCCGAACAATGTATAGCGCCTTCCCATGTTGTGTTAAAAAACGTCATGGACGATACGTGATTAAGGCGATATCTGTAAACTTGACGACCAGGCTTTGCTAGTGCTTCTGTTACCATGTTACCGGAACATACAAAGTTGACATCTGTTTGTATTTTGTTCAAATCGTCCAAATAGTTTCTGTCAGAATTATCAAAGCCACGATTATCTAAGTAAAAAGTCTTGATCACAGATTCAATGACGGAATCTGACATTGTTATGTCTTTGAGAAAACCGTGGAAAGTGTCGGCATTGATGTGTGGCCTTTGCTGGGAGAAGAAGCTTATCAAGGGGAAAAACATGCCATCATCTGCTGTCTCGCCGACTATGGCATTGATGTTATCATGGACCAAGCCTTTGGTAAGAAGCTCAGCCGGGTGATCAAGCAAAAAATGACCGTCAATAGTAGGACCGAAAAATATCATGTCATCGTCGTTTTCCACGCGTTCGCCAAGCTAATAAAGAGAAAGATATTTTATTTAACATTACATATCAATATGTTGTTAATATCTTGGATATAAAGCTCTATTATGGTAAAATATAGGGGTCTTTCGGAGCTGCGAAATCCAAAAAGGGGGATCTTTCCGGGGGAACATACCCGTATGGTTATTTGTGTTGAGTGCCCCCGGGCTTAATTCAGTAACATTTCAAGAATAATTATTTCATATTTACAACACAACACTTCTACCGCGACTTAATCCCTTTCATCAAAATTTACCTTTAACTTATCAGCGAGTTCATGAGGCGCAGTCTCTTCCCTGCACGTAAACGACACCCACCCATAGCGTGCCTGACCAAGGCCAAGGTGGTTCGTTACGTACGAGGCATAAACCTCTTCGGGATAGTAAAAATTTCAAATGGTGGTGGTTGATTGTAAAAATATCAAATGGTATTTAACCATTGAACTGTCTAGAATTTATGTATACGCATATTATACTTAAATTCTATAAGTATGTCTATCATGGCAAACCTGAACGGGTTCATTTTCATTTAACCATCATTTAACAAGTGGATGGGAGTAGCTGGGAGTAGTCTCAAACAACCACCACGTGACCTCTGATATGGGACCATCCTGTACCTGACCCTTTGCACACATTCAAGCGAAAGACAACTTCTTGACCTTTTGATGTTTGAGGACATGTTTGATAAAGCTACACCACAATACTCACCTGTGGCGTTACTTTTACAATGTCAATAGCTGGTATATCCTGTAGACATTGAATAAGTTGTTCGCTTGATGCTTGTTGACATCCCAGAAGAGATCCAATATAAGAAGCTTTCTTCTTGTATGAGCCTGGAGTCATGCTGTACGCCCACTTAGTTACTGCCGTACCACTCTGTCGAGATACATTGACAAGAACAGAAGACACAAACAACATTGTAGTTTAGTTGCTGCACCAGCTTGGAGTACTTTTAAAATAGTTTACTATGCGTATAAATCTGAATCAATGAAAATCTCCAATGGAGACATGGTGGAAGTTATTTAAAAAGATTGATAAACTCTGATAAATCTTACCAAATGTTGACTACTACAGTAAATCTGTGCTGTAATCAGCAACAATGATCAGGGTACTCTAAGAATGGTATTTGGGGTATCAGCTAGGTTTCTCGGGTTTCTCCGTAGTCAACTTGGACAATTTTGCATACTCTGGCTATTACATTTATACATAAAACTCCGATTTGCATTAACTTGTGCAAGTAGTAATATTTAAAAATATCACATACCAAGATGGGCTAGACAAGCTACTCGCGGTATGAGGCCCAAAAATACAAAAAAGTACGTCAACAAAGGTATGGGTGAAGACATGGCTGAAGAACAGGCCAATATGAAAACCATATGGGTAATTGTGGCACGTAACATACATCTGAAAGACGACGACACTCATCAGGATATAATGGCCGACAGCGAAGAGAAGACAGATAAAGGCATGGATGCATGCAAAGTGCTGATAATAGTGTTAGCTAAACATTGACCTAAATTTGTCGGTCTTTTCCAGCAAGACGACGATGATGAGGATATGGGAAATGTTGAAGAAAGCGTTGATTAAAGCGCATTTGACTGGAAGATATTATCTGGAAACTTCTAGTTAAAGTTTAAAAAAAGAAGACAAATTTCACGCATCTTATTTTTCTCCTTTGTTAACTATGAAGAATTAAAAATAAAAAATAAAAATGAAATCACAGTATAGTTGTTTCGCTTACATGTCTGCTCCTTTCACACATTTGTTAAATAAGATTGATTATTATTTATTTCATTGTGCTTCCTGGTTCATCAATGCTTGCACCGTGCTGTCTTGCAAGGCGTCTTTCAAAGCGAGCTACTGATCCAAAGTCAAATTGATACCTTTCTGACCGGGTAACCTTTTTTGGTTGACGTCGCGTTTGTAGTAATCTCTAATGTTCACGTAGTATCTCGGAAGATTTGCATCACCACCTGCTGATCCTCAAGGTCCGAAATAGGGTTCCGTAGCATCTCTCGATTGGTCGGTTTCTGTTCCATAGGGTGAGGTTTCTTGTACGGAGTTGATTTTCCCCCTTCTCCAAGACCGAATGTCATTTCCCACACTATCTCTTTTCTTTTCACCTTTACTTAAGTCGAAAAAGATTTACGCTATCGGCAACGTCGAAAAAAGACTTTAGGTATCGGGAACGTAGAAATACAGTTAAAGTAGCGGGAACGTCTCTAAAGGTCCAAGGTATCAGTTACATCTCTAAAGCCCCAAGTTATCGGGAACGTCTCTGAAAGCCCTACTACTACTTGTCCACAATTTATATATTGCCCACATCTGATCTTTTCAGTCACCGTACTACTTCTATTTGCTACCTGCCCAAGTAATCTTTTACTCTGGGGTTTGCGATCAATAAATTGATAGATCCTAATTGGTAAGTGAGCCCTCATTATAATGATGCCAAATATGTTGCATTCGATAACATACGTATGCTTTACTTTCACTGTCACTAATTATATAAACCCTTTTCATGACCATTTATTGAATTGTGATAAGCATCAACAACTGTTCAACTGAATGCGTTCATCATGATTGATAACATATTTTTTATTTTTCAAAACTCGAGCAACTATTTTACTTTTACGCACTGGCCAAGATTAGCTTACCGCCGAGGAAATTGAAATTTTCTTCGTACCTTTTTGTCCTATTATGTCTTCGGATATTAAGTAGGAGCAAAAGGATTCCCTAATCAATACGGTACCTGCATTATTGCTCCTGAAAAAAGTCCACGAGTTAACGGAGAAAGCATCTGCAAACTAACACTAGTACCACCAGCACTCATTCCAAAAATCGTTACTCGGTCTGGACTCCCAAAATCTGGAAAATAGGATGTTATAATATCAGAAGCTTTACATTGCATGTTGAAATATCTTTAATGTTGACAGTTGCGTTATTAGAAAAGTCCAGCAATTATGGCGAGTCATGGAATAGAACTGTTCTTGCCCATATCTCTGACAAACACGAAGAACTAAAGTAACAAACTATAAACCATGTTGTAGCTGTGATTCTAATCCATATACCATGATAATTAAATGAGGGGGACAAACATACAAAACGTTTTTAAAGACCAAGCCCAAAGGTTTCGCTACCTAGTTTTATTCTACATTATGTATAATGCCCGGTATAATGCCCAAACAGAGGTAAAAAAACTACAGTAAACATGATATACATTGGCTGCATGATTTATCATTTAATCTTTGTGGTTATTTCCCCGGGGGGTTATTTCCATATAATATGTCTAATTTTGACACACGTTTTCTTAAAAAAGCTTACAAACCACAAAACAAACATTAATTTATTGTTAAAATTACATTTTGGCATAGAAGTGTATTACGGAGATTATATCTGTGGATACCCCGTCCTGGACATCACTCCATCTTGCCTTATGCTATGTGCCTCAATGAAGCCCATTAATGATCTTATGATTTAAAAAGCATTTAATATACCTGTTTCTTTAAGAAACAGTGTTAATGTCATTCATTTGTTAGTGGTAGTCCTATGGTAATATTATATTATTATAACTTAGGGTTTTTCCTTGTAATCCTGTTTTGGCTAGACAAGTTTTTTGGTCTACTACGTGTGTTTATAATACTCGTATTGTAACAACTTACCTGCGATATTGTCCCGTACCCATTTCATTGCTTCTATTTGATCCAACATGCCTACGTTACCAGGGGCTGCACTGTCCTCTAAAGGAAACAGGATGATACGAATAGTTAGTCACAAAAGAAAGACATCGTTTTTTTTTAGCACAGTCGATAATGTGCAGCGAGGATTTATTAAAATCTGACCGATAAGCAAGATCGTTTTATTATAGCAGTGGAAAGAACGACCCATTCTTTTGGTTTTAAAAACATCGCGTGTCGCTGGTCGTTGGAAAATAAAGTCAGCTTTATAAGTTTTGAACAAAATTATTTTTAAACGGATAGTCGTGTCCAGACGGAGGTCGAAAATTTTAGGTGTGGGTTAACTTGAAGCAATATTTGAGGGTTCGAACTTGAGGTGTCGGACCCCGAAGATCGAGCCATCTTCTTTGCAAGAAATGAGGGTGTCTAAGAATGGATTTGACCTCCTACTATCTCATGGATGAATTTGATGTTCCCTGTACTGTCAATTTGATTGATGTGGTCCGTTGTCAATTCAGGCGCAACCATGTCATAGGCCGAGAGGACGCTAATATCAGATCAAGGGATACCAACTAGGAACAAAGGACAGATTAGACAAGCAATTTGGATCAATTGATGAGGGTGAAACACCATGAACAGAGATGAAGGGAACTATTCCGTACCGAAAATGTTCGACCAGCTTCTAGCGCCAGCAACGGCAGCAGGAAAGAAAATAGAGGAAGCAAGGTCGCCAGTCTGATAAAGAGCTGCTTAGCAGCACTGCATGAAACTGTAACAAGATATGTCACCAAAAATTCCGGGTTCCTTTAAACTACTCCATGACTGAGAACTACAAAAAAATTAAATCAGACATTTGCCCAGACATTTGAATGTTCTATTTCCACATAGAAAATGGAAATTTTATTTAGAACCAATTTAATTAACAAAATTTATCCACGTTGGTCATGAAATTAAAAGCTCTTTACTTAACATATATTTTCAGAAATTTTCACACAATTACATTTTTATGGCAGTAACATAATTTTAAAAATTAGGTTCGGAACGTTTCATTGAGGTGTGAGCCAAAACCAAAGCGACATTCACACATACTAGAAACATAAACGGGCTCATTATTTTTTTAAATAATTTTTGTTTTGAGAAATGTTGAACTTTCAAAATGAACATTTGGATTTGGACACGGTATATCATATCCGGCGCACACTCCAACTTGTAGAGTGATAATTGGGGTGTAATTAGAGGGGTTGGTGAACCAAAACCATTGTATGGACGCACTTGTAGAGTTATGAAACTGCAAAACATAGGGTTGTGGGTTATCTGCCCATTTTTCGACATCTGCCAAGTGGCCCTGAAAAGAGCTGTGTATTAATAATGTAATATTGGTAGCGTTTATTTTCATTGAGCTAAAAACCATGTTGATATTCTAACTAAAACAGGCAGAAGAATAATCAAAAACAGAATGAATGACAGACAAGGTATCAAACAAAGAAAAGGAACAACCTCAACCTCTCCTTACCTGTAGACAGGAATCCAAACGCCCCTAGTCTGTAGTTTACGGTGACTACTATGACGTCACCGATAGCGACCAATGGAGATGGGTGTACTGCTTCTACAAGACCGGCTCCGGCAAAATAACCACCACCATGAATCCATATCATAACAGCAGCATTTATCGGCTGTCAAAAATATCATGTTCGTATTTTGTATTATTATATTACCTCTCTCTTTTTGCAAACTTCCGTGATCTTCTTTATCATTGGTGCGTCTCTAATTGGATACTATATATGTTTCCATTTACTTTGATTTGCATTAATGTAAATTCAAACTTTCAGCAATATTAACGAATTTGATGAAATATAATTTTTTTTAATAGATAGGCCTATGTCTGAATTCAATTAAAATAACGTAGTAACAGATTGTGTTACGTGATTGTGATTAAAACATAATGCCCTATGTAAAATTTAACCGAGACTGATATTGGTATACATTTATACCTACCTTAGGTGTTGGAACAAATACGTCCAAAAAAAGACAATCTTCGTCAAAAGGACCACCATAAACTATACGTAATGAATTCTCGTCTGGTTGTTGGCATCTATTACCACTTGCTGTTGCTTGTAATTCTCCACTCCATGTTTTCGGTATTGGAGGTTTGAAACGCAAAGATCCTACTGGTGGCTCAGCATACGGTATACCGAGGAAGGCATCGATTGATGTTTTCAGTTGCAACTCCGGTGCGTCAAATGACAACTTTTTACCTATTATAGTGCCTTGTCTAGTGGACACTACAGGGTTAGAACATGCATTTCCAGCATAATATGCAATACATACTATTGCAACGAGGAAATATTTCCCATACAAATTTGAATCCATTTCGAGCTTGTTTTACTCTTATGGACTTATGGGTAATGCAATGAAATACTATATATGGTCGCATGTCATAAGTTGGGTACAATTTCCATTACATGGTCAAAAATGACAAAAAATGTATTTTTGATTATGTTGTATATATTGACAACATCTAATAATTAACACCATTTTTAACCTTATCACATGCTTAATTTTTGAGATAATGCTTAATTACTAATTAATTAATACACAGGTGTCTATGTAAATCTCAATTTTCAAATGCATTTTTCTCAAATTGGACCTCAATTACAAAATTTTTTATTTTATGCAAGAATGTCATCAGATTTGGAGGATATGGTCTCAATACATTAATGCTTCAAATGAACTATTTCAAATAATTGTACGTATGTTAATTACATTGTGAAGGTCAATGACCTTTTTACGAGTAATTAGCGAGACGGTTATTCTATTATTAAGGAAATGAATATCAAGAAGAAAAATGTACATTAGCATGTTGCTAAAAATACTGAAATTCAACTAGGATTTCATTAAAAATTTTAAAAAATGGAACATTATAACCATTTAAGGTGGTACTACACCCCTTGATGAATTTGTGACTATTTTTGCATTTCTCTCATTCTCTCAAAAAACAATAACACATTGGTAACAAAAGTTATGTAAATTATAGGAGTATTAGGAATAAAGTTACTACACTGGAATTTCAGTGACTCGAGACAAGCAGCAGTATACTTTATTTATGATAAAAGAGGTACCGCTAGAATGTACTTCATTTTTTAACTTATATAATGAACCCCTTTGTCTTGAATCACTGAAATTTCGGTGAGGTATATTGGATTCCTTGCCCCAATAATATACATAACTTTTGTTACCAGTGTGTACACAAAATGTAGTAATTTTATAGTTACTTTTTGAGAAAAATGCAAAATTAGTCACAAAATTTATCAGGGGTGTAGTACCACCTAAGTAGTCAGTAATTGTTTTAGTTGTACAAATTCAACATTCAAAGCTGTCAATACATCAAACCCTCACTAGATTTGAAAAAATAACCAGTAGTTATGACATGCTGACATGTGAAATTTCACATAGGCCCTATTGCACACTCCCGCATCCGCCTGCTCCACATCCGCCTGCTCCTCCACCCCTGGCATTTTTCATTTCAACTGATGTGATTTTTTTACTGAATAATGTATAATTATATGCTTCAGTAGATTGAAAAAGTATAAAATTAGGCTTAAAATGAGGTAATCAACCACTGCTGTAGGATATGGGGTTACAGAAAGCCAATCAAATTTGTATCACAATTTTCAGAAAAGTGTAATCCCTCCACCCTTTTTGCATACCCAACTTATGACATGCGACCATATACATAATATGTTTTGTAGCATATTGATAGTACTGAACCGTCAGATAACAATCACATTTCATATAAACACATCACAGAAAGTAACTTCCCCTTTATTAAAACCACGACTTAACACGTGCGCATGAACTTGTCAAGCTGATATAGCAAAAACATTAAAAAGAACAATCTTACCATTAGTTTTGATTCCTTATTTGTGGTAATAGCCCCAAAATGGATGCCACGAAAAGGATGCAAAGTTGCACTAAACAATGCTAAAAACTACTCAAACCATATATAACATGTCAATCTTTGCATGAACGGGTATGGAGGATAAAACTCATCAACAAAAGCAATACGTAGCATATGGAAACTTTGGAATCTGTATCTTTTTCATTTAAAGAGCTATTATACGCCAACATATTTTGGGCTATTAAGGGTAGACGAGGTATTGTTGGTCGAAGCAACCTAAAAATCGACTTTCATTATCTAGATCAATATAATATTGAAAATTAACACCTTGATGTTTTGCAAAAGTTCATTCTACAAATCGTATACTCTGCAAACTTGCTTAATTTATTGTTGTTAATGAGTTATGTACGTTTTACAAAAGTGCTGTTGTTTCAGCCCTCTTCACAACGTAACTCAAGAACCGCAGCATCTATAAAAGTATATCTGTAATATTTTAATTCTTCTACACGCTCGCTATGAATTGAGCAATGCAGTTTTTTTTTTTTTTTTCTACCATTAGTAAGATGCTGTGAACTACCAAATCACAACAGTTTAAAATAATTAATAACCTTAAGTAAACTGAGGTTTCAAAATGCACGGAAAATAATGGGTCTTCTTTGTGCTATTTGAGGTTGAAAATTTGATTAAATCTTGAACGTTTTGAGTCATTGTGTTCCCAAATATGGGGGGCAAATACTTTTTTGTGATGTTTATGTACAGGTTTTATTATGATTATGGACCAAATTAATTTATCTCTGCATTGATATAGGGTAATTCCACGATATTTAGTTCATGACTATAAACAGAACGTCGGTCTTATCTCTCTACATGTCAAGCTCAACCTGCTCTTTTGGACTATGGACAAAGTGACGGTTTGATATTAACACATCACAAAAAGTATTACCCCTTTATGAATTGCCACAGATTTTCAAGCAAAAAAGAAACATAGTTTTTACGCATATTCTGCGCATTTTATACCTAATTAATTTGTGTCTAAATAGTTCTGAAAATTGATGCCACGAAGATGTAAAGTTGCAAAGTTAGACTAAAAACCTATCCAATCCAATACAACATGTCAGACTTTGCACGAATGGTTATGGGGGGGGGGGGGGGACACACTAACAACCAAAGTAATATCTCATTATGGAAACGATTGAATCTATATTTGTTTATTTATATTATGAAGGATCGTTATGGCAACAAATTTGGGGCTACTAACTGTACTAAAAGGAGGTATCAAAAATGTACAAAACAATAATTGAACTTCTTTTGGTATTTGTGGTGGAAAATTGATTTAAAAATAAAAGTTGTGAGTCATTGTCTTTCAAAGATGGGTAACTACTCGTTTGTGATGTGTTTGTACAAGCCTTATTATCATTATGGATTAATGCAACTTATCTCCAGACAGATCATTGTCGTGTTCATGGTAAAAAAGGGTCTTATCTTTACAAATTCAGTATCACAATTAAAGGGGTAACGGCATTATGGAATGTCATGAAACTTACCTAAAATGTCAAAATTCGTCCCCTTTACACAGCGATATTCCATCCATTGACCACGTACCAAATTATAATTTCTCTACTGGACTCGAACCAAGGGGGTGACACTAACTTCACGGTTGTTCTATTATCAACGCAAACCTATGACAAATCCCGCTGGTTTGCTAGTTAGAAAATGAGGCCAGTTATCGATCGGTTATGAATAATTAATTTCGGTCCCTCTTAGGGTTGGCAAATAACGACGCCGTTAGTTTTGCGAACTCTGCCTGTTCAATGCGAGTAGCAAGCTTGAAAGTGCGCCAGCTAGCAGAGCAGGGAGCAATCCGGTGATGGCGCACTAGTATTTCCCATCAGGCACCAGTGATTTGTTTTTTACAGAAAGTCTACTAATTTGATAATGGAATAACCTTTCGCAATAGTAATGTCGAAATTAGGAATTGGTGTCAATAATACGACGGTAGTGTATCACTTGAATTTGATACGATATTCAGCCAGCGATTTCAGTTAGCAGCCTGCACAACCGATTCTTTTGTTTGGCAAGGCTCACTCAGTCATTTAATGAGGCAATACAAACGATCGAATTTGGTGTTGAAATGAGCTAAATTTTTAGTTACACCTTTTCGATGTAAAATTAATTTTCTCGGCCAAATGAAAAGCAATCATTTTCATTTTTTCAGTAAATGTCAGGAAAAATTGTAGTGCTTGATACTGTATTTTTTTTCAAATTCTAGTGTTAAACTTAGGCGTGCAATTTAGTCATTTAGTGTAAGATTTTCGATTTTGATAGGCTTAAACTCTGTCCGCGAGCCTTTTTTGGATCAACCTTTTAGCTTTTCAAAGTAAGATAGTTCGCTAATGAAGGATTTTTCCCAACTTTCTAACGCACATCACCGTGAGCGATATATCATAGTTTTGTCAGAATTTGCGTTTTCATTTCACTATTTTAACTGCCGGCTGACCATTTTTCAAAATCAACGAGTGAAATCTAAGGCTAATACTAGCATTGTGGATCGATATCCCTGGGTTTAATAGGAATACCGGCATGGCTACAGTGTTGCTAGAACTTCAATATAGCAAAGAAATTCCCAGGCGTATAGCGCTCCTACTGATCATGTTTAACCAGAACACTCAATTGGGGATGTGGGCTACCAAATCGCTGGTCGGGCAATTTGCTTTCAATGGAAAATTGACCTGGATAAACAACAAAGGAAATATCGACTATTTCTGTTGGTTGCTCTCGAGATAAAAGTACTGAGTTAGACATTTTCGGAGTAAGAAGGAAAAAGGGTAAAATAAAAACGGAAATTCTAACAAAACTATAATGTATAGACCCACACGATGTGCTTTACAGAGGTGGGAAATATCTTTCTTTAGCAAACTATATTAGTTTGAGACGCTAAAAAATGAATTCCGTAAAAAGCTCGCGTGCGAACTGAAGGCCTATAAAAATCAAAAATATCACACTAAAAGACACAATTTGATGCTTAATTTTAACACCAGAATTTGTAAAAAAAATGTATATCCAAGCACCAAGTTTTTAACTGACATTACTGAAGAAAAAAAAAAATATATTGCTTTATATTTGACCGAGAAAATTAATTTCATAGCAAAAAGGTGTATCTCTGAATTGTGCTGATTTTAACATGTATCGATCGACTTTCAGCGCGACTAAGCATTTCTAAAGAATCGGTTGTCCAGGCTGCTAACTGATTTAGCGATAAAAAAACCTTTGACCACTGACCTGACCTGAAGCACGTGAGGCGCCATATTCGTTTGTTTTTATTTCCTCGTGTGATAATAAATATCATTCAAACTATAGTTGTCGGCCGTGAACGTAGTTTATAACTGGCCTAAGAAGTTTGTTTTTAAAAATAAGTAAATAATCATCACTCACCGTTCTATTTGATCTTGTGGATTTCCCAACACGTAATAAATTGAAACGCCACTACCGGATTGCTCTCAGGTAGTAAAGCGGGCGCACTTTCAACCTTCGAAGCTTGCCATTCACTACCGGTAGTAATATTAATTAAGTGATGTCACTGATGTGCAGCGTTTCTGGAATAGCACTTGCATCGTGCATGTATAATTTGAATGTAGCTTGCTGTATTCAATATGTGCATGCATATTACAGGAGCTTTATAGGTCCATCGAAAAAACAATTGAATAATTTAGGAGATTATCAGGGGCTGTGAATAATTATGAGTCCTGGGGAGGGTAAAATTGGGGTGAGGGGTTCGATTTTGGCCTTAAAACGCTTTAAAAGGCTTAGGATAACCAGGGGCGGGTACTTGGATTATTTTTCGACGGAGATGTGCGGCCCGAGCTTCCGAACCCATAACCATTTCTAAGGGTCACGATTTTACCGAAAATAGGTAGGCCCCTACCCATATCTAAGGATTGTCAGGAAAGTAAGGACCCATATCTAAGGATTTGAGCTTGAAAATAGTAAAAGCAACATGTTTTCCGGCATGTTTTTCACACATAGCACCGACAATCTAAAAGGGAGACCCATGTCTATGGATTTTTCGTGGAAAACCTTATACGTGAGTACCCCGGGAGGGGAGGATAATAGTAAAGGTCCGGGCTTATGATATGGAAATTTTATTTTGAACAACAATTCTTTAATCACTATTGACGGTTTCGCCTACCATGGTCAATAATGAGTAAAATGTCGGTTTAGTTTTAAAAAAAAGGTTTTTTTACTGTAGGCCTACATCTACAAATCTGATGTATTTAATCATTATTTGGGATCCCAATAATTTGAATGTGCAACAAGGGGGTGGTCACAATATTTTTTGCAGGCTGAGAGGGGGAAAGCGATTTATTTATTTATTGATTGATTGATTGATTGATTGATTGATTGATTGATTGATTGATTGATTGATTTATTTATTTATTTATTTATTTATTTATTTATTTATTTATTTATTTGTTTATTTATTTATTTATTTACAATACTTGTTATATTTATTTATGTATTTATTTATTTATTTATTTATTTATTTATTTATTTATTTATTTATTTATTTATTTATTTATTTATTTATTTATTATAATTATTAAGGCTTGTTCAAGTAACTCACCTCTAACATTTCACGCACTCACTTGCACCGGCTCAACAAATCAATCAATCAGTTAAATCAGTTAATTAATCAATCAATTCACTAACAATGAATATGAATAAATTATATGATATTCAATTTCAATCAATAGACATATCATATCAAACTATCAAACAATGAATAAATGAACTGATCGACCAAGAGCCCTTTTTTCTAAAGAGTGTGAGTGAGTGATTAAACAAAATAAATACAAGCATAATTATTTACATAAATAAACAAATAAATAAATAAATAAATAAAAAAAAGAAATAAATAAGAAAAATTTGAACAAATGGTATCGTAGCATTGCATTCACAAAAACAAACATTGCTGACAGGAGGACTCGAACAAACAACCTTTGCATCACCAGTCTGATGCTCTACCACTGTGCTACGACGTCGTCTAGTGGGGAGGACCTAGTTTTTAGCTTATACAGTGTTCGTCTGTGACAATGCCGCCTCGTGAAATGAATTTAAAGTTATTTTGATATCAATCTTTTTTTTTTTTCAATAGGGCCGTAACATTTTGTTTTGAAGATCTCAATTTTTATTTTCTTTAGAGTAGAGACAAATATTTCCCCTTTTCTACAATTTGAGCCCAAAATAAGAATCTACGTCTTTTATTACTGATTTAATGTTACACGTCTCACAACAGATATTTAGCTGGCTTAGCGGTCTTGCACTGTGCTTTTTAACCGGGAGGTACCGAGATCGATTCCCACCTCTGCCTGTAATTTTTTTTTAAGCCTGGGAAATAATAAGTTTATTTGGCTTCACAACGCTAAATTATTCACGACTTGCCCAACCTGGTGGTGTAAAGTGCTCCCCATAACATATGAATATTAAGCAATCACACAATGGCTAATTTAAATAAGAAAGCGTCACATGCAAATGAGGGATTGCCCTCTCCAGGAATTGCTTCATGCTCGAACCCAAGACTGCATTGTACCTTTTTTCAAGGTTGTACCATGGAAGAAAGCGATGAGAAGGAACCACAACGACTTCGATCGGCCAAGTTTTAATCCGCTTATCTATTGACGCATGAAAAGAAAAGCTATCAATGGTACTTCCTTTCATGTATGATCCATTTACCGCGATCGATGCTTGGCGAAATCATTACTGGGAAAAATTTATAACAAACTCATCCACGAACAAACAAACGCTACCCAGAAGTAAGATTATGGAATTTCACTGATGCACTGAACATGTATAGTATAGGGTGCACAACTTATAAGTTCCCCCCTACATATTTTTTAAAATAAATCGAAAACTATTTGACGAAATGCAAACCTGTAAAATGATATGGGTAGCCTTATTTGTTTTACACATGTGGACCAAATTTTAGCGTCACACGTCATTGCGTTCAGTCACAATGGTTCATTATGTAAAAAAGGAGACCGTTTTAAACAGTGTTAAAAGTTGCATCTGAGTCCATAGGACTCAATTCTCAAACAATACAGTAGGCCAGGGATATTCATGTGTTTGTAAAAGAAAACGTAATCTTTGGTATTCTTCTTCTTCTTCTTAAAAAGCAAAGCAGATGTTTTAATGATAAATGTCTGAGATGGAAGGGATATGTACTGCAGTGAGAATAGACCACATTGCCAGTAGTTCATCACATGTGAAAAGTCACATTTTAATAATGCCGCGTTTGCCAGAATTTCTTCGCGGTAGAGCAATAGGTTTGCTGGATGAAAATGTACCGGTGAAAGAAATTGCTCGTCGTATGGGCCAGCAAAATCTCCTGACATGAACCCCATTGAGCATCTTTGGGACCATGTTAAAAATGAGGTTGACCACCTTATCAATGAAAACACAATACTGCAAGAGCTAACCCGAGCAATCCAACATGTATGGAACAACATGGACCAGCAACGGGTCCGGAATTTAATAAACAGCACGCGGCGACGTTGCAATGCACTTGTCAACAGTGCAGGAGGATACATCCCCTACTAAACATCTAGACTTTAAGTTTTATTTCCATTACAAACACATGGACAGGCCTAAAATACTGTATTGTTTGACAATTGACTCCTATGGACTAAGGTGCAACTTTTAAAACTCCCTCTTTTTTACATAATGAACCATTGTGGCCAAACGCAATGATGTGTGACACTACAAATTGGCCCAGATTTGTAAAACAAATAAGGTTACTCATAACTTTTTACAATTTTACATTTCGTTAAATAATTTTCGATTTATTTCAAAAAGCATTAGGGGGAACTTATAAGTTGTGCACTGTATAGCTTTGTTTTGGGATCTACAGTCAAATTGTTTTCTTGATCGTGTTGTGTAGAAAATGTCCTATAAAACATCGAAAAGGTCATCAAAATCGGCCGTTTTTTTTCTGAGTTTCATCTTTAGCAAATAAGGTAAGATTTTGGTGACTTTTTCGATGAAAAATAGATGTAAAATGTTCTTAAATAATGCACAATGTTCCGGTTGAGTCCGGTACATGAAACCTGTTTAATTTAATAGTTTATATGTGTATAATCGTAACTAGCTAACTCGTTTCAGTGCCAAAGACTGCCAACTCTGAGAAAAAAGTCATCAAAGTTCGGGAAAATTGGGCAAAATGGAAGAAAAAGATGTAGGCCATCAATGACCGATGATCACGTCAATAGAGAAAATCCTATAGGGTGCTTGCACGGAAGGTCATTAGTTCAAATCATCCTTCAAACACGATCCAGAAGACATGCAAATACATGGAATACAATACCAATCACCTATTTAACGCGGGGTATTGATCAAAGTAAATCCTCATGAATAACAATGTGAATTAGATGTCGGTAAAGGGAGTGTACAAAGTGAATGCGTTCGTTGTGGTTCCTTCTTATCTCTTTCTTCCATGGTTGTACCAAGTACGGCCAGAGCAAGTTCAAGAGACAATACCAGGAAGTTATCATGCGGACTACCATGCTGTTATCATGAATACTCAGATAAAGTCTTTTGTTCATATTGCTAACAGAGAATTCTTGTGTTGAGTTTATAAGAATCGCTCTAGGAACTTAGAGTTTGACTGATACCATGAGGTATATTTACATTCAATGCTATTATTCGGTACCTAAATGCAAACTGAAACTCGCTTTTATAAACCTCCACCTGTCTATCGCATGCCGAGGCGTTGAATTATAGTAAAAGGCAGGTCCGATAAAATCCGAAGATATGACCAAATTGATGGTTGAAGGCGGAAAAATCCCCCAAAAGGCGGAAAATGCCATATGTATGTATGTGTGCATTGTACTTGCATACGGCTCCAGCAAAATAACTACCACCATGAATCCATATCATTACTGCAGCATTTATCGGCTGTCAAAAATATCATGTTCGTATTTTGTATTATTATATTACCTCTCTCTTTTTGCAAACTTCCGTGATCTACTTTATCATTGTTGCGTCCCTAATTGGATACTTTATATGTTTCCATTTACTTTGATTTTCTTTAATGTAAATTCAAATTTGCAGCAATCTGTCATTATTAATTATGTTATATAATTTGATGAAAATTTTTAATGGATAGGTCTCTTGTCTGAATTCAATTAAAATAATGTAGTAACAGAGTGTGTTATATCTATGAATATTCTCAGAGTGTGTTACGTGATTGTGATTAAACATATGCACTATGTCAAATTTAATCAAGATTGATATTGGTATATATTTATACCTACCTTATGTGTTGGAACAAATACGTCCAAAAAAAGACAATCTTCGTCAAAAGGACCACCATAAACTATACGTAATGAATTCTCTTCTGGTTGTTGGCATCTATTACCCACTGATGTTGCTTGTAATTTGCCACTCCATGTTTTCGGTATTGGAGGTTTGAAACGCAAAGACCCTACTGGTGGCTCAGCATACGGTATACCAAGGAAGGCATCGATTGATGTTTTCAGTTGCAACTCCGGTGCGTCAAATGACAACTTTTTACCTACTATAGTGCCTTGTCTAGTGGATACTACAGGGTTAGAACATACATTTCCAGCATAATATGCAATAATAATATTACAAGCAGACAATATACATACAAATTTGAATCCATTATCAGAGAGTTGATATTCTTGAGAGGGCACTCTATTCACGTGGTTTCTTTTCCAACGCTAAAAGATCACGAATTTTGGTGGTTTGCAAATGAAAAGTGTCCGCACTATCGATTGATTACGTAACTGTTATGAGTAATTTATTAGGTTTTTCAATGCAATCGCCTCGACCCATTAATACATATTATCTGTATTATCAAAGTACTTGGAATAACAATCCGGTGAGTTCACTGAACTACGCCCTAATACTGATGGAGTTTCAATGGCGTTTAATGGCGTTTCTCCTCTCCATACTTACTTTTTTTAATACTTTTTCAGCCATTATCAATCCACTGCAGGATGAAGGCCTCAGCATGATGTCTCCATGTGTCTCTGTTTTGTTCTTGTTGGTACCAGTTCACTTCTCCCCAGTAGTTTTGCAGCTCGTCCCTCCATCGCTTCCGTTGGCGTCCTCTATTTCGCTTCCTCCCATAAGGTGTCCAATGTGTGAGTGTTGAGCTCCAACGATTGTCTTGTCTACGGCTGATATGGCCAGCCCAGGTCCATTTTCTGCTTTTGATGGTTTCCAAGATGTCTTGAACTTGGGTCTGCTCCCTGATCCATTTGTTTGTTTTCCTGTCCTTGTAGGTGATGTTTAATATACTTCTCTCCATGTTGTGCTGGGCTGCTGCTAGTTTTCTTTCCATTTTTGATGTTAAGGTCCATGATTCTGCCCCATATGAAATAGCTGGGAGGATGCATTGGTTGTATACCTTTCGTTTAAGGCATATTGGAAGATTGCCTTTCATGATGGTGCTGTATCTTCCAAAAGCTTGCCACCCGGCTTTAATTCTCCTTCGAATTTCAGAGTCTTGGTTTTTGTCTCGAAGAGAGAAGCGTTGTCCAAGATATACATATTCCTCGACCTGCTCAATTTCAACCCCTTTTACTTTCACTGTCTTTGGGACTGTTTCTAATCCTTTCATGACCTTTGTTTTCTTCATATTCATTTTTAATCCGGTTACCCTGCTTGCCTCATCCAACTCTTGCAGCATTGTCTCAAGTTCATTTAAGTTGCTTGATATTGTGACAATGTCATCTGCAAAGCGTAAATGACTCATGTGCTCTCCGTTTATGTTGATTCCTTTCTTGCTCCAGTCGAGTGTTTTGAAAATTCCTTCTAGGGTGGCTGTAAAAAGCTTCGGTGAGATAGTGTCCCCCTGACGCACGCCCTTCTTTATCATAATTCTGTCACTGTCTTTGTGCATTTTGACTGTGTTGTAGCAATCTGAGTAGATGTCTTTGAAGATCTTCAGGTATGCATTGTTGATTCCTTGTTCTTTGAGTGCATTCAGGACTGAACTGGTTTCAACAGAATCAAATGCCTTCTCGTAATCTATAAAAGCTACGCAGAGCGGAATGTTATACTCCTGGCATTTCTCCTTTAGTTGGTTGATGGTGTGGATGTGATCCATGGTTGAAAAGCCTTTCCTGAAGCCTGCCTGTTCCCTTGGTTGATTTCCGTCTAGGATGATTTCAAGTCGGTTTGTTAGTAACCTTGTGTACAGCTTGTACAAGTTTGAGAGGAGACTGATGGGTCTATAGTTCTTTAGGTCTCGCTTGTCCCCCTTTTTGTGCAAAATGATCATAGTGGCTTCTTTCCACTGATGTGGCACTCTCCCTTTTTGCATACATGTTGTATACAGCTTTGCTAGTTCTTTGGTTATGATGTCCCCTCCTTCTTTGATTGTGTCGATGAGCACATTGTCCGGTCCAGGAGACTTTCCTCTCTTCATTTGGTTTACAGCATGCTGTACCTCCCAATTTGTGACATTGGGTATTTCTTCTTGTGGTTCTCCTGGTTCATCTGTTTCTGTGTCACTGGCATATAGTTGTTCATAGAATTCTTCTATCCTTTTCAGAATTTCGTCTTGGTCTGTGATTTCTTGCCCATTGCTATCGAGGAGGCTTGTAATTTTCTGTTTCCCCTGCGCTAGTTTCTTATATGTTTTCTTCAGACTTTTGTTTTCCTCAATTGTGGATTTGATCATCTTGGTGTTGTAGCTCCGTATATCTTCCCGTAGCTTTTTTCTGATTGTCTTGCAGGTTTCTGTATATTCAACCCGCTGTATGTTTGTTCCCTCTGCTTTCATCGATCTTCTCTTCTCCATGAGTGTTCTGGTCGAATCTGATATCTTTGTTTCTCGAGGCTTTGGTTTCTTTCCTGCAATATCCATGGCCAGTTTTTGTGTTGTTTCCACTATCTGGTCATTCCATAATTCTAGAGTCCTCTCTTCTGGACATTCATCTGCCAAAAGTTGGAACTGGTTTTGCAGCTGCAGTTGGAATTCTATTCTCTTTTCCTGCAACTTCTCTAGGTTGATGCTGCTCTGCTTTGGTCTTAGTAATTTATGTCTCTCTAGTCTGGTGTTGATTTTTAACTTGCTCATTACCATCCTGTGGTCACTACCTACGTTCACTTTGTTGACTGTCTTTACGTCTTGAATGATGTGAGGACTGTCTGTGAGAATGAAGTCAATTTCATTCTTTGTGCTTCCATCTGGGCTTCTCCAGGTCCATTTCCTACTTGCTGGCTTTTTGAAAAAAGTGTTCATTATTTTCAGCTTGTTACTGATTGAGAATTCGATGAGTCGGTCACCCCTATCATTTCGTTCTCCACTCCCAAATTTACCAATTGTGCACTCTTCTCCATCCTCTCTTTTTCCAACTTTGGCATTAAAGTCACCCATTACTATTGTGAATTGAGCCTTGCTGTTCTTTAGTAGTTCAGTTATTTCCTCATAGAGTTTGTCCACCTCTTCATCATTGTGTGTTGAGGTTGGAGCGTAGACTTGAATAACTTTTATCTTGTATCTCTTGTTTATTTTTACTGTCAGCTGAGCTAGGCGTTCATTTATACCTTTGACCTCAGTTATATTTCCTGCGATGCTTTTGTGTATCAGGAAGTCGACCCCTGCTTCACTTTTGTCCTTGGTTCCAATGTGGTAGAAATGGTGGCCACTCTTTAACTCTGTGAAATCTTCTCCTCGTCTTCGGACTTCACCCAATCCGATGATGTCCCATTTTACCCCTTCTAGTTCTTCTTCCAACTCCACTAGTCTTTCTTCCTGCAACAGTGATCTCACATTATATGTTGCAATGGTCAAAATTCCATTGGTGGCCTGTTCTTACCCAGGGATTCTTAGCACCCCCTACTCCTTGCTTTGACGAACCGCCACCTTGGTCCGGAGCAAATGAGCTGCTGGGGACTGGGGGCCTTTGCCTTCTTGTGTCTGTCATGCTGGTTAGTTGGGCCTACCCTTCCACACTGGCCCAATGTGGGTTGGAAGGGGGACTTTATATCAGAGCTCCAACTCCTAGACTGATGGCTTTACTGGGCTACGAAACCAGTCTCTCCGCCTATTTACCCATAGGTGGAGCTATTTGACCCATAGCTGGGGCTTGGTTGATGGGCGCCAGGGCGTGTCCACACGCCGGTGGGCCTGCACGCCGCATCTCTGGGGCCCAATGCTGCTCCGAGATCCCTTACAGTTTCGCCTGGGTCCGTGGGGTACCCAGTTACCGTGTGTTGTCGCTGGGAGGCACTGTAAGAGTATTGATGTAGGAGAGGCTATGTACTGGCAGGGGAAGGCTTACTCAATCTGCTTCCCTTTTCACCTTACGGCTAGCCAGCGGCAGAAGCTGAAAGCAGAAATTGCAAGCACTAAACTACATGCTAAACTAATCTACCTCGCTAAAGCACTAGACGCATCACAACATCCTGTGTCCAAAGGACACCAACACACGTAGATGAACAAATACAATAGATGAAGGTCAAGACGTATGACCTCCTATGTGACATGTTATATGTGGTCATGGAATAATTGGTAGGAAAGGCACTATCTCATTAGCATGAGCTGCACTGTTATTTAAATAGCGTATTGTTATTTAAATTTGGCCTCAGCTCGTATAGATGGCGCTAGTCATGGCATGCAGACGGCGCCTGTTCGAACCAGTGGAAGTGTACAGGCATGTTTAATTAATGCATAAATCACCGTTCTGTATATAGGTATAAGCTGGTATATTTTGTACACGATATCTTTATACAACAATGGGGGTGATATTAAATGTATTAAGGGATCTAAAATTAGCGTTTATTGCGTTTCGACAGTATTTTTTGTGGGACATGAGAGCACCTCGGACCTATCGAATTGCATTCTGAATACGAAGCATGTCTTTCTGATATCAAATAATTTTCATTTTTGAAAATCACAATATAATACAAATTTTATGACAAATTATAAAAATTTGATATTTTTCAAATTTTGATATATAACAATTCTCGAAGTAAATTATATAAATCTAATGATATATTCTTAAAGTGTATGTAGCAGGGAGGAAAAAGCCGACGGTCAATTGAAAATTTGACCTTTCATATTGAAGATATGGATTTTTTCCCAAAAGACCTAATTTTTTTTGGTGTTTTGGGGAAAAAATCCATATCTTCAATACGAAAGGTCAAAATTTTCAATTGATCGTCGGCTTTTCATCCCACCTACATACACTTTAAGTATAAATCATCAGATTTATAAAGTTTACTTCAAGTACTGTTAAATATCAAAATATTAATTTTAATGATTTGCCATAAAATGTGTATTAAATTGCGAATTTCAAAAATGAAAATTATTTGATATCAGAATGACATTCTTCGTATTCAGAATGCAATTCGATATGTCTGATGTGCTCTGATGTCCCAAAATAAATACTGTCCAAACGTTCATACCCCAGCCCTTAAGTTTATAAAATGTGACATTTACGTGCCTTTTTATTGTCTGTAGTACAAAGCTCCGCCGACTGAAGCAGCTTGAAGCTGATGGTGCCAGCGTGGCCGTCCCTGGCTGCATGTAGAATTCAATTCCAATAATATTGAATTATATCAGATTCATTTCAAGCAAACACCATTGTGTCTGCTTTTGAAAAGAAATGTTAATTCCCAAAGATATATAATCGAGTATCACAATGTCATTATATTATGTCAAAACAGCCGTAGATCTTAAAATGTTCAAGGACATTGGTTACGTAATTTCCACAACGGCGTTTGGTGATAGACCTATGAATAAGGGATGAAGTGGTCTTCATTTCTGATCGGTCAGATGTGGTGTAAAAGATTTTGACTTGAAATACTACTTGTATTTCATACCTTCGCGAATTTCCATCGCATTATTGACAGCAAGTCCTAATTTTGACATTGCTATTGTAAAAAGTCATTCTCTTCTCAAATTAGCAGACTTTCAATAAAAAACATATCTTTGGTGCCTAATGAAAATACTAGTCCGGCATTACGGGTGCACAGGTCAGTGGTCTCAGCTCTCATAGCGGGCGCACTTTCAAGCTTGGTACTCGCATTGAACAGACAAAGTTCGCATACTGAATGGCGGCTTTATTTGTCAACCGTAATTAACATGATCAAGGGGTCGAACATGAATATTCATAACCGATCAATAACTGGACTCATTTTCTACCAAGCAAACCTGCGGGATTTGTCATTGCTTTGCGTGTTTAATAGAACAACCGTGAGTTTATTGTCACCCCCTTGATGTGGTGTACACAAACCTGAATATCATAAAGATCAGTATTCGTTTGTGCATATGAACAGCACATTTACGTTGCTAAATATTAACTCATTATATATTATGACAAATATTGGTATTATGGCAATACGGTATATACATTGTATATAAAACGACTAATAGATCCTACTATCGTGGCGTCAGGTCAATGTTCATCATATCCCGTATGTTTCTTAAAATTCATTCATATTTGAGACAAATTGCTGTGCTCATTTTATAGGTGCACAGGTAGATCCGTGTTTTGTTTTTTAATTTTAATTTCTTTTAATGAAAGAATTAAGGTTTTCCACGGCACGGGGGCCACAAGGGTGATACTAATTTTAATGTATATTTTCAAAACGAATACGTGTTCCCGCTTGGCTCTATAGCGATTTCACAGAAAAGGTATTTCTAGTACAATGCAGCGTCGGACTCTAGCTGAGAGCGTAGCCTAAGTCATTACGGACTCCAAGAAGGGCTCTCCATACACAAATGAACAAACACAAAGGAGGGTAGTCTCTTCCGTGACCAGCTTGATTTCGATGGAGCGGAACCAAACTGGCTGCGGAGGAGACGGGTCATTTTGCTATGCAAATTATTTAGTGTCGCAGCCCTGCCATTATGTCAAGCTTGATTTGCTCCAATGGATTTTTATACGTAATAATAAATATATAGGCTATATGTATACAATATGGTATAGAGGCCCTGCATGAAATTATCGATTGGCTCCAAACAAAGGATTTGAACCGGTGTCCTTCACCGTAGTTATGGCGGAGTGCAGTCCATTCAATCAAATTGATCGTAGTGCAGGGTTATGTGTGTGAGACGAACTGTCACGGTAGATTGCAATCATGCTTTTGTTGAATGCATTTGAGTAGTCCGCCATATTTACGGGATGATACGTCACATGCAAGGCCTCTATACCGCAAAATACTATACGCTGGCGAAGTTACGTAATTAATCGGATTAATTGCCATAGCAATAGGTGAAAACAATTTTGAACATATCGCGCTGCACTACAAGCAGGTTACACTCATACCTATTGGAAGGATCATCAATAAGAACAATTTGTGCTATCATGTCTATGCAGACGATATTCAAATATATAGTTCTTTCATACCTTCAGATTTAGCATCTATTCAGTTGACTCTTTCTGCACTTCAAAACTGCATTGATGAAATACAACTCTGGATGACTGAAAATATGCTGAAGCTGAACAGTGATAAGACTGAATTTTTTGTTGCCACCTCGCCTCATTTTAAACGTTCATTACCGGACATTCATTTGCAAGTTGGAAATGACATCATCAAACCATCAGGAACTGTGCGAAATCTGGGCATCATCTTTGATGATGTAATGTCTATGACTCCGCAAATAACATCTCTTTCCAGTTCTGTTTCATACCACTTGCGTAACATCACTCGCATCAAACGTTTCTTGGATTTTGACACCTGCAGTAGTATTGTAAGATCACTTATTCTATCGAGACTGGATTACGGAAATGCTCTTTTGCTGGGAGCTAACACAACCCATATCGACAGACTTCAGCGCCTTCAAAATTGGGGTGCAAAACTCATTTTTTCTGCATCAAAATTCGATCACGCAACTCCGTTTTTAAAACAACTCCACTGGCTCCCTGAGCGTGTTTATAGTGAGCCAGATTATCCGGTATTTAGCGTATAAGTACATCTTATACGGTATTGGTCGCCACTATAAACAGACCAATAGCGCTATTTGCCGCACATATTATACGGAACTGATATCCTTCGATATCGATGGATATTGCAGTACATTCATTCCGTATACGGCCACTATAAACAGACAGGGATTAACGATACCGTTATTCAAGGAAGTGGAGCAGGGTTATATAGCTCTCCGAGCTCAAATTTGTCACTGTAATAACACATCACCTACAAAATGGTACGGTACTGTAGCAATTATGTTTAAAAAATAGGCCGGTATCGTTTCCACGGCAAACTATTTGAAACTGGCATCATATTTGTGTCTCCCACATTGCATTGCGGTGACCTCGAACACGCTGAGTTCAACCACCTCGGATTCAGAATAGCGCTATACGCCGTAGAAGTGACGTCATAATCGGATTAACTACCATAGCAATAGATGAATACAATTTTTGAATATACCGCGCTGCACTGCAGCAGGTTGCACTCATCACCTGTCTTCAATCATATAATAGATTGAATACAATACCGCTCTTTTCAAATAGACTAATCTTACAGGTGCAATCTACGGTTCAATGCATCGGTACCGCATGAACGTTGTAGTGCCGGGCGATATAGCCAAAATTGTATTCATCTATTGCTATGGTAGTTAATCCGATTAACTACGTCACTTCTACGGCGTATTGAGCTCTATTGATTGCCACTATAAACAGTCGAGATAACGGATAAGTCACATTCCATTCTAATCCCGTATGCGCATAAGAATACCGTATAAATACCGTACACCACTATAAACACGCTCCCTGTGAAAGAGCGCATTAATTTCAAAGTACTTCTGTATGTGTTTAAATGCTTGAATGGACATGCTCCAGGTTATTTAGCTTCTTGTTTCACACCCTACCATCAATCACGTACTGGACTTCGCTCTGCTTCAGATACAACACGGCTTACTATACATAAGTTAAATGCCAAATCTCTTCATTCTGCCGCAAATAAAGCTTTTTCTCTGGCTGCTCCTGGACTGTGGAACAATTTACCCATCACCATTCTCTTCCCAAAAAGTTGACTGTTTTTATTGCTCACTTTGTTTTGTTATATTGTATTTATGCTTTGAATTTGTTTATGCGCTGTGGTCTAGATGTAACGGCGCTTTATAAAAGAATTGTGTATGTATGTATGTATATATGTATACATGTATATGTCTGCAATCATAGATTGAATACAATACTGGTCTTTTCAAAGATACTAATCTTACAGGTGCAAGTGATCAGCATGATACGGTTCAATGCAGAGGTACCGCGTTAACTTATCAGTGCAGCGCGGTATAGTCAAAAATTGTTTTCACCTATTGCTATGGTACTTAATCCGATTATTACGTAACTTCGCCAGCGTATATTGACCCGTCTGACCCGTGATGTGCTTTTTCAGCTTTTTACATAGCACATCACAAACAGTTAACTACTCCTCTTATAGAATAGTACGGGGAATAGTTATATACCACCACAAGTCCAGGTCCACACCTGCAACTCAAAGTATGATTCATTATAGGCCTATATATTGAATTTAGCAGAAGTAAATAAAAAAATATAACCAATTATTTTACGCTACCGTTTCTATACTGTGAATGGTAACATTTGCATATGGTCGGGTTTTATGCAAAGTACATGTACAGACATTGCATAGGCATAATGTGCTTTGCATAAATAAATATAAAATGAGACTAAAATAAGCCTATCAAAATTATGCACAAAACATAATTAGATTTCGTTTTGATATTTGAAATTGATAATTTAATGCAAATTAAATTATTTGTATTATTGCACTATTATTTGTATTATATATATAGCGAATTTCAAAAAAATGAAAATTATTTAATATGAGAAGGAATTTCCTCGTATTCAGAATGCAATTTGGTGTGCCGAAGATGTGCTCTCAATTCCCATGAAATATTGTCATGATTGTGCAAAGGTGAGTGACTGACCCCTTAGGGACCGTTCACAAACACTTGTAAGGGGGGGCCTGATGCAAAAAGGGGGGGCCCTGAAAAATTTTGACCCTCCTAAGGAGGGAAAAAAAAAAAATGACCACAAATTTTCCTGGAAAAATTGAGTTTATATGCTTTTCTATGGGGTTGACCCATAATTTTCATGTCAAAAAGAGGGGGCCCTGAATTTTTGAGGTCTATAAAGGGGGGGCCGAAAACTTTTATGCCCCCCCTTAATCTGTTATGCTTATCGATCAAGTCTGGAGCAGTTAATACATTTCCTGAATGTGGGCAAAAAAAGAAGCTAATATCGCTTTCTTGTTTCATTTTGAGGGCCTTACTGTCACTACCCAAAAAGCAAACATAACATAACAAAGAACATATTATGGCAACAGAAATGGCAAAGTTAAAGGCGTCATAATTATGCCTCACAACCTTCTCTAGCGATGGCACAGATCACAAAACAATTTAAAAACATTAAAACCAAAGAAGAGGTCCGTGCTTCCTTAACATAAAGGAAATGACACATTTCTTGTGTCGACCTGTTGCGTGAGAAAAGTTCATGGCCTTCATGCATATTGTAATGTTCATGCAATAATATTTTACATATGTCTCAACTACACAAGAGAGAAAATGACACATTTCTTGTGTAGACCTGTTGCGTGAGAAAAGTTCATGGCCTTCATGCATATTGTAATGTTCATGCAATAATATTTTACATATGTCTCAATTACACAAGAGAGAAAAACTTACACACTGACAAGAACGTTATAAGATCATTTTCCCTGATCATAATGTTACGCGCCGGAAGGCCAACATCACCTTTTTCCCGATTCACTCGAATGCACAACAAAAATACACTGTTTGATTAAGTTAACAAAATCTAAGTCTTTAATTAAAAGTAAAATATGATTGGTTCATGATACAAATACAATAAAATCACGCTTTTAAATTATCACTACTTAACCAACAATCTTCTTCTTGATGATTATAGTGTTCTGGTTCAATGTTCTGGCTGGCTGATGTATATATCTTTGTTTACCTATCCTGCGAAAATCACATGTTCAGCGAAGTCCATTGTACACTTGCATTTCGTCGCTGATTTGGCAAACTGTCGCATTTAAAGTTCTTCCAATTTTTGAAGACCCATTGGAGAGCACCAAAGTAAAATATGTTTATTATTATCAAAGAATATAATCAATAATATATCTGTCTTTGTTCTCAAGTTAATACTTTTTATTCATGCACTAATTAGAAGTAATTAATCTGCAAACTCATACGACAGTATGCCAAAATATGCACAATTTGACAACCTATGTATTAATATATGATACGCCATGTGATACGACAGTATGTCAAAACAATAGGCAACTGCAGTTACATGGTGGCCTATGGCGACGTATCATGATACGTATGGGTGGCGGATACCTTCAAAATACGCCTAACCTTAGGCGTCTAAGATGCAATCTTAGACGTCTAAGATGCATTCTTAGGCGTCTAAGATGCAATCTTAGGCATCTAAGAATTTCGCGGTAGACTTAAATTAACGAATCACAGGACCAGAAATCCCAAACAACCAATCATCTTAGGCGTATTCAATTATTGACCAATGAAATCTTAGACGCCTAAGATTTTACACGCCTAAGATTTTTGTAAGACGTCCAAGATCGACCATTTGACCTTGGTTAGTGATGGACGCTATCGCAAATTCGATCAAAACGTACGACGGACGCTGTGCGTTAGAGAATATTTCGAACAATGGCTGGGTGGTGTGTTTTTAATGAACTCATTTTCTCTCCATAGCCATGGGGTCAATCCCAGAGAGAAAGGGGTGATGGGGTGGGAGGGAGGACAATGTTCTTCCACCTTTCGGCACAATGGCCCATTGTTTTGTTCTTTTCAGCCACTTTTTGACAATTCAGGCTGATTCTCTACCCACATTTCAAGCTGGATTGGCGCCAATATCCATAGCAATGGAGGGTTATAATTTTCCCACAGGACGCTCCCCCAGCATTGCCACTAGTTTTAGAGCATGTTATGGTTATTTAAAAGGTGCCCTGTAAAAAATTGCTTGTGTCCCTGGGGGGGTGGCCAGACCCTGTAGATGATGTTGAAGGCTGTATTGGTCGTGTTATTTCGTCAACCTGCTCTATAACCTGACACAAAATGGGGCGGCGATTTGCCATTCTGCCGGATTATAATGGCACTTCTATTCGAAACTTATGATAAACTGAACTGAACCAGCGATGACGGAACTGGTTATCCGCATGGTATCTGTAATACGAGCGCGAGCTGCTATAGTAGTCTTCCAAGGTGCTTTTGCGAGCTATCACATTGGTGATACCGTCCATCACCAAAATATCATTCTTAGACGTGTAAGAATTCTTGGGCGTGTAAAATCTTAGGCGTCTAAGATTTCATTGGTCAATAATTGACTACGCCTAAGATGATTGGTTGTTTGGGATTTCTGGTCCTGTGATTCGTTGATTTAAGTCTACCGATTGCATCTTAGACGTCTAACACAAGTTTTAGGAGTGTTCATTTTATTTGGCCTATCTTCACCCACGCCTCACTACACACATATGATTGACACCTACATTGAAGACTAGGAAGCCACATTTGCATAATGCTCACTTGACTGTGAAACAACTTGTTGCTAAGTTGCCAGTTCTGAAGTCATGCTTACCATGAGCGTGTTTATAGTGAGCCAGATTATCCGGTATTTAGAGTATAAGTACATCTTATACGGTATTGGTCGCCACTATAAACAGACCAATAGCGCTATTTGCCGCACATATTATACGGAACTGATATCCTTCGATATCGATGGATATTGCAGTATATTCATTCCGTATACGGCCACTATAAACAGACAGGGATTAACGATACCGTTATTCAAGGAAGTGGAGCAGGGTTGTATAACTCTCCCAGCTCAAATTTATCACTGTAATAACACATCAACCACAAATATGGTACAGTACTGTAGCAATAATGTTAAAAAATAGACCAGTATCGTTGCGACGGCAAACTATTTGAAACTGTGAAAATATTTGTGCCTCCCACATTGCATTGCGGTGACCTCGAACACGCAGAGTTCAACCACTTCGGATTCAGAATAGCGCTATTGGTTGCCACTATAAACAGACGGATAAGTCACATTCCATCCTAATCCCATATGCGTATAAGGATACCGTATAAATACCGTACACCACTATAAACACGCTCTATGTTGTCAATAAAAACTTTTTGTGATCAATAATTTATCCGGTACACTGAACTTGATAACAATAGAATGTGGAAAGATCAATATTGATTTTACACTAGCAAACACACAAGATGTCCATAATATTGCTTTATTAACTTTTCACAGACCTATATAGAGGCCCTGCATTCTTTTATCGATTGGCTCCAAACAAAGGATTTGAACTGGTGTCCTTCACCGTAGTTATGGCGGAGTGCAGTCCATTCAATCAAATGTTGTCATCAACCTATTCGATCGTAGTGCAGGGTTATATGAGCGATACGAACTGTCACGGTAGATTGCAATCATGCTTTTGTTAAATGCATTTGAGTAGTCCGCCATATTTACGGGATGATACGTCACATGCAAGGCCTCTATTGCTGCATGATAGTTTTGCTACCCTCAGTTATTTCCTTTCTTTGCACTTTCTCATATTATTTTTATTTTGATTAAAATAAATATATGAATAATGAAAATCTCATGAGTAAGAAAGCATTTTCTACATTTTTAATTTCTGCATTTATCACAGCTTGCGTCAAATAATTACAAGGCCTATGATGTTTCATCTGACACAAAAATGAAAGACAAAAGAAACAATGGCATTTTTACTCAAAGCACCAACAAAAACATTGTTTATTATTACTAATCTTTAAAAAAATATACATGTATTATATATATATTTAAACACAAAAATACAGAATATTTACAATGTATCACTTTTTACGTCTTCTCTGTGTAACACATTGTGTTAAATCAATTTTAAAAAACTTGTCTACAGCCAATACAGTCAATCAATAAATTTTACATGTGATAATAATTCATAATGCAATAATAATAAGAATAAGAATAATAATAAGAATAAGAATAAGAATAAGAATAAGAATAAGAATAAGAATAAGAATAAGAATGCAAGCAAGTTGTGGGTAGTTCAATGCAAATAAATCAATAACTAGTTTTAAAATATAAAATTTAAAGTAGGCCTAATTAGAAATGTCTCATAAAATTCATGTAGGGTCATGGCCTACTAGTACTACATGTATACAGCAGCAACGTGTCTGTGAATAAACATTGACCTCAAAATTGTTACATGAGCATTGAAGCAACTAATCAATACATGACCACTGTGTGTGTTGTGCATGGATATGCAGAGAAGATAACGGAATTATATACTTGAGATAATCCCGTAGGTAATCCGGGAGGTAATCCTGTCGCATCTATTCATAGTCCTTTATTCTCAAGTAGTTAGACATCCACCTGAAATATCCTATGATGTTATGTATGTGATCGCCCATGGTTGACCGATTTTCATATCAGAATTGGAAATAGGCCTATTTCCAATGTTTCTATAGAGAATTTGTTGAAAATTATGAAACGCGTGTGTTAAGGACCTGCTGCTTGGATGGGATACCACATGTGGATAATACAAGAAAGAAATCGAGTGTTGTAAAATATCCCACCAAATCCGCCCTTTTTTGTAAATATATGAATTTCTAAAGAAGACATTTTTAGGATTTTTTACAGAGGTGATGATTGTTGATTATTTCCATTTTATTTTTTTTAATGTATGTTCCGGTCATTTCCTGCAAACCTAGTAAAGATATTCTGATAATTGAAAACATTCTCTATCATAAATAATAGAGGCTGAAAGTGGCAACTAGCAGCAAAAATTATAATTTGCCATGGAACTTCAGTCATATTTTATCTGAAATCTGACTAGATGACAGGGTCTGCATGCATGGTATGCATGGCATGACGACAAGCACGCACTGACCTATCCCTAAAATCAGTTAGCTGCAACTTGTGTATCACACCCATCCCAGGTTCAAACCCCATTGTGGTATTATATTGTATAAGCGGCTAAATAGGGTGATCATCATTTACTTTGAATGAGCCGTCTCACACATATTTTGTTTGAGGATAGCTGGATCAACCTCCTCTTTGTTACATCTTCTCTGGTACATATGTACATGCTACACAAGTCAATCCATAAATCAATCAACACAATTTAACACAGCATTTAGTCAACACCTACCTCTGACTAGTCCGAATAATCAGACCCAGAACAAAATATTAATTTCTGACATGATCGTGTACTGGGTCTGAACTGTTTCCATATGAAATCTTGATGGCAAATTGGACAATAGAAGCACATGGTTCTACGTGACAGCTTTTTAATCCCTATTCAGGTTACGTGAATCACGCTATTGTGGACCATCCTTCTGATACTTGAGTGTTTGGACAAGCGGAACGGTTTTTATCTACCTCTCTGTTTGTAAACAAACCAGGAGGTCGAAATCGTCCTCCTCGCCGAATACGAAAGTCAGCGTAATAGTACGGCACTGACCTCTGACAATGTTTGACACTAACTTTTTACGCTTATTTCGTGCTAAAATCAGTTAATAACAGAAAACAAAAGTACAACTAACTTGTATTTGTCATAGTTTTGCTTTCTGCAAGCATGTAACTTGATAATCATGATAATGAAGTACGCTTAAAACTATTTACTGTACACAAACATACGTTGCTATGCAAAACTGGTTCATCATGGTGTCGATAAGACTTTCGAAATGAAATGATTTCAGAAAAACTGCTGCACCCATTTTCACAAACATGGTATCATTCTGCTCTTGAATAATCAAAGAAACTCCATGAATATAAGTTGACTTAATATTTCAAATCAAAATGGAGAAATAATAAGTTTATTTTCATGTTATTTGCCACATGAAACTTCAACGTCCTCCTACTCAGCACTCCAGTACATCAGCGTCACCAAAACTGTTCAGGGAGCTAGATCAGAGTTCACATGAACCAAACATGCCATCAAACAAACTTTCCCATTCGCTAATTCTCTTAAATAATATCATTAATGAATATATCCAAATTACCAATATCAAACTTTCTACTATGCGTTCAACATAGGGACATTTAGTGGGCGGGGCCTAAAATTGGACACTCAAGTGGGCCCATTGAATGTCAATTTGGGTTGCTGTAAATTGATTTTCCTCACAGTATTACTATAGAACCTAATGGAGCCATTATATTAAGTGGTACCACCTTTCTCTGTGTGGTGGCGCTCTAACATGGTTCTAATAATGAGCAAAATTATTTGTTTGTTAAACTTGTGCTAAGGTTAGGCGTATTATCTTTGGCGTATTTTGAAGGTATCCGCCATCTATAGATCGACTATAATACGACTGTATACCAAAACACAGAACGACGATTTAGGGGGGTGGGGGTGTTACTAATACTAATTAGTGCCATATCTCATTAACTAATTACATTTAGGTCTCAAAACTTTGTGAATATATAGAGTTTCATTAATAGATTTTGAAAAATCATTTTGCCCAAAAATCGTCATACGATAGTATGCCAAAACAGCGACGATTTATGTATCCTTTGCATATAACATCCTCGCACAGATATGGTGCTGCTTTCTCCAAACACTTAACTCCTTGCGCAGTTTGCCAAACACTTAACTCCTTGCGCAAAGTCCAAACACAGTTCTCCAAACACAGTTGCACAGTTCTCCAAACACTTAACTCCTTGCGGAGATCTTTCACCAATCACTCTCTTTCTCCAGGAAAGAGGCTTCTTTCTGCACTACTCCACTTTATTGACAGATGTATTGTAATCCAGACTCCAGCAAGTCTTTCATACACTCAAAATCTCCTTCGTTGCTGTATTAAAATAGCACATTATTGGCTATGCAAACTGATTCAAATGTACCTCCTTTTGAAGCACAACGATGACCAACATATAGAGAGTCTACAATCTCTCTTCATATTCTGCAAAGATCAAACTGCTTTCACCTTTATACTCACTATCTAATTAATAGACCATTCTGTCACATTCAGCTTAGTTTAGAAATGGGAATTTCCAGTTAACATTATGCAATGCACTATATGAACAAATATCTGGGTATTCCCAACATTAATTTATAATTCTATTACCCCCACGACCCATTATTCAAAATCGCGCTCTGTGATTTGTTGAAACGCGTCACGTGACAGACCATTAATTAGCGATAAAGTGTCAAGGGCAACGAACTTTATGTTCTTATATCATCACAGCGCACAGCACACCTGCTTATGTAGGGGAGAATGGAATGCCAGGGGTGTGTTATTATACCTGCTTATAGGGGAGAATGGAATGTTAGGTTGTGTTATTGGAATGTGCATACGGTTTGGCTACGTGTAGGCGCTACACCTTGAGGTAAACAACTTGAAATATTTGGGCAAAAAATGTGATATTTTCTCTTTAAATCGCACTATTTTGTGGTAATAGAATAGAAATAAAGGGTGCAGCATTATCCTTTACACGCAAATAATGTGTCCTCGGCAGTAAAATCGTTTAAATAATGGGTTCGGCTGCGCCTCACCCATTATTTACGTTTTTACTGCCTCGGACACATTATTTTCGTGTAAAGGATCATGCATTACCCTTTATTTCTTAAATATTAACCTATCTCATTACATCACTTCCCAACATTATGTCATATCCACTTTACATACCCTGAACATTTTCGAGAGCAGGGAATTTTCCAACAATCCAAAATTAGATATGATTCAATTTGTTTTGATCAACTTGATGAATGAAAAGGGATTCCACACACATCCCAGCAAACACAAAAACGTTTTAAAACGTTTTAAATAAGTTATATTTTGGCTTTTGGTTTAGGTAAAAACATTTTAATAACATTAAAATATCGGGTTATATAAAGGTCATGAAAACGTATTAAAACGTTTTGTATGAAAACACACTACAACAATATTTTTTAAATGTTTTCAAAATGTTATTATAAACCCTTTTTGCTAACATTTTTTGCCAAATATTTTGTCAATACTTAAATAACATTATGTTAAAATATTTGCACCCAGCAAACACAGAAATGTTCTTCAAATGTATTTTTCAAAACGTTTTAATAACATTTAAATGTCGGGTTATATAAAGGTCACGTAAACGTTTTTAAAACGTTATTGCAAATATTTTGGGCAAACATTTTTCGCAAAATATTTTTCAACCCCAAAATAACATTTTGTTTAGAATGTTTTGTATCAAGTTTTCAAAAATGTTTTTGGAATGTCATTAAAACGTTTTTATACCCTTTATATAACCCGACATTTAAACGTTTTCTGTAAAACATTTTGTGTTTGCTGGGCAGTAGATTATCAAAAAATGTGTTTTAATGTTATGAAAACGTTTTATACCCTTAATATACCCTTTATATTACCCGACATTTAAACGTTTTCTGACAACCGTTTATAACCTTTTGCGAATGATGTCGAAAACGTTTTGTGTTTGCTGGGATGTCATCACTCATGAAATATCTCTTAATTTTGTAAACAAAAGGGGGTCATCATCGGGCAGGACTTTAAAAGGCGTGGTCATCGAGAATATTCAATTTCAGAAAAGGGGACCTATTGACATGCACTTACTCGTCACTTCAAAAGTTGAGTGCCCCCCCCCCATGTTACGTAATTAAGAAATGAAACTGTTGGTTGCGGCATGGGGCAAAGGTCAAATGTTAAGCACATTTTTAGATTGTCATTACTGAAAGTTACTTTCTTTCATGTCTATTTTGTTTTTATTGATCGAAATGTACAGACTAATGAACAATAGCTATAGCAATGTAAAGGGCCACTACAGATTCCGAGTATTCGACGTATAATATTTGATGTAACATATCTACGTTATTTGATCTAGTCCCATTCTATTTCCAGTATTGTTTTTAAACACTTAAAAGTTCTAACGAATGTTTGATGACGTAAAATCGATAATATGTTACGTATAATATCTGGTAGAAATATATCGATTTTACGTCATCAAACATTCGTTAGAACTTTAAGGCGATTTAATACCCTGATTTTCATCAGTACCCATCTTCTTTTTTTTTTTTTCCAATTTATGAAGTATATAAATATGTTCATCATCTCATGTCCTGAACTTATAAAATATCTCTACATAAAAAGTGGTTTTAAACCATTTTAGAAAATCATTTTAGCCCTATATATTTTTTTGTTTACTGTATCCTGGTAACTGAGATGTGTGTTTCATAACAAACCATTTAATTTATTCTATTGAACATGTCCAAGTAGAATACATGAATAGAATACATTAAATCCTTTGTTATACTATCTATAGAAATGTACTCACTGATTATAACACTGAATAAATTAAATAGGCCTAATCTCTTCCACATAGACAATTCAATACTACACCATGTATGTATCTTCTATAATATCACTGAATATGTTGTTCGGAAAAGAGATTAAAAAAGGCTATAAGGTCACCAAAGGTCAGGTTATAGGTCAATTGGTTCAGGTCAAATTCAGGCATCCATTTTGAATACATGTGATAGTCTGTGGATATCATACATGTCATAATGAGGCATCAATTTTGATATTTTGTCTGTTACTGGATATATAATGGAAATGTGTGAGGTGGATATACTAAAATACCTTGGGATGTAAATGGTGAGTACAATTTAGATTGCCTAGTTGAGTTGGATTGGGCAAATAAATATAAAATAGTTACCAAAATCACAAAAATGAAGCTTACGGAAAACTACCTAATATGGTGGTATAGGTGACAAAAAATACAATCTTTTTCAACATTGCTGTAGTGTGGTTTTGGTAACCTGTTACCTATGGCTTAATTAAGTTTCAGTGACATAGTGTCGCATGTTCAAAATACAAAATATAGCTCAACATTGAAAATAGAAGCATTTTAACCGGTTCGTTTTTTGATAGTTGTGGAGCACCAAGTTCAGGAATTCATAAAAGAAATCAGGGACCACTTATTCCCATTTTACATATCAACATTATTTCCCTAATGTGTTAGCAACACATATCCAAAATTTTAACGAAATCCGTTGATAGTAAGCTTTCCAAAATGAAGTGAATTTAAATCATCAGTGATGTACCTCCTTTTGGCTTCTATCTTCAAAAGCATGTAAGCTACATTGATACCGATGCCACCAATAAAACGAGAAGATTTGCCCCTTCATTTTGCATACCACTTTGTCCAATTTTGTTTTGTAATTTCTTCACAAAATGCAAAAAAAAGCAAAAAAAAATCAATGGGTGTAGTACCCCCTTAACATTGCTGGAAATAGAATTTGACTAGATTAAATAACGTAGATATGTTACATCAAATATTTTACGTCGAATAAAAAATCTGTAGGGTCACTACAGTCTTGAGATCTTGATCGATATGAGCCTTTACTAGAATCAATTACTTCGGATTGGTGTGTTTTCTCTCAACTGCCGAAAATACATCTTCAACAACACTGTAAGGCACTCTGGCAGAATATTTCTCAACCGCCACACCATTCTGTCGACTTAAATATTTGCGAAACTTATCATTGTGTTCAAGTAGCTCAAAGAAGTGCAGTGTGAGTATAGGCGAAAGAAGCCGTAAAACGATGTTCATCTGCTGTGAATTTTAATTGCGTAAGAAGAAAGTTCTTTTAAGGTATATGAGGGCGTAGCGCTGATCACGGCTGCTTTCGCTCTCCCAAGAAGTTAAAGTTTTCATTTGATCAGCGATGTTATTTTGGGCTAAATTTTGTGTCATCATATTTGTTATAGCCTCTGGATCAGAATGATGTGCCTTAAACTGATTTTTCTGTCAGGATTTGTCGTCATTTTGGCGAATTTGTTGTCATCATCTGTAGCAGAATTGTCATGCACGGAATCGCTATACGATCACGTTGATTACCATTCTGAACAGCCCATCAGGGTAAGAAATATCGACTGTTTTCAATCACTTTCGATCGTAATGGAAACTAATCAATCTGAAGCCTATTCATACTCCCCGGATTTCATGCGGAGTTTATCTCACACTGATTATCATGACTGTAAACTTTCAAACGAAACTTTTGAAGTATTATCATCTCTTCATCTATTGCGTTACCCGTGTAGGAAAAATGAAACCTCCTCACATAGGCGTTCTCACAATAACAAGCGTTGGAGACATCGTGGTAGACGTGCTGGTAGAAGACATTTAAGAAGAGAAAATCAGATACCAGAAAATCAGATACCAGTTATTATATCCAATTCACGATCAAATATTTATGTTGGTGGGCAGAATGGATGTAATACTAATAATTTTATACCAATATCTAGAGCTAAACCATTCTCAAACTTAAGCGTGTATCATTGGAATGCCCGATCTATAGGCAACAAAACAGTAACATTAGTTGACTATGTCATTGAGAAAGATATAGATATCTTCTTCATCACAGAAACGTGGCTTGCCGTCGAGGATCCCGTAGTCATCGGCAATTGTACGCCACCCGGTTATGAGTTCATCAGTATTCCTCGTGGAACCTCCAATCATGGCGGAATAGGTGTTCTGTTTAAGAAACCCCTTAATCTTGTTGTTTCCCCTACTGGTTTTGAAGCGATAACGTTTGAACATGTATGTGTTACTGACAAAAGTAAATCTGTTCAGTTTGTTGCTGTCTACCGCCCCTACCCCTCCTCTACAAATCGTCTGACAACAGGCCAATTCCTATTGGAATTTGAAAAATTTCTTGATGAAATTTGTGTAATACCTGGTCAACTTGTCATTCTGGGCGATTTCAACATTCATGTTGACGTTCAGGACCAATGGGACACAAAACGATTTCAATCTAGTTTGTCTATGTATGGCTTTCAGCAACACATCTCTGGCCCTACTCACATACACGGGCACACTCTCGACTTGGTAATTTCCAGGCTTGATGATGACATTATTCAGGACACTTACACTGATCCATTGTTCTATTCAGATCACAATATCATCATGTGCACTGTTCAATATGAAAAACCGCAGCCTATGAAGGTGACTAAAACATCGCGTGAATATCGAAAACTTGATATGCAACGGTTTGGCGAATGTCTTGACGATCGTCTCCGCGCAATACCTTCAGACTGTAACGATCCTGATACACTATGCGATATGTATGAATCAATTACGTTATCTGTTCTTGATGAACTCTGTCCTGCCGTCACGAAAGAACGCGTGGTAAAGGCTAGGCTTCCATGGTATAGCGACAACATCCACCAGGAACGGCGCGTCAGAAGACGTCTGGAACGCAGATGGCGCAAGACTCGCTCTGTAATAGACTATGATGCACTGCTCGATCAGAAAGACAAAGTTAATAAACTCATTGTTCAATCTAAGCAGCAATTTTTCACTGAAAAGTTTCTTAGCTCAAATACTAAAGATATGTTCAAGACATTGAATGGTCTTTTAAACACATCATCTCGTGTATTGCCGAATGCAGACTCTAACACTGATCTTGCTAATGACTTTTTGTCATTCTTTGTTGAAAAAGTTGAAACAATTAGATCTAACAACACTGCCACAACGGAGAGTGTTGTGGTTAACAACGTGTGCGAAAGTAATATGTCTGGTTTTGAATCACTTTCAACTTCTAGTGTTTCTGAAATTATATGTCAAATGTCTAACAAATCATGCTCTTTGGACACTCTTCCATCGTGGCTTATAAAACAAAATTTACCACACTTGTTATCCATCATCACAAGAATTGTTAACGCATCTCTTGTGTCAGGTGTTTTCCCAGAGACATTAAAACACTCCATAATCACTCCTGTCCTGAAAAAGACCAATATGGACCCAAATGCCCTGAAGAGTTATCGTCCGGTAGCAAACATCAAGTGTATTGCCAAAGTTATTGAGAAGGCCGCGTCGTGTCAAGTAATTGAGTATGTTGGCCATAACAAACTTGGTGAGATTTTCCAATCTGCTTATAAAGCTCATCACTCCACTGAGACCGCTCTTCTCCATGTTAGAAGCGACATCCTTCAGTCAATGGATGCCAACAAGGCTATTCTGCTTGTATTGCTTGACATGTCGGCGGCCTTCGACACTATCGACCATGCAATTTTGTTAAATAGACTCGAAGGTCGTTTCGGTATCACCGGGCCTGCCTTAGATTGGTTCAAATCGTACCTTGAAGATCGTAGAACAAGAGTGATGATTAACAGTGTTATGTCAGATCAGCATGTTTTCAATTATTCTGTTCCACAGGGCTCCATTGTAGGACCACAGTGTTTTATTATGTATGTCCATCCTGTTGGTGACATAATTAGGGAGCATAATGTCAAATTTCACTCGTATGCTGATGATACACAATTATTTTGTGAGTTTGATCCTAAGGTTCCTGGAGATTGTGACCGTGCTCTTGGTGTACTTTCTAACTGTATATCCAAGATAAACACCTGGATGTATCAAAACAAGTTGCAACTTAATCAAGCCAAAAGTGAGTTTATGGTAATTGCCACACCAAGAATATTGAGTACATTGCCTGTTATTCAAATGGAGCTCGGTAACATAACCATTCAAACTACCTCCTCAGTAAAAATCTAGGCGTCATATTTGATTCCGGCATGAATATGTCCGACCAGATCAGTGGTCTGTGTAGGAGCGTTAATTTTCATATTCGTAATCTATGGCGAATAAGAAGGTTCATTACACAAGAAGCCTGTCATCACGCTGTACGATCTTTGGTCCTGTCCCGAATAGACTATGCCAATTCGTTACTTTTTGGCGCCAAGGAAGTCGACCTCAAGCGTATTCAGCGCCTGCAGAATAAGGCTGCGCGGTTGGTATTTGCTTGTGGACGGGACCAAAGTTCGTCACAGCTTTTGTGTACTCTTCATTGGCTTCCGGTTAAGGACAGAATTAAGTACAAGATACTGTTGTATATCTATAAATGTCTTCATGATCTAGCTCCTTGCTATCTTACCAATGATCTTGTTTTGTACAATATTTCAGATGGCAATGATGACTCTAGGCGTCGACTCCGTTCTTCCTCTGATGTTACCAGGCTTGTTGTTCCACGCTCGAGGCGTACGGCTGGTGACAAAGCATTTCACGTGGTTGGCCCATATCTTTGGAACCAGCTTCCTGTTGGCATCAGAGAGACGGCGTCCGTCCAAATCTTCAAACGCCATCTGAAAACCCATTTATTCCCTAAAGTTTAGGGATTTGTTTATTATGTGCTTCTTTTTGATTTTTGCTTCTTGGTTTGTTTGTAATTTTGTATTATTGTAAGGCGCTGTGATCTCTGTAGAGCGCCATATAAGTATTCGTTAATAATAATAATAAATAATAATCTGAATGGAAATAGTCGGTGTTTCCCTTCGTTCGCCACTCCATCCGATATGGGTATTTCTGTATCGAGAGAGTATCTTGTAAACCAAATATCACGTGGTGATTTGACCACTGTGATCCCCATAATCTACCTGCTACAACAGCGGGAAATATATCCATCCATGTAAGTCTCAGATACGGCTTCACTGTATTAGGCCACGGGTAAAAGAACCACTTTCCATTGGCATAGGCATATGCGCCATTCTGTGATGTGTGCGTGAGGACCTCGACCTGAAAAATGAAAAAAAGGATCGTATTAGCATCAAATAGTATGGTTTGTTAATGCAATCAAATTATTGCGTCAACAGTGCCTCATTTCAAATATTGAGTTTTAGTTTTGGTTTTGGTTTTGGTCACGTGGTTTCCTATTATCCTGCCTAACCTCTTGACTCATTTCAGATTCTATAATGATGTGAAGAAGAAATCATTTGGTGTAAGTGTAATATTCACGAGGAGAGAAATCGAGCATGTTGATTTACATTGAAAAACGTGGTTTAGAAAACCGAATAAGCTATGGCTATTTTAGCTGTGAAAAAATATAGACCATCGAAATATTTGCATTCGACATTACAAAAGGGGCGACTCAGGTGTTATAAACAGAATCGATTCATGTCCTTAATCCCATGTACCAGAATCGATGGAAGGCCATTATATGACTTCCAATATAAGTTAATGACTTTAGGGGAAAGAGAGCCCTTACCCCCCCAACACCCCCCCCACACACACACACACCCCCACACCCCTTCCCCCATCCCACAAAAGTTGTGTGTGGCTATCAATCATGCCAGATATAGTATTCGCTAGCAAAGCATTTGACATCGAACTAACGAAAGTCTGAACCATAATTTATTGAGCTCTTCCTAACCATGAACCATGAAGGAATTATGAAATATTTTATAAAATTCTTGTAAGAGAAATTCGTATTTTTAACGGAAAACAACCAAAGGCCTTAGTCGTTTTTCTAGGTTGAAAATGAAAAACGAAAAATGATTGGCCGGTCATAACCGAGTATAACACCTCTGGTACTGTAAAACATTTTTGTGCACGGATCGGCGTTTTTAAGAAAATAATATTATTGACGAATGACGAAACTAAAGATTCCGATTCTTACCCTTTTCAGAAGTTTCCATAGGACAAGACGCCTGACAAGTATTTGAGACAAATATCTTCCAAGCATTTTGAGTCTCTGTTTTGATTCTCTGTTGAATCGATATCCTTTGGAACTTTTAGTAAGTCAAATGTTTTACTAATAAGTTTATAATTAATGAATAAATAAGTTTATGTTCCGATGTTGAGCACCCATAGCATCCACCTTATGTCATGAGTGTAAATGAATACACAATAACTTTTTGCGGCAAAAAGATCGGAAATGACATGAAACATTAGGTTAAGGATACAGGGACTTTACTAGCTTGTCATTGTAGTAGTAGGCCTATACATGTATGTATTCTATTAGAAGACTGATTTTGATGTTCTCAGTACATGATCCATCCACTACCTCTTTAAGTCTTGATTGTTTGCTTGGCAACAACTGGTATAATTTATCAAAGAAAAATGAAAAAGGAGTTATTGGGGTACTACATTTTGAAGAAATGGGTAACAAATTATTTTTTTTGCATTGCTAAATTTACAATACAAATTTGCTGAAATAAGAGAATTTGAAAGTTCCTGTATTTTTATGGCATTTTAATGATAAAATTCTTGACAGAAGGGGGTCATTGGGTAGCGGAACATAACAAGAGAGGGGTCATCAGGTAGAAAAAAAGGGGTCATTTGGTATATTCGACTTCAAAAAAGGGGGATTTCGTTTAGAAAAAAGAGTATACAGCTTAATTTTCAGTATAACGGCGCGGGAACCGGGGGGAGTGGTAGGGGCCGGTCCAGTGCCCCTCCACTTTAATCAAAACCATGTCTGGGTGAACATAAATAAATCAATTCTCTATTATAGAGACTGAAAGAAAGTGTAACAATGATGCACCAAATGGCTTCAATTGGACTTGGCTTTTCTTGGAATCTCAAGCTTTATTGTGCATCATCATGACTTGTCATACGCTCAGAGCACTGATACTAAAGGTCGGTCGGGGGGGGTCCAAAGCAGAAGCATAAAGGGGATTTGTTTATCAACAAAGCCCCCATTATGCTTCTGCATTTGATGCACAAAAGATTCCAAGAAAGTTTTAGAACCTTCATTTCCGACCCGGGATTTCCGAGCAATATGGTGTTTTTTGGATCGAAAAGCAAAAATCTTTTACTGTGTAATATCGCATATCAATTTGTAAGTGCTCTTTAGCAAAGTCACACTTCATTGAATTTACAATTATAGTATAGTATAGTATTACAAAATAGTAACTTTTTGCACAAGATTTACAGTTTAAAGAGAATTGGCCATTGCTCATTAAAACGAGGCTAGTATATGTGACCAGCTCCAACAAAACCCAGAACAAGTCGCCATGCATGTTTTTGAGTTATAGGCTTTTAAAGATGACATTCCCATAAAAAAAAAAATCAAATTTTGGAATTTTTAATTTCATGGTATTTGACCTTGGGACTGAGTGGACTTTCATATCCTTGAAAATACTTTAGGTTTATTTAATCAATAGTTGGCAGTTGAACTATGATAACCCCTATTCAATCCTGTGTAAGGCAGGAAACTAATCAGCAGATTACTTCGACTAGCAATTTGGCAAAAATATCAAGGTATCATTTACAAAATTATCCATATCTTGAAAAGTATTGATGCTATGTATATAATTTTGGTATCATTTTGAAGCTTATTGTCCCGTGCTTACATTTGTATTCAATGAAATGTCAAAAATGGGATTTGTTCCTGGTTTTGTCGGAACGGGTCACATATGAACAAGATAAGCGTGCTCTTTCATTTAATGACATAAAATTTGAAATATTGTAAGGAACACTTGAGGTTTTGACTTTTAAAACCTACATTTTGGTCAAAAAATGTGCTTGAATAGGTAGTTTTCAAACAGATTTTTTAACATTCGCCTTGCTATAACATTGAATTGCGTTATCTGTTGACCTAATGAGAAAAAGTGTTTTTAGGGGGAAGTGCATATGGAAAAGTTTCTATACAAAAATGATTCTCTTATAAACTATCTACGCACAGATTCCACCTCGATACACCGTACCTGAGCACACATTTTCGTCCAAGAGCTTCCAAGCAGAGAACCGCAAGCAGTGAATTGTCTCCACCACAGTCTTTGATTACACACGGTTGAGTACATATCATCGTATGAGCTGTGGAGCTTCTAGGAAAATGGGCCTCTGTAATTGGTTTTTGTCGAAACCTCAAGTGTTCCCTTCATCCAATCAGATGTTTTTAAATATCAAACGAAAGCTAACACTTCCCCCAAAAACACTTTTCGTCACTAGGTCAACAGATAACGCAATTCAATGTTAGCAAGGCGAATGTGCTAAATCTGTTGAAAACTACCCATCCAAGCACCTTTTTGACCAAAATGTAGGTATTAAAAGTCAAAACCTCATGTGTTTCTTACAATATTTGTCAAATTTTACGTCATTCAATGAAAAAGCACACTTATATTGTCCATACACTACATGTAGCGTCACTAGAATGAGCAATGACCAATTATCTTTAAATTGCAAATCTTGTGCAAAACGTTACTATTTTCGCATGTTTTGTCATACGGTTATAAATTCAATGAACTATGACTTTGCTAAAGAGTGCTTACAAATTGATATGTTAGCTTTCGTTCGATATAAAAAAATTCTGATTGGAACACTTGAGGTTTCAAGTTTGAGAAAATAACAGATGCCTATTTTCCAGTACATCTCACACAGCTCTTATGATGCTATGCACTCAACTGTAGTATAACCTTCATGTACATTTTACACTGTAACTCGGAATACAATTCAGGACATTTACGGCTTTAGTATTCGAAGTGTACGGTCATATATGCTGTTATCAGTGCACGCACACAATCGTGACGGTCACCACATGCTTGCACAGCATAATACTCATTGATACGCCCCCTGTCTTCTGCATGGTTAATAACTATTTTTTTCAATTTTGAGATGAATTGAAATTGGTGGCGGAAGGCACATTTCGAAATAGCCCTGATATGCCATTGGTTCAAAAATGTGCCTTTATTCGCATTCGCCTTGCTATAACATTGAATTGTGTTCAGTTAACCTAATGAGAAGGGGGAAGTGTTAGCTTTCGTTCAATATAAAACAAATTCAGATTGGAACTTACACTTGAGGGTTTGGGAAAAACATACCATAGATGATTATTTTATTATGCACTCAACCGTGTAGTATAACACAGACTGCATACTAGGCTAGACTCGCTGTGCTAGAAATATCTGTGTGCTCGGGTGTATCGAGGTGGAAACTGTGCATAGATGCATTTATAAGAGGCGTTTTTGTAGTCAAACTTTTTGGGCGGGTGCGGCGTGCCGCACCCGCCCTGTATTCTCTGACTATTGACCTACTTTTTCACATGCCGCAGTGTTGAGAAAATATTCGTGCCGGTTATATCCCAAACACCCACAGAGGTGATAGTTTACGGCAAGTTTTGTAATTATTACTTGCTTTTGATATGTAAGTAATACGATAAAGTCGTCATAGGCAGTAATGTGTTTGTATTAAAAGAAATAACAAAAATAATTATTTAAGTAATAGAAATACTATTTGGAAATTGCAGCAAGATTTGCAGATGTTTTTATTTGAACAGTACCAGTTCACCAGTTTTGCTAGTTTTCCTAATCTTTGGGCTAAATTAACAGCATCGTGGAGGTCATATATATCATTTTGACAGCTTCTGTATGGACTTAAATACAGCTTGTATGTACATTGTGTTCAGTGTGTACATAGGCTATTTACTTTTCAAATTTTGTGACAAATTGTGCTTGATAATGCTTGTATAAGGTATTATAGACAAATTATTAGAATGCATGTGCACCACCAGTAGAAATTGCCCAGGTTGAATAAAATAACTAAACATATGAATGAATATTTTATTCCCTGGATTATTTTTGTTGGGACAAAATAATGATATTGAGGAAATTGATATGACAGATTTTTAAACTTTGATATGGAAAGATACCCCAGCCCCGTTGTCTCACCAGAGAAGATGAGCAGAAGTATTTCTATCTGATGATAAAAAAAAACGCTAGGTATGATTACGAAAATGTTTTAAATAACTATTATCTACAAAAGTTTTATAACAATGTTTTATATAAAATGTTAACATAAAACGTCTTCTGTTATGATGTGAAGGGTTAATATAAAAACAGGGAAAATCTGTTCCAACTGACCAGCAGAGAATAAAGGATAAGCAATAGATAAGATTAAAATCAGGGAAAATATGACACAACCTCCAATGGGGGAATAACAAACGTATAAACGTATAAAGTTAAAAACTCTTTTAACTTTGTTTATACGTTTTGTGTTATTCCCCCACTGGAAATCGATGTTGTGTCATATTTTCCATGTTTTTAATTGTGAAGACTTACTCATCATAGTCTTTCATTTCTCTTGACAATTTTTCATTTGCCCGCCCTATTCCTTTTAAAGGAATTTTTATTCATGCTGTTATCACGCACATAATCGTGACGGTCACCACATGCTTGCACAGCATAATACTCATTGATACGCCCCCTGTCTCCTGCATGGTTATTAACTAATCTTTTCCATTTTGATACGAACTGAAATTGGTGGCGGAAGGCACATTTCAAAATAGCCCTAATATGCAGGCGGTGAGGGCCAAAGTATCATTTTTGACGTCGCCATTGGTTCATAACGCAAATACAAATTTTTTTTAAAATAAAATAAAATTTGTAACATAATTAAAATTACAATATATACTAGGGTCATTCAAAAAGTTCTACCTCAATCGTCACATCTCTGTTATCTTACGTGCCGGGATTTGAAATTTTGATTATACTTTTAAGTCTTGACTACAAGATAGGCTACCCTGGAGAGGGTAGATGCCTCCTGACATGCTCTTGTTGCTGTCACCTTGTTTTGGGTTGATAGTGACGGTCTTTGCTTGCTAACTTTTGGTCATCTAATGTGTGTGCTGCAGGGACGGTTCTGGACTGTTTTAGGAGAAATCCGTCATCGTTTCTCCATGAAATTCATGAATTTCTCATCCAGTTTCTACTGTGCTGCTAGTCTATTAGTATTAGTAGGCTACTGTGCACTGTTCACTGTAGTGGTCACTGGCAGCTAAGCTTCATTGATTGAATCTCAACGGATCAATAATCTCCTTTCTTAATGATGGGTAACTACTACTTAATCACCTTGTTTGTGCTCATCATATGGACATCTTCATTGTGTGACCATGAGGTAAATAACCTAACTACTACTGGTACCACCTCAAGCCCTCTGTCTGACAATTACACAGTTTATACTACAGTTAATGTCTACAATGCTTCTGTTACTGATAGGCCTATGCCTAAATTTACCAAGAGTAGATATTCCTACTATGCTAACTCACTTGCAACTTTTCAAGTTATTCTTCGTAGTGGGGATATCGAGGCCAATCCAGGCCCTGACAACCCAAAAGTTTCCTGTGCCAATTGCGACCGGACCATCAGACGTGATCACCGACGTTCATCATGCTCCGTTTGTGGGAATCCGTTGCATCTGAAGTGCTCACTATCACTACCATGTTCACCTTGTGTCGCCCGTGTTTTACCATTTGCGGATACAACTCTCTCTGATCATTCAATTGACTCATTGAACTCTTCCAACATTAGTGACTCTAGTTTAGATGTAAACTTTAATTTTAATTGTCACTCTCTGCTCCTGTTGAACGCAGGAAGCATAGTCAATAAGGTCGATGAACTCACTAACGTAATATTCAATTTGAATCCTATACCAACGATTATTGGCATATCCGAATCGTGGCTGAACGAAAATATTAGTGACTCTGAACTTTCTATGAATAACTGCTATCAAGTTTTTAGACATGACCGCCCGTCTAGAGGCGGTGGCGTATCTCTTCTTATTCATGACTCTCTTAAACCAAAGTTATGTTCTAATTTGATTGATGAAAATTGTGAAATGGTGTGGGTTGAGTGCAAAGTTGGCAGTGTCCATATTAAGATTTGCTGTTATTATCGCCCTCCTCGTCGTAACATAAACACTATTCCCATATTGAGCAATAGCTTAGCTCTTACTTCTGGATCCGGTTTGCCCATTGGAGCTAGCCATAAGATTATTGTCATAGGTGACTTCAATGTCAACCTCTTGGACCAATCCCACTATCTGTTCAATGATATCTCTGATTTTATGTCTGCTCATAACCTCCATCAATCTGTCTCTGAGCCAACTTACCACGCACCCAACACTACTCCCTCTCTCATTGATCACATATATTGTAATGATCCTGATTTGATTACCAATGTCAATCACCTTCCTCCTGTTGGTGCTTGTTATCATTCTGTTATTCACTGCAGTCTTGATATTCAGCTAACCAAACCCGACGTTGTACGCCGCAAAATCTGGCAATACAGCAAAGCCGACTGGGAAAAGGCCAATTATATATTGTCCACTTACCAACTCACCAAAGGGGAGGATGTTGATAGTGCATGGAATCATTTCCATTCTTTTTTCTTTTGACGTTATCACGGAATGTGTCCCTCAAAAGACTGTCTCATGCAAATCAAAAAATCCACCTTGGTTAAATGGGGACTTGCGAAAATGTGTCGCAAGAAACATATTCTTTTCAAAAATGGAAAAAAACAAAAATGATGAACTCTATGCCAAATACAAAACTATCAGAAACAAATTAAGTAATGAACTTAAGTATGCTAAACAATCTTTCTTTGACAATCTCCTTGACAATGATTCTCCTAGCAAACGTTTTTGGAGTTATTGCAAGTCCAGGTCAGGTAAATCTCCAATTCCTGATAGTGTTCACCATAACGGCACTTCTGGTACCACTTCGGCTGAGATTGCCAATATTTTTTGTAATTTCTTTTCCGAATGCTTCAATGACTCCAATATTTCTGACATTCCATCTCTCCATTATGACATTTCTTCCTTTATCTCTCTTTGCAGTTGTTCCAGCGATGACATCCACCCCTTAATCTCCAAGCTTAACAACAACTCAGCCGCTGGGATTGATGGAATCACAAGCCTCATGTTGAAACACACTGTGGTTACTGTCTCGCCTATTCTTTCTGATATTTTCAACTTGAGTCTCATAACTGGCCGTATTCCTGATGCATGGAAGCTGTCTCGAGTGATCCCTGTTTTCAAGTCTGGGGATCCTCACGCTGCCTCTAACTACAGACCTATCTCTTTGCAACCAATTTGCAGTAAGCTTCTGGAAAAGGTTATTCATAGTCAAGTTTTGCAGCATCTCATCAACAATAATATTCTCACAAACAGACAGTTTGGTTTCTTACCCAAGTCTTCCACCACGGATGCACTCTCAACTGCTCTTTATGAATGGTACAATCACCTTGAGGATCGCAAAAGCATCGCCATGGCTCTTTTGACCTATCCAAAGCCTTTGACCGCGTCCCCACAGCCCTCTGCTCCATAAACTCAGAGCTGTTGGTATTTCCGGTCCACTCCTCTCTTGGTTCAGGTCTTACCTGTCCAACAGGTCCCAGTTGGTTGCTATCCGTGGTGTGGACTCACAATCTGTTCCTGTGCTTTCTGGAGTTCCCCAGGGCTCTGTCCTGGGGCCTCTGTTGTTTCTTGTCTATGTTAATGACTTGTGTCTTTCTTCCTTTTCTTTAAACAGTTCTCTTGTTCTTTATGCAGACGATACTACTCTCTTCAAGCCTATCTCTGCTCCTGATGACTTGGTTGATTTCCAATCCGACATTGATTCCATCCATTCTTGGTTCTCCCTTAATCACCTTTCTGTCAATTCCTCCAAAACAAAAGTCATGGTCATTTCCACTAAGAAGGACCCTTTTCCGGATCTCAATCTCACTCTTAACAGCCTGCCTATTGAACGTGTGTCATCTGCAGAAATTTCTTGGTGTCTGGCTGTCTGACAAGCTTTCCTGGAATCTTCACATTGATAACATATGCAGAAAAGCTCGCAAAATCATCGGCTTCATTCATAGATCTTTCCAATCAGCCCCTTCAGCATCCGTCGTTCTTTGTACTTGGCCTTGGTTCGCCCCATTCTGGAGTATGGTTGTACTACTTGGCATCCTCTTAACATAACCCTTACCAACCGTCTTGAGTCTACCCAAAGATTCGCCTGTCGTGTCATTCTTCAGTCTTGGAACCTCTCCCATGAGGACCTTCTATTGGATTCCGACCTGCCTCTTCTTAGTAAGCGTCGTGATGTTGCTTCTCTGTGTCACTTATTTAAAATCTTTGCCAATCTTTGTTCTTCTACCAACCCTTTCCAGCCTCATCCCAGACCTGGTCTACGAAACCTCAATTCCCGCGCTGTTCAAGTTCCTTTCCGCCGGCTTTCATTGTCCCAGAGATCATTTTATCCGTTTGCCTCCTCCATCTGGAATTATCTCCCTGAAGCTATTGTCAATGCTTCTTCCCTCCAGGCCTTCAAATTGTCCATCCAGTCCCACCTCCTCTAACCAGTTCACATAATTTATGTTTTGTTTTATTTTATTCTGTATTGATTATATGTATTTTTTAGTAATGTTTCTGATTTTAATGTAAGGGCAATCCTTTAATTTATTGTGTAATCAATATTGGATCTGCCTGGCCTTGTGCCAAATGTTATAAATAAAAAAAAGTTATTTGATTAAAATATGATTTTTGGTTGTTAAGATGTGTTGGTTAAAGTGAATACAGATTTGGTACGTCGGAAAAGGTTGGAAAAGAAAGGCTAATTTTGTCATCATTTCAGATTTATTTATTTAGATTTATTTCATTTGAAATGATTAAATTGTTTTATTTCTGTTCAAATTATTCAATCAATAATCTAATGCTTGCAAATAGTACAGTTTTACTGGGTATAGTGTCTTTTGCGCAACAAAACCGATACATGTTCAGAAAAGCCTTTATATTTACCCTTTTCTATATCTTGTTAATTTTGATTGGGTGAGCACTTGTTGATTCAAGTCGTATTAATTGGTTCATTAGTTACAATCAAGTAAGTCGTATGCACAATCTTTGATCTATTTTTGTAAGTATATATGCCCTACAAGGTTATTGACAAACTGTTCATCTTATTTCCATGTCAAGATGCATTCATTGCTTAAAATATATTCGCAATTACGCCCTTTTAAAGGCGTAATTGTGAATTGACCTTAAACGTGGTCTAGCATCGAAAGCTGGCCAATTTCACCAGCATTTGTGTGCACCCTTCGATGTTTTCTACCATATAAAACGTGTTTTCATTTATTTTGAAGTCCCAAGGCAAGTCAGGGAACTCAAATAGGAACAAAATATGTATCCTGAGTAAGCAATTGGACAACCACATCTTAAAAAGATTTTTATGGGGATTGTCCAAAGCTACAAATTAATATGAAGCTTACTAAACTTTCGGCTTCCGTTTTTAACCGTTTCCGACGTACCGAATCTGTACTCGTTGTAACCAACATATCCAAACAACCAAAAATCACATTTTCATCAACTAACTTTTATTTTGTAGCTGAGATTTACGAGTGTAATCATGGGTAATTTCAATTTACTGGCACGTAAGATAACAGAGATGTGAAGGATGGAGGTAGAACTTTTTGAATGACCCTCGTATTTGGCAACATGATTTGTTTATAGTCAAACATTTCAGCCGATTAACAATGAAATGAGAAAGAGAATATCTGGTGATAGGCGGGGACGGGCGGCTCAAGCGGCCCAATTCTTACCCATTTCTTAAGAGTAACTTTACCAAAGCATGTACCCATATGTAAGGGATTGTGAGCTATTGTGCAATGATCATGTGTACCCCGGGTGGCGAATAGTCTGCCAAAAATCTCCCCCGCCCATTGGCTGTGCCAACAAATCTTTGTTAAAAAAGTTTCCCCACCTTTTTATCGTGCTAAAATACCCATCCCCTTACTCATATATATGCAAGAATTTTGGGAACCCAATTAGCTCCAATTTAAAAACCTTAAATTGTCTTATCATAATATAAATGGGAGAGAAGCGCCTGAAGTGGGTAGATGTGTGCAACATACTGCATGTATTAGGATAGCAAAAAAAACTGCCAAATGTTGCACTTACCCCCGGGGGGGGGGGACTCAACTTTGGAAGTGACGGTATGTGCCTGTCAATAGGCCCCCTCTTTTGAAGTCGACTATACCCGATGATCGACCCCCCTTTTTTTAAAAGTTATATCCGATTACTCCCTTTTTTTTAGTTGCGGCTACCAATGACCCCCTTTTTTTGGTTGCGGCTACCCAATGACCCCCTTTTTTTCTAGATTTTCTAGAAGAGCATGAAAATGCAACAAAATATGCCGAAACTGTCAAATTTTGCTCCATTTTTTTCTCAAAATTATGCCGAAACTTTCAAAATTTTGCTCCATTTTTTCAAAATTTTCTACCCGATGACCCTTTTTTTGAAATCTTATACTCAATGACCCCTCTTTTCAAAATATTATACCCAATGACCCCTTTTTTACTTTGTTTGTACCCAATGACCCCCTTTTTAAAATAACGCTTTGTTACCGATAGGCCCTACTTCGCGACACCGGTAGGCACATACCCGTCACCTCTAAAGTTGAGTGCCCCCCGGCACTTACCACTTCTGACATTGAGCAGTCGATATTTGAACGTCACCTTTTTATCATGTTTATAGGACCCCCCCCTTTCGGACTGCCAAAATCGCTTCTCCCTCCTTTCATCATGCTAAAAGTGCCTGCCCCCCCTTTTGGCCTGCCAAAAAACCTCTTTAGCTCTCTTTGTCCCCCTCTAATTCACCACCCCTAAGGATTTTGGTTAATAAATGCCAATATTTTTATTGAGTGCATAATGTAGTAGGCCTATCTAAAATGGGATTATTAGACTATAAAATGCCCTCATTTTGTGTTTTTCAAATCGTCAAAGGAGACAATGAGTTTGTTTTTCAGTAGACGTGGGAATAAAATTTATAGGACCATGAGAAAGTGGATGTAATTATATTGATTATTCCCCTGATCAAAAAGTGGGGGTAGCGGTAGTGGTTGGGTGGTGGTATCCCCCGGGGTATCCCCCATTTTTCCCATGATCTACTGCCATGGCTGATTATCCTTAATAGCCAAATTAGATATTCTAAAATACAAATACATGTGAAGATATACACATGAAAAATAATACACAAGTAAAACACGGCATGATAGTCTATAGCAAGTCAACAGCCAGGTTCATCATAAATTTATCCAGTTGACGGAGCACCATGAATAACGACACGGCTGCTTGCATTAACTAAATACAGGTGGGCCCCATATACAAAACAACTAAAGAAATGATGTCAAGTTCAAGCAGTGCACAACGTGACTGCTGCCCTTTGCTATAAAATTCTTTGCTCACCAAGAATACATAAAGAATTTTAAATTCATCTTCTGTTTATAGTATTCCAAATTTACGATGTATGATTGAGTACGAGTTTCAAGTTGATTATTTATGATAAAACTAAAAACGTGTCTAAATGTAGTGTACTTCGTTTATTTACTATGGGTGTGCGCGCATGAATCTACAAGCATTAGGCCCTATGCCTCTTATTGAGAGTTTTTGATGAAAGGGAGGAAAGGTAACTCTATGCAGATCGCGAGTCCACAAAATTACAACATTATTTCGTCTTATAATAATTCATTTTTATAGCCGCATATGTATTGCATTAATTAAAAAATATGTATATTGTAATTTTGGGGAGCGGAGGGCGTCTGCATTAATAGTTTAATATTTGTCTCTTTCGTCAAACCCAATACTTGTAGATGGAATACTACGTTATTTCAGTGATCAATTAAAATAAATTATTTGAAAGATGACTTCCGAATTGAGAAAGCAACGAGCGCTTTTATTTAAAGATAGGCCTATATCAATTCAGTTGATAAATTTTCTCGCGGCAGCTATCTGGCTTGTGATCATCGTCATTCACTACAAAGTTGTGCAAATTCCAGAACCGTCACTGTCTTTATCCAAGTTTACATACAGAAATCGGTATTCAGTATGCACACAGTTAGTGCTGACACCCTGACGACATATTGACAATATTAGTTTCATAACAATTGATCATTGGTAGAGGAACTGTCTACATTTAAATCACAGGTGAGCGTAGTTTTGTTGCTTAAAGTTACTGCCCTAGATATTCTTATTTTCGAAGTTTAATAGTCACATACAAATACAGTGTAGGGCCTAAGCAAAAACTTGGGGTGTGTGTACGGTATTATGCGTAGGCTAATTTGTATCAAGATAGTTGTCTACTTCCGTATTTGAACTTCTTCATAAATTATTGACAATTTGGAATACAAGTTAACCTACTGATATAATGTTCATGGAGTTAGTTTATATGATACGTGCATTAATCATACGCGTATGCTAATGATGGTAATTTTGTGGATTATAAAGTAGGCCTACATAAAACAATGTAAATTCCAGGTACAAATTTATCATATTTAAAGAGGGCATGCAGGATCACCCAAAGTGTGAAATTTTAGACATTATTTTGTAAGTACATAAAAGTATAGATTTCATAAAGGAAATGATGCAAGGAAATTCATGCAACTAGCACGGCAGATTCCTGCAAAAATGAGCATTTTTTTGCGGAAAGCGCCAAATTTGATTTTCCATGAGAATTTTTGGTCCACTATAATAAATATCCAAATTGACGAAAATTGCATATTTGTGTTATAAAGACACAAATCTAGTAACGGTTTCTGAAGTTTTGAATTTCTTCTTTGTTTTAAAAATATGGGTCGAAAGGGGTCAAAATTTCTTTGTCATTTTTGACTCAAATTTGAAAAAACCGTTACTAGTTTTGTGTCTTTATTAGAACACATATATTTCAAGTTTTGTCAATTTGTATATTTAGGGGAAGTTTTAGGGAGAAAATTGGCATGGAAAATCAAAATTGACACTTTTCTAATGCTCATTTTTACATATCTACCGGTCTAGTTGGATCCCTTGTATCATTTCCTTTGTGAATATGTATACTTTTATGCATTTATCACTATTACTTTTAAAGATAAAATACAATACAATGTCTAAAATTTTCTACTTTATGTGATTCTTCGTGCCACCTTAAGCGTGTTTTAACCTTTAAACTACTACTCCTACAACAAAATGGTACACAGCAAAACAACTCCTTTGAGAATTCCACTGCACAGATTTCTTAGTCACAATGCATGCAGTATCCTGCATGTATACAGTTCCCATAGTAACATTATGTTTACAAACATTTCGGTGTATAGAACAACAGTCCTACATCAGTATTGAAGACCTTTTGTGAACAAACGCATTTTGTTTAATAAATCAAAATTATATTGTAGGGATTGTTTATATATTAATTTGCATGCATTGCATTATCATGATAATAATATCATGCACGTCCCAGCAAACAAACAAAACCTTTTACAGAAAACGTTTCTAGATGTCGGGATATATAAACGGTATCAAAACGTAAAAAAATATAATATAATGTTAAGATGCTGACAACATATTTTGCAAAAAACTTTTGCCCCAAAACATTTTACAATAACATTTTGGACAACATTGTAAAACTGTTGTTTTCATATAAAACGTTATAAAATTGTTCCTATGACTTTTATATACCCGACATTTAAATGTTATTTAAACGTTTTGTATAAAACTAAAACGCGTTTATAATTCCCACAAAAGGTTTAAATGTTATAATAAAGGGTATAAAACGTTTTAAGAACATTCATAAAACATTTTTGAAAACGTGAAGCAAAACATTCTATCGAATGTTAAATATTTTACAATAACCTTATATAACCCAACCCGACATTTAAATTAAAAACTTTTGAATAAACGTCAATTTTTTGTGTTTGCATGCTGGGAGTACGTTTAAAACGTTCTTTAAAACAATAAAAATTCCTTTAAAAAAGGAATGGGGCGCCCAATGTGAGCTTGGACGTGACGGTGAATTCCATGGTGTGTAGATTTGGTATAATGATTTTTCTAGGGAAGAGTAGAAGATGATCAAATGCAAGAGAAATGTGTTTGATTGGGGAAGATGTATGACAGGACCGTTTTGGATGAAAAAAATGGGAATGAAGCTTTCGTGTCAATTTGCGATTATGTGGGGTGGGGAAAAATTCTGTCTATTATAGTGAGGATATTGCTTTGGATATTGAATGTTGTTGAATTTCGTTATGCAGGGGTATATGATGAATAGTATAGAAGACACAAATAAGTAAGCTCCCCTGGCAAAATATGGGGGGTTATCCCCACCCGGGATCTACGCCTATGTTGACCAATAGAAAACGTTAAGTTTTTATAAATGTATAACGTCTGTGATACATATACATCATCGACTTGCTAATACACTGAAAATCAAATAGAGATGAAGGATAAAGAGGAAGAGTCTTTCAAAATGACACAGTTCACGAATCAGGTGTATAGTCATTTGTTGTAACTTTCCATTTTCATATCTAACCTACTCTGCACTAAATTTTACAATAATTCGTGATTTGAGGCATAATGATACCTACATCCTGACTTTGACATATAGGCGGGCATATAGGCCTATAACTCCCCAGCAAACAAACTTTCCAAGTCAATTATACCATGCAAATAATAACATTTGGCCTACTAGAGCTCTAATTAAGATAACATCTAATTAAGCAAACATTACTGGGTAGCATCAAGGTTTAAGAACTGTTCCCATGATAGATAAGCATGTTGTGGATCCTAGTGTATGGTCAAAGTATATGCCGTGTTGTTTCCATACAGTTTGCCGCCCAATTGTGCCACCATATTACAACTCTGGCAATAACCGCTATATAGATTTGTTTATGGTAATTGGCAAACAAAGGCCATTGATCTTATGGTCAAATGTCATCGTCTATCGGGTTTTAAGACAAACGGTGGTCAGGTTGAAGGCATACAAAGGTCGCGGATTATTTGGTGTTTTTACAAATCCATTAATTTTGTCTTTTAAACAAAGAATATACGCACACCATTTTATCCTGTTCATAACAGAAAACAATAATAAAATAAAATCCAAACATATTGTGGTTTTATTTCTGAGCAAGGGCGTAATTTTAGCAAAACAATTGCGGAGTAAATCTAGTAAGAGTGAAATTAGAAGCTTCTCACAAACACATGCCTATATTGTGGGACGCCTCCGTAGAGGGCGCCCCAAAAATGATCTTCAAAGAACATTAATTTGTTTTAGCTGGGGTAGGAAGGTATATACACGCAGCTATAACCCCTAATAATTTAACATGACTAAAGTTTAAATTGTTTTTATAGCAGTTTTGGCCTGTAGTTCCCGGTGTAAAGTTCCGCTGCAGACTACGTTTTACATTATCAAATAATCTCGTGTTTTCCCAAACGTAGGCTGATGCCAAATTATTTGATACTAGATTAACATATCCGGGTTGTATTTGTACTTGTAATCTGTATAGTTTCGAGAGATAAAAATCGTTGGCAAATGCTTTGAATGACCAGAAGTCAAAAGGGAATCGCATTTCATCATCCTCATAACAAAACTGCCTAAATCATTATTACATGTTTCTCATTTGCAATTTTGATTTTCTGAGTAATAAACACATAATTAATCAAATTTCCAGCCGCATTCTACATTAACTGGTGGAATACATCTCTTTTTTTGATGTATTCCACAAGTTAATGAAGAATGCGGCTGGAAATTTGATTAATTATGTGTTTATTACTCAGAAAATCAAAATTGCAAATGAGAAACATGTAATAATGACTTAGGCAGTTTTGTTATGAGGGTAACGATTTGCAACTGGAGAGGGGAGATCGGTTGTACAACTCTTCTGGATTTGAATAATAAACCAAATATGATTTTTATTTGGTATAAAATGATAGCTACGTGTTTCCTCTATCCAGCGGTGACTCGGAATTCCATCTTTCAGACTTTTATTTTATGTCGAGAAAAATGACAATTTAGTTTCAGGATTTACTTACATTCACCATAATAAACACGATAGAACTATACCATTTTGTTTCTTTCACAAAATTAACATGGTTGACAAAGAAATTATGTAGTCTGAAGTGAACATTTGCTTTCATTACTACATTTGATTTCATCTGACGACTTATTTCTTTCCAATTTTAGTGACAAACGTGACTGGATCGGCAGAACCACAATGCCTTTGGTGAAACGTGAAATACAGCCAGTGTTCGTCAGTCGTGGTCTTGATGTCATTCCAAAAGGGATAACCAATGAGCTGGAATGTGTAACCAACTGCACATTATCATCTGTAATTCGACAACTGAGTAACTTAGCAAGGCATGCTGAAGATGTCTTTGCAGAGCTTTACACTGAAGCTAACTTTGTGTTCAAGAAATCAAACGCATTACAAGACCGCATTGATCGGTTGTCGGTGAAGGTGACTCAACTTGACTCGGTTCATGATGAAGGTAGGGATTCAGCTGGGGATTGGATTATTTTAGTAGTGGTTGGGTGGGAGGGGTGGGGGTGTGTGTGTGTGTGGGGGGGGTGTGCGTGCATGTGTGTCAGGGGTAGGATGGGGTGTGTGTTGCGTTTAGTGTGTACTATTTATGTGCCTTTATGGCTCTGTTTCTGGAGGGAATCATTTTCGAGATCCTGACAAGAAAGCTCAAGAAGACCACTGAAACCATATTCAAGTTTCCTGGAGGCAAAGCAAGTTTGGATATGAGATCAACCAACGCAGTGCTTTTTCTTATAAATTATTTTTTGTTCCGCAGGAACATATTGGCCCACATTGATCAAAACACCCAGTACCAGTTCTAAGCATATCCTCTGTTTGTAAAACTTGCTTGTTTGCAGATACTTTGGAAGGCTACATGAGTCAGATACCATACCACAACACATTTAATACCGGCGATCAGGTCATCTTGGATAATGGTACACTACCACTGGCCTTACAAGAAACACGAGCATTGTGTGAGAAGGTTCCGTCACTAAGTCTACTCGATCCATACAGGTATGGTTTTGTTTTGAAGTTTGAATAAAATTACACCACCCATACATAAATTCGCCCAGCCCCATCTCCCTAAAATGAAATTTTCAAAAAAGGAAATTAGTTTGGCAGAGGAACGATATTTCCACTTTACACAGAAAGTCCTCATAGTCCCCAAGTTCATTACCATAAACACGAAATAATAATATGTAGCGGGGTAGACCTGCTATGCAATTTTTAAATAGATATTTAACGATATTTTCAGTCTTCATTTTCACTAAATTAAAAAAAATTGGGTATCACATGTACGATGTACATTTAATATTCATATATTTCATAAATCGGAGGCCTTAGGTTTTACATAAAAATATTTCATTGGAAACCCTCCCAGTCGGTTATTTCGAAAACGTAGTCGGGCATTAATTAGCGTTATTTTGATTGATTCTAAAAACACTTTTAGAAAAATAAACTTGTCATTGATTTTACTTGATCAAATGCTTCTCCATCTCTCCTCCTCCTTCTCTCCCTTTCATTCTTCTAATCTCTCTAATCAAGTAGCTTTATTTATCAAATTCCGTACCATCGTAAACATGGTAAATACCGCGCTGACAAAAACGAAGCTAAAAATTAACGGTATTTGCCGGTATTGAATGGTGCATATTTTCACGTGACCGTCAGTGCATATTAACTTGTACTATTTTCATCGTATGGGGTTTCTATTATAAGTTTATTTTTTCCTGAGTCGGTTAAATAAGAGTACTAGTATATAGATGACGTGACTTTTGACGTCACGCGTCAATGCCTGACATTGTGCGCACGCATCATCACACTTTTTGCCTGGCAGTATGCGCGCGCATCATATTTTGTTCAGGGCTCGTGGTTTTAAAACTCCCGCCACATCACAATAATAAGGCTATTGAACAGTGTAGTAGTTGCACGGGATTCACTCAAGCATATCGATATACCAGTCCCTTGCTTTTGTTGATAAACATTGAGGTCAACTCATCTGTACGTATTGCAAATTGTATCAGTAAATAAGAGTTGTAGAAACTTATCTCAGACTGTCTTATATTCGCTTTTATTACAGGGAAGATGGCAAAGAGGCATTGAAAATGTACACAAATCCAAAATATTTCTTTGAATTGTGGTGCCAAGATATGCAGAAAAACATCAACGAAGATGAAAAGAAGAAAGAAAAAGGAAAAGAAAGCGGGTAGGTTAAATTCTTATTATTAACAGTTATAATGTTATACATTGCTTGTGTACTCATTACCAGGATTACTAGTTATGATGGTTTTTAATATTTGTTATAAGGTGCGGGATAGATGTGGGGATGTGTAGGGATTTGTGGGTGTTTTCTATTTTTCCTTGCTTTATTTTTATTTCTTTTCTCTGAATTTAGCTATTATGTACAGCGCAGCGCTGGGTGTGCCGGGGGGGCACATCAAAAAAATTTAGTGGGTATGTTCCCTCGGAATTTTGAGGTGGTGGGTCTTTGGGAGCTGACGGCGTACCGGTAAAAGGGGGTCTTTTGGACCTGCAAACAAGTAAAATGGGGACTTTTGGACTGCGAACAGTCAAAATCAAGGGTCTTTCTTGGCTTTCTGGTTGAAAAAAAAAAGCCTGAAAAAACAGAAATATGAGGAATATGCACATTTAGGGTCATTTAGCATGTTTAGAGCTGAAATTATCAAAATCAAGGGTCTTTCGGAGCTCTATTTTGGTCAAATATAGGTTTTTTTTCGAACTGCGAAACCCAAAAGGAGGGTCTTTCCGGGGAACGTAGCCGTATGTGGGTGTGTAGGGGTGTGTGTTTGTATGGGGTATATGTAACTAAATGGATGGGTGGAGGTGTTTGTATATGTATGAATGTGACATGTAGGTGGGTAGGTGTGCGTGGTATTTGTATTTCATGGTTTTTTATTTGTTCTATTTACAAACAGAGGCAAGGAAACAGAGGAGACAAGTCCAACAAACCAGCTAAAGTGAAGACTCGTAAGGAACAGTACAAAGCCATGGGAATGGGTCAAGAGTTCATGCCCACTAAATCTGCTAATGAGAACAAAGGTATACAATCACCAACATCAGATCCAGGAAGCCCTACGTATGATGCGCCTTCACAGCAAGACCCGAGAAGGTCGTCCCAATCCCAACATGACCGCCAGCCTTCGCAAGATACGTACATAAATCAAGAGGCCCAGTCCGTGACGTCTCCTGAAGACCGCAGAAGAAGCCACGGCCACAGACGTCGTTCTTCAGGAAAACCACGCAAAGCTCCTGCACCACCCCCTCCAGCACCACCACCTACAGATTATAACACAAATGAGAGTCAGTATGGTAACTTACCAATGCCGCCTGATCCAAATGACATGCCAATGCCAACAGGTTCTATTATGCCACCAAATAATGACATACCACCTCCACCACCACCCCCACCACCGTTTGATCATTCAATACCACCAGCTCCTCCAGTACCCAATGGAAATATACCACCACCACCTCCCCCACCTCCTCCTTCAACACAAGTTGGTGGGACAAACATTCCAGCCCCTCCACCTCCTCCTCCTGGCATGCCTAATACTAACATCCCCGTACCTCCTCCACCACCTCCACCAGGGGCTCTAACTTCTACCCCTACCCCTACTCTTGCTCCAGCGAAAAGGATAAGCCAGGCACCAACCCCTCCAATACAAGTGGATAGCAGAAGTGAGCTGCTCAAGGCAATTCAACAAGGTAGGTTTAATGTTACTGAATGTGAGCATGAACTAATTTCTTATGATACGATTTCACAAATCATGTCTCTTGTTCGGCATGTTTGGATTCGGAACCTTACCTCTACGATCACACAAATCATGTCACTTGTTTGGCTTGTTTGGGTTCGGAACCTTACCGCTACGATCAAACAAATCATGTCACTTGTTTGGCATGTTTGGATTCGGAACCTTACCCCTACGATTACACAAATCATGTCACTTGTTTGGCATATTTGGTCCGGAATCTTACCCTACGAACACACAAATTATGTCACTTGTTTGGCATGTTTGGATTCGGAACCTTACCTCTACGATCACACAAATCATGTCTCTTGTTCAGCATGTTTGGATACGGAACCTTACCCCTACGATTACACAAATCATGTCACTTGTTTGGCATATTTGGTTCGGAATCTTACCCTACGATCACACAAATTATGTCACTTGTTTGGCATGTTTGGATTCGGAACCTTACCTCTACGATCACACAAATCATGTCACTTGTTTGGCATGTTTGGGTTCGGAACCTTACCCCTACGATCTCACATTATCATGTCACTTGTTTGGCATGTTTGGATTCGTAACCTTACCCCTACGATAACACAAATCATGCCACTTGTTTGGCATGTTTGGGTTCTGAACCAACCCCTACGATCACAAAAAAATCATGCCACTTGTTTAGCATGTTTGGATTCGGAACCTTACCCCTACGATCACACAAATCATGTCATTTGTTTAGCATGTTTGGATTCGGAACCTTACCTCTACGATCCCACAAATCATGCCACTTGTTTGGCATGTTTGGGTTCAGAGTCTTACCCATACGATCACACAAATCATGTCACTTGTTTAGCATGTTTAGATTCGGAACCTTACCCCTACGATCACACAAATCATGTCACTTGTTTGGCATGTTTGGGTTCAGAACCTTATACCTCTACGATCACACAAATCATGCCACTTGTTTGACATGTTTGGATTCGGAACCTTACCCCTACGATCACACAAATCATGTCATTTGTTTGGCATGTTTGGGTTCGGAACCTTACCCCTACGATCACACAAATCATGTCACTTGTTTGGCATGTTTGGATTCGGAACCTTACCCCTACGATCACACAAATCATGTCATTTGTTTGGCATGTTTGGGTCGGAACCTTACCTCTACGATCACACAAATCATGTCACTTGTTTGGCAAGTTTGGATTCGTAACCTTACCCCTACGATCACACAAATCATGTCACTTGTTTGGCATGTTTGGATTCGGAACCTTACCCCTACGATCAAACAAATCATGTCACTTGTTTGTCATGTTTGGATTCGTAACCTTACCGTGTTTGTCGCGTGTAATTTTGCTTTGTCTTTTCCACCCTCGTGGTTTCTTTTTTTTATGTTCATTAAGACGAGAAACCTAAAAAGAAAACGGACAATGACATCCAAATAAAAGGTCTTGTAGTTATCCCATATGTGGAAGGGCTTGTGGAGAAGGCCAATAGAATTTTCAGAAAACATGGCATAGCAACGGCTATAAAGCCTAACACTAGTCTCGGGAAACTTCTGGTCCACCCAAAGGACAAAATAGATCCTAATAACAGCACTGATTGTGTGTATGAAATACCTTGCACTAATTGTAATCAAACATATGTCGGTGAGACCGGAAGAAACTCGTCTTAATGAACATAAAAAAGAAACCACGAGGGTGGAAAAGACAAAGCAAAATTACACGCGACAAACACGTAAACAGTCGGAAACAGAGCAATCAAAATCAGCCATAGCAGATCACGCAGTACAGAAAAATCATGTTATAGACTGGAACAATTCAAAAATCCTTGGCACGGAGTGTAACACAAATATAAGACGCATCAAGGAGTCCATATGGATTCGGAGAAGAGGACCCAACGTCATGAACAGGGACGACGGGGCCCACCATCTAAGTCACGTATTTATGATCCCCTACTGAGTGACAATTCTGTACCCTCTGTGGTCGGAATTCGTTCAACCGGAAGTCGAATTAAAGAGGTTTTTTTTGATTCGTTAGACCTAGCTGACAAGATATAAGTAGTTTCGAATCATTTGTCACCCATTTTATTTTATTGAGGTTTGCAAGCAAACATATCAATAAAACTTATTTATAATTTATGTCCTCTATATGCAGGTATGAATTTAAAAAGAGTCCAGGTGACGGAGAAACAGGTGAGAGACGAAAGAACTGATACCGTGGAGTCCATCCTGCGGAGAAGAATCGCATTGCAGCAGAGTGACACAGAAAGTGAAAGCAGTGGAAGCAGTAGTGATTTAGAGGAATGGAGCGATCAGGATTGAGTCTACTACACGAGGTGTATATTCATCTGGGCTATTTCATATTCAATGAATTATAGTTTTATGATAAAATTCTTACAGTGGCGACACTACGGGGGAGGGGGCATTTCCCTCTACTATTTTTCTTTCCTCGAATTCCCCCTCCCCCTACTTTGAAGGCAAAAAATTTCTACCAAAAATACCTCGTCTACCCTTAAGGATACGATACATGATTTACCGACAAGTGACTCATGAATTTTGAAGCTCGGCCACGGTTGCAGTTGAGTGAAGGAGTTTAATGATAAATGATAAATCTCATAATGCCATCTTTAGCCTTTTGTTTACTAAAAAAAGACGCGTTTTGTAAAGATAGATTAGCCGTTTTATGCATAAAGAGCACGAACGTTTGGGAAAGGTTTCAAACAAATAATAAAGACACTGATGTGATGATAAAATTGCGTAAGTCGGGAAATATCTGCGTCGCAATGATTTGTTTTGGTTTTAGGAATTTGACCTTAAAATTTACGACTTCATGACATTATCATTCAAAATCAACAAAAGATATTTCAACAGTATATGGGCTCATTCTTTCTCTAGAATGTTTTGTACATGTATGTGAAATAGCTTCAACAATGGTTCGCTGCATAATGGTAAAAACAGCCTTGACCTAAAAAATAAAGGGCGAGAGGTACCATATTTACCGATTCAGGCTAAATTTAAAATTGATATAAAACGTTTGTTTTTTGATCGATTACAAAATTAATTTTGTCATATAAAGAAATTGTGTCTGGCGTGAATTACACTACAGTTTTTTTATTCTTAGGGCTCTTTAACTTCTTCAAATATTTTTTAAAATGATAGAGTGAATCCCCTGGCCCTCTATAATTATGCACAAAAGATCGAGTCCCCTTAAAGACATTAAAACTAGATTAAAAAATAATGTAATCAATAGATAGATTTTGTTCTGTGTATTTTGATACCTCATTCGGCACGATACGACTCTATTCTCACAAATTTATAGCAATTTGAATAAAGAGAGCTTTTCAAAAGTGTCACTTTATTTTGTAACTTAGTTTTAGTGTCTTTAAAAAGAAATTACCTTGTTTTAAGTGTACGGATACTATTTGTACGCAGTATTTTTTATATATTCGTTGTACATTAACAAAATATCCAGCAGTAAGCTGAAGCACGGTGGCCAAGCGGAACGGTCTCCGACTCATAATCGGAAGGTTGAGGGTTCGAGCCCCGGCGACGCCATCGTGTTGTACCCTTGAGTAAGGCACTTTATATCGAATGCTCCTCTCAACCCAGGTGTATAAATGGGTACCGGCATTCTTAAATGCTGAGAAGGTAACAGACTCGCTGTGGAGAGGTGTAGCGATCCCCGCAACATTACATGGAGGAGTCTGGCCCAATCGCCAATGAAAGAGAGATGGGCACTCGGATCACTGTTTGGATTCAGGCTCGACTCCTTTACCTTTACATTTACCTTTTTCAGCAGTAAGCAGAAATTGGGTCAAATAAAATTGGTCATGGCCAATATTATACGAAAAATATACTATAATTTTACATGGTTTGAAGATGATAATATATTGCACCAAAACATATTTTAAAGAACGTCACGTTGTTGTCTTGAAGGGAAAATAGTTTTCTATATAGAACAGGGAGTGCTTGTAAACATATGAATATCTCTACTATACAACCAGTTGCTTACTCAGAAATAAATAACTTGTTAAATAATGATAGCTAATATTGTAATCATTGATTTTATAGATGTGAAAAGGGCCGGTGGCCTATATTTACAATGTAATAAAACTCTTCATTTGGGTAGGCTGAACTGAACTGAACTGAACTGAACTGATATATGCATTACCCAGCAAACACAAAAACGTTTTAAAAACGTTATAAATAAGTTATATTTTGGCTTTTGGTTTAGGTAAAAACGTTTTAATAACATTAAAATGTCGGGTTATATAAAGGTCATGGAAACGTTTTAAAACGTTTTATATGAAAACACACTACAACAATATTTGTAAATGTTTTTAAAAATGTTATTGTAAACTATTTTCGGACACGTTTTTTGCCAAATATTTTTTCAACACTTAAATAACATTATGTTAAAATATTTGCATTCAGCAAACACAGAAATGTTCTTAAAATGTTTTATTCAAAACGTTTAATAACATTTAAATGTCGGGTTATATAAAGATCATGAAAACGTTTTTAAAACGTTATTGCAAATATTTTGGGCAAACGTTTTTCACCAAATATTTTTTCAACCCCAAAATAACATTCTGTTTAGAATGTTTTGTATCAAGTTTTCAAAAATGTTTTTGGAATGTTATTAAAACGTTTTTATACCCTTTATATAACCCGACATTTAACGTTTTCTGTAAAACATTTTGTGTTTGTTGGGCAATAGATTATTAAAAATGTTTTTAAACATTATGAAAACGTTTTATACCCTTAATATACCCTTTATATAACCCGACATTTAAACATTTTCTGACAACCTTTTATAACCTTTTGCGAATGATGTCGAAAACATTTTGTGTTTGCTGGGTAGTGACCTTGTTTGAAAAGACGAAGTAATTAGCACTACCATTCTGTGTTTATGGCACAATTTACAGCGCTCTGAATAGATTCATCAGGATCGTTCATAAATCACTGGTAGGCAAATGTTCTCAAAACAGATCCAAATAGTAAATTAGGTACTTACTAGAAATATTTCGATTCCTATCAGGAATCTTGTTCACTCTGGTGTGGTGAGTGGTAGTGTTTCTAGATGTTATCGGCAGACTTTGTGACGGATTTTGATGACGTCACATGGGTTGCTTGCCGATTGATGATCTGATCGTAGATCCGATCAAGTCTGTACGCCCCCTCGTCCTTGTTCATGGTGGTGTTGCCTCTGCTCCTAATCCAGATGGCCTCTTTGAGCCAACGAGTTGTTTTGTTAGCTTCTTGGTCGATGACTTTGGCCCCCCGACACCTATCACGTGATTATTTGTTGCAGTATGCTCTGCTATGGCAGACTTGAATGTTTCTGTAGTTGATGCTTTCCTCTGTGCTCTTGTGAAGGTTTTCTCACTAGCTTTTTCTGATTCAGTCTTGTGTTCTTTTAGCCTAGTGGACAGTAAGCGACCTGTTTCCCCTATATATGTTTTAGGGCAGCTCTTGCAAGGGATTTCATACACTGCTTCGGCTGTTTGAAGGGGGTCTCGCTTGTCCTTCGGATGAACAAGGGCTTTTCGGATGGTGGAATGTGGTTTTAATGATGTTGCAAAACCGTGCTTTTTGAAAATTCTGGACACACGTTCCGATAAGCCTTCCACGTACGGTAGCACTACAAGGCCTTTGCTCTTTTCTTGACCGTCGCTAGGTTTGGATTTCTTTGGTTTCGGAAGATCTTTTTCCTCAACAACTTTCTTGATAGACCACTGAGGGTAGCCGCATTGATTAAGTGCCTGTTCTATATGGCTTGTTTCTTTCTGGCGATCAATTTTATCAGAAACAATGGAATATTTTCTGTCGATGAGGGTCCTTACGACACCTAACTTGTGGTGTAACGGATGGTGCGATTGAAATTGCAAGTACTGATCCGTGTGCGTTGGTTTTCTGTGTTAATGTTTAGAAGTTTACTAAAGTTTTAGTGCTGGATATATCATTAATAGTACATCACTTATATTCAAGCAGAATTTCTATTATCTTGGAGCGGTCCACCTACACTACTAATTCCAGTTTGAACACCATGGTGACTGCGAGACGATAAACAAGGACAGCAAAGTTTTTTCAGAGTATCGCGCATTGCGTGACGAAATTTTTGACAGCAGCAGACATACAGGATTGGATTAATACACGAGTTCAGAAGAAGAAGAACGTAACCTACTTTGTAAATTATTTCACTTAGCGTTCCAGGTAAAAAGTCAATGTTACTCACTTCTTCAAGTATTGGATCTAAAACTGCAACTCGAACAAGAAATTGACAAAGAAAAAATACCATGATGTTGATGACTAAGGTTTGAGTCACTTGTTTGTTAGCCAATTGTATTTGTTCATTATTGTTTGTAACTGCTCGATTCTTTAAAACCGATATAATTTTAACGCTAACGAAGCAATTAATCATTAAGCAAACGAAAAATAAACAAATAGAAATTATTTGTGGCATCACAGTATATGATTGGCAAAATGCAACATTAAGTGGTAGGTGTGAGAACGCTTCCTCTGAAGGCCAAATGAAACAGGTTGGACGAAGTTCAAATCCAGATTGTGATATTCCGCTTAGTGCAAAACCGATGATATATACTGAACTTATCATCTTATACATTCGCTTCATTCCTTTCATCAGATGGTGCTTCATAGGTGTACAAATGGCCAGATATCTTTCCATAGAAATCAGCATGACAAAACCCAACGACACGAAGTAGGGAGTAAACACAGTCATCCTAAAAGCATAACAACCTATATTTGAATAGATTGGATAATGATTACGAATCCCTGAATTCCAATAGTCTAAACTTGCCCACATATAGCTAAATGCTAGAAACGAAATATCAGCAATTGCTAAGTTGCTCATAAGAGCAGTCAAGCTACTCTTCATTCTTGGAATTGTCAAGACTGATATCATAAATGTAACATTTCCAAATATGCCAATAGCACACACCATTGGCATTACAGACATGTATATTACTCCAACTTGAACGGAGAAAATCCATTTTACGGCTAAAGTTGGATTGGTTACATGACGACGGTATCAGCCCAAAAGCAAGTGTTGTTTTGAGCGACATCCATGATGGAATTGTTTAGTCATCAACAATTTATTGCACAATCCAAAAAGTAAAGCTACAATATTATACGTTAACAGTTGACATTAATAGTCAGTCCATACAGTTCTTAGTTCAGTTCTACATTTGAAAAAGAGCAAACTTGAGTTGAATTGTTTGTTAACGATGGCTTTAATTCTCCAACTTCTATCAACAGCAACCGGAAAAGCAGATACCTTTAACAATTAGTTTTCTAGATCCAAGATCAAACCTGAACAAATTGCAAGCTATTGAGTTGATCAAATGAAAACACATGTATCAACAGTCTGACGTGGGGGCTATTTGAAAGAAAAATGATGATCTATTATCAGGACAGAGCATGCTCAGAAAGTATATACATTAGTCTATGATTGTATACCCCTCTTGTTTACGATATAAAATATATTTGTATCGAGTTGGCAGACCTAATGGAGTAGCATAAAGATGTGGAGATCAAGCGAAATTGATTTTAGATTTGGTAATTACCGGATGTATTTGTTGCTATAGCTACACTCACAAGACGATACAAAAGTATTCAAACAAGGTTGTGACTAGAATTAACAATAATTGCTAGTGCAATAATGGTGAAAATGAGAAAATTATTACTACAGTCTGTCTAAAAAAAATTGTGCAAGTGAAAAGCACAATTGTGATTTTACCCTTTCGTTGTTAACTAAACATATCTCGAGATTAAAACAAGCAAATTGAACAGAACAAACGGCATTTGAGAGCTAAGACTACGCCCTTGACGATGATGTAAGCATCATGTCACAACGGTATTTTCTAATTGCCAAAATGGACGCTTTTCACTTGCACAGTGTTTTTGAGACAGGCTGTATATGTGACACATCCATGCATTAACTCAAGAACCGCAAGCCATTTTTGGGAGCAAACCTTTTGCATGTCTAAAATTTAACATTTGGTTCTAGCCTTATTTTTATTGAATTATTAATCAAATAAGGCAACTTCTTGACCAGTTTGTTCCCAAAAGAAATGGGGTCAAAGCACGTTTATATTTAGATTAATTTTCCCATTGAAATATGTATATATTTGTATATGTGGTGCATAAGTAAAGCCCCTTAAACAGATCATCTTAGAAGCTCTTAGACACACTACATTGTGTTTTTTTCTGTTCAACTACGTTAATGTTGAGCAGTTTAAAAATATTCAGTGCTGGATATAATAATTAATTATACATCACTTATTTCACATTCAAGCAGGATTTCTATTATCTTTTCTACTACATTGTGTGTTTACTGTTCAATTGCGGTAATGTTTAGAAGTTTACTAAAGTTTTAGTGCTGGATATATCATTAATAATACATCATTTATATTCAAGCAGAATTTCTATTATCTTGGAGCGGTCCATCAATACTACTAATTCCAGTTTGGATGCCATGGTGACTGCGAGGCAATAAACAAGGACAGCAAAGTTTTTTCAGAGTATCGCACATTGCGTGACGAAATTTTTGACAGCAGCAGACATACAGGATTGGATTAATGCATGAGTTCAGTAGAAGAAGAATGTGACCTATTTTGTAAACTTTTTCACGTTGCGTTTCCGTTAAAAAGTCAATGTTACACACTTCTTCAAGTATTGGATCTAACGCTGCAACTCGAACAAGAAATTGACAAAGAAAAAAGACTATATTGTTGATGACTAAGGTTTGAGTCACTTGTTTGTTAGCCAATTGTATTTGTTCATTATTGTTTGTAACTACTCGATTCTTTAAAACCGTTATAATTCTAACGCTAATAAAGCAATTAATCAGTAAGCAAACGAAAAATAAACAAATAGAAATTATTTGTGGCAACACAGTATATGATTTGCAAAATTCAACATTATGTGGTAGGTGTGAGAACGCTTCCTCTGGAGGCCAAATGAAACAGGTTGGACGAAGTTCAAATCCAGATTGTGATATTCCGCTTAGTGCAAAACCGATGATATATACTGAAATTATCATCTTATACATTCGCTTCATTCCTTTCATCAAATGGTGCTTCATAGGTGTACAAATGGCCAGATATCTTTCCATAGCAATCAGCATGACAAAACCCAACGACACAAAGTAGGGAGTAAACACAGTCATCCTAAAAGCATAACAACCTATATTTGAATAGATTGGATAATGATTACGAATCCCTGAATTCCAATAGTCTAAACTTCCCCATATATAGCTACATGCTAGAAAGGAAATATCAGCAATGGCTAAGTTGCTCATAAGAGCAGTAAAACTACTCTTCATTCTTGGAATTGTTAATACTGATATCAAAAATATAACATTTCCAAATATGCCAATAGCACACCCCAATGGGTTTAAAGACGTGTAGGTTGCTTGAACGGAGTGAATCCATTTTATGGCTAAAGTTGGATTGGTTACATTGACGACGATATCTGCCCCAAAACAAGTGCTGTTATTTTGAACGCCATCCATGATAAAATTGCTTATCAACAATTTCTTTCACAATCCAAAAAGTAAAGTTGCAATATTATAAAGTTCTTCAACCGTTGACATTTATCATAGTGGGCAGTCCATACAGTATTTCGCCCAGTTCTACATTTTAAAAAGAGCGAACTTGAGTGGAATTATTTGTTAATAATGGCTTTAATTCTCCAACTTCTATCAACAGCAACCGGAAAAGCAGATACCTTTAACAATTAGTTTTCTAGATCCAAGATCAAACCTGAACAAATTGCAAGGTATTGAGTCAATGATCAAATGAAAATACATGTATCAACAGTCTGACGTGGGGTCTATTCGAAAAAAAATGATGATCTATTATCAGGACTGAGCATGCGCAGAAAGTATATACATCAAATTAATATTTGTTTGTAGTTATAATGCAATGTTCGACATAAACTGAGGATACTAAGACTCTGTGGAGTTGGCAGACCTAATGGAGTTGTCATACAGATGTGGAGATGCAGCGAAATTGATTTTATACTTGCTAATGACATGAGAGTGTTGCTATAGTTACGCTCACATACAAAGGCATTTAAACAAGATTTTGACTAGAAGTAACAATTGCTAATGCAACAATGGTGAAAATGATAAAAAATGTTACTATATGTCCCTTAATCTATAATGTGCTCTCAACTGGATTTATATTTTAATTTCATATAATAAATATGAAAATTAATCTTCTACAATTGTTTGAAACCCAATCTTTGTGTTGGGGTGTGTGTGTGAGGGGGTGTGTGTGTTGTTTTAAGTATAAAAAGGCAATGGCGTAAATATTTTATGCATATAAATATGTAAGGTATTTACAAGCTAGCAGAAGTATCAATAACAAACTACACCTCATGCACAGTTATACGCTGGCGAAGTTACGTAATTAATCGGATTAACTACCATAGGTCAAAACAAATTTTGAACATATCGCGCTGCACTACAAGCAGGTTGAACTAATCACCTGTGTATGTCTGCAATCATAGATTGAATACAATACTTATACTTTTCAAGGATACTAATCTTACAGGTGCAAGTGATCAGCATGATATGGTTCAATGCAGAGGTACCGCGTGAACGTATCAGTGCAGCGCGGTATATTCAAATATTGTTTTGACCTATTGCTATGGTAGTTAATCAGATTATTACGTAACTTCGGCAGCGTATTGGTACTCCAGATAAGATTACTGATTGATGTTTAAATCCTTGGAACGGTTTGAAATGAGGTATTTAAGATTCTTATATGTCAAGAACGCATCAGCTAATTGTCAAAATTCGAAAAGTATACGTGATAGCTGTTTTATTACTCAACCACACCAACAGTGTACAGTTCTTTCAGGGACACACTGCTTTTTGGCATGTTTGGGGACACAATAAATAGACACAGACAAACATCTCGAAAACAAAGCACCTATCATAGTCGAAAGTCGCGACTATCGCTAATAGTCGCGACTACGACTATTGACGATTTAGTCGTGCAATTGTACTGTTTTAACTTGGCCTAGCAGGTTAGACCGCTCTCACCAAAATTCACCTACTCTTTAAATTGGCATCTCCCATTAGTTTTACGATATCGACCACGAGTGATAGCCAACCTGCAGCAACAACAAAAATACTCGATCTCCACTAAGCTCACCTTGATTGTTGAACAGTCGTTCTTTTTTTTGTGATTAATTTTAATAATTAAAGCTAGTTTTTCATCAAATTTATTCCGGGAAATTTATACAATTTTATGGCATTCCCAATTTACCCGGGTTGTTTGTATTGCCTCATTTTAGTCACTGAAGGTCTCATAAAAAGAACCCCATTCAATTGTGTAACAAAATCCCATTGAATGATACTTGGGCAAGTACGAATATAAATAAATAAAGACGGGGCTATTTTCCAAACCTAAAAATGTCCCAAACCTTAGTGTCTATATGAAACAAACGTGTAGAGCGCTTCAACCGGCGTTTTCAGTGGATATTATTGCTCTGAAGATTTCATGTTGACAGTGATGTTTCTATTAATTTTGATATAGTTTTTAACGATGTAGTACAAATTCATATACCTCTGAACTTGATTTAAAATTCGTAAACATATTATGGGGCTCTGTTAGCCAAACTAAAATTTTTTTTTATATGACAAGACGGAGTCAAGTTAATTAACCAGCAGCAGCATGAGTGTCTTGTAGAGACTACTGACAGGTTCGGTCGAGCAGTATTTTAATGTTTACCGTGTTTTGAAAATATTTAAAAATATGGAAGGAAAATAGATTGGCTTACTGCTCTGCGAACCTACAATCTAGTACTGTTTATACTCGTATCACTAGCAATTTGACAATCGATGATATGTCAAAAGTGTGTTTCCTTTCTAACTGACCTTCCAAATTATTGTTGACGTCATTCCATTGCATTGTTATAATAGAATACATTTCATGAAATAAACGACCTTTTTCACAATACAATTCCATTAAGATAAATTAAGGTAGATTTTCAAGAAGATCGAACTTTAATGGCTATGAGGCATACGTATTAAGTCTCCCGATACTGAAGTAATAAAAATCTACACATCACTAAATATAATATAACATACAGGGGAAAGAAGAATTACGCATAATATAACACTCTCGATAAACGTTGCCCCAGATACTATCTAGTATTTTCCAAGTTTGACGAAAACGAAGATTTTGGTACCATTTTCATCAAGATAGGAGCAACTTTAAAATTTTGACCCTTTAGAGGTCAGCGCTTAGCCTTTGACCTTTTTGGTAATAACTCAAGAACGGTACATCCTAGATAGGTAAAACTATACATTTTCAGAATCCGTATGACCAGTGGAATACTTAATAGTAATGTTTTCGACACAATTTGATGAAGTTTGAAATTTGAACCTCATGTAAAGTTTAATGACCTTTCCCCCACCCATGGGACAATATTTTATTTTGGGAACAACAAAATTTGTGAACTAGGGACTTTAAGGATTACGAATAAATAGGTTAGAAAAATACATCATCTGGGTGTATGGGGAACAATAGATCGGAACTAGATTATTATCACCAGTAAGAGTGCGGGTATGAGAAACAATGAGAAGCCTGGTGTCCTGGGCCGAACGTAATCCGCTTCTACTAGGAATGTAAGGTTGAATGAGTTCAGTATGTAAGATGGAATTGTTGTTGAGTCCATGAAACATTTGTAGACAATGGTCAACATCTTGAAATGGTTGCGACTAGGTATTGGTAACCAGTGGTGTTCATGAAGGAGAGGTGTGGCATGATCATATTTTTTCGCCTTGAAGATGAGCTTGGCAGTACTGTTCTGTAGACATTGACGTTTGTTTCAGTCTTTCGATGTAGAGTGTTGGCATATTCGAGCTTAGATGTTATAATGGCTCGGGCAGTATCTTGATAGGCAGAATGGTCCAGAAACATTCGGATACGGGATAACTTGCGGAGGTGGACGCAAATTGTGGGATGAGTGTAGAAAGAGAATGACTGTGGGCCGATTACAGAGCCTTGTGGGAGGCCGAAGTTCAGAGTTTGCGAATCAGACAGTAGACCGGTAACCGTCACTCTATTTGTGCGAATCCAACTATTAGTACCGCGAAGAGGACCCATACTGAGAATCTGAAATGGCGGTTTGTGCCTCTTTTTGCCGGGCATTATGTCGCAGGTAGGTAATTATTGTTTGTGTATTTTGATCAAACAAAACATGTTGAACCTTTGATTGATATCTAAGTGCCAATATTATCATAGTTGTTATTTATTCTGTACAGTTTTTACCACGGTATAAATGTGTTTATTCTATATACGCTAATGATGTTTGTTCACCATATTTTTTATTTAGGAAGTATCATAGCTGAGGTCAAAAACTCAATAAACCCTGCAATATAACAATAATGTGCTAAAACCACTGTTTATTAGACAAGTGTGTGTATTTTACGCAAGGCTGGTCAAATCTTTAGTTTCCCAATTTCCGGAATACGCGGGAGTAGTTTGTCAAGAAATAAGAAGGCAGAGAGAGGGAGGGAGTGAGGGGAAGAGAGGGAGAGAGTGTGTTAAATTATTAAGACCAGCGGCAGCATACCTTATACATTCTTTATATTAAAATGTATTTGGGTGACAAAAATGTCCTATGAAATATTTAAAGATCACTTTCCATCTAAAAATTCATCCTTGACAAGCGTACTGAGGTAGATGCACTGAAAAGATTAAAATTAGTCAATGTAAATGAAATATTTCTAATTTAAGATACAAATGCTGAAAATGTGCTTCGGGTTTTGAGGAAACATTTATACATTTCAAATTAATTTTTATCATGTCAAATATTTTCACGACTTATAAATATTATATATTTTATTATAACGAATTAATGACAAATATGTAGTTAGTTTTTAATGACAAATTAAATGACCTAATTTTGAATCCATAATTCATCATCATCAATTGTTCATGTAAAACACAATCTTCTGTAATATTTGAATCATCAAGGCAATTTTCGTATATTTTGATGGAGAGTCGTTCGGAAAAGCAACTTGTCAAGTACACACTTACAGATTTTGAATCCTGTGCAGACCTTTAATAAGCGTACAGATGTACGGTACCATGGCGTATCAATTCTGTCCGGTCAGACATTGTCCGGAAACACCTCACTATAAACATTCTAATAAAGAGCTTTGAGGGAAAATGACTCGCTAAATATTTTAGGCGGCGAGGTTGGTACCGGGATAGATAACACGGGTTGCTAGAAGCGTCTTGACCAGCTCGTCTCGGCGAGTCCCTCAGATTGGTAGTTTTGTTCACAGGCTCTTACATCAAAGATTTGGCATTGGTATGGGCGCTATTAAAAAGCTCTCCAAAGAACTAGAGGTTCGACCGGGGTCTATATCTTATTTAGGCTTTGAGACTCAGCCAAGCACAGATCAATTATCACACAAACAACAAGACAACCAAAACCACAATTTACTGATATTTATGTAATTTATTTCCTTAACACATCTTCTTCATTTCGTCCCCAACTTTAGAATAAAACTAACAGGTGAACTGGGAGTATTACAAACTCCATTATCAAAGTAAATATATAGCGATAATTATACTCGCTCTAGTCTAACAGGCTGTTTCCAAATCTGGATGCACACGGATATATTAGGGAGAGATGTTACCTCTCTGAGTGGATGTTACAAGCTACAACTAAATCACAGCTCCACAATAACTCTGTTAACAAAAGATCATTGTGACGTTTTCGTTGGACTAACCAAAATAATACTGGAGAGTGATTTCTCACTCGGGGTGAATGACACTATAATTTTGATTAAATAATAAACTAAAATAGAAGGGCCGGGATATAAAATATATCGCCACAACAACATATTAAACATGTTAAACACCAGCTGAATCAGAGCTTCAGTACAGTTTCACATGTCTCTACCACCAGCATTATTTTTACGCAATAGAACAAATTAGTTTGATCTTTCGATCCCAATCTGTGCATGTAATGATATTGGCAAAGACGATCCAATACTTGATTGTTCATTAATTACATGCATGAAAGTAGCATCGTTGATCCATCCAAAGATTGAACAAATTTGGTTCTAGTAAAAAGTAAAAGACATTTTAGGTTGTGCAGGACATATGCTTCACCACTTTTTATCAGCTCCCATCAGTTATGTGTTTCAGAAATACTTGAATGAGCAATTGTTTGAACTCATTGTTTGATGCTTAACCAAGCATGAAGATCCACTGCAGTGTACAATCATCACGGTCAATGGGGCTCACACAGGGTTCAAATTGTGAAGTGCAAAAGTCTGATTTTTTGAGTAGTGCATATAACATTTTGTCCTATTTGTCCTAACTAAAATTATGTGACGGCCCTATATAACTCTGACTGTACTCAAAACTACGAAAAATCCAAAACCGATTCAAGAGAGCCATTTATGGAAGCAATGCATATCTGCTATTATGTATTACAAACAGTAACCAAGCAACAACAACGTACACAACAATAATCCATTAAAAACTATGATTAGAAATAGGTAATTATCAAAATCATAAATCTAATTTTCAAAGCAGATATCTATCAAAAGTAGTAGTGTGACGTGTCCTTTCTTGGAAAAAAGCATCGCCGTAAAAAAACATATCATTAACAAAAAGAAAATACGTTCATTAAAGACAAGTCTTTTGTTATGGTAAAGAAAACATATCATTTACACGATCGATATATTGCCTTTAACCATAACCTGTGTGTTCACAGAAAACCAGGAACATATGGCAAATTTGAAACTGTCCTACAGAATCGGCGCTGACTCTTGGTTTTCATGTAATTCTTACTTCACCCTTTCAATACACTCAGAACGCTACTGATCATCCTCTATTGTTATGCATAGTCGTGCTAAAATGTGACTGGACGCGGCGAATCAGCCGTAAAGTCGGCCCCGGTCAATTTTGTTTTATTTCGTGTTTAGAAAATATATACCATAAGCTTTAAAATGGTATATCATTTGACTTCAAAAGATATCCAAAAGCGGGGTTATGATTTGTTGAACTCTGTTCCTTCGACAAAATTGTATTTTTTATCGGTTCTACATGTGTCTCTTTTTCTACATTTCTGGTACGGTAATAAATATCAAGCAGTCATAATTGGCGGTCATTTCAAATCATCCCCAGGGCTCAAATAAAAGTCTCAACATCAGAAATCCACAAATCAGCAATAGCAGAACACGTAGCAGCCGAGAATCACGTAATTGGGTGGGAGGAGGCACATATCATTGACCAAGAAACAGACAAAACAACACGCTGGCTGAAGGAGGCAATCTGGATAAGAAGTAGGGGGCAGAACACCATGAACAAAGACGAGGGGGCTTACAAACTCGATAAGATTTACGATCAATTCATCAAAAAACAGCAACCAGGAAGTTTGGTTACGTCATCAAGACCAAACAGTGTTGCCGTTTCATCAAACATCTAGAAACACCACAACAGAGTAATCAAGATTCCTGATAGGAATTGAAATATTTCTGAGTAAGTACCAGCATAATTGGATCTGAAAAAAGAACCTTTTCTACTGTATTGAACTATGAACGATCCTGATGAATCTGTTTCAAGAGTACATAGCATTAAATTTATAAAGTTTACTTCGAGGACCGAATTTAATAATCAAATCTCTATTATATTACGTATTTCAAAACCTTTTTATAATTTATTTGATATCAGAAGGACATATCCTGTATTCAGAATGCAATTTGACGTGTCTCATGTGATCGCAGGTCCCTCAAAAATACTGTGCAAAGGTGGGTGACCGAGCCCTTAACAGAGTTGCGATTTAATTACGTACCACTTCAATTTAACACTTCGAGCAGAGCTATTGTGGAATTACTATGACGACTCTAAATAGTTATCCTAAACTGGTAAAACGACGTATAGGTGTATCGCTCTTTATTGTATTACTTTCGATATTTTACACCCTCCTTAACTCAAAGGTTAAAGTAATTAATTGTAACATTTCTGTAAGAAGTAGAATTGTATTTCTTTGCCACAAAATGTTGGTTTTCACTGTCAGGTAATGTCCCATTCTAATGTTGAATGGACAGATGATGCAAAACAAAGATAATTATTATTTACACTTGAACGTTCTAGAATATTTTAATAAATAGAAAATAACATGGGTTTAATGACATCACCTGTCTATACTCGACACACAACGATAAGGGGTTATTTGGATTTGTATTATGTTAGATTTGCTGTAATGAAAAGGATATATTTTATTTTTTATAAATAAACATGATTTTTACCAGGTCCCCCATCGCAAATAAAAAATCATGTTTATTTATATAAATTCCCGTCGATCACGCCACTGTTTTCCGAGGACATTTTATTTTGAGGATTGTTACAGGCGACTCGTCAATTGCATTCTCATTATTGCAAAGTAAAAAACCTTGGACACTCAATTTGTTTCAATATGGACCGTGTATGAGAAGGCAGTAACCACTGACAAATGAGATGGCTCGTTACTTCTTGCTAATAACACAAACGCTTATCTCTAGTGACTGAAACGTAAAAAGGCGCTTCAACTTAAAACTCCGCCCTCGTTGGTTTCACACTCGCCGCGCAATCTGTCATTGGAAATAAAAAACAGAGTTAAGAAACTTCAAAGGTTGTCACCACAGTGGTTGTCACTGTTAAAGCGCTTGAAAAGCTACATCGTTTTCCATGTTTCATGCATTAGTTTCTGGATTCGCATTGTTCTTAAGCAGACATTGTGGCTACAAACAGGAAAATTAAAGTCAGTTGGAAATTATGCGACTGTATGGAGTGTACGAGGAGAGGTAAGACGCATTGTTTTTCATATAAGGCACTTTCAGATCCATGCAAAGCAGTAAAATATATTTTTTAGGAATGAATATTTTTAAGAATGAAGAATTAAGTCACTGTTATTATTATTGGTCGTTTAGTCATATGCAAAGAATTGACAAAAGTAACAAAACGAAACTTTACCCGTTCATATATTCGAAATGGGGATACTACACCCCTGGCCAATTTTGTGCCTATTTTTGTATTTTTCGCAAAAACTACTGCACTGAAAATTCAGAGCAACTCAAAGCAAGTAGTTATTGACTTATTAATCAAATATTGGGTTTCCCTCATTTTTGACTTTAACTCCACAACTGTTGTCTATGCTGAAATACAATTGAATACATGAATACAAAACCCACCCAAGTCCATGGGAAGTGATTTTGAGAGAAAAACCTGTGTATCATTTTAATTCCTTAAGTTAGATTTACCTGGTCAATATGGTAAGTTTTACGTGCAAATGAGTGGATTAAACTGTATAAAGTATGACGATTAGCATTTAGAGACTTTGTAGGGTTCATTTTAAATTTTGGACTTGGGTGGTTTTTTGAATCATATACAAAGACAACAACGTTGGAATGAGATTACCACTAGTAAGATAATACAAAATAAAGCACACAGGTATGAATAATGTTGATAAGCATTCTGCCATGTAATATAAACCACACATGTTCCTTTATTAAACCCTTTTTTCCTTCAAAAGTCGCTCTCCAGCCATGAATGTGTTACAAGTGGACTTTTATACATACTGGATTTCAATCAATGTGTTACAAGACTCAAATCACGGAATTTGGTGGTTCTTTCATACATGCTATTTCTCACATGCTCAATAGACACAGATGATGAATTTGAGTTGTTCTTTCATACATATGACAGGCCTATGTATAGCAACAATTTCCCATGCTTAACTCAATTTGGCCAACGTATGGACTTGGGTGGGTTTTGTATTCATATATTCAATTTCCAGTGCAGTAGTTGTAGTCCTTGCCCCTATAATATATATATCTTACTTGTCCCCAATGCGCTATAATTTTTGACAAAAATGCAAAAATAGTACCCCCTTAAGACAGCAATTTTGGGGTGGCCTGGGCCCACAAATAGATGCGAGATTAATTTTACAATGTCATTTATGTCAAATATCAAATGCGTATATCAATTTATAGCAATAATTGGCGGTTTAAACGTAAATGACTGATTTCCAATATTTTAATTTTTAAAGAAATCTGTAAGCATATGGCCAAATACGATTATTTTGGTTTGATTTCTGTAATTATGGACTATAAATTTAATTTCACTGTCACCTTTTCTCGACTTTCTCGAAAAATCCAATTTTTGTCTATAATAGTAAACCTGTAAATAAACAAACTGGCAATAGAAGCGGTATATCTGATCCACTTCAAAGGCACGCTGACTAAATTGTTAGCACAATAGACTGGTACGTTCTATTGAATGTTACGTAAATACTTCAATAGATGTTGGGTTGACGACTTTCCTGGTCTCACTTCCCTGGTATCACCAGATAGAGGAGACCTATAGCTATACATTGGTATTACGGTATATGTCAGTGGTTCAGTAGGAACAGGGTAAATGAAATTATTGTTGATTGAATGATTGACCGATCGCTTGTTTGGTTATGTCATTGATTGATTGATTGACTGATTTGTCTTACTTCTATTATATTGATAAATTGATTAATTGATGGCTGCTAGATTGAGAGAATAAAGGTATTGTTTTTAGCCGCTGGAGTGCATCTATCGTCTCATATAACACGGGCGACATCATTATTGTAAGTAAAATTAAACACTTTAATTCAAATAAAAATATCGTAAGTATTACAAATTTTAATCAAATTAAATTCTACATTTTACAAGGAATTACCTAGGGCTTAAAATCGACCAGTCCCGTTGTTGCAGTGCGCCTCCGATTGGTTCAAATAGCGAGTCCGCGTATCGCGCCAATGCACACTCGCTTACCCGTGTGATATCGTGTCATATCACACAAGTTCTATGTTACCGAATTGTTTTCTCACAACCTCATAAGACAATTGTAATTTCAATGATTATTGTCCATCCCGCCAAGGTCATGTAATCATGTTAGACATATATGTCAATGCGTGTGTCCTGTAGTATTCTGAAAAGAAGAGCAATCAAATTACGTAAAAAGGAGTAGCACACAATTGATTTCCTTTTGAACAGCTTGTGGCATTCAGGGCATTGATGTAATTACAACACCAACCTCTGTCATTGTCTATAACACAGTTTAGAAACATCTAGGGCATTATTTATCTCATAAGCAACGTTGGTTCATAAATGCCAAAATACCAAAAGTGAAAAAATACTTGTCAACAGGGTATAACCATGATAACGTAATTTGAACATTGTTAAAGATACATAGCGAGAGACTTGCGGAACGGCGAGTATAACAATTTCTTTGGAAAGAAGGTTGTATATTTGGGGACGCGAGCCCCCCAGGTTAAAAGCAGGAGGTGGCAGAAAGGAAGGGGTGGCAGAAGAATAAGGGGCGGTACAAAGATTTTAAAAAGGGCGGACAATTGTGAAAAATTTTTACAATTGTGAAACAAATGGAATTATACATAAAAAGATCCTTTGCTCTTCACTTTTTCAAACCATCCAAAAATATTAAGTCAACCTTTAAGGGCTGTTGATGAAGGGGCGGCAAAATTCACCTTTTCAAGTTTCAAGTTTCAAGTTTTTATTTGGAATTCACTTTTACATCAGCGGCACTCATCTATCTGATGGTGCATCCAAGACATTAAATATACAAACAAAGCTTAATAATTATCAACAATTATAATAACAAAGTAAAAATATACTCAAGCAAAGGGTACATATAAATAATCTAAAGTGAGGAAGAGGGCTAAAGAAAGAGAACGGATGAAAGAAAGAAAGAAAGAAAGAAAGAAAGAAAGAAAGAAAGAAAAGAAAGAAAGAAAGAAAGAAAGAAAGAAAGAAAGAAAGAAAGAAAGAAAGAAAGAAAGAAAGAAGAAAAAAACGAAAGAAAGAAATAACTTAATAAAAAAAAAAAAAAAAAAGACACGTACAGTGTCATACAGATATACTTATACTTTATAATACATGTTTGTATGAGCTTCATAAATCAATACATTAATATGGGTTATGAGATCATAAGTCTTTCAATATATTACTCCTTTCTTTCCACGCATCAGTGAGAAACATTTTACTACATTTATCAAGTATAGACCCTAGATCATAGCTATCTTCGAAGATGTTATCTAAGAGGAGATGGTGTCTAATATTTGCATCCCCAACCGAGAACATATGCCAAATTACTTCCCACCCTTTAGAACATAGATCTCTTTCAAGTCTTTTGAAGTGGTCGTTCCTTATGTAGTCCAAACTTGTACAATTGAATAGAAAGTGATCAACTGATTCCTCCTGGTTTAAATTGCATAACTTACAAAGACCCGTGTTTATATCTGACCATGACTTTTCCTTCCTTCCAAATCTAAAGAATTAGAGCGGGCTTTGAATTTTAAGTTTGACCCATAAAAATTCAGTTTATCAAGTAGGTATGGTTCTAGTGATGGTCGCTCTTTGTACCTAACATAGTCGTCAAGAGAAGATTTATTCAAGGCTTTGATTCTCCAATTGTCATAATCAAGCTCTTTATTTACATTCTTAAAGGTGTTTGACCAATCTGCATTGTTTGATTGGTCGGTGAACCCATAATTGTAAAACATACTCATATTACATTTTTCTAGAGAACTTTCCATATCACAAAGCCAGCCCCATTTCAATTTGTCTTTGACTTGGAAGATTGCTTTAAACAATAGTTTTGGTAACCTGTTTTCATCCATATCCTGAAGCCTCTTAAAGTACTTGGCACGAATATTACTTTGGATAGAGGCAATAGTTTGCCATCCAAGATCACCATATAGGGCCTCTTTAGCAACGTTTCTTGGTGCTTTGAGAATAGCTCGAGCCATGTGGTATTGAATATTTTCGAGCTTGTCTATCACTGTGATACCTTTACAAAACCATATTGCACATGCGTAATTGATTGATGACAGTCCAATTGATTTCCATAGGAGATCACCATAATAGACCCTATTAAAGTCATCTTGGTCATCAATTATTGATTTGATATAACTAATTAATCGATTACCTCTTTTAACAACTTCCTCGATATGAGAGTGATCTGACATGTTCCTTGAAATGGTAACACCTAAATATTTGTACTCGTTGACCTCTGTGATGAAACTATTACAAAGTTTCCATTTTCTATCTACATTAACACGCTGCCCGGTGATGAGAACATTCGATTTGGTATAATTAAACGACATTTTGCATTTATTAGAAAACTCGCTTGCTGTGTTAAGGAGTAGGTTAAGGTCATTATCATTATTTCCAATCAGAACTACAGCCACTGTATTCTGACTGAAATTAAATATTTTAGCTACGATTATCATCTAATTTTAAACGTTTGTTACAAACCAACTATGTAACTGGGGATATGATATACTCCCGCGTTGAAATTTCTTTCTGTACACCTATAACCGCAGAAAATGTTAAATTGTAATGATACTACAAATGGAGACGTATCAAACCTAACTGTTACTAAAATATAAACTCTTTAATCAATAATAGTCATAATTGCAGGAACCTGGAACCATCATTTATCATTTATTACAAAAATAAATAAAGAAAAAATATCCTTATTTTTCGGTAAATTACACAATAAAATTCCATTTACAAAAATGGCGGCGCTGTTTAATGAGGCTCATTATGACGTCAATACCCTGTTGCTATCAAACAGTTATCATGATCGACTTGCAGTTAACCCGACTGCACTGCTGGTCATCATCAACACTAATGTTTGATACAAACGCTATTTGGGTTCGGTTGTTGTTATTATCTTGGTGTTGTTTTTTTCGGCCGTCCAGATCTCTGGCGATTGTCCATTGAGCCATGAATCTCCTTTTCTCTCAAATTATATCGAACAGATCCCTCGTCAATATTCAATAATACTGCAATTTCACGGTTAGATGTTCCTTCACTATGATATGCTTCTATCATTCCCTTCTGGTAATCGGTAGTTTTTGGCATTTTGAGCCTGATCTGATGTTAAAACTGAACAATTTTGGAAGACGAAATTAAACTACAATGCGCTGCTAGATAGAAAATCCCTGTAGTGAGGCTGCATGATATTATCTGTATGGAAGTTATCTATTTTGAATCGTGGCAAATAACATAATCGCATAACAATAAATAATAATAATAAGTAAGTTACAGTAGTCGAGTCGAGATGTCACATATGCATGGACAAGTTTCTCTGTTGACTCTTGGTTGAGATACTTGCGGATTTGTCCAATAGAGCGAATGGCAAGAGAAGCGGCCTGGCACAGTTTGTTCACATGTGCTTTCAAGGAGAGGTGATGATCAAATGTGACCCCTAGGTTCCGGACCTGATTAGATGGTAAAATATCACTTTGTCCGATAAAGATAGCACTAATGGGGTCAGTGAGTGTAAAAGGAGAGCTGATGTGTACTACCTCAGTCTAAAAATTGTTATCATTAAGCTGAAGCTTGTTCACTGGCAACCAACGCTTAACATCAGCAATGCAGCTCTCCAACCGGGAAATGGCAGCATCTCTTTCATCAGGGTAAAATGAACAGTACAACTGTGTATCATCCGCGTAAGAGATCACATTGATATCATGTCCAGAAATCACATCTTCAAGCAGGGCACTGTACATAGTGAATTTTGAAGGTCCAACCACCGATCCTTGCGGAACGCCGTAAATAAGTTTATGAGATTGTGAAACTTGAGAACCAACTGCAATCGACTGCACCCGATCTGTGTTGTAGGATTAATTACTATTCCGTTGTAATCGGGGATACCTTTATTCCTCTAGTATCACAATTCATAACCTTGAACATTTTGTTATGAATTCGGCAGAGTGACGAATCGAGAATTTTGAGCAAATTGAGTTTTTATATGCTTATGATTATGTTTCAGGTTATCTTTTATTTCCACCAAAAGTGGTAAATCTTACTTCCCGACGTAGTTATTGAAATTTTGATTTGGACGAATCGCTACTCGATACACACATATGTACACGTAATACACTGTGTGAATACGGCCGTGTTGTCACGGTCAGATGCCGTGCAGGGATGGATATTCTGTATTACAGCATACGTATGGTCACGGTGTATCCCGTGGTCAAAATACTACGTACTTTAGTACAGTAATAGCGCCCTCTGTTGGTCATAATTTACTTTTCGTATTTACAACGTAGTAAAGAAATATTTGATGTAATATGCGACCCCATAGAATATAAAAAGCAGAATATTGGTATGTTAAAAATCAAAATGAGGTATGGGGCTGGCTGGGGTGGCTACGGGGTGTTATCTCAAAAGACAATATTGCTCAAAGACAATATTGTTTAAGGTTGCGCCGCAGGCTTGTAAAGAAACAATGTTGCTCCAAAGACAATAGCAAACAAGATTAAACTATAAATTAGCTCCCGATAGAGGGCAGGGCCAGAAGAATGAGGGAAATTATGGGGTAAAGAGTAAATTAGCTCCCGATAGAGGGCAGGGCCTGAAGAATGAGGGAAATTATGGGGTAAAGAGTAAAAAATGTAAAAGTAGGCCTATGAAATAGGTGACGAGCTGTCCGTAAATATAACAGAATTTTCGTTATCAGCTCGTCATCCTTAAGGTTACTCTTGCTTTCTCTTGCATACGTATGCTGTAATACAGAATATTCATCCCAGCACGGCATCTACCGTGACAATACGACCGTATTGAATGTGTTACGTGTACAATATGTGTTTATTGGGTGTATCGCGCATAAGTGCGATAAATGAATTCGGCAAAAAGATGAATCGTATACTTAGCTGTACAAATCAGGTTGATCTAATGTATTGTATAGCTGCAAACCCCGCATTTTCTATATTGAATGTCCTATACTAATATATTTGATACCAACGTATAGCTGTAGGTATCTTCTATCCAATGATACCAAAATTAGTACACATTTCCCGCATAATATCGCTATGGCTTAATAATGTGAGGTAAGTCTACAAAGCCTTATGACAACCAGTAATTTCTATACAACCCCCCCAAATCAAGGATGTGTGCTATGGTTTACACGTAGTTGAATGCGTATTCGACCCCAAATACGACTCTCTGCTCAGTGGTAGAGATATTTTGGATACAGCATAAAGCCGAATAGTTGTTAAAACGCGTTTTAGTAGAAAGCAACAATACATTTTCATCAAACGTTGGTTGGAGCAGTTCAGTTCTACAAATCAAACCACATCCCAGAGGCTAAATTACACGATAACTTAATAGCATCAATAGCATCAATACTTATAGCCATCACAAAACAAACATTATAATGTATGCCAATAAGGACATGATATCAACACCATTACTATAAACAAACAAAAGTATGTTACAACGGGTATGGTAAAATTGAAACAGTAATTGAACACGTTGGGAAAATAAAAATGGACTGAGACGACCAGCAGAGATAATATACATGGCTAAAAATCTAAACACTAGTGCCATAACTTTGGGTTTTTTCATGCTGTGTGTTGTTATATAACTTGTTATGCGCATATATATAGCTCATTTGCATTTTGCTTTCCGTAATTTTCATGAAACTTCGATTAATGCTAGATTACTGGCTTTGGAAAAATATCATTTGAGCAGTATAACCTTTGCTGGCTAAAAACATTATTTTTGGAAATGTGATTTAAAATGAAAGGGGCAACTTTGGGTGGGTAGTTTTCTCTTTTCACGTTTTCCATTAAAATCGTCGAAATGTGACTGAAGTTAGACAACCTAATGTTTCGTAATTTTATTAGGGGGCAGTTGCTTTTGTTTTGAACCCTCAAGTACTTGAATAATGCATAACGATCTTTAAAGAAACAATACGACATGAAATTAAACATATAAAATGCCACTTTCTCCGTTTTCATATTCACAACAGGTTCTGTACGGAGCGTCTTGGTTGAAAAAGGGATGAATTAAATAGAAAGAACAATTGTTGCTTTTCCTCTATTTTATTTTCACCAAATTGACAGAAACGATTAAGCATGAAATTGCATTCTTTAATAGTGGGAATATGACAACAGGAGTCACGAGTCCTTCAATAACCCTGAAAGTTAAAATACCGAGTGCGTTACATAAAACAAAATGGTTGTTAAAACTCAATTGCATATCCGTATATATCGTAGTCACATTGATCGTTATTACTTTTACCAAGGACAAGCCCTGTTAAATAATTTGATCTCTAATATAAACGCGCAGAAAAATGAAGCACTCTGCAAATACTTATTAAGTCTCACTAAAAGCACTTAATTTATGGAATCTAATGGTGATAGAAAAATCGCCATCTAAGATGTAATTAAATGTAATGTAACAATTACGGAATTGTGTCTGCTGTTGTCCCAGAATGATCTATACCATGTTTGAAAAAATATTAAAAATATATAGTCAACAGTGTACCTAATTTTATTAAATGCAATGCAATGGCAAACATGTTTTCTACTTATTCTGCGACTTTCATGGCAATAGCTTATATCGTTTTGGCGTGACATTGATATTGCTGAAAGAGGACGAAAACTGCATTTGTGTAATATACAGTGCAAAGGCATCATAACAAATGGATGCTTTATCACCATCGTTCAGCCGTATCGTGCAATATATTGGAAAATCCTATATTCTTTTTTATGTGATTTTTAACACAATTTTTACCCAAAAATTCATTTCATTATTACAGACGATATAACTTTCTCAAGGATTCTTAATTTTAATATTCTCCGTTACATAGCTGTGGGTTTGCCAAATATATTGTGGACATAAATAAATGCTGCGACACTAAGGACAAGCATTCTCTTTACTTTTATGACAAATCCATCACTGATGGCATTTAAAAAGATGAAACCCACCGCAATAATTATCTACAAAACTGCTGCTAAAGAACGGGGCACAACACATGTACATGAATAACATTTTCCTTTGTGCTGAACGGTTAGTAATTTGACAGGTTTTCAAAATAGCTTGTTTTGTCAAAACTTGGAATTCACCATTTTTACGCAATATCCTGTAACTTCTATTACTAACGTCTAATTTCTAAAATCTGAAATTCCCAAGTTAGTTAAATATATGTAAATTTTAGAATTCAAAACAATACCACCAATAGTAATGCTCTTAATACCTAAAACAAAATTTAACTTTCCAGGTATAGATCATTCTGGGACACCCTGTAGCATACCAACGAAACTTTAATTAAAAGAAACGCAAGCAGAAAATTTGATTTAATTACAGTTTAAATGCTTAACAATTCAACTGGAAACATTTCGGTTGTGTAACATTTTGAAATAACTTGAAAGTTAGATCTCCTTACAACGGGCTGAGGTTAGTTAGAAATCACTTGACCTTATACCGTTTACTATTTAGGATATATTTAGTATTCTTCTTGGATTTGCAACCATCCACAATAAATTACTGTATAACAAGATGCGAACTACCTTAAAAGGTTATCATACAATAAACTTAACATCACAACAAATAGCAGCCGATAAATTGTTGCCCATAACACCTAGTTATGACAAACGTGTATAATTACGTATAATTGCTTAGCCAGTGGGTGGAGGTGAGGGGATTGGAGCTTTGATGTGACCGGTGCTCTCCCCCGCTCATCATATTTTTACGTGATTTAGTGTTATTTTAGTTTTATGAATTAACACCCCTTTACCTTCACTGTACAAACTAGTATTTATTAAGTGTTCATTAAGTGTTGCTCCTTGGACAGGAGGTGGATTAAGAAAGAATACATAAATGCTAAATGAGGAACTTAACATTAGTGCTTTCTGCTGAAATACCTAGAAATGAGCATCGGTCACACCTCACCTCAATCCCCTTACCACCACCCACTCATTACTCAAAACTCCATAACAATAAAGTCGTAGATATGTGAAACTACTGTATAAACGCGCCACGGTAATGAAAAGAGACGACCATGATTTATTATTATTGATGCGCTTGTTTTATAACAATAAATGCGGGAATTCCTATTCTGTTCCTAACTGATATTTATTTCATTTGGTTCTTTTCTTTTAGGTAAATGGACAATTAACGTCACCAAGCAACGCTTTCGCTGTTACATATAAACTAACCTGAAAATAGTATAAAGACACAACAAAGATCATTCTGAGGATTACTTGAGCAAGAATAAGTGATTGTATCAAAGTAAAAAAATAAAATAAAGTGACTTTTGCACAAACTCACTGGTGAAGAAAAAACAAACAAAAATATACATGTAGCTTCGAGAAATATTAGCAAGCAGACATTTCAAGACGCAAGCAAGTCTATACTCACAATATTTATTTCGTGCGACAGAGAAGTTTTGAAATCGGATTGTTCTCATTATGGAAGTTGAATTGAACGAGACTGTGAATGAAACGGATCAGTTATTATGGTCAGAAGGAATCGAACCCGGAAATGAAGGCGACGATACGAGCGGTGGATGGGGTATCGGTGGAATCGAAAATAGCACAGCTATTCGGACAGTGTACGGAATTATTGCTTTTATTGGTATTCTGGGGAACGCTGTGGTTTGTTTTGCCCTAATTCGAGTAGCTAACTTACGGAAACGCACCAGCTCTTTTATTATTCATTTGGCCATAACCGATCTCGTGACATCCATTTGGGTCATCCCATTTCACCTTTTCCCCAATAACCCTATTATTCCAAACGGAATAGCTGGGGAACTTATGTGTAGATTATATGTATCGAAATATCCATTTTGGGCAACAGTGTTTGCGTCTGTGTACAGTCTCGTCACAATCAACATTGAAAGGTACATTGCCATAGTGTACCCAACGAAATTCAAGATATGGTTTACACCGACACGAGGCGTCATTATGATGCTATTTTGTTGGGTTATTGGATTAGTGTCCAACACCTTCTTCTTCTATCTATATGATCACATCGATGGTAGTCCGATATGTGCTTTCATCTTCTGGCCAAGTCCAGGAGTCCAAAGATTTGTTGGAGTCTATATTTTCTGTTTGATTTACATTATTCCTACTGGTATAATGTTGGTTGCCCAACTGAAGATGGTGAACGCATTAAGACATCAGGCGAAATCCCTGTCGCAGAAGAACGCGCAAAATGGTATGTATGACTACTCACAGTCCGTCTTCTATTTTAAATGAACTGTATCTTTCAAAAAAACCCTTACAGGTATTCTTAGATTTTCAGAATACATTGGAAGTTAAGCACATAATTAAGCGAGTACAAAGCGTGTGGCCGGATTGTGACTTTTACATAACCATGTAGACCCTACATGTACTCCTAGCCCACTTCCAAAGTCAAAACAGGTGATTTTGTTTTTAATTTTGGTCACGGGTTTCTTACTTTTGTGGCTAAGCTTACTCCATCAGGTGTTATTAAACCTTTGTCTCAAAGCAATCTTAAGCAATATCAAGGGTTTATATTGCACTTTGCATAGCTTATAGTTATTTGATTTAGTGGCTTTATACCCTGTTTCACACCCGTGAGGCCCCGGGTTCGATTATAAGCTCTGCCTAATTTTTTTCAAGACCGGGAAAAATACTGCAATTTTTTAAGCGATCTTAGTTAGTCCTTTTCTGATAGATGTGTCTGTTACAAACACCCTTCCTCTGGAATCCAAACCACGGTCCGCCGTTGGGACAGCCACTGTAAATGCATGGAGTTTCTTTGACAAGAGACATAACAATAATCTCATAATTATTTGTCTCGACAATGTATTTCTTTCATCTTGATCGATTTGACATATATTTTAATATGCTGAACACTACACAAAAGTATTGCAACAGTGATCCAAAATCCTGTCATGACATACTGGATGGAAATGTTAAGTTGCACTTGTAGTGACATCTTGTGCCTATTCCAGTGCTCACAGTGGCGGAAAGACGGTAGTCCGTTTGAATGCAGCGAATGTACCTATGCCTGGTTTCCCCGCTGGTTTCCAAATGGTTTAATTGCTTTTTGCAAGGTATCACTCAGGAAAACGGTGGTGGGAAAATGATTCATGTAAGAGTGGACGAAGTTACTTAGAAGACTTAGGTCCTCCAAGGTCTGGGGGACTCAGAAGAAAGAAAGGTCATGTTACTACCCATTATGGTACCGGATAACCTTGAATCCCACCAAAAACATTGGTGTGTGTGTTCATTACGTGTTATGTCCTTTATGGAGTTACCACATTATCATTATTATCACAATTAAAATTCTTAAGTCTCCCAATCCTTGCAAGACGTCGGCCATCTTTGACAGTTATTTTTGTCTAATCACCACTTCCGTGCAAATTTCTTTCGTAACCATTTTCCTAATACCCTGCAATTAAAACTAAAATAAAATATTATAATATTAAAATATTTGGCGACCATTCTAAAGGCATCTGGACATTTCATTGGACTAAAGTTTCTTCGTCTCTGCATTCAAATGGGTTTCCATTTTCCGCCATTGTAAGTACTGTAATAGGCGCGTGATATCACCACGAGTGACACCTTCCATCCCATTTAATAGCCTAATCGTACTTAATTCATGCAAAAATATTTCCATCCAGAACGTCATGTGAAATCGACAGGATTTTGATATTGGAGCAATGTTCAGCTTACAGTTTGCAGAATTCTTCTTTTTTTCGACAATGTTGCAATACGTTTGCGTAGTGTGTGTATCTTCTTCCCGGGATGGACTTGTGCTGTGACAATCACACCTCAAATATCAAAAAATGAAAACCATAAAAAGAGTCACGTCATAATGATACTATGTCATATTGTTTCCAGCTACAAATGAAACGAAGCGCGAGACTTGGCAACTAAAGGCAGCTCAAGAGTTAGAAAAGATGCTTCTTTTTGTCATCATCACCTACATCTTATGTTGGGGACCAAACCAAGTCGTTTTCTTCATGTTCAATATGGGTGCACCCATCAACTTTCAAGCGATGTACTACCACATATCGGTTGTGTTAGCTGTAATGAACAGTGCCATCAATCCATTTATTTACGTGTTTAAAAATGCCAATTTCAGGAAAGGTAAGTAGAGCATGGTAGAGATCCGAGTAAAATTGAGTCGGGTCGGGAGCAATTATCCACGTCAGCGGTAGTCTACTGTAGTAGACCAGTTTAATTTATCATTCCCTAAATTAATCTCTCTGACCTGACCATGGAAAACTCATCATTCCTGTTCTGATTTAACAGCTCAGATATCCATGAGAAAGGGCAGTCACTGGAGATGTGATGTGTTTCGTCATAGATTTTAAATGGTTTCATGCATGGAAACGTATGAATTGTTTATCAAAAAAAAAAAAAAAAAAGGAATGCAGCGCAGTCTAGCGCTTGCACGACGTAGGGGTGTCTGAGGAGGATGTGCCCCTTGAGAATTTGGAATTATATCAAAATGGAGACCTATTGATGCCACGGGGGGGCATTTTTACACTATTATTGTGGACAATTTATAAAACTGAAGGACCAAATGGAGCCATTAGATGGACCATATTTACACTATCAATGTGGAATATTTTAGTGGAAAATCTTTTGAAAATGAAGGCCCAATTTGATTATTGATTAATTAATTAATTATTCATTTCTTTATCATACTGCTCACAGGTGTGATACAATCATTTGGAATCACGAAATTTGGAAACAAAGTCGATTCTGTGTCCGGGTTGCCATCAGGAAGTAACACTGCGTCCACTGCTGCTACTGGTACAGGGATAAAGGCATCAACTGTTATGAGTACCCACAGGTCGCCTGCTCCAAACAACAACGTCGGACCTCGTGCTGTAGGAGCAGCCACTACTATGAATGGGCCTCCTGCTGTAGATTCAAATGCTTAGACACGAGTAAAGGGTATACACCCCGCATACATTTAGAGCTTTTTAAGATTGCATGGGGACATCACCATGGGTCTCTGATAGTGATATCATGATATTGTGGTTATAACAGCACAAGAGTCTGTAATTTACCTCCGCTTAAATCAAAACAAAATGCAAATATCCACTTTCGTTATATCTACTTGTTGCTACTGCTCATAATATAGCTAATTTAGTTGCTGGAATTATGTCCTTTAAAAATAGCACTTTCTTAAATAGCCTTCTATTAACCAATGGAGCTCAATGAACAGGAATAAGATTTTGTTTCTTGTGATCTCACCTAGGAAAGCACGAAAGGTAACCATGACCAATAACTTTTGTCCAAAATCCTAAAGAGCCTGGGTGTATACTCAGTGTGTTTTAAATTGACGTAAATGACCCGTTTGCGAATTTGGTCGCCATCTTGGATTAAATAACACGTTTGCAGTGGCCCCCTATTCTACAACAACGATTTTTCTCTCATCATTGAAAAACGCTCAATGTATAGTGATATACCACTGCGCATGCATGCATCTCACGTGATGCAATGACGCAATCACCCTAAGTCCTATATACGCACGGAATCGCTGGCCGGGCCTGTGACACCCCATGGCTACTTGTCGGTGATCGTGTGCTTGGCACGCGAGGGGTCTAAGGTTCGAATCCAGTTGTGCTAGGTTCGAGTCCCGGGGTACCAAGTGATTTCTTTGTTCATCTTCTCTCCTTTTTCGTAACTTCCGATAACAAAAAAGCATGGGCAGTGTTAGGGTTAATAACATTTGATATAATTTATGCATGAGATATATGGCTATGTGACGGTTAGTCTCGGTTCCAACCGGTTTGTGTTCCTTCGTCACTTACCAAACCGTCTGGCGACAACCTTTTCTGATTGAATCACTGGGCTTCAGTGGTTGATGGACAGTTGTTCAATGAGCTAATGAACCGGCAACACCAATAACTGAGGCTTTCCGAGATGGCAGCGCGCATGGTATAGTTATATATTGTGTATCACAGAACATTAGTAAATGTACTCTTTTTCTTGAAACAATGTTTCTTTGTTTTCTCTTCATATATGCCAGCATGCTTATATCTAGACTATGCCATAGTCGATTTTTGATAAATAAAAATACGTTATTAATCATGATGAACGCATTCAGTTGAACTTGTAATTATACTGATATTTATTACATCAAAATACTAGTATAAAATTTTTATGAAAAAGTTTATATAATTATATTTGTGACAGTAAAAGTAAAGTATACGTAGGCTTATATTATTGAATGCAACATATCATAATGGCATAACTATAATGGCACTTCAATACTGAACAATTCTAATTTTAGAATCTGCCAGTTTATTACGAGTTAAAAATCACACTTGGGAAGCTAACATACAGAGGGAGTACGGTGACTGAAAAGATGATCAGTTGTAAAAATCTATCAATTATGCACAAATTAATTAAATCGGAGTTTTAAGCTTAAATGCAATATCCAGAGTATGCACAATCATGACAATGGGCAAGTGGACTACGGAGTAGTCTAGCTTATATCATGAAGCTTTTAAGGCTTGGCTTAAGCATTTTGCTTGAGTCTGGTCCTACCAGGACAAACAAATATAACAAATCCTTGTGTCAATAACATGCCTCACCTGGTTTAAGGTGCTATCCCTGTGGTTATACTGAGTCAGTTGTCATGAAAAAACAACAACATACATGTATATAGTAATATCCCGGTGAAAGAGTTAGAATATAACACATTCACCCGTATATACACACACCCAGCCCTAACTGTATTGCTGATGTGAAACATTGTTTAGACAGCCGAACTCGATCTTCATTAGTCAATCAATTATCGCTTTTATCTCCTCATTAAACTCCCCCAGTTTTACGTTTATCTGTTGGACTGAATCTTAAGGTTGTTTTTTAAACTCTTTTAAAACTCTTTTTAAACTCTTTTTAAAATACCTTCCCGCAAAGCATTGCAAAAAATACATTTGATCGCCGGTGGGATGTCGGAGGTTGTGTGTGTGTGGGTGTATTGGAGGGGGTGTGGGGTGGGGGTGTATGTAGAGTGAGTGTGTTGGGATGGAGCTGGGGGTGTATTTACGCCTGAGGTTTATTAGGCCAGTAAAATCAGCTGAAAAGGTCCAAAAAAAAACTTTTTGCGGAAAACATTTCTATTAGGTGCCCTTATTAACATACTAAAAGTCTGCCAAAAAAACCTCTGCGAAATATGGATAAATCGGTTCTTTTTCAAAATGGCCTCCAAAGTGATTCAAATGATGGACAAAATATTGAAAACAGACTCACTATGTCACTTATTAGTAATGGTAACATGATTCGTATGTCTCAAGCCATGCTTTAGAGGGTCATTTTAGAGGGTAATTTTTCTCACTTGTAAGTTTTCAAAATGGCCGCCAAAATAGCTAGAACGTTCATCATTCCATCACTAAATATGGAATTAAATAATTAGCACTTGTAAACACCAAATGATAGGTTGGAACCACAAGAAACTCCCTGTACCACAGAAAAAGGTTTTGACACCCACAGAGGAACAGGGATGCCCAGTATCACCAAACCCTAACGACATATCGCCCCACCAACGCACGTTTCTTGTGACCCTGTACCCGGGCCCTGTACGTATGAACGTATGACAATCTTGAGGGGTGGAACGCCTAAAACACGGGTCAGTCTCAGGTCGTGAGAGGTAACAGGCGGCATAGGAAGCGCAACACGTGACGTACGAGGCTGGCGAAGATACAGGACTGACAGCCCCATTCACAATACACGGTTAGCAATTACAAATGGAACATTTACATACTTGCAGTGGGGTACTTTGTCGAACCCCAACGGTTTTTGGGTAAGATAATTTTGCTTTGACACCACATAACAAATTTAGAATTGTTTGTGAAGATTTCATGATTATGTGTTAATCCAATGGCGATCTCAAAATTGGCGATATCGCACTGAGCACCCTCTACTTACCTCTCATGATCTCCTTGATACGCGCAAGGTACCCTCTGAGGGCCCTGACCGGACACGACGGTTTCATCGCATATACCCCGCAACTAGATCAGGGAGGCGCATCGGGTAAGGATCTTGTCCAGGAACCCAGCCCGAGGAAGAGACTACCCCGGTGGTGAAGTGTAGGTGGTGCTCGTCTATAGACATAGCACATAACTGAGCAACGTCGACCGCAGGCCACTGACATCAATAACATAGTCTTGAGTGTCAAGTCCTGCAGCGAGAGGTCCTCCGTGGGTTCGAAGGCCTTGGGTGGATACTGCAACACCAACAGGAGGTCCCATTCCGGAACCAGGGAGCGAACTGGGGGTCTTTCTGCCACCATGCTCTTAATGAGGTCGGCAAGTGCTGGACTCGATAAGACCGTCATAGACCCCCCCCAAGTCATGATGAACCGCTACAATGGCAGTCCTGTAAGCTTAAGCGATACGAGGCATACAGTCCCCGTGGTAAGGAAATCTGTGACTTGTAGAATCGGCGAAGTCGCGAATCGTAATTCTGTCTAGTTGACTGTTGCCTTGCCTTTCAGCAAGCGCATCAACCGAATATTAATGGCCCGCTGTCTGGACGGACTGGCGGAAATACGCCAAACAGTCACGTGGAGGTTGTTGATCACCTCCATCTGTACCTGGTGCCGGTGGCGTGGCGGATCTGTGAGAAGATCTACGCGGCATAGACGACTGACTGGTTCTCCCACGAGAAGGTCCAGGAGGCGGGAGAACCACCACTGCTTGGGCCAGAGGGGAGCGGCTAAAAGGAGTAATCAGTTCTGAGAATTGGCTACCTTCAGCAGAACCAGAAGGATCATGGCAATGGGAGGGAAGGCAGTACCGAATATGCCCTCTCAACTCTCCTGCATGGCGTCTCTGCCTACCGCCCTTGATCTCGGGTGAAGTATTAAGTCGGAAGCTGATGGTTCTGATGGGACGATCTAACCTCTGAAAGATGGACCGACATATGCATACTTTTTTTTTATTTTATTTTTTTTTTACAACTTTATTCCTGTACTTGAGTCCGGTGGGAGGAGAAAAAACATACAAAATGACCACCGGACCCCTTCACAAAATATTAAAATTATACAGTATATTTGTATATATCTACTTTTACAATTAGTATAGATTTAATAGATTCCATTTTTCCATATCAAAATGGGAGAAACATTTCTCAATTTCTTGATATAGACGTAACTTACTTTTGAAGACATTTAAGTTAGGTTGCGATTCATTAATTTTTGCCCAGTATAAATAATATTTACCATATAAAATTAAAAAGTTAAATCTGTCTTTCTTCCTATCCAAGATGCCAAACAGAATCTCCTGTTCTGAAAATGATATATCGAGATTCAAAATAAATCTTTCAACATCATTCCAAAATTGATAAGAAAAATTACAATTCCAAAAAAGATGACGAATTGTTTCGACGTGAGATTTGCAAAAGGAACACAGATTTGACTGAACAATACCCATACGAGACAATAGTCCATTTACTGCTAGATATCTATGTAAAATTTTGAATTGAAAATATCTTAACTTAATCGAAGGTGTACAGAGTTTTGATATAGAGTACATTTTTTTCCATTCCAAATTAGCAACATTAAAATCTTGTGCCCATTTATTTTCTGATATTGGCTTATTAAATATTTTGTTGATACAAATATTGTGTATCAATTTACACACTTTGTTACTAGTTTTTATTTTGTTTAATAAATCGTCATTGCTGGATTTGAAATCAACATCATATTCTACCCTACAATTTCTCTTCCAAGGTATTGCATGAATCAAGGAAAAGTAGAAAACAAAATTACAGTCGGGTATGGTGAACTTTCTTTTAATATCTAAAAAGCTTAGAAAATTGCCGTTATTATCACATAAGTCTTTTACACGTTGTATACCACAGTTGTGCCAAACAGAATTACAGATGATGGTATCATCCATTCGAATAAAAGAATTATTCCATAAAATTTGGTATGGTGATTTTGAAACAGAAATGTTAGAATCGTATGTGATTTCACACCAAGCAATTAATACATCTTTTATAAAAGCATTTTAATTTCAGTTTGGATCGATTTGTCTTTCGGATTAATATTGCAATGAAATACGAAGTCACCACCCCTTGGTTTTAAATAAATGTTGAAAAATAATTTCCATTTTCCTTTATTATTAGAATCCAGAAATCTTTTAACCCATGCAAGTTTTAGACCTTTTATTACAGAAGGGATATGGCACATATTTAAGCCACCTGCTGAAAAGTCACCGATCAAGGTGTTCCTTCTAACCTTGTCCGGTTTATTGGACCAAATGAATTTATAGAGTGTTGATTCTAAATCTTTTAAAAACCATTCTGGAGGATTGGGCAAAACAGACATAAGAAAAATAAGTTGCGACAGACCTAAAGATTTCACAATAGCAATTTTTCCTGCCGGAGTTAAATCTCAGGCTGACCAAATTCTGAGGATTTCCTTTAACTTCTTAAATTTAGGTATAAAGTTTAATTCAAAAATATTTTTCAAATCAGGAGAAAATAATATACCTAGCAGCCTAACTGGACCAGTACAATACTTTACTCCTGTTTCATCAATGTTGGGCTTGTCATTGCGATATTGACCGAGAGGAATCAATTCACATTTATCTACATTAATTTTTAAACCAGAGAACGTTTGGAAGTTTTGAAGAACACGTAAGCTTTCTTTTAACGAAGAAACATCTTCAATGAAAATAGTGGTATCGTCTGCATAGGCACTTACGGTAATAACATTATTATCAATTGTTATACCTTTAATTAAAGGCTGATTTCTTATAGACATATTAAGAATTTCGCTACATAAAATAAACAAATAATAGGTCTGTCACACTACGACGGACTGGATTAACGTACATCACCGAATACAAAAATATTTTATTCGGTGGAAAAATCACCAGTCCGGCAGAAGATTCGGTGGGATTTTGGGTCCGATTCCCATTCGTCTCTCTATGCGTTGTGGCCGCTAATAACCCTGCAGGCGTCTTATATCCGATCGTTCAACGTCCGACAAATGACCGGATTTGGGGGTCCGATTCCCGTTCGTTTCTCTATGCGTTGTGGCCGCTAATAATCCTGCAGGCGTCTTATATTCGATCGTTCAACGTCCGACAAATGACCGGATTTGGGGGTCAACGTCCGACAAATGTACGGATTTTGGGATCCGATTCCCGTTCGTCTCTCTATGCGTTGTGGCCGCTAATAATCCTGCAGGCGTTTTATATTCAATCGTTCAACGTCCGACAAATAACCGGCGAATCCGTGGCATGTGGCACCAACAGGGACGTCCACACTATCAGAAAAGTGGGGGAGGAGAGGGTGTTTGAGAGGGTTTTTGACCCCTTAGAGGCAGTGACGTAGCAAGCACTTTTTCAGAGGGTGAACAAAGTGGGGAAAGACAACTTTTAAGGGGAAAACTTTGACGAAAATGGTCAAATATTGGCTAATAAGTACAAAAGGGCTACAAATCTGATATATCAGGGCAACCAGAGTCCGGGGGCAATAGAGGTGAGAAACCTTTGGACAATGAAGGCCCAATTGAAGCCATTTGTCATTTTTAGATCAATTTTAGCACTATTATTGGGTACTATTTTAGTTTGAAACAGCCGCAAATTGGTGAAACGAAAGCCTAATTAAAGCCATTGAAAAGTTTTCACAATTATTGTATAATATAAACAATTGTTTTAAAAATAACACGTGGATGTCCATAGCAGAAGCAAAAAGGAAGACTTGTCCATTTTTCAAAATGAAGGTCCAATTGCATGGGGACTGTAGGGCCTATTAGGCCTGGGCCTATTAATGTAAAAATTTAGTTTTAAAAATGGAAAATTTGGACACTTGTTTTTGGTGCACAATTTTTACACTATTATTGCCTTAAACAAAAAACAAAGAAGGCCCGAACTGAATTTGCAAAATTTAAAATGTTACACTGATCCACTGACACTTTAAGATATAAGACTTCAGTCAGTAATAGACCTAAGTCCGTCTTAAATACTGATTTTGGTGACAAAATGGGAGTACAAAATGTCACGGGCCCTACATATCGACGGGCCGGCAGTAATTTTCACAGGCTTTTGGGCCAAGGAACGACATTTAAAGCACTGCCTATAATAATCACAGGCCTATACTTAGGCTTACTATATACTATCCTGGGCCTACTCAATAACATACAATTTAACCTGTTCCATGTTTTCTCTTCTTTTTTCTTTCTTGTCAATCACTAAAACTGGTAGGAATTTGATATTGCGTCCTCTACCCTTCAGAAAGTGCCCCTCCCTCAACATGCTCAATACTACTTACATGCATAGGCCTACTAAATTACGTGCAATTTAACTTTTCTCTTCTCTTCTCTCTTCAATTTTTCTCACTTTCTTTTCTTTTTCTCTCCTTTCCCCTTTTTTCTACTTGTCAGTCACTAAAGTACTGGGGAAATATGATATTGCGTCACACACCCTTCAGAACCCCCCCATGATTGATGCACATGTTCGCCATAGGCCTACATCCGGCACAAGCGCCTGCGAAACCTTGCAAACACCTGCGGTATATAAACGAAAGAATAACGAACAAACCCAGGGTATATATACAGAACTGTACGAACACACATCGGACAACTTCCGAACATGTGTATTCGGCACACTCCGTTTCAAGTTTTGTGCATGCACAAAACTTGAAACGTATTGTCGACGGACTAAACAATCATCACCTAACACGAAACGCATTTGGCGGATAATAGCAGGACATATGAAGAACATAAAACGAACATTGACGAACACTAACGGATTTGCTAAAATACCATCCGTTTCTTATACGGAAGACCGATCCGGTGTAGTGTGACACTAACACGGTCTGGGTCAACGTACATCACCGAATGCATAAATATGCTATCCGGTGGTGAAGGCCTCACAGGAACGTATTTGCAACGAACACGGGCCGAGTGCAACGAACAAAGAACGAACATGAACGAAAGGAGAGCGAACAAACTCCGGCAATATTCAGCACCATACGAACACACATCGGATAAATACCGAACATGTGTATTCGGTACACTCCGTTTCAAGTTTTGTGCATGCCGATGGACTTAACGAACATCACCTAACACGAAACGCATTTGGCGGATGATAGCAGGACATAAAAAGAACATAAAACGATCATTGACGAACAACAACGGATTTACTAAAATACCATCCGTTTCTTGTACGGAAGACCTATTCGGTGTAGTGTGACAGAAGCATAAGGACTGAGCGGGCATCCCTGGCGCAAGCCGCAAGTAAGTTCAAAAAAGGCAGAGGCATAACCATTATTCATTACACATGAAGTTATTCCAGAATAAAATACATTTATCCATCGGATAAAATCATTACTAAAATTGAAATATCTGAGAACTTGATGCAGAAAGGTCCATTCTAACTTATCGAACGCCTTTTCAAAGTCAATCATTAGAACAAAACCTGCTTTATTATTTGAATTTATATAATCAATTATGTCGAGAGTAAGTCGGATATTTTCCCCAATGTATCGTCCTTTCAAGAACCCTGTCTGATCACTATGTATAATACTTGGAAGAACATTTTTATTCGAGCAGCTATGCACTTTGAGGCAATTTTATAATCAGTATTTAAGAGCGAGATAGGTCTCCAATTTTTTAAATGCATGCGGTTTTTATCTTTCTTGGGGATAAGTTTGATCAACCCCCTGCGCTGATCAACTGCAAATGAAACATATGCATACTGCTGAGTGAGGTGCCACTCTATTAGACAAGAGAGATGAGGACTGACCCCCACCGGCAAGCAATCGGCGAGTCAACCCCGGCCAGAAGTTCCGTACCACCTCCATTGACACCACAGAAGGAGGGACACTGTCTCCCTGCAAATGCTGGTATGGGACTTTTGGTGCCCCCTCCTTGTTGATGTAAAACGCAACCTGTCATGCTGTCATACTGAGTTGATTTATCCACCAGGAGAGGCAGGAGTGGAGCTGCCGAGGGACCGGAATTATGAGGCTCTGAGGATGCCACAACGCTTGGAACTGCCCGAGGAAGTATAGCTGTATCTCCCTCGTACGCAAGTGGCAGCTCCGAACACTGGCCCCAGCCCTAATAGGCGAAGCCACACCCGAGCCTGAACCGATGCCGCCTGCCTGATAATCAGAGCGCACAATCAAACATCAGCGATCCTCAAGCATATAGGAGAGACCCGGACCCTGGCGAAGTCTATCGTCGCCCCCAGAATTATTCAAATCGAACAGTAAAAATAAGTTACAGTCATATTGCAGTCATACTGATAATTAAATCACATAGTGCACTTTGTCCACGGCAAATTCACCGTGACCTTTCCAGCCATAAACCCGCTTAGTGAAGATTAAACCGAGATAAGCAGTACTAAACCATTATAGTAATCGATTGTCCAACGCAAATTTATTACCACGTGATAATATTAATCCAAAGAGCGATCGAATTGTCCGCTACGGTCGACTAATCCAATCGATAATGACGCTATTGACATGTACGGACGGAGCTCCACTGACTGAGTTTTGGGGTATTTTTCACTGGTTTGATGTCATTTACTCATCAAGGCGGTCCACTGTTATTATAAGGACTATGCTAATGATTTAAAGATTGACATGTAGAGAATAAACCATACTTGATTGACAGAAAGTACTAAATTTGTACCTATTACGGTTTCGTGACACCACTCTTGCAAATGTGACCAAGCCAGGGCGGCCCGGTGAAGCAAAATTTGCATTGGAATAACACAAGAGTTTGGATATAGATGGTATATTTCTTTCTCATACAAATGAATACATGAATACAAAAGCCACCCAAGTCCATGGGAAGTGATTTTGAGAGAAAAATCTGTGTATCATTTTAATTCCTTCAGTTATATTTACCTGGTCAATATGGTAAGTTTTACGTTCAAATGAGTGGATTAACCTGTATTAGGTATGACGATTAGCATTTCAGGGACTTCGTGGGGTTCATTTTAAATTTTGGACTTGGGTGGTTTTTTGAATCATATACAAAGACAACAATGTTAGAATGAGATTACCACTAGTAAGATAATACAAAATAAAGCACACAGGTATGTATAATGTTGATAAGCATTCTGCCATGTAATATAAACCACACACTTTCCTTTATTAAACCAATTTTTTGTTCAAAAGTCACTGTCTAGCAATGAATGTGTTACAAGTGGACTTTTATACATACTGGATTTCAATCAATGTGTTACTAGACTCAAATCATGGATTTGGGTGATTCTTTCATACATGCTATTTTTCACATGCTCAATAGACACAGATGATGAATTTGAGTTGTTCTTTCATACATATGACAGGCCTATGTATAGCAACAATTTCCCATGCTTAACTCAATTTGGCCAAACTATGGACTTGGGTGGCTTTTGTATTCATATATTCAAATGTATGGGCCCCTGTTATTAAAGCTTGTACCGGGTTGAAAATTCAAGATATTTTGAAAAGAATAAGTAATTGAAACATAGAGAAAGTACTAAAATTATAGCTTTTATACTTTTTTATATATATGACGCTAACTAGTTCATCTCCTATATCTACAACACAGCGCTACCAGTAGGGTTCAATTGCCTATTGTGAGTGCCCCTGTGTTGTGTGCATACATGGTTATAGTTAACAATAACTGCATGATGACCTGTTCGAATCACCCCTGATTTATAGGTATTTAGAATCGACCCTGTAGCTCTTTGTGGGAGAAATATTTGACGACGCTGTATTGAATGTTATCCGATACACATAATATGTGGATCATAACTTATATGTACTTATGTACTATATTAATACAGATTCAGCTTCTATGGTGAAAAGTTGATTGCCCTGTCTGTATTCACAACCCATAATGAACGTATTTGGCGGCCATTTTGAAATTTTGAACAAAAACTACGAAGACAAATAAATATTTATGAAACGGTTAGGGCATAAGAACATTTGTAGGTCAAAATGTCACCCAATTCCCACATGGACACTCATATATATTGAAATCACAACTGTTTATTATTTTACGACATTTTGGCTGCCATTTTGAAAAAGTCAATTTTATACATCTTTGGCAGAGGTTGATTTTGGTAGACTTTGAGTATATTAATATAGAGACTTAAGAGCAACATTTTCTGAAAATAGAATTCATGTTGCAATTATTTTGACCTTTGGAGATTTTGGGGCTGATTTTTACTGGCCTATATGTATATGGTGAAGAGATTTTTTACGCGAGTATATTTAGTATACAATTTTAATGAATATTCAGAATAATAATGAAAAGAAATTCCCCCCGAATGGGATTTGAACTGAAAGACGGAAAATTCTTACTATGTATGGCTCATTGATATAACTAAACTGAGCTGGTGAGGGTGAATATGAATCATCAGTAAAAATACATAAAAATAAATGTGACGAAGCCCATTTGAAAAGGTTTTACTACAAAAACCGATTATCTAATAAATGCATCTACGCACAGTTTCCACCTCGATACACCCGAACACACAGATATTTCCCTGCACAGCGAGTCTAGCCTCTACGCAGTCTGTTTTATACTACACGGTGAGTGCATAGCATTATAAGAGCTGTGAAACCTCAAGTGTTCCCTTCATACATAAACAACATTTAATAGGGCGCCTTTCCAACTTGATCAAAGCGCCGTAAAACAAAGCAATAACAAAAACAGAGTCAATACGATGGATAAAAATGAGACTTCAAAACTTTCTTGAAACTAGGCAGTGTGCATGCCTCCCTGATAGTTCTTGGGAGGCTGTTCCAGAGTGTGGGTGCCGAAACATAAAACGATTTATCACCAATGCGATTTTCCCCGACATGAGCGGTGAGAAGAGTAGTATCAGAAGATGAACGTGTCATGGGTCCTGTAGCAGGTTTGACTTTATGAGTGAGAAAGTTTGTGAGATAAACTGGTGCATTACCCTGAAGATTGTAGAGCCTTACCAGAAATCCCAAAATTGCTTTCAAGATGTTGCAATAACAAAACATGATCAATAGTATCGAATGCTGCAGACAGGTCAAGCATCACAAGCATTCAATATATCACTGTGCACTTTGAGGAGAGCAGTTTCGGTGCTCCTATTGGAAACATAAGCAGATTGATACAACTCAATAAGATTGTTCTGACACAAGTATTCCTTGAGCTGATTGTTGGCAACTTTCTCAATTATTTTGGACATGAAGCTGATGTTAGACACAGGCCGATAACTGGAAAATTCATTAGAGTCCAGGGATGGTTTTTTAAGTATTGGAGTGATTAGAGCACAACCCATGGATCTGGGAAAAATAGCGAATGAAAGGGAACTATTAATCATCCGATTAGAATTTTTTAACTTATCGAACGAAAGCTAACGCTTCCCCTAAAACACTTTTTTCCATTACGTCAACAATTCAATGTTTATAGCAAGGCGAATGTGGTAAATCTGTTGAAAACGACCTATCTCAGCACAATTTTTGGCCAAAATATAGGTTTTAAAAGTCAAACCCTCGAGTGTTCCTTACAATATTTTTCAAATTTTATGTCATTAAATGAAAGAGCATACTTATATTGTCCATGTAGACGAATCCCACGAGCCAAGTGATGGTCAGAATTTGGTCGGCCATGACTGGGTCCTCGGCGCACCAAACCGGTGTTGGTTGATTAAAGCCGCTTAAAAATCGATGTTATGTTGTAATGTGTTGTAAACTTTCATCATTCTATTGTCTACGTGTAACACGGGTGATGAAATGCAGTTTAAAATCCCCGCCAAGGACGCACCATTTCATATTTTAGGTGGGATATACACTACGGGGACCCAGCTATATGGCTGCCATTGAGGTGTAGGAATGCGTGAAATGGGATTCGTCTACACTAGCTTCATTTTAATGAGCAATGGCCAATATTCTCTTTAAATTTGCAAATCTTGTGCAAAAAAGGTTGCAAATTCAATGAACTATGACTTTGCTAAAGAGCGCTTACAAATTGATCATGTTGATATGGTGCCAACATATGACGATGCTATCGTCCTTTCTTGATGTGAAGAGTGTTTTTTCTTCTTTCGACTCTCTCCCAGATGGTATCTCATGTACGGGGACTGTATAAAGACTCTTACATTGGAGAAACTAAACAATCCCTTAGAGCAGTAGACCTCCTGTCCTGTTCAGTGACGGGCCTTCGACACTGTCCCAGAGTTAGGATCGGCCAACATCGCAGGTCTAGCTCTAACGAAGCCTAGAACTCGGCCATTTTCACCCACAGCAATGGCAAAGCCACGGGCCATACCTGTAATTCCGAAGATGTCATCATTTTGGACAAGGAGGAATGCTGGTTTGAAAGGAGTGTGCGCGAAGCCGTCTGGGAGAGAGTCGAGGACTACGCTTTCAACTCTCGCACGCGTGGGACCGGGCACTGAAAGGAATTGATCGCCGTCTCTCACGTGACCAATCGACCTAATGATAATGTCCGATGGTTTCGGACGAAACGTCGTGTCAACAAAACGAAACCTAAGTTCCAGCATTTGATTTCATTTCTGTATTTTTGATTTATCAACTAGATGAATAATCTACATCAAGATACGATAGAATAGAGCGGGAAATAGGTACCTCGTGTAATTAATGTACCACATCAAAAAGTCAAAATAAGGACAATGTAAATTTTTTTGAATGTCCCTTTTAGAGTAAGTGCTGTGGAGAATGAAAGAACGAGTACATGTTCGATGCTTTTTACTTTTTATATTAGAAGTGGAAGCTTGTCGCTGACGGGTGGAAATCATACAAATACGAGAATTACCAGTTCTGAGATTGTTTAAATGAAACGGGAGTCCTGGAAGAAAAACAAATGCTTCTATTTCCTTGCAAATTATTAAGAAATATTTTGTGTGTGTGTGTGTGTGGGGGGAGGGGTGTGGGGTGGGTGTGGACTGTGGGGTGTGGGGTGTAGGATGTGTAAAAAGCCTTATTAACTGGCTAAAATATAATATGGTGGTAATCAGGTTTGTTTACTGGAGCAGTGTCCCATCGATGCCAAAAAAAAAAAAATCAAAAATCAAAAAAAAAAAAAATCCAAAAAAAAATAAAATTCCAAAAAAAAAAAAAATTCCAAAAAAAAAAAAAAAATTAAAAAAAAAAAAAAAAAATTTCAACAAAAAAAAAAAAATTTAAAAAAAAAAATTTCAAAAAAAAAAAAAATTTCAAAAAAAACAAAATAAAAAAAAAAAAAAAAAAAAAAAAAAAAAAAAATTCAAAAAAAAAAAATTCAAAAAAAAAAAGAAATTAAAAAAAAAAAAATAAAAAAAAAAAAATTCAAAAAAAAAAAAATTCAAAAAAAAAAAATAAGATTTCAAAAGACAAAAAACAAATTTTCAAAAAAATAAAAATTCAAGAAAAAAAAACATTTTCAAAAAAAAATAAATAAATAAAAAAAAAATAAAATTCTCAAAAAAAAAAAAAGAAGCAAATTCTACGGAAGCATAGTAGTGCCAGTTTTCGAACCAAATGTCGCCAAATTCACACGGGAGATCAAGGAATATACCGAGATGGTAATGCACCTCATGGGTGACATGTAACAAATATTTTTTTTAAAATTATCCCGAGATAATCAGGTTATCTCGGGATAATTATCCCGAGATAATCAGGTTATCCCGGGATAATCAGGTTATCCCGGATCATTATCCCGAGATAATCAGGTTATCCCGGATAATCAGGTTATCCGGGATCATTATCCCGAGATAATCAGGTTATCCCGGGATAATCAGGTTATCTCGGGATAATTATCCCGAGATAATCAGGTTATCCCGGGATAATCCCGAGATAATCAGGTTATCCCGGGATAATTATCCCGAGATAATCATGTTATCCAGGGATAGTACTTTATTCAAAAATTGTGTTTTGCACCTTTTGGGGCGATCCAAGTTCATGTATAGGTCTCAATGTTTTATTTAAGCTATAACATGCTTCTCCTTTTCCTTACAAGTCCACAGAAAGACCCAAAGTACCTCTAAAAAGATTTCGATTTTACCGGAACTCATCCACATTACATCGCTCGCGGAGTGATTTAGTGGTGTGCGCCCGTCAGGGCGCACACAACCAATTCAGCGTCACATTGAAACACACGGGAAAACACGCCTTTTTTTTTGCGCGATTTTAGACATTTTCGGCAACAAATTGACTATAAAAGTATTACCAATCGATTGCAAATCGATAAAAATTTAATATATGTTTCAAAGTACGGGTAGTCTTGTGATTAATTTGCGAATTATGGGCTTTTAAACAGCACCATGACCATTTTCGACCCCTTCTATACCCCGAAAACCCGTTTCTGGCTATCTTCAGTAGATAGCAGATCAATGTAGCTATTTTTAGTAGATCAGTATAAATATCGTCGGTAGGTAGCAGATCGATATAGTAATCTTCTGAAGATAGCAGATCAATTATAGTTATCTTCATTGGAAAGCAGATATAGCTATTTTCAGTAGATAGCATTTTAATATATAGCTTTCTTCAGTAGATTGCAGATCAATATAGCAGTATATGACAGATCAATATAACTATATTCAGTAGATAGCTGATCAATGTAGCTATCTTCTGTAGATTGCAGATGAATATAGCTATCTTCAGTATATAGCAGATCGATATAGCAATCTTCTGTAGATAGCAGATCAATGTAGACATCTCCAGTAGATTGCAGATGAATATAACTATCTTTAGTAGATAGCATATCAATATAGCTATCTTTTGTAGATAGCAGATCAATATAGCTATCGTCAGTAGATAGCAGATCAATATAGATATTTTCAATAGATAGCAGATCATATAGTTATATTCAGTAGATAGCAGATCAATATAGCTATTTTCAGTAGATAGCAGGTCAATATAGCTATCTTCTGTAGATAGCAGATCAATATAGCTATCTTCAGTAGAAAGCAGGTTAATATATAGCCATCTTCAGTGGATAGCAGATCAATATAGCTATCTTCTGTAGATATCAGATTAATATAGCTTCAGTATATATATCTTCAGTAGATAGCTGATCAATATAGCTATCTTCAGTAGATAGCAGATCAATGTAGCTATCTCCAGTAGATTGCAGATGCATATCTATCTTCAGTAGATAGCAGATTAATATAGCTATCTTTTATAGATAGCAGATTAATATAGCTATCTTTTATAGATAGCAAATGAATATAACAATCTTCAGTAGATAGCAGATCAATATAGCTGTTGTCAGTAGATAGCAGATCAATATAACTATCGTCAGTAGATAGCAGATTAATATAGTTATCTTCAGTAGATAGCAGGTTAATATATCAGCTATCTTCAGTAGATAGCAGATCAATGTAGCTATCGCCAGTAGATTGCAGGTGAATATAAATATCTTCAGTAGATAGCAGATCAATATAGCTATTTTCAGTAGATAGCAGATCGATAAAGTAATCTTCTGAAGATAACTATATTAATCTGCTATCTACTGAAGACTACTATATCGATCTGCTATCTACCGACAATGGTTATATTGATCTATCTACTGCCAACAGCTATATTGACCTGCTATCTACTGAAGATAGCAATATTGATCTACTATCTACTGAAGATTGCTATATATTAACCTGCTTTCTAATGAAGATAGCGATATTAATCGGCTATCTACTGAAAATAGCTATATTGATCTGCAATCTACTGAAGATTGCTATATTGTTCTGCTATCTACAGAAGATAGCTATATATTAACGATGCTTACTCTTCGATATTTGCATTAAATTCCAATTCTCTAGATAGTTTTTGACCTTCTACCAGATGAAATTCGGTTTTAAATGAGAGTAAATCACGTTTCATAATTGCAAGGGTCTACTCCTAATGATTTCTAACAATCACCCCCCGCACATATAAAACCAAAATTTGGCAGCTTTAAACGGCACGCACCGCTTTGTCACCTTAGGCCCAAATTGCTTAAAATCCAAGAAATCCTTGGATGGTTGGATGGCTCCTAAATGTAATGTTGGTTCCCGGTATTTTATATAGCGAAAAGTTTTATCGTATCGTCCTCGAAAAGTTTTATGGTGTAATCTACGGAAGCATATTAGTGCCAAAAAAAAAAAAAAATTAGAAATATTATTGCGAATATTCGCAATAATTATTGCGAATATTCGCAATGTTATTGCGAATATTCGCAATGTTATTGCGAATATTCGCAATGTTATTGCGAATATTCGCAATAATTATTGCGAATATTCGCAATGTTATTGCGAATATTCGCATGTTATTGCGAATATTCGCAATGTTATTGCGAATATTCGCAATATTATTGCGAATATTCGCAATAATTATAGCAGATATCAGTGTGTGGGAATAAAAGTATCTTCAGTAGATAGTAGGTGTGATTATAAAACTATCTAGAGTAGATAGCAAAGTGTGAGTATAAAAGTATATTCAGAAGATAGCAGGGTATGAGTGTAAAACGAGCTAAAGTAGATCGCAGGGTGTGCGTATAAAAGAATCTTAAGTAGATGACAAGGTGTCTGTGTAAATATATCTACAGTAGACAGCAAAGCATGAGTATAAAATATGTAGAGTAGATAGCAGGGTGTGAGTACAAAACGTTCTAAAGTAGATTTCAAAGGGTGAATAAAACTCCCAACAAGTAAAAAATCGGGGTGTGAGTATTTATAGTAGATATTAGAGTTTGAGAATAAAAGTATCTTCAGTAGTTGGCTGTGAGTATAAAAGTATCTTCAGTAGATTAGAGGGCGTAATTATAAAACTATCTAGAGTAGATAGCAAAGTTTGAGTATAAATGTATCTTCAGTAGATAGCAGGGTATGAGTGTAAAACGAGCTAAAGTAGATGACAGGGTATGCGTATTAAAGAATCTGATGTAGATGACATATCTAGAGTAGATATCAGGGTATGAGAATAAAAGTATCTTCAGTAGATTGCAACATGCAAGTATAAAACTATCTTCAGTAGGTAATAAAGTGTGAGTATCAAACTATCTATAAAGTTATAGAACCGTGACGCCGAAGCATGAAACACCGATTGCATTAATAAGTAGGCCTACATAATCAAACTGGTGGTGTGATTATTGCGAATATTCGCAATAATTATTGCGAATATTCGCAATGTTATTGCGAATATTCGCAATGTTATTGCGAATATTCGCAATATTATTGCGAATATTCGCAATGTTATTGCGAATATTCACAATGTTATTGCGAATATTCGCAATAATTATTGCGAATATTCGCAATGTTATTGCGAATATTCGCAATGTTATTGCGAATATTCGCAATGTTATTGCGAATATTCGCAATAATTATTGCGAATATTCGCAATGTTATTGCGAATATTCGCAATGTTATTGCGAATATTCGCAATAATTATTGCGAATATTCGCAATATTATTGCGAATATTCGCAATAATTATTGAGTATAAAACTATCGACAGTAGATAGCTGGTGCAAAGTGTGAACATACCACTATCTAGAGTAGATAGTGTGTGAGTAAAAACCTTTCTAAAGTAGATAGCAAAAGTATGAATAAAACTATCAACAGTAGATATCAGGTTATAAGTATGACAGTAGGCCTATATATAGCAGATATCAGTGTGTGGGAATAAAAGTATCTTCAGTAGATAGTAGGTGTGATTATAAAACTATCTAGAGTAGATAGCAAAGTGTGAGTATAAAAGTATATTCAGAAGATAGCAGGGTATGAGTGTAAAACGAGCTAGAGTAGATGGCAGGGTGTGCGTATAAAAGAATCTTAAGTAGATGACAAGGTGTCTGTGTAAATATATCTACAGTAGACAGCAAAGCATGAGTATAAAAATAAGTAGAGTAGATAGCAGGGTGTGAGTACAAAACGTTCTAAAGTAGATTTCAAAGGGTGAATAAAACTCCCAACAAGTAAAAATCGGGGTGTGAGTATTTATAGTAGATATTAGAGTTTGAGAATAAAAAGTATCTTCAGTAGTTGGTTGTGAGTATAAAAGTATCTTCAGTAGATTAGAGGGCGTAATTATAAAACTATCTAGAGTAGATAGCAAAGTTTGAGTATAAATGTATCTTCAGTAGATAGCAGGGTATGAGTGTAAAACGAGCTAAAGTAGATGACAGGGTATGCGTATTAAAGAATCTGATGTAGATGACATATCTAGAGTAGATATCAGGGTATGAGAATAAAAGTATCTTCAGTAGATTGCAACATGCAAGTATAAAACTATCTTCAGTAGGTAATAAAGTGTGAGTATCAAACTATCTATAAAGTTATAGAACCGTGACGCCGAAGCATGAAACACCGATTGCATTAATAAGTAGGCCTACATAATCAAACTGGTGGTGTGATTATTGCGAATATTCGCAATAATTATTGCGAATATTCGCAATAATTATTGCGAATATTCGCAATATTATTGCGAATATTCGCAATATTATTGCGAATATTCGCAATGTTATTGCGAATATTCGCAATGTTATTGCGAATATTCGCAATAATTATTGAGTATAAAACTATCGACAGTAGATAGCTGGTGCAAAAGTGTGAACATAAAACTATATACAGTAGATAGTGTGTGAGTAAAAACCTTTCTAAAGTAGATAGCAAAGTGTGAATAAAACTATCAACAGTAGATATCAGGTTATGAGTATGATAGTAGGCCTATATATAGCAGATATCAGTGTGTGGGAATAAAAGTATCTTCAGTAGATATGAGGGTGCGATTATAAAATTATCTAGAGTAGATAGCAAAGTGTGAGTATAAAAGTATATTCAGAAGATAGCAGGGTATGAGTGTAAAACGAGCTTAAGTAGATGCATGGCAGGGTGTGCGTATATAAAAGAATCTTAAGTAGATGACAAGGTGTTAGTGTAAATATATCTACAGTAGACAGCAAAGCGTGCGTATAAAAATATGTAGAGTAGATAGCAGGGTATGAGTACAAAACGTTCTAAAGTAGATTTCAAAGGGCGAATAAAAACTACCAACAAGTAAAAATCGGGGTGTGAGTATTTATAGTAGATATTAGAGTTTGAAAATAAAAGTATCTTCAGTAGATAGCAGGCTGTGAGTATAAGCGAAGTTTGAATAAAACTATCAACCGTATGAAAGTATCTATAGTAGGCCTAGATATCAGAGTGTGAGATTAAATTAGGCTATCTTCAGTAGATATCAGTGTATGATAATACAATTATCTACAGTAGATAGCAAAGTGTGAGTATAAACTATCTCCAGTAGATAGCAGGCTTGTGAGAGTAAAACTTCCAAAGTAGATAGTAAAGAGTGAATAAAGACTATCAACAGCAGATATCAGGGTGTGAGTATGAAAACCATTTTCAGTAGATACCAGGGTGTAACTACAAAAATGTCTTCAGTAGATAGCAAAGTGAGAGTATAAAATTATAGATAGTGTGGTCTGAGTAAATCAGATAGCAGGATGTTAATAAAAATAATCTACAGTAGATATCAGGGTGAAGTATAAAAAGTAATAACTATAAATTTATCTACATCAGATAGCAGGATGTGAAAGACAAAAAGAAAGATAACGAGAAAGCACTGTTGTGTTTAGGCAAACACGAATATAATATCCGTTATCTCCCCCCCCCTTGCCCTGCCTTCAAACAAAAACTTGATTACCACGATGTGGAAGCCCTTGTTATAAGCTTTCATTTCTTATATCTCAAGGTCATAGCACCTCAAATAAAAAGCGCCCAATTGGACGCCAAGAAAGAAAAGCAAAATGCGTACACATTCCCTTTTAAGGGAATTTTATATAAGTTTTATATCAAGACGTACGTTCTAAGCCTTTATCTTTGCTAATATAGATAGCTACCAGTACTACACTGTGTCAATAGGTCTAACGTATTTGCTCTTGACGTACGTTCCAATCCGTTATCATTGCAAATAAAGGTAGCTACCAAAATGCCATCTTTTGCACTGCACTGTGTTAATAGGTCAGACGTATTTGCTATTGACGTACGTTCCAATCCGTTATCATTGCAAATACAGGTAGCTACCAAAATACCATCTTTTGCACTACACTGCGCCCGACACTGCGTTCATAGGTCGAACGTATTTACTAATGACGTACGTTCCAATCCGTTATCATTGCACATACAGGTAGCTAGCCAAATGCCACCTTTTGCCCGGGCCTTTTGCACTACACTGTGTAAATAGGTCGAACGTTTTTTGCCTTTTAAAGCCTGTGAACTTTGACCTCTGGGGTTGCGTCTACCATAGGATACATCTGGGGCCATGGGGCAACATTTTACCCAGTATGAACCCTGAGGGCGCTGTAGTTCTTGAGCTAGAGCTGTTTGAAATTTTACCCATATTGGTCCCTGTAGCCCATGACCTTTAACCTCTGGGGTCGGGGCTACCCCAGGAAATTTCTAGGGGTCATGGGTCATCATTATACCACGTATGGACCCCAAGCCTACTTTAGATCTTGAGAAAAGCTATTGAAATATTTGCAAAATCATTGCGAATATTCGCAAAGTTATTGCGAATATTCGCAATAACATTGCGAATATTCGCAATAATTATTGCGAATATTCGCAATAATGTATGGGTGGCCGATAGTAACAAAACACGCCTAAAATTATACGCCTAACCATGTACGTCCAAGATTGCATCTTGGACGTCCAAGAATTTCGCGGCAGACATAAATCGACGAATCACGGGGTCAGAAATCTACTGTAGATAGTTTTATACTCACACTTTGCTATCTACTGTAGATTCTTTTATACTCACACCATGCAATCTACTGTAGCGCCTTTATACTCACACCCCGCTATCTATAATGTTATACTCACACTTTCCGATCTACTGAAGTTACTTTTGTAGTAACACTCTGGTATCTACACCTGATATCTACAGTAGATAGTTTTTATTCGCATCCTGCTATCTATTGTAGATAGTTTTATACTCACTTAAGCAGAGATTGAATAAAAACTTCATCAGTAGATATCAGGGTGTGAGTATGATAGTATCTATAGTTCTATAGTAGATATCAGAGTGCGAGAATAAAAGTATCTTCAGTTGAAAGCAGGGCGTAATTATAAAACTATCTACAGTAGATCAAAAAGTGTGAGTATCAAACTATTTGCTATTGACGTACGTTCAAATCCGTTATCATTGCAAATACAGGTAGCTACCAAAATGCCATCTTTTGCACTACACTGCGTTAATAGGTTCAACGTATTTGTTATTGACGTACGTTCAAATCCGTTATCATTGCAAATAAGGGTAGCTACCAAAATGCCATCTTTTGCACTACACTGCGTTAATAGGTTGAACGTGTTTACTATTGGCGTACGTTCCAATCCGTTATCATTGCAAATACAGGTACTACCCAATTGCCATCTTTTGCACTACACTGTGTAAATAGGTCGAACGTTTTTTGCTTTTAAAGCCTGTGAACTTTTACCTCTGGGGTTGCGGCTGCCATAGGATACATCTAGGGCCATGGGCCAATATTTTATCAAGTATGAACCCTGAAGAAAAAGAAGAAAGAAAATTACGCATATCACCTATATTGGTGTCACATTTAAGTAGGGTGGTGTGTAATCAGGCAATAATAGGAGAGAGAGAGCACTATTAGGCCTACAGGGTGGCACATACAAGGAGGGCGGCTTATGGGGCGACATACAAGGGTGCACTGACTCCAGAGCGACTCAGTTCTTCAAAACTTACCCTTTCTGCAAGTTGAAGGTCAGATGAAGACATCCATTGTAGAAATTATATATGGAGTCCAGCATTTTTTCCCAGAAAAATGCCGACTAGATCACCCTATAGCCCATGCAGCCTACGCCACCTTACGAATAGCTTGGTGTTTCTGAAATGTAACACATTTTGAAAGTTTAGTCAAGGCCTAAATGAGGATTAAATATGAATCAGGGCCTAATAGTTGGGTTTTAAGCCTTTTCTAATGTATTTAATTTAGTCGTTTTGGCACGATTCCTCGTTTGAAACACTGATTTTTCCTCCCAGGGTGTAGGAGACTTGTATTTACATGGTGTGCACTCACAAGAAGAGCGGTACAAGGAGGCTGGCTTGTGAAAAAACGCGTGTCAGTCACCCATAAAGGGCGGCACATGGTAAACTTATAAGCTCTTATAACCAAGAGAAAAGAGGGGGATGGAAAAGTACAACAAGCGTTATAACTATACCGTAATATGCCTACAGGGTGACCTATAACAAGGAGGGCGGCTTGTGACGGGCGGCACATACTAGGAAGGAAAAGATAGATCACACGTTTTAACTATGGGCCTGCACTACAAGGAGGGTGAAAAGTAAGAGGTGAAGAGAAAAAGCTTATCAGCCACCTATTTATAGGGCCGCACATGTTGGCTTGTAACCAAGAGAAAGGGGGCGGTGGAAAAATACAACAGGCGTTATAAATATAGGTGAAAGCTGGTGAAGAAGGGCGGCCTGTGAGGCGGCACATACAAGGAGGGCGACTTGTAACCAGGACAAAAGTAGAGGAGGAGGAGAGAAAACGCTTGTCAGTCGCATATCAATGGCGGCACGTTGTTTTTTTAACCAAGAGAAAAGAGGGAGTGGAAAACGGTATATCACGCTGTGTTACTGTAATGGGCCTACGTCGTGAAACATAGAAGGAGGGTGGCTTGTGGGCGGCACTACATAAAAGGCCCTAAGGTGGCTTATGGGGCGGCACATACAAGGAAGATGGCTTATAACCAGGAATAAAGCAGAGCATGAAGGAGAGAAAAACACATATTATATATGATGGCTTTCAACTACAGCGCAGGGTACCGACGGGCGGAGTGCGAGCATCGGCAAACATTGCAAACAGTGTGGTTAACCGTGCAGGTGCATCTCATCGGAGGCCTATTTTCCCCAATTTCAATACGGCACACGTACAGAAGCCATACAGTAGACGTATATTATCATAGTAGTTTCAAAGGTCAGGGTAGGTAGGCCTATATGGGTAACGTGTGTTGGGTAATTAGAGATAGTCCTGTCACGAGAACCACCCAACCCGAGAACCGCGAAATCTGGTTGTAGATAATTTTATACTCACAACCGTATATCTACTGTTAATAGTTTTATTCACACTTTACTATCTACTTTAGAAGTTTGATACTCACATTCTGCTATCTACTGCAGATAGTTTTATAATCGCATCCTGCTTTCTACTGAAGATACTTTTATTTTCGCACTCTGATATCTACTATAGAACTATAGATACTTTCATACTCACACCCTGATATCTACTGATGAAGTTTTTATTCACACTTTAATCTCTACTTAAGTGAGTATAAAACTATCTACAATAGATAGCAGGATGCGAATAAAAACTATCTACTGTAGATATCAGGTGTGAGTATAAAAACAATTTTCAGTAGATACCAGGGTGTTACTTCAAACGTAACTTCAGTAGATAGGAAAGTGTGAGTATAACAATTAACATTATAGATAGCGGGTGTGAGTATAAAAGGAGCTACAGTAGATTGCATGGTGGAGTATAAAAGAATCTACAGTAGATAGCAAAGTGTGAGTATAAAACTATCTACAGTAGATTTCTGACACTGTGATTCGTCGATTTATGTCTGCCGCGAAATTTTTGGACGTCCAAGATTGCATCTTGATCAGGCGTATAATTTTAGACGTGTTTTGTTGCTATCGGCCACCCATACATTATTGCGAATATTCGCAATAATTATTGCGAATATTCGCATAATTATTGCGAATATTCGCAATGTTATTGCGAATATTCGCAATGTTATTGCGAATATTCGCAATGTTATTGCGAATATTCGCAATGTTATTGCGAATATTCGCAATAACTTTGCACAATATCTAAAGTAGGCTCGGGGCCCATACTTGGTATAATGATGGCCCATGACCCCAAGAAATTTCCTGGGGCAGCCCCGACGGCAGAGGCCAAAGGTCATGGGCTACAGGGACCAATATGTGTAAAATTTCAAACAGCTCTAGCTCAAGAACCACAGCGCCCTCAGGGTTCATACTTGGTAAAATGTTGGCCCATGGCCCCAGATGTATCCTATGGTAGCTGCAACCCCAGAGGTCAACGTTCAAAGGCTTTAACAGGCAAGAAACGTTCGACCTATTTACACAGTGTAGTGCAAAAGGTGGCATTTGGCTAGCTACCTGTATTTGCAATGATAACGGATTGGAACGTACGTCAATAGCAAATACGAGTCGTACGTTGAACCTATTAACGCACTGTAGTGTAAAAGATGGCATTTTGGTAGCTACCTGTATTTGCAATGATGACGGATTTGAACGTACGTCAATAGCAAAGACGTTCGACCTATTAACACAGTATAGTGCAAAAGACGGCATTTTGCGTGAGTATAAAAGGAGCTACAGTAGATTGCATGGTGTGAGTATAAAAGAATCTACAGTAGATAGCAAAGTGTGAGCATAAAACTATCTACAGTAGATTTCCGACCCTGTCGCACTTTAATCTCTACTTAAGTGAGTATAAATTACAATAGATAGCAGGATGCGAATAAAAACTATCTACTGTAGATATCAGGTGTGAGTATAAAAACAATTTTCAGTAGATACCAGGGTGCTACTTCAAAAGTAACTTCAGTAGATAGGAAAGTGTGAGTATAACAATTAACATTATAGATAGCGGGGTGTGAGTATAAAAGGAGCTACAGTAGATTGCATGGTGGGAGTATAAAAGAATCTACAGTAGATAGCAAAGTGTGAGTATAAAACTATCTACAGTAGATTTCTGACACTGTGATTCGTCGATTTATGTCTGCCGCGAAATTTTTGGACGTCCAAGATTGCATCTTGATCAGGCGTATAATTTTAGACGTGTTTTGTTGCTATCGGCCACCCATACATTATTGCGAATATTCGCAATAATTATTGCGAATATTCGCAATAATATTGCGAATATTCGCAATAACTTTGCACAATATCTAAAGTAGGCTCAGGGCCCATACTTGGTATAATGATGGCCCATGACCCTAGAAATTTCCTGGGTAGCCCTGACGGCAGAGGTCAAAGGTCATGGGCTACAGGGACCAATATGTGTAAAATTTGAAACAGCTCTAGCTCAAGAACCACAGCGCCCTCAGGGTTCATACTTGGTAAAATGTTGGCCCATGGCCCCAGATGTATCCTATGGTAGCTGCAACCCCAGAGGTCAAAGTTCACAGGCTTTAAAAGGCAAAAAACGTTCGACCTATTTACACAGTGTAGTGCAAAAGGTGGCATTTGGCTAGCTACCTGTATTTGCAATGATAACGGATTGGAACGTACGTCAATATCAAATACGAGTCGTACGTTGAACCTATTAACGCATTGTAGTGTAAAAGATGGCATTTTGGTAGCTACCTGTATTTGCAATGATGACGGATTTGAACGTACGTCAATAGCAAAGACGTTCGACCTATTAACACAGTATAGTGCAAAAGATGGCATTTTGCGTGAGTATAAAAGGAGCTACAGTAGATTGCATGGTGTGAGTATAAAAGAATCTACAGTAGATAGCAAAGTGTGAGTATAAAACTATCTACAGTAGATTTCCGACCCTGTCGCACTTTAATCTCTACTTAAGTGAGTATAAAATTACAATAGATAGCAGGATGCGAATAAAACTATCTACTATAGATATCAGGTGTGAGTATAAAACAATTTTCAGTAGATACCAGAGTGTTACTACAAAAGTAACTTCAGTAGATCGGAAAGTGTGAGTATAACATTATAGATAGCGGGGTGTGAGTATAAAAGGAGCTACAGTAGATTGCATGGTGGGAGTATAAAAGAATTTACAGTAGATAGCAAAGTGTGAGTATAAAACTATCTACAGTAGATTTCTGACACTGTGATTCGTCGATTTATGTCTGCCGCGAAATTTTTGGACGTCCAAGATTGCATCTTGATCAGGCGTATAATTTAGACGTGTTTTGTTGCTATCGGCCACCCATACATTATTGCGAATATTCGCAATAATTATTGCGAATATTCGCAATAATTATTGCGAATATTCGCAATGTTATTGCGAATATTCGCAATGTTATTGCGAATATTCGCAATAATTATTGCGAATATTCGCAATGTTATTGCGAATATTCGCAATAACTTTGCACAATATCTAAAGTAGGCTCAGGGCCCATACTTGGAATAATGATGGCCCATGACCCCTAGAAATTTCCTGCGGTACCACCGACCCCAGAGGTCAAAGGTCATGGGCTACAGGGACCAATATGTGTAAAATTTCAAACAGCTCTAGCTCAAGAACTACAGCGCCCTCAGGGTTCATACTTGGTACAATGATGGCCCATGGCCCCAGATGTATCCTATGGTAGCTGCAACCTCAAAGGTCAAAGTTCAAAGGCTTTAAAAGGCAAAATAGGTACGACCTATTAACACAGTGTAACGCAATAGGTAGCATTTCGTTAGCTACATGGGTTTACAATGATAACGGCCTGAATCGTACGTCAAGGAAATTGATCACTTGACAATCCTTTAACCGCCTAAGGCATTTTGATATTGGTGCCTTGGACCACCTCAAAAGGTTGTCATTGTGGGACATGGGGTGTGGTTGGTTAATGGGTGTTAGGAGGGTAAAGGGTTGTCAAGGTTTGTAAGGGGTGAGCAAGGGGTGGTCACCAGTTTTTAGATTTGGCGCCCAATTGGGCACTTTTTTAAAATTTTAAGTGCTATGAGGTTGATACTTATATCAATTAAAGCTTATAAAAGGGCTTCAACATGATGGTTACCAACTTTTGGTTTTGGCGCCCAATTGGGCGCTTTTAAAATTTTTAGGTGCTATGAGGATGATACTTATATCAATTAAAGCTTATAACAAGGGCTTCCAAATGGTGGTCACCAATTGTTAGATTTGGTGCCCAATTGGGCGCTTTTTTATTTTAGGTGCTATGAGGATGATACTTATATCAATTAAAGTTTATAACAGGGGCTTCCACATGGTGGTCACCAACTGTTGGATTTAACGCCCAATTGGGCGCTTTTTTATTTTAGGTGCTATGAGGATGATTCTTATATCGATTAAAGTTTATAACAAGGGCTTTCACATGGTGGTCACTAACTGTTGGATTTTGCGCCCAATTGGACGCTTTTTTATTTTAGGTGCTATGAGGATGATACTTATATCAATTAAAGTTTATAACAAGGGCTTCCACATGGTGGTCACCAACTGTTGGATTTAACGCCCAATTGGGCGCTTTTTTATTTTAGGTGCTATGAGGATGATACTTATATCGATTAAAGTTTATAACAAGGGCTTTCACATGGTGGTCACTAACTGTTGGATTTTGCGCCCAATTTGGCGCTTTTTTATTTTAGGTGCTATGAGGATGATACTTATATCAATTAAAGTTTATAACAAGGGCTTCCACATGGTGGTCACCAACTGTTGGATTTGACGCCCAATTGGGCGCTTTTTTATTTTAGGTGCTATGAGGATGATACTTATATCGATTAAAGTTTATAACAAGGGCTTCCACATGGTGGTCACCAACTGTTGGATTTGACGCCCAATTGGGTGCTTTTTAATTTTAGGTGCTATGAGGATGATACTTATATCAATTAAAGTTAATAACAAGGGCTTTCACATGATGGTTACCAATTTTTGGAATTGGCGCCCAATTTGGCGTTTTTTAATTCTAAGAGCTATGAGGATGATTCTGATATCAATTAAAGCTTTTAACAAGGGCTTTTACATGATGGTCACCAAGTTTTCGTTTGTGAGCATAGGGGCCACGGGCATATATATTCGTGTTTGCTCAAACACAGCTGTGACATCTAGTTGCTTTTCTTTCCCTGGACAACATCCCGGGACAACATCAACGGGTTGCCATGGTGGGTCAAGGGTGTGGTTGCTTTAAGGGTCTTAGGGTGGGTTAAGGGTTGTCACGGTGGGCAAGAGATGACATGATGGTCACCAATTTGTGACATAATCAAGGTGAATGAGTCGGATGTCGTTAATATTGTTTTTGAGATATTGGCAAAAACAGTGTTCCAATTCATTTGTTTTATATTTTTCAGCCATTGGTAAATTGTTCATAACTCAGTAACCAGATGTCTGATTTTGATGGGGTTTGCACCAAAATGTAGCATTCATAAACTGCCAGAAAATGATGTAAAAATAAAACTTCTAATTGAAAATTGCCGACATGTGACTCATTCACCTTGATCATATCACATTTTTTGATTTGGCTCCCAATGGGGCGCTCTTTTATTGTAGTTGCTGTGAGGATGATACTTATATCAATAAAAGCTTATAACAAGGGATCTCACATGGTGGTCACCAACTTTTGGATTTGGCGCCCAATTATTTGGCGCTTTTTGTTCACGGAGTGAACATTTTCCCACTTGAACCCATATCTCATATGCACAGTTTATCCCTTATATACACTGTGTGTTAAATAGCTATTGTAGCCCAACAACCCTGTGGTTAAGAGGCTAGGAAATAATTCCTAATGTCTCATACCCAGGTTTGTATCCGGCTTTATCTAATCCTGCCCCACATGATAAGGACTTTTTAGCACATCTTATCTTGTATTGAGACAATGGCAGCCAAGACTATTTTTTTTCTTTTTTTTAAGCATGTTCACTATTGGATTGAGCCATCACATGATTATAATAGGCTTTACTGATTGGTGGGTAAGGTCAATGCTATTGTTTATTTTGTGATAAGGCTGAGCATATTACTGCATGAAAATACACTACTATTTTGATACAGGCGATTTACTCAATTCCTTCCAACTGACAAAATCTAGTTCCTGTTATCTACCCAGTGGTGTTAGCTTATCATAATTGGATCCCTAATAATTATTGGGCCAAGGTTATTATCTGTATGGTATATTTATTGAATTTCAATAGGCCTATGATAGTGTAAGTGATTTGAAAGTTTCTATTTCAATGAGTTTCTTGCTGGATGGAGAGTTATATAAGCTAGAGTCAGGATGTAGGTATCATTATGCGTCAAATCACTAATTTATTGTAAGATCAGTGCAGAGTAGGTTAGATATTAAAATGAAAAGTTAGAACAAATTACTATACACCTGATCCGTGAACTGTGTCTTTTGAAAGACTCCTCTTGTTTATTTTAGGTGCTATGATCATGAGATATATATTGAAAAGACAGAAAGACAGAGCTTCTCATTGATACTTTGCAAATGTTTCTATAACTTCATAGATAGCTTTATACTCACACTTTGTTATCTACTGAAGATAGTTTTATACTTGCATGTTGCAATCTACTGAAGATACTTTTATTCTCAAACCCTGATATCTACTCTAGATATGTCATCTACATCAGATTCTTTGATACGCATACCCTGCCATCTACTTTAGCTCGTTTTACACTCATACCCTGCTATCTACTGAAGATACATTCATACTCAAACTTTGCTATCTACTCTAGATAGTTTTATAATTACGCCCTCCAATCTACTGAAGATACTTTTATACTCACAGCCTACTACTGAAGATACTTTTATTCTCAAACTCTAATATCTACTATAAATACTCACACCCCGATTTTTACTTTTTTGTTTTTATTCACCCTTTGAAATCTACTTTGGAACGTTTTGTACTCACACCCTGCTATCTACTCTACATATTTTTATACTCATGCTTTGCTGTCTACTGTGGATATATATACACTGACACCTTATCATCTACTTAAGATTCTTTTATACGCACACCCTGCCATCTACTTTAGCTCGTTTTACACTCATACCCTACTATCTGAATATACTTTTATACTCACACTTTGCTATCTACTGTAGATAGTTTTATATCACACTCTCCTATCTACTGAAGATACTTTTATTCCCACACACTGGTATCTGCTATATATAGGCCTACTGTCATACTCATAACCTGATATCTACTGTTGATAGTTTTATTCATACTTTGCTATCTACTTTAGAAAGGTTTTTACTCACACACTATCTACTGTAGATAGTTTTATGTTCACATTTTGCACCAGCTATCTACTGTCGATAGTTTTATACTCAATAATTATTGCGAATATTCGCAATAATTATTGCGAATATTCGCAATAATTATTGCGAATATTCGCAATAACATTGCGAATATTCGCAATAACATTGCGAATATTCGCAATAATTATTGCGAATATTCGCAATAACATTGCGAATATTCGCAATAACATTGCGAATATTCGCAATAACACTGCGAATATTCGCAATAACATTGCGAATATTCGCAATAATTATTGCGAATATTCGCAATAATATTGCGAATATTCGCAATAACATTGCGAATATTCGCAATAATTATTGCGAATATTCGCAATAATTATTGCGAATATTCGCAATAATCACACCACCAGTTTGATTATGTAGGCCTACTTATTAATGCAATCGGTGTTTCATGCTTCGGCGTCACGGTTCTATAACTTTATAGATAGTTTGATACTCACACTTTATTACCTACTGAAGATAGTTTTATACTTGCATGTTGCAATCTACTGAAGATACTTTTATTCTCAAACCCTGATATCTACTCTAGATATGTCATCTACATCAGATTCTTTAATACGCATACCCTGTCATCTACTTTAGCTCGTTTTACACTCATACCCTGCTATCTACTGAAGATACATTAATACTCAAACTTTGCTATCTACTCTAGATAGTTTTATAATTACGTCCTCTAATCTACTGAAGATACTTTTATACTCACAGCCTACTACTGAAGATACTTTTATTCTCAAACTCTAATATCTACTATAAATACTCACACCCCGATTTTTACTTGTTGGGAGTTTTATTCACCCTTTGAAATCTACTTTAGAACGTTTTGTACTCACACCCTGCTATCTACTCTACATATTTTTATACTCATGCTTTGCTGTCTACTGTAGATATATTTACACGGACACCTTGTCATCTACTTAAGATTCTTTTATTCGCACACCCTGCCATCTACTTTAGCTCGTTTTACACTCATACCCTGCTATCTTCTGAATATACTTTTATACTCACACTTTGCTATCTACTCTAGATAGTTTAATAATCACACCTACTATCTACTGAAGATACTTTTATTCCCACACACTGATATCTGCTATATATAGGCCTACTGTCATACTCATAACCTGATATCTACTGTTGATAGTTTTATTCACACTTTGCTATCTACTTTAGAAAGGTTTTTACTCACACATTATCTACTCTAGATAGTTTTATGTTCACACTTTGCACCAGCTATCTACTGTCGATAGTTTTATACTCAATAATTATTGCGAATATTGGCAATAATTATTGCGAATATTTGCAATAATTATTGCGAATATTGGCAACATAATTATGCGAATATTCGCAATAACATTGCGAATATTCGCAATAACATTGCGAATATTCGCAATAATTATTGCGAATATTCGCAATAACATTGCGAATATTTGCAATAATTATTGCGAATATTCGCAATAACATTGCGAATATTCGCAATAACATTGCGAATATTCGCAATAATTATTGCGAATATTCGCAATAATCACACCACCAGTTTGATTATGTAGGCCTACTTATTAATGCAATCGGTGTTTCATGCTTCGGCGTCACGGTTCTATAACTTTATAGATAGTTTGATACTCACACTTTATTACCTACTGAAGATAGTTTTATACTTGCATGTTGCAATCTACTGAAGATACTTTTATTCTCAAACCCTGATATCTACTCTAGATATGTCATCTACATCAGATTCTTTAATACGCATACCCTGTCATCTACTTTAGCTCGTTTTACACTCATACCCTGCTATCTACTGAAGATACATTAATACTCAAACTTTGCTATCTACTCTAGATAGTTTTATAATTACGTCCTCTAATCTACTGAAGATACTTTTATACTCACAGCCTACTACTGAAGATACTTTTATTCTCAAACTCTAATATCTACTATAAATACTCACACCCCGATTTTTACTTGTTGGGAGTTTTATTCACCCTTTGAAATCTACTTTAGAACGTTTTGTACTCACACCCTGCTATCTACTCTACATATTTTTATACTCATGCTTTGCTGTCTACTGTAGATATATTTACACGGACACCTTGTCATCTACTTAAGATTCTTTTATACGCACACCCTGCCATCTACTTTAGCTCGTTTTACACTCATACCCTGCTATCTTCTGAATATACTTTTATACTCATACTTTGCTATCTACTCTAGATAGTTTTATAATCACACCTACTATCTACTGAAGATACTTTTATTCCCACACACTGATATCTGCTATATATAGGCCTACTGTCATACTCATAACCTGATATCTACTGTTGATAGTTTTATTCACACTTTGCTATCTACTTTAGAAAGGTTTTTACTCACACACTATCTACTCTAGATAGTCTTATGTTCACACTTTGCACCAGCTATCTACTGTCGATAGTTTTATACTCAATAATTATTGCGAATATTCGCAATAATTGTTGCGAATATTCGCAATAATTATTGCGAATATTCGCAATAATTATTGCGAATATTCGCAATAACATTGCGAATATTCGCAATAACATTGCGAATATTCGCAATAACATTGCGAATATTCGCAATAATTATTGCGAATATTCGCAATAATCACACCACCAGTTTGATTATGTAGGCCTACTTATTAATGCAATCGGTGTTTCATGCTTCGGCGTCACGGTTCTATAACTTTATAGATAGTTTGATACTTACACTTTATTACCTACTGAAGATAGTTTTATACTTGCATGTTGCAATCTACTAAAGATACTTTTATTCTCAAACCCTGATATCTACTCTAGATATGTCATCTACATCAGATTCTTTAATACGCATACCCTGTCATCTACTTTAGCTCGTTTTACACTCATACCCTGCTATCTACTGAAGATACATTAATACTCAAACTTTGCTATCTACTCTAGATAGTTTTATAATTACGTCCTCTAATCTACTGAAGATACTTTTATACTCACAGCCTACTACTGAAGATACTTTTATTCTCAAACTCTAATATCTACTATAAATACTCACACCCGATTTTTACTTGTTGGGAGTTTTATTCACCCTTTGAAATCTACTTTAGAACGTTTTGTACTCACACCCTGCTATCTACTCTACATATTTTTTATACTCATGCTTTGCTGTCTACTGTAGATATATTTACACGGACACCTTGTCATCTACT